>NC_134597.1:0-1392500 GCF_037038515.1 Microtus pennsylvanicus | reverse complement strand
CCATAGGACAAAAAAATAAACAAATAAGCAAAAACCAAGACTGTTTTGTGTTGGCCTGGGCATGGGCATGGAGTATACTCCTGACACACAATTGGAGAAAACTGAATTTCCCTTTCCAGCCAGTATCAGTGACAAAGAGCTTATTGGTCTTGGTTAGAGGTGGGACTTTGTGTCCCCTTCCCCTTCTTGGAGCTAGAATTTCCTCTGGTTTGAATGTGTGCAGACCCTGTTATTACAGGCATCAGTCCCATTGTGTCCAGAAGACACTGTTTTCTTATCATCTCTGGCTCTTAGACTCGTTCTGTCCCCTCTTCTGCTTCATTCCATGAGCCAGGAATGAAGGGGTTTGATAAAGACACCTCAGCTAGGGCTGAGTTCTCCAAAGTCTCTGACTCCCATACAATGTCCTCTTGTGGATCTCTCTGTTAACTACCACCTAGTGCAAGAGGAAACCTCTCTGATGAGGGTTGAACAATGCTCTGCGCTTGGATAGAATGATATATAATTAGGATACATTTTATTGCTATGTTCCTTTATCAGAATAATAGTAATAGGTTTTCCCCCAGGCCCATCATCTATCTAGTATCAAGTTCTTTTAGCAGTGCCTCATGGAGTGGACCTTAAAACCAATCAAAATGTGGTTGGTTATTCCCATGGTTATTATTATCATCTTGAAAACTAGACATCTAGATATTTAAACCCTGAGTTCTAACATGTAATTATCTACAAAAATGATTGTTTACCCTTTATACAATTGATTGATAGAGTTTTCTTGATCAGCTCAAATACTCATATTCTTCATCTTTACAGCTATGGAAAGAAGAGAAAGCAGTTAAATCTCATTTACCCACAAACCTAGAAATCTACAAAACACTTAGTATAGCTGATGTATCTCTTCACCGGGTGAGATTCTACGGCAAAACAGTGCATTGGAGAGAAATAATGAAGGGACACTTTGAGAGAAAACATCTGGAATCCGTGAAGAAATAAAACCCCAGCACCCCACGGTCACACTTTTAAATGCAGAGTGCTGACTAAATGGCAGGTTTTCTGACTCACAAGCAATGGGCTGTGTGACAAAGGAACGTGGACACTGCTTATCAGCCCGACTGGGAGGAAGAAGACGATGAAACGTCCCAGGTGCTCTGTCTGTACAGGCTTTCAGGAACCCCAGTTCTGTTCACCTATGCTCCACACTGATACTGCCCTGTGCCTCTTCGGAACTAGGAGCCTTTATCTTTGTAAATGTCACGATGAGCTTTGTTTTGTTCAATGTTCGTTGCTATTATGATAGCCAAACACCTTTGTTGTCCCAAACTGACTCCTTGTTATTTGTGTCAAAAAAACATTAAGGATGCTTAACGCAAAGGTAAGCCTATGCCTTCTCCCTGGTTGGCAATGAACTTAGTTATCAGTGCTGTTCCTGAAAGGACTTGCCAAATGTTTAAGGAAATGGCTTGGTAAAGTCTCATTTTCATTTTTTGTTCAAAGAAGGAATAAACTAAAGTAAATTATTCTGCTTTTGTTTTACATGGCCTTGATTATTTAGATTGTAAGGTCCTACTTTAAAGTCAGATAAGAGTACAGATCTTTAATTCTTATTTACCATTGTACAAATAAAATGGACATTGTGGAAAATAATTAAAAATCAAAACCTATTCTCTCATGGTTGTCTACTTTATGCAGAAAAAAACATTCTAATAGAATTTCTTTTTAAAATATTAGAAGTAAACATCTATACCTACCCTATCCTATATTTTCATGAAGGCATATGGTGAAAGTAAGATGAAAATGGAATCTCACAGTTCCTTTCTGTCTTCTAGTCCTGCAACATTTACAGATCTTTCTGATGAAAAAGTCCTTGCTAACACAAATACTTTCTTTTGTACTTAGTATAAACATGAACTACTCTGTCTGATTAGAAATTCATGGTCACCATAAGCATAAACATACGTCTGGTTATGCAGAACATTAAAATCCCTGTCTTGCCTTCCAGAAACACTCTCAGAACTACCCTGCATTATTCATATGCGTATCATATTCCTCCAAGCCCCAGAAAAGGTTTCTAATAGTTCATATAAATGCACAGATTACAAGGTCAACTATAACTCAGAAAATAATGCTGTGAAGAAAAGCAGAGGAGCGATGAGATGAGATGCAAAGCAAAAGCGGAAGCGAGGTTATAACCGGTTCGTTGAATTTCCCTTTCTCTGAGTATTGTCAAGAGACAAATACAGGCGTGTCTCATAATGGCATTCTCAGCTGTCTGTGGGTTCTTCAGTGCCGTGGGCTCTTGCCACCTCTGCCCCACCCCTTTCTCAGTCTCCTGCTCCGTGTTCCTCGGGTGTATGTGTAAAGGTGGTGGGTTTCTAGGGGGACTGCTATCTGCTGATACATCTCTCAGTAGAAGAGCAGACTGTGAGCTCTGTGCGTTTCTGACTTCCTCTTTCCAAACCCTGAACATTTTAATCCACAGAAAATCTTAAACAGCTTCCTGGTAATGCATGCACATGATATCCAAATCAAATCTTTTTTTTTCATAAGTGTGCACCAAGAAAATATGTTTACTAGTTCTGAAGTTAGCTTGTTTGTTCACCTTTTGACATTTTCACACCCAAGCTAAATATTTTTTTCAAACTCACTTTCCAGTCGCTTGTAATTCTTCTCATTTCTGTATCTCTCTCTCTCACACACACACAAGCAGACAGAATCCCTTAGCACCTGGTTCCACTCAGAGCAACAAGGAACTGCTGAAGGGAGAAATGGGGAAAGATCTCGAATCCAATTAACGTTTGCCTTCATTGGTGTGGAACGCCGGACGATGACTTGCTGCTTTTTCAGTAAATGGGGATGGAAATCTCATAAATTAATCAAGGTTTTCAAGGGAAGTGATGAACCAAAACCCAGATGTTCATGTAATTAACAAATTAATCTTTAATAAACAGCCAAAAGTTCTCTTCTTATTACTAAACACAATCTTCACTCTTGCTGGGTTTTAGATGTTACCACTGATCTGGAAGAGACCTGACCTCAGTGCTTACTGTTTTCAAATGCCACTTTCTAGGAGTGGGTTCCACGCAAAAAATACGTGCAGTAGGATAGAGGTGGGCGGTCCTTGGACTTTCCACAGGGCGGGGAACCCTGATTGCTCTTTGGGCTGACGAGGGAGAGGTACTCTATCGGGGGAGGGGAAGGGAAATGGGAGGCGGTGGCGGGGAGGAGGCAGAAATCTTTAATAAATAAATTTTTTTTAAAAAAAAGAAATATATGGAATACAGACAGTTTCCTGTTTGTATTTCCATGCGAATAAGGCAGCTTCAATTAAATTGGCACAGTCTCAGAAATCAGATCCACGTGAACCTTCAATCCAGATGATATCCCTTCAAAAGTTTTGTTGCAATAATAAAGTTTGAATAATAACGGTAAATCCTGGGCAAGGGGGTAGCTATTTTTACTGTGTTTCTCTGGCTTTTTTTTTTTAAAAAGAAGGTCCTTGTTTTCTGCTTCTACGTTATCGTATATAATATACAATATTATATAATTTATAATATATACGTTATCATATATAATCATGTTTATTCATGTCATTCTTTTTGTTCCCCTATAGGTGACATTCAAGCATGCATAAATATGTTTTAGTTTCACGAGACAATAAGAAAGCAAAGGCAGAGACACAGGAATTAGCCGTGGATTTGTGTATTACCCGTCTTCTCATACTATAAACGCACTGTGTATTGTGACTACAATGTTAGCCTTTTTCCTTTTTTTCTTTTATTTTAGCACCGTGCTGGGAATAAAATCCGGACCTTGTACATGTTAGAGGAATGGATGCTCTGTCACTCAACCTCAGTCCCTTAACCTTGATATCTCTAAGCACTTTTGCAGACATAATGTCCTTGCTCTTCCTAGAGACCACGACAAACCTGAGGACTAAAGTATGTTCACTTTACAGGGAAAGAAACTGAGACGGAGGCGTTCAGTGATTCCCCAATGACAGTGAGTGGCGGAGGTGATCTTGCAACTCGCTGTCTGGATCCAAGCCGGGGGGCAGCACCCCTTGCCAAGTCACCACCTGTGTCTCTGGACGTGGCATCCAGAAGCAGAGCACAAGGCAGTGTGTCTTCTGCCAGCCTTGCCTTAAGAACTGCATTAGCTTGCAATCAAATGTACTCAAGTTTACTCGCTTGTTTATTTGTTTATGTCTGAGAACTTTCCCCGTTTCAATATGTTCCCAGGAAAGATGACAGCCCAAAGGCTTTCCTGTGACAGAGGGTAAACGGATAGATTGTTTCCATGCGTGAGACAATTCCCAGCAGAGCTCTTCTCACATCTGACATAAACAATTGTCTCAGGAGCTAGAGCTTCCGCCACCCACTGCAGGCCTGCCCTTCTGAGAGTCAGCTGTGGCCTCTTTCCTGACATACACATTTTAGAACCCACACACTAAGTACTTTTTGAACTTCACTGAGCTGAATTGCCTGCCCTCTCTTCCGTATGTTTAATAAAAATGTCACGTGTATGAGACAGATAAATTACCTTGTTTCCAAAAGCCAAACTCCCTTGACTCCCAAGGTCACTTAATAATATCGAGAGCTGTTTTTTCTTAGAGTTCACCAAGACCCTATTCAAGTTGTTTGTTCTTTAAGTGGAATTTTGAAAGTGTGATTGCATCTATACATGTCATTTTCATTACTTACGAAATAACGTTTACTGCTTTGTAGGCTATAGATTGCTGGTCACCGGGCATTTTAGGGATAGTAAAACTGAGACTCAGATACACCGGGCCTCAGTTTTGCTCTTAAAACTTGCAGGAAATAAGTTAAAAGGTCTCCCCCTCGCTTGAATTTATCACACAGTGAGCTGGGGTCATGATTTACTAGTATAATACCGACTGGGTATGTGAAAAATCCTGCACCGCACCGGCAGGAAGCCGTCATTCAGAGGGCTCCAAGTTGACCGTGGACTTTTTTCTCTCTCATTGCTCATCTATTGAAGTCCTTGTCACCTTACTGTAATTGTGCGTGAGCCAGTGATATAAAGAGTTCATTACAACGCTGTGCTCTAAATACGGCTGTAGGAGTTACGGAAGAATGGCAAGACAATCGAGGAAACTTTCTCATATATGATATCACAGTTAAAGAAGAGTCGATCGGCTTTAGAGCATGTGACATGAAGCACTGATGGTCATACATGACGAGAAAATATTCCAGGCAGATATGCAACGCAAGGAACATGTGGAAGGGTATTTGGAAAATAAGTCTGGTAAGAAATGTAAGGTTAATTATGTTGGTAACAGTCTGTTAACTGTCTTCCATGTGTCAAAAGACAGAGAAAGATCAGCCATCGTTCACTCTTTATCTTCTAAAAACTTAAACTCAATCATAGAAATAGCAGGGTGTTTGATAGTTATACCAGGAACGATTAACATACAACAGGGCATACTAACTATGAAAGAATAACGCAGAACCCACCATGGAAACTTCTGTGAGTCCTTCAGATAGAGTCCAGAGGATTCAAACATGGATCCTGAAGAAAGTTGAGCTGACTCTCCAAAGAACAAGAATCATCCAGGTGAGGACTTGTGAGGGAAGCTTTGAAGGAAAGAGAACTGCGTGGGTAAATTCTTGGTGTCAATTCTAGAGTTTTGGAAGTTGTTTACAATGCACTTCCTGTTTACTTAGGTATTACTATATCCTCCTAGAGTCTTTGATGGAGTTGAAGAATAGTTATAATTATAGTTTTCCTTAGTTACGATAAAAGATAAAGTAGATATAAATATTGTAACTATAATTCTTTCTTGATAGCTGTTTTGTTGCTATGTTAAAGTTAAAACCTTCATTTTCATTTAGATAGAAAAGGGGAAATGGTGTGGGAATTCCTTCTGTAAATGTGTTGCTTTTATTGGTTAATGAGTAAATCACCTCCTTTGGCCTGCAGCAGGGCAGAATAGAATTAGGTGGGGAAAACTAAACTGAATTCTGGGAGAAAGGAGGCAGAGTCAGTGAAATGTCATATAGCCGCCAAAGGAGAAAGACGCTAGCTGCTAGTTGCCACCTTGCCAGTAGGCCACAAGCCTCATGGTACAATATAAAATAATAGAAATGGGTTAATGTAAGATGTAAGAGCTAGCTAGAGATACGCATGCACTAATAGGCCAAGCAGTGGTTTAATTAATACAGTTTCTGTGTGGTTATTTCAGGTCCGGGTGGCTGGGGACAAAGGAGCAGCCTCTGACCACACCCACCCCTAACTGACATGCTATTGGCAGCTGATGGGTGCTAAGGGGGAGTCAGTTTTCTCAAGTGACACAGTCTGTGACAGGTGGCTCCAGTGGATGGTGCTGAACCCCCAGGCGCTTATGGACAGTAGCGATTGGGTGCAGCAGATTCTAAGGGGGAGGAGGAGGGAGAGAAGTGATGGGTGGTAGGAAAATATGCAATTGGAGGGGATGTGGAAGCAGAGTCTTGGAGGAGCTGGAGATGGGGGAATGTGGATATCATCTAAATACATTGTGTTCCTATATGAAATCACCAAAGAAAAAGGAAAAATTTAAAGTGCATTGTTATGAATATATATATAATAAAATATAAAATTGATATTTGGCATTATAAAGCACGCATCTTGTGTGTGTGTGTATTCTTTTCTTCCCTTTCATCTACATTCTTTGTTTTCTCTGCATTTTTCTAATCTCTTTCCTCCTTATTTTCCCTTTGCCCTGGCTTAATTTCTCCTACATTACCCAGTGTTTTCATTTCCTTTCTCTATGCCCTAAGCTGAATGCCTGAAAAGTTAAAATCTGGGAGCGTAAGTAGGTGGCATTTGGTTGACGCGTCTCAGAGTCAGATACAGGTCAGGGTCAGCAATCCTCACATAAAGGATTCTGAGCTGTGTAGCCAGGAAGATTCGGTAGCTGGTCACAGACGTTTAAAACAAAGCTCTCAACTGAACTTCAGAATATTTGATTTTCATCAAATATTGGCGTTAATGCTGTCGCCGTCTATCCCACTGGGCTATAGAAAGAAAAAGTGAAACTTGGAATAAGTAAGCTTCCACAAGAAAAACTAGCCTTGGGGTACTGCTGCAATTTCTGTGTTCCTAAAGGGTTAGCGAACAGTAGAAAGTACTGGGGAGTCTGTGTCTTGTGACTTGAAATTGCACTGAACTGTCTTGAACTACACTGAATGGAAACACAAAATACAAGGACTTGTCATGAATTGACTTTCTGTTGCAATTTCATATGCACTAACGAACAAACTCTGCCAAGCACTAAAAAAACATCTTTTCTTTTAATCCTTTAATTGGTTTGTAGACTTATCCCTATTTATAAATGAAGAACCGAGGTTCTTGGAGGCCAGGGAATCATAAGGCATCACCAACTAGTGAACAATAGGTGCTCCACTCTCAGCTCCAGCCATTTCCAGAATGTTCTGTTTAATGTAGTTACAGTTGCATCTTCTGAAGCAAGAGGTTTACTGACAAAGGTCCCCGGAGCATCTCAGCTATCTAAATTTATATCAAGTGCTATTGTGTCTGAGGCTCAGAATACCTCAACTGTGTGGAAGGAACAAAGGTGATGGACTTTTTCAGAATCATGCTTCTGTGAAAGAGTGTGTATGTCTCTGCTGGCACACATTCAGTTTTATGCATATACATGCATTTGTTCACTTATATAAACATATATATATATACATATATATATATATACACACATGTTTTCTACATTTACATCATGTTTTCATGGGTGTGAAGCAATCAGAAACCTCTCTCTCCACAGACGAAGGTGAGTACGACAGTCTTTACAGTAGAGGTTTATTTATACTTGAAGGTCCAGAAGAAGTGTGTGTGTGCTGCAAGGGGGAGCATCTGAAATATTTCTGAAGCAATGGAATTTTTTAAACTAATGTAAACCAGTTTTAATGAGTAGACCCAACTCTTTTAGCCTATGCATCTACAAAAAAAAAAAAACCCAAAAATTTACTGTAAGTGGCAAGTACTCAAGATTTGTGTTTTATTACTTTTAATTAACTTTTGAGAATTTCACGCAGAGTTCAAAATCCTCAGTACAAGAAAATAATAGAACTTTAAGATGGATATGCTAATTTCCCTGATTTTATCATTATATATTACATACATATAATGTTATACTGTACCCATAAAATATATACTTTGGTGTCAATTAAAACATTTTTAAAGTTTAATTTTTTTCTAGAATTATTGGTGAGGAAAATTGCCAAATAAAAGATGCTCTCCAATTTTTATTTCAAGCTAAACCAGGCCAGCTGAGCAAGTTAAGTATATCATAAATTCAAGGCCAGTGTCATAATGCTAAGCTTTGTGACCAGATGGAGCGGCTTGTCTCTCTGACTCGTGACCTATGTGTGTCTTTCTTGAAAAGAGTTACAGTGTATCCAAGACTAGATACAATGTTAAAAACGTCTTTCTCTGGAATGGCTGCTGGCTTCCCTGCTTTAAAAGAGTATCTGAGATGACCTTTTAGAAACCTCTTAAGCCTGAGGTCCAGATGTTCGCTGTCCTTAATCTTTTAGTGCCACCTAGGGTCCCAACTTAGAAAGGGTTTGTGTGAGGCCAATTATAAATACTGTGAGGTCTCCTGGCCTGAAATTAATAACTTTATCACTTGATTATATTTTGCCTTTTGGCCTTAATTTAATGAACGGGACAACATTCAGGAAGGTGATTTGACAGTACAAAATTTGAAGGTACTAAGACTCTTTGGCCCAGTGATTAGATGTCTAGAAAATGATGAAGGCATAAAAACATTTGGTACAGTATTATCTAGAACAAATGACTAATTATGAAACATAGCATAACCGCTTCAAAATTTGTTGTAAGGAAGAAAGTCCTCTCATTTTTCCCCTTATAGAAAGGTGTTAGGTCTTTTATAAACATCTAAAGTTAAAATCACCATCTAGTTCTACAATACACAGTAGCACCTTGGAACAATACAGTTCATGGCCTCAAAACAAGACAGGAGCATGCTCAAGACACAGAATATCCCTATTGCTGGAAGAGACTGTAGTGCTTGACACATCACCATCCAAGACAGATGATACATAGAAGATATATGTAGTCCCTTACATAAAAAACACAAATCTCTTCCCCTAGTCCCTCCCACACACCTTCTCCCCAACCTCTCCCTATTTGATCCCCCATTGCAGAGATCCCATTCATCCATAAGTATCTATTCTCTTTCCATTTCCTAAAAGATTCATTTATTCCCTCTAGTTCTTTACTCTGTACCTCCCCTCCATGGTTTAATGGATTATAGCTTGATGATGGTCGATTTAACTGCTAATATCCACATATCGGTAGGTGAGTACATACTATATTTGTCTTTCTGGGTCTGGGATACCTCACTCAGGATAATTTTTTTTCTAGTTCTGTTCATTTGCCTGCAAATTTCACGGTGTCATTCTTTTTAATGTTTGAATAATCTTCCATTGTGTAAATGTACCACACATTTTCTTGATCCATTCTTCCGTTGAGACGCATCCGTGTTGCTGTGGGCTCTCCCTTTTCCTTGTAGTCTGTTGGGCACCAGTCCTCCCGAGGACAAAGGGAGCAGAGGCAAGTGGCAAAGCTTTGTATGGCCTGTGAGTATGGTGGAAATAGCCTTCTGGGAGCCTGTTTTGAGTATTACAGCTCAGCTCTATTCCAGAGTGATGAAAATATATAGCATGGGTATGGTGAATGCGTTACCGGAGCACAGTGTCTAATTATCACAGCGATACCAGAAGGGTAGCACTCTGGGAAACTGTCAAAGGTCAGGCATCCAGGCTCAGGGACAGCTTCCAAATAAGGTCAAGCACCTGGGCCTACAGATACTGTCCAAACAGGGAAGGGAGGAGCCCTGCTGCGAAGCGAGTCCTTCTTATCACGAGGGGCTCAGAGAGCTGGTCGGACAGGGCCGACTGTAACCTTGAGCAGCAGCGCCCTCCAAAGGGTTGTTTCCAGTTTCTGAAATATTATTGACGAGAGCAGCAATGACGGGGAGATACAGCTAAAATTAAGGGACATTTTATGGGTAGTATGAAAACCAAATACAGACTAACCCTCTACCACTGAGCTGCAGGAGTGCCTTGATCCTTTCTCAAAGCGATGTGCCTTACCCTCTCTGAGGAGTGGATGGCGGGTGAGAGGAGGTATGTGGAGAGAATGGGAGGAGGGGAGGGAGTGGGAACTGGGATTGGCATGTAAAAAGAAGAAAGATGGTTTGGTTTTTTAAAAAAAAAATAAAATGAAAAAAAAAGAAAACCAAATACAGTAGAAACCTCCTAATATATTCGGAAGGTGATCTAAATGAAATCACCAAATAATGGGGGAGACCCAACTGGCCATCTCTTCTCACCAAATGAAGTTTCCAGTACCAGGTTTGAGTTACATCTAGTAGAGTTATTGACCAAAATGGCCCCATGGGAGTCCCTGAATAATCCAGACTGTTACCAAGACTATAGGCTGTAGTAAGGAGCAGCGATGGGCTGCATTCCAGCCGCCCAGGGTCCCGCATGCCTAACTTATACCCCAAAAGAATTACATGGAAACGTATTCTTTTGAACACTGCCTGGCCCATTAGTTCCAGCCTCTTATTGGCTAACTCTCACATCTTGATTAACCCATTTTTAATAATCTGTGTAGCCCCATGAGGTGTGGCTTACCAGGAAAGATCTTAACCTGTATCTGTGTCAGGTGGAGAATCATGGCGACTGACTGACTCGGCTTCTTTCTCCCAGCATTCTGTCTGTCTACTCCACCTACCTAATTTTCTGTCCTATTAAAGGGCCAAGGCAGTCTCTTTATTTAACCAATGAAATCAACACAAAACAGAGACTCTCCCCCATCATTTCCCCTTTTTCTATTTAAACAAAAAAGAAAGGCTTTCACTTTAACATAGTAAGATTACATATAGCAAAACAGTTAAAAGCAAGAATTACAGTCACAATATTTATATCTATTTTATCTTTTATCATAACTAAGGAAAACTATAACTATCTATCCATTCTTCAGCTCCATCAAAGACTCCAGAAGGATATAATATTACCTGAGTAAACAAGAAGTAAGAAACTTCCAAACTCTAGAAATGACAGAGACATCTCGCTGCCTGGAACACACATATACCCACAGTAAAGGGCATATGCATTGTTTCAAATTCACTTTTGTACGTAAGTCAGCCCCAAAATATCATCAATAATGAAAATTCCATTTGTTGTCCAAACTTTTTAAAAATAAAACTAAACCTTACATCCAAATACAGCCTGTTAGGAATATTTCCTAACATGAGCTCTCTGCAGAAGCAAATTCCCAATCAGGTCAAATCAAAACATCAAAACAAGCCAAATTAAGAAATATCCAGGTTTAATGGAAGTCCTGCGTTCTCAGGTGGCCCTGAGGGAGAACTGGAAGGCTGTAAAGGGGGAGAGAGACCATGTGTTTCTCTTTTGGGAGTTCATTTAAATACTCTGTGGGAGTGGGAACTCTCAGGCCTGGGGCTGGGATAGATGCAAGGGGCTGGGGCCTACGGTCCCAACTTAACATTCCAGACTCTTTGGATATAGGAATGACAGAAAATTGAAATGATAATTATGACAAACATTTAGGCTCTCTTTGGAAAAAAGGGTGTAGACTCAAATCTGGCTACTTCCTGCAAGGTGTGGATGGAGAGGCATCCCATCTCAGAGATGTCAGGTGTTTGTTCCTTGGGGGAGGTGAGAAGGCAGGTGTCTAGGGAAAAAAATGTTATTACCAAAGATGAGTGTGTCAAAATGAGGAGCAGGTAGGCCCTTCATTGTGGCATCCTGGAAAACCAGAGGGTGGAAGGTCCTGTCTGCTGAACAGACCAAGTGTCTTGAGTAGGTGCCCACTTGAACCTGGAGAGATGGTGTTGTGGTTCCCTTCCTCTTTGGGAGACAAGCCACGCCCACTCCCATTACCTCTGACCTTCCTGCTGCCATCTCACCCCTTCCCTTCCTGTTCCCTTGGTGTGCACACGTGCGTCTCTCTCTCCCGCCCTCTCTCTCTTACTCTCTCCCTCTCCTTCCCCCTCTCTCTCTCTTCCTCTCTCTCTCTCTCCCTCTCTCCCTCAATAAATGTTTTATGGCTATTTTCTGTGTCTATGGGTCTGCTTACATGCGCCCACAGCTGTTGGGAATTCCACCACGCATTGGGAATTATGCTGCATGGCCCCCCACTGATGGGAACTCTGCCGCTGCCTAGGTGCCAAACTCTGGAGCCGGGGCCCTGCACCCGCCTGCCCCACTGGGGATCCACTGGAGCTCACTGCTGCTCCGTGATCCTGGGAGCAACCCCCCACACACATTTTAAGAACAACAGATGGTACCAGCATGGATGTCCCAAAAGCTTGGCAGCCAACGGGGGATTATTGTGTGAGGTCCTGTCCATCGAGGTTTGAGAGACCTAGGAGTTAACTGTTTGAGGAGTACTCTGTCTCCTGGGGAAAGCGGGGCAGGCTTAGGAGCATTAGGGTCCACTGGTGTGGTGGTAGAAAGACAACTGTCAGTGTGTGAATAGAGAAGGAACCTTAAATGATGGAGAAGGGTCATCTTTCTATCTGTTGTTTCATTGGTTAATTAATAAAGAAAACTGCTTGGCCTCTGATAGGACAAAAAATTAGGCAGGCGGAGTAGACAGAACAGAATGCTGGGAGAAAGAAGCTGAGTCAAGGAGTCGCCATGGTTCTCCCACTCCAGACAGACACAGGTTAAGATCTTCCCTGGTAAGCCAGCTCATAGGCTACACAGATTATTAGAAATGGGTTAGATCAATATGTAAGAGCTAGCCAATAAGAGGCTGGAACTAATGGGCCAAGCAGTGTTTAAAAGAATACAGTTTTTGTGTAAATATTTCGGGTAAAGCTAGCCGGGTGGCGGGAAGCAGCCCGCTGTTCCTAGTACAACACTTAAAAGAGAGAGGTAGAATAGGTACCCCACCAGTGGAGAAGTTTGGATTGAGAGGTGATGGTTAAACAGAAAGGGCCTTCCATAAAGCAACTCCAAGGTGTTAGGTATATTTCCTAATGTGAGCTCTCTGCCAATGGCAAATTCCCAATCAAGCCAAATAAAAACAAATCAAAATATCCAGGTTTGATGGGAGTCCTGTACTCTTGGGTGGCCCTGAGGGGGACCTGGAAGGCTGCAAACGGGGAGGAGGGGGACCATTTGTTCCTCTTTGGGGAGTTTATTTAAATACTCTGTAGGAGTGGGACCTGGCCTGCTGGGATTTGGAGACCAGACCAATAGACCTCTCAGGCCTGGGGCTGGGATAGATGCAAGGGGCTGGGGTCTATGCTCCCAACTTAACACAGCCATGTTCTTAGAGTCAGAACTTTGGTATATGGAGTTGGGGAAGGTAGAACTCAACCCATAAGTATGGTGCTCAGCTCACACCAAGATCATATTTTTTCCTGAATTTTTTTTTTTGTATTTGTGTTCTCTCCAATTGCTTTAGCTCTTTTGACTTAAAATTACACCTGGTGAATAATTGCTATCAATGGCTCTCATTTGCTGATACTTTTTTAATAATGTGTTTATTTGTTTGATTGTTTACCATAGCACTGGGAACTAAGCCCAGAGCCTCATTAATGCTAAGGAAGTGTTCTACCACTGTGCCAGCCCTGGGAAGAACTCCCCCTTCGAGACTGAGTGCTGAAACAAAACTGAAACTTCTTCCTCATTCTGATGCTGCTCCAGAGTTGGCAGGGCCTGGGCTCCGAAGGCAGAGGACTTTGCAGCTGAACGCCTCAGGGTTTGGTTTGGTTTTGTTTTTGAATAGGATCCTTAGAATTGTATTTGAAGAAAAATGAGAAGACGCAGCTTAAAGTGACTGGTTTCAAGCTTCTGGAATAAAAAAAGTTTTCAGGGAAATTCTGGTAAGTATCTGAGTTACTAACTCTTTCCTCATTTTTATACCTATGATGGGAAAGCTATTTCTTAAAGTTCTAGCTGTAATATATATATATATATATATATATATATATATATATATATATATATATAGTGCCTGGATATGTGGCTGACACTAACTTTTCAGTGCCTCCCTGGATGGAAATGCTCAGTGAAGTGCAATTATGAAGATGGAACTGGTCGGGGTAATGAGTGGGTTTCTCATTGTGCCAAATGGGCAGTTAAGAAACAGAGGAATAACGTGGAGGGAGTCAGGAAATCAAATAATAAACAAACAAACAAAAAGTTGTAGTGGAACCTATGGTCCAGGGTGATTATGTCAATTTCTCCATTTCCCTTCTATATAATGTTAAGATGTTTTTTAGAGTTTGGTTTGTACTTCATCAAAGGTAACGACCTCCAGAGCCAGCCATTTGAACCTTGCATCCACATCTATGTCAGGAAGCTACAGAGCTGAAGAAGTGGTGGGGTCTTTAGAATCACAAAGCAACTTTGTGATCAGAGAGCACACACTTCTGCAGACCACCAGAGAGCTGGGCTGTAGCTGCACCTGGGAAAGTTCTTTCCCTTTCAGCAAGGACCCCCTGAGGTGGAGGTACGCCCGCCCTCCTTGCTTAGCACCAGAGAGTGAAAACCAGAGGGCATTCTCCACATTCTCTGCATTCTCCGTGCCCAACATCCTGTAGCTGCTTTGAATAGTTAACTTGGTTAATAGCAAGATTTGTATTCACTCTTAACAGGAAGCCGAGGGGTTCTAAGCAACAAAGACTTACAATTTGTTCTCAAAAGTTCAACCCAACTGTAGTAATTTAATTTTGCTTCGTTCCAACACTACACATCCAGCTGCTCTTAAAATTTGTCAAGTGCAAATAATTTTAAAGACTTTACTGACTATCAAACATTTGAATCATACATTCTGAACTGCTAGAATGTCGGGAACAAGTTGGGGAATTTTTAACATTTTAGTGTTTCTAAGGGAATTTTCGAAGACTTTAGCATATCATACTGAGAAAAGTTGTTCCCCTTAACAGGAACATATCATATTGAGAAAAGTTGTTCCCCTTAACAGGGCTGAGATTTAGGAAGTAGGCATGTCACCTTTCTGAGAATATGCCTATCCCTTGTGTACTTACTGGCAGACTCTGATTTTGAGTGGACTAAAGCAGAACCATTAGCAGCTACCGCCTGACAGAGGGATGGGCTGCAGAAGGAAATTCCTGATGTGCAGTGCTTTCTATAAAACTGAGTCTTGTTGAACTTTCTGTTTGTCTTTTTGACTAAACCCAAAAAGGAAATCTGTCCCCAAACTTCTAGACAAGCAGAGGGAGAGTGGGCAGTTAGAGACCCTGTGAACCTGTAGGGTAAGTCCCTGGCAAGGAGGGAGCTCCGGCAGAGGGCACTGGGGCCAGGACATCAACAGCCCTCATTCAGGGTTATCATGCAGGAATAGTGGCCTCCCTCTGGGACTGGGAGCCCCAACAGGAAAAGCATATTGAGAAACCGAACACTTGTAAGAACTGCGGGAAGAAATATGCTGACTCATTGTCTTACCAAATTTCCTTTTTGCATGACCAGTTGATAGAATCTGGAGGTTGTTCTACCTTAATGAGTGGAATACTAAAGAGATCCCAGATGGCCAGAGCCCATTCTAGCCAAGTACAATATTACCTGGCAAGATGAGGAAAATCCTTTGACCCACAGAGGGCTTTCAAAAATTCATATTTTCATTCTAAGGTAAGAATGTATTCCATTTATTAAGTAGGTTTTTTTTTTAAGAAGCAGTATATGACCCGGCATTATAGAAGGTGGACAAAAAGCACAAAAACATGGTTTCATGTAGCACGTAGAATAATGGGTGAAAGGAATTAAAAAAGGTAAGTGAAAATGTATGAAATAGTTGTTTGTGATAATTTCTCAATAAATAAAGCATAAACCCAGAAAAGGTGTAGGAAATACAGGAAATGGAGTCAGTAAGCCAACAGGGCAGTGCACCACAAGAGGGTAATGTTTTATTTTTTTTAAAAAAGAAAGAAAAAAGAAAAGGGCCTGAAGGAAGTATGTGTTGGGAATATTCTTAAGACAAGCTTCTCGGCCGACGCAAATAATTCCAGTCAGACCAAATTAGATCTAATAAAAGATGCCCACGTTTAATGCAGCGCTTCTGGGTGGCCCGGAAAAGCATGGCAAGGAAAAGAGAGTGGACAGGGCCAGGACGATCACACAAAACCTGGAGACCGTGTGTTCCTGTTCTGGGCAGCAGCCTAAATAACCCGTGGAAGTGGTCCTTGCCCTTCTTGGGAAGGGATCAATGCTTGGCAGGCTTTCCCAGAGTGGAGTCTCAACAACTCCCAGGGGAGGGGGCTTGAAATGGAGCTTTCGGCTCCATTCTTTTTCCATTGTGTTCCAAGGATGGATACCAGGGCCTGGGGCGACACTTCCGACCCAAACATCCCAGAGTCTTTGGATATAGGGGTGTCAAGGGGCTGGGGTCTCACTTTTGACCAAACAGTATGGAACCAAGAACCATGGATATCCAATAGAATGACAGGGAGAGGAAGAACCCAGCCAGGAGCTTGCACTGTCTGCAACACGAGGACCAAGCAGCTAGATCCAATTCAGACGGATAGAAAGCAGCCTAGCAGCAGCGGGTAGCAGCATGCCTGATCATGTGAGGCCTTACACTGTCAATAAGATGAATGCCACTGGGGAGAATGAACACAATATTGTGTTTAGCACTTGTAACCCAGTCCCTCCAGGGGGGATTTAGAAAAGTCTCTGAAAGGATTAAAAGCAACAAGAGTAAAATTTGTACAAGAGCTATATAGAACTCTCCCTGCAATTCAGGAGCGACCAGAGCAGGAGCTTGGACCTGAAGAAAGAGGTGACAAGTGCTGCCGCATGTAAACTCACCAGCTGAAAAGTTACCTCACAATGCAAGCTTGCAAAAGGCTGCTGGTTTAAGCATGGGAAAAGGTGCCATCCAGGGAAGGAGCATTGTTTCCACTGTTCTATAAAGTGTATGTTTAAAATGCTTGGGCTAGGGGATGAAGGAGATATATACAGCACAAACACTTCCTAAGCCATCATCTATCCGGTTGCATTTTAATTTACTGGGACATTAACTTTGCTGGTGTTTTGTTTGTTCATTTGTTTCTTTGTTTGGTGTAATATGTTCTCAACACGTATGTTTTTGGGAAAACTGTGCAAGAACTAACTCTGTCCTAAACACACGTGCTTCTTGTTGAGCCACGGAACATGACTCTTCCACATTCCAGGTCAGACAGCTCCAAGAACATACATCTCAAGTTTCTAATATAAAAAGAAGTTTTCGGAAAAGCCCTGGTAAATTTCTAATCTTTAAAGTCTCATTAACCCTCTTTAACAGCTGCCTTCAAAAGACAGTTTATAGAGTCAATTGCAACCCCAGCATCTGGGAGACTGAGGCAGGACAATCAGGAGTTTAAAGGCAATGTCAGCTACATAGTGTGTCAGAGGCCCATCATGAGACCCCATCTCATATCAAACAAACAAAACCCTAAGTCTGAAAACTAAAGCATATCTTTAAAAATGTATATACTTCCTTTAAAAAATGCTGGTGGGTCCTGAGCAGCTGGCGATGGGTCCTGGGAGAGCGGCTAGCAGTGGGGCTTAAAAATGCTGCAAGATCCCCAGGCGGTTCACAAGCGGTGGCTTGCCCCAGGCCGGCTGGTCCCACCATGCAGCCAGCGCAGGGCAGATTCGGGCGGGCGTATGAGTGGGAGACACATGGGCAGACACATTGTATGGAGTAGAACTGAATATTTATTACTTAGAGGAAAGAGAGAGTGTGCGGGAAGAAGAAGAGAAGAAAGAGACAGAGAAAGGGGAAGCGGGGAGACACACACGTGCCAAGAGGGGATAGACAGAATCCAAGATGGCAGGGGAAGGGCAGGGGTTGCCAGGATTAAGCGTGGCCTGCCTCTTAAAGAGACGAAAACCATAACACTTCCAAATACATATGCTATTTCTTATTAAATATTCTAGAAGAAAAGAGAAGTATCACTTCTTTCATGCATCTACTATTAGATGGGGCTGGTGCTAACTGCAGATAGCCTGGGGAGTGTGCATGCTCACAGGTCAAGAATCTAAGCCTGCTAACCAACTACAAACTACACACTACACAAAATGACAGAGTAGAGGAGTATGTCAAATGTTGCATATAGTCAAAGAGAAACTTGCAAAGTTGAATCACTATTTCAGCCAAGTCTTTTGCAGCCAGCATATAGTGACTATGTTAAAAAACAAAACAAAACAAAACAAAAAAAAACAGCACATTGCTGTAATTTACCCTTCATAAAAATGAAACCAATTGTTCTGTGGTTTCATTTCCTCCAAGTGTATGAGCTGGTTGTGTCTTGTTGGGCTCTAGCCTGGGTAAGGGAGGAAGGCCTGGATTGCTGCTCAGACCCAGATACCTTCAAGTCAGCAACCACAACATTCTTCTCTCACTCTGTTGAACCCCGCAAATAACAAAGTGAAAGTTCTTTGGGAACAGAACAAATTGTAGAATTAAGTACTAATAAAAAAAAAACTGAATCCCAGAATTGCTCGGTCTGCCTAAGGATATGGCAGAAGATTCTCCAAGTGATACCAACATCCCCTAGGATCCCACAGTATACCCCAGCATCCCTCCCCCATATGAACACGGGTTTCCTGTGCATTTCCTTAGAGGAAGGTGAAGGAAAACAAGCTGGTTTTCCTCCTATTGTCCCCTTTTATGAGATAACCTGGCTCACAAGAGACCTATTGTAAACATAACATGGTTTTCCTGATCACAATGGAGCTTTCTGCTCAGTATCAAAGGCCTACATGTTTAAAAATTCACTTACAGTCCAGGATTTAAAGTTGAAATCATAAAAAGAGCCATTGACAACCAAACCATTGTCAACCTAAACTAAATATATAGGTTCTGATTTCATGGACATAGAAATGGTTCTTCAGACTGGCAGAGGGTAGTTTACATTCCTGGTGAGAGTAGGAGGCTTATGTCTGATTTCCCCCCAAAGTAACTGATGATATCATTCAAGGGAACTTGTTGCTGAATAAAGACCTCCTTTAGAAAAACTGATAGTACAGTCAACACTACAAATCAAACATGTGTGTCGGAGTGGGAGTCATGTAAATTCTGTTCCTTATTTACACTGTGTAAGCTCAGAAGCAACTCGGAGGGACATACACATAATAGAAATTACATATGGCATCAAAATATATGTATTATATATATATCATCAAATTACAATATTTTGGCATGAACTATACTCCAGAGTAACACACAGACACACACACACACACACACACACAGGCACACACACACACACTCATGATGTTTTAGGTAAGGTTATATAACTATGGGTTTGACTATATTTCTGTCTTTGTCTATGAGTCGCCAGGGAGCCTTGGATTAGATAAGCCAATGAAATATAAATAAAACACTTTTCTGTCTGCATTCTTGAAATCTAAAGTGGAACAGAACACATGAAAATGTCCTAATTTGGGGCTGAAGAGATGGTTCAGTAGATAAGAACAGGATAGCACTTGCTGTGTGTGTAAGTATGAGAACTTGAGTCTTCAAAAACCCAGGAGTAGAGACCTGCCTGTAACCCAAGCATGCTGTAAGACTGGGAGATGGCTGGTTCTTCTGGTTGCCAGCTTAACTGCAGTCTGGGTAAGAAAACCTCACTCAAAAAGATGAAATGTAAGTAGTAGAGCGAGACTCTCAATGTCTTAAATCACGCAAGAACAGGCATACACACACACACACACATACACGAGAGAGAGAGAGAGAGAGAGAGAGAGAGAGAGAGAGAGAGAGAGAGAGAGAGAGAGAGAGAGAGAGATGCATGCAACACGTTTAATGCAAATAAGTAAAAATGTAAATATTATTATTAAAACAATTATTTTATATGCTAAGAATGTAAGTGAAACAAGGAACAGGAAGAACCTGTGGGGCCTTGTCAAAGGACTTTCTGATGTGCTGGGGTTGTAATTCCAGGAAATTAAAATTCATAGTGCAAGAGTTCTCTTCACTGAAATCAGTCTCATTATTCAGAAAGTTTATTCCACTTCAAAGTCTGCAAGTGAGAAGTGAATCTTTCTATTAGACTTTCACCCCTGGAAAGGAAATGCATATGCACGTCCACACACACAAGCACACACACACGCACACACACACACACACACACACACACACACACACACACCACAGAGACAGACAGAAAGAGAGAGTTCCTTCTTCCCAAATGACCAAACTTATGTCAAGCTGACAAAACTAAACAGCACAAGAATATTTACATAAAACTTACAAAACTGGCCAGGCAGTAGTGACACATGCCTTTAATCCCAACACTCGGGGAGGAAGAGGCAGGCAGACAGGCTCCAAAGCCACAGAGAAACCGTGTCTTGAAAAAAAAAAAAAAAAACCCTCACAAAACTGGCATTCTACTATGGATGGTTATGTGGCACACATAGCTGTTGTATAATATCTCTTGTTAGCCATCATTAGTTGATCCACAGATTGTACACTTCAGTAATACAGCATTCCCTGTTTGCTCAAAACACATAAACAAAAAGATGAGATCAGAAATACATATATATTAAATATGGAAATACCAGTGACATTAGATACGTTAGGGAAATTTTTCTATGCTTATCTCTCAATGTACTTTCTCTGTTTTCTTCTATCAGTTTCATAATTTCAGGTCTTACATTAAAGTCTTTTGATTTTGAGCTGATTTTTGTGCAGGTATACAACTAATTTCATTCTTCTAAATTTGGATATTCAGTCTTCCTCGAAGTGTCTGTTTCAGAGGCTCCTTTGTTCAGTGTATATTTTGGCATTTTGATCAGCAATGATTTGGCTTGATTTATTTTTGGGTCTTCTATCTATTGGTCTACACTTCTCTTTGTGTGCTAGTGTCATGTGGTTTTCACGACCAAAGCTTTGCAGTATAATTCAAGATGACGTATTCTGATGCTTACGTATTGTTCTCTCAGCTTAGGGCTGCTAAACTCCAGAATATTCTGTTTCTATACGAGTTTTAAGATTGGTTTTTCTAGTTCTATAAAGAAGCTCTTGGAAGATGGATGGAGCTTGTGTCAACTCTGCAAGACTATTGTAACAGAGACATGTTTACAATATTCATGCTGCAAATTCAAAGCATAGGAGGTTTGTCCATCAGCTAGTGTCTACTTCAATTTCTTTTTTAGTTTCCTGAACTTTTCATGTAGAGACCACTCACCTTCTTGATTAAGTTTATTCCTGTACATTGTTTAGACTTACTTCCCATGTAGATTAGATCTATGCAGTCTCTCTTAGTGTCCTTATTGTTGTCTAAATTTTTTGGGATTCTGGTTTGTAGGCTGGTTTTCTGTGCTTTATGTTTAAAACCCAATTATGAGTGAGTACATTTGATAATTGTCTTTCTGTGTCTGGGTTACCTCATTTGAAATAACGTTTTCTAGCTCCATCATTTTCCTGCAAAATTCAAGCTGTCGTTATTTTTTTCTGCTGTGTAGTACTCCATTGTGTAAAAGTACCATATTTTCCTTATCCATTCTTTGGTCGAGGGACATTTAGGTTGTTTTCAGGTTCTGGATATGACAAACAAAGCTTGAACACAGTTGAGAACATGTCCTTGTGGCACGACTGAGCATTCTTTGGATATATACCCAAAAGTGGTATTATTGGGTCTTGAGGAAGGTTGTTTCTTAATTTTCTGAGAAATTGCAACACTGACATCCAAAGGGGTTATACCAGCTTGCATTTCCACCAGCAATGCAGAAGTGTTGCCTTTTCCCCACAACCTATCCAGCAAAAATTGTCATCAGTGTTTTTGATCTTGGCTATTCTTACAGGTGTAAGATGAAATCTCAGAATTGTTTTGATTTGCATTTCTCTGATGACTAAGAATGTTGAACATTTCCTTAAGTGTCTTTCAGCCATTTTAGATTCCTCTGTTGAGAGTTCTCTGTTTATGTCTGTACTCCATTTTTTATTGGATTATGTGTTATTTTGGTGATCAATTTCTTGAGCTCTTTGTATATATTGGAGATCAGACCTCTGTCTGATGTGGGGTTAGTGAAGATCTTTTCCCATTCGGTAGGCTCTCGTTTTGTCTTGTTGACTGTAACCGTTGATTTACAGAAGCTTTTCAGTTTCAGGAGGTCCCATTTATTAATTGTCTCTCTCAGTGTCTGTGCTGTTAGGATTATACTTAGGAAGTGGTCTCCATGCCAATGCATTCAAATGTACTTCCCACTTTCTCTTACATAAGATTTAGTGTGGTTGGCTTTATGTTGAAGTCTTTGATCCATTGGATCTGAGTTTTGTGCATGGTGATAGATATGGGTCTATTTTCATTCTTCTACATGTTGATATCCAGTTATGCCAGCACCACTTGTTAAATATGCTTTCTTTTTCCATTTTATATTTTTTGCTTCTTTGTCAAAAATTAGGTGTTGGAAGATGTGTGGATTGATATCTGGGTCTTCTATTCGGTTCCATTGATCCTCCTGTCTGTTCTTATGCCAATACCAGGCTGTTTTCAGTATTGTAATTCTGTAGTAGTGTTTGAAGTCAGGGATTGTGATGCCTCTAGAAGTTCTTTTATTATACAGGATTGTTTTGGCTATCCTGGGTTTTTTGTTCTTCGATATGAAGTTGAGTACTGTTCTTTCAAGGTCTGTGAAGAATTTTGCTGGGATTTTGGTGGGCATTGCATTGAATTTGTGATTGCTTTTGGTAAGGTTGCTATTTTTACTATGTTAATTCTGCCTACCCAAGAACATGGAAAATCTTTCCACTTTCTGGTATCTTCTTCAATTTCTTTCTTCAAAGATTTAAAGTTCTTGTCATACAACTTTTCCACTTGTTTGGTTAGAGTTACTCCGAGATATTTTATGCTATTTGTGGCTATTGTGAAGGGTGTTGATTCTCTGATTTCTTCCCCAGGCCTTTTATCATCTGTGTACAGGAGGGCTACTGATTTTTTTAAGTTAAACTTGTATCTTGCTACATTACTGAAAGTGTTTATGAGTTGTAGAAGTTCCTTGGTAGAATTTTTGGGATCACTTATGTAAACTATCATATCATCAGTAAACAGTGAGAGTTTGACTTCTTTTACAATTTTATCCCCTTGTTCTCCTTTTGGTGTCTTATTGTTCTAGCTAGGACCTCAAGAACTATATTGAATAGATATGAAGAAAGTGGACAACCTTGTCTTATTCCTGATTTCAGCTTTTCAAACTATGACCTGATGATCCTTTGTATTTCCTTCATGTCTCTTGTTATGTCCTCATTTTCATTTCTGATTTTGTTAATTTGGATATTCTCTCTCTGCCTTTTAGTTAGTTTGGATAAAAGTTTGTCTATTTTGCTGATTTTCTCAAAGAACCAACTCTTTGTCTCATTGATTCTTTGTATTGTTTTCTTTGTTTCTATTTTGTTGATTTCAGCTCTCAATTTGATTATTTCCTGCCATCTAGTTCTCTTAGGTGAGTTTGCTTCTTTTTATTCTAAAGTTTTCAAATGCTCTGTTAAGTCACTAGTGTGGGATTTTTTCCAGCTTCTTTATGTAGGTGTTTAGTGCTATGAACTTGCCTCTTAACACTGCCTTCATTGTGTCCCATGAATTTGGGTATGTTGTGTGGTCATTTTCATTGATTTTAGAAAGTCTTTAATTTCTCCCTTATTTCTTTCTTGACCCATTGATGATTCAGGTGAGTATTGTTTAATTTCCACATGTTTGCAGGTTTTCTGGAAATAGTATTGTTGTTGACTTCTAGTTTTAAAGCATGGTGATCTGAGGTACATTGGGTTATTCCAATTTTTTTGTATTTGCTGAGTTTTGTTTTGTTACTGAGCATGTGGTCAATTTTTGAGAAGGCTCCATGAGGTGCTGAAAAGAAGGTATATTCTTTTCTCTTTGGATGGAATATTCTATAGATGTCTGTTAAGTCCATTTGAGTCATAACATCTGTTAGTTCTTTTATTTTTCTGTTCATTTTTTTGTCTGATTGACCTGTCCAGTGGTGAGAGGGGAGTGTTGAAGTCTTCCACTATTAGTGTGTGTGATTTAATGTATGATTTAAGCTTTAGAAGTGTTTCTTTGACATACGAGGGTACCCTTGTATTTGGGGCATAGATGTTCAGTATTGAAATTTCCTCTTGGTGGATTTTTCCTGTGACTAATATGAAATGACCTTCTTTGTCTCTTTTAACTGATTTTAGTTTGAAGCCTATTTTGTTAGATATTAGGATAGCTACACCTGCTTGTTTCTTAGATCCATTTGATTGGAATATTTTTTTCCCAACCCTTTACTCTGAGATGATGTCTGTTTTTTTTTTGTTTGTTTGTTTTTTTGTTTTTTTTAGACAGGGTTTCTCTGTAGCTTTGGAGCCTGTTCTGGAACTCCCTTTGTAGACCAAAGGTTGAGATGTGTTTCTTGTATGCAGAAGAAGGATGGATTCTGATTTCATATCCAATCTGTTAGCCTGTGCCTTTTTATAGGTGAGTTGAGTCCATTTACATTAAGGGATATTAATGACCAGTGATTGCTATCTCCCATTAATTTAGTTTTCTTTGTTGGTGTTGTTAATTTGTGCATTTTTCCCTCCTTTGGGATTTGCTGCTATGATACCATCAATTGTGTTTTTGTTGGTGTAACCAAGATCCTTGGGTTGGAGTTTTCCTTCTAATATTTTGTGTAGGGCTGGGTTTGTGGCTAGGTATTGATGAAATCTAGCTTTGTCATGGAATATCTTGTTTTGTCCTTCTATGGTGATTGAAACTTTTGCTGGGTATAGTAGTCTGCATAACACTTGACCATAATTTTCTGGCTTTCATTGTCTCCAATAAGAAGTCAGGTGTAATTCTGATAGGTCTACCTTTATAAGTTACTTGTCCCTTTCCCTTTGCATCTCTTAGTATTCTTTCTTTACTCTGTATGTTCAGTGCTTTGATTATTATGTGGTGAGAGAACTTTTTTTTGGATCCAGTCTATTTGGTGTTCTGTAAGCTTCTTGTATGTGTCCCATAGTTATTGAACATAATTTATTCATTTATCTATTTAGTTGTTCTATTTGATCACTTATCCTTTATAAAAGAGGATTTTAAATTATTTTATTGAAACTTCATTTTTTTCTAGTATAGAGAATCTGTGAACTTAGGGAGGAACCATGGTAACTTATTTCCTCCTACTGTGTGAGTCTGTGTGTGTGTGTGTGTGTGTGTGTGTGTGTGTGTGTGTGTGTGTAGTGTGTAGTGTATTTCTTTGTTGTGTTTTGCCTGACTTTGAGATATATGTGTCCTCCAGTGTTTATATTTATTTCTACTTTTCTCCTGCTCTTTTTAATCTGATTGACTTATTTTCTGTGAGTCATATGGTTGTTAGAGTTAGCCATTTGTTTTGAGTTTGAGACTGGAGGTTTACAGTAGAGGGCAGAATATGCCAACAGGAAATACTATGTTAATTAATGAGTACTTGTGAGTAGGGCCTGAGGGGGACCAGCAACCAGAGTATATTTTGATATTTTAAATAGACACCCCAATTGGCCATTTTGAGTCTGAGACCTAAGAGTTAAGTCCAAAAGAAACTCAGGACAAATGGCTGAGGTGCCATTAACATATCAAGGCAGACTCTGGCCACCAGGCTCTCTCAGCATCACAAGTACCTGTAACAGAGTCCTAGTTCCTCTCAGCATTTCCCATCCCCAGCCCTTACCCCGAACCTCTCCAGTCCCTAAGCTTGCTTCCCTTCTCCTTTTCTCATTCATATATAAACCAGCCTTTTCAGCCACCCACTCTCTTGGTTTCTCTTAGTTCTTTTCTTGGGCTCTTGGTTCTTCTCCCTTTTCTGTTCCCCTATCCTGCCCCTTCCTCCCTCTTCTCTTCCTCTCTTGTTCTCTTCTCTCTCTCTCTCTCTCTCTCTCTCTCTCTCTCTCTCTCTCTCTCTCTCTCCTCTCTCCTTTCATTACCTGGTTCAGTTGACTGGCCATGTCCAGTCCATTACAGCTTTCTCTAGCTGCTCTAGAGTCTCCCAGGTGCCTTTGTTTGTTCTCTCCCTTGTATCTACAATAAAAAAACTTCTCCTCCACTGTACCTTGGAGCCATTATGTCCTCATTTTCATTCACTGATGAGCTTTTACTTGGACTTTTATAGTTCATGACTATGAAGAGGGGTGTGTAGACTTCTTTAACCAATATGGAGATCAGGCAGTTCTTACAGTTTAACTTGTAGTAGAAGGCACTTGGATCCTGTAAATGCATCCCAGTAAGAGTAAAAGAGAATGGCACTGTGCTACTGCCTGAAAGGAGACTATAGTATTTTTAGAGCTAAGAGTATTAAAAACTAAGCAGTAAGTGTTAAGTAAAAATAATAAGAAAGAGGCAGCTCCACCGGCACAAGAAATCCAATTAGGTCAAATCAAACCAAATCAAAATGTCCATCGTTTTATTAAGAATGTCACTCTTGGGTGGCCGAGAGTGTGGCAAGGAAACAGAACAGCAGGGAGCCCATGCAGACCCGACAACCACGTGATTCTCCTTTGGGAGTCCACTTAAATACCGTGTGGGATGGGTCAGGACCTGGCATGCTGGGATTTGGAGTCTAGACCAATAGAACTCCCAGGCCTGGGGGGTTGGGATGGATACCAGGCACTATGATCCCAACTTGACAGTAAGAAAAGAGCTAGAAAAGAACATGGATAAAGTATGAGTTAGAATTAGGAGATATTATAAAGAAAATAATATAGATTAAACGCAGAAAAAAAGAAAAGGCAGCTATAACCACACTTATTCCGGAAAGATACAAATTAAAACAAAACCACTAAACATCTAAAATGCAAAGAATAAATAAGAAAACAAATGAAATTTTAAAATGAATAAAATTAAATAGAAGATATTAGAATATCTGGTGTGTGTTAGTTAATTTGGGAAGAAATTTCAAGGAACAAGGCTTTCCTCTGGAAGGGATGTTTTGATTGATAAGAAAGGATGCCTTGCTCGAGTTAGCCAGCACAGGAAACCCCGGTCATATCTATGATTTGGAAATCATTGTGGTTTTGTTTGTTTTCATGTGCTGTCGTATCTTAAGGTGGTGGCCTTTTACATTAAACCTTTCTTTTCTTATCTTTATTGCTTTTTATTGAGCTATACATTTTTCTCTGCTCCCCTCCTATCTTTCCTATTGTCCTACCCTTTCGCATGATCCTCACACTTCCAATTGAATCAGAAGATCTTGTCTTTATCTCCTTCCTATGTAGATCTATGAACGTCTCTCTTAAGGTTGCCTTTGTTGTCTCGGTTCTCTTGGATTGTGGACTGTAGCCTGGTTTTTCTTCGTTTTATGTCTAAAAGCAAATTACAAGTGAATACATATTATATTTGTCTTCTTGCTATTTCTCCTGGTTGCCCATGGGAACTAGAGGGAAAGACCCTATTGTTGAAGACAGCACACATTTGGATGTAGGACATGGAGAATCAGGAGCTGAGCTAGGAACTATCTGTGTGTGCAGAGCTTCTGCTGTCTTTTTCTCAGAAATAACAAATATTTCTCCATTAATAAGGTCCTTTGACTTTGAATTCTCCAAGTGATACTTTTAGACAATCTGAAGTAGTCAAAACAATCATTTAGCATCTATTAATCACATATGTGTGTATGTATATGTGTGTGTGTGTGTATGTGTGTGTGTGTGTGTGTCAAACTTTCCTTGCAGCACTGCTCTTTGATTGGCTCATTTAGTACAAACACTAATGACAAAAACAAAGTGATCTAGTGACATGTAAGCATTGTTATGAAAATCTTGTTTTCTTTGAAATTGATATGCATTCAGTGCTATAATCTGTAACTTCTTAAAATTTGTGTTTAAAATTGATTCCTCAGGACCTAAGTTAATGGTATCTTGCAATGGAGCCTTTGGAGATAATTAGGATTATATGTGATGATGAGGGCACTTAACCCTCATGGTATCTGTAGTAGCTTCATTAGATGAGGAAGAGAGACCCAAAGGAGCAAGCCTGCTCCACCTCTGCCAGTACTGCTCTGTCTTATCTGGGGACATAGAGATCCCAGGCAGCCAGAAGGTGCCCCCCAGGTGCAGTTTCTTCGCCTGGGACTTCCTAGCCTCCAAAACTCATAAGGAACACATTTCTTTAGTTTATGGATCACTAGTCTGTGACATCCAGTTATAGCGACAGAACGTATCATAAAACAATATTAAATATGATAAATAAAAGAACACTGGTATTCCCAGGGGTTCAGTTGAACAGAATCACTCATAGTTTGCGTGTAGGCATCTGGGCTCCCTGTCTGTCGTTAAAAATTGAGATTTTTAAGTCTTTGGGCTTTACCCAAACCAACCAGAAGGTGGCATAGTGGCTACTAGAGAAAAACCAAACAGAAAAAAAAGCATTTCAGGAAAAGGTCTTCTCACATCAGAGAATCGAAACTGCGATGGAGACAGCTTTATTTTTTTCCCCACTTCCTTAAGCCCTGCCAGCGTCAGACACACCCTGGTACTTTTCAGCCGGCTTGAGCTGGTACCAAGGTAAAAGTACTATCTCGTAAAGCTTTCATCAAGACTAAGTCAGGGTGTTTTTCTCTGACTTCTCAGGAGGAAGGAAATACAGACACCAGACATTTGCTTCACAAAAATGGACAGTTTTTCACTTTTTTTTTTAAACAAAGAAGAAATCTGAACGTTTTGGTAAGTACAAAATCTCTCCTGGTATTGTTGTTATTATTGGTGTCTATAGCAACCGCTTATTGAACAGGCAGAAATGTGCTTTGTGGCTAGAAAGTTTAAATGTGCTTTTAAACAAAACTAATAAGATTCGGAACCTAGATCGTCTGGACCCTGCTGAGTTGAGAAAGGAGTCTGCTTTATATTAGTCACAGTCGTCTGTTGAGATGCAGTTGGAAATCAGAGACACTTCTACTAATGTCTCCCAAAGAAAAGCAGCATCTTCAGAAGGAAAATAATAAATGTTTTAATGCTTACATTTTTGAAATACACAGCCCCCAAGTCACTCTAAGAACAGGAAGTTTAGACATGGAGCTCTTGACAGCCTTTTGGAGAGTAATGTCAGATCTGGGAGACACTGGAGGGCCTGATTTGCTAGTGCTTCCTCTTCTAAGCTTGGAATAGGGGTGCTTCATGCTCCTGGTGGGAGTAGGAGGCTTATGTCTGATTCCCCCCAAAGTAACTGATGATGTCACTCAAGGGGAATGTGTTGCTGAGTTATGACCTTCTTCAGAAAAGCTGACAACATAGTCAACCCCACTCATCCAAGGTGTGTCGGGATTTTATATCTGTGGGATCCTGCTGCACCTTTCTTTTATAAACACAGGGCATCTGAAGAAACTCTTACTACAGCGGCATGTAGAGAGATGTTTGTCCCCTAGAGAACTCTCCTGAAGTGGCCTCTTTGGTGGCACAATTACAGCTACAAAGTAGCAATGTAAACAATTTTATGGTTGGGGTCACCATAACATGAGGAACTGTGATGTGGGAGTGTTAAAGGGTCACAGCATTAGGAAGGCTCAGAACCACTGCTCAGGAGGAAACAGTGTGGAAAGTGAAATCTGTTCAGTTGCATTAGCTAGGAGTGAAAACAGTGGAAATTCACCCTTTTAATTTTATTTGCTTACTTTCTCAACCAAATATTCCAGCCTAGATCTCCATGCCTCCAACTCTGACGTGGAGACTCAACTTTATACTCTGATATGTTTATGGCATGCAGCTCAGGCACAGATAAGTCACCTAACTCATGACTCTACCTTGTAATTTTATGATACTACACCCAAAGGGGTGGAGACCACATGTGTATAACTATGAAAGGCTTTCACTGATTACATTTAGAGAGACTCCTGGTGTCCTGATAACGTGTGGCACCACAACCTTGGGCCTGTACTCAGGAGCCTGGGCACAGCAGGCAGCTGGATGGCCATCAGGGCTCACTCTGTGTCTCAGCAGTGAGAGGGCAGCAGAGGCGGCCCAGACAGAGCAGAGAAGGCAGGTAGTATTTGAGCTCAGAGCTGGACAGTTGCCTGTGAGTACATGAGGCTTTGCTTAGATATGGGAGTAACTAGTGGTCAGTGGGATCAGGTGTCAGGCAGTTGCAAAATCAGTCAAGGCACAGTCATGTCAGGAATGGAAAATAGAATGTTGCCTTGAAACAAGGTCAACCAAGTGATAAAAGTTACTGCAAGGACCTCTAATGGAAAAGGCAACAGCATCGAGCAGGCTTCTGGCAGAGAAAGCATGGTCATTTGGAATGTAATTCCAGGACTTCTAGAGTGATGGGCACCAACCCTGCGAATGCTATGGGAGGTGTATATGAGGGAGTTGTTGCTTGCAGTCACCTACACAATGAGCAGAACACTGACATTGTGACAGAGGTCATCCACAAGGTTCATGTTTGAGAACCATGCCATCCACCACAAATAAATTAGATGTACACACACTCATGATGTTTTAAGTTAGGTTATAACTATAGATTAGACTGTATTTCTAACTGTCCTTGTCTGTGTGCAGCCAGGGAACCATGGGTTCGATAAGACAATGAGATATAAATAAAACACTTTTCTGTATGCTCTTTTGAAATTTAAAGTTGAACACAATACATGACAACATCCTAATATAAGGCTGAAGAGATGGCTCAGTGTATAAGGACAACACTTGCTGTGTGTGCAAGTGTAAGAATTTGAGTTGGAATCCTAAGCTTGCTTGTAACCCAAGAGCACTGTGGGATAGAAACTGGGAGAAGGTTGGTTTGCTGGTTGCCGCTGACCTGCGGTCCGGATAAGAAAACTTCACTCCAAGGAATAAAATGGATAGCAGTAGGAAAGGTCTCCCAATGTCTGGAACCACACATTTAATGCATAAGTAAAATATTTAAGAACTATTTTAAAAACATTATTTTGTTTGCTGACTAACAATGTTAGTGAAACAATGGACAGCAAGGACCTGTGGGCGTTGTCAAAGGACTTTCTGATGTCCTGCGGTTGTAATTTCAGGCAGCTTAAATTCATAGTGTAAAGGTTCTCTTCACTAAAATCAGTCTCATTATTCAGGAAGTTTATTCCACTTCAAAGTCTGCAAGTGAGAAGTGAATCTTTCTATTAGACTTTCACCATGAAAGGAAATGTGTGGACAAAACCAGAGCACAGAAAGAGAGAACAGAGAGAGAGAGAGAGAGAGAGAGAGAGAGAGAGAGAGAGAGAGAGAGAGAGAGAGAGAGAGAGAGGAATAATCCACAAGATATACCTAAGAATATTGGCTAGAAGCAAGTTTGTCACCTAACAAACTGCACAAATATAGATGCAATGTAGTTTCAGGCTGCAATCTGGTGCCTGGCGAGGTGTTTGTACTTACTCTTGTCTACGGAACTGTATTAATGGGAGGGTAGACACTTCTTCAATTCCTTCAGTTGGTGTTTGTTTTCATGAACTGGAAGTCTAACCCCAGGTCTACCACTGCGCTATATCCACAAGTAGACAAGGTTGAGGTAAAGTTTTAGAGAACTCAAGGAAAACAATATTCAGAAGTGTGAGTGGAATAAGCAAGTTGAAGCTGGTCCTGAAATCTGTTGAGAAGTACTGACTGTTTGATAAAATGAAGACTTGAAACCTTGACTTGAACTCATCATTACCCTCGATTTCGGAGCAGCCTGTGTTGTGTTTCAGTCATCTGTTTACTCCATCATGTATTTTAGAGGCATCATCGGCTTCTTGAGTGAAGGGTGATTTATGTGACAGGGGCTTCTCTCCATGATACAGTTCCACACAGTCATTTAAGTAGCTTCCCACGTTCCTTGTTCCCGTTCACACCCCAGAAAGCACACCCCTAAGCAGAAACGACGCTTTAGATTGCCTCTGCCTGTCCTTGACTTCATGGAAATACACTCATACAGTGTGTTCTCTGTGTCAGTGCCCTAGCTGCCTGTCGCTTGAATTCTAATTGGTCTTAATAATAAAAACCCGGAGTCAGATATTGGGGTGATTACTAAAGGCTCAGAGAGACAGTGCAGCCAGCCGCTAGTGACACCTTTTACCTCAACCAATGGTCAGTCTGAAGGGACGATCTTGTCCTCAGACATCTGAGACTTTGTCCTGTGACTGCAACTGTCTCCACCCAAACTCAGACTGCACTGAGCTCCTGTCTCCTTCTGCCTTACAACCCTCCCTCCACCCAGCCATATCACTCCTGGCTCCACCTCCCTGTTGCTGGGATTAAAGTTATGTATTCCCAAGTGCTGGGGTCACCTTGGTGTGAGCTCTGTTTCTCTTTTAGACAGATTCAATCTTATGTAGCCCAGGGTGACTTTGAGCTAACAGAGATATGCCTCTGCCTCCCAAGTCCTGGGATTAAAGGTGTGTGCCACCACCCCCTGGCCTCTAGTGACTTAGCTCTGCACTCTGATCTTCAGGCAAGCTTTATTTGTTAAAACCTAAATGCTCTCTCATGTGTGAGAACTCTCTCTTGTTGTTGAATCAGCACTTTCAGTCTTTCTGTTTTAACTGAAATTGTTGACTTATGAGGCGAGTATATACTTAATTTCATGAAAATATTTAAACTGTTTTTCTGATTAGGTAAAGCAATTTGCATTTCCACAAACACTTTCCAAAACCCCATTCACTATATGCTTTCACCAACATTTGAGTTTACAGGATTTAAGGCCAGCCATTCCGTTGGCATGAGTTATGACATCCATGGAGTTTAATTTTTAATATCTACAATTGGCTAAGATTTTGGAGCTGCTGTAGACTCCAACCTACTGCATCCATTCACATGGATGGCAAAAGTCCCGCCGATTTGTGATCCTCCAAGTTGTCCTGGCTTGTCCTCAGTTCAAAAACAGAATCGGCAAATTGTCCCCAGTTCAGCTAGGTAGAGACCTTTCCATCCCCAGACTTGAACACACTCCTACCATGTTAGCTGTCTTCAGGTACACATCCCAAAAGTCTAAGCTTTCCAAACACGTGAATCTTGTTTCTTGTCACTCTAGTGGAAACATCAGTGACCTCTGTGATCCACGACCTTACCCTGGCAGTGGGAGTCCATTCCCTGACTCTGGAATCAGTTTTGGTAAGTCACGTATTTCCTCTCACTTCTCACAGTGTATCCATGTAAAGTTGGTTACAATATCCTCTGATTCACCGTAATTTTGCTGCAGCATCTGGTAAGTTGTTCCATCGCTCTTTCATTCCTGACGGTTTCTTCCGCATGTGTCAGGTTTATCACCTTGTATTGCATATCACTTTTTGGCTTGGTTGGCTATCTCCTTTTTGACTGTGTTTCCTACTTTTCTCTCTAAATTTCTTCCTTTAACTGTTTTTTTCCTCTTTCTTCCCTATTTAAGCTTGCTGTGTTGTTCTTTAAACTCACTAAATAATCAGTCATTCTTTTATTTTTATAAAAACATCAAATCTTGTAAGTTTCATAGACATTGATGGTACTGTTTCTTTCCTGTTTTGATACTCAACATTTTCATGATTGTTTACTTTTAAATATTTTCTCTTTAAAGCATTCCTTTCTAATTTTGCATAGTTTTTAATTCAACTTTTATATGCAATCACCACCATCTGAATGCAGTTATAAGAAATAATCAGATAGTGAATATTATACCTTTTATCAAGGGTCCCTAATGGTAAAGTCATTCAACACTACAGTACAACACCACATTGGCATTTGTACATTGGAAACACAAGCACTGCAACACAGACATCTCTCCTGTGCGTCTTTCTAGCTGTGCTTATTCCTCATACTCCATCTTATCTTAACTCAATAGCAACTAATCTGCTGTTCATTACAATGGCCCTGCCATTTCAAGAATATGTGTAAGTTGCGGTGTACAGACTGTGACATCAGGGGCTGACTTTTTTCCTTCCACAGAATTCTCTTGGGGTTTATGGGTGTGTGTTGTGGTATGGATATAAATATCCCTTGGAGGCTCATGTGCTGAAAATTCGGTCCTTACAATGTACAGAAAACTGCATCTTAAAAAGGGTGTGGCTCATCCAGAATACATGAATTAATCCCTGGATAGATTTGTGGTTTGATAGCTATATTGAAAAGTGGTAGGAACTAAAGGAAGTGGCCTAGTTACAGGAAGAGTGTTAGTAGAGGCATGCTTTGATGAGTTTGTTTAATCTACCAGACTCTTCCTCTCTGATTCCCTCTCCCTCTCTGCTTCCTGACTGACATGGAGTAGGCAGGTGTTCCCCATTGTGTCTTTCCTTCCTGATATTTCTGACCTAACTTTGCTTAGCTTGACCTTCTCCATTTCTACCCATTTTCTTCAAGTGTCATAATGTTTTTTGTGGCTGCATATTTCACTATCAAATGTGTGTTTGTGTTTATGTATAATATTTGTGGTAGTTTGAAAGCAATCAACCTCCAAAAGCTCCTTGGGAGTGGAAATATTAAGATCTATGGCCTTTGTGGAGGAAGTTCGTCTCGCTGAGGGAGGACTTTTAGGCCTCCTATTCTGAAGCTACATCCAGGGTCTTAATTCACTTCCTGTTGCTTGTGGATCAAGATGAAGGACTCTCAACTCCTTCTCCAGCACCATGTCTGCCTACATGCCACCATGTCATGTCATGATAAAAACAGACTGAACCTCTGAACTGTAAAGGAGCCACCGCAATTAAATGTTTTCCTTTATAAGAGTTGCCCTGGTCATGGTGTCTCTTCACAGCAAAAGAAACCCTAACTAAGACAATATTCTTTAAATTGATATATTCATAGATTGGATATCTCTGCTGACTAGTTAGCTTTTCTGATATGATTACTGACGTATTAAGTAAGTATATATACAAATCTTTATTGTACATTTAACTTTCATTCTTTTTTATTATGTAACAAAAATAGTATATAGTAATCGTCTATAGTTTCCACATTTGGATAGTTCTTCTAAAGTGAATATCAGTGAAGAGAGTGGACACACTGGCCTGAGGCTCCCTCCTGGGTGGCCAGGAGAAATCATGGGCCTGTGCAGCACCTGATCGGTTGGGTGATGCTATTGTAGAGCAAATATATGGTAGGGACAGAGAGGGAGAAAGAGAGAGAGGGAGAGAGGAGAGAGAGAGAGAGAGAGAGAGAGAGAGAGAGAGAGAGAGAGAGAGACAGAGAGAAGCAGAATGGCTCATGTCCTGTGGAGAGAACCAGATCTGAAGAGGTGAAGGTCACAATGAGAAACAAACTGATATAGGAGGCTTGATTGCCACCCTGGACCAGGACCAGGACCAGGGATGCTGCCAGGGGCTGTCTGGGTTGGTGGCCCTGCCCCAGCTACAGTATGTCTTGTTGTTCATGACTCCAAATGTAGTACAGATGCCCAGGGTCTGAGCTACCACCTGGGACCATGTTGGTGTCTGAGAGCTACCCTACAACCCTGTGATGCCAACCTGAGTACCCTGCACTGCCACCCAGGGCCATAGTGACTTCCAGGCCTTGGCAGCTGCGGATGACTATGTTGTGGTCCATGGTCCTACCTCAGTAGGGGTCTATGTAGACATACATGGCCCATGTTGCCCCAGTGCTGCCACCAAAGGTCACATAAATGCCTGGGTTCTGGGCTGCTACCTGTAGTCTTGCTGGGATCTCAGGGACATGGTGTTGCCAGGGTCATGCCAATCTGATTGGCCTGTGCTACCATCCAGGAACATGGTGTCAACTGGACCTAGGCTGCTGCCAAAGGCCATGTCTGGGTCTGTGGTCCTACTGCAGCCAAGTTCTGTGTTGATGTCCAAAGCTTCTGTTGCTATTGAAGGCCAAGTGACTGCTGGGATCTGGGTTGCCACCTGGGGCCATATTAGTGTCCAGGCACCAAGCTGATGCTGGGCCCATGCTGAACTGAGAGGAAGCATCCAGTCCAATCTGCTACTGTGGTTCTGCTGCAACTGGGATCAGTGTTGATATGCATTGCCCATGTTCCCACAGAAGTCCATGCAAACTATGTGTTGAACCATGTATTGAGGTACAATGACCATGGCAAGCTGGGAGAGCCTCCCTCTTCACTAGAGAGCTAACCCTTCTTCTCATCATGGGTGTTGGAGAGCTGGCTCAACCCCTCTTATGAGGGGAGTGGTCCCAGGGACCCAAACTCCAGTAGGCCACAGTTGGGGGAGATGTTTGGGAATGCCAACTCAACATCTTGGATGTTTGCCTGGGTGGTAGCCAAGCTGGTCAGTTTGGGTCCCAGTCTTGGGATTAAAGGTGTGCCTCACTGTGCCCAGCTCTAAACTTTTCTTTACTTCCTTTTTTTCAGGTTGGAAATTTAGCTGGGTGGGATATTACCCTGAAGTCAACACTCCTTACATCCCATTACTTAATCTATTTATCTCCTTGAATGTAGGATTTAGCTCCATTCCACTTCCTGGTTCTCTTTTGCTTCTCTAAGTTTACATTTTGCAATTTACCCTGGTCAGCTTGCTCCTTTTCATTATAAATCTTACTAAGCGTGAACACTAGTAACCACACTATGAGGCTGTTTTGAGATTTCCTTTAACAACAGAATTAATGCAAAACTCTTCACTTTAGCCTCAGAAAGACACTTTGGACAATAGCAAAAGGCAGCCACTTTCTTCACTAAACTCTAACAAGAATGAACTCCAGACAACATACTAAAATTCTTTTCCTCTTAAACCTCTTGAGTGAGCCCACAATAGTTCAAATAACTCTTGGTGAAATTACTTGGCACAAGTGAGAAGGAAACACGGAACAAGCAACAAACTTGCTTAGGAGTTTATTAGAGGGGGGATGCATAGGCCTGGGGAAGCAGTGTGCAGAGAGAGGGAGGAAGATGGTGCGTCCAGCTTTTAAAAGCCGCCAAGTGCATGTGCTTGGGGGTTGACCACATCATACACAGATGATGTGGGCTCACACATGCACGCAAAGGCTTAGCTGAGTCATGCGTGAACCCCTGAGGGGGGTTAACATCCCCGGGGACCATTGGGCACCTCTGGCTGAGGGCTCATCTGCATCTGCATGACCCCTAGAACCAGGAGGTGTCAGCCTTATGTGGCTGAAATCATTACACTTAGCACCTCTGTTTCCAGGCTTCTACTAGGATGACACATTAAGCAGTGCTTAAAGCATTCCACTGCTTTCATAACCCAAAGTACCAAAGACACAATTCCTCTGAACAAAACCATGATCAGGCCTATCACAGCAATGCCCAATCCTGGAACCAACTTCTGTCTTTGTAAGGTTTTCTGTTGCTGTGAAGAGACAACAGGGCTATGGCAACTCTTTAAAGAAAAACACTTAAATGAGGTGGTGGCTTACAGTTTCAGAGGTTCAATCCATTATCAACATGGTGGGGAGCATTGTCCCATGCAGGCAGACATGGTGCTAGAGGAATAGCTGAGATTCCTGCATCTTGCAGCAACAGGAAGTTGACTGATACACTGGGAAGTATCATGATCACAGGAAACCTCAAAGCCTGCCCCCACAGGAACACACTTCCTCCAGCAAGGCCATATCCACTCCAACAAAGCCACGAACCTAATAATGTCACTCCCTATGAGTTATGGGGGCAGTTACATTCAAACTACCATACCAATAATCACCGTGTCAGAATTTAGGAGGCTTTTATACATTTTAGTATTTGTCTCATGTTTCAAAATTCTGTAAATGTTTACAATGTTACATCCTCTCAAAGAATTCTTTTTATTAACATGCTATGGCCCACTTTATCTCTTTTTTCTCAATATTTCTTTTATTGAATTTTTTTCATATACTATATTCTGACCATTGTTTCCCTTTTCATAACTGCTCCAAGATCCTTCACACTTTGCCTCCCATCAGCTTCACTCCCTTTCTACAGAATTATAGTAAAATAAGATAAAACAAAAACAAACAAACTAGAATAGGATAAAACAGACAGAAGGGAATTCACCTAAGCAAAAGCTTAAGAAACATAGATAGATGAAAAGGACTTCTAAGGTTAAAAAATAATAATGCAGTGACAAAATATTATGAGACAAAGATGTCATTGAATTAATTTTGTGTTGGCTATTTATTGTTGGGCATTAGACCTGCAACTGATAGTGATTTGCATTCTTGGGAGACTTCACTAGAGAGAACTAATTTTGCATTTGGAAGTTGTCATCTATTGGAGATAGCTTCTGGGTGAGGAATGAAAGCTTGTCTCCACTCTTCCTCTCAGTGCTAGGACCCCATTTGGCTCAGACCCATTCATGTTCAGTTTCTGTGAGTTTGTGTGTGCATTGGGCCTGCTGTGCCAAAACTTCCCTCTTTCTTTGGTGTCCTACCTCCCTTCTGGCTCTCTCACTTTTTCTAACATCTTCCCCCTCCTCCCTCTTACCTTTTATCTCACATAAGCCAGGTTCACCTTTTTCTCCTATTCATAATTCACCCTCATCACATATCCCAGTCCAATATCCCTTCTGGTGTCTTTCACCTACTATAATTTATTACTATAAATATTTTTAGTATGCTTGGGTAACTTGTATTATTTATATTTTTAATTCTTTCAAATGGATTAAATAATCTACCCTTCTATCCTATCATATCTCTATCCCCCTTTTTTCAAAACAAGAATTTTGAATCTATTTTCTTTTGTTCAACTTTCCTCCTGACCTTAACCACTAATATATAACCATTCCCTTAAACAATAACAAATTATCTATGGACCATTGAATGACATAAAAACACCCAACCCACCTTTTGGGAGTATTGGTATCATATTCTTAAAATTACTTCTTGCTGTCTAGGGGACAATGGCATCTTTAGGGGATCCTGAAAAGAAAAATTGGGGCTAATTGTCAAGTCCTGGAAGAGGTAGCTTTATCATTTGTTGTCCAGTCTCTGGAAAGTAGGGAAGTGAAGGGTTTGTCTCAGGTCCTGGCTAGAGTAGTCTGTGGGGCTACATCATCTCAGCTAGCCATTTTGAAATTATTCTAAGCAGTTTGGAGTCCAAATCAATCTTTAGGTGGTGTTTTTCAGTTAGTGGTGTTATCATATTCCTGGAGAAATCGTTGCTGTGGGGCCCCATCCTCCTTTTGGAGGCTTCAAAGGCTGCTGTTAGGCGTGCTTGTGGTTCACTGCAGAAAACTAATAGAACCTCAAACCAGAAATCATGTACAAAAAAGTAGATGAAACCCTTTTCTAGAATTAGTAATTACTCTATATAGCTGTTAATACTATGACAAAAAGTTTCAATAAATATGTTTGACACTTGGGTGAAAATTTAGATTACTGTGGCTGTAGGACTTATTTCTGGATTCTCAGGCCTATTCCTATTGGTTTATGAGAGATGTAGTAGGTCCTTCTGTTTGTGTGTTGCTTTCATTGGTTAATAAGTAAAGAAACTGCCTTGGCCTAGTTCTTAGGGCAGAACTTAGGTAGGCAGGGAAGGCAGAAGTGAATGTTGGGAGGAAAAAAGGTAGAATAAGGGAGAGACACCATGGAGCCACCAGAATCAGACATGCCAAATCTTTCCTGGTAAGCCACTGCCACGTGATGATACATAGATTAATAGAAATGGGCTAAACTAAGGTGTAAGAGTTAGCCAATAAGATGTTAGTGCTAATAGGCCAAGCAGAGATTTAATGAACACAGTTTCTGTGTGGTTATTTTGGGGCTAAGCTATCTGGGTGGCCAGGACGAACATGTGGCTCTTTTCCATGCAACATATGAGTCTGTTCTTATGGTAAATCCATGTTGCTTTTGTCACTATGGCTCAGAGTATAATTTGAGGTCAAGGATTATAATGCCTCCACATTGTCCTTTATGTTTAGAGTTGCTTTGGCCTATTCAGGTCACTATTCTATTTGCTGATCAATTTGAGTTTAGAATTTTTGAGGCTGTTCATTTAATTAAACTATTCTGAGAAAAGTGATTCTGCTACTAGAGACTCTAGTTTTAAATTACAAAATCCCAGCTTCCACACAGGCAAATCTAAAAAGGAAAGTTACCAAAGACAAAAATATTTGTCAGCTCACTAGCAGCTGCTGCTAATTTCAGATCACAGTTATGACCTGTAAAATGGACAAAAATTAGAAATGACTACCAAGCAGTTTTAAGTTACTCTTGAAAAATAATCATATATCTACATATAGTTTGTACAATGTTATAATTGGCTATGTAATTTCGATGATAAAATATAATGCTAAAATATTATTGTGTTACTTTTCCCAAGGAACAACTTTGAAGTTTTGACATGAGTGAAAAAGTTCCTCAACCTAATTTGGTCAAAGACTGGACCAAAGAAGATGTAAAAGAATGGATAACTGAAAACCTTAACATTGATGAGAAATATGCTCAAATCCTGTTCAATGAAGAAGTGACAGGGATGGTTCTTCAGGAACTAACTGAAAAGGATCTTAGAGAAATGGGGCTGCCACGGGGTCCAGCACTTCTGATAAAACGTATGTATAACAAACTGAATGATTCCCCTGAAAGTGACAATCAAGATTCCAGACAATTAAATAAAACAGAACGCTCAATTAAAAAACACCAAAAGAAGACCAAAAATGAAGAAGAAAAATCAGCTTCATCCAACAGTGACCACGATCTCAGTGAGACGGCACAGAACACAGAACAAGAAGGAAGTCTTCTGAAGGAAGATGTATTAAGTGACAGAGTGACTAAAGACGTGGTGGGCCATAAACCCAAACCAGAACACATGTCTTGCATGCCACATCCCTTTGATTCTTTCCATGATGACAAAAGATACATAGAACATTCTATTCTACAAGTTGCCGAAACAGGACCTCTCAATCTTAGAGACCCAGTACATGAATTCAAAGCCCTCACAAATACAGAGACAGCCACAGAAGAAGACATTAAGATGAAATTTAGCAATGAAGTCTTCCGATTCGCGTCAGCTTGTATGAATTCGCGTACCAATGGAACTATCCACTTTGGAGTTAAGGACAAACCACACGGAGAAATTGTTGGTGTGAAAGTCACCAGTAAGGACATCTTTATTAACCACTTCAATGGAATGATCAAAAAGTATTTTGAAGACAGTGACATCAAAGAAGCCAGAGCTTGTATTCGGGAACCAAGGTTTGTGGAAGTCCTACTGCAGAACAAAACATCATCTGATAGATTTGTTATTGAAGTAGATGTTATTCCCAAACATTCCATATGTAAAGAAAAGTATTTCTACATTACGATGCAAAGTTACACCGACAAAACATGGAAACAAAGCACAGAGAATTCATTGTTTGTGAGAGAAGGGGCTAGCTCTAAGAATATCCTGGCCAATGCCAAGCAACGGGATAGAGAGTTCAAAAACTTTCTAGAGAATTTAAAGTTATGGATAGCATCTAGAAAAGAGGCTGAAGAACACAGGGTGGTGGCTAAGAAAGAGAGTGAGGGACTAAAATTAGGGAAACTTTTGACCAGACACCAAAGCTCACTGGATAAATCTTACTACGACTGGTACATTCTTGTAACAAACAACTGTGCACCAAATCAAATCGAGCACTTAGATTTCCTAAAGGAAATTAAATTGTTTGCTGTGCTGGATTTTGATCCTTACTCTCAGATGAAGGGAGTGGTCAAAGCTTACAGAGAAAGCCGAATAGCAAACCTTCACCTACCCAGTCACTATGAAGAAAAAACTACCACGGTAGAGAAAATAACTACTCTGAAACTGTATGAGCAGCCCAGCTGGATCTTCTGCAATGGCAGATTAGACTTACAAAATGATTCGTGTCAACCTCTAGAGCCACATTTATGGCAGAAAGATAGAGCTTCTCAGGTCAGGAAAGTGATCTCGTTTCTCACAGATGAAAATATAATGGCAAGAGAAAAGCTTTTAGTGGTGTTTCTCTTACTTTCTCCAGTAGAAAGCCAGAAAGATCCCCTCATTGAAACTTTCTGTGCTTTCTATCAAGTTTTCAGTGGGATGGACAACATGTTGTGTATCTGTGTCGGCTCACATATCTACCAACGGTGGAGTGATCTACTACAAGTAAGACTGGAAGTCAAAGAGGATTTAGCAGAACATAGTGTTTCCACTTTAAATATAGAACTGGTCAACAATACTATCCTTAAACTGAAATCAGTGATTCAGTCTTCAAGAAGATTCCTGCCCTCCTGTGGTTCCTCCTCAGTTATCCTGGAGAAAATGGAGGAAGATATCCTGACAGCCCTGGAAATCCTCTGTGAAAATGAATGTAAAGACACAGACATAGAGAAAGATGAATCTGAGTTCCTGAAATTTAAGAAATTAAGAGAAGAACATTTTTATCGAGGAGGCAGAGTATCCTGGTGGAACTTCTACTTTTCTTCTGAAAACTATTCTTCAGCTTTTGTGAAAAGAGATGGCTATGAAGAACTTACTACTTTAATACAGCAGTGTGCAGACTCTCCAAAGCCCATATTTGCCAAAGTCATCAATCTATACCATCACCCAGGCTGCGGAGGCACTACGTTGGCTATGCATGTTCTCTGGGACTTAAAAAAGAAGTTCCGATGCGCTGTATTGAGGAACAAAGCAGCTGATTTTGGAGAGATTGGAGAACAAGTAAGCAAGCTGATCAGCTATAAGGCTATCAGCCACCAGGATTACATCCCTGTTCTTCTCCTTGTGGATGACTTCGAAGAACAAGAAAACACCTACGTTCTTCAGAATGCCATCAATTCCTTTATAGCAGAAAAGGGTCTGAGATATGAAAAAACTTTAGTAATAATCCTGAATTGCATGAGGTCTCAGAATCCAGATGAAAGTGCAAAATTAGCAGAAAGCATTTCACTAAAATACCAACTTTCTCCCAAAGAACAAAGAGCATTTGAGGCCAAACTACAGGAAATAGAAAAGGAACATAAGAATTGTGAAAACTTTTATTCCTTCATGATCCTGAAAGACAGTTTTGACCCAACTTACATACAAAATGTAGTGAAGAATACTTTGAAAGACCTGGACCCTCACAGCAAGAAAGCCCAGCTCATTTCTTACCTGGCATTACTCAATTCTTACATTAAAGATTCTACCATCTCTGTATCACAGTGTGAGCTATTTTTGGGAATCACTTACACCAATAAACATGGGAAACTTGAAACTGTAGAAAACAACATGGGAACCTATTCCACACTTCTAATACGAACAGAAGTTTCAGAATATGGGAGATATACTGGTATACGTATCATTCACCCTGAAATTGCCCGCTACTGTTTAAAAGAACTGGGAACGAGCTATGGAATGGATAAGTGTCAAATTGCATTGAATATGTTAGAAGAGAACATATTCTATGACTCTGGATTAGGAAGAGACAAATTTAAGCAGGATGTGCAAACTCTCTTGCTTACAAGGCAACGTAAAGAACATGGTGCCGAAACAGACACACTATTTTCCCCATTAATTGAAGAACTGCAGAATGAGGAAACTGAACAGATTTTGACTGCAGGAAGTGATCGGTTCCCACAAAATGCATTCATTTGTCAAGCTTTAGCGAGACATTTCTATATTAAAGAGAAGAACTTTAGCACTGCTCTGGTCTGGGCAAATTCGGCCAAAAGGAAAGCACCTAAGAATTCCTACATTTCAGATACACTTGGACAAGTTTACAAAAGTGAGATCAAACAGTGGCTGGGTAAAAATAAGGCCTGTAAAACTATTAGTGTGGATGATCTAACACATTTGCTAGAAATTGCTGAAAAGGCCTCCAAAGCTTTCAAAGAATCTCAGCAACAAACTGACAGTAAAGACTCTGAAACTGAGGCCTGGGCACCACAGAAGTCCCGAAGAAGATATGACGTATACAATACTGCTGGCTTCTTTGGTGAAATAGAAGTAGGTCTTGACACTATCCAAATTCTTCAGCTCACCCCTCTTTTCCACAAAGAAAATGAAACATTGATGGACGCCATGGTACAGTTTTTATCTGGAAAGGGGCCCATCCCTCCAGACCCAGAAGATGGCTATTATGCTGTTCTCAGTAACTTTGCATCGCACCTACAGAATTTACAGTCAGATTTGAAACGATGTTTTGATTTTTTTTTGGATTATATGGGTCTTCTGAAACCAAGAAACACCCCTAAAGAAATGACAGAACTCCTACTAATTAAGAAAGTCAGCAAGTGTTTCGAGAAATATGCAGATCTTTTCTGCCGATCGGCAGAATGTACCAATTTGTTACAGGGCAAAAATCTCTTACTCCAAGAAGAGAACTATAGGAAACGCATAGAAGCTATGAGAGCAGACACGTTTTCAGGGCTCCTTGAATATCTTAATCCAAACCATAAAGAAGCTAACAACATGGAAGATATAGTGAAATACTACACCTTCTTACTACAGAAAGGTCTAAACAAACGACTGACAAAGGAGACCCAAAATTTCATTTTGGCAAACATTATTCTCAGTTGTCTAAAGCCTAGTTCCAAGCACATCCTGCCATTCAGCACACTGAAAACAAAGCTCCGAGAAGTCCTGAAACTCGTGGGACTGAGCCATCCATATCCTGATCCTTATTTCCTGGCCTGCCTTCTCTTCTGGCCAGAAAACAAAGAGCTCGATGAAGATTCCGCCCTCATAGAGAAGTACGTCTCATCCCTGAACCGGGCGTTCAGGAGACAGTACAAGCACATGTGCAGGTCCAAGAAGCCGAGCACGCTGTTCTACCTGGGGCAGAAGAAGGGGCTGAACAGTCTTGTCCACAAGGCCAAAATCGAGCAGTACGTCAGTGAAGTACGAGATTCAAATACTTTCTGGCAGAGTGGAGTTGTGTGGGAAAAGAGGGAAGTCAAAGACCTCCTGCGCCTACTGGATGGTCAGGCTGAAGGCAAGCTAATCTCTGTAGAATATGGAACAGAGGCAAAAATAAAGATACCAGTGACTTCTGTGTACTCGGGTCCACTCAGAAGTGGAAGGAACATTGAAAGAGTGTCCTTCTATCTAGGATTTTCCATAGAGGGCCCTCTGGCATATGGCATAAAGGTCATTTAAGAAGGTACATCAGTCCAAAGATGTTAGTTTACAACCATCATTGTGCTCACTCTTTCTAGTCCATAACATTTGCATGACAATATTGGCTCGCTATAATCACAGTTCGCTTCTTTTTCTCTGGTCAGTGGTGGAAGACTCCCAGAGCTTGGCTCACAGCAGCATCAATCATTCCATAGCCCCAATATGCATTCCCAGGTTGATGGCTTCTATGAGTCACACTCTAAATGATCAATAAAATCTGTGTAAATTAAATCACTTTTCTGAATGATTTCTTCACTATGAAACCAGAGATTTAACTTGAAAGACCCCCAGAGTGGGAAGACTCTCACTCAAATCTCAGGATAACAAGACCCACCCCCACCCCCAGGAAATCACGAGAGACCGTCCTTGCTGCAGTCACAGGAGGTTTATTGACAGGACAGGAACCAGTGTACTGGGGCCAATATTCATTTCCCAAGCAGGGGTAGAGAGGTCGACCCCAAGTAGCTGGGAGAAAGGGTATTTAAAGGAAGAAACCATAACACAATAATCCAAAGGGGGTAGGGATGGCGTCATTGGAAAATTCGGAAAATACCAGTGATCATTGAAAAATTCCGAAAATATCAGTGATAAACACAAGGGAGTAACTCCCTGTTTCTCAAGATTATAATCTAATTTTATCTTCAGCTAGTTCCCGAAACAGAGTCACTGAACTGGCTAATCTAGATTTTTTATTTTTTTTTTCTCCCTGCTTAGATTTTTGGCTCTATTTTTTTCTGCTAGATTTTTGGCTCTATTTTGTCTGCTAGAGGGGTCTGGATTTATCCGGGTCTTTCAAACTAAGGAGAAAATGTAAGTAGTGCTAGAGAGACAGATTAACAGTTAAGAGCACTTGCTGCCCTTGCAGAGGACCTGAGTTCAATTCCCACCACCCATATCAGGTGCCTCACTACTGCCTGAATTGAGCACTATCTAATGCCCTTCTGGCCACTACGGACGCCTGTGCTCACATGCGTTTTCTCTCTCTCTCTCTCTCTCTCTCTCTCTTTCTCTCTCTCTCTCTCTCTCTCTCTCTCTCCTCCCTTACACATACAAAATTAAAAATAAATTTTAATCAAACTGAATTGCGGAGACCTCTGCTCTGGGTGGGCTGCTGGAATACGAGTGTGAATGTGTGTGTGTGTGTGTGTGTGTGTGTGTGTGTGTGTGTGTGTGTCAAGTCATCACCTAGGCAGGTTACTGTGCTTCAAGCAATCACAAAGGTTCCCTCACCTTATCTTGCTGATAGTAAAAGTTTGTGTGTAAAGTAAATACTTTGCTCCTCAATCTCCATCGAACCCTTAATACTTGCATAGGTGCACCCCTACCTCTTTACTTTAGGATGCAAAGGGGAAAAGAACAAAATTCAAAGCAGTCTCTTATTTAAATTCATTCCATCCTAAGCCCCAATGAGCCTGCTCCATTGTCCTTTCTTGCTGCATTCGAAGGCAGACTTTTCCTCACCTAGATTTTAGATCCCATCTCTTTCTTGCCTTCTTTTTTCAATGTATACAGTTTTACTCTCTGTATTTCTCAACCTGTTCTGGGTGCTTGCTATTCTCCCCCAACACTGCCTTATTTTCACCTAACAATCTCCAAATATCTATTCTGATTTGTCAGTCACAGTTCTATTCCAGAATCACCTCCACCAAGAGCTCTTTTCTTGCCACCCCAGTCCCTGCTTGACTGGCTTCCCCGTGGTCTGTACCCTTTCTAGTATCTTTCTAGTACAAGGAATGGCAGAAATTCCTTCCCAAGTATCTAGTAGCCAAGATAGCCTCAAACAGCACTCCAGACATTGGAATTTGAGAGCTAGCCATCACCAATGAGCTACATGGTAAAAGGTATATAGATGGTAAATGGTAAAACATACATACATATTCTCAGATGTAACGTAACTTCTCCAGACTTCATGCTTCTTGACACCAAGGGGTCGGGTCTCTTATTTCCACTGAATCTGAAAGTAACATAGCCCAAAAACACATCCTATTTGTAGAGGCCACAAGTGCAGCTGCCTCTATTCCTAACTGCGTCCCTCCTCCACATTACACTTCTCCTCTATTAACAGACTCCCCCAAGTAGCAGTGTTCTCTGGAGCATCCTGTGGATGTAACTTTATCCTTAAGTTCCTCACAAAGTAGCCAAGACCAGACTGAAGCAGTTATAGTCACACATCCCAAGGGAAGACATAGAGGGGACTTTATAAAGAAAGGATGAAGAACTTCGGATGTTCCTGTGAGCCATAACTGTCTTTATGTCCACAGGTTCTAGGTCTTGTTATAACAACAACAACAACTAAAATTGAAGACAGACTCAGAAAGGAACTCACGGCCAATTTGTTGGGAATTAGCAAGAACTGACCAGGGAGGCCAGGGAAGCTAGAGATCTTGGCAGCTGCCAGGAGGAGAAAGATGGAAGCAGGGAAGTAAGAGAAAGTTAACAGCTCAAACAGAGGACCAGACAAACGATACACCCTGGATGATAAGGGGGACACGCCAGGGACACAATAGAACTCATTGCTGAGGGCCTTTGCTCCTACTAACTTCTACTGAAGGAGATAAAATTGCCCTCCTTCCAGAGAGACCCAGGCGTTGGGCATAACAATGACAACCGATGAAGAAATATTTAACCTCAATATTTATTTTAGCATTGCAGCAGTTACGCTGGGTCTCCTAAAACATCAGATGCGTCTAACATAATAAAGAAAACAGCTGTGTTTGTCACTCCCATTTATAGTCTGTTGCCTTGGAATTAGTTTAAACTTCTGGCAGCTTTGAGCCTGCCATTGGTTGATCTTTGGCCATCAGGGGAAAGCAGATAATGCATCCTTATCACTTATAAAACCAATCCTGGTTTCTTTTCTTTTCTTTTCTTTTCTTTTGGTTTTTTGAGACAGGGTTTCTCTGTAGCTTTGGAGCCTGTCCTGGAACTAGCTCCTGTAGACCAGGCTGGCCTTGAACTCACAGAGATCCACCTGCCTCTGCCTCTCAAGTGCTGGGATTAAAGGCATGCACCACCCCCACCTGGTCCCAGTTTCATTTTAATCTGGCCACAATAAAAGCTAGGGTGGGAAAAAAAGCAGTTTGGAGACTTTTCATTATAGCTCTTGAGATCTACTTCCTTTAAAAAACTCTAGTTTCCAACTCTGAAGATTATCATTGTTAACTCGACATTGAAGAGGCAAGCCTCTGGGCACAGCTGAGAAGGGCTGTCTGGATTAAAGTTGGCTTCTGGGGCAGTCTGAGTTCCTGGGCAGGGAGTGGGGACTGTGGGCTGTACAAAAGGGACAGGACAGGATGAACACTATCATGCATACAGGAATCCATTGCTCTCTGTTTCTGAGTGCATGCGGCGTGACCAGTCCCCTCCACCTCTGCAACTGTGACTCCCCGGTCGTGGTGAACTGGAACCTGGAATTGGAGCCTAATAAACTCTTCCTACGTTAGTGTCTTTCTGAGAGTATTTTATCACAGCAACGTGGAAAGAACCCAAGACACCTATTGCTAGGATTTCTGGCCCCATAGGTTTCTCTGTCTTTGCAGAAAGCCCTATCAAGTTGAATTGAAGAGACATAAGAGGTGTATTGAATAAAACATCTCCTGGGTGGGTTCTCCGGTCCTAGAAATTTAGGCCAGAGAAGCCACATGCCGGAACTAAAGCAGGGAGATTATATAGGTTGTGTGGGGGGGATTATATAGGTTGTGGGAGGGAATGATACTGTGTCCACCACAAGCTGGACTTGTGCCCAAGTATGGTCCAGAGCTGAATGCTTTAGGTAGGAACTTGCGCAGTTGGCAATTCCAGGAAAAGGACTGCAGTAGCTGCCAAGAATGAGGAACTGGGCTTGTTGGTGCCTTTCCTTTGTTCAAAGAATCTCGGGGATTGGCTGATTTGGTGCAGGAGTTAGAAAAACAGAAATGGGCTTTCTAGATCAGTCAGGAGTGAGCCGAAGGTCGCTGCCAAACACCTATCTAGCAGGGACTCACCGACCACTGATCATACTGTTTGTCTTAGAGGAAAGTAACTTACTGAAACCCAAGTGTCTTACATGGTGCGTGGAAAGCAGATGGCTGTAGCTGGTCCTTTTGGCCCTTTTCTTCCTGCCAGCATCCTCTGCCACTCAGAGGTCATATCCCCCACCAGGATGTTTCAGAGAGGACTAGCCTCTGCAGAGGTCCCATTTCAACAACTATGTGATAGGCTAAATTTTGCTTATATCTTCCGAGTGTGATAAGGTCCAGGCTACCCTGGAAGGAGAGCAATTGTATATTCCATCAGTAAAAATTACAAGAAATAATTGTACTTTTCCTTAAAAGATATAGGCAGAAGGATCACTCCACCCCAACTACAATGAGGTTTTATGATATTATGTGGGGGAAGTTCAGCATCTCATTTTAGAGCACTTTTTGCTTTGGCATACAACATCTGAAAGGTTACTAAAATACTTTATCTTAATGCCTCTGCCTCCTGAATACTGGGTTAAAGACATGCACCACCAATGCCCAGCCAGGGCTATACTCTTACAGAAAACTGATTCTCCCTTCCCAAGCAGCTATCAAGCATCAACAACTCTTTGCCTAAAGGTAGAACTTTGTACCCACACCTCCTCTCCACCCTAACATTTGGTTTGGCTGCTGGGCAGTGGTAGTACACACTGTTAATCCCAGCACTCAGGAGGCAGACACAGGTAGATCTGTGTGAGTTTGAAGCCAGCCTGGTCTCTAGAGTTAGTTCCAGTACAAGCTCCAAAGCTACAGAGAAACTGTCTTAAAAATACAAAAGAAAAAAGGAAAGAAAAAGAAAGAAAAGGAAAAAAGAAAAGAAAAAACAGAAAGAAAAATTAAAAAAAAAAACAGATTCAATGCAATGCCCATCAAAATCCCAGCAAAATTCTTCAAAGACCTCGAAAGAATGGTACTTAACTTCATATGGAAAAGCAAAAAACCCAGGATAGCCCAAACAATCCTGTACAATAAAAGAACTTCTGGAGGCATCACAATCCCTTACTTCAAACACTACTACAGAGCTACAGTACTGAAAACAGCCTGGTATTGGCATAAGAACAAACAGGAGACCAAGGGAATCAAACAGAAGACACGGATATCAATCCACACATCTTCTAACATTGATTTTGACAAAGAAGCAAAAAATATCAAATGGAAAAAAGAAAGCATATTTAACACGTGGTGCTGGTATAACTGGATATCAACACATAGAAGTATGAAAACAGACTCATATCTATCACCATGCACAAAACTCAAGTCCAAATGGATCAAAGACCTCACATAAAGCCAGCCGCACTGAACCTTATAGAAGAGAAAGTAGGAAACACACTTGAATGCATTGGCACAGGGAACCACTTCCTAAATATAACCCCAGCAGCACAGACACTGAGAGAAACAATTAATAAATGGGACCTCCTGAAACTGAAAAGCTTCTGTAAATCAAAGGTCATGGTCAACAAGACAAAATGACAGCCTACAGAAGGAAAAAAGATCTTCACTAACCCCACATCAGACAGAGCTCTGATCTTCAAAATATACAAAGAACTCAAGAAATTGGACACCAAAAGAACACATAATCCAATTTTTAAAAAAATGGAGTAAAGACTTATAGAGAGAACTCTCAACAGAGGAATCTAAAATGGCTGAAAGACACTTTAAGAAATGTTCAACATTGTTGGTCAACAGTGAAAGGGAACTCAAAACAATTCTGAGATTCCCTCTTACACCTGTAAGAATGGCCAAGATCAAAAACACTGATGACAACTTATGCTAGAAAAGTTGTGGGGAAAATGGAACACGTCTGCATTGCTGGTGGTCATGCAAGCTGGTATAACCACTTTGGATGTCAGTGTGGCGATTTCTCAGAAAATTAGTAAATAACCTTCCTTAAGACCCAGTAATACCACTTTTGGGTAAATATCCAAAGAATGCTCAATTGTACCACAAAGACATGTTCTCAACTGTGTTCATAGCAGCTTTGTTTGTCATAGCCAGAACCTGGAAATAACCTAAATGCCTCTCAACCAAAGAATGCATAAGGAAAATGTGGTATATTTACACAATGGAGTACTACACAGCAGAAAAAATAACAACATCTTGAATTTTGCAAAAAAAAAAAAAATGGATGGAGCTAGAAAACATTATTTTGAGTGAGGTAACCCAGACACAGAAAGACAATTGTCACATGTACTCACTCATAGGTGGTTTTTACACATAAAGCAAAGAAAGCCAGCCTACAAACCACAATCCCAGAAACTTAGACAACAATGAGGACACTAAGAGAGACTTACATAGAACCAATCTACATGGGAAGTAGAAAGTAGAAACAGACAAGATCTCCTGAGTAATTGGGAACATGGGGATCTTGGGGGAGGGTAGAAGAGGGGAGGCGAGAGTCAGGGAGGGGAGCAGAGAAAAATGTAGAGCTCAATAAATATCCATTAAAAAAATCAGGAAAATATGTGGTCCGGCTGAGGCTTGCACAGCTCTTGTGAACTCTGTTATGAGCACTGTGCAGCAGACATTCTGTATCCAAAAGGCCTTGCTTCCTTGTAGCTATCTACCACCTCTAGTTCTTGCACTCTTCCCCCCCCCTTCCACATTAATCCCTAAGCCTTTCAGAAAAGGAGCATGATATAGATGTGGGAGATTCCCGCAAATGCTATCTATGGCCTGCAGAGAAATGGTCCATGTGAGGGCGGAAGAAAATTGTACTCAACATGCCTTAGTTACCCATTGTCCTTTCCAACTTCAAGAGTCTGGCTCTGAGCAATCTATTTCTGACATATTTTAACACAGTACAACTTTGGAAAAAAGTTTCCTTGTGATAATTATCACAACAAAACTTAAAGTATGATTCCACTGAAACTTCTTTGCAAAGCAGATGTCTTTTTCAGAGTACTTCTTCCATAAGTATGAGTGCTATTTACTGTGAAGCAATGCTCAGGATAAAGGTCTAAGGAGGAAGGGTCTGGGAAAAGCTTAGTAGTAGACTTCCATAAGAGTGGTTCTAGAGCCCGGCAAGAATCCCTGCTCCTGTGCTGAGCAGATCCACACAGGTGAGTTAGTGACCGCGCGGCCTGATGTTTCCGGGGAACTGAGTACAGGCCCCATCCATTTCTCTAAGCTTTTCTGGCCATCCAGTGGGGTGTTTCCCAGCTCCTGGCTTTTTTTACCACATTCCAGTCTGCACCCAAGAACTTCTTTTTATCTGTGAGGTCCTTGGATCCCCCAACTCAGCCTGCTTGTGGCTGAGAGGTTGGGGAGCCAGTGAGAGTGTCCCTGCTGCTGGGCTTCTTTGTACCACCCCACTCTGCCTCCCAAGGCTGCCTTTGCATCTGTGAAGTCCTTGGAGCCTGGCAAGAGGCCCTGCTCCTGTGCTGAGCAGACCCAGACAGAACAAGAAAACTCCCAAGTATACAGTAAGCCAGAGCAAAGATTAGATCAAGATACCAAGGCTCTGATGGCCTCATTAGAAGGAAGAGATGGGTAGGCACCAATGCAAGAATTCTTCCAACATCCTGAAAAGCAACATGATAACACCAGAATCCAGTGAACATGCAACAAGAGACTTGAATATCCTAAACCAGAAGAAATAGAAAAATTCGACTTTAAATGTAACCTTATGAAAATGATAGAGACCCTTAAATAGGAAGTGACAAACTCCCTGAAAGAAACAGAAGAGAAGACAAACAAAAAGTTAGAAGAAATTAATAAATCCCTCAAAGATACCCAAGAAAACAAGGAAAAAATCAATCAAACAGGAAAAGAAACAGTTCAAGACTTGAAAACCAAAATGAAGGTAAAATGAAGAAAACACAAATTGAGGGATGGTTGGATATGGAAAATCTCGGTAAATGAACAGGAGCTGTAGAAACAAGTATAACCAACAAAATACAAGAGCTAGAAGAAAGAATCTCAGGAACTGAGGATTCAATAGAGGAAATAGACTCATTGATCAAAGAAAACAGCAAATCCAACAAATTTTTAACACAAAACATCCAGGAAATCTGAGACACCATGAAAAGACCAAACCTAAGAATAATAGGCATAGAAGGAGAATTCCAACTCAAAGGCACAGAAAATATATTCAACAAAATCATAGGAGAAAACTTTCCCTATCCAACCTAAAGAAGGATAGTCCTATGAAGGTATAAGAAGCTTACAGAACAACAAATGGACTGAATAAAAAAAAATCCCCTCACCATATAATAATCAAAACACAAAACATACAGAATAAAGAAAGAATATTAAGAGCTGCAAAGGCAAAAGGTCAAGTAATATATAAAGGGAAACCTATCAGAATTAGACCTGACTTCTCAATGGAAACCATGAAAGCTAGAATGTCTTGGATAGATGTGCTGCAGACACTAAGAGACCATGGATGCAAGCTCAGACTACTATACCCAGCAAAGCTTTCTTTCATTGATGGAGAAAACAAGATATTCCATGACAAAAACAGATTTAAACAATATGTAGCCACAAACCTGGCCTTACAGAGAGTACTAGAAGGAAAACCTTAACCCAAGGAAGCCAACAACACCCACAATAGCACAGACATCAGACAACCCTCCACTAACACAACTCAAAGAAGAGAAACACACAAACACTACCACCAAAAAAATAACCAGAATTAACAACCACTGTTCATTAATATTGCTTAATATTAATGGACTCAATTCACCTATAAAAAGGCACAGGTTAAGAGAATGGATACGAAAACAGGATCCAACATTCTGCTGTTTACAAGAAACACACCTCAACCTCAAAGATAGACATTACCTCAGAGAAAAGGGTTGGAAAAAGGTTTCCCAAGCAAACAGACCTAAGAAATAAATGGGTGTGGCTATCCTAATATCTAACAAAATTGATTTCAAACTAAAATCAATCAGAAGAGATGGAGAAGGACACTTTATACTCATAACAGGAACAATTCATCAAGATGAAGTCTCAATCCTGGATATCTATGCCCCCTAATATAAAAGCACCCACATATGGAAAAGAAACATTGCTAGAACTCAAAGCACAAATCAAATCCCACCACTAATAGTAGGAGATTTCAACACTTCTCTCTCTCCAATGGACAGGACAACCAGACAGAAACTTGACAGAGAAATAAGGAAACTTACAGATGTAATGAATCAAATGGACTTAACAGATATCTATAGAACATTACACCCAAACAGTAAAGCATATACCTTCTTGTCAGCATCTGATGGAACATTCTCGAAAAATGATCACATACTTGGTAAGAAAGCAAACATCCACAGGTACAAAAAAAAATTGGAGTAACCACATGTGCCTTATCAGATTATCACGGAGTAAAGCTAGAATTTAACAACAATTCCACCCCCAGAAAGTCTACAAACTCATGGAAACTGAACAGTCAACTAGTGAACCACCCCTGGGTCAGGGAAGAAATAAAGAAAGAAATTAAAGTCTTCCTTGAATTTAATGAAAATGAAGACACAACAAACCCAAAGCTATGGGACACTATAAAAACAGTACTAAAAGGAAAGTTCATAGCACTAAGTGCTCACATAAAGAAAACAGAGAAAGCTCACATTAGAGACTTAACAGCACACCTGAAAGCTCTAGAAAAAAAGAATCAGACTCAACCAGGAGGAGTAGAAGATTGGAAATAATCAAAATGAGGGCTGAAATCAACAAAATAGAAACACTGAAAACAATCCAAAGAATCAATGAAACAAAGAGCTAGTTCTTTGAGAAAATCAACAAGATTGACAACCTCTATCCAAACTAATCAAAAGGCAGAAAGAGAACACTCAAATTAACAAGATCAGAAATGAAAAGGGGGACATAACAACAGACACTGAGGAAATTCAGAGAATCATTAGGTCTTACTACAAAAGTCTGTATGGCATAAAATTGGAAAATGTAAGAAATCGACAGTTTTTAGATAAATATCATATATCAAAATTAAATCAAGACAAGGTGAACAATTTAAATAGACCTATAAATCGTGAGGGAATAGAAGCTGTCATCAAAAACATTCCAACCAAGAAAAGCCTAGGAAAATGGTTTTAGTGCAGAATTCTACCAGACCTTTCAAAAAGAGCTGATACCTATACTCTTTAATGTGTTTCACATAATAGAAACAGAAGAGTCACCTAAGAGATGCCCAATCATACTACAAAAGCATTTGTTCAACTATGTACATAACAGCATTATTTGTAATAGCCAGAACCTCGAAACAACCTAGATGCCCCTCAGCTGAAGAATGGATAAAGAAAGTGTGGCACATTTATACATTAGAGTACTACTCAGCAGTAAAAAACAATGATATCTTGAATTTTGCATGCAAATGGATGGAAATAGAAAAAACTATCTTGAGTGAGATAACCCAGACCCAAAAATATGAATATGGTATGTACTCACTCATTAGTGGACTCTAGCAAAAAACAAAGGACATTGAGACTATAGTTCATGATCCTAGAGAACCTAAGTAATAAGGTGAACCCAAAGATAAACATATATAGATCCTCCTGGAAATTAGAAGGAGACAAGATCACCAGGAAAAAGTTCGGAGCTTGGGGGTGGAGATCAGATGGGGGAAGGGGAGAAGGGAAGAGAGAAGGGAGAAGGGGGGTTGGGAAGAGCTTTGGGGATGTGGGATGTTTGAGACGGAGGAAGGATGGATATGGGAGCAGGGAAGAAGATATCTTAATTAAGGGAGGCATTGTGGGGTTGGCAAGAAGCTTGACTCTAGAGGGGTTCCCAGATGTCCACAGGGATGTCCCCAGCTAGGACCCTGGGCAGTGAAGGAAAGCTAGGACCCTGGCCTTTTCCCATAGTCAGACTGATGACTATCTTGAATATCACCATAGAAATTTAGAATTAGGAGGCTTTAAAAAAATAACATAGAATAAATGCAGGAAGAAGACAAGGCAGTTATGACCACACTTACTCCAGAAAGACACAATCTAAAACAAAACCACTAAACATCTAAAGTGCAAAGAATAAATAAGAAAATAAATGATATTTTAAAATAAATAAAATTAAATAGAAAATATTAGAATAGCTGGTGTGTGTTAGTTAATTTGGAAAGAAAATTCAAGGAACAAGGCTTTTCTATGGAAGAGATACTTTGGTAAGAAAGGATGCACTGATTAAATTAGCCAGGACAGGGAAGTCTGGTCATATGTTTGATTTAGAAATCATTGTGGTTTTGTTTGTTTTAATGTTGTGTGCTGTCTTATCATAATGTGGTGGTCTTCTATATTAATACTTTATTTTCTTTTCATTACTGTTTTTTATATTGAGCTATACATTTTTCTCTGTTCCCCTCCCTCCTTCTGTCCTTCAACCCTCTCCCATGATCCCCACACTCCCAATTTACTCAGCAGATCTTACCTTTTTCTCCCTCTTATGTAGATATATGTATCTCTCTCTTAAGGTCGGCTTTGTTGTCTCAGATCTCTTGGGTTGGGGACTGTAGGCTGGTTTTTCTTTGTTTTATGTCTAAAAGCAACTTACGAGTGAGTACATATTATTTTTGTCTTCATGCTATTTCTCCTGGTTGCCCATGGGAACTAGAGGGAAAGACCCTATTGTTGAAGACATCACACATTTGGATGTAGGACATGGAGAATCAGGAGCTGAGCTAGGAACTATCTGTGTGTGCAGAGCTTCTGCTGTCTTTTTCTCAGAAATAACAAATATTTCTCCATTAATAAGGTCCTTTGACTTTGAATTCTCCAAGTGATACTTTTAGACAATCTGAAGTAGTCAAAACAATCATTTAGCATCTATTAATCACATATGTGTGTATGTATATGTGTGTGTGTGTGTATGTGTGTGTGTGTGTGTGTCAAACTTTCCTTGCAGCACTGCTCTTTGATTGGCTCATTTAGTATAAACACTAATGACAAAAACAAAGTGATCTAGTGACATGTTAGAATTGTTATGAAAATCTTGGTTTCTTTGAAATTGATATGCATTCAGTGCTATAATCTGTAACTTCTTAAAATTTGTGTTTAAAATTGATTCCTCAGGACCTAAGTTAATGGTATCTTGCAATGGAGCCTTTGGAGATAATTAGGATTATATGTGATGATGAGGGCACTTAACTCTCATGGTATCTGTAGTAGCTTCATTAGATGAGGAAGAGAGACCCAAAGGAGCAAGCCTGCTCCACCTCTGCCAGTACTGCTCTGTCTTATCTGGGGACATAGAGATCCCAGGCAGCCAGAAGGTGCCCCCCAGGTGCAGCTTCTTCGCCTGGGACTTCCTAGCCCCTGAAACTCATAAGGAACACATTTCTTTAGTTTATATGGCACCAACTATAGCAACAGAACATATGATAAAACAATATTAAATATGATAAATAAAAGAGCACTGAACCAGGGGTTCAGTTGAACAGAATCACTCTTAGTTTGCATGAGGACATCTGGGCTCCCTGCCAGTCCTTAAAAATTGAGATTTTTATTATAGCAATGCAGTCACAGACCTGTTGCCTTTCCTCATCACCTTTTCGTAACCCACAGTGAAAACCCTCCCAGTTAAGGACATCTTAAGGAAATACAATTGTATCAGATTTAGCTCCCACATTATATATTGGGTCACTAAAGTTGTTTTATGTCCCGAATAATATTCCTACTGCTTGTGAGAGAAAACCCATCCATTAGCCAATGAACTTGCAGATGATTTGCATGACTTGGCTCTCTCTCTCTCTCTCTCTCTCTCTCTCTCTCTCTCTCTCTCTCTCTCTCTTTTAATTTTCGCCTCCTCCCCACCTCTCATTTCCCTCCCCCTCCCTCCCCTCTTCCCCTCCCTCTCCAGTCCAAGGAACAGTCAAGGTTCCCTGCCCTGTGGGAAGTCCAAGGTCCTCCCTCCTCCATCCAGTTCTAGGAAGGTGAGCATCCAACCAGGCTCAGACCGAAAAGCACACAACACAACATCTACTCCTCTTTGTTTTGAAATTGAAAAAAAAATCTTGAAAATCATATGGAATGACAAAACATTCCAGGTCCCTTAATTCCCAAACTATAGTCCTCCCCTGGTTCTGACATGGCTTGTAATCTTTCATCTTTCCCAGAAGTCGCTTAATTTTTTTAATCCCAGAGAATTTAGACAACAATGAGGACCCTAAAAGAGACATACGTGGATCTAATCAACATGGGAAATAGAAAAAAACAAGACCTCTTGAGTAAATTGGGAGCATGGGGACCTTGTGAGAGGGTTGAAGGGGAGGGGAGAGACAGGGAGAGGAGCAGAAAAAAAATGTAGAGATCAATAAAAATAAAAAAAATTAAAAAGCTTAAAAAATAAAAATAAAATGAGATTTTTTAAGTCTTTGGGCTTTACCCAAACCAACCAGAAGGTGGCAGAGTGGCTACTAGACAGAAACCAAACAGAAAAAAAAGCATTTCAGGAAAAGGTCTCACATCAGAGAATCGAAACTGCGATGGAGACAGCTTTATTTTTTTTTCCACTTCCTTAAGCCCTGTCAGCGTCAGACACACCCTGGTACTTTTCAGCCGGCTTGAGCTGGTACCAAGGCAGAAGTACTATGTGGTAAAGCTTTCATCAAGACTAAATGAAGGCGTTTTTCTCTGACTTCTCAGGAGGAATTAAATACAGACACCAGACATTTGTTTCACCAAAATGGACAGTTTTTCACTTTTTTTTTAATCATAGAAGAAATTTGAACATTTTGGTAAGTACAAAATCTCTCCTATTATTGTTGTTATTATTGGTGTCTATAGCAACTGCTTATTGAACAGGCAGAAATGTGCTTCGTGGCTAGAAAGTTTAAATGTGCTTTTAAACAAAATTATTCTGAACCCAGATCGTCTGAACCTTGCTTGTTGAGAAAGGAGTCTGCTTTATATTAGTCACAGCAGTCTGTTGAGATGCAGTTGGAAATCAGGGACACTTCTACTAATGTCTCCCAAAGAAAAGCAGCATCTTCAGAAGGAAAAATAATAAATGTTTTAATGATTACATTTTTGAAATACACAGTCCCCAACGTCACTCCAAGGACAGGCAGTTTAGACATGGAGTTCTTGACAGCCTTTTGGAGAGTAATGTCAGATCAGAGGCATCTTTGAGAGACAGGAAGGGCTGATTTGCAGGTGCTTCCTCTTCTAAGCTTGGAATAGGGGTGCTTCATGTCCCTGGTGGGAGTAGGAGGCTTATGTCTGATTTCCCCCCAAAGTAACTGATGATGTCACTCAAGGGGAATATGTTGCTGAGTTATGACCTCCTTCAGAAAAGCTGACAATACAGGCAACCCCACTCATCCAAGGTGTGTCTGGATTTTATATCTGTGTGATCCTTCAGAAAACCTGACCACACACAGTCAACCCCACGCATCCTAAGTGTGTGTCGGGATTTTATATCTGTGTCATCCTGCAGAAAACCTGACCACACACAGTCAACCCCACGCATTCTAAGTGTATGTCGGGATTTTATATCTGTGTGATCCTTCAGAAAACCTGACCACACACAGTCAACCCCACGCATCCTAAGTGTGTGTCGGGATTTTATATCTGTGTCATCCTGCAGAAAACCTGACCACACACAGTCAACCCCACGCATTCTAAGTGTATGTCGGGATTTTATATCTGTGTGATCCTTCAGAAAACCTGACCACACACAGTCAACCCCACGCATCCTAAGTGTGTGTCGGGATTTTATATCTGTGTGATTCTTCAGAAAAGCTGACCACACACAGTCAACCCCACGCATCCTAAGTGTGTGTCGGGATTTTATATCTGTGGGATCCTGCTGCACCTTTCTTTTATAAACAAGGGGCATCCGAAGAAACTCTTACTACAGAAAGAAGTTTGTCCCCTAGAGAACTCTCCTGAAGTGGCCTCTTTGGTGGCACAATTACAGCTGCGAAGTAGCAATGAAAATGATTTTATGGTTGGGGGTCACCACAACATGAGTAACTGTGTTAAAGGGTCACAGCATTAGGAAGGCTCAGAACCACTGCTCAGGAGGAAACAGTGTGAAAAGTGAAAACTGTTCAGTTGCATTAGCTAGGAGTGAAAACAGTGGAAATTCACCCCTTTAATTTTATTTGCTTACTTTCTCAACCAAATATTCCAGCCTAGATCTCCATGCCTCCAACTCTGACGTGGAGACTCAACATTATACTCTGATATGTTTATGGCATGCAGCTCAGGCACAGATAAATCACCTAACTCATGACTCCACCTTGTACTTTTATGATACTACACCCAAAGGGGTGGAGACCACATGTGTATAACTATGAAAGGCTTTCACTGATAACATTTAGAGAGACTCCTGGTGTCCTGATAACGTGTGGCACCACAACCTTGGGCCTGTACTCAGGAGCCTGGGCACAGCAGGCAGCTGGATGGCCATCAGGGCTCACTCTGTGTCTCAGCAGTGAGAGGGCAGCAGAGGCGGCCCAGACAGAGCAGAGAAGGCAGGTAGTATTTGAGCTCAGAGCTGGACAGTTGCCTGTGGGTACATGAGGCTTTGCTTAGATATGGGAGTAACTAGTGGTCAGTGGGATCAGGTGTCAGACAGTTGCAAAATCAGTCAAGGCACAGTCATTTCCTGACCCTTTCTTCCTTGCACAGAAGTCACATCAACTGTACAAGGGGAAGCAGTGACAGAAAGGAGATGGCAGTTCTCTGACATTCACACAGCCCTTGTATCATGTCTGGGTCATTTCTGTTGAGTCCCAAAGACTTTCATGCACAAAGGTGCAGTCAAACGATGTGGAAATTGATGCTCTTAAGATCTATGTTATCTTACAATTCATTAATCGAGCAGTATTGGAAAGGTACAAGGGCAGGGAAGTTGGAGGAGGCCAAGGTGGGCTGCTGTGCACAGACAGGATAGTATGTATCCCCGATGTCCAGTGTCCTTCAGAATCTCCCTTTTCTGTTCAGGCAATACTAAATCTACTGGAATGTTATGAATTCATAGAAAATAGTGCACCTACCAGGTTATTTATATGTATGAAGCTTAGGTTGGAAACAGAATGCATAATGAATTATGCACCTCTGTCAGGAAAGAAAAGGAAGAATGTTGCCTTAAAACAAGGTCAACCAAGTGATAAAAGTTACTGCAAGGACCTCTAAAGGGGAAGGCAATAGCACTGAGCCGGCTTCAGTCATTTGGAATGTAATTCTAGGACTTCTAGAGTGATGTGCACCAACCCTGCGATGCAATGGGAGGTGTGTATGAGGAACTTGCTGCTCTCAGTCCCCTACATGGTTAGCAGAAGAACACTGACATTGTGACAGAGGTCATCCACAAGGTTCATGTTTAAGAACCACGCCATCCACCACAAATAAATTAGATGTACACACGTGTGTGCACACACATACACACACACACACACACTCATGGTGTTTTAAGTATGCTTATAATTATGGGTTGGACTGTCCTTGTCTGTGTGCAGCTAGGGACCATGGGTTAGATTAGCCAGTGAGGTTTACATAGAACACTATTCTGTCTGCTTTTCTGAAATTTAAAGTCAAACAGAATACATGACAACGCCCTAATATAAGGATGAAGAGATGGCTCAGTGGATAAGGACAGCACTTGCTGTGTGTGCAAGTGAAGAATTTGAGTTGGAATCCTAAGCTTGCACTTAATAAACCCAAGAGTAGAGACCTGCCTGTAATCCAAGAGGGCTGTGGGATGGAGACTGGGAGATGGGTGGTTTTTGCTTGTTGCCAACTTACCTGTGGTCTGGGAAAGAAAACTTCACTCAAAGGAATAAAACAAAGCAGTGGAACAGGACTCCTAATGTCTGGAACCACACAAGAGCAGGCACACACACACGAATGCTTGCCTAGGCATGCATGCACACACATTTAATGCATAAGCAAAAAATTTAAATACTATTTTAAAAACAGTATTTTGTATGCTGACTAACAATGTTAGTGAAAAAATGGACAGGAAGGACCAGTGGGCGTTGTCAAAGGACTTTCTGATATGCTGGGGTTGTAATTTCAGGCAGCTTAAATTCATAGTGTAAGAGTTCTCTTCACTGAAATCAGTCTCATTATTCAGGAAGTTTATTCCACTTCAAAGTCTGCAAGTGAGACGTGAATCTTTCTATTAGACTTTCACCATGAAAGGAAATGTGGGGACACAACCACAGCACAGAAAGAAAGAGAGAACAGAAAGAGAGAGAGCGAAATAAGCCACAAGATATATCTAAGAATATTGGCTAGAAGCAAGTTTGTCACCTAACAAACTGCACAAATATGGATGCAATGTAGTTTCAGGTTGCAATCTGGTGCCTGGCGAGGTGTTTGTACTTACTCTTGTCTATGGAGCTGTATTAATGGGAGGGTAGATACTTCTTCAATTCCTTCAGTTGGTGTTTGTTTTCATGAACTGAAAGTCTAACCCCAGGTCTACTACTGCGCTATATCCACAAGTAGACAAGGTTGAGGTAAAGTTTTAGAGAGGTCAAGGAAAACAATATTCAGAAGTGTGAGTGGAATAAGCAAGTTGAAGCTGGTCCTGAAATCTGTTGAGAAGTACTGACTGTTTGATAAAATGAAGACTTGAAACCTTGACTTGAACTCATCATTACCCTCGATTTCGGAGCAGCCTGTGTTGTGTTTCAGTCATCTGTTTAATCCATCATGTATTTTAGAGGCATCATCGGCTTCTTGAGTGAAGGGTGATTTATGTGACAGGGGCTTCTCTCCATGATACAGTTCCACACAGTCATTTAAGTAGCTTCCCACGTTCCTTGTTCCCGTTCCCAGAAAGCACACCCCTAAGCAGAAACGACGCTTTAGATTGCCTCTGCCTGTCCTTGACTTCATGGAAATACACTCATACAGTGTGTTCTCTGTGTCAGTGCCCTAGCTGCCTGTCGCTTGAATTCTAATTGGTCTTAATAATAAAAACCTGGAGTCAGATATTGGGGTGATTGCTAAAGGCTCAAAGAGACAGTGCAGCCAGCCGCTAGTGAGACCTTTTACCTCAACCAATGGTCAGTCTGAAGGGACGATCTTGTCCTCAGACATCTGAGACTTTGTCCTGTGACTGCAACTGTCTCCACCCAATCTCAGACTGCATTGAGCTCCTGTCTCCTTCTGCCTTACAACCCTCTCTCCACCCAGCCATATCACTCCTGGCTCCACCTCCCTGTTACTGGGATTAAAGTTATGTATTCCCAAGTGCTGGGGTCACCTTTGTGTGAGCTCTGTTTCTCTTTTAGACAGATTCAATCTTATGTAGCCCAGGGTGACTTTGAGCTAACAGAGATGTGCCTCTGCCTCCCAAGTCCTGGGATTAAAGGTGTGTGCCACCACCCCCTGGCCTCTAGTGACTTAGCTCTGCACTCTGATCTTCAGGCAAGCTTTATTTGTTAAAACCTCAATGCTCTCTCATGTGTGAGAACTCTCTCTTGTTGCTGAATCAGCACTTTCAGTCTTTCTGTTTTAACTGAAATTGTTGACTTATGAGGCGAGTATATACTTAATTTCATGAAAATATTTAAACTGTTTTTCTGATTAGGTAAAGCAATTTGCATTTCCACAAACACTTTCCAAAACCCCATTTACTCCATGCTTTCACCAACATTTTTGTTTACAGGGTTTAACGCCAGCCATTCCATTGGCATGAGTTATGACATCCATGCAGTTTAATTTTTAATGTCTACAATTGGCTAAGATTTTGGAGCTGCTGTAGACTCCAACCTACTGCATCTATCCACATGGATGGCAAAAGTCCCGCCGATTTGTCATCCTCCAAGTCGTCCTGGCTTGTCCTCAGTTCCAAACCAGAATCGGCAAATTGTCCCCAGTTCATCCGGGTAGAGACCTTTCCATACCCGGACTTGAACACACTCCTGCCATGTTAGCTGTCTTCAGCTACACATCCCAAAAGTCTAAGCTTTCCAAACACGTGAATCTTGTTTCTTGTCACTCTAGTGGGAACATCAGTGACCTCTGTGATCCAAGACCTTACCCTGGCAGTGGGAGTCCTTTCCCTGACTCTTGAATCAGCTTTGGTAAGTCATGTATTTCCTCTCACTTCTCACAGTTTATCCATGTAAAGTTGGTTGCAATATCCTCTGATTCACCATAATTTTGCTGCAACATCTGGTAAGTTGTTCCATCGCTCTTTCATTCCTGATGGTTTCTTCCACATGTGTCAATTTTATCACCTTGTATTGAGTATCACTTTTTGGCTTGGTTGGGTATCTCCTTTTTGACTGTGTTTCCTACTTTTCTCTCTAAATTTCTTCCTTTAACTGTTTTCTTCCTCTTTCTTCCCTATTTAAGCTTGCTGTGTTGTACTTTAAACTCACTAAATTATCAGTCATTCTTTTATTTTTATAAAAACATCAAATCTTGTAAGTTTCATAGACATTGATGGTACTGTTTCTTTCCTGTTTTGATACTCAACATTTTCATGATTGTTTATTTTTAAATAATTTCTCTTTAAAGCATTCCTTTCTAATTTTGCATAGTTTTTAATTCAACTTTTGTATGCAATCACCACCATCTGAATGCAGTTATAAGAAATAATCATATAGTGAATATACCTTTATCAAGGGTCCCTAATGGTAAAGTCATTCAACACTACAGTACAACACCACATTGGCATTTGGACATTCGAAACACAAGCAGTGCAACACAGACATTTCTCCTTTGCGTCTTTCTAGCTGTGCTCGTTCCTCATACTCCATCTTATCTTTACTCAATAGCAACTAATCTGCTGTTCATTACAATGGCCCTGCCATTTCAAGAATATGTGTAAGTTGCGGTGTACAGACTGTGACATCAGGGGCTAACTTTTTTCCTTCCACAGAATTCTCTTGGGGTTTATGCAGGTTATTGTGTGTTGTGGTTTGGATATAAATATCCCTTGGAGGCTCATGTGCTGAAAACTTGGTCCTTCAATGTACAGAAATACTACATCTTAAAAAGGGTGCGGATCATCCAGACTCTCACAGAATACATGAATTAATCCATGGATAGAATTGTGGTTTGATAGCTATATTGGAAAGGGGTAGAAACTAAAGGAAGTGGCCTAGTTACAGGAAGAGTGTTCGTAGAGGCATGCTTTGATGAGTTTGTTTAATCTACCAGACTCTTCCTCTCTGACTCCCTCTCCCTCTCTGCTTCCTGACTGACATGGAGTAGGCAGGTGTTTCCCACTGTGCCTTTCCTCCATTATATTTCTGACCTGACTTTGCTAAACCTGACCATCTCCAGTTCCACCTTTTCTTTTGCAAGTGACATAATTTTGTTCTGTGATATTTCACTATCATTGCTTACAGTTTCAGAGATAAAGGACTACTTTTTATCATCATGACAGGGAACCGTGCCTGAGAGCTACATTGTGATATGAAGGCCAAGATAGAGACACCGAGCTTGGCATGAGCTCTGGAAACCATTCCCATTAACAAAGCCCACTCCCATTAACTCTGTCCCTCCAACAAGGCCACACCTTCGAATCTTCCTAATCTTTCTCAAATACCCATGATGACAAAGCATTCAAATACATGAGCTTATGGAGCCATTCTTATTCAAACCACCGCAGCCTCTATTATTTTGAAATATGTCCTTCATATCCCTTGTCTCTCCTGTACTTTTATCATGGAAGTGGTGTTGGATTTTGTCATTGGTCTTTTCTACATCTGAAATGATCATGTTTTTGCCTTTCAATCTATTTATATGGTGGGTTACATATATATATATATATATATATATATATATATATATATATATATATATATATATAAAGACATCCCTGAATCTTAATATCTTAATATTTGAGAGAAAATGATGCCAACTTGATCATGGTTGATGACCTATTTTGGGTGCTTGGATTTTGTTTGCAACTCTTTTACAGAGAAAGTTTGCATCTGTGTTCATAATGGAAATCAGTCTGCAATTCTCTTTCTTCACCGCATTTTTATGTGATGTAGGTATCAGGGTAACTGTGGACTTGTATAAGGAATTGGGAAATGTTCCTTGTTTCTATTCTGAGAAATAATTTAAGGAGGTTGGTGTTAATTCTTCTTTGAAATTCTGCAGAATTCTGCGTTATAACCATCTGGCCCTGGACTTGTTTTGGTTGGGAGATTTAATTACTGCTTCTATTTCATTAGGGCTGATACGCCTGCTTAAATCACTTGTTTTGTCTTTATTTAACTCTGGTATTTGATATATATCAAGAAAATTATCCATTTCTTTAGATTTTTTTCAGTTTGGTGGAGATTAGGCTTTAAAAGTATGTTCATATGATTAACTGAATTCCATATCTGAAATTATGTCTCCCTTTTGTCCCTAAATTTTTTAATTAGGATGTTCTCTCTGTGTCATTTAGTTAATTTGGATAAGGGTTTGTCTATATTATTGATTTTCTCAAAAAAATTGATTTTGTGTTTCACTGATTGTTTATTATTTACTTGCTTCTATTTTACTGATTTCATCACTGAGTTTAACTATTTCTTGCCATTTACTCCTTTTGGGTGATTTCTTCCTTCTGTTCTAGAGCTTTCATATATGCTAATAAATGCTAAAATAAAATCTTCCAATTTTTTGTGTAAGCACTTAGTGTTACGAACTTGCTTCTTATGCCTGCCTTCGTTGTTTCCATAACTTTGAGTATGTTCTGTTTTCATTTCATTCTAAAAACTTTTTGATTCCTTTTTAAATTTCTGTCTTGATCCATTTTTCATTCAGTAGAGAGTTATTCAGTTTCCATGAGCTTGTAAGCTTTCTGTTGCTGATATGCAGCTTTAATCTATGGTGGTCAGATAGGATGTAGGGTGAAATTTGCTTTGTGTCTGAGTCTGCAGTCAGTTTTGGAGAAAGTTCCACGAGGTGTTTTAGAGAAGGTGTACTGTTTTCATTTGTATTAAATGTTCTGTAAATATCTATGGTGTTCGTTTGGTTTAAGATGTTGGTTATCTCCAACTTTTCTCTGTTTAGTTTTTGTCTTGGTGAAATTTGGGTACCGAGTTCACCCACTCTCAGTGTGAGAAACAATATGTGGTTTTAGTTTTGTGGTGTTTCTTTTATAAACTTTGCTGCCCTTGTTTTTGATATGTAGATTTACAATGTCCTTTTGGTAGAATTTTTTTTCTTTGATGAGTATCTAGTGTTCTTCCCTATCTCTACTTAATAGTTGTAGTTTGAAGTTTATTTTTTTCAGTCCTTAAATGGTTACACCAGCTTAATCCTTGGGTCTATTTATTTGAAATATCTTTTTACATTTTTCTACTCTGAAGTAATGTTTTATCCTTGATGTTAAGGTATATTTCCTGGACACAGAAGAATTAATCTGTTTTTTCTATCTGCTATGTTAGTCTGTATCTTTTTATTGGAAAAATGAGACCACTGATACTGAGCCATCTATGAATAGTATTTGGTGGTTTCCCTTTGTGCTGGCTAGTGCTACATCAATTTGACACAAAATGGAATCATCATAGGTGAAAGAGCCTTGATTGAGAAAATGCCTCCATAAGATGAGGTTCTAGGTAAACCTACGGGGCATTTTCTTGATTAATGATTAATGATGGAGGGTCTAGTCCATTATAGATGGTGCCACCCTAGGTTGGTGGTTCTAGGTCCTATAAACAAACAGGCTGAGCAAGTCATGAGAAGCAAGCTATTAGGCAACACTCCTCTATGGCCTATAAATCAGTTTCTGCCTCCAGGTCCCTGCTTTGTATTAGTTCCTGTCTGACTTCTTTCATTGCTCAACAGTGATGGGGAAATGTAACTCAAAAACCTTCTTCCTCCCCAAGTTGTTTTAGACATGGTGCTTCATCACATCAATTATAGCACCAACTAAATCACCACTATTTTGTTGTTCTGGTGTGGTATCTCCCCTCCCTTTTTTAATTTGCTGGTCCGAGACGATTATTTCTTGGGTCTTCTCGGGTGTGGTCAACCTCTTCAGGTTAATCACCTTTCAGCACCTTCTGTAGAATTGGATTTGTGGATAGATGCTGCTTTTGTTTGGTTTATATTGGAATGTCTTCGTCCATCTATTATTATTGAATGTTTTGCTGGTAATAGCAGTCTGGGCTGGCATCTGTGATCTCTAAGTACTTCCGGCTTTTAGAGTCTCCATTGAAAACTGTAATGTTATGCTAAAAAAGGTCTGTCTTCCTATGCTACTTGATGTTTTTCCCTTAAAGCTTTGACACTCTTCCTTTATTGTGTACACTTACTGTTTTGATTATTTTATGTCATGGGGAATTTCTTTTCTGATCTAGTCTACTTGGTGTTCTGTGTGCTTCTTATACTTCGATAGATAACTCTTGCTTTAGGTTAGGGAAATTTTTTTCTATGGTTTTTGTTGAAAATATTTTCTGTTCCTTTTTCTGCATTTCTTTTCCTTCCTCCATTCTTATTATTCATAGTTTTGGTCTTTTCACAGTGTGCCAGATTTCCTAGATGTTTTGTGCCCGGATTTTTTTTTATTTTTATTTTTTGTATTTAACATTCCCTTTGATCAAGGTATTGATTTCTTTTATCTTTCCCTTTGACCAAGGTATTGATTTCTTCTATTTTGTCTTCTGTGCTTGAGAGTCTTTTTTCCATTTTTAGTATTCTATTGGTGAAACTTTCCTTTGAGCTTTCTGCATGAATTCCTAAACTTTTCATTTCCAATTTTACCTCAGTTTTGGGTTTTCTTTAATGATTCCATTTCCACATTCTTTTCATTCCACTGTTTGTGTTTTCATGGATTTCTTTAAGGGATTTTTTTCATCTCTTCTTTAAGGAGCTTGAGCATATTCATAGATGTCCTTTCTTGTGCATCAGCTATATTTTATTTCTCAAGGGTTCCTGTTGATGGGTTGATGGGCTCTCGTGGAGGCATGTTGTCCCAGCTATTATTGGTTGTGTTTTTATGCTGGTGTCATGACATCTGAATTTAGGATCATTGTAATTCTAGCCACTGATAGCTGGTCTTACCTTTGTTGAGAGGGTTTTGTTCTTGGTTTTCCATTGTTCTCTCAGATTCTTAGGAGAGTGTGGTTTGCCTGGTAGGGTATATTCCTGAAATCCAGGTATGGCCACTCAGGTCCTGAGTAAAACTTGTTTCTAGGTATTGGGAGCTGACTCTAAGGGATGTGAATGAGTTAGAGGGGTGGGGCTGTGGGAGCACATAGAGGGAGGAAAGCTGGGTGTGCCACCAAGATCTATGCAGACCTTGGAAATGGGGCAGAGGAAGGAGAGGCCACAAGTTGTCTGCTACAAAGATGAGGTTAAGACTGGAGAATTCTAACTGAAGAAGAGGGGGGAGAGTGACAATTACCTACCTGATTTTCTGTCCACATGGTCAGGAGGTTTCCAGGGAGTGCCTGTGGGTGGTAGCTGGGACATAGGGCTGAAGCAGTAGAGGAAGGCTGTAGGAAAAAATCTGCATAATCACTGGGAATGGGGACAGAGAGAAAGGGGGGCTGCAGTGGATGGTTTGCTATAAAGTTCTCTTTATCTCTCCTGGTTAGTTTGGATTTGAAATATTTAACAGATGTGAAAAATCCCTGTGTTGATTTATTGATCTACTGCAACTTCCATTTGCTTGGAGGATGAATTTCTAACCTTTAACTCTCAGTTTTTAGATGTCTTTCTTACTTTTAAAGTTAGAGTTTCTATTGCTGGGAAGAGGCACCATGACCTGAGCAACTCTTTTTTTTTCTTTTTTTCTTTTTTCTTTTTATTATTGATAAAAGGAGAATAAAAGAAAAAACAAAAAACAAAAACAAATTTCCACCTCCTCCCAGCCTCCCATTTCCCTTCCCCTCCTCCCACCCTTCTCCCCCTCCTCCCACTCTTTTCCCCCTCCTCCCACCCTTCTTCCCCTCCCCCCACTCCTCTCCCCCTCCCTCTCCAGTTCAAAGAGCAGTCAGGGTTCCCTGCCCTGTGGTAAGTCCTAGGTCCTCCCCCCTCCGTCCATATCTAGGAAGGTGAACATTCAAACTGGCTAGGCTCCCACCAAGCCAGCACATTAAGTAGGCTGAGCAACTCTTATAAAGGAAAACATTTAATTGGATGGTTTATGGTTCAGGGGTTCAGTCCCTTATCCTTCACTACCCTGACTCTTCTTATTCATGGAAATTTCTAGCCTGTCATCACTCCCTGGAGTGACCACTGTCACTACTCTTTGCTTTAGTCAAATGAATGCATATAAACATCTCTTTGTGGTTTTAATTTACATATTCCTGATGGCTAATTATGTTTAACATTTTCCAACATGTATATTTGCCATTTATGCTTTCAGCAGCAATATCTTTCTCTCCTTTTCTTAGTTTTCTACTTGTATATTTTTTCACTTATGAGTTTTAAGTGTTTAGTATATATACAATTCCTTCATGTAGTTTGATTACAAATATTTCTCTCTACAGCTTGTTTTCTGATTATCTTTATGTTGTCTTTAATTTTGGTTAAGTTAAACTGATTAGCTTTTTCATTATTCATAATGCTTTTGATGCCAGGACAGGAATTTTTGAGTATTTCTAGATGATGATTTTCTTGTATACATTTTCATAATACTGTTTTGTATTATGTATGCAAAGCTATGACCTATTCCAAATTTACTTTGTGTATAAGATGGATTTCCCATTATGCTAGCATCCATTTTTTGAAACAACTGTCCTAGACTCTGCCACAGAATCAACTTTTGAATCTTTCTCAAGTATCATTTGGGTATATTTGCATGGGTCTATTTCTGGGAACTTAATATAGTGATATATTTGTCTCTTCACTAATAGCACAGACCTTAAATAATTGTAATTGTCAAAATGTCTTGGAAGATTTCCCCCATCTTATTCTTTAACCTATCCTACTGTATCCTTTGATTTTTTTCATATAAATTTTATAATAATACAAAGAATACTGTCTACTTACTCATAAAACTATTGAAATTTTGATAAAAAAATATTTTCAACCTTTTTTGAAAATTTATGTGTACTAGATGGCTCTGATTAATCTTGGGGGCTTCAAAACAAAAAGAATAGACATGAACATGAGAAAAAGACTTGTGGGGAGGAGGGAAAATGGACAGAGTGTTAAGGAAGTGGGAAGTATATACATGAAACTGTAAAATAAACAACCAAAAATAGCATGAGAAACTGAATGTAAAATAAAAAATTAAATATGGAATAAGTGTGTGTGTATGTGCATGCATGTGCATGCATATGTGCCAACATGTTACACAAGGCATGTAGAGGTCAGAAAACAACTTTTTGGAATTGGTTGTCTCTTTCCATCACAGATCAAGAAGCAGAGTGGTGTAGGAAGTTCTTCTGTTCATGTGTTGCTTTTATTGGTTAATGAATAAAGAAACTTCTTTGTACATGATAGGGCAGAACTTAGGTAGGCAGAGAAGATAGAACTGAATGCTGGGAAGTAGGGCAGAGTGAGAGAACCCATGGATCCTCTGCCTGATGGATGCCAGTTAGAATCTCCGGTAAGCCACAGCCACGTGGCGATACACAGATTAATGGAGATGGGTTAAACTAATATGTAAGAGTTAGCCAATAAGAAGTTAGAGCAGTGTTTTAATTAATAGAGTTTTTGTGTGGTTATTTCTGGTGTCAGCTAGCCGGTCGACCAGAACAGATAAGCGGCCCTCTCCCTATGTCACAGCAGAGAGTAACAAACACTTGTGTGTCATGGAATAATCTTCTTGTACACTGTGAAGATGTGTCTTTGCCAAGGTGCCTTCTGATTAGTTGAATAAAGGGCTAAGTGGCCAATAGCCAGGCAGGTAGAGGTTAAGCGGGACTTGTGGACAAAAAGAGAGACTGGGGATAAAAAAAAGGCAGAGTCATGAGTCACATGCAGAGAAAGCAGGAGATGAACATGCCAGGTTGAAAAAAGGTACCACCACATGGTAGAGCATTGATTAGAAATATGGGTTAATTTAAGATGTAAGTGTTGGTTAGCAACAAGCCTAAGCTATCAGTTGAGCATTTATAAGTAATAATAAGTGTCTAAGTGGTGATTAGGGGACCACTGGTCCAGATAAAGCCCCACCTACACTGGTTCTCACCTTGCTTTCTCCTTATTCAGTCCTAAATTCTAGCCCTTCGAATAGCACCACTCATATTTAAATTGAATTTTTCTATCTCAAGTAACCCAATGTAGACAATCTCCCACAGAAATACCTCTCTTAGGCAATATTCTATTGCTATAGAAAGACACCATGATCCTGAAAACTCTTATAAAGAAAAGCATTTAATTAGGACTGGCTCGCAGTTTCTGATGTTTAGTCCTTTATCAGCATGGCAGGAAGCACAGTGACATGTAGGCAAACATGGTGCTGGAGAAGGAGCTAAGAGTTATCAAGTCCTCAGGCAGCAGGAAGAGAGAATTAGTGTATTAGTCAGGACTCTCTAGAGCTTATAGAATGACTCTGTGTGTGTGTTGTGTATATACGTGTGTATGTGTGTATGCATGCAAATATGTATGGATATGGACTTACAGACTAAAGTCCAGCTGAACGGAAAGTCTAAGAATCCAGGAGCTGCTCAGTCCACAAGACACAAGGATGTCTCAGCTAGTCTTCCAGTACAGGCTATAATCTCAAAGAAGTAGGCACTAATATACCAGTGAAGGAAAGAACGTGCTGGCAAGATGAGGGCAAGCAAGCAAAAAATGCAAGCTTCCTTCTTTTATCCCCTTATATAGACGTCCGGCAGTTATAGTCCAGATTTAGGTGTCATCCTGTCTCAAGATCCATATCAAAGGTATGTGTCTTCCTACCACAAAGGTCTGGACTAAAAGTGGGTTCACTCTACTTCAAACCAAGCAAGAAAAAAAAAACTCTCACAGGTGTAGTTGATTGTACATTTATTCATCGTTTCATTGTAGTTACTTTTAAGATTACAATCTATTACTTGATTGTAGTTTATTCAAGATGTAGTTAAGTTGACAACCAATAATAATAGCCATTGCACTGGGCTTGGCTTGAGCTTTAAAAAAATCTCAAAGACTACCTTCAGTGATATTCTTCCTCCAGCAATCCTTTCAAATAGCGCCATTCCCTAAGCATTCAAATATATGCACTTATGGGGTTATTCTTATTCAAACCACCACAATGCCCAAAGATTTGTTTCTATAGTGGTTCTAAAATCCATCAGTTGACAATCACATGCACCCAACAGTGTACACACATAAAATATACACCCAAAGGCACTAAATAAATACATTAAAATCTTAAGGATTATATTGTGATTGGCAAACGTTCAATATGATTTCAATTATTTTAAATTTGTTGAAGTTTGTCTTATAGTTTAGGAAATGGAAAATCTTGACTATTCAAAATGGTATCTTGTGGTTCTTAGATTATTATATAAAAGCAGTTTACAGCCTATTGATTGATGGTAATCTTAAAATTTTCTATATGTTCTCTATTGTTGTTAACTATTGTATCTACTATTAAGGCAAAGAAATATATTGAAGCCTCTAGTTATAAATGTAGATTTGCTTAAAATTGTAAAATCACAAAAGTGTTTACAGCACACATTTTGCAACAAATTTGTCTGGTGCAAATACCTTCAGCATTTATGTGACATCTTGCTGGGTAACCTTTTATCAATGTATAATATCCTTGTCCCTGATTATTTTCTTTATTCTGTTATCATGCTTTCTGCTTTGTCTGTAATTTGTTGATATAACTACTTCTGTGTTTGATTGAATGATATTTGAATGATATAGATCTATATATACTTTTACTTTTTATTCATATCATATTTCAACTGGGTGTCATATAAACCGGATTCAGTATAGCCATGTTTATAATCCAAGCTACTAATTCTGTATTTTTAATTTCTGTTTACAAACAGTTATATTAAAAGTGATTATTGACATGTTAAGACTTAATCCTGCCTCTGTGCTTTCTCTATTCTCTATTTTTCTTTGTCCATCTTATCTGTCTGTCTTCTTTTCAGCTACTGGACAGTTTTTCTATAGTAACATTTATATGAATATTCTGATGAATTATTTAATAGCTTTTTAAAATGTTTCTTTAGATATTTTACCATATATGCACAAATTATGGCCATCTAATAACATCCTTTTGCTAATTAAAGTGCTGGAACCTAAATGCACCCCATCTCATCTTGTCCAAAATGTTGAAATCTACCTCTCTTTCTGTGTTCATATTTTGGGTCTATCCAATGGGATTGAACAATAGAAAAAGGTTCTCAGTCAATGGCATATACTTGCTCTAACCAGAAAGATGTAGACAAGTAATTACATCTGACCACAGCTAACTGTCAATTATCTTGGTAATCCACCCTGAAACTTATGTTTTCTGGGTAGATAGCACAAAGTATCAGAATATTTTACCAATGGGAAACCCAATTCATATCTCCAAATATTACGTATTTTATGTCTATCATGAATCATTAGTTACTATTTGATTATTCTACTCTTTTCTGACTATGCTTAACGCTCATATGTTGTTTCGTTTGTCTGTATCACATCAAGTTGAACAAATTATACTTAGCTCTACACTTAGTTTCAAATATTTCTTTTCTTCTATATACCAGATTTGAACATTTTTAATAATACAGAAAATACACATTATAGTTGTCAACCGTATAAAGGATGATCCCCATATACTCCATATATACAGCAAATCAAATAAAGAGAGCGGCCAATGACGTGCACAGTTCATATGAAAGTGCTGGGCATTTGTATTTGGTGGCTTTTCTCTTGGTTGACATAAAATAAACTGGTCTCAGAACTTTTCAAATGTTGTGACATATGCATATTTTACCTACTTAAAAACGGCATGTTTCACATTTTCACTTATAAACTACAACCTCATGTTTCTTCTTCTCTATACAGCTATCAGAATGGCAGAGAAACTCAACCTTCCAGAAAATACAGATGACTGGACAAAAGAGGACGTAAACCTGTGGTTACAAAGCCATAAGATTGACCAAAAGCACAGGAAAACCTTGATGGCACAAGACGTGAGTGGAGCAGTCTTGAAGTGGTTAAATAAAAACAATCTTGTTGAAATGGGCCTAACCCATGGACCAGCTATCCAAATAGAAGAGCTATTCAAAGAATTGCAGAAAACGTCTTCAAAACATTCTACTCAGACATCTAAGGGGAAAGGGGGTAATAAAATAACTCCTAAAACACAGACAGAAAGTAGAGAGACTTCAAAGCAAAACCAAAGGGGCGAGGAGAATGCAGATAAGGCTGAGACTAAAGGGTCTAAATCAGAAAAAAATGAGCTGATGGAAGACAAGACAGAGCGACAGGGTGAACAGTCACCTCCAGGACCAACATGCATTGCATACCCTTTCAATGAATTCAGTAACCCGTATCGTTACAAATTACATTTCATCCTACAGCCTGAAACAGGGCCACTTAATCTCATCGACCCAGTACATGAATTCAAAGCCTTCACAAACACAGAAGCAGCCACAGAAGTGGACATTAAGATGAAATTTAGCAATGAGACTTTCCGGTTTGCTTCAGCTTGTATGAATTCGCGTACTAATGGAACCATTCATTTTGGAGTCAAAGACAAGCCCCAAGGAAAAATTGTTGGTGTGGAACTCACCACGGTCACTAAGGATGCCATAATTGACCACTTCAATCTGATGATAGACAAGTATTTCGAGGTCCATCAGGTCCAACAAGCAAAGAAGTGTATCCGAGAGCCAAGATTTGTGGAAGTTTTATTGCCAAACAGTACTCCATCCAACAGATTTGTTATCGAAGTAGATGTCATTCCACAATACTCTGAATGCAGAGAAGACTTTTTCCAGATCAAAATGCAACATCTTAAGAACCAAACATGGCAACAAAGTTCAAGGTATTCAGTCTTTGTGCGAGATGGGCCCAGAAGTAAGGATATCATAGAGAATAAAGTTGATTTCAAAGCTTTTAAGTTAGATTTAAAAGCAGTGACTGAGTCTAGGAAAGAAGCAGAAGCAACATGCAAAGTAAAAGCCGACGGAAACAAGAGTGAGGGACAAAAGCTAATTGAACTGTTGACAGGAAACCAGGATCTGTTAGATAACTCATACTATGAATGGTACATACTTGTCACCAATAAATGCCATCCGGATCAAAAAAATCACTTAGACTTCCTGAAGGAAATTAAATGGTTTGCTGTGTTGGAGTTTGATCCTGAATCTAAGAGCAAAGGTGTAGTCAAGGCTTTCATAAGAAGCCGAGTAGCAAACCTCCACTTTCCAAGCCAATTTATGGAAGGAAAAAATACATTAAAGGAGAGAATTTCCAGTCTGAATCTTTACCACCAACCCAGCTGGATTTTCTGCAATGGCAGGTTAGACCTTGAAAGTGAAAAATACAAACCCTTAGATCCGATTTCTTGGCAAAGAGAAAGAGCTTCTGAGGTCAGGAAGCTGATTTCATTTCTTACACATGATGACATAATGCCAAAAGGGAGATTCTTGGTAATATTTTTATTACTGTCCCCTGTGGATGACCCCAGAGACCCTCTTATTGAGACTTTCTGTGCTTTCTATCAAGATCTTAAAGGAATGGAAAATATACTGTGTATTTGTGTACACCCAGACATATATCAGATATGGAAAGACCTTCTTGAAGCAAGACTATCCAGACAGCAAGATGAAATAGCAAGCCAAAGCATTTCTACTTTAAATATTGCAGAGATAAATGGCACTATTCTTAAGTTAAAATCTTTAACTCAGTCTTCAACACGATTCTTGCCATCTGTTGGTTCATCTACTGTCCTTCTGAAAAAGGAAGAAGAAGTCATGACTGCCTTGGAAATTCTCTGTGAGAATGAATGTGAAGGTACACTCTTGGAAAAAGACAAAAAGAAATTACTTGAATTCAAAACATCCAAAGAGGAAGACTTCTACAGGGGTGGTAAAGTATCCTGGTGGAACTTCTACTTCTCTTCTGAAAACTATTCTTCATCATTTGTGAAAAGGGATAAATATGCAAAACTTGAAAAGAAAATCCAAGAATGGGCAGATTCTTCTCAACCAGTTTGTGCAAAAATTATCCATCTCTATCATCATCCAGGCTGTGGAGGGACCACGTTGGCCATGCATGTTCTCTGGGAGCTAAGAAAGAAATTCAGATGTGCTGTGCTGAAAAATAAGACAGAGGATTTCTCAGAAATTGGAGAACAGGTGACTAATTTAATCACCTATGGAGCAACGAGCCATCAGGAGTACTTACCTGTGCTGCTCCTCGTTGATGATTTTGAGGAAGAAGACAACGTCTACCTTCTCCAGGCCTCCATTCAAACTGCTGTTGCCAACAAACACATTCGATATGAGAAGCCTCTGGTGATCATTATAAACTGTACAAGGTCACAAAATCCTGTGAAAAGTGCGAAGCCCCCAGACAGTGTTGCTCTAGTCCACCAACTGTCTGACAAAGAGCAGAGAGCATTTGAGCTTAAATTGAAAGAAATCAAAGAACAGCATGAAAAATTTGAAGATTTTTATTCTTTTATGATTGTGAAAACGAGCTTTAACAGAGAGTATATAGAAAATGTGGTCAGGAACATTCTGAAAGGGCAAAATGTCGCTACCAAGGAAGCAAAGCTCTTTGCTTTCCTGGCTCTTCTTAACACATATGTACCTGACACTACCATTTCCCTGTCACAGTGTGAGCATTTCCTAGGGATCTCAAACAAGAAGGCTTTCTGGGGAACAGAAAAGTTTGAAGACAAGATGGGTACCTACTCTACGATTCTAATCAAATCAGAGGTGATAGAATGGGGGAGCTACTATGGAGTGCGCATCATTCACCATGAGATTGCCACTGCCTCACTGGAAGAATTGAAGAGAAGCTACTACTTGAACAAAAGTAAAATCGTAATGGATATGCTCACAGAAAATTTGTTCTATGACACAGGTATAGGAAAAGACAAGTTTTTCCAAGACATGCAAACACTTTTGCTCACAAGACAGCGTGATGAGCATGAAGGTGAGACAAGAAACTTGTTCTCCCCATTCATCGAAGCATTACATAAAGAAGAAGGAAATGATGCAGTTAAAGATGTATTACTTGAAGCTAATCGTAGGTTCCACCCCAATGCATTCATTTGCCAAGCCTTAGCAAGACATTTCTACCTTAAAGAGAAGGACTTTACAAATGCTCTCTTTTGGGCAAAACAAGCAAGAGAGATACAGCCTGATAATTCCTACATCTCAGATACACTAGGTCAAGTCTACAAAAGTAAAATAAGATGGTGGATAGTTGACAATGCAAGAAATGGGACTATCTCAGTTGATGATCTAACTGACCTGTTAGATTTAGCTGTGCATGCATCCAATGCTTTCAAAGATTCTCAAGACCAAACTGGAGATAGAGAATATGAAGGGAAAGAAAGGATGTATCAGAAGTCTAAAAGGAGGTATGATACTTACAACATAGCTGGTTATCAAGGGGAGATAGAAGTGGGACTCTACACTATCCAGATACTCCAACTCATTCCTTTCTTTGACAATAAAAATGAACTATCTAAACGAGATATGATCAACTTTATATCAGGAAAATGTGATATCCCGGGAAATCTAAATGAATTTAAGTCAGCACTCAAGAATTTTATTCCTTATCTAACTAACCTGCAGTCTTCTTTGAAGAGATCCTTTGACTTTGTTGATGATTATTTTGTTCTTCTAAAACCCAGAAACAATATAAAGCAATATGAAGAAACTAAAAGTCGGAGAAAGGTAGGTTTGTACTTTAAGAGCTATGTAGAAATATTTGGCCCCTTGGAAGAATCACAAAATCAAAACTCTAGATCAAAGCTCAGTCTACCACTTCAAGTAGAAAAGACTCGGAGAAGCCTAGAAGCTTTAAAAGCAGACAAGTTTTCTGGACTCTTAGAATATCTTATCAAAAGTCCAAAAGATGCTGTGGGTTCCATGGAAGACATAGTGAACAAATACACTTCCCTTCTTGAGCAAGGTGTTATCAAAACCCAGCAAAAGGAAAAGCAAAATTTCATCTTGGCCAACATCATCCTCTCTTGTATTAACCCTACCTCCAAATTAGTGCAACCAATTAAAAGACTGAAAGAGCAGCTTCGAGAGATCCTGCAATCAATTGGACTGACTTACCATTTTTCAGAACCTTATTTCCTAGCTTCTCTTTTATTTTGGCCAGAAACCCAAAACCTAGATCAAGATTCTAAACAAATGGAAAAGTATGCTTGGGCACTGGAAAATTCTTTCAGGGGGCAATATAAACGCATGTATCGAACGAAGCAACCGATTGCATATTTCTTTCTTGGGAAAGGCAGCAATAGAAACAGACTTATCCACAAAGGGAAAATTGATGAAAATTTCGAAAAAGTATCTGATATTAATTCTTGGTGGCATAGTGGAAAAGTATGGGAAGAGAAAAAAGTCCAGGATCTTTTGGAACGTTTACAGGGACGAGCTGAAAACAACAATTTATACATAGAGTATGGAATCGACGAAAAAATCACCATACCAATTACACCTGCTCACTTAGGTCAACTTAGAAGTGGGAGGAGCATAGAAAAGGTGTCTTTTTATCTAGGGTTTTCCATCGGAGGTCTTCTTGCTTATGACATTAAAACTGTTTAAGATCTTGAGTTTCTTTATCTAGAAATGTGATTTTAGTATCATCTTTTTTTTCTTTAATGTGCGTATAGATATAATTCAGTGATTTTGTGTAGTGGGAATGGGAGTAGTCGAAGAAAACTTCAGGCTATTTCTGTGCAATGGGTACATAGAATCCTTTTTACTTTTCCCTCTGTATAATCATATTGTCAAGAAATTACTCTAAAGTATCCACAAAATAAAACGAAGCCAAAGTTTATAATTTGTTTTGATCATCATAGTCTCACTAGAATCCTGCTGGGAAGAGATTTCCTCCTGCCTCCTACATAAAATTCATCTCCATAATTTATCAGTTCACTCTTTACTTTTACTTGACAAATACATAGTTATGGTAACCAGTGTGATATTTTTAAATATGCATACATTACAAAATGATTAAACTAAATTAAGTTGAAGAATCTATTGATTCACAAACTTACATCTTGTCATAAGAATATCTGAAATTTTCCTAGCAGTTCTCTGTGTGTGTGTTTGCTTGTTTCGTTTTTGTTTTGAATCAGGTTCTCTTTATGTAGCCCTGCCTGTCTTGGAACTCACTAAGTAAACCAGGTTGGCCTCAAACTCACAGAGATTTACCTGCCTCTGCCTTCCAAGTTCTAAGACTAAAGGGGTATGCCATCATATCCTGTTGAAAGGAGCTGCGGGCTACGTTCCTGCCACCTGGCTCCCAGCCCACCTGGCTAGCTTATACCCTGAAATAATTACACGGAAACTGTATCCTTTTAAACACTGCTTGGCCCATTAGTTCTAGCCTCTTAATGGCTAGCTAGTTCTCATATCTTGCCTAACTCATATTTAGTAATCTGTGTAGCACCAGTCTTACCGGGAAAGATTCAGCATGTCTGACCTGGTGGCTTGCTTCATCGCATCTGCCCTGGAGAGGAGAGGCATGGCGTCTATCTCTCTTCCTCTTCCTCCCAGCATTCTGTTCTGTCTACTCCACCACCTAAGAGCTGGCCTATCAAATGGGCCAAGGCAGTTTCTTTATTAACCAATGAAACTATCTCCTCCATCAATGTCCAGCCTAGAATTTTCAATAATGTGCTGCTCTGCTGTTAAGTATAATCATCATACTATAGAATAGAGCCTCTTGTCTACCTTGAGCCTCATACCCCTTTACGAGTATCACTTCATTTTCAATACTTTCCTAGTAATTGCCATGTACTCTTTGTCTAGTGCCTTTGTTCCTATGAGTTCATTTTCTTGGGTTCCACATTTATGTGAGATTATAGATTTTTTTCATACTTAATTTATTTCATTTCTGAAAGATGGTGATATCTTAAGATTATTATTGGTGAAGATGTTTTAATGATGTCTAAAAATAATCCTTCTAAGCAAACACAGTCTCAGTATAGAGTTAGGGTATCTGGTCATGGTCTTTTTCTGTGTCAGGTTTCAGTGCATTCTGCATAGAATCGCCCCTGCAGAAGTCTTACCTTCACAGCTGATTCTTTTGAACTCAATATCTTTTGGGTCAAGCACGCTCTCCCTCATGACACACCTTTGGTACACAACAAGCACAAGTGTTTGTTTCACCATTGAAAAATGGTGCAGCTGATTTCTAGTTTCAATCACAAGACGCCTTGTAAATTTAGGGTGATATTCATCAAGCCCTCTCAGAAGGCTGTCTGAGCGATTTCTGTGCCTAAATTGCTTTGGTAAACTGAAAAACTTTCTTCAAAAGTACCTCCTCATAAAGGGTTGGAGGTTCAGAAGTCTCATCTATATACATGAAGCTCTAGTTCAGTCTCCAGAGCTAAAATAAATAAAAGATTTTGAGACTGAAGATAGAGTTCAGTGATAAATCACTCACCGCACATTTTCCAGGCACTATGTTCAATCCCCTGTACTGAAATAGTAATATTTTTAAAAGAGCCTCTTTCTAAATTCTGACTTTCTCAATGCCAGCAGTAGGCAAGATACAGACTATAGGATAAAGCACATATTTTTACAAATATTGTTTTATTTACCCCAACAAGAGTAAGGAATACCTCTTTCTGAGTTCCTAGTCAGGGGGATCAAAGAGACTGCCAAACTATTATAAGCTGTTGTCATTATGCCTAGCTGTCTGCCAGACATGAACACAAGGCCCTATTGCTGAAGAAACACTTTGTCACAGGGCTTGACTAAATCAAGCTGGTACTGACATGGAAGCCACCTTCCTGATGGCCAGATTCCAAATGAGAAGAGAAATCAGTACTCCCACCCAGCTATAAAGCTTGAGAATCACAATAAAAATATGACTAACACTATGTCCTCGGTGAAGTGATACAGGCACTTGTATCTTGAGAGTAGCCAATGGCTGTCTAACTTAGTCTAAAACTCACTCTATTGGAGAGAATTCACATGTATAAAGAACCTAGACCCCAGAGAAGACTTCATCACTACTTTCTTTTTTAAAGTAATGTAGTTTCCAACTGCTTTGTAAACACTCATTTTTGTATACACATAGGTAAGTGCAGCTCTCACATCTCATCAAAACACTTCTCTTCCTAACAGGTGGGGGCTATCAGAGCGTTCTACAACTTGACAAAATTCAGATAATGACCATGGTGTGGTCCTTTTTAAATTTGACATATGTAACACAGCCCTTGTACCTAGGGCTCAGAGAACATTGTGAGAGAGGAGATAGAATTAAGGCAGAGGATCAAGACGACTATGCAGTAATTCTTTGTAGACAGTACAGGGATGTTTCAGTCTTGAACTCGGAACAAAACGGCAGCCTCCACAAGACCTACAAAGACCACACAAATTGACATGCCAACATGGACAGGGAAAAAATTCACAAGGCTCCAGCCCTAAGGAAAGAGCTACAGGGAATGGATGACTGTTGAGAAAGGAAGAGCCGAAGTGGTGGTGTTGTTGTTGTTGTTGTTATTGTTTTTGTTTTTGTTTGTTTATGATTTTCAAGTATGAGATTCCTACCCTAAGCCAAGAGATAAACCTTAAATACATGCAAATAAAGATAACACTAATTGGGCTTAGATATTGTGTGTGTTATATTCTATATCCCAATTCAACCTAACTAGGAAGGCAAAATAATTTCCTAGAAAAAGTATTGATTGGGTCACTGTGAAACAGCAAAATTAATTAACTCAATAATCAAACAAATAGGTTCAGCCATGCTCCCCAAAGAAATAGCAGCCTAGAAACGGGGCTTAGGAAATATACCATATCCACCACAGAGAATCAACTATAAAAAAAAGTCTTTAAAAAAAGAAACAAGAAGCCAGAGGATGGGACTCTGTTAGGCCCCCCCAAGAAGTTAAGTTCAAGAATAAAAAGACTTTTTAAATGATTAGAAAAAAACTAGGTGTAAATGTCAGAGATCTGGCAAATGAAAGATGCTTCAGTCTTTTCTCTACCCTCTCGCTTGGGGTCAAACTTGCAACAGTCTGATGGCTTCTCTCACTCTCACAAGAATCTGTTTACTCTCTTTATATATACATAAGATAGGGGTGTGTGTGTGTGTGTGATAGATCTACCTTACAAATAATTGGAAGTCTGTCATCAAGATGCGGCATGAAGAAGTATGACTATAGTTAAAAGAAGAAACAGAAATCCATCAAAGAAATGAGAAATAGTGAAACATAATAAATAATAAAGGCTAGAAAGCACTACACAAAAATTTTACACTTGAAATAGAAAGTCAATGGATTGATCAAATAGCAAAATGAAGAAGACAGAAAAATGGGTTGGTGAATTTGAAGAAAGCACACTAGAAAACATTCAGTCTGAGCAACCAAGGAACAAGAAACTGAAAAATGCAGACTCAGGAACCCGTGGACAATAAATAAACATATAAGCATATGCAGTTGGATAACAGGTAAATAAATAGATGATAGACATATGGATGTATATTATAGATAGATGATAGATAGATAGATAGATAGATAGATAGATAGATAGATAGATAGATAGATAGATAGATAATAGATTGACAGATGGATGATAAATATAGATATAAATAGATAATGTAGATGATAAATATAGATATAGATGATAGATAGACAGACAGATAGATGGGTAGATACATAGAAAATAGATGTTTGTTTGTAGGGAATCTCAGGATGAAGAAATAAACAGAGCTGAGAGAGTACTTGAAGAAATAATGATTAAAAGTACTCTAAATTTGCCAAAAGGTTAAGAATAGCTTAGCCAAATAATTTCAGAGAAAAGCACACCAAGATGTGCTTTCTTTTTAAGGGAACAGCCAGGAACTGGCAAAATTAAATTTTAAGATGACAACAAGAAAAATCAAAATTTTAAAAATTGTTATAAAAGCACCAAAGCTACAAAGAAACCCTGTCTCGAAAAACAAAAAACAAAACAAAAAAATTGTTATAAAATATCAATAAAACAGATGACCTCTATCATGACTCATGCACAGAAAAGAAAAGACACAAATTATCTAAAACTTTAAAACTACTGAATAAAAACCTAAATGAAACCTTTCAGGGTATAGGAACAGGCAATGATGTGGGGTGCACCTCTAACCTCACCTCTAGTGGGCATGGGCTAGAGATAGGCAAATGATGCATGGAGCCTGATAGCTGACTAGTTTGACCAAAGCATTGAACTCCACATTCAGCTCTGAAATAAGGAGAGTAGTGGCTGTGGAAGACACCTAACCTCTGGTCTCCACATATATAAACACGCAAGCACATGCATATACATGTACACATACATGAACATGTATTCACACACAAAAACTCCTAAACTAGCTTCAAATAGTTTTACTTGAGAATTCTACAATATTGAAAAATTTAAGAATTCTAGCTGTTCCTCCAGATCCAGTTCCCAGTCTCATCCCCAACTCTTCAGCAGAACACCCATAGCCTTCACTGCACCCCTGTTCCTCACTTGTCAATTTCACTTCTAACCTCCTACACCCTACTCATTGCTTTATCCCAGTCCACAACCCCAGGCACCCCTAGTGAACCCAAGAGCCACTCCTGCTAGGGCAGCAAGCAGACTGAGGGCAGATCCACACCTTTCATTCTGATCCTCTGTATTCTCCAGGCGTAGCCCCAGCTCTTTAGCAGAAAACTTGATGCAGTCTCCTTTTCCTCTCTGCCCTTATCCCTACCAGATCACAAAGACCCCTTCAGCCATCTTCTTCCCCTACTCCCACCATACCAGAATCCTGTCTCCAATACCAGCAGGCATTCCCTGTGAACACACCAACTGAACAGGCCAGGGAAACAGGTAAGCTAACTGAAAACCTTTCTCTCCTCCAAACCCAATCCCCAAATCTTATCCTTATCTCTGCAAAAGAACACCTGTTGACACCTTCTTTCTCCCTCTTCCCATATCTCCTGTGGACTCCACAGACCTTCCACTCCTAAAGTCCTTCCTCCTCCTCATCCTAGCCCCCAGCTGTAGCAGGAACTCCCTGTCACTGCTATCAAGGGGGCATGTAGGCTGCTTGTAATTATTCCCCTCTCCTTCTGTTCCTCTAAATCCAAAGTCTAGTCTTATCTGCAGCTCCCTAGCAGACCCATAGAAGACCTTCTCTTCACTGTATCCCCCATTCTGAGGAGATGAAATACGTAGATCCTAGTTGAACATTCTGCTCTCATCTCTCCTCTTAACTGCTTCAGACCTCTGTAAAATCCCTTCCAACCTGCCTATCCCCATTCCTAAGAGTCAGATCCCAATACCCAAAAATACATTTTATCTGGAAATCCTTTTTGGATCCAAAGGAAATTTCCTACCAGGCAATGCATAGCCACCACACTCTGAAAATGCAGAGAGAAACAGAAACCAAGGAACAAAGACAAACCCAGAAATCAACATCTATACTTATAATAATCCTAAACCCAGCCTAGTTACCAGCACAAAAAAAACACAATCAACAATAGTTAGGACAATATGTCTTTACTAGTGCTCAGCTATCCTACCACAGTAGGCACTGTACAGACTTCAAACCAAAACCAATCAAGAGACATTACATACTGACCAAGGAAAAAATCTACCAAGAGAATATTGCAATTCTTAGCATTCATGCACCAAACAAAAGGGCACCCAAGTTTATAAAAGAAACATTACCACAGCTTAAATCACATCTTGACATCACACACACTGATAGAGGGAGTCTTCAGTACCCCACTTTTAACAATGGACAAGTCATCAAAAAAATAAAAACTAAAAGAGAAATAGTGGAGCTTACAAACATAGACCAAATGGACCTAACAAATATTTGTCAAACATTTCATCCAAACAAAAGAATACACATTCTTCTCTGCACCTCATGGGACAGACTCCAAAACTGACCACACACTCAGACACAAAGCAAATCTCAACAGATAAAAGAAAAGTGTAATAGCCCCCACCATCCATTTATACCACTGATAATGAAAGCTGGATTTCACCAACAAAGGAAACAGAAAGTCTACAAACTCATGGGAAACTGAACAGCTTCCTACTGATGAAAAATGGGTCAAGACAGAAATAAAGAAAGAATTTAAGGACTTCCTAGCATTCAATAAAGTAAAGGAAGTACTTAAGGACGTTCTAGAATTCAATGAAAAAGAATACACAACATACCCAAACTTATGGAATACAATGAAGGCAGTTCTAAGAGTCAAGTTCATAGCAATAAGTACCTACATTAAAAAAAAAACTGGTCAGATCTCAAACTGTCATCTTAACAGCACACCTGAAATTTCTAGAACAAAATGAAGTAATCATACCCAAGACTAGATGGCAAGAAATAATCAAACTTGGGGCTGAAATTAATAAAAATAGAAACAAAGAGAAAAATACAAAGAATCAATAGAACAAAGAGTTGGTTCTTTTAGAAAATCAACAACATAAACACTGATCCAAATTATTTACAAGACAGAGAATAATATGTAAACTAACAAAATAAGAAACAATAAGGAAACATAATAACAGACACTAAGGAAATCTAGAGAATTATAAGGTTATATATACTTTAAAAGCCTACACTCCACCAAATTGGAAAATCTAAAAGAAATGAATAATTTTCTTCAAGGTAGCACCTATCAAAGTTGAGTAAAAATCAGATAACTAACTTAAACAGACCTATATATAACCCCAGAAATAGGAACAATCATGAAAAGTCTCCCAACCCCCCCCCCAAAAAAGCCCAGGTCACATGATATTACTACCAGATTGTCAAAGAAGAGTTAATATCAATACTCCTCAAATTACTCCACAAAATAGAAACAGAAGGAACATTGCCAAATTCATTTTACACAGCCACAATAACCCTGATATCTAAACCACATAAACACCCAACACAGAAAATTACAGATCAATTTCCCATATGTACCTAGATGCAAAAATACTCAATAAAATACTTCCAAATTGAATCCAAGAGCACATCAAAAAGATCATCCACCATGATCAAGTAGACTTTATGCCAGAAATACAGGGATGGTTCAATATATGAAAGTCAATAAAATGTAATCTACCATATAAACAAACTGAAAGACAAAAATCACATCTCATTAGATGCAGAAAAAAGCCTTGACATAATCCAACACCTCTTTATGATAAAAGTCCTGGAAAGATTAGGGATATAAGAGACATGCCTCAACACAATAAAGGCAGCTTATAACAAGCCTATAGCCAACATTGACTTAAATGGAGAGAAATTCAAAGCAACTCCACTAAAATTAAGAACAAAGGAGGGTTGTTTACTCTTTCCATGTCCAATAGACATTCATTATAATTAATACTTGAAGTCTTAGCTAGAACAACAAGACAACTGCAGGAGATTAAGGAGATACAAATTGGAAAGGAAGAAGTTAAAGTATTGCTATTCACAAACAATATGATAGTATATGTAAGAGACTCTAAAAATTGTACTGGGGAACTCCTATAGCTGATGAACAATTTTTGCATAGTAGCTTGGATACAAAATTAACTCACAAAAATCCTATTATATAAAAAAAATCCCATTATATTACGTTGGAGCATTATAGCAATTGAAAGGCTTGTATGATAAAACCTTCAAGTCTTTAAAGAAAGAAACTGAAGAAGGTATCAAAAAATCAAAATACGTCCCATGCTTATGGATCAGTAAATTAACATAGTAAAAATGGCCCTCCTGCATAGTCAGTATAACTTCCAACAAAATCTTGATACAATTTTCACAGACCTTGAAAGGACAAAATTCAATATTATATGGAAAAGAAAAAACCTAGTGAAATAGAAAAGCTTCTGTAAGGCAAAAGACACCATCATTTGGGCAAATAGTAACCTACAAAATGGGAAAATATTTTTTTACCAGATCCACATCCAATAGAAGACAAATAACTAAATTATATAAAGAACTAAAGAAGCTAAAAAAAATTTTAAAAATACACATAATCCAATTAAAAATGGGGTACAGATCTAAACAAAGAATTCTCAATAGAAAAAATTCACATGGCTGAGAAATGTTTAAAGAAATGTTCAACATCCTCGGTTATGAGGGAAATTCAAGTCAAAACTTCTTTGAGATTTTTCTCTTACACCTGTCAGAATGGCTAAAAATCAGTGTAAGCTCATGTTGGTAAGGCTGTGAATTAAGGAGAAATCTCCTTCATTGCTGGTGGAAATGAAAACTTGTGTGGTCACTACAGAAATTAATATAGGTTCCTCAGAAAGTTGGAAATTGGTCTACCTCAAGATCCAGTTATATCAATCCTGAGCATGCTTCATCCTGCCACAAGGATGCTTGTTCAACAATTTTCATTGCTGCTCTATTCATAATATCCAAAATCTGGAAACAACATATATGTGCTTCAACAGAAGAATGGATAAAGAATATGTGACACATTTACATAATGGAGTGTTACTCAGTTGTTACAAAAAATGACATCATTAAATTTGCAGGCAAATGATGGAACTAGAAAAATATAATTCTCTGTGATGTAACTGAGACCCAAGAAGATAAATATGATATATATTCACTTATATGTGGATATTAACCATTAAATAAATTATAACTACTCTGTAGATCCAGAAAGGTTAGATGTAAAGGAAGAGACTGAGGGGAGAGAACACATAGATCTCCCTGGTTGGGGGAAATAGATGGGGAAGAAAACAAGACGGTCAGCTGGGAACAGGGAGGAGAGATAGAGTTGGGGAGGGGAATTCAGGAAGAAACAGCTGGAATTGATCGGTATTTGAGGGGTGATATGGAAACATAGTACAACAGAAACTTCCTAAAATATATGAAGGCATTCTTAATAAGGTCTCCTAATAATAGGGGATATGGAGTCCCAACTGCCATCCCTTGTTACCAAATGAGGTTTCCAGTACTCGAACTAGATTGGACTAGATGATGGCTAAGGGAGAGCCCATGAAAATCCCCAAACAACACAGGCTGAGGCTAAAACAATGGGCTGTTCTCTGCAAACTGACAATGGTACCCCATTGCTGAGGATAGCACCCACACAGCTCACTTTTCATGGAGAGTCAAGCTGGTGCCTACATGAAACCTACACCCCTACATTCTAGTGTCTTTAGTGTTGGAAGGTACTCTTCAGGCTGAAAAAAGAGAAATGTAAACACCAACCCATTCACAAAACCTTTGACCTACAGTCTGTCCTGCCTGCTAGTTCAACTGTGGTACAAATCCTGTGGGAACAGCCAACCAATGTCTGATTAGACTTAAGGCCCACTCCAAAATATGGAGCCCATACCCAACACTGCTTAGGTGACCAAGAACAGGAGACTAGATAGCACAGAGACCAAGGGTAAAATCAAACATTACTGGTCTAAGGGGGGATAAGTATTAATAAATTGACTTGTAAAGATTTTCTGCTATGCTCATATATTATTTACTGTCTTGTTCATTTATCATCAGAGAAACTTCCTCCTGCAGCAGATAAAAACAGATGCAAAAACCCACAGCCAGACATTACAGAGAGAGAAAGAGAGAAACTTTGGTACACAGCTTGAAATAGGTTGTCATAGTTAAATCCCTCCTCTCAGAACTCAGGGACTCTCATCAAAGAGGAAGTGGAAGCAGTTTAAAGGCAACAAGGGATGGAGGGCATTGGGAGAACAAGGCTCCTGTGAACTCATAGAGACTGAAACAGCAAGCAAGGTCTACACGGGTCTGTGTAGTAATATGAAGCAGCGGCGGGGCTATGTCCCCAAAACCCCAGCCGCCTGCCCGGCTAGCTTATGCCCCGAAATAATTACACAGACACTGTATTCTTTTAAACACTGCTTTGGCTCATTTCTACCTAACATCTTCTAGGCTAACTCTCGCACCTGGACTAGCCCATTTCTTATCATCTGTATAGCACCGGTCTTACCGGGAAGATTCTAGCCTAAGTCCATCCTGGGTCGGAGCTTCATAGCGTGCGTCTTCCCTGGAGCAGGTAGCATGGCGTCTCTCTCTGAGGTATCTGCTCTGGAGAGGAGAGCTGCGGAGTCTGACCTCACTTCCTCTTCCTCCCAGCGTTTTGTTCTGTCTACTCCTCCCACCTATCTTCTAACCAATGAAAGCCAAGCAGTTTCTTTTAATTTAACCAATGACCTTCCTCCATCATTTCCCCTTTTTCGGTTTAAACAAAAAAAAAAGGCTTTAACTTTAACATAGCAAAATTACATATAACGAAACAGTTATCAAGTAAAAGTTACAATAATCTTTATCATAACTAAGGAAAACTATAACTAACTATTCTTAACTTCATCAAAGACTCCAAAAAGATACAATATGACCTAAGCAAACAAGAAAAAAGCAACTTTTAAAACGCTAGAAATGACAGAGACATCTCGCTGCCTGGACAATCACCCAAAGGAACCAATGACCTTCCTCCATCAGGTCTGCACCAAGTCTTCTGCATACATACTATAGCTGCTGCCAGCTTGGTATTTTTATGGGAATTCTGAGTGTGAGAATGAGTGGGTCCCTGATTCCTGTGCCTGCCCTTGGAACTCTTATCCTTCTACTAGATTGTTTTGTCCAGCCTTGGTAGGATGGCTTTTTTATCTTATTATATTTTATTTTGACATGTTTGCTTGCTATCTTAGACTTATCTTAGATGCCTATTCTAAGACAGGAAGGGGATGAATCATGAGGGAAAGGGAGGGTGGAGGAGCTTGGAGGAGTAGACTAGGGGAAATGTAATCAGGATATTTTGTATGATAAAATAATCTTGTTTCAATAAAAAGAAATAATGAGGAAGAAGATTCTATTTTATCAAACAATTCAACAAGAATTTCTATGCAATCTCTCTCAGAAAATAAAAGAGTCTAACATGTCAGAGCAGACATTGGCCGTTAGTACCTGTTACACTGGCTCCTCAGCCCTCTCACCCTCCTGCCCCCTTCCCTAAACTTCTCCAACCCCAGAGCTTCACTTTACCTCCCCAGGTTTCTCTTCCCTATATAAACCCGCCATTTTGGCTGCTTGGCCTCTTGGCCTCCTGGTTCCTCTCCTCCTCTCTCCCTCTCTCACTCCCCTCCTCTTATGACTCAACCTTTCCAGATGCCTCTAACTGGGCTCTCTCTCAAATCTACAATAAACCTTTTTCTCTTCCATCATACCTAGGAACCGTCATAGCCTCATTATCTTTTTCCACTCAGCTGTGGCCACGGGCAGGAATTTGCTCACACCTGGGAAGATCCTCAAGAAGGGGAAAAGAAAGATAGCTTAGGGCAGGTCTTCACCCCTCATTTAACCCTCTCTGGAAAATCTTCACAGACACGCCCAATGGTAACGCCCTCCATCCAGTCAAGCTGACAACCAAACTTAACCGTCACATGTGAAGTCTTGTTTTGTGACACAGGTGATACAGCAGATTAGGGACAGGCTGTGAGCCGAGCCGGTAATTCCACTGCTCGCAGTTTTCCCACCCTTTACGGCTGCGTGGCTTTCAAATGCTCTATATCTGTGCCAAACGAAGCAATATTCTGTTTATTATTTTCTGTTCAATGTTTTACCCAGCTAATTAATCGCATTTTCCTGCAGCTTTACCGGTCATTTCTTTACCAACTATAGGAACTGGAAAGAGCAGGCTTCTCAAGTTTCTTGGTGCTGAAAGCTTTCTACTGTTAGGTAAGTGTTGACATTTGCAGTTAAAGTACGCACATGTAAGTACAATATGAGCATCGCATGTATAACTGGACATGTTGCAAGAAATGTCTCCATGCCTCCCTCCGCATGTCATCTCCACAGCTCTCCTCTCCTTTACGCCTTGCTCTCTCTCCTTCTCGTCTCTTGTGTAACTATCCACCAGCACCCACGGAAAACAATGCTGGAAGGTCCTTCTGGTAGCATGGACTCCCACTTCCTAAAACACTCGCTCCACTAAGGCCTCTGAAACAGTTCACTCTTGAGTTCTTCCCAACATCACTGACTGTTCATTCTTCATTTGTTTTTATGATGCTACCCTATTTTTGTTTGAGGGTTTAAAAAAAACACAAAATCTACATATAACTGCAGTGTGACTGCTAGTAACTGAGGTGGGCAGACTGCAGTGGGCATGGTGAGGAATGAAAAGCAAAAGCTGTAATTCTGCTCCAAAGAGGTGTGGTGTGTATTAGACACCACAGTGAGAATGCTGAGTTTGCAGGATAGAAGGTTCCTGGTGTGGAAAGACTAGACAGCTGCAGGTCTGAGCTTGGGACCCACCGGAGTGCTGTACTGATTCCATTGAAACTGAAAATGCATGTCCCATAACTACAGGCAATATAGAGCTTTAAGAAAAATATAACAGAAGCAACAAAGAGCCATTGTGTGCCACACAAAAATCTTTTAATACGCTGCTAAAGAAAAGACCAAAAGCAGTAGAGACAGACAAAAGAGATCAACACAGTTTGTGAGAAGGGAACCTGACTGCATCAGACTAGACATAAAGAGATGGTCAAACCCAGTAGCAAAGATGGAAATATCAATTGAAATATCCCAGAGACATAGTTGCACCCACTAGATTGGAAGAAAATACTCTTGCAAGTGAAGGTTTTCAAAGCTGCAGAGGAGCAGTGCACAGCCCCGGGGAAGGGAACCTGGGATAGAGTGTAGGTGTGGAGCCCAGGCTCGCTCTTGCTCACCCGTCTCCTCAGGCCCATCATATCCTCAGGCCCATCATCTCCTCGGGCCCATCACCACCTCAGGACCATCATCTCCTCAGGACCATCATTTCCTCAGGACCATCATCTCCTCAGGACCATCATCTCCTCAGGACCATCCTCTCCTCAAGTCCATCATCTCCTCAGGACCATCATCTCCTCAGGACCATCATCTCCTCAGGACCATCATCTCCTCAAGTCCATCATCTCCTCAGGACCATCATCTCCTCAGGACCATCATCTCCTCAGGACCATCATCTCCTCAGGTCCATCATCTCCTCAGGACCATCATCTCCTCAGGTCCATCATCTCCTCAGGTCCATCATCTCCTCAGGACCATCATCTCCTCAGGACCATCATCTCCTCAGGTCCATCATCTCCTCAGGACCATCATCTCCTCAGGACCATCATCTCCTCAGGTCCATCATCTCCTCAGATATGGCTCTTTGCCATGTAGTTCACGATTTTCAAGGATGTGCCACGGCTTCTCAGGCACAGGAAGACGAGGAGAGAAAATACAACTTCAGACTTTCAACTTTCCTATCTATCCATTCCTAAAAGTGATACACAGGAAAACGCCCACTGTTCACTCAAGTCTGGCACAGTTTGTTCTTTGCCTCCTCCCATTTGACAAACAGTCTTCGCATTCCACTACACAGAGCACTGAATTCCCAGAGCAAACACCTCCAGGGACTGTTTCCCTTCACAGTAACCGGCAATACCCTGGATGGACGTCAGCCTGCATTCCAGAGTGGGATCAAGAAAAGGGAATCCTCAGCTAAGCCAAGAGGGCACTCATGGCCAGCCCCATGACCAGAAATAACAGTGTATTGGCCACACAGGTTTTATTGGTATATCCAGGAATACACACACACACACGCACATGCACACACAATACACACATGCACACATACACACACATGCACAAATATACACACAAGTGCACACACACATACACTGTACTGACTGATACAAAGTCATGCCTCTGCCTACTCTAAACTTTGTTGTAGTGCCTTACTCTACATGTGAAAACTTCAGGATCGTCAACTATAGGGCCAATTTGACATATAGGTTTCTCCTTTAATAATCAATGATCTACAATCTAAAAGCTGCTTATTATGCCAATTATAATGATCTTAAATGGTATTGACTTTATAAAATGTATAAGATATTGTCACCTTATAAACTGTTAACTGTGTCTATTTCCCCTGGGTTATGTTCCAATGCATTTTCAATAAATATATATCCCTTTTTAAATAGATAAATAGGAGACATTTGATCATGATGTCCAATAAAATTACTAAGGTTATTCTGAGTTTCAAGGACTTCTAATGAAAAACCCGGATAAATCCAGACCCCTCTAGCAAAAAACATAGAGCCAAAAATTTAAGCACGGAGAGAAGAATCAAAAATCTAGATTAGCCGGTTGAGTGACTCTGTTTCAGGAACTAGCTGAAGATGAAGTTAGATTATAATCTTGAGAAACAGGGAGTTACCCGCTTGTGATTATCACTGGTATTTTCGGAATTTTCCAATGATGCTCTCTCTACCCCCTTCGGGTTACTGGGTTATGGCTTCTTCCCTTAAGTACCCCTTCTCCCAGCTACTCGGGGTCAAACTCCTCCCCTGCGTGGAATATGAGTCTCGGCCCCAGTGCACTGGTTCCTGTCAATAAACCTCGTGTGATTGCAGCAAGGACGGTCTCTCGTGAGTTCTTGGGGGGTCGTGTTGTCCCGAGACTTGAGTGAGAGTCTCCCCACTCCGGAGGTCTTTCATTTGGGGACTCATCTCCAAAGACCCACTTGGAGGTGAGACATTGTCTGTGTGTCTGTGTCTTTGCGTTTGCGTGCCCGCTGAATTCAGGTTCAGGTTCTGTAATTTCGGGTTCACAGTTGTGTCTGTGCCTTTTGTTTCCGTGCCAGCTGAATTCAGGTTCTGTATTTTCGGTTTCGGTTTTGCAGTCACTCGTGTCTCAGGAGGAGACGGAAAGAGTGATCAGCAGACGTGATAGGAGATCACTGACTGCCACCCTGGGAGATGTCCCGGGAGATGAGAAGGGACCCAGGAACACCTGGGAGATTCCCATCTGGGTGCTGGTGAGGATACAGAAGTTCTCCTGGATTGGAGGAACTATACACCCTCTCGGCCGTCTATATTTCTGGAATGGTTTTGTCTGCCTTGGTGGAGACAGACATTTGTTTGTTCGCGTGTCTTGTGTGTCTTTGGTCTTTTGTTTTGTCTTACTTGTGACTTTGACGATTGGGACAGACTGTGACATTGACTCTGGTTCAGTGGTTTTGTCTTTCTGTGTTTTGTTAGTCTTTGTCTGTGTGTCTTCGGTCTCAGTTTTGCCTTACGTGCAGGTAGCGTGTTCAGCTCTCTGGTGAGATATGCAGGTGGAGTTTCTCAGTTGTGTGGAATGACACGTGAGAGGCATGGCCAGTTCTCTGTAGAGACGTGCGTGGACAGCAGTCTCATTTCGATAGCGAGGCAGGTCACACCCGCGAAGCAGCTTGAAACTGTGTCTTTGGTTTGTTTGGCGCCTTTGTTCTGTATGTCTGCATAATGTGCGTTGTGCTTTAGTCCTGACTTAGACCGACGCTGACGTACTCAAATCATGATTTCTTTGACTTTGATATTGTGACCACTTACAAGACTTTAGAAATAGGGCCATAAGCATAGGGGCATACTTCATAAAAAAAAAGATTCAGCCTCGGCCCCAAGCACGTGGCTGTGGGGCAGCATCTTGTATGGATGGCTGGGCTATTCAGCTTTGCTGTTACAAGGTATTGAAGCTGCCAGACACAATTGTAGAAGGCGGATATACCCCAATAGAATTTCAAACACTAAACAAAAAAATCTGAGGGTAATCCCTATGGCCTAAAGAGGTTAACAATCTTTTTTACCACCCTGCCCTCCCTGTGCTGATGGTTGAGTTCCCTCCACCTGCCCTGGGAGCTGCACTCCTCGAACCTCTGGTCAAAGCTGACCAAGGCTTGGCTCCGCAGGTAAAGAACTCTTTCAAATCCTATGGGTTATAAATATCTATCATCATTTATAGGGGCTAGTTACAAATTATTGTTGGTTAATGTAAGACAAAACAAAACAAAAAACCCTATTGTTGGTCTCAAATTTTTCACACTGGTACAGAATTTTATGTACTGTTCTTTTTAAAAAAATTTATTTATTATGTATACAGTATTCTGTCTGTGTGTATGCCTGCAGGCCAGAAGAGGGCACCAGACCGCATACAGATGGTTGTGAGCCACCATGTGGTTGCTGGGAACTGAACTCAGGACCTTTGGAAGAGCAGGCAATGTTCTTAACCTCCGAGCCATCTCTCCAGCCCCCTATGTACTTGTTTAAAATGTAGCCATACATCCCCCACTGAGAAAAACCACAAAAAAGACTTTGGTAAGAGTTTTTATGTTGTCTAAAACGCAAGAGAGATTTTGGTTAAAAAAAATGTGTAAATGGGCCTTATCCAGTTTCCTGTGTCTGTTTTCAAGGTCAAACTTACAGCAGGTAGGGAGCAGCTGACAGTCTGTCACCCCTGAGCTCTCGTGGTCCTGCCTCAGCGTGACATGCCCTGCTTTGTTGAAGCCTTTAGGAAGCCTGCTCCCTCATAACAGAGATGGGGGTTTCCTGTCTCTACAAGTCCTCAGACTGAATGCCTTGAACTCCTGTGTCCTCCAGCCTGATACTCCTCTCTCCACCCAGCCATTACGTCCCTGTCTCACAGTCTAGCTTCACATGGAATGAGAACTAAGTGTCTGTGGACTTGAAAAAGAGTGACTTCACACACTCAGAAACCATGTGGGGACCTGAAGAAACCGCTCATTTCTTAAGAATGCTTGCTGCTCTCCCAGAGGACCTGAGTTTGTTTCGCAGCACCACACAGGGTGGTTTGAGAACACCCCTCACTCCAGCTCTGAGGAGCCTGACCCCTCCTCTGCCTTCCATGGGCGTCTGCACACAGAGATGCATAAATAAAAACAAATTTTTTAAATACATATATATTATAATATATACAATATGAGTGGAGCTAAGAATGATCAACCAGAGGTACATGAGGCAAGAAGAACATCAAAACAACAAAACCAACGAAATACATTTTTTGACAAGAGAAGACAGAATAATTTTTAAAGCAGGCATGGATTTAACATTACATTCCCAGTTCCAAGGAGGAAGACAGACGTGGATTCCAAGTGCTTGCTGGTCATTCAGTCTAGCCAAAATGGCAAGATTGCAGTCTGCACACATGCAGACGGCCATGGAAGGCAGAGGTGGGCCTGAGCTGTTTCTTCAGGTCCCCACGATTTCTCACTGCTTCAGACAGAGACCCTGTGTCAAAAATTAAAGTGGGGAGCAATAGCGGAAGGCCGACACAGACTCTGTCTGGAAACATGCAAGTGAGAGAGACGACAGAGACGGAGGAAGGAAATCAGCACCGGATAAGGGAGCCCTGAAGGCAAAGTCAGTCCTGCAGGAGACGCAGCAGTAACTACAGTGGCGAAAAAGACTGTGTAATGAGAATCTGCAAATCGGAGGCAAAGAGTTTATGTCATCTGTGTCAGAAAAAAAACGGTGTCATGTGACTTCTGCACCCAGGAATATTTAAAAAAATTTAAGCAACCCAATTAATATTTAAACTTGCCATGTTAGATGGACATTTACACACATGAACATAAAGAAACAGGGAAAGAGTGTATTTCACCAAATGCTCTCAGAACTGTGACAAAGCCCCAGCACATATTAACTTTGAAAGGAAGTCTCAATAAATTCTAAAGTGATGTATCGTTCCGGTCACAGTCTGTCACCAAGATAAACCTAAATCAAGAAACAAAACTGAAAGGATACTTTCTAAACACTAGCATCTGCATAACGACCTCTGATTGGCTCTCGTTAGTAACCTCTGATTGGCTATTACAACAGGAAGAAGGAACTGATTCCCAGGTTCATTCCTTCCAGGGCAGCCAGTTGCTTAACTGCTTTCAGAACCTGGCATCCAAGCGAAGTACAGCGCCGCCTCAAATGGTGACAGTGACACAGCGTGACCACTAGGTGGCAGGGTTGCCTCCCATTTAGCCTCATTTATCTGCGTCCTAAAGTATCGATCCCGTCAGTGACACAATGTGACCACTAGATGACAGTGTTTCCTCCCATTTATCCTCATTTATCTGCTTCCTAAAGTATCGATCCCGTCAGTGACACAACGTGACCACTAGATGACAGTGTCGCCTCGCATTTATCCTCATTTGGCTGCGTCCTTATCATACAAAGATTATATTTCAGATTCAGTTTTGGTTCCTTCCAGATTTATCTCAAATATATAATAATGAAAAAAATATTATTTATGGTCAATAATTTTATTATTCCATACAACAAATATTTTTCTCAAACAGACGTTTTCTAAGTCTGCATATTTCCTGTTACTTTCTTAGTTTGCTGAAGCATTTTTGGGTTCCTTGGGTGATTAGAGAGAAACATTTGCTGTCAGCTGAAGTGTTAGGAAGAGAATCGGTTTTAAAGAGCTGAAGCTTTCTAGATTGTCTCTAATTTGTGGTAAATGATCTTGTCAACACAAGTATATAAGTGTATGGAGAAACCGGTCTTCAAAAAAAATCTATCTTGTGTATTTTTCATCCTATCAAAAACAAACAAACAAACAAACCAGGAACAAAACGAATAAATGGGAAGTTACTCTATTTTTAAAGATTCTACGGGAGGAAACCACCAGTCAGGAAGTTGTTCCTGTCTATCCAAATCACCCCTTCTGAAGCTTCCTCTAGCAGAGGCTTGGGGAGGATGAAGGCCTCTGCAGATAGGGATTGCACCGGCCTGGCATGCTGGGGTGTGCCTGTGAGGAAACAGGGACCTCAACCAGTCACAGAGGCGGGTGCGACCTCGGGTAAGCCAATGGCTCCAGAGTTGTCATAGAAAGAAACTCTCAAATAAAAGCCTGACATAAAGCGGGGTGAGTGCAATTACAGAAAAAGAAGCCATGAATTTGAAAGAGACCAAGGGACTTGGAGCGAGAATGAGGAGATGGAATACTCTCAAAAAAAAAAAAACGAGAGAGAGACAGAGAGAAATCCAACTTGAAGTTCAAAGATAAAATCTTGAAGTAAAGAGGTATTGAACATAGTTAACAAGAGATGTTCTGGAATCTACTACTGTTTTTAAAATAAATGTGAACAGACATTAGAGGAAGCAGGATGCTAAAGTCAAGACATTGACCAAAAATTCCTTCCTCCCAGGCGTAGCCTATGATGAAGTTTCAGGATCAAGACTGGGCCTTGCCTGCTGCCTGCCTCTCCCTCTCCACCCCTCCCCCTTTCCTCCCTCCCTCCAGCGCTGGACAGTGCCCACACCCAGGCCTCCCTCCTTCCCTTTTTCCTTTCTTCACGTCCTCCCATCTTTTTCTTCTTTCTCTCCTTTCCTATCTCTCTGCTTTTGTTATCCTTTTCTCCATTTTTTCTTTTTTTATTGTTTTTATTGAGCTATATATTTTTCTCCACTCCCCTCCCTTCCTATCCCCTCCCCCCTACCTTCTCGCACAGTCCCTATGCTCCCAGTTTACTCCCTCCTTTCTTACAAAACAACAATGTTAGGCTGGGAGCCTAGGCCCCAGTCCCTGGCATTTATCTCAGCCCCCAGGCCTGGTCTGGACTTCAAATCCCGGCAGGCCAGGTCCGGACCCCTCCCTGGGGGTGAGGTCAGGACCACTCTCCAGGGTACTTAAGTGATCCCCCAAAAGAAGAACATGTGGTCCCTCTTTCTTCCTCCTGGGGGTCGTGTTCCTGCGGCTTCCCGGTTTCCCCCTCGAGGCCACCCGAGAGTGCAGATCTCCCATTAAACCTGGATATTTCTTAATTCGGCCTGTTTTGATTTGGCTTGATTGGGAATTTTTGCGTCGTCAGAGAGCTTGCTTAGGAAATATTCCTAACATTCTTAGGAAATATTCCTAACAAACCACACTTACCTTGAGAAGAAAGTTCAAACAATACAGACATAGCAAACAGGAGCAGGACAAAGCATTGCCACTGGCTAACCCTCCTGGACTCTCTCTAGGCAGCATGCTCAGAGAAAGCCAGAGAAGGGAGCCATTTCTACACATCGGGGGCAGCACTGCCCACTCCGCCCTGTGGGCTACTTTGCACACTGAAGAATACCAGGATTGAATATGTTTGGGGAGGTCTACGGGATTGGTTGACCATTTCCCTCCCCCCCCCCCAACCACATGTAAACTCTGCCATTGGCTGGTTGCCACTCCCCACACTACAGAGAAGTCTCTGCATCAGGTCACATTTCATGTGCTTCTGTGAAGTGGATTCCATGCCAGGCTGTCCTGAGTCTCCAGGAATGTCAGACTTCTTCAACTCTATCCATGGATTAGAAATCATTGCTATTTTCACAGAACAGGCCAGTAAAGTATAGATGCTGATGTGGGCTCTTTGCAGTCTTAAGCAGGCCTGGGCTGCACAATGCTTCCAGGTCAGTATAAGACCGTCTGGTGAGACCAAGTCTTGGGAAACCAACCAACTAACCAACCAACCAACCAACTAACTAACCAACCAACCAACTAACTAACCAACCAACCAACCAACTAACCAACCAACCAACTAACTAACCAACCAACCAACCAACTAACCAACCAACCAACCAACCAACTAACTAAAAACCAACTAATTAACCAACCAACCAACAAAAAAAAACGAAGAATAAAAACAAGGCAGACAATCAAGGATGACAGAGTAAGAGGAATTTGAGAATCTCCAGCTAAAGGGAACTTCTCTTTTCTTCATGTTTTATGAAAATGTAGATTTATGAAGTCTATTTGTGGTTTGGTTTGGGGACACTCTACGAAATCAGTATATGGTCAGGGTCATAAAACACCTATGCGGTACATTCAGTGAGGATGGTTAAGTGGGGTGAGCAGTATTTCTTGCTTTGGAAGTTTGTTAGTACCCTCTTCCCAGAACGCTCAGCCTCCTTGAACAGTCTCCTTCCTGTTTCTGTGGACTTGTTTTGGGTTCTTTGATTACACACCTCAGATGGAGTTGCTGAGAGACGGGTTTCTAGGGGTAACTTCCCCGGCTATGAGCCAGCAGAAACACGGAGATGCTTCCATTTCAATCCCTGCCACCTGTACAGTTACCAGGTGCTCCGTGTTCTCCCCAGCTTCTCGTGTGGCACAAGCTGGGGTTTTAATTTGTTTTGTCCTAATTCTGAGATGTCTGAGAGCCCATCATTGTCCGTTTCCTTCGTCCAATCCGTGTTCCTGTGTTAACTCCTGCTTTAGAACTGTGTACTGAGAGGAGCCACCCTGCAGGTCCGAGGAGACTTTCATCAGTTATGGGGATTAGAATTCTTTCCCGTCTTCAGCCTATTATTTTATTTGACAACAGATTTGATATTCTCCTCATGCTTCCTCTAATAACTTTCTGTTTTTTACTTTTAAGCTCACATCTACAATCATCTGACGGATATTGTGTGAAGTGGGAACCAAGGCTCCTTCGTATTTTTCTTTGTATGAATGTTAGGGTATGCGCAGGACTGCATGCTTGTATGCGCAGGACTGCACACTTGGATGCGCATACCTGTGGAGGCAAGAGGTCGACCTGAAGTGTTGTTCCTCACATCATCCGTTTTGGGTTTTTTTCAGACAGGGTCTTTTCCTGGCCTTGCACTGGCTGATGAGGCTAAGCGGGCCAGCAAGTAAGCCCCCTGGACTTGCCTACATCTGCCTCCCCAGGGCTGGAATCACAGGCTCCTGGTACAGGTCTCAGCTTTTTATATGGACACTGGGACCCACACTCAAGTCCTCGAGCCTGCACTGCGAGCTCATTCCCAACCGAGCCTGGATGGCGAGGTTTACTGCCTCTGTGGCAAATAAAGACTCCCTTGCCATTTATGGAAATGAGAGAAAGGGGGCTTTCCGTTCACTTTTGGTGAGCGCATAGAACAAATCAGGGAGGCCAGGTAAAGGAATTCAATGACGCGGGGAAATTAAAGGTGTTTATTCTGTGGGTTGTGGTTTGGAGATTCCTGGTTGGACCACGGAGTTCTGGGTGGGTGCCATACCACACAGGAAACAATTTTAGCCTGCCCTGGGATGGGGTAGAAGACTGACAGATTCAGCGAGCGTACTTCACCGGCAGCTTTCTGCAGGGCCTGCCCTCTCTGCTGGGGCACTGGCCTTCCTGAGGGTACAGTCATGGCCACTGTCTGGCAAGCATGAAAAGCAGACAAAGGATGAGAAGGGGACGGGCCCCAGGGGAGAAAGCACAGTCGTTCAAGGGATTTACTGGTCAGGGATGTCGCCCACGTCTTCCGTCCGGGTCAAGAATGCGTGCGGTGGTCTCGAACCATGCACATTGGGCTGAATAAATACAAGGAATGGTTGTTATCAATTTGCGGGCATAAAAACATTCCTAGAATCAGCAACTAGTTGGTAGCTGAGCACAAATGAGGTAAAAATTTGTCCTTGGCTATACAGTTTTAAATCAACTTTTAAAAGCTTTAGATCATTAAAATTGATTAGAGTGTCCTGCAGACTGCTTTCAAAGGCATTCCAGACTCTGGCCCGCAAATCGACGAAAATGCAAATCCCTGCAAGGAGGGGGGGTTGGGGTGGAGGGGCGGTGCATGGGGGTGAAATGATTTGGGGTCCTGGGTTTGTCACAAAGTAGTTGAGTAACCTTTCACCTCTCTCCAACTCTCAGACATCTATTTCCGCTTTGATGAATAGTCCCAGTGTCACCAAGGTTTAGCTGTTTGTCATCATCCCTTCCCACCCAAAAAAGATTCGCACGCTTTCTGATTCAGAAAATATGAACATGAACCTCTGCCCTCCCAACGTTTCCCTGGCCACACCTGCTCCGTTCAGTGTGACACCTGTGGAATTATGCAGAAAGCAGAGACTGCATCCCAAGAACTCCCTTGTGACGCGGTTTTCACTGCCCGCACCACTTCAGTGCTTTGTGCCGCCGGGACCACCACATTTCATAGTCAGGAAGTCTGCTTACCCGCGGCTCAAGGGCATCTCAAAGATGGCATCCTAGGGGCCATGCCTCCTAGTTAACAGTGGTTTAAGGAAGGTAACACAAGTTTAATGGTAACCAGACCCACCATGGTTGTGTGCATAAGACAGCAGAAAGAACAACCCTAGGGTGTATCTTATGGCTAAGGAAAAATTATTTCTATTATTCATCAATGAGAAGTAATCCTTCCCACTAGTTCCTTGTAAGGGCATGCCAGAGTTTCTTAAATCATAAGTGTGTACCCAGCCGGCAGTAGCCTCGCTCACGCAGACGGTAGTGATAATCATGGAAGTCTGCAAACGTCAGGAAACTAAATCCCCGGAGAGAACAGCACCACGTTCACTTTAACCAGCACATAACTGACCTTCCTGGCTGCGGAGTATCATCTCCTCAGGGTGGCAGCCGAGCTCCTTCAGGACAATTCCTGTGAGTCCTGACTGAAATGAAGCACTGGAGAACACAGAAAGTGATTAACATCTTCCCCCCAAAAAACATCGGTGTCTGGGTGATTATTTTCTAGGAGATTTTAGTCTATCACATACGAACTCACGATCACGCATGCAGCCTAAAATACCACAAAGTCGTGTTGAGCCCCTTGGCACACAGCTAAACTCTTTGCATATATTTTTAGTTTGTTCTTAATGTTCCTATCCCCTCTCAAATCTCTTTCCTGGGAGAGAGAGGAGGATCCACACTTAAATTTAATAGCGACAACGCTGGCCAGAATTGTGAGGAAAGTGTGTGTTCACCACACCCACTCCGTCAGGAACAGCTTCCTGTGTGAGGTGGGAGTTGAGGCATATTAATTTGTCCCAGACCATACCAAAATCAAGCTGTTCATCGCTAAAACATTCGACTCTTTCAGCTGCGAGGGGGAACTTGTTCAGCCATGTTATGGATTCGTCCCGTGTCCTTAACAAGGGAGACCGCCTCCATTTCCCACAGTGTGGAGAGCTAAATAAATACTCTCTCACAGTCAATGCAGAGGTAACTTTTTTTTAATGGATTAAAAAAAAAAAAGGCCGTTCTGAGAGTCCATCACTGTTCCAGCCTCGCCATTCAGAGAGGGGCTTTTGTCTCTCTCTCAGTGGGAGCTGCCATTTTAATGGGGCCTCCAGCGGGGCCTGGGTTGACGGTGTGAAGTGGGCCTGGAAGAATCTCGGAATTTTTTTTTTTAATTTAGATTTTTGGTTAATTTAACCATAGTAGTTTCAAAAGAACTATAATGTTAAAGTGAACCCACAGAAAAGAGTCGCCGAGAAGCAGCTACCAGATCATTCCAAGGACTCTTTTCTGAAGCTCTCTCATGTGAAAACCAGTGTCTTGGGGTTCTAATAGGCATTACGAGCTCCCTACCTCGCGACCCCCAGTCTACTTGCAAAGAAGAAAACCGGGGGAAGAATTCATTCTCAGAAATATGCATAAGTATACACAGACACAAACACCCGCCCTGAAACCAGATGAAACAGAACTGCTCTTGAGCCGACTGGTGAGGCCAACCCAGGGTTTGGGGCTTTGTGGTAATTCTGGGGTTTCCCTCCTGCCTGAGTCAGACATCACGGTATGTGAAGCCCTCCCCCACCCCAGAACTCCCGGGTGCCAAAGCTCCACTCCACACTCTTGCCCCACGTGAGGATACCAAACTCCTGGGCACACTTCCCAAACTGCTTCTCTGGAGCTGGCCAGATGGAGCCTGCAAAGCCAAACCTGAGGGCGGTCAGGTCCCCGAGGGTGGCGCTGACGGGCGCTTTGCCTCCGCGGTACCCCGCGGCCGCAGGCTGACTGTGCCTGGCAGCTGTGAGCCCAGATGCCAACCACTGGAATGTGTTTTATGTTCCCGCGCCTCTTCCTGGACTGCCTGGAGGAAAGCTCTGGCTGGGCCTGGCAAGTGAGGCGCTGGGTGGCAGCAGCTGGGGAACGGAGGTGCCCTCAACCTGTGAGAGCTTGTCATCCTCCTGAAAACTCTTATCCCCGGATGCGCATCTGATCCTCTTTCTTTGTAGGGCTAAAGGCCCAAGGTCTCCACCTAGGATGATTGGTTTTGTGTGTGGCCTACTGTATGGATCTCGGGTGTTCAGGAAATTCATCCTCTGTTTCTTGCAAAGAGTGAGTGCTATCATGTAGAAGTGAACAACACACACACACACACACACACACACACACACACCGCTCAGGACTAGACTCATTCTGGAGGTGTGCAGTTTTGTAGTATTTATCCATGATTCTGGTATTTGGAAGTCCACACAAAAATACATACAAGTCAACGGACAAAATCGTTCAAAGGAAGTTCTCGAGTAGAAAGTGGAAGGAGAGAGTTGCGCTCTTGAAATTAACTTGAAGTCAGCTTTGTTTTTTCCAATAACCAGGCTGCCTAAGACTGGGAAAGCTCAAGGCACTCAGAGCTACACATAGCAAAAGAGACAGCAAGAGCCTTCTAGGTCGTGTGGATGGTTTGAGGTTGCTTCTCACATAAAGTTTTAACTCTTTCAATTGATAACGTGCCATTGGTGGCTAATCCATTTTTTGATTCAGATTTATTTGTTGGATGTAGTTACTCTCAGGTTTTTGTTTTCTTTTTCTCCTTGTTGAAGTGGTTGGTCCAAAGCTTCCCCAGCCCATCAGTGTGTCTCTTGGTTATGTGGCTAACTTCTCAAATTAAAATATTACCTGCAAAGGGGAAGTGAGTAATATTTGTAAGATGAAGTGAAGGAAACATACAAGGCCCAGGAAATGTAAGAAACTTACAAGGCTCAGGAAAGCCACGAAACTTAACAAGATCTACGAGGTTGTGTGCCATCCGTTCCCAAGGATGCAGGTTTGATCATCATCCATGCTGCAATAAACTCTTCAGTGAAGTAATACGCATTGAGTCATCGTGCTTGTGTAATTAACCCCAGGTAACCCCCTGGCTCAGGATGCTGCACGCTGCCCGTGAGTTGGCTGTCAGTGCCCTGTCTGGGGTGGGCAGAAATCCTCCCACCTCTCCCCAGGAAAAGTCACACAGTGCAAACCATCACCACCAAGAGCTTGTAATAAAAAACAAATTGAATTTTTTTTTTGCCTTTCTGTGCTTCCAACAGAAAATGACAGTTGTATACCAAGAATCTAGACATATATTTGGCCCTAAGTTATCTACTGCAAACTCAGTATAAGGTAGCTGTGGGGAGCTGGAAAAAAAATGTACAGCAGCTCATAAAATCGAACCTGGAGCAGATGTGCGCTACCTTTAAACATGGCTTCAACTGTGAATATATTCATTACCTTCTTGTAAAAAATATGACAGTATTATTGGGCATCTCTTGCGTAAATTCCCAAGAGTCGTATTGCTGGATCCTGAGGTAGATTGATTCCTAATTTCCTGAGAAACCGCCACACTGATTTCCAAAGTGGTTGCACAAGTTTGTGTTCCCATCAGCAATGGATGAGTGTACCCCTTTCTCCACAACCTCTCCAGCAGAGGCTATCATTGGTGTTTTTGATTTTAGCCATTCTGACAGGTGTAAGATGGTATCTCAAAGCTGTTTTGATTTGCATTTCCCTGACCACTAAGGAGGTTGAACATGACCTTAAGTGTCTTTTTGGCCATTCGAACTTCATCTGCTGAAAATTCTCTTTTCAGTTCAGTACCCCATTTTTTAATTGGGTTAATTAGAAATTTCATGTCCAGTTTCTTGAGTTCTTTATATATTTTGGAAATCAGACCTTTGTCTGACGCGGGGTTGGTGAAGATCTTCTCCCATTCAGTAGTGTAGAAGGAGCTGAGGGCTGCTTCCCGCTGCCTGGCTCCTGGCTAGCTTTACCCAAAATAATTACACAGAAACTGTATTGTTTTAAACACTGCTTGGCCTATTAGCTCTAGCCTCTTAGTGGCGAACTCTTACATCTTGATTAACCCATTTCTATTAATGTGTGTAGCACCATGAGGTGGTGGCTTACTGGGAAGATTCTAACCTGTGTCAGTCTCGGAGAGGAGAGCTATGGCGTCTTACTCACTTTCCTTCTTCCCAGCATTCTGTTCTGTCTACTCCACCCATCTATGTTCTGACATATCAGGCCAAGCAGTTTCTTTATTAATTAACCAATGAAAGCAACACATAGAAAGAAGTAATGACCGTGTCCTTTGCTTTACAGAAGCTTCTCAGTTTCAGGAGGTCCCATTTATTCACTGTTGCTCTTGATGTCTGTGCTACTGGGGTTATACATAGGAAGTGGTCTCCTGTGCTCATGTGTTGAAGTCTACTTCCCACTTCCTCTTCTATCAGGTTCAGTGTGTTCAGATTGATATTGAGGTCTTTAGGCTGGGGAGCTCTCCAGGGAAAAGCATACACTAGACAGACCTAGCAGCCCAAGTTCAGTCCACTCTCATCCTTCGTTAAGGAACCCATGTCTGGGAGAGACAGGAAGCAGATTCAGGATTGCCTGTGAGACTGTTAGCCGCTTAGTCTGGAGTTGGCCTCACAGCAGCAGACAGAAGAGAGACCCTTCTTCAATAACTCCTAAAGCTGCCCTTTGACTTCTGCGTGTGTGTTATGGCATGTGCGTTCATACACGTGCGAACGTGCACACACACACTAATAGTGATAAATTATTTTTAAATGGCCGAAACAGACATGTTATAGAAATATACTACTTAAGAACAGTATATATTTTTCCATATCTTCGGTCTCTAACTTTGAGAACGGCTCTAGGACTTAGGAACGCTGTGAGCTGGGGACAATGCGCCTCTGCTGAGTTTGCCCATGGAAGCATTCTTTTGTCTACACAGTAGCAGGCATAAACAGAACTGTGTTCTTTGTTCTCCTCAATTTGGTTGAAAGATTTGCAACTTCATTTCTTCCAGAAAGATTTCAGTTTAGATATTCTTTTTAAATCTCGTTTTTTCCCTGGAATAACTTGTTTTCTTTGTTGATAGTGATTGAAAACTTTGCTGGGTATAGTAATCTGGGCTTGCATCTGTGGTCTCTTAGTGTCTGCAGAGCATCTGTCCAGGACTTTCTGGCTTTCAGAGTGTCCACTGAGAAGTTAGGTGTAATTCTGATAGCTCTGCCTTTATATCTTATTTGTCCTTTTTCCTTTGCAGCTCTTAATATTCTTTCTTTATTCTGTATACTTTGTGTTTTGATTATTATATGGTGAATGGACTTTTTTGTCCAGTCTATTTGGTGTTCTGCAAGCATCTTGCACCTTCATAGATATATCCTTATTTAAGTTGGGAAAGTTTTTGTCTATAATTTTGTTGAATATATTTTCTTTGCTTTTGAGCTGGAGTTCTTCTCCTTCTATCCTATTATTCTTAGGTTTGGTCTTTGAATAGTATCCCAAATTTCCTGGATGTTTTATGTACAGGATTTGTTGGATTTAACATTTTCTTTGACCAATAAATCTATTTTCTCTGTTGTATCTTCCTGAGATTCTCTACTCTATCTCTTGTATTCTGTTCGTTATGCTTGCATCTGTAGTTCCTGTTCATTTGCCCAGATTTTCCATTTCTAGAATTCCCTCAGTTTGTGTTTTCATTATTGCCTCTATTTCAGTTTTCAAGTCTTGAACTGTTTGAACTATTTGCTTCACCTTTTGAAGTGGTTTTTTTCCCCTGGTTTTCTTGTGTTTCTTTTTTTTCTTTTTTTCTTTTTTTTTTTTTTTTTTTTTTGGTTTTTCGAGACAGGGTTTCTCTGTGGTTTTGGAGCCTGTCCTGGAACTAGCTCTTGTAGACCAGGCTGGTCTCGAACTCACAGAGATCCGCCTGCCTCTACTTCCCAAGTGCTGGGATTAAAGGCGTGTGCCACCACCACCCGGCTTTCTTGTGTTTCTTTAAGGGATTTAGTGATTTCTTCCAATTTTTTGTTAGTCTTTTTCTCCATTTCTTTAAGGGAACTTTTCATTTCCTCTTTAAAGGTCTCTATCACTTTCATAAAGTTATATTTAAGGTCATTTTCGTCTGCTTCTTCTGTATTGGGATGTTCAGGTCTTCCTGTTGTAGGACCACTGGGTTTTGGTGTTACCATGTAGCTTTTTAGATTGTTGAATGTATTCTTGCATTGGGACCCACCCATCTCTTCCTCCAATTGATATAGGCTGTGTCTTTGCCTCTTGGTCCAATCCTTGCAGTTTTGCTGTTTGTGTTTTAGGGAGCCACTCTTGGTCCACTCTTTGGAGTTGCTGTCTGTGTCTCAGGAAGCCACTGGGGTCTCTGGTGATGGCTGTGTTTGGAGGTGGAGTGTGTCTTGTAGATTACAGGGTCTGATAGATGGTGGGGTTATTGGAGTAGCCTACCTGCAGGAGGCTTTCCTGCTGGCAGCTAGTGCAGCTGAGTTGTGGGGGAAGATCCCAGGGTTTCAGCCCAGGGCCTGGGGCCTTGAGACCAAGCTCTCCAGCTGGGGAGCTGGTTACTCACCACTTGGTCTTCTCTGTGCAGATTTACCCAAAGAAGCCAGTTATGCTGGGAAGACAATTTCCAGGATATCTACAAAAGTAAAATAAATTCTATCAATGGTAACAACATAACTAAATCCAGGGTGAAGTATACCTGGGCCACCTGATTCTCATTCAGAACATTTCACCAGTTAACCAACTGTGCAGGTCTGCTAATGAAGGAGCTCCTACACACTGCCCATTGTCTAGAGGAGTGACCAACCAAGCACTGTTGGTGGCAGCTCTTTAAGACATTAATTCAGTGTGGGCATGTAGAATTGTTGAAAGCCAATAACGCATCACTGTGGTACAACACGGTTTAGCCAGTCAAACCTAGCTTGATTGAGAATGCTCTATATCAATTATTCTGCTCTTAAGGCTAACAAAATGGTGAGATTCTTGCTGTATTTGTCTGCTTCTGAATCACCTCTGAGATCCAAGGAAAGGCCTAGGAACCCCCCTCACCATTCCTCACTAGCCTGCTCCAAGGCTGTCCATGACTGACAGTAATTCTGATAATTGCCTAAACTGGCTTCTAAGATGTGGTAACAATAAAACACTCATTTGGCCCAAATACCAAAATATCAAAAAGTTCAAGTTGTCATAAATAATCTTATACATGCCTTAAAAATAATCACTGGGGGCTGGGCGGTGGTGGCACACACCTTTAATCCCACCACTCCGGAGGCAGAGGCAGGCAGATCTGTGAGTTTAAGGCCAGCCTGGTCTACAAGAGCTAGTTCCAGGACAGCCAAAGCTACAGAGAAACCCCGTCTTAAAAAAAAAAAAAAACAGAAGAAAAAATAATCACTGGGAAAATTTAATCTCAAATTAATTTTAAACCATCCATGTTATACTTCAGAGCACATTAAATACATTCAATTTTATATATTCTATATCATCATACATCAGTGTGGGCTGCCTCACATATATAAAACTTATAATACATTTATACTTATGTGTTAGTAATATATTTGTGTTGCAAATTCACTTTTTATAGGCTTTTTGATCACTGGATGATTTCTCAAGAGCAGAAAACATATATATCATGTGTATTGTTTATTATATTTATTTTTCTCATTCCTAACACAGTACCTGGTACACAGTAGGTACTCAATAAATGTTAACTGGGTTGATAGCACCTTTGTAAAAACTATTAACAGTATAGCTGTGTATAGTCAGAGATGGTATCAAAGTTGATAAATATACAAGAAAAGTGTAAATTCTTTATCTCTAAATTACTCAGATGTTTACTAAAGTGTGTATTAACTTTTTATTTTAATATGTTTTAATATGTTACTTACTTCCCCTCTTTCCTGCCTCCAACCTTTCCCATTTCCCCTCCCTTAAACCCTTTCTACCCTCCTCCACTCTCAACTAGGTTGATAGTCCTTTTTGTTATTGTTGCATACACATACATGTATACACATATGTACACATACATATATGTAGGTGCATGTACGAATCTAGAAATACAACCTGCTGAATCCATCTTTGTTGTTTGTGTGTATATGATTTCAGAGCTGATCATTCTTCGCTAGACAACCAATAAGGAGTTCATCCCTGGGAAAATCTAGTTCTTCTCCCAGCAGCCACTAATGGTCTGCTGCACCTTGTCTAACTTTTCCACCAACCGTGTTAATATCGATATTGCCATCGTGTCTGTCTTCTCTATGCAGCCATTTCTAGAAGAGGAGGTTTTTATGGCAGACTTCCCGGTATTGTGGCTCTTTGAACTTTCCACCCTCTTTTCTTGATGTTCCTGTGAAGTAGATAAAGCTGTAGATCTTGTTTCCATTGGGGCTGGGCAACCCCATTCATTATCCATTGATCTCTAATGTGAGGGCCCACAGCTGTGAGCCTCTTCCACCTTGACTAAAGGTCAGAGAGTTTGAGATTACTCTTGCTCTTTCAAAGTTGTTGACTACGGGTCTGGCTACAAACAAGAGATCCTGAGGTTAATTAGTATTTTGAGTATAGAGGTGGATTCCTTCCACCTTGTTAGTCCCGCTCCTTCAAGGAGATTGGCAGGAGGTTCCAGGGAGTAGTTACCTGCAGGATACTTAGTCTATTCCTTATATCATGTTAATGAAGGCTATTGCCTTCCCCTTCCCTTTTGGAGTGAAGCATATAAACATGTGGAAAATAAATGCAGGCAGGTTCAGTATTCACCCTCCTGGTGCTGTTCTGGTTCTGCCTTTTGTTCTCCCATATCTCTGTTCCTTTTGCTTAATAATTCTAATTCTCACACTCCTACCCGGGAACATGCAAAACCCATCAAGGTTGGACCCCGGCAGATGTCACCCCAATGTGTGGCTTACGACCCTCTAAGTTGTGTCCAGTTGTGGTTCTGTGTGACAGTCTCCATCTGCTATAAAGAAAAGCTTCTCTTTGATAAGGGGTGGCAGCCACACTTATCTGTGGGCATAGGAGAAATATTCAAATGTAGGAAGTAATTGTAATCATTGAGCAAATGACAGCAGCAGATTCTTTTCTAAGTTGCATGACCTCACCAGCTCTGGGCAGCTGGCTAGGTTTCCAGCATTGGGAATATTGTTTTCCTGTTGAGTGGGCCTTACGTCCAATTAGGCAACTGTTGATTGCCTCCAATATGTGAATGGCACTTATTACACCTTTATGTATATCTTCCCATGCTGGTCATCGCTATGGTCCGTAGATGTTGCAGCTGGATAGGACTGTTTAATTGCTTCCTCCCTCAGTACATTGCATAGCATTCTTTTGGTACCAAAGATGCTAGCCTGCAGGAAGGAGGCTTTCTGATCAGATCCAGCTAGCATCATATGAGTCTTGTGTGCTATCCGGCAATATAAGGTCACCCTCAACCCAAGTGGCAACCAAAGGTTACATGAACAGTCTATGTTGTTCTGGGAGTTACTTAAACTACTCTGACCAATCATTCACAAGGAGGTTTCTTATGCCTGGAACTGAGGATTTTGTTAAACTATGATTTTTGTGGGAAGCACTGTCAGCCCAAGTAGTTTAACTTCCTTCTATATGTGATATATTATGTTAGTAATATTGTATATCAATTGATAATATGTTAATATAAGATGTGCATGTATAAATGTGTGAACATAAATGTGTGTTGTGTATAATTTTGGTAAGTATAAAATAATAAGATTCCCTGAGGCTTTATAAAACAACCTGAGGCTGCTTGTCCCTCATCCTCCATCTTCATCAGTACTGACTGCCTTCCCGCCCTCCTCCCCGGTTTTAACTGTATTTTGTAAATGAAAACATCTTACAAACTCTTTGCCCTTAATCATAGTACATGAAAGTGGGAGGGGAATGATCCTTGATTGCATGAGGGAACGCTTTATACATAAACTTTGCAACATGTGTTAAGGTATGGGAAACCTGGACCATCAAAAACAATTTCTAAGCCGGGCGGTGGTGGCGCACGCCTTTAACCCCAGCATTCGGGAGGCAGAGGCAGGCGGATCTCTGTGAGTTCGAGGCCAGCCTGGTCTACAAGAGCTAGTTCCAGGACAGGAACCAAAAGCTACGGAGAAACCCTGTCTCGAAAGATCCAAAAAAAAAAAAAAAAAATTTCTAACAGTGACAGCAAAGAGAAAATGTCCCTTGGTATTTTCAAGAATGTTCTAGGTCCCACACTGTCTGTCTTTCACTCCAGATTTACAATGGCACGGAGAGTCACTCCTTACTGGCTGGGAGAACTGTGTAGAGAAATGAGCAACCACAAGCATGAGCCTGTGTTTCTTGCACTACTCATACCCCCTCCACCACAGAGAACATTTTGCAGTTCTTACAAACCACATTACCCCAACTTCATTCTTAATTCCAGTCTACCCACCTACACACACACACACACACACACACACACACACACACACACACACACACACAACTGCTCACTCAGAGAACCGCAAGTGTTCTGGGTTGCAGTCTGCTCTAGGATGCCCCATTCTATCCTTATAAGGAGAACTACAGAGCTCTTCCTGGAGACTCGATCTCTGAAGTCGATTTCATGTGGTGATTTCCCACCAACTCCAGCATTCCCTCGCCCACACAGAAAGAACTTTGTGTTACGGTGCCCAGCTAGAAACGAGCGGATGCTGCGGGAGTCCACAGAAGGGTACCTGAGTTTTGCAGGACTACACGGGATCACCCTCTCAATCATCTGCTAACACCTCGTGGGAGTCAGAGTGCCTCGTGCCCTCTTCCTTAAAGGCTGACTTATTGTTCTCTCTTCTCGTCTCCTGCCCTTCGGTCACCTTTCTGTTCTTTCTAACCCCTGCGTGCAACCCAGGAAAAGGTTATGCGATTCTAAAATGTAGTTTTGTCACACACAGTTGAACCAAAGTCCTTCAAGCCTCCAAAACCAAGCTCATGGCCTCTATGGAATGATTCAATCCCCATCCTTTTAAGAATCTGAGTCGAACAAAAAGCCATTTTCATAGAAAAAGGAAATCTGAGCCTCCAGCACGTCATTCATGGAGATCCATGTGCCACCACTCGGTCCAGTCCAGAAAGCTCTGGTCTAGAAGCTCCGTCTGGCTAGTCCCAGTTGGCAGATGGTTGTGAGCCCTCCTCTCAAACTCTCTGATCCCCAGTATCCTGTTATTAATAAAACGAGGGGGCAGCCCACCTCCTAGAGTGGACTGAGACTCTCTTAGAAGTGCCTTCCATGACATGCCTTGTCACCATAGCAACGGGGTTGTTAGTCTTTATGACTTTTCACTCTTTGAAAACCACCAGATTTAGAAAATAAAATACAAATTGCATAAGATTTAGTTGCCATTCCGAAGTTTTGAAGATTTTTTTTCAGCATATTTCATTTCTGGGGACATGCGGTGGGTGGTTTCCTGCAAAGTAAAGTTGGAAGGACAATTCTGTACCTTTTTTAGTAATGATATTGCTTTGTGTATTTTGGTTTATTATTAGAATAAAAGTGAAGCATCTTGTTTTAGTTACTAAAGGAAATTCTTGAAATTGCCAGTTTTATTTTTCCAAGATACCCATTTTTATGGGATTGACGCTCAGTCGTGCCATAAACATAGACTTACTGAATTTGAGTCCCGACTCCTTCAGGGAGCCGTAGTCTGAACCTCAATCCAGAGGTCATGTGAAATTAGGACTGGTGACTTCCCACTACAGCCCACATCCCCATCTCCAGGGGTTCACACAGATCTTTCCCTCCAAACTTCCTTCCCACAACGCATCCCGTTATCCCAGTCCTCAACTACAGCGGGTTTTCCCTGGGAACCCGCAAGGCTGTCCTGCCAGGGACGTAGGCAAACTAACTTCAGATACTCACCTCTGCCTCTGCTCCTCCAAATCCAACCCCACCCCACACCCCTTCCCAAGCAGCTCTGTCGCAGATCACCTGTCATCATCCCAGCCCCCATCTGTAGCAGGCTTTTTCTGGCAACTCACTAGCCAAGCCAGACAGAAAAGAAAGTAGGCCAGGGAAGCGGGCAGGCAAGCTTCAGAACTTCATTCTCCCTCCTCTCCTCCAAATCCAATCCCCAGTCTATTCCTATCTGTAGCGGACTGCCTGTTGGGACCTCTCCTCACTCTCTGCCCCCATTCCCAATCTACACATATTCAGGTAGAATAACCTGCTCTCCTCCGTCCTGGTAACACCTATAGAATCCCACCCCCAGTCGATTCCCGTTCCTAAAATACATTTTACCAAGAGCCCCCAGTGACCACACTTATCAAGGTCCCTGAAGAATTTCTTACCAGGCAACTTACAGTGCCCACACTCTTCAAGAACAGAGAGGGCAACAGAAACCAAGGAACAAAAACATCCACCCATCAGACAAGACCAGATACCAGCACCTACAAGTACAGCCTTTCCAGATCCAGGGGCTGGCAAGCTTCAACACATAGTCAGTAGCAACCAGAACAATGTATCTCCATAGAGCCCAGCAACCCTACCACAGTAATTTGTGAGCATTGCAACATAGCTGAGTTACAGGGCAAATGCCTTAAGACAGCCTTTATGAATTTGATGGGGGTCCTTAAAGAGGAAGTAAATAAATCTATGAAAATACAACAAACCAGTGAAAGGAAATGAATAAGACAGTTCAAGACCTGAGAACAGGAATAGAACCAAAAAAAACCAGGGAAAATTATCTAGAAATCAAAATTTTAGGAACTGGAACTAGAACCTCAGAGGTAAGACTCTAAGACTCGCAAAAAGAATATCAGAGACAGAGAGACGAAAAGAAGAGTTCCAGGCATTGAAAACATTATAGAAAAAAGAAATACCTCGCTCAAAGAAAATGTTAAATCTTAAAAAAGAAATCCTGGCACTAAATATTCAAGAAATCTTGGACATTATGAAAAATCAAACCTAAAAATAATAGGATTGGAGGAAGGAGAAAAATAGCAGCTCAAAGGACCAGAAAATATTTTTGACAAAATCATAGAAGAAAACTTCCCTAGACCATAAGAAGGAGATGTCTATAAAGGTATAAGAAGCATGCGGAACACCAAATAGATTGGACCAGAAAAAAATTTCCCTCAGCACATAATAATCAAAATACTAAATGTACAAAAGAAAGAATATTAAAAGTTGCAAGGGGAAAATACCAAGTAATGTGTAAAGGCAGAGCTATCAGAATTTGTGGTGCTTTGAAAGAAAATGGCTCCCCAAAGAGAGTGGCACTATTATTAGAAGGCGTGGCTTTGTTGAAATAGTCATGGCCTTTTTGGAGGAAGTGTGTCACCATGGAAGTGGCTTTGAGGTCTCATATGTGCTCAAAATACTACCCCGTGCTACATTCACTTCCTGCTGGCTGCAAGATGTAGAATTCTCAACCTACTTTCTATTGTCTGCATACCAACATGTAGCAATTTCTTTTCCACTACCAGTCAGCCGGCTTCCACCCTCCCTGCCATGATGATAATGGCCTAAACCTCTGAAACTGTGAGAGGTCACCTCAATTAAATATTTTCTTTTATAAGAACTGCCCATGGTCACGGTCTCTTCACAGAATTAAACCTGACTTCTCAATGGAACTCTAAAACTCAGAAGGGCCTACAGACTCTGGGAAACCACAGATGCCAGCCTAGACTACCATGTCCAGCAAAACTTTCAGCCATAATAGATAGAGAATATAAGATATTCCATGATAAAATCAAATTTAATAAATATCTATTTAAAAATCCAGAATTCCTACAGAAAACACTAGAAGGAAAACTCCAACCTAAAAAGGTAAACTACATCCAAGAAGACACTAGGAATAAATAGTACCAGACTAACAAATCAAAGGAGGGGAAACACACATACCACCACCACCACCACTACCAACAACAGCCACATAACAGGAATCAACAACCACTGCTCATTAATATATTTGAACATCAGTAAACTCAATTCCCCAACAAAAAGACACAAACTAACAGAATAAATCCAAAAATAGGGTCCATCCTTCTGCTGTATCCAAGACACATACCTTGACATCAAGGGTAGACATCACCTCTGGAAAAAAAAAAGATGGAAAAAGATATTCCAAGCAAATGGACCTAAGAAGTAAGTTGGAGTAGCCCTTTTAATATCTGACAAAGTGGACTTCAAACCAAATCTTAACGGAAGAGACAGAGAAGGACACTACATGTACATCAAAAGAAAAGTCCACCAAGAAGACATTGCAATTCTTAGTATCGATGACCCCTACACAAGGGCACCAGAGTTCATAAAAGAAACACTGCAGCTAAAATCACACACTGACCTCCACACACTGGCAGTGGATAACCACAATACCCCACACTCACCAACAGAAAGGTCATCCGGGCAAAACCTAAACATAGAAATGCTGGGTGTAACAGACATCATAATTCAAACGGACATAACAGATGTTTACAGAAAATTTCACCCAACAAAAGATTACACCTTCTTCTTAGAACCCCATGAAACTTTCTCCAAAACTGACCACATTCTCAAACACAAACAAGTCTTAAAAAAAAAAGGAAAACTAAAATAACTCCTCACATCCTGTCTGACTATCACGTTTTAAAGCTGAATATCAACAACAGAAAGCTTTAAAACTCATGGAGACTGAACAACTCTCTATTGATTGAAAAATTGGTCAAGGTAGAAATTACAAAAGAAATTAAAGATTTTCTAAAATTGAATGAAAATAAACATACAACATATCCAAACTTATGAAACACAATGAAGGTGAAGGCAATTTATAACAAGCATAAAAGAATTGGCAAGATCTCATACTAGCAACTTAATAGCACACCTGAAAGCTCTAGAACAAAAAGAAGAAATCATACACAAAAGGAGTGTATGGAAAGAAATAATCAAGTTCAGGACTGAAATTAATTTTTAAAAAAAGGGGGGGAAAGGGAAAGAAACAAAGAAATCCCCCCTCCTGGCCAAAAAAAAAAAACCACAAGTAGATAGTTCCAAATTAACTTGAGGCAGAGACTATCTAAACTAACAAAATCAGAATTGAAAACTGGAGCCTAACAATAAACACCAAGGAAATTTAGGGAATCATAAGTGCATACTTTAAAAACAACCTGTTCTCCACCAAAATGGAAAATCTAAAAGAAATGGATAGTTTTGATATATTTCACTTACTAAAGTTAAATCAAGATCAAATAAACAATTTAGACAGAACTATAACCTCTAGTGAAATAGAAGCAGTCACTAAAGTCTCCCCCTACTGCCCCCCCCAAAAGCCCAGGGATAGATGGGTTTAGTGCAGAATTCTACTAGACTACTAGACTTTCAAAGAAGAGTTAATTCCTATACTCTTCAAATTATTCCACACAATGGAAACAAAAGGAACATTGCCCTAATTGTTTTGTGAGGACACAGTTATACTGATACCCAAACTATATAAAGACCCAACAAAGAAACAGAATTAGACTTATTTCCCTTATGAATACACATGCAAAATTACTCAATAAAATACTTGCAAGCCAAATCCAAGAACATGTCAAAAATATCATCCACCATGATCAAGTAGGATTCATCCCAGAGATTCGGGGATGGTTCAAGATACATAAATCGATAAATGTATTTCACTATATCAACAAACTGAGAGAAAAAACTCATCTCATCTTATTAGGTGCAAAGAAGGCCTTTAACAAAATCCAATACTCCTTCATGATAAAAAGTTCTCGACAAGTTAGGGATAAAAGTGACAATTCTCAGCACAGTAAAGTCAGTGTATAGCAAGCTAAACACAATATCAAGTTAAATAGAGAGAAATTCAAAGCAATCCCACTGACATCAGAAAGATTACCCAATCTCTCGGTAACTATTCAATATAGTGCTTGAAGTCTTAACTAGAGCAATAAGACAATTGAAGGAGATCAAGGAAATACAAATTAAAAAGGAAGAAATTTAAGAATCTTTATTTACAGACAATACAATAGTTTACATCAGTAACCTTAAAACTTCCACCCAAAATCTCTTAACAGCTCATAAACACTTTTAGCAAAATAACTGGCACAAAATTAACTCAAAAAAAATAGTAGCCCTTCAAATGACAATATGAGAAATAAATCAGTGAAACAATAATTTCATAATATCCTCAAGTAATATAAAATATCTTGTAGTAACTCTAACGAAGCAAGTAAAAAGACTAAAGAAGTTATCAGAAGACGGAAAGATCTCCCATGCTCATAGGTCAGTATTAACAGTAAAAATGGCCATCTTACCGAAAGGAATCTACAGATTCAATGCAGTTCCCATCAAAATTCCAACACAATTCTTCACAAATCTTGAAAGGACGATTTTCAGTTTCACACGGAAAAACAAAAAAGCCTAAGATAGTTAGAACAATCCTGAATAATAAAAGAATTGCATGAGGTATCACTATCCTTGATTTCAAGTTGTACTACAGAGTGATAATTTTAAAAAACAATGGTATTGGCACACAGACATGTCGATCAACAGAATCAAACTAAAGTCCCAGACAAAAAATTCACACACCTATGGACACCTGATATTTTTATAAAGAAGCAAGAAATACACACTGGAAAAAAGAACATCTTCAATAAAAGGTGCTGGTCAAACTGGTTGGCTCTGTGTAGAAGAATTCAAATAGACAAAAAATTAACCACCATGCACAAAACTCAACTCCAAATGATCAAAGACTTCATCATAAAACCAGATACACTGAACCTGATAAAAGAGAAAGTGGGGGGAAACCTTGAACTCATGAACAAAGGAAAACACTTTCTGAACAGAACACAAGCATTAAGATCAACCATTAATCAATAGGACCTTATAAAAAGAGAAAGCTTCTGTAAGGCAAAGGACACTGTCAATTGAACAAAGAGTCAGTCTATAAAATGGGAAAATATTTTTACCAACTACACATCCAATAGAGGACTAATGTCCAACATATATAAAGAACTCCAAAAACTAGATATCAAGAAATCAATTAACTAAACAGCAGTGACACATGCCTTTAATCCCAGCACTAGGGAGGCAGAGGCCAGGCCTGGTCTACACAGTGAGTTCCAGAATAGCCAAAGCTACACAGAGAAATCCTGTCTTGAAAAACAAACAATAAGAAATCAAATAGAGCCAGCAATGGTGGCACATGCCTTTAATCCCAGCACTTGGGAGGCAGAGGTAGCAGGATCTCTGTGAGGTTGAGACCAGCCTGGTCCACAGAGCTAGTTCCACAACAGTCAAAGCTATACAGAGAAACCATGTCTTGAAGATCAAAAAGAAAGAAAGAAAGAGAGGGGGGAGGAGAGAGGGAGGGAAAGAGGAAGAAAGAAAGAAAGAAAGAAAGAAAGAAAGAAAGAAAGAAAGAAAGAGGGAGGGAGGGAGGGAGGGAGGGAGAGGGAGGGAAAGAGGAAGAAAGAAAGAAAGAAAGAAAGAAAGAAAGAAAGAAAGAGGAAGACAGAAAGAAAGGAAGAAAGAAAGAAAGAAAGAAAGAGGAAGACAGAAAGAAAGGAAGAAAGAAAGAAAGAAAGAAAGAAAGAAAGAAAGAAAGAAAGAAAGAGGAAGACAGAAAGAAAGGAAGAAAGAAAGAAAGAAAGAAAGAAAGAGGAAGACAGAAAGAAAGGAAGAAAGAAAGAAAGAAAGAAAGAAGAAAGAACAAGTTCTTCTAAATGAACACGAGCAAGGCTCATATGAACTCACAGAGGCTGAGGCAGCATGCACAGGGCCTCACGGGTCTGCACCAGGTAGAGTCCTGGAGCTGAAAGAAGTGGACACATCCCTAACCCAGAGCAATCTCCAAATGATAACCATTTGCAAATGAAAACTTACTTTCCTTTATGTGAATTTCACTGGGCAAACAAACTACTCTTAAGGGTAGACTACATGTCCAGGAATAAGTGACCAACAGAAGACAAGCTCAATGTCTGGCCATTCCTTGTCTCATAATGTCATGCCAGGGCTTTTCCTTTTTCTTTTAATTTAAAAAAAATTCTTATTATTTTTTATTTTATTTATATATTTTCTTCTCTCTTTTTATTCTATAAGCCCTTTGCATATCTATTATAGCTTCTAGTTTAGTGCTTTTATGGGAGTCCAATGTGTTTTTTCTTGAGCTCCTTCTTTCTGTTGGTTTTCTCTAATTCCAATGTGTTAGTTTTTATTTTATTTTACTTTGTTGTTATCCCCTAGAAGCCTGCTTGTTTCTTAATGAAATCAGAAAGAGAGTAGGTCTAGATGGGAGGAGAAGTGGGGGGGGGGACTGGGAGGAGTTAGAGGGAGGGGAAAACACAATCAGGATATATTATGTGGGAAAAATATATTTCCAGTAAAAAGGAAAAAATAATACAGAGTAAGAAAGAAAAGAAAAGAAATTAGAGCTGCTTGGATGTGCTGATTTTCAACCTTTCAGGGCGATCTTTGACTTGGAAATTGAACCCTTTCACCGTTTCCCCCCTTATCACTGTCGTCTTTTCTAATCTCTTCATCCCCTGAGATCCTCTTGCCTATGACTCAGTATGACAATGCACCAATATATGAGGCAAGTTGCCTAATGCATACTGTCCGTCCTCTACAAAGAGGTGCATCACGGGTTCTTCACTTCAGTTATAAGTTGAGTCGTCCCTGCAGGGAAGAGCATGTCACACGCTAAGGTGACATAGCCAGCACCCGCAGACATGGTAACGTCCGTCAGAATGGCTGCACACCAGTCAGGCTCTCAGAAGAGGGCAAGCACAGAGGCGGTGAGAACCAGCTACGCCTTCCTAGTTGTGCTCATATGATACCCTCCCCAATGTTTCAATGTAGGATTGTTTGAAGATTTTTGTGTCATCTACAAGTTGAAATGCTCAAATAAAGGAAGCAAATAATCCCACTCATTCATCAGAAAAAGACCAGTTCTGTATCCATAGACCACTGTGCTGCCTTGAAAAACAGCTATCAACTAGGGAATGGGTGCCAGAAGGGTACCGCAGAAGAATACCCCAGAAGAATATCGCAGAAGGATACCCCAGAAGGATATCGCAGAAGGATACCCCAGAAGGATACCCCAGAAGAATATCGCAGAAGGATACCCCAGAAGGATACCACAGAAGAATATCCCAGAAGAATATCGCAGAAGGATACCCCAGAAGGATATCGCAGAAGGATACCCCAGAAGGATACCCCAGAAGGCGGCCTGAGTGTCTGCGTTTTAACACCCTTCACAGTGGTCATTGTGAACAATGAAACTTGAGAATTTCCCATGAATATTGTTGTTCCTATAAAAATAGGAAGAAATGCTTCGTGAACAGTATGTATTTTGTTCCTCACAGTAATCTAAGAGATTGAAATGAGTTAACTACGAATATGTCTTGTTTTACTTGTGGAGTTTTGGTCTTTTATTTTCTGAAAAGGGGGGTAAGGCAGGACAATAAGTTAGGAGGAAATCACATATGATAAAGATCTAAAGAAGCAGGTTGTGCATTTCCTCTAGGGGGAGGTTACCGTGGTAGGATTTACACATATTTGCAACCTGGCTAAGCCTGTTGTGTGGTGTCATCCAATCAGAATTGCAGAAGGAAGGATTAGTTTCTTGGGAAATTAAAGAAAACAGCTTCCAAAATATCATATGTCCTTTCCCACACACACAATGTACAAATAACTATTTAGGTAAGTTCACTTGATGGACACTGTGTACCCCAACATATTTTCCTGAAAGCCTCTTTGGGCTCGATTGACTCTTAATAGCTTAAAGCGCAGTCCCCAAACACTGCAACAGCTGCAGTCTAATAGAACTTATTCAGACTGTTTATTTATATTTATTTAATAAATAATAATAAATAAGACTTCAAAGTCTTTGCACAGCCAAGAAGACGCCATTGAAGGCATAGGTTCCTGCCTTCTGCCCACACTACCGTCCCTGGTACCTTGCTTTATAGCTTATGATAGAGAACAGCCATTTGTCTTCTTGTCCTTTAAGAACTTTCCTAAATTCCCCAATGCCACATAATTTATTTTCCATCCTATTGGCAAGAACTCAGCAGTAAGGGAAAAATTAGAATTAAAAATTTTAGATAACCAGTTTATCTTTCCCCATTCTATCGTCAAAAAAAAAAGAAAGGAAGGATGAACGGACAAGAAAGAGAAAAAGGAAAAGAAAGAAAGAAAAAAAGAAAAACCCACCTTTGACAATGAAGGAAGAAATAAAACATTTAGTCAGCAAAGGAAAGTCACCTGGGTCTTCTTTTGAAACCGTGTGCTTGTTCAGGTAGTCCCCGCTTAGAGTCCCCCTACAGGCCACCTGCCTCTCTGCGATGCTAAGGGAAGACCGAGCACCCTCCCCCAACCTCCCCCTGCTCGGTTTCTCTCCTCTTCTCCATCACTCACTGTGATTCACACCGAGGACCAGATGGGCTGTTTTCCTGTCTTTTGTGTGAAAAACTGCCAGAACCCCATTTGGCTTTCTTCCCCTAGACGGAGTCTGATTTATGATCCAGAATGAGTTCTCAACATGACATCAGTCCGTCCATCCATGAGAGGAATACATGTGTCCGTCTGAGGCCACACACTGCTGTGCCCTTCCGCAAATGGCTTCTGTTCGCTAGGCCTCTATTTTCCCATAAGCAAAATGGCAGTGATCGAATCTACTTCACACGCGAGAAAGCAAACTTCTTAAGGTGATGTTTTTTTTTCTCCTCTCAGCTACATCCTTCTGACTCCCAGCGCATCTCCCCTGCCCGACAGTCAGTCCACTGCAAGGAGAGTTTGCAGTTTCTGCAATAAAGAGAGGCCTTGGTAAGAGACTAGGACCCAACATACTAGATAGAGGATAATCAGCATTTGAACCGCCGCACAGCTTCTGGACGGTCCCTGAGCTTCAGGAGAGGAGAAGTGAGGGGAGGGACAGGTACCCCCAGGGATGGACAGGTCTAGGCAGACTGCCTCCTGAGTAGTTTCTCTGCCGTGTGTGTGTGTGTGTGTGTGTGTGTGTGTGTGTGTGTGTGTGTGTGTGTGTGTGTGTGTGTCGACGACGGTCTCTTTAAAACAAACTGCAAGTCCATCCAGGGGTCGCAGGCTGAGCAAGCTCTCTCATCTCTTTCCTCTGGATTCTCTTCTCCACACTAAAACTTCAGTCGGGGCTCCTCAGCCAAGTTCCCTTCTGAATCAGCTCCACCCTGCAGACCTTTGCTGCTCAGGCCTTCTACTTCTCCTGTGTGTTTACCCTCTAAGATTGCCTTTTCCTCACACCCAAGCAGGCCTTGCTACTCTGCTCCCACTTTCCTTAAGGGACTCGTTATCTGGACCCACTCCAAAGGGTGTGTTCATGCAACCCAAAACTTCCTTTTTTGTTTTATCACAACTCCAACAGGCCAGGGAAGGCAGGCAGAGGGAGGGGACAGGTGGAGGAGGTGGGGCAGAAGAATGAGTCCTCTGGGTTCAGCTGTTGTGTGACTAGGTACTGGAAGCAAGCAGAGGAAGTCCAAGCAGTCTTCCCAGCAGCATTTGAGATCACTTATGCTCAGGGGGCACAGCCCTTTCTTAGGAAGCTCCGGGACACCTAACCCAGTGGAAAGGGCTGTGGTTGACAGGAAAACAATGGGTAGACTTAACACACACACACACACACACACACACACACACACACACACACAAGATCCAGCACGACACAGACACCAAGACAATAACTAGTTCATTTTTAGCAAACCCAAACTGCATTTCGATCATGTGCGAGCAGTCAGCTGCTATTGTAGATCACCAAGACACGGGCATTATTTCTACAGTTCGTGGAAAACATTAGGCAGCTGTAATAAAGTCAATGGTATTTCCTTCCTTACTGAAGCATGACTTCACAGAATCACAGTTGAAAGTTCTCCCTTTCTAAACAGGACTCTGTCTGCATAGGAAGCCAGTAAAGGAAATTCAAAGTTAAAATGCCTAGTGAAATTTTATCAGGCATGAAACGGCGTTTCGGTCAGACCTGCCACCATGGCTTACACGGCTGAAAACTGACCCAAACTTGGGGGAGGGGGCAGCAGATTTTAGCAGCCTTTCTATCTAGCAACAACTGAGGGGAAAATCTTTCCGGAGAGGCACTCCATGCAACCCAGGCTCCGTGAGCAGCTGGATTCTTGTAGGAGGTACAGGAAAGCTCCACGTTATTGGAGGCCACCATCCCATCCTCTTTCTGCCCTGGAGAGTTGTCTTGCACTCAGACTTCATACGTGCAGCCTGCCTTAATCTCATGAAAAGCTGCAGAGAGCTTCTCAGAGAACTCTGGGAGCAGTGTCATAGATGGAGAAGGCAGGAGACGTCTTAGAAAAGGGCTTTGGATGTGCTCTTGGATACAGCTTGCCAGGATTTTATTATTTTTGCATCAATGTTCAAGGGAGATTGGTCTGTAATTCTCTTTCTTAGCTGCATCTTTGTGTGATATGGGCCCCAGGGTAACTGTTGCCTCTTCTGTTTCTATTGTGTGAAACAATTTGAGGAGTATAGGTATCAGCTCTTCTTTGAAGTTCTGGCTGAATTCTGCACTGAAACCATCTGGTCCTGAGACTTTTGATGACTACTTCTATCTTCTTAGGGTTTATTGGTCTATTTAAATTGTTTACCTGCTCTTGATTTAATTTTCCAATTTTGTGGAGTACAGGTTTTTGAAGTATGACCTACGATTCTCTAGATTTCCTCAGGGTCTATTGTTTTGTCCCTCTTTTCATTTCTGATTTTATCAATTTGGATGTTCTCTCTCTGCCTTTTGGTTAGTGTAGATAAGAGTTTGTCTATCTTGTTGATTTTCTCAAAGAGCTAATTCTTTGTCTCGTTGATTCTTTGTATTGCTTTCCTTTTTTTTTTCTATTTTATTGATTTCAGCCCTCGATTTGATGATTTCCTGGCATCTACTCCTCCTGGGTGAGTTTGCTTCTTTTCCTTCTAGAGCTTTCAGATGTGCTGTTGGGGCACTTGTGTGAGATTTCTTGAAGTTCTTTATGTAAGCACTCGGGGCTATGTGCTTTCCTCTTAGCATGCTTACAGAGTGTGCCATAAATTTGGGTATGCATTCATTTTCACTGAATTCTAGGATGTCTTTAATATCTTTCTTTATTTCTTCCTTGACCCAGTGGTGATTCACTTGATCACTGTTCAATTTTAATGAGTTTGTAGCTTTATGCAGTTCGTGTTGTTGTTGAATTTTAACTTTAAGTCATGGTGATCCAATAAGATACACAGGGTTAGTCCCACTTTTTTGTATCTGTTGAGATTTGCTTTGTGACCAAGTATGTAGTCAATTTTAGAGACATTTCCATGATGTGCTGAGAAAGTAAATTCTTTTGTTTTTGGATGAAATGTTCTATAGATGTCTATTAAGTCCATTTGAGTCACGACATCTGTTAGTTTTCTTATTTCTCTGCTGAATTTTTGCCGGGTAGACCTGTCCATTGGTGAGAGTGGGGTGTTTTAAGTCTTCTACTACTAGTGTGTGGGGTTTGAGGTGTGATTTAAGCTTTAGTAATGTTTCTTTTACATATGTGGGTACTCTTGTGATATGGGACTCCCTGTGTATGCTGTGAATATGCTTTTTTTTTTTTACCATTGGTTAATAAAGAAGCCACTTTGACCTGTGGTAGGTCAGAATATAGCAAGGCAGGAAATCCAAACAGAGATAGAGAAAGAAAGAAGTCAGGGAGACACCATGTAGCTGCTGAAGGAGACAGATGCCCAGAACTTTTACCAGTAAGCCACAGCCTTGTGGCGATACACAAATGAATAGAAATGGGTTAATTTAAGATATAAGAGCTAGGTAGGATTATGCCTATGCTTTTGGCCAAGCAATGTTGTAATTAATATAGTTTCTGTGTGATTATTTGGGTCTGGCTGGCCAGGAACAAAAGAGCAGTCTCTGTTTACACTCTTGTATTTGTGGCATATAAGTTCAAAATTGAGACTTCATCTTGGTGGATTTTTCCTGTGATAAGTATGAAGTGTCCTTCTCCATCTCTTTTGATTGACTTTAGTTTTAAGTCTATTTTGATAGGTATTAGGATATCTACCCCTGCTTGTTTCTTAAGGTCCATTTTATTGGAATATCTTTTCCCAACCCTTTACTCTGAAGGTTTAGATTCATTTCTTGTATACAGCAGAAGAATGGATCCTAGTTTTGTATCCATTCTGTTAATCTGCATCTTTTTATAGGTGAATTGAGTCCATTGATATTAAGAGATATTAGTGACCAGTGCTTGCTTATTTCTGTTATTTTTGGGTGGTAGTGTTTGTGTGTTTCCATTCTTTGGGGGTTTGTTAGTGTGAGCTGTGAGGTTACTTGTTGCCTGTGTTTCTGTGGGTGCAGCTAATTTCCTTGGGTTGGAGTTTCCTTTCTAGTACTTTCTGTAATGCTGGATTTGTAGATAGGTAATGTTTAAATTTGAATACTTCATATGGTATTACTGGACCGAGCAAGCACAGAAAATGCAGACACCCTGGCTGTAAAGCATGTTCAGACCTTCTGAGAAGTTACCTCTAGTTTACCAATCAGAACAGGCCATTTGGGCCCTTAGCCTGCCTCACTGAGCCTCACCTAGCCTGTAGAGCAGGAAGCGGGACTTTGCCATATGAAGTATTCAGCCCTTATCCACATCTTTGTCTTCTGCGCTCTTCATTACCCACAGTCCTCCATAGTCAGAAAATACTAAATGGAAAATTCCAGAAAAAATAATTCATGAATTTTTAAATAAGTTTTATGGTAACAGATTGCTACATTGGTTCTGGGTTATTATTAATTGTTGTGGCTAGTCTCTACTGCCTAATTTAAAATTAAATTTTATCATAGGTATGTATGTAGAGGGCACACATAATATAGCTAGAATTTGTAAATGGGTAAGTCCTGGCTTCAAACTTGTGAAGAGAACTCCAGACTGAAAAAGGGGGACTTAAGATTTACAGATATGTGGGAGCCTTGCATGTTGATCAGTCTGTGTACCAGACCCAAAGCAAGAAACAGGCAGATAATTTGGGCACTGGAAAACTGAGAAATATGGGAGAAAAGCCCTTTGGACAGATTCATCATTAAAACTCTGAGGCTGCATCGTAAAGACAGGAGCCAAGCTGGTTAATCTCTGACAGCAAGGGATAACATTTAGCAACATGCCTCTTGGAAAAGACTGTTGCCACTTCCTATGGTGGCTTGAATAGGTATGAACCCCATAGACTCTCATGTTTGAGTACTTGGCCCATAGGGAATGGCACTATTAGGAGGTGTGGCCTTGTTGGAAGAAATGTGTCTCTGTAGGGGCAGGCCTTAAGGTCTCAGAGGCTCTGGCCAGCTCCCTGCCTGCTGCCTGTGGATCAAGTGGAACTTTCAGCTCCTTCTCCAGTACCATGTCTGCCTGTATGTTGCCAAGCTTCTCACCATGACCCAATGACTCAGGACTGTAGGGTTGATCTTATTTCTCACACAACTGTTCAATAATCTTTCCAGCTCGCTGGAAAACAAAAGACATTCCAACAGCTGGGGATGTACTGAAAGTAGAACATTGAAGACTTTAGACCCTTGGGCCTAGGCACAAACAACACAACCTGAGCCACTAGATGAGAGCAGATAATGCAAAGCATATTAAATTATGAAGGCAAGGAAGTGCACAATTCAATGGAGAAAAAAAGTTTACTTTCAAAGTTGGTATTTTGTGACCTTCTTTCAATAGTAGTGGTAGCGATGAGCCATTGTTATGAAAAGATACCCACCACTTATCACTAAACTCCGCCTTATCAAATTCTATGATTCCTTAGTTTTGAAAGAAAATTACAAATTAGGGGCCGCAGCGATGGCTCACTGGGTAAGAGAGCTTGTTCCACAAACATGGGGACCAAGCTCAGATTCCCATCACCTCAGTAAAAGTCATTCACAATGAGACATGACTGTCACAACAGCACATGTCTATCAACTGCTAAGGAGTAGAAATAGGTGGATTCCAGGGACTTGCTGGCCAGAAGATCCAATCGGAAGAGTGAACTACTAGTTCAGTAAGAGTCCTTGTCTCAAAAGCTGAAGTGGAAGGTGACAGAGGAAGACACCTGTCAGCCACCTCTGACCTCTAGGCACATACAACACATGCATACAACATACATTCACACCCAGGAAGGAAGTTATAAATTGGATAATAATAGAAGAATAAAGTATAATGCATATTTATTCTGATGTGAAAACACCCTAGCAAATAAAGTGGGTGTTGTTCTAAACAATTTGTTTGGAGACAAAGGAGAGGGCCCCTTCACTCAGAACGAAGGATCCTCCGAGTTATGATATTCATATGACCTTCCCCTTCATTCCCCATCGCCATCGACAATGTTGGTGGGAGGGACTCTGCTTTTCATGACATTCTGAAGACGTAAAAATAACTTTTAAGTTGCCACTTAAAAATGCCACCTGCTCACGCCACTTATAAAGCAACTGAAGTGAGGAGACAGACTGCCAAGAATCGAACAACCACAGGAAAACCAGACTTGACAGTCTGTTCTGTACTCTATTTCCACCCACTGTCCTCCATGGTACTGGGAGCTCTGGATAATGGTCACTCAGAGAGATTACACACATCAGGGACATGAATCAATATATTTCACTGTTTCATTTCAAAGACAATATGAAATGAAGAATTTATAATAAGACTCTTGGAATCCTTTAGACTTGGTAGCAACTCTTGTAAACCACTGTAGGAAGCAAAGAGATGGATATTTTGAGAATATGTACAAGTGTTTATAGTGGCTACTGGTGAAAAACATAAACTGTTGTAGGAGCTCCGGGCTGCATTCCTGCCGCCCGGCTCCTGGCCGCCTGGCTAGCTTATGCCCCGAAATAACAACACACAAATTGTACTCTTTTAAACACTGCCTGGCCCATTATATCTAGCCTCTTATAGGCTAATTCTCACATATTAATTTAGCCCATTTCTAATAATCTATGTAGCACCACTAGGTGCGCTTACCAGGAAAGATTCAGCATGTCTGACCTGGCGGCTTGCTTCATCGTGTCTGGCTCTGAGAGGAGCTGCATGATTTCTGAGCTCACTTCGTCTTCCTCCCAGCATTCTGTTCTGTTTACTCCGCCTATCTAAATTCTGCCCTATCAGATGGGCCAAGGCAGTTTCTTTATTAGCCAATGACCTTCCTCCATCAATAAACCATTTCCAATATTTCCACATTTAAACAGTCTTTGAAAAGTGAAGCGGAAGACGGCATCTCCCACTGTCTGACTTCCAGGTTTACTCTAAGGTTACAGTAATTAACTCAGTGCGGAATCCACAGAAACCCAAACACAGAAGACTAAAGTAGATCCGCCACTAATGGAAAAGTCATCATCATAAATGGTGCTGGTGGGTTAAAGAGGTGAATCATAGTAAAAAGTACTTGCCTGCAAGCATGGCAATGTTGGGTAGTTTTTACTCTTTTGGCTCATTGAGGAGCCCCCCCCCGACCCAGTTCCCAAATAAATCACACCCAGAGGGTTATTATTACTTATGAATGCCTGGCCTTAACTTGGCTTGTTTCTTGCCAGATTTTCTTAACTTATTTTATCCCGATTACCTTTTGCTTCTGGGCTTTTATCTTTCTCTATTTCTATATACCTTTCTTTACTTCTTTCTCTGCGACTTGACGAGTGGCTGGGTTTCTGGCCCCTGAAGCCCTCCTCTCCTTGTTCTCTTACCCCTCATACTCTCTCCTCCCAGATTTTTCCTTCTATTTATACTTTCTGCCTGCCAGCCCCGCCTGTCCTTGCTCCTGCCATACTATTGACCATTCGGCTCCTTATTAGGCTTATCAGGTGTTTTAGACAAGCACAGTAACACAGCTTCACAGAGTTAAACAAATGCAGCGTAAAACAAAAGTCACGCACCTGAAAATAAAAGTCCCCAACATGGCAACCTAAGTTCAAGTCCCTGAACCAATAGGAGAAAGAGAAAACTCTCAAAAACTGTCCTCTGACCTCCATACGCACACAGTGTAGTCCTTGTCTATTGTATAGGCTGAAGAATTTCCATCTTCTTCCCTGGTGATGAGACTCCCTGGCAATATTATTCAACAATGGCCTAGATTCTCCTGCCCAAGAAACTTCTTAGTTGGACTTTTCCACGCTGTGTGGTGGTGGAAGTGTGTATGAGTGTGTATGTGTGCGTATGTTTGTGAGTGTATATGTGTGCATGTGTGGATGAGTATGTGAGTGTGTGTGTGTGAATGCAATTGTGTGTATGGGAATGGGAGTATGTGGGTGTGTGAAAGTGATTGTGTATATAAGTATGTGAGTGTGTATTTGTGTGAATGTGATTTTGCATAAGAGTTTGTGTATGAGTGTGTGAATGTGTGTGTGTATAGTGTACAAATGTGATTGTGTATGTGTGTGTAGGCCAGAGAACAGTTTGCAGGAGTTGGTTTTCTCCTTTCATTGCATGGATCATGTGCCAGACTTGGAAACAAGTCCCCCAGATCCCCGAACCATCTTGCCATTCCTTAAAGCTTTTTCTTAATTTCAGTACTGGAAATTGAACATAGGGCCCCACACATGATTGTCAAACACTCAAACACTAGGCTACATCCATAGCCTCTCTTCTTTCCTTCTTATTTTTAGATAGGGTTCCACAAGTTTCCCAAGATGACCTTGAACTCATTCTGTAGCCCAGGTGGGACTTGGATTTGCCGCCTTCCTGCCTTAGCCTCCCGAGTAACTGGGGCTGCAGGTCACAACACCAGACTCAAATTAAAGCTGAATTCTTATCCCATGACCTGAGCTGAATACCAATAAGGGCTGAAGAGCATGATACTATTACCTTCAGAACTATTGTTTAATTGCAAGTTTTAGTTGTTTTTGTTTTTGCTTTTTACCATTTTCTGCTATAATTTTACCACCCTTGCTACTCTGGCTCTGCATGAGGTAGCTCTAGAGTGCCTGAAGTCACCAAATCCGTATGTACCCACAAGAGACCTTGGAGCGCTGGACAAAAGTAATGGACTTTGAGACAAATGCAGTGAGTTTCCATCCAGTCTTTGCTATTAACTGACTGTGATCTTTGCTCTGGACCCCAGAGTCCTCTTAGGATCCCTTAGAAAATGGGAGCTCTCTATCCTTCACTTGTATAGCATCTATCCTCTATCTATGACCTCCTGGACATTCCCACCCGCCTAGTGGAGAACAGCTTTCACCTTGTTTCAATATTTCTTAGCTTTCACCAAATGACTACTTAAGTCCTTTCTTAGCTGGCACCATGTAACTCCGCTTAAATACAGAGAAAAAATTTCTTACATCTCTGAATGTAGATACAGTCAGAGATATAACCTAACTATAATTAGAACTACACTCTATGTACTTGAAACATTATATATTTAAATTTCCCATAATTCATATTTGTACAGTTTTTATTATTTATTATAAATTTATTTTCTAACAAATAAAAAATTATATTAAAAAAAATCTTTTCTCATTTTACATACCTACCCCAGTTTCCACTCCCTCCTCTCTTCCAGATTCCCCCACCTTCCTCCCACCCCAGGCCCACATCTACTCCTCAGAGAGGGTAAGTGGCCCCACAAACTGCCCAAGCCACACAACTGTTACCCACATCCAGTGGGCCTAGTTTGGTCCTATGCAGGTTCCCCCCGCTATCAGTCCAGCGTCTGTGAACTCTTACTAGCTCAGGTAAGCTGTTTCAGTGGGTATCCCCCCACTTATGGCCATGACCCCTTTGCTTATATTATCACACCTCCCTCTCCTGGATTGGTCTCTGGAAGCTTGACCCAGTGCTTAGCTGTGGATCTCTGCATCTGCTTCCATCAGTTGTTGGATGAAGGTTCAATGATGACAATTAAGATAGTCATCAACCTGACTACAGGGCAAGGCCATTCAAGCACCATCTCCACTATTGCTTAGGGTCTTAGCTGGGGCCATCCTTGTGGATTCCTGAGTATTTTTCTAGTGCCAGGTTTCTTGCTAGCCCCTCAATCAAGGTATCTCTTTCGTTCCTCTCATCTCTGCCCTTCCTCCATCTCGACCATCCAATTCCCAGATGTTCTCCTCCTCCCTCCCCTTCTCCCTTCCCCCTCCCCTTCTGCCCTCCCTCCCCCACTCCCAAGTTTTTCAGGAGGTCAGTCTCATAATTATATAGTTTTTTGATACCTTATAAAATTATCTAGTGGGGTCAAGCATAGCAACACATAACTTTTATCCTAGCACTCAGTAACAAGGAAAACCCTAAGAGAAACATATATAGATCCCCCTGTGAGGGGAAATAGACAAAATCTCCTGAGAAAATTCAAAGCATGGGGGCAGGGGGAGATGGAGGGTGGAAGGGGAAGAGGAGGGTGAAGGGGGGGGAGAGAACTTGAGGAAACAGGATAGTCAAAATGAGGAGGGACAGAGATGGAGAGCAAGAAAAGAGATATTTTGATTGAGGGAGCCATTATGGGGCTAGCAAGAAACATGACACTAGAGAAATTTTCAGGAATCCACAAGGATGACCCCAGCTAAGTTCTTAAGCAATAGTGGAGAGGGTGACTGAACTGGCCTTGCCCTGTAGTCGGACTGATGAATATCTTAAATGTCATTATAGAACTCCCAAAACCATTATCTAAGAACACCTGTGCTCATCAGCTCATACCTGCTTAACTTAACAGAATACTTAGGGCTATTTCTTCTCCAACAACTATGAGGTCCTGGCTAGCATCCAAGCCAGAAAAGAAAGGGAGCAAGTGACTGGTGACTGGCTTCAGTTTTCTGATGCACAAAGAATTGCACAGTTTATCCAGTTGAAGTATGTATACTTCCGTTCAGTTCTAGTGTATTCACAAATAAATAAAACTATACCATACAGCCACTATGGAAACCAGTGTGGAGAACTCTCTAAAAGCTAAAAATACACCTACCATATGGCCCAGCTAGACCACTCCTTGGCATATGCCCTGCCGACTCAGTACCTTACTCCATCAACACTTGCTCAGCATTGGTTATTACCACTCTACTCAGCTAGGAAACAGGAACAACCAAAATGTCCTTCAACAGATGGTAAGATAATGGTGTATATACACAATGGAATTCTATTCAACTGTACAGAAAAATAAAATTGTGAAACCAGCAGGTAACTAATGGAACTAGAAAATATTGTACTCAGTGAGATAACCAAGACTCAGCAAAATACCACATCTCTTATTTATGAATACTGGCTCTGGCCCCTTAGGAATAGTATATAACCCAGAGTAACCATAGAAACAAAGAAAGTAATAAGGTATTATGGGATGGAAAAAGGGAAAGGTCTTAGTAGGACGCAGGTGCCAGGAAGGAGGATGTGGGAGAAATAAGCAGTGTTATTTATCTGGGAATGGAGAAGGGAGGGCAATATAAAGAGAGAGGGAGAAGAAATAAATAACACTATGGATGTTTGAAAAAACCATAAGGAAACATATTATTTATGTCTGCTTAAATGCAGCACACACATACATATACACTCACAATACACACACACACACACACACACACACACACACACACACACACACATCAGCTTGCTTTCTCATGTCCTGAGTCCAAAGTATGTGTTCTCTTCAGTACATCCCCGGGGGTGCAGCAGCGGCACTTAAATCTTGCAGTTACCCCACCGCTGCCTAGCTAGACGTAAGGTGCACTTAACAGGAGGGAATTTATGTTTGGTGCTGTAAACTCAGTTGTGTTGGCTAATTTTTTTTTGTCCACTTGATACAAACGAAGTCATCTGTAAAGAAACAACTTTAATTAAGAAAATGCCCTCATGAGATTGACCTGATGGCAACGCTGTGAGTCATTTTCTTAGTTAATGTTCGCTGTGGGAAGCTCTATCCACAAGGGCAGTGGTACTGCTGGGCAAGTAGTCCTGTGTTGTCTAAGCCATCGAGAGCAAGCCGTTAAGCAGCCTTCTTCCCTGGTCTCTGCATTCCTGCTTCGAGCTCCTGCCCTGACTTCCCTTCATAATGGACTGTGAGTATAATTGAGATGTGTAAGTTAAACTCCTTCATCCCTGAGTTGCGCTCACTCATATTCCTTATTACATCAATAAAAAGCAACTAATACACCATCCAGCTATCACTGCAGCTCTTAAGTTCATGAACCCTAGAGCAGAATCTACTATGGCTTCCTTAAGCTAATACAATTTCTAGCTTCCTTCTAAATTCTCATCCTTATGCCCACAGATAAGTATAACTCTCACCCCTCATCAAAGAAGCCCATCTTTTTCAACATATGGAGACTGTTACAGAGATATGCAACTGGTCAAAATGATGAGGACAACCAACTGACCACAACTGATACATCTATAACATAGTCCCAACCCCTACGGCTCAGAGAACATCACCTACCAGGAGGCAGGAAGATTTTAAGAGCTAGGGAACTAAGACATCTGTCATGAGACAGTATCTTCTATGCATGACAGGGAAGCTGTACCCATGAAGTCTCAAAATTATGAGAGCTATGTTAGTTTGAAAGAAAATGACCCCCAAAGGGAAGGGCACTATTAGGAGGTATGGCCTTGTTGGAGTAGGTGTGGTCTTGTTAGAGTAAGTGTGTCACTGTGGGGTCTGCCTTTGAGATCTCTTTTCTCAAGTTTCAGTCAGTGTGACAGTCAGTCAACTTCCTGTTGCTTGCAAGCCAAGGTATAGGACTACTGGCTCCAGTAATAGTCTACCGGCATGCTGTCTTGCTCCTCATCATGATGATAATGGACTGAACCTCTGAAACTGAAAGTAAGCCACCTCAACTAAATATTTTCTTTATAAAAGTTACTCTGGTTGTGGTGTCCCTTCGCAACAGTAGAAACCCTAACTAAGACAATAGCCTAAACAAGACCTGCACAATAACAACACAAGTTGACATTCCAGCATGAATGGGGGAATCTCATAAGCCTCTATCCCTAGACGAAGAGTGACAGATAATTAATTGCTGCTAAGAGGAAGAGTTTTTGTCTTCTCCAAGGATGGATCCCCTGGTAAATTACCCAATCTCAATTAGTCTAAATACATACATATGCAAGCAAGACCAAGTGGACTGAGCATGCTGTATTTATATAAATGTGTGTATGCTAACACATTCGCGTGTGTGTGTGCATGCACTTGTGTGTATGTATGTGTGCGTATACATGTAGGTAATAACAATTTAAAAAGAGGTCATGAAGTTGTGAGGAATAGGGAGGAGGAAAATGATGGAAACTGACATATGAAATTCTCAAAAATAATTAAAATTGTGTGCCTATGTAATTGTGTGGGAAATGTCTGTGGAAGGAAGAGAGAAGTTCAACAAGAAAGTTGGAAGAGTTCCACACTCCACACCAGGGAAGTGGGAAGATAGGCTGAGTGTTTCACTCACTCTTAGAGGGAACAATCCAGATGGTGACTTGGAAGGTACTAAGTGAAGGAAATTGTTGCTGCTTTCCTGATCCGCTGCCCAGCTTCAGCCCACAGACATGTCGGGGTTCAGCCTGGAACTTAACGGACTACATGGAAGGGGAAATCATCTTTGAAGAGTTTAAAAGATGAAGAGAAAAGAGAAAAGTCCAGCAGAAGAAAGGTCTTCTGGAAAAAGGGAAATTCTCACCCGAAGAAAATCCAGATGTTTCTAAAGTTCCGCCATCAGCTGGAGGTGACTCAGTCAAATCCCAGGGCAATGACGCTAAGGAAGGAGAAACATCAATGGAGTGAGTGAATCAACTCACAAATTCTTTGCGTCCATGCTTGGAGAGACTGACAATGAAGAAGAGGAAGAAGAGAGGGAACATCTGCATAACCCACTGCAGGTGGATGATAGGGTTGGGTGGTTTGCACTTAGCTCAAGGAGAACATGGAGGAAGAGGCAATATTGGTGTGCGTGGAAATCGTAAGCCATGCTCTGCACCTGCCGTGATGCATGATCATGAACGTGACGTGGAGAAATATTGCGGTTTGAGGAGAGTGATGCATATTCTAGTAACCTAGTGAATGGCTAGGCTGGCAGAAATGTTTCTGGAACAAGTAATATTAAGTTGGAGTGATTTTTTTTTTTTTGCTATACAACAGCTTTTATATATGAACCTACTGACACCTGTGGAAGAGATCAAGCCTTTATGAAAATACGGGTGATCAGAAAAATGGCCATGGACAGTTATAGTTGTGTTTTAGATCTGTTGTCTCCACCTGAGGGAGAAGTTTCATGCAGTTGGCTAATGCTATGGCAAAGCACTGCCACGAGGCCAATGACAGTGCTTCAGTTATGAACATAATTGAAGAAGATTTTTCGAAACACAAAGGCTTAGTCTCCAGGGACAATGTTAACATAGCAGCTGAATTGCATAGTTCCAACAAGAAGTGTGACAAAGCTTTGGAGGTACTAACAGATCTTTCCAGAATTATCCTAGAAAGGGAAACTTTAGAAGAAGGCACATCAGAAAAGAATAAAGGTTGTAGGTAATTTATAAAAAAGAAGTCAAGGAGAGAAACTGAAGGCCCATCTCCAAGTTGTTTAGTGGCACAGGTGTAGAGGAGAAAGAGAAGCCAACAAATAATGTTTTTTATTTTTATATAACTTTATTGTTTATTTTATGGTTAATATTATTTCTTGCTTTTATGCTTTGTTTGGTTACATGGCATCTGTTAAAAGGGTCTACAGATTAGGAAAGCTATGGCATCGTTGACAAAAGCACCAAACACAAGAGGTAGCCACAGTTAGCAGTTAGTCTTTCCACACTTTTGTTAGAAACTTAAGGTGAAAATATGAATCAATGTGGTTTCCATCCCCACTCTATGGCACTCATGCTGTCTCCTCTTTTCCCACTCAGTTCATCAAGAGACACACAAATGTTTTCAGAGAAAGCACCTCGGCACTCACACAAACACCCACACTCAAATTCCAATACTCTTTGCTCAGGCACAAACTACCATTAACACACTCACTTCTGACAATCATACTCCCAAATTCTCACACATACAAACAACCTCTGTCACACAAACTCAAGAGAACATTTTCTCACTGCAAAAAAGAAAGCCCATTCTTCAATTTGGAGATTCAAAAAGCATTTGGAATCTAAGAAGAGATAAGTCTTTGGGAGAAAAATTCATAGAGTTGAGGTTTTTAGAACCCCAACAAGTTAGTGGGAGAGCCTGTTTTCCTACTGTAGGAAACCGGGCAGAGGGTGAGAACCTCAGCAAGTTTATTAGTGACAAATGGCAGGAGAGCATGCTGCCCTGGTAGGGGAGCCTAGAAAAGGGCCATGGGAAAGAGGATCAGAAGCAGGAAACGGGAGTTACTAGGCTGGCAACTGTTCCTCTGACAGCAGGGCCCTTAGCTGTCCTGCACTGAGCTACATGAAGGACAAAGGACACAGAAGCCCATCTTCCATACACGCAAACATGCTCCCTCGTACACACATATGATCACGTGCATGCACACAAACACTCACTATCACATTTACACACTATTGCATGCATACACACGCTTAAGCACACTAACACGAACCAATATGCTCTCACAAACACACCTTCCCACAGTCACACACACAATAGCCCATGCTTACACTCAAACACTCTCACACTCACTGTCCCTCACTCTAGCACTCACACAATCACACATATCAACACTCAAATTCCAACACTCTCACATTTATACACACCCATACACACTATTCTTGACACACTCACTTCCAACAAAAACACTCACACATTCTCACAAATACAACCTCTCTCACACAAACTCAAACACACGGCGCATGCGCTCAGAAAACACTTGCATACATAATCACAAAACACATTTACACATAACTAATACATCTCCATCCATACACATTTTCACAAGAACTTACACTTGTCCACATACCCGGCACAAACTTACACAAGTATACACATGTGTATACATTCTATTTCCAACCTATTTTCCTATGACCAAGATAGTCTCTTGTTGTCTTTCACCTGTCACATACGCTACTACCTTGGCACACTTTCACTTGTTCCAGTCACTGGAACCCCTTCTCCCACCTCCCTCTCCCTCCCTCTCTCTCTCCTTCCGGTCTGTGCTCAAACATCAGCTTATTGGAGAGCGTCTTCCTTGCCGTCTTTGACAAAGAACCCAGGCTTTCCTTGCCCTCACCCCCCCTTGTCCTCTTCTTGATTGTCTGCATTCACAGAGCCATACTTCACTTGTTTCTGTGATGTGGACTCCCCTCTAAATGCTGTGAATGCTTCATTACCATTGGTTAACAAAGAAGCTGCTTTGGCCTATGGCAGGGCAGAATAGAGATAGGCATGAAATCTGAAGTGCAGGAGGAAAGAATGCAGAGTCAGGCAGAAGCCTCATAGCTGCCAAAGGAGAAAGATGCTGGAACCTTACCACTAGGCTGCAGCCTCATGGTGATACCTAGCTTAATAGAAAATGGCTTAATTTAACACATAAGAGTTACTTAATAAGAAGCCTGAGCAAATGATCTAACATTGTTGTAATTAATATAGTGTCTGTGTGAGGATTCGGGTCTGGCAGCCGGGAAGCTGATGTGCAGTCTCTGCCTACATTTCTGCTTCTGTGATGCCAGTGATTTCTTCACCGCTGTAGCCATAGAAGTCAGGACAGTAGCCAAATCTTGCATACAACGAAAGAGAAACTGGCTGTGTGTCTAAAGAATTGTAGCGAGCTGCATGGTGTCACACCTGATGGAGATGTATGATCAACTCCTGAGATGGCTAAGGCCTGACCTATGCTATGATTATCAGCTGCCTGCATATGCGTGAACCTTATGGGCAGTGCCCACCTGGCAGTTCGGGGTTGGCAGCCCGTGCCTCCTTAAGGGCTGGGAGAGGTTTGCCCAGGGAGAGAGGGGAAAAGAGGGAGAGAGTGAATAAAGGCCCTGGAATAAACTGCAGTGAGAAGAGCTCCGGTGGTCGCGTCATCCTTGCGGGACGAGGGTGGCCGCGACAAAGAATGAGTGTGCAGGTGACTGGTTCTTGCCATCTCCATGGAAACAAGTCGTTCAATTGCAGAATGAGGGAAGAAGAGAACACTGCAGTAACCGGAAACAGCACAGGTCCTCACTCTGATTTAAGTCAGAACTAGCCTGTACCAGTTGACAAAAAAGAGACTAATTAAAGAGAAATTAATTTTAACCACAAAAAAAATTTAAAAATACTTCGAATATATACCTAACTTGAGGGGCATGAGAGATCTATCCACTATCAATTCTTTCACACTTAATGTGTGTATTTACATGTACTCTCATAAATTTGCTTATTTAAAAAAATTTTTGCAAGATAGATAGATAGATAGAGGTAGAGATATATAATTTTGGTTTTTAGGTAGGTTTTCTCTGTGTAACGGCCCTGGCTGTCCTGGAACTCACTTTGTAGACCAGGCTGGCCTAGAACTCACAGAGATCTTCCTGCTTCTACCTCCCGAGTGCTGGGATTAAAGGTGTGTACCACCACTGCCTGACATCTATGGCTAACTCTTGGCCTAGCTCTGCACTCTGATCTTCAGACAAACTTTGTTAGATTACAAACAAAATATCGCTATAATGAAGAGCAATGTGGAAGTGTAAGCCAAATAAACCCTTTCCTCCCAACTGGCTTTTTTGGTCACAGTGTTTCATCTCACCAATAGTAAGTAACCCTTAGACTGTGTGTGTGTGTGTGTGTGTGTGTGTGTGTGTGTGTGTGTGTTTGAGAGAGAGAGAGAGAGAGAGACAGAGAGAGAGAGACAGAGAGAGACAGAGAGAGAGAGAGAGAGAGAGAGAGAGAGAGAGAGAGAGAGAGAGAGAGAGGAGAGAGAGAGAGTGGAGTGGGGGGAGATCCCAGCATTGTAGAAGGCAAGCGGGGGAGGATCCCTGGGGTTTGCTGACTGCTGTCTAGTCCTGGGTTTAGTGAGAGAACCTGTCTTAAAGGAAGACAGTAGAGAGTGATAAAGCAAAACATCCAGTGTCATTCACTGGCCTCTGTGCTCTCTCTCTCTCTCTCTCTCTCTCTCTCTCTCTCTCTTTCTCCTTGTCCCTTTATCTCCCTCTCTCTGTCTTCCTCCCCCTCAGTGAAGAAAATATCAGATTGAGAAAGTGGGGGAACTGGGCAAAAGGAGTAAGAGGATACTGGTGTTGTAGCTCTCAGATGAACAATGGCCTCAAGACAAAGTCATTTCCGGCATGGGCATTGCTGTACCTCGTGTGCAGTCTATTCCTACTACCCAGAAAGCTTGGAGTCCTCTCTCAGACTCTAGTTGAAGTCGTCTTTGGATAATGCAGAACAAGATGGTAATCCTTTTTAATAGATGCCCCAGCCACATTTCAGAAGGTATAGGCAAGGTGGCCCTAAGTCTCTAAAGCAAAACTAGAAATGTCAGTCCAGCATCGCTGTGTTCCTCAGGCTCTGCGCTAGTAGGGTCAAAATGCACACTGTTCTCACTGCTCTATGGAACTGTGAGCTCCAGCAGAACTCCTCTGTTTAGATGGATTCCTGAAAGCCTTGCCACTATGGTTTGCCCTCAAAGCAAAGCCTCTGTTTTATCTGCTGTGTTTGCATTTTCATTCCCCATCCTCAATAAGCAATGGTTTAAGGGTTGACTCATACATGCACACAAAGTACACACACACAAACAGAGAGGGGAGGGAGAGAGAAGGGGTAGAGAGAGGGGGAGAGAGAGAGGGAGAGAGAGAGAAAGTGAGAGAGAGAGAGAGCTCTCCTCAAGAACAATATTTGCTTAGCAAACTTTCTGTAAAGGATGAGAGTCTAATCCGTGGGTCATGCATGTCCACCGTGAAAGGTCTGTCTCTTCCCTTGGAGTACAAAAGGCACCTAAGGCAATACGCAAGTGAGCACGCCTGGATGTCACTGAAGCTTTAACTGGGGACACTAAATTGGAATTTCATGTAGTTTTCATTGTCACAAAATAACCTCCTTTTGATTTTTTTAACCCATTGAAAAATGTAATAAGCTTGGTTAGCTTGAGGTTTGTGCAAAGACAGGTGTTGGACCAAGTGACAGAACCCACACTGTTTCCAACACCTGGTTTAAATTTACACCCAGAAAACAAAAGCATTTCAGCCTAAGGAGACATTTTCTGTAGAGCCGCAGCTCTCCCCACCATAGACAGCAGTTTCATTCTAAATCCCCGAGCCAATTCCGATAGTGTTAAACTCCGCCATTAAAGACGACCTTTGCTCTAGTTAAGGGTAGTTCTTCCAGAATAAAGTGACTCTGTGCTTGAAAGATTAAACCCCAGACTTGAGATACATCTTAAGCCAGGAACGCTGTTTGTAATTTATATAATGGACACATACACACACACACCCCACCCCTCACCTCTTCTCACAAGGACTTTAAAAGTATTAGCATCTGGTCTTAGTCAAGGCCACTAAACTTCGTATTATGGGAGCTTCAGAGGCACGGTCGGCCCTTAAGAAACCGAGACTTCATTCTGTGTTCTCTCTGGGAGAGCTGCTTTTCTCCCTTCTTGGCCTGGAAATCAGGTTTATTCGGGGAGAATGGAGAGGAGTGGTTTTCAACCTTTCTAATGCCGTGACCCTTTAATACAGTTCCTTGTGTTGTGGCAACCCCCAACCATAACATTATTTCGTTGCTATTCCATAACCCTAATTTTGCTACTGTTATGAATCATAATGCAAATATCTAATTTGCAGGATATCTGATATGAAACCCCAATGGGTATTGACCCACAGTTTGAGAACCATTGCTTTAGGGCCTCTCCCTCTTTGAAAACCCAGTATGTTTATATAGTTCATGCGCTAACTTCCTCTATTAATGACGCATTAGTTCTAAGGAATAGTTGAATCTTTACAATCAAAGAGAACTCATAGATTACTTTGTCCAATGAACATTTATCAATATTCTAGAATATTATAGATCTCTGGGCCAATTCAAAACTCATTCTAGGGAATTCTATTATCTAGTATCTTAAACCATCCTGGCTTCTGAAACAGACAAGCATAGATTGGGTGACTTAAAAAGAACATCAAATTACTGGTAGGGTCTGTGTCTGGCTTTTCTCAAACAAGGAAACCTCTCACTATGTCCTGCAATGGCAAGAGGGAAGGCCAAGACCCTTGGATCTATTTGATAAAGGAACTAATTAATTCCATTCATGAGGGCCCCATCCCCATTAATGCCAAAGCTCCCATTTCCTTATATCATCACCTTGAAGATAAGGATTCCAACATATAATTTAGAGGTGGGAACAAATGTTCAAATTACGGTGATCTTAATTTCCAATCAGAAAACTGGAAGCCATATTAAGCATTTCATCTGAGAAAATGCAACTCTGGGAATTGGTGACATAAGAGTTGGAGGACAGAAAGATGATGAGAACATAAAGGAACCTAGAGATGACATTTGCAAGGAGCAGTTATGTCCCCCATGGTGAAGAACAAAGTGAGAAAGGCTGGGATGCCTGGATCTAGGAGCTTGGGGAGTGGGCTCAGAGAATCCCTGCTCAGCCCTCTGAGAGAGGGCTGCCTAGCAGCTGCGGAGAAAGTACAACGGAACTTGTTCTAGAGTACCTGTGAGAAGCAGAGACTGAAGTCAGTATTGCTGGGGCGACATTAACACGAAGAGGCAAGAGAAAGATTATTCCTGTGGTGGAATCTAATGGCAAGCCAACTAAGGAAGAAGTCAAGCAAACTGTCTGCAGGACAAGTCTGACGCAGAGGGGGTGACAGCTGGGATTTGAGTCACATTTTTACAGGGTCACAGGAGCAGTAGCTTGTGTTTATAAAACAGGGTGGGAAGACCGCTACATGCATGCGCACACATCCTCTCAACATGTACATTCTCCCACGTAAGCATGCACACACATGCACACACACATACATAATAAAAGTTATCATGGACAAGTTTATCACCCAGATGTACTCATCCAGGTTCCTAGTATCATCTTTTCCCTCCATTTTTATCGGACAGCATGGATTCCACTTTAACACTAACTGAGCTATTTGTACCCCAGCTTGTCTCATACACTAATACAGATCTCTCAAAAAGTGGGCAGGAAAATACATCCCACACACAAGAGTTTAAGCTTCGCCAGGTGTTCCATTTTTTTTCAAGTACTTACCAAAAGCATGTTTCTAAACTTAGAGACAACCTCAGGCTCCACTTTTCTGTTCTTCGTGTTCTTGGGAAATTGCCTCTGCAATTTCAGGCTTGAGGCTGCTGGGTGCTTTTCTTTTCTTTCCTCTATCCATTTGTTTATCTTTTCCTCCTTGTTTCTAATCAAAATCAAAGTACACGTGTGCTAAGAAAGGGAGATGCCTTGGCCAGGGATGGGGAGGTGGGATCCAGTAATTAGTTTATGAAAAAGAGTTTTTCTTTATCTTTTAATGAAAGTCAAATGTTAGAATTATAATTAAAATGTTTACACTGAAAGTGACTGGAGCAGCCGTGTAGCCAAGCTTAGCAGGTTTTGATCAATTAGAATGAGCCACACAGTGGGGTGAAATGCCCCAGTGTCCAGAAAGCAAACCCATTTCATATCCCACCTTTACTTCAGATCAGATAAGCAAATAAACTGAGCATGCCCAGCACAGGCAAATGTCCACAGTACCACATGAAGAGAAGAGAAGAGAAGAGAAGAGAAGAGAAGAGAAGAGAAGAGAAGAGAAGAGAAGAGAAGAGGAGGGGAGGGGAGGGGAGGGGAGGGGAGGGGAGGGGAGGGGAGGGGAGGGGAGGGGAGAAGAGAGAAGAGAGAAGAGAGAAGAGAAGAGAGAAGAGAAGAGAAGAGAAGAGAAGAGAAGAGAAGAGAAGAGAAGAGAAGAGAAGAGAAGAGAAGAGAAGAGAAGAGAAGGAGTCAGTATTTCTACTATTACTCACTCTGGTCTTTCACTTGGAGAATCGTCACTCTGTGTCATGCTGGTGACCTCATCACACCTTGGTCAATCCCAGGCATCAAACAAAGCATTTTAGAAGATTAAACTGAGGGGAAGACAGGAAGCCTGTGTGGGTTATTATCTCTAAATACCCTGGTGTACAGTCTTTTGAAGCTCCAAAGCACTTATTCACACTGTCCTGTGTTCACACCGTCCTGTGTTCACACTGTACTGTGTGTGTTCACACCGTCCTGTGTTCACACTGTACTGTGTGTGTTCACACCGTCCTGTGTTCACACCGTCCTGTGTTCACACCGTCCTGTGTTCACACTGTCCTGTGTTCACACTGTCCTGTGTTTATACTGTCCTGTGTAATTAATCTTCTCTCGCTGCCAAGGGTATCATTTTGGAAAGCTTTCATGACCTTTCGTGCCAAAATTGTTTGGCAGAATGTCTTTGTCACCCTTGTTCATTCCCCTACATAATAGCACAGAGAAATGTCTTCTAAGTAAGTTCAAATCTGGCACTGGATTTTCGTCAACTTGATAGAGATCGAATCCTTTGAGAACAGGGAACCTCAACTGAAAAAATGCCCCCAATCATATTGGCCTATGGGGCATTTTCTTGATTGATGCTTAGTGTGGATGGGCCTAGCCCATGGTGAGCAGGGTGGTCCTGAGATCTATAAGAAATCTAACTGATCAAGCCCGTGGGAGCAAGCCAGTGAGCAGTATTCCTATGCAGCCTCTGCTTCAGTGCCTGCCTCCAGGTTTCCACTGCTCTGGGGACTTTTCTTTAGTTCTTGCCCCCAGTTTCCCAATCCTCCACAACCTTCGCTCCAGTTCCTGTCCCCAGGTTCCTGCCCTGCTTGCCTCAATGAGTGATTTCTTGGTTGGAATCATAAGATGATATAATCTTTCCCTTCCCAGTTGATTTTGGTCATGATGTTTTATCTCAGCAATAGAAAACTAAGACAGTCAGTGAACAGTTTTTCCCAGGGCCTCCTATCCCTAAAGGAGACCCATACTCACCAAGAAGTGAATAATCCCACACCTCCTCAGAGTAGGCAGTATACTTAGGTATCATGGACACCGGAACACATAAAGATCACCTGGGAGAGCTTTATAAACTGTAATGCCTCCAGTCACCACCTGGAAACCCAGAGGAGCCTGGGCACTGTGTCTGCTAACGCATTTGCTTATACTCCCTTCAAGTAATGCTAATGGGCAGCCAAATTAAGAACCATGGCCTGTGGATACCTGGATTTCAGAGCCTGTGTTGTCATGGTTAGATTTTCTTTAATGTAGCCTCACTAAATTAACCAAGTAGTTTTTGTTTTGTATGAAAGGGTCAGTCAGATTGGACTGTTCCTTTTAAGGGATCTCAAGGCCATGAATCATTGCTGAGTCTACACAGTGTTCTGAGCTCCTCTGACAGCAGTCAGCCTCTTCAGAAGAAACATGCTTAAGGCTAGCGTGTAACTTGGTAACAGAATGCTTGCTTAACATGCACAAAGCACTGATTCAACCCCTTGAACCACAAAAAAGAGATAAGGAAGAAGAGAAGAGAAGAGAAGGAAGGAAGGAAGGAAGGAAGGAAGGAAGGAAGGAAGGAAGAAGGAAGAAGGAAAGGGGAGAGTAGGTAGAATATGGGGGCTGGGAGAAAATTTAATTTAATTGTTTTGGGAAGTATTCAGGAGTTTCAGTACTTAAGAAACAGTTCCCAGAATCATTGTAAGTACCTTAAAAACCTATTATTAGTTGTATGGAAAAAACATAGTCAAGGTTCATTTCCAAATATTAAAGGATTAAGTGACATTTTTACCCTTAAAAAAATTAAAAATAGTTCAGATTTTGAAATGGTTAAAGTGTGTGTGTGTGTGTGTATGTGTGTGTGTGTGTGTGTGTGTGTGTGTGTGTGTGTGTGTGTGTGTGAAAAATACTTGTAATATCTATACTTCCGTAAAGACAAATGAAAATATAACCGTATGAAGATTGGGACAAAAAAAAGATAATGCATATACAAAATCATTTAAGATTAATTTATTTAGCCAAATTATATATAATATGATTATATTAACTCAAATGTGTATTATTTATTTCACTCAAACACTGGATTCATGGAAGATTACTTCAAAAAGAAAATCTGACAGTGTGTTAGTGCCTGAAGAATTCAGGGATTAATGCCTCTACCCACACCAGTTTTTTGCAAACACATTTGAAAGTTTTAACAGAGAAAGGAGGTAGGAAATTATATTAGAAGGGGGCGGCCTCTTCTTGTAAGACTCCTGTTGAACAGACTTTGTCACGTTCTTTCTGTTTGAGAACTTCATACATATCATCAGTGTTGTGTGATCATGTTCACCTCACCACACTTTCTGGTCTCTGTCTCATCCCTGCTGCCCAGCTAGCCCCCTTCTAAGATGGTTAGTATTGACTATCAATTCAACAGGTTTTGGAATCCCCTAGGAGACATGCCTCCGAGCACACCTGTGAGAAGTTATTTAGACTAGCCCAGCCTGGGCATGGCTTTGAAGGATTCCATTGATGAGATTAAATGAGGTGGAAAGACCCGCCCTGTAAGATGGTAGCACCATCCCCTAGGCTTGAGTCCAGGACTGCATAAAAATGAGGAAACTGGCTGAGACAGACATTCATCGTTCTCTGCTTTCTGAACTGCTGCCTCCTGCTACAGGGCTCCTTGCCAGGAGGGGCTGACTGTATGTTCCAGCTGTGAGCCTTTGTCCGAAGTTGCTTTTGTCACAGTGTTTTGTCAAATCAAAGCAACAAGAAAGGTAACTAAAGTTAGCTTTAATGGTGTGTGTGTGTGTGTGTGTGTGTGGTGTGTGTGTATGCACGCACATGTGCACGCACAAATAAATATATATGTGCCGGAGCATGTGCACGTGTGTGTGTGTGTGTGTGTGTGTGTGTGTGTGTGTGTGGAGGCTGATGTGTTGCTGCTCAGAAGTTTTTGAGAAAAGGCTTTCCAGGAAGCCCTGGAGATCTAGGTCATGGCCTTCAAGCGCTGGGATTACACACACATATCCCACCACGCATATGTTTTCACAGGAATGCTGGGATTCGAATTCAGTTCTTCATGCTCATATAGCAAGCACTTTATCAAATGAGCTAGCTTCCTTGCCTCTAAAGCTTTAATGTTCAAACATGATTCCATCTGTTTGCCAAAACGGCTATGCTTTAAGCATGACAAGGACAGCTAACCCCAAAACAATGAATTGTATGGTTCATGCTGATTCTCAAGCCCAATGTTCTATTTCACTATGACGTGAGGGTAGAAAATAATGCTTCAATTATGTAATGAAAATGGCAACATTGTAGACAGATGATTAATGGATGTCCTGTGGTAAGAAAAAAGAACTCTAGACAATAGAGTTCAATTTAGTTTTCACAAGTAACTATGTGACTTCAAGAAAATAATGTTAGCCTTCAGAAACTCATTTTCTGAAAAGTCAGGGTAATAATACTGAGGCTATAGAAACACTTGTCTTTTGTGGGATATAGGATGAACATGTAAGAACTGCCCAATTCACAGAAGGAGTTCAATTAATCCAGGGAAGAACCCAGTGCCTGGGTAAAGGCAGTGCTCAATATAAAATCAGTTGTTTCCTAAATACCCTTATCTAAATTATTTTCTCATATTACCATTCAGATATACTCTAAACTTAAAATGAGCTAAGAGGGTAAACCAGATTAAAAAGTATATAAAATCAAATGAATATACAAAGTTATATGCATTAAGAAAATTTTAAGACTGGAGAAGCTTAGGTGAAACTGAATTTATCTAGCAGAACTCAGACCCCAGGCAGCGGAGTGCACACTCCCTCCTGTTTCTCTTCTGGCTGTACCCTCTGGAGCGTCTGTCTATTGGCACCTGGGTCTGAGGACTTATTCCTCTCTGATTCCACACCGTTGGCATCAGCACAGGTGGTGATCTGGTCTCTCATCAGGGAGGACATAGGGAGCTCCTTGGCTGGCAGGCTTTGATGCCCATGCTGAGAACTACAAACAATGGTACTCCGAGTCTGTCACCTTGCATTCATCGGCTAGAACACTTTTCAAGGTAACATTTCTTCTGCCTGCTTTAGCTCGCCTACTAGTATAGTCTATACAGTGACTCAGACGAACAGAACAGTAGTGTCTAAAGTCCTCCAGGCATGATAGGTAACGATCTCTCCCTCTCATATCACTACACACTGATGAATTTGAGCAAATTCTTCCCGTGTGCCTGGTACATCTACGCGTCTTCCCACCAGTGGCTGGTACCTGAGAGCCGTTTTATTAGTGTCTCACATCACTATTGGTGCTGGCTACCACTGATAATCTTTAACACTAGCACCTCAGTAGAACACTTATAACCCTGACCTCTATTTTTGCTAAAGAAAATGTTAAGTCTTATAGACACTGGGAAACACAATATAAAAGCTTTGTCTACGTTACTTCAGAAAAATCTAAACACACCCTATGATTTCTATGTTTACTGAAAGTAAATAAGCAGACCTTAAGGAGTGGAAGTCATGAAAGAAGAAACGCAAGCCAGCCAGCAGAGGGAGTACAAGGAAGCCAAACCTCCTAAGTCTGTGCTGCTACTGGTGAAATCATTGATAATATTTGGAGACGGAAGATACCTGGAACAAGACGGGGCAGATCCACTGTTGTCTTTCAGATGCAAAGAACTGTTTGATTGCTAAGGGAGAGCACAGCACAATGAAAGGAGTGAAATGAACTTTTATTGATTCTTTGTGGATTTCGCATCATGCATCCTGCTTCCTCCCCATCCCCTCACATCGCCCTTTGCCCTTGCAGCCTCCCCTCCCATCAAAACCAAATTGTTTTATTTTTTTAAAAGACATTTAAAATTTTTTTCTCTCTATACAATACACCCCAACTGCAGACACCCCTCCTTCTACTCCTCCCAGTCCCACCCCACCCCCACATTTCTTCTCTCCCCAAGATCTACTGTTTCCCTTCAGAAAGGAGCAGGCCTTCCGTGGATATCAACAAGGAATGACATATCAAGTTGCATTAAGAGTAAGCACCTCTCTCATATCAAGGCTGGACAAGGCAATCCAGTATGACGAAAGGGTCCCAAGAGCAGGCAAAAGAGACAGAGATACCCCCACCCCCACGGTTAGGAGTCCCACAAGAACACCAAGCTACACAACCATAATGCATATGCAGAGGACCTAGCTTAGACCCATACAAGGTCTGTGTTTGTTGCTTTAGTTTCTGTGAGCCCCTCCAAGCCCTGCTTAGTTGATTCTCATGGTGTCCTCAACCAGTGCGGCTTCTACCATCCTTCCTTCCCCTCTTCCCTGGGGTTTCCCAAGCTCTGCCTAATGTTTGCCTGTGAGTCTCTGCATCTGCTCCCATTTAACTGCTTACTCTTTACAAATTAATAGAGACACCAACTAAATAATAGACAAATTAATAAAAACGGAGGTGACAGGACTTTCCCTAAGTCACATAAATTTAAAGGTGGAGGTGAAACTTAACATTCATCTTCCAAGTCCCATGCTGGCTTCTCTCAGAGACCTCAGTCAATGCCAAACTTTAGCAAAGACAGAGGACAAAAAGCATTTGGTAGCTTGTCTACTTATCTTTACTAATAATGACTCAGTGAGCTTGTGAGTACAGAGCTTCTGTGCCCACCCAGAGGGCTTTGCAGGATTTCCTCTGTGGTTGGTGCTTTAATTTCCAATCAGTCTGAGTCAATAACGTATGGTTGTCAGTGCCATTGTTGGCTCTCACAGTTTCTTGTCTCAACCTCATAGCTCATAGAGCTTTGGGGCTCTGGGTGAGTGGCAAGGGTTTGGGTTTGGGGCTTTCTATTATTTGCACAATGGGGAAAGTCAGTCTCTCTTCTCTATCGGTGAACTCTGGACTAAGCTGATCTATCAAGCGCTGTGGACAAATGAAAGCTTTCAAGGCTGCACCGAGGGCTCTCCGGAAGTCGCTGCTGCTGCTTTTCCTATTCTTGCACCCTTGAGACTCTGCTCGCACTTCCTCCACACAGGGATCCGAGTGCAGCTGAATAAGAGAAAGAAAACTCACATGAGAGGAACGGTGAGCTCACACGGTATCTTTAGACTGCCATGTATACTGAGTTCCATTCACACAGTCCTGCAGGAGGCTTGGCCAGTCCTCACCACGCACGTCACGCCACAGTTCCTGATTATTGCAGTAGATAAGGACATTTCTCAGGGCTGACAACAACTACAAGAGGAAGCCAGCTGGGGGCTCTGTCCTGAAGATCTTTGAGACAGGCTCTTTCTTTTCCTTTTGTCTGTAAGATGATGCAGGGCTGGAATCGCTCCGTGGTCAATGGGCTCAGGGATGTGCGTCAGATCAAAACAATTTTGGGGAGTGTAGGACAACATCTAGCTTTCCCAAAGGCTGATGACAGGAAAAAAAGTTTGCTAATATTCCATCATCATTTCTACAGGATCTAAGTTAATGTGGGGGAACACTTGGTTTTGTTTTAAAAGGTAAAAGCATTTCCCCTGGAGATACAAGTTGAGTAATAAGGACTTCTTGGTGGCTCCTAAACGAACAAGCTCTGCTCTTGCTTTCCCTGAGTCTAATGGGCACAAGTTGTCACTTGCATGTTCTTGGCCTTTATTCTGTGAATCTGCTCCATCCCATACCAACAGAAGGGCCTCCTAATGTGTCTTATATCCCAAGCCAACAAACAGCCTTTAACTCAGAGACAAGGCTTTCATCATTTCTGAGTGTTCTGAGACACCAAGTCTGCGAGGTTCATTTTATCCAGTGGAGCACAGACTCAATGAAGTCAAGGGCATTGACTTGGCTTTTATTTAATCCTGCTGCCCCAGCCCCCTGTCTGTTAACTGAATGCATCCCCATTGAGCATCTCCACCCTGGCACTGTAAAGCTATTAGTCACTAGAACAAAAGGGTAGGTGGATGGAGACAGGCTGACTGTCCTAAAATCCTGTCTCTGTCATTCTATAGCTGTGTGAACTGGGGTAGATTACTTAATTTCCTTGGTACTTCCATTTCCTTGTCATAAAGTGGGACTTATTATATCAACTACTTCATAGAGTTTTTATATAAGGTTTAATGAGATTATTCACGTAAAGTGTTTCCAATGGTAGTCATAAAGAAAAGACTTAATAAATGTCAATTTTATGACAAACTATTGCTGAAGGTATGGTTGCTTTTGTTGTTGTTGCAAGTAAGTAAAATCTAAAGCCACATGACTTCGATAGCGTGTGTTGTACTCTGGATTCCTTGGGGAATGGTGCATGCTGGCTATAAAACTCACATCTGTAACTCACCGATGTAAGAGCATCGGCACAGGTGAGATCGACACCGCATTATGGAAAACAGCTAAAACAGTGAAGCCTTTTTCTTTCTCAAGGTCATATCCCATACCACACAGTTAAATAGTCAATAAAATTGGCGGTAATCAGGGGACCCATGAGCGCTCATCATGCTCTTTAGATGCTGAAGATGTATCCTCTAGTTTCAAAGCCACACAGATGTTGTTAACAACAGCAGAAGAATGCCGTGCAATCTAAGGCATGAAAACAATGGTTGTTTTCTTAATCACTGTGGCCACTTGTCTGTCTTTTCCTGTCAGGAGAAAAGGAAGAGCTAGGTTAAAACTGTTCCCATTTTCTTTTCTTTTCCTTTTTTTCCTCAAAATAAAACATACTTCCAGTTTTATGTTGCAGAAATCAAACAAAGAATCGAATCATTTCTTTGTGGTTAAGATGATTACCAACGTCTATTTCAGATTGCTTGCATTCTGAATTTCAAGTGCCCATTTACATAGTCTAAATGCAACCAACAGTTATCTTTAACCTGAGTGTGAAACCTCACTGAGCACAGTTTAATATATATGGAAAGAGAATATTCCAACTATTTCTTTATATTTTAGTGAAAGAAATGACTAAAGTGAAAGTCGTTAGTTTGACTTAAAATACAGTTTTCCAGGCAACTCCCTTAGTGATTTCCCTTTAATAAGTATGTGATAGGGCCCAGGAATCTGCTTTAAATATTAATCTTGGGAAATCTTATAATCTGATACAGTATAACACTGGTCATTGAATTAGTTACTCTTCCTGTTGCCATGGCAAAATACACAAACAAGGTGACTTAAAGAAGGAGGGGCTCATTCCAGCTCACAGTCCTTTATGGCAGGGAGGGACTGGTGATAACAAGAACACGAGGCAGCTGGGTCACACTGCACCTTCCATCAGGACAGACACAGAGAAGAACACTCGCGCTGGGATCCTAGGCCAAGGGATGGGACCATTCACATTCAGGGTCTGCTGACCTTTCTCAAAGACAAACTCAGATGTGTGTTTTCACTGGTAAGTCTCTAATTCCTGTGGTTAACCGCGGCTTCTTGGTTTCCTGGGCATATTTCTTCTGATTTCTGATAAGAACTCCTTAGAATTCTTTTGAGGAACTACCCATCCTTGACTCTTCATAACTGTGTGTAGCTGTGGCTGATCCTAACACGGGCTCTGTGATGTTGCTGTAATCTGATATTTGGGTATCTACAAATTTGTATTATGGCACACAATCCCTAAAGCATTAAGAGATAAGGCATTTCAGAAGTGATCAGGTTTAGGATGCAAAGAAATCCCAGACCTCATAAGAGCGGTCCAAGTCACACTCCAAGGTTTCTCACTGTTCCATGCAAGAGCACAGCAAGAAGACGATGTTCTGATCACGATCTTACTCAACCCCTCAAACTGTGAGCAATAAAGCTCTGTCATTTACAAGCTACGGAGTCTAAGGAGCTCTTCTGCAGAAGCTCAGACAGTGGACTCCACTCCACTCCGCCGAGTCACGGTTTCATTAGCAGTCAAATCAATGCTTCCACGACAGATTAGAGAAGGTGTCAACTCAATCTTGAGATATCATTGAAAACATTGGAAGACGCGCTGCGTATGGGAAAATATTTCCACCAAAGGAAAAAGCCATGTGGGAGATGGAATAAATCAAGAAAAAAAAACAGAAAAGGGAAATAATCCAGATGACTTTGTTTAAATTCTTAGGGGTAGATTTTTTTTTCTGTTTTCAACAAAACCACAATTTCAAAATCAAAGTAGACAAAGAAATAAAATGGAAACATAGCTGAATGCTCACAAACTCATAAGGAAATAGAGATTTAAGGAACTATAACCCATTAATACGTATTTGTTTTAGTTTATTAGGTAAGGCAGAGGAAATTGGTGCTCAGATAGACAGCACAAGAATAAGGCCTATTGTGGTTTTTACGAAGTTGATAAAGCAAGACCAGTACATTAAAACAAAGTGACTTAGTTCTCAACTACTGTATTTCAGGTATGACTATTTGAGAAAAGAATATGAAACTTTCAAATTGAAAATAAAACTGACTTTGGGTTAATTTAGTCTATCCTACTGTATTAATTAAGATTTTCCTGTTTCAAGTTTTAAAGAATAAAAATCCTTCTTGCGATTTATAGGGTGACATATAATGTTAAGAAAAACTAGAAAAGTTGGCTTTTCTTTTTAAATAATTGAATTTTAAATAACTGAAAGACATTTAGAGAGTCACAAGTAGTATGTTGAGGAACCAAGAATATGCAAAAATAAAAAAAAAGAAGATTCAGAAAGAAATGAATCAACGTTCTGAGTCATTTTTCCATTGGGGCAGTCTATGATTCTTCCATACAGGAAAAGGCTGAGCATGCAAGCATAGGACTACCAGACTGAGAGGCCAGTGGGATTCTGGAAAAATCTCGGAAGATGGTAAGTATACAGAGTTTAAGGCTTTTAAAACAATTAGGAGTGTAGGAATTGAGGCTTTGATGAAAAGAAGATCATATTAACTAACTTGAGCACATTTCTGCCAGACCTGCACAGACAGTGGGCTATGAAGAAAGTTGTGGGGAAGACTCTGGAAAAGTCTTCGATGGAATGCAGCTTGCAGCAGTCTTGAGGCCCTGAGGGGACAACTGAGGTTCAGTGCATGTCAACTCAATCTCACGTGAGACCTCAGCAAAGCTACAGTTTAGGAATGAAGGTAAAGTGGAGGAAGACAAAATAGAATCAAGAAAAACGTAAGGACATTTTAAGTCAACTCACTCTGACTTCTCTCTGTAGAAAAGCAACATTGTGTAGAGTTTGCAAAAATTTTCTATAAACAGTATTACTAGCCAATCAATGCTAACTAGTCACAAAAAAAATGTCTCACCTATTAGAGTTAGTAGACTCAAACTTTAAAATTATTGTAGTACATACGTTGAGAAAAATAAACAAGGTGAAGAACTTTTACCACTGAACTAGAAAGCAAAAATACAGATATGGAAATTATCGAAGTGAAAAAATGTAAAATTTGAAATAAAGAACACAACAATGAACAGGCTCAATACAGTAAAAAAGAAAATTAGTGAGCTAGAAAAATGTTAGTAGAGATGTCTGGGCAGAATCACAGGAATCTAAAATCTAAAGGGGAAAATTCAGAATCTGAAATCTAAAAGGGAAAAATGCAAAAAACAATGTGTGACATCAGATGGAAATATATAACACATATGTTAGGAGGTGATCACAAAAGAGAAAGGGGATAAAATGAAGCAGAACCAATAAATAGTTAAAGAATAGTAACTGAAAATGCTGAAGGCAGCACTTACACATATTTTTGAACATGGGGAATTGAGCAGACGCCTAACTAGATGCTACCTCCCTACTGGCATGCCTTCACGGTGAAGAAAAAAGTTTCTGAAGAGAAAGACAATCATCAACATTATCTATCTATAAACCCTGCCACCTACTATAGGGACTGCCTACAAAATATACTGGTGCAATAGTGGCACAAATGTTATGGGAGTAACCAACCACTTTCTGATTGATTGGGTTTAAAACCCACTCCATGAGACAGAACCCATCCCTGACACTGCTCAAGTGGCCAAGAACCTGAGATTAAATAGGTAATAAGCCTAGGGGAAAACCTACTACTATTAGTCTGCTAAAAGAACATAGCAATAAAATGACATCTAATGACATAGGTCAGTGCATCGCTCCTCACTCATCATACAAGCTTCTTCTTAGAATAGATGGGAACCAACCCAGAGACCCACAATTGGACAATGTACAGAGGGTGACAGACTTTGGATAACTCTTCCATAAATGGAATGTCTTCATCAGATCCATCCCCTTAAGGCTTAGGCATCTGTGTGGAAAAGGAGGCAGGAAGACTATAAGAACCATAAGTGATGGATGACTCCAACAAATAGTGTCTTCCGGAAGCAACAGTATTGATGCACATATGAAATCACAGAAACTCTGTCCCCAATATAGTAGTATTGGGAGATAAGGTCTAGTGAAATATATTTGCATGAAGGGCTGGAAACTTCATGAATGAGTTAGCGTCTTTTTGTGAAAACAGGTCACAAAAGTTTAGTCTCCATTTCTCTTTTATATACTTCTACTGACCTTCCACTTTCTATCATGAGTGGAAGGAAGTTTCTCCTCCTAGAAAGTAAGAAAATGCTAGGAACTAATCTTGAACTTTGAACCTTCAGACCATGAGCTAAATAAAGTTCTTTTTTAAACTAAATTTCCCAGGCTCAGATATTCTGTTATAATAACAACAGAAAATGGACTAAGAAGACCTTAAGTCACATAGTCAAGAAGTTCTCTAAATCCTAAACCAGGTAAGTGCATAGAAATCACATTGAACACTGTGCTAGTTTGATTGTAATTGACCTCCGTAATCTCACAAAGAGTGGCAAGTTTCAGGACAACCAGGGCAACAGAAAGGGAGGAAGGAAGGAAGGAAGGAAGGAAGGAAGGAAGGAAGGAAGGAAGGAAGGAAGGAGAAAAAAGAAAAGAAAGACGGAAGGAAGGAAGGAAGGAAGGAGAAAAAAGAAAAGAAAGACAGAAGGAAGGAAGAAAGAAAATTGAAATCACAAAATTAGTGAGAAAAATGGATGCTAAGATACAACATTAAGCTAGGATAACCAAATTCATAGTGAAAATAACATGTTTGTTCTATCTTATATGTGGGTCACAGTTTATAATAAGTACATGTATAGATGTAAATATGGGAATAGCACAGCATCTAGACAGGGTACAAGACAGGGAGATACTGGATGATGAAAGGGACAGAAAACAGGTAAAAAGAAAGACACGTAGTCCATGAAAAAATTGTTAGAGCTTTTTATTTTCCTTTTTGTGGTAAATAACTGCATAAAAATGTAGTTGGTCATGAAAGAATAAAACTTTAAGCAAAATTCTATGGTTTCAGAAAGACTTTAGTTCTTTCTGAATAAGATAGAAGTTCACTGATGTGTATAGAATTTGGGACTCAAGTATTTGTTTGATTAGCTACTTTAATCTAGCTGTGTAATTATTTGTTAGATAATTATAATAAAGTCATTTTATTCAAAATTAGACAATCAAAACATTCAAAAAACTAAATAAAATCATGCCTGAAGAACTAGAGTAGGGCTGGGCAGTCGTGGCAAGTGTCCTTAATTCCAGCACTCAAAGCAGAGGCAAGTCTGGTTTACAGAGTGAATTCCAGCATAGCCAGGGCTATGCAGAGAAACCCTGCCTTGAAAAACAGAAACAAGCAGGGCAGTGGTGGCTCATGCCTTTAATCCCAGCTCTGGGAGGCAGAGGCAGGCAGATCTCTGTGAGTTTGAGGCCAGCCTGGTCTACAAGAGCTAGTTCCAGGACAGGCTCCAAAACCACAGAGAAACCCTGTCTCGAAAAACCAAAAAAAAAAAAGTACCTGATCCAACTATATGTCTTTACAACTCTATCAGAGTCATACTCTGAATTGGAAGTTACAAATCAGCTGAAAAGCAAAAGAATAGGAAATGAGGGAGGGAGGGAGGGAGAAAGGGAGGGAGAGAGAGAGAGAGAGAGAGAGAGAGAGAGAACATATACATGCTTTGTTTCTTTCCTGTTTCTATTTTTAAAAAAGAGGTCCCTTAAAAAGCAAATTTGTGGAGAAAGAGCTGATTCAGATCCACAGTATGAGGTTCAGTCCGCCATGGAGGGGAAACCCATGCAGCAGGAGTTGCAGCTGTGGACACACTGCATCCGCAGTCAGGCAGACAGCAGGAGTTGCAGCTGAGAGCACACTGCATCTTCATTCACGAAGCCACAAATACTTCAAGTGCTCATCTCACGCTCTGTGTGCAGTCTGGATTGTGTACAACCCCACATTCTCTGACCAGGGTGTAGTTCCACCCACAGTCAAGAAGGGTCCCCACACCAAGTCAGTCCCCCACAGACATGCCCAGAGGCCCAACTCCAGATGACTTTAGAGTCTGTCATGTGGACAACACAGATAATCACAAACCTTAAAGCCAAATTTGTTGTTAGAGATAGAGATAGGATAAAATGGTTGGTCAGTCAGGAGGTCACAGCAATAATGAGCGCATCCGTATGTATCTATCCTAATAGGAGGACTTCAGCATGAGACAAAACTGAGGAAAACTAGACAATTCTACCACATGACTCGGGGTCTTTAACACTGACTTTCATGCAATAGCAACCAGAGGAAAGATCAACTAGAGAAAGAAAAGGCTGTGCCATAAACTAAACATGTCTAGAAAACATCTACAGAACTTTCCATAAACAGGAGAACACGTGCTTTCTTCAAGTAAACGTGAGAATCTCCAGAACAGACCACATTAAAACAGCAAAACACCTGACCATGACTAGAAGGACTGCAGAGATACAAAGTATATCTCTAATTACAATGGAATTAGAAACCAGGGACAAAGGATATTTGGGACTTCCACAGAATATTAAACACAATCCCAAATAACTAATAAGACAAAGAAGAAATAATAATAATTATTATTATAAAATACTGTGAGGTTAATTTAAATAGAAGAAAAGCATATAAATATTTAATGAGATGAAGGTATAGCAAAGCTCTTTCTGAGTCAATAAATGTCTGTAGTTTAGAAAGAGTAAGAACTTCAAATCAATTGCCTAACTTTATACTTTAAGAATATAGAAAAAAGATGGGGGGAGGGGAAAACCTAAATGCAAAGGAAACAAAAGAAGGAAGTAGTCAAAATTAAATATATATGTGTGTGTGTGTGTATGTATGTATGTATATATATGATATATATGATACAACTAAATAGTATAAAACATGGCAGAATGAGGTTAGGCAGGAAAGTCAAACAGAAAATACAGAGAGAAAGAAGGGTGGGCAGCAAGATGGTAGAGGACAGAAAAAGTCATGAAGCAAAATGTAGATTAATAGAAATGGGTTAATTTCTAGTTGTAATAGCTAGTTAGTAATAAGCCTGAGCTATAGGCTAAACATTCTGTGATTAATATAAGCTTCCATGTGTTTATTTGGGACTGAGTGGTCAGGACAAAAGAAAATCTCTCTCTTCATTTTCATATATATATATGAATACACATGAATATATATGTGTGTGTATGAAATCATTGGAAACTGCTTCTTTGACATCACCACTAAAACTGGCAAACCTTTAGTCAAATAGAATATGAGAAAAGAAAAAAGATTCGGAGATTCAGATTGCTAAAACAAGGACTGCAAGAAAGGATCTCATTATACTACGAAAACAAGTAGTATATATGTCCTATGGAAACAAAGACATAAAGGAATCCTAGGAATGCTACAAACAACAAATTAAATGAACTGGTTTCGTTCATATGTTTCTGAAATAGAAAAACTACTAAATTTGACTCAAAAAGAAGTAAAATACCCAAACGGACTTAGAAAAATTAAAGAAATTTAATTAGTGGAAAAAACGCCCACCTCCCCGCCAGGAAAGGCCAAGCATCAGTTGGCTTCACTGGTAAATTCTACCCAATATAACAGCAACAAGTCTTTAAAATAGAATTGTAGGAGCGTAAATGAAGGCAAACAGAAATTATAATAATATATTCAGCTTTAATTGGTAAAAGACTTACAGAACCCATGGTTCCAGCAGAGAACAGGAAAGCAGAAGGGGTGGGGAAGAGCACACCAGCAATATTTATTAGTAAAAAAATATCCTCAGGCGACCCTGCCCTACAAGCAAGGTGATTGGCTGGGGCTACCCCTACATAGAATATTCTGAAAGAAATAGACTTAGGCTGGAACATTTCCCATCTTATTCTATGAAGCTAGTATTTTGCTGCTACCTATACCAGAAAAAGACACCTTTAAACAAAACAAAACCCCTCTTTAAAGGCCAGCAAACTAAATCCAACAAACTTTACTAGACAAAAATGTAAGACTGGTGTCAAATCAAGTCATATACTAGGACGTATTAACAGGATAAATGACAAAAGCCAGAAGAGCAGCTCACGGAGCACAAACACAGTATGGGGGGGAAAAAAAACTACAGCATCCGTCAGAAGCACTCAACCAACTCAGTGTACTACAGAACTGACACCAGAGGCTGAGGGAAGGCGTTAGAGAGGGTGAAACTGTGATCCTTTCCCTGTGAAAATTCAAAAGGCATCAGGTCTCACGTGTTTAGGGTCTTAGTTGTGAAACTATGAAAATTCAAAAGGCATCAGGTCTCACGTGTTTAGGGTCTTAGCTGTGGATTTTGTTCTGATCACAGGAGGGGTCACTGGAGAAAACATTAAAGGATTAGCAGGTCATGACTGATTCTATCTATTTTTGTAAAATGTGTTCCAGGTTCTGCAAGATACTCTGTTAGGATTCACGTGGACTGAGGGTCGAGGGGTTCCTCTAGATATGTAAGGTCTGAGGGGTAAAGAGTCAGGCATCCTGACTAAATCAGCAGTTGTGGGAGTTTAAAGACAGTGTTTAAAATACCTTTATGTGTTCAAATATAGGAAGGAATGAAACCAAAGTGATCTCTCGGATTTTTAGCTGAGCAACTCTAGCTATAACAGGGCCATTATACTGAACAAAACATCGCCTCGGGGCAATTAAAATTGAGATTCTTACTTGATATCCATATGCAGCTTTCAAACACAGATTTTAGAGAACAGTCTGTGGCTCAAAGGTGAGGTCGGAGTTGAACACAAAGATTTTTTTTTAAAAAAAAATGTCTGTATTACAAATAGTATGTAAACACCATGTGAACAAAGAGGATTGATGGAAAACCAAGTAAATGGTGAAAGGATGGTAGCCTGAGAAAGAGGCCTGGAATGCTCCCACTTTTAGGTAGAAAAGGAATTCACAGTGTAGAGTAGGAAAGCATTAGGAAGAGAAAGAGAAGGAAACTGGAAGAAAACAACCTCAGAAAGGAAATGACAGCAAGCATGAGTGGCCATTAGCATTTGGAATACAAATCGTTTGAAATCTTGACCAGCGGAAAGTCAAAGAAACTGTGGCATCAGACGTTTAACTGAAGCAGATCAAGAAAGAATGTGAGCTGAAAAGTGATAATAGCAGTATATTAGCGTGTTCACGATGCCATACATGTACAAACTGGGTGACTTAAACAACAGAAACGTTATTGTCTCCGTGGCTCTGGAAACTAGAAACCCAAGTTCACTCGAGTTGGCTCTTGTAGGCCTCTTTTCTGGGTTGTAGATAGCTGTCCTTTTGATGATGTATGTTCACATTGGTTTTTGGTTTTTTTTGTTTTTGTGGTTGTTTTGTTTTTGTTTGGGGGCTTTTTTGTTTTGTGGTTATGGGGTTTTGTTTTGTTTTGTTTTGTTTTTGGTTTTTGTTTTTTTGCTGTTTATGCGATGCCATGCAGGAATCTAGGTACTGAACTTGGACCCTTGCGTGTGTTAGAAAAGCAGTGTGCTAACCCTCCAGTCCTGTCAGATTGAGAGACCTCCACCTTGTAATCTCACTTCACTCTAATCACCTTACTAAATATCCTAGAAGCTAGTCTCCAAATATAGTCACACTGTTGGTGGCATTTAGGATTTCAATAAATGTAGTTTTGTTGCAGGAGCTCCTTCTGCTCCTTCGGCCAATAGCTGCTGAGATACCAGCCCATTGGGGTGTGTTCTCTCTTTAAAAAAGCAGCGACTGCCCTCTGCTCTCTCTCTCTTGCTTCTGGCTCCACTTCTAGCTACTAGGCTCCTTTCCTGATTGTACAAAGGGCTGTTGTCTGGGAGGTGATCTGTAAGTTTTCCCCCTTTAAATAAATAACCATTCTACTAATCATAATTCTGAACCGGTGTGGGATTGTTTGTGACTTACGCCTTCATAGTTGGGATGGGGAAAAAATTGAATCTGTGTATTTGCTACTTAGGTGTCACTGTGGCAACAATACATGACCTAAACAGCGTAAGAAAGGGAAGACTTTTTTGACTCCCAACTTCAGAGGGTTTTGGTCATTCTGAAGGAGGAAGGTATGACTGAGCTTTTCTGATCATGCTGGTGGCCGGTTACAGTGGAGACTGTTCATATCGCTGTAGATCAGCAAGCAGAGTGAGGACAACAGAAATCAGAGGCCCAGTGCCCACTTCTATCACCTGTGCCCATCTCCTGAAGATTTCACAGCCCCCCCCCCCCAAAGCAGTAACCATCAGGAAGACAATGAGTGTTCTAAACCCAAAGCTGTGGGGGAACATTACATAGTCAAACGGTAATGGTTCAGAATAGCTAGACAGTCTCCGTGGCTCCTGAAGACAAGTTCTGTAAAGGGAGAAATGAGATACTGAAGAAGTGTGGGTGTGAGGATGTGAATGTAGAAATGAACTTCCTGGAAAGGATCTGGCCTACAATGGAGGCCTTTGAGGAGCTTGCCTTTGACCCGGATCAAGACACATCTTCCATAGTAAAAAAAGGGAAGACAAAGAGGAAGAACAATGCCTCAGGCTGTAGTTTTCTTGGGAAAAATGGGTTGGTTCCTAATTAATATCTCTCCTTTCCTGATAACTAAAGACAAACTTACAATAAGCAGTAAGCATGTCACGGAGGCTGAGTATATAAAAGTTTCCGAGAAAAGATGTAAAATGGTTATTTGGGAACTAAAAACATTATGAAAATGCATTAAGATTCTGGACCTATCGAGTTCCCACATAAGGTTCATGTATGTGGAACTCTAAAAGTGACCCAAGGTCATACAGTTGTTTTTTTTTGACTGTTTCAACTGTTCAGATGCACACACAGGGCAGGCAGGCAGGCAGGTAGGTTTGGCCCAAGTCTAGTCAATAAACCAGGTGAGGAATAAAGATATCTCCAAGATCAAGGATACTGAAATATCAACTTTTCAAACTTTTGTTTCTCTGGGTCACTGAGGGTGAAGATGCTTGCCACCAAGCCTTACAATCTGAGTTAAATCCCTTGGATTCACATCGTTGCGGGAGATAACTGACTTCTGAAGTTTGGCCTCTGGCTTCCACACACGTGCTCTGTGTGGAACATACATAGCACACACAAAGTAACTAAATCGATGTAATGGAAAACTTTTCTTCAGTGGTGATCTGGAGAGATGGCTCAGGGGTAAAGTACTTGTTGCTCAAGCATGAAGGTGTGAGTTATGATCCCCAGGACCCATGAGAAAAGCCAGGCATGGCAGCACATGGCTATAACCCCACATGGTGGGGAGGCAGAGATAAAGATCCCAGGGACTTGATGCAGCCATTGGAGACAATTAGTGAGGTCCACATGCAATGAAAGGTCACGTCTCAAAATGAGATTATCCCATATGTTCTCTCTCGTATATGGACTTTGCTTTGAATCTTTAGATTTGTTTGCTTAGCTTGGAATACCAATGAGGCCCAGGAAACTAGGACATGGTCATTTGAGTGAAGGAGAGAGAGGGGGGGGGGGAGATAGATTAATTACTCACCATACATGGGTAGAAGATAAAGCTTCTCCAAGAAGCTATAGTTATCAAACCAAAAGGTGTAGGGTGGGTATAGGATAACTCCTTCAAATTACTAGTAAGGGGGAACTCAAAGTATTCCCCCAAACAATATAGGTCATTATCACTGCTGTTGTTGATCCACCAGACCTTGATGGTAAGATCCTATTGTTAAATGCATCAGACACTTTTGTCACACACATAGAGCCAGATCTCATCAAGCTGATACTGACCTGGAAGCTTGCTTCTCTCTGGGTCGTTTGCATGGCGTCAAACGTGCTATGCGTGCTGCTGGGGAAGAAAAGTCATCAACCCTCTTACCGTGTGAGCTACAGGAATAACTTGCCAGGCTAGGTAGGCCATTAGTGCGATAGTGGCATCAATATCACATGTATAACCAATAAATTTCTGGTTAGACTACTCATGTTCCTACTGTACACCTACTTAGGTAAGAATTAGCAGCTGAAGAAGCCATAGGACCTGGAAGTAAACTCACTACTACAACCACTTCGCTAAAGGTACATGGTATTAAACTGCCTTCTCAATACTTAACCTCCAATCCATAGGCTAGTTCACTTCCAGCCCTCCTCAGAGAAGCTTCGTTTACAGGGAATGGCAGTTAATACAAAGACTCGCAACTGGTCAAAGAAAATAATGGACTGTGGGGTGCTCAGCCCTAATTGGGACATCTGTTTCATTCTTCTGCCTCCCAAGACTTGGGGGACATCATGAGGGGATGATTATAAAAGCCAGAGGTAAGATGGATGCTGTGAAATAGTAGAGCCATTGGCAGCTATGAATTCATCTGCAGAGGAGAAAGCCAGTCAACATTCCAGCATGGAAGAGGGAGGGAGCCAAGAGGCCCTACCCTTAACCTCCAGCTGCTGTTGGTTGATGGTTGCTGGGGAAGAAAGAGTCAACTTGTTGTTGCTGTTGCTGCTTTCTCAGGAATACGGCTCCTCATAACTCACCAGTCCTCCTCCAGTGGATGGCCCTGTATCTTTGTATGCATGGGGAGCATTAATTGGATTCAGCTGGTCATGGAGAAGGAGAGGAGAAAGGGAGTAGGCTGTGACAGGGTGGGAGATTTCAGGAGGAGGTAGAGCAAAAGAGTTGGGATGGAAATAAGCAAAATACATGGTATAAATGTATGAAATTCTAAGAGGGTAAATAAATAATCATTTAAAGGTGGGGATTAACAGAGGAAGATACCAGATCCTTATCTCTTCCCTGCATATGCTCAAGCATGTGACACACACACACACACACACACATCAATTTCTCTGTCTCAGCCCTGATAAAAAAAAAATGTAGGTTCTTATTATGATGTCCTTACTGGTATTAAAATCAAATAATCGGAATATACAACTTCCAGTCAATCACTGATGTGTTCCACGTGCATTTTACACTGGAAATTTTCAAAGGGACTAGAGGCCCCACTTGAAAGAATCGGGTGAATGTTTGTTTGTTTAAGAAGCTTACAGAATAGAATTCATAGTGATCACTTTCCTTCACTCATTCCTTGTTTTTCATTACTAGAACTATTTTCTCTTCAGAGCTTAATGTGCTTGACACCAGACTGGCATCAAAATTTATATGAGGAAGTGATATTGAATAAATAAAACTTTATTTTGGAAATTAAGCTGTGCTCAGGGTTCCTTCCTGTCCAAAATTTGAACTAAAACCCTGGAAATGAAAACAGAAAATTTCCAGAGTCCATAACTGCTCTGATCTTAAATTCTTCCTGAGTTGTGAAGTGGAAAATTAAATGTTTTTTGTTGGAAAACTCCCTCTTCAGTGACTCCAGGTCAGCATTCAAATGACGTCAGAAATGGTACATTTTTTCCCAATTATGAAATGACTTATGGGAAGCTAGCTAACCACACTCGATCATTAAATAAAACTATTTTGGCTGATACATTGTTGTTCTGCCAGAAAACACAGGTGTTTTGTTCTTAAAGATTTTTATTAAGCAGTTGCTTTAAGGAAAGATTGCCTTGACAAGGCCTCAGTGGGAGCAACGTAGGAGGGCCAGTGAGAAGGTATGATTTGTGGAGAATTTGTGTGAAAGGACAGAGACTGTTTTTACATATTAAATAAAGAGTTGCTTTGTGTACAAAGAACCGAAACATAAGGTTGTACTGTGTAGATGGTGACATATCACCAATCAGTGAGACACAGCAGAACACATGAAGTCGTAAGAGCTGAATGAAAGACTCTTTATAATGTTAAATGTTATTGTTATCAAGTGCATGGACTGAGATTTGGCAAAGAATTTTGGGTCATTCTTTTTCTAATTATTGCCAAAGACTACATCTCAATGCTCTAAAAATGATTTAAATCTATCAACAACTGCCAAAGTCTGGTGGCATTTTATTTGACAGTAGTTTTTTGTAAAAGCAAGGTGAAGAAAAATTCTCAATTGATGCAACTGTCACATGATTTTTGAATTTTGAGAAATAACTTAGCATTCATCATTTTTCCAGTCTACCATCTTCCACTCACAGATCTCTAACTGGTTTCTAAGTTGGAAACAGCTGATCCAGGAATTTTGTTATCTCATCCAAACTGTGGCATCTTAAACCATGCATAGCATACTTATTCAATGATGAGGAATTTGGTTACCTCATCCAAACTGTGGTAATGTGGGACAATGATCTGTATTCTGTCAATTATATTTTAATAAACACGGATTGGCCAGTAGCCAAGCAAGAAGTATAGTCAGGACAACCAGGCAGGGAGAAAAGAATAGGATAATTCTGAGAAGAGGAAAGCTTGGTCTGCAGTCCTGACCCAGCCACCGAAGATGCAAGATGTGACAGCCTCACCAAATAAGGTGCCGAGCCACATGGCTAACATAGACAAGAATAATGGGTTAATATGAGTTGTAAGAGTTAATAAGAAGTCTGAGCTATTGGGCCAATCAGCTTATAACTAATGTAGAACTCTGTGTGATTGATTTGGAAGTTAATGACTGTGGGAACCAGGCAGGACAGAAATTCTCAGACAACACTGTGGCATTTTAAACCATGCATTAATATCATGCTTATTTAATGACAAGGAATTTTGTTACTTCATCCAAACTGTGGCATTTTAACCCATGCATTAATAGCATGCTTATTCAATGATGAAAAATTTGGTTATCTCATCCAAACTGTGGCATCTTAAACCATGCACTAATAGCATGCTTATTCACAATGAGGAATTTGGTTATCTCATCTAAACTGTGGCATCTTAAACCATGTATTAATAGCATGCTTGTTCAACAATGAGGAATTTGATTACCTCATCCAAACTGTGGTAGTGTGGGACAGTGGTCTGTATTCTGTCAATTATATTATTAAATAAATGTGATTGGCCAGTAGCCAGGCAGGAAGTATAGGCGGGGCAACCAGGAGGGAATTAGAGGCAGGGAGACAAGAACAGGAGAATTCTGGGAAGAGGAAAGTTTGGTACACAGTCCTGACCCACCCACAAAAGAAGCAAAATGTGACTGCCTTGCCAAATTAGGTACTGAGCCACATGGTTAACATAGGCAAGAATAATGAGCTAATATAAGTTATAAGATTTAATAAGAAGCCTGAGCTAATGGTCCAATCAGTTTATAACTAATGTAGAACTCTGTGTGATTTCTTTGGGACTTAACAACTGCAGGAATGGGGCAGGACAGAAATCCTTAGACAACAAATGGCACCCACATGGATGACTGCATCCACTTAAAGCCTGAGAGAGCTTGAGAAGTAATTCTAGATAGAAAAAAGTAGAGTAAAGCCTGACTAATTAATATCAGCATTTTCTCAGATGGGTTCTTCTTGCTAGAGGCAAGTGTTCTCATTTAAGAGAAGATTCCTGACTCAGCTTTAACTGCAAAACCTTGCAGCTTTTTAAAGAGGTCCTTCCACAAAAGACTTAAATGGTGTTGATGAAAAGCTGACCATATGCTTTTTGGTTTTCAGCCATAGCAGGAAAAAATCCATGCCATTTTAAAATGCCGGATTTCTGGGACATCCTGCCAGCGCAAACTCTGAGTCTTCAGGCAGGAGGTCCTGCTACAGAGCATTTGAGTGTGGTTTGTGAGCACACTGCTGCAGCTTGCTTGCTGGCAGGGACCTTGAAATGCCATAGAGTTGTGGCAATAAACATGGCAGATCTCTGTGAGTACAAGGACAGCCTGATCTACAGAGTGAGTTCCAGGACAAAGATACACAGAAACCCTGTCTCAAAAAGCCAAAAATTAAAAATAAAATAGAGTTTAAAACAAAGCCATGTAAAGATTGAAAACACAGAGAATAAACTTTTGCCATGAGGCTGGAATCTCAGAAAGTTAAGGAATTGGCTGAATACAACCATCAAAGCCATGGCTTTAATCCTCTCCATATTGCTTGGCAAATTAAAGACTCACGTGGTCAGAAAAAGAGAGATATATAGAAAAGATAGATTCAAAGACAAAGAAAACATCACAATTGGTTTCAGTGTGTTTAAAAATATATGCAGCCTTGGGAGAAAAAAAGAAAAAAGGCTAAAGTCCTTAAAATATAAAAGAAAGAAAGAGAGTAGTTGGGTGTGGTGGCACACACCTTTAATTCCAACACTTGGGAGACAGAGGCAGGAAGACCTCTGTGAGTTCAAGGTGGTGGCACACGCCTTTAAACCCAGCACTGGGGAGGCAGAACCAGGCAGATCTCTGTGAGTACAAGGACAGCCTGATCTACAGAGTGAGTTCCAGGACAAAGATACACAGAAACCCTGTCTCAAAAAGCCAAAAATTAAAAATAAAATAGAGTTTAAAACAAAGCCATGTAAAGATTGAAAACACAGAGAATCTGGATATTGTTGCTCTCTTTGAATTGCTTGAATGCTGAGAAAGGAGCAACAACTGCTAAAAGATATTTGTTTATAAATGCTGCTGAATTAATCCAAAGTAGGTATTTTGAAAATACCTTTGCTTCAAAATTGAAGACAAAAGATATGTTACTTTGGAGAATAGATTTTGCTTTTGTTTCCACAGAAAATGAGAAGCTATGGATTTATTCTGAGTTAAGAAAACTCAGGTTTGATCAAGGAAGACCACCTGAGAAATTTCCAATAGGAGCAGATGGCCTGGATGTCTGAGTTCTACATCCAGAACAGGTTAAAGACTGCTGCCTGAGAGGATCAAGCCTCACAGGATACTCCAGTCATGACTTGATCATAATCCTAAACTTTCTTTAGGTCCCCATAAGATTATCAGCACCCCCAACAAGCAGAAAGTAGCCTGGAAAGCTACACCTACATTCCCAAATAATGAACTATGGATATTTTCCTTTGTTTAGAATGTTGATTACAAGTTGTTATGGCTAATGGTCAGGAGAAAAGCTAAACAAAAAAATGTGAGATTCAGAGTTCTTGGTTTTGGTTTTGTTTTGTTTTTTTTAAAAAAGGGGGAAGTGGTGTGGGACAATGGTCTGTATTTTATCAATTATATTTTAAATAAACGTGGATTGACCAGTAGCCAGGGAGGAAGTATAGGTGGGACAACCAGGCAGGAAGCAGAGGCGGGGAGACAAGAACAGGAGAATTCTGGGAAGAGGAAATCTTGGTCCGCAGTCCTGATCCAGCCACAGGAGAAACAAGATGTGCCTGCCTCGTCGAATAAGATACCAAGCCTCATGGCTAACATAGACAAAAATAATGGCCTAATATACATTATAAGAGTTAATAAGAAGCCTGAACTAATGGGCCAATCAGTTTATAACTAATGTAGATCTCTGTGTGATTTCCTTGGGACTTAACGACTGTGGGAACCAGGAAGGACAGAAATCCTCACACAACATCATGGCATCTTAAACCATGCATTAATAGCATGCTTATTCAATGAAGCAGTTTTCTTTTTCAAAGTGACATTTTTACTCCATGTGTGCAAAGGAACATAAATCATAGTTGTATATAATCCTAAGAACTCTAAATATTATGCAGTGGTCAATTTCTCATTAAAGGATGCTTTAAAAGAACAATAGCCCTATTGACTGAGAACCTTAATAAACTGTTCTTGAATATTTATGTAAGGAAGACTGGAGACAGAGTTCAGGGATAGAAGGCCACTCTAGGATAACTGAGACCCTAGAGGCAATCCCTAGGACTGCAAAAAGAAAGAAAAGGGAGGGGAAAGAAAATACACATTAGGGTTTCAATGTTGAAAACACTGTCTTAAAATAGACTAAATATGACTACACCTGGGTTGCATACATTTTATTTCTGAGTTCCTAGAAGCTTTTTATTGAAGACTACACACAGCAGTCTACTTCATTAGGAAATTCTCATCAACCAAAACTACTTTTGGATACTCATTTTCTGAAGGCTGGTTTATAGCAGGATCCCACCTCAGATTCTCCAGAATGTTTACAAACTACATCCCATCAATGGAACGATGAGAATTGTAGCCACTATTTTGTCACCGTGGAATCCACCTGGGTACAAAAAAACCTCTAGCTCTGAAAGAATTGTATGAAACAACTACTCATTGGGTTTTTGTCTGGTTTTGAAAATAATGGTTGCTTAATTTTAGAGAAAGTTCCAAAAGCTCAAGAAAATGAAAATCACGTGTCATTCTGCTGAGCAGACACAACCAATGTTAACATTGTTTATTGTTTCCTTTCAGCCACAATTGGGATCACATTGTATTACATGTGTATTTTTATCTTTTTTCCATTTACCATGCTATCATTCACTGAACATTGGTCTTCTTCTGTGTTCTCTTGCTATGTCGAAATCCCCAAGACCAGGTAGCTTGTTAAGAATAGAGGTTTGTTTGGCTCACAATTCTGGAAATGGGGAAGTCTAAGAGCACAGGGCCAGCATCTGTTCAGCATCTGGTGAGAGAGCCCTTGCTGCACTAAAATAGAGAGTTAAAATTAGTTGTTTTCTTGTTGTTTTGACAAATTCCTAATGGAATCAATGAAAGGCTCACAGTTCAAAGAAAAGCATCCCTCGTGGCAAGAAAGGTTCCTAGTGGGAGCAGCTCCCAACTGTGGCTTCAGGGATTGGAGCAGAGAGAGGGATGAGGGGCAGGCAGTGACGAGGTGGCTCTCTGCTTTTCTTTTTATTCAGTCTAAGACCTTAGCCCACAAAATGGTGCCACCCACATTCAGGGCAGCAAGGAAAGCCCTGCCCAAAGTCAGATCTGAACCCAGGCTGAGGAACCACTGAAGCCTGCATTATGCCCAGCATCTAGAGCCTGTGGAGACCTCATCTCCAGCTCCACCTCTCCCAATCTCCACCTCTCCGGCTCTCCTGCTCCCCGGCTCTCCGGCTCTCCGGCTCTCCACCTCTCCCGCTCTCCACCTCTCCAGCTCTCCAGCTGGCTTCCCTTAGTGTCTGCAGCTCTCCTTGGTGGATGTGCCACAGTCCTGGCATCTCAAGCATCCTGGGTCTTCATTCAAACTTAGGCTTCGCCTTCACGGCTTCATGAAGTGACTTCCTATCACTGACTTCCCTGCAAGGAATCCAACTCTGACACACATTGGGTGGCCTCAGCAGCTTGCTCAAGCCTGGGTATAAACTTTTATCCGTCTTTAACTTGCATTTTTCCACATCTGCAAAATGACCACTGCATGAACAGTACTGCTAAGTTCTATCACCAGTTCAAATACAGCCTGGACACATCTACCATAGCTATAGTTCAACTCTTGAATGATCCTCTAGACTTTCAGCAGCAAATTGGTATTTCTGAGGCACTTTAAACTGAGCCATTTCCAAGTTCTTTCCAACATGTGAATGGCCAGTGCTCAATTACCTGACCCCCTATTGTGTAAGCCAATCTAACATAGTATCTTTTATTATATGTAATATATTATATCCCCTTTTATTCTATATGTATATATTTACATATTAAAAAGGGATTGCATAATGTATATTTACTATATAATGTCATATAATGATACTATATAATATAATAGATGTGTAATATATATAATATATAACACAAATATATGTATGATAAGGGGATATATATGATAGGATACACACATAAATAATATCAGGGGATATATATATTATATATAATGAAAGGGAATTTATAAACCCCTTTATGGTTTTGATTTCTAGAAAACACTCCCTAATACAGTGTTGCAGGTTGAGACAGAGGGAGCATGCCAGCTTCTTGTAAGATTGTTAAAGCTGTAATGGTAGCCCTGCCCTTACATAATTCCAATTATTTCCCAAAGGCCCTGCATCCAAATACCATTAACATGTAAATCTAGGCATTTAATTTTCCAACAAATGGACTTTATATATGTTATAATTTGAACACTCAAATGATTTCTTTTTATCTATGGCATGCACACGCACATGAAAGCATACATCACAAGTAGCATGTTAGCATGTTTCCTTTTATCTGTGACATGCACACACACACTCACATGAATGTATGCATCAAGAGTATAAAATACTTCCTTTTTATGGTGCGCGCACACACACATACTCACATGCATGCATCCATCAAGAGTAGCATTTATTTCCTTTTATCTATACATGCACACTCACACTCAGATGAACGCACGATGCACACCAAACTAATATGATAAACTTTCCCAAAGTGGTTAAACCATTTTCATTCCCACAAGCTACATATGAGAGCTTTATTTGCCTTCCAATCATTACCAATATCTGGTATGTCTTAGACTTTTCAATCTTCATTAATGCTCTCTGAAACTTCATGTGAGGTTTTTATTGGACCAGTCTACCTACTGATACCACAAGGGCTTAAAATTCCATAAAATTAAAGTCCTCAACATTTTCCATTTTCAATTGTCCATCTCTTGCTCTCCTTCTCACATAACTTGAGTCACAACTAAACGGGCACACTGGGACTCTCTGCCTCCTCTATCTCTACTCTAAAATGGTGGGACTTGACTTTGGAAAAGCCAGTTGATTCTGAGCATCCTTACACTCCTTCTTCAGGACTTCCCCATCACCATAGATGCTGACAGATCTACATGCTCAATATCTTCAGTGAGTCTTCTTGTAACTTTGTCCTGGAATTAAATGAGTAAGGTGGTAAGGTATGGTGTTTTCCTTTGGCTAGAATGGTTCTGGTAGGTGCGGTTTGGTGCTGACTCTGCTTAAAAGGGCCCAGATGAATAGCCAAAGCCAATGATCTAAAGGCCAAGTGGCAAACAAGCGTTTAGGAATAATTCCTGAAGGACAAGCATACAGAAGGCTACTGTTTTAAGTCTTTCCCATGCATGTGGGCGCATCTTATGCCTGTACTAAATCTCTTCGCATCCAAAACTGCTGAAGTGCTTTTTGTTCCCTGCACCTGACCTTCTTCATCTTATGTAAGAGGATTAAACGCGTGGCTTGCACTGCTTCTCCGGGCCTCACTGTGTCAATCACTCTGCCCTCTGCCAACGTGTGACTGCTTGGAAGGCGTTCCATACATGTGACTTCCCTGGAGTGGGTAACTTCACTCATGAGGGAGCTCTCGGGAAACAGTACGCAAATGTGTCAACCCCTGAATTTCAAAAGTTCATTATTTCTTCGATAACACCTTCCTCAGACTTTTCTCCTGTTCTCATTAACTTTTTCTAATGACAGTGTATCATCATCTCGAATCATCAGCATTATACACCCTAAAACTATAACTGGGTTCTAAAAGCTAACTAACACTCACTACAGCCTCTTCTTGTTAATAATGTTACCGTTCAGAATTCTGTTTTGGAAAAACAAAAACAAAAAGAGCTAGGCATTGTGGTGCATGTCTTTGATCCCAACAAAAGAGTCAGGCAAATCTTTGTGAATTTGAAGCCAACCTGGTCTACAAAGTGAGTTCCAAGATAGGGAGAGGAGAGGAGAGGAGAGGAGAGGAGAGGAGAGGAGAGGAGAGGAAAGGAGGGGAGAGGAGGGAAGGGGAGGGGAGGGGAGGGGAGGGGAGGAGAGGAGAGGAGAGGAGAGGAGGGGACGGGAGGGGAGGGGAGGGGAGGGGAGAGGAGGGGAGAGGAGAGGAGAGGAAGGGGGAAAGTGATCTGAGAAATGTACCCATTCTTTTCCCCCCAGGAATCCACTTTCTGTTGGGCTTCATGAGGCCCAGGCATGAGGTCCAGTATAAGTTCCTAAGTCTAACTCGAGTTTGGTGACCTGTCTCTAGCCATAATGTCTGCATATGAGTGACTCAGCACAGCCCAACCTAAACCTGCCTCTGCCCAGCCACCGCTAATGTGACAGGATATTATTGATCCTTATTCCTTACTTACCACATTTCCTTCTATGAGGATCAGTGTGGTTGGTTTTATGTTGAGGTTTTTGATCCATTTATATGAAAGGGAGAAAGTGTGTGTGTGTGAGTGTATGTGTGTGCAAGAGAGAAAGAGAGTGAGTGTGTGTGATTTTGTGTGTGAGAGAGAGTGAGTGTGTGTATGCATGAGAGTGTGTATTGTGTGTGTGTGTGAGAGGGAGACAGACAGAACAGACAGGAGAGAGAGAGAGAGAGAGAGAGAGAGAGAGAGAGAGAGAGAGAGAGAGAGAGAGAAAGATCCCCACTGTCTTCTTCTTTGGGAACTTCCTCACTTTAACTTCCTAGTCGTAAAGACAGCATTCATAATAAACTTACAAGTTTCTTCAAATAAGAAACTGACAAAGAAGGAAGGTGGGTCATCAGTGTGGCACACCCAGGGTGCTCTTGGGTAATCTCTGTGTCACCAAAGGCTCCTACTGTTATCATCATCTCAAGGTCATCGTCAGATTTCAATTCAGATAGAGGATTTTACAGATCTAACTACTGTTGTTCTACTGGGTGTCCATGGAGACTGAAAAACTGGTTTGTTGCCTAGAAAAAAAAAGAAATAAAAACCAAATCATTTGGTGTCTGTGTGGTTTCTATTAAGCTATGAAAACTTTCTTGGCAAATGATAAAAACAAGGATTGCTAAGGCTACCAATTCCTTTGATTAATTCTATATCTTATCAGAAAATAAAGTCTATATATGCTGCTTTCAAAATATGAAAATATTGTAAGAGGTATTAAATTCTCAAGTTATTTTTGTATTAGTTACATTGAAAATCATTCTTTTAAAGAGCAATCAATATATGCAACAAAATCTAATAGGTTAAAGACTCTGGATGCATTACTAATGGAAAATGTTTCTCATTCATAAATTCAACAAAGTTCCAAGTATGAAAGAAAAGGCCAGTATTTAATAAGGGTGGAGGAGGCTGGAACACCTAGTCATTAATCCTATGGAAATATTTGTCATACGTATGTGGAAATTGGATAAAAATAGAACCTTCCTAAGAATCTGTTCATCTGGGCATGGATCTTTATCTATCAGAAGTAAATATGATGTCACAGTAGACAGGGGACTTGTACAATGAGCCCCCTAATGAACAGAGGTGTGGACATGACAGCTTGGCATATGTCAACATGATTTCACAGCATCTATAGGCCTACCATCAGATCGAGAGCAAGTCCTGGCAGCTCTCCCTTCACAGTTAATACATAGAATTAGCCAGACTAAGAAAGATGTCACACATGAGTTACAATCCAGGAAGGGTTGGCCTAGCTTCAGCTCTTCAGCATATAGGATAAGTAATGCTGTTTGTCTTAGGATAGTTAGGAGAAATGACTATAAAGTCAACTTTAGATAGGAAAACATGAAATTGGTTGCATGCATGAGTCAGTAATGGAAATGCTCACAGAAGCCAAGTAGGTAATGAAAATAAACGCATGGCCCTGAGTGAAACAGGAGACCAGAGTGATGCTGAGTGCCATGGTCCTCAGGGAGTGAGACAAGAGACCAGAGTGATGCTGAGTGCCAGGGTCCTCAGGAACTGAGACAAGAGACCAGAGTGATGCTGAGTGCCATGGTCCTCAGGGAGTGAGACAGGAGACCAGAGTGATGCTGAGTGCCATGGTCCTCAGGGAGTGAGACAAGAGACCAGAGTGATGCTGAGTGCCATGGTCCTCAGGGAGTGAGACAAGAGACCAGAGTGATGCTGAGTGCCATGGTCTTTAGGAACTGAGACAAGAGACCAGAGTGATGCTGAGTGCCATGGTCTTCAGGAACTGAGACAAGAGACCAGAGTGATGCTGAGTGCTATGGTTCTCAGGGAGTGAGACAAGAGACCAGAGTGATGCTGAGTGCCATGGTCTTCAGGCCAGGAGAGGGAAAAGCAGAGCACTGTCTGCAGCTGCATGAACATTCTAGAGAAGCAGTCTCAATGCTGCAGTCTGCCCACCCGATGCTATGTGCTCCAATAGCTCCGAGGGGCTGGACTTTGTTAGTCAACTAGAAGAGTTCCTACAATGATCTACCTATTCAAGGGAAAGAATGGTAACACTTATCTAAACACGACTCACTATAACAAATACACAAATCCTCAAAGTAGCTTTTGTATAAAATGCAAATTATTTTAAAATACGATTTTGTAGCCTGGCAGTGGTGGCACGCATATGCCTTTAATCCCAGCACTCGGGAGGCAGAGGCAGGGAGATCTCTCAGTTTAAGGCCAGCCTGGTCTACAGAGTGAGTTTCAGGACAGCCAGGTCTACACAGAGAAACCCTGTCTCGAAAAACAAACAAAAAAATGTGATTTTTATACCAATTTATACACTGCTAAATATATATGTATCTGTGGGTATGAGTGTATGCACACACACACGGCCCAGAGAAAAGGAAAAGAAAAGCTGAAATACAGGATGTGAACAGTGGAGGAGCAGGGAGAAACTGTTGTTTGTTTTCGTTCTATCTGTGTACGCATGTGCATGTGTGTGTGTTAGCATGCAAGTGGAGGAGGGGGTAACCGTAGGCACGATTCCTCAGGAGTCATCCCTCTTGCTTTTTTGAGATAGGGCCTCACACTAGACCCCAAGCTTATGAATTAGGCCGGACTGGCTGACGTTACAAGCATGTGCCACCATACCTGGCATTTCACGTAGGTCCTAGGATTTGCACTCAGGTCCTCTTGCTTGTGTGGTAACAATTTACTGACTGGGTTATCTAACCAGCTCCTGTTCTGACTTTCTCTTCATTCTCCTAGAACACCTCCTGCTAAGGCTATTCTTAGTTGTTAACTTCTGATACATCTGGCATTATTAAAACCCAAGCAGTTGTGCACACCTGTGAAGTATTTTTTCTTGAATAGATCATTTGCTGTGGGAAGACTCAGCTTAAACCTAGATCATTTGGCCTGGCTCAGAAGATTGCCACTAAACCCGGGCCACACCTCTGGTGGCCGTCTCTCTATAAAAACAGGGAAGAAGAATGACCTTGGATTTTTGCCCCCTTGCCTTCACTCTCACTGGCAAGTTCACCTATTGTGCTGCCGAGGAATTCCTTCACTGGCACTGAAGTCCACTTCTTTGGGATTCCACTGTATACTGAAGACCAACTGAAGCAATCTGCCTTGTGAATTGACCAACTATTGAATTCTTCCATCAAGGATAACCAATGTTAGACTAGCTAGACCGTAGACTATAAGCTTCTTTAATAAATCGTGGTTCCTTTAGAGAACCATGGTTAACACAGCTTATCTGCATATTTTAATTTGTTTACAATTTAAGTAATCAAGATACTGAAGTAGAAGAGTATTTGGAGTAAGTCTCCTTTGGCTTATAGAAGAATTTTCCTTATGAGTATTTTGACTTCAATCACATAATTTTCCAATCCCATATCTTCTGTTTTCCTGGTACCTGCTAAATAAAGTCCAGCAAGCAATAACAGTAGCAAAGCAGGGTGAGAGCATTTTAAATATAATTTCTCTCTTTTTTTCAACAATGGAATACATAACATCTAATTGGTGAGGCTGTCTAATTCCTTAGACTTTGACTGAGGCCTTAACATGCATCAAGCAGAAAGTTTATCTTGGATTTTATGCATGCCTACTGAATTATTGTTACAGACAAAAATTTGGGGAAGGAATGAAGACAGACATGGAAAAATGAATGAGGTACTGAGACTAAGGCAGTATTAGTAACCTATTACATTTGTCCAGCTAACATGAAGTGGAAGCCATGAGCCTGCTGCACAGAGGACCCACCATCAGGACATGAGAATGGCATTCCAACCACCTCCTCACAGGTGGTGGCAGCTCTGTCTACTAGAAAGTAATCTCACTAATAGACTGACGTCACAGGGAACAGTGCCTACCCGAGTAGCACAAGCTGTGTGCAGAGCTCTGTCCTGCTCACACTGCTTTGGCAGAGAATCAAAGGGGTTTTTTTTGCATATTTGCTCATTTTTTCAGTTAAAAATAAATCAGAAAGGCCATTTGAAACATTTGATTGAATTTACTGAGAATTACGATGGGGAAAATGTAGGTTCCTGGCCCATACAAAAATGCTACAAATGCAGGATGGGAGAGGGTGTGTGTGTGTATATAGTGCTTTAAATGATAGGTCTTGAATTGACCTGAATAGCTATATTAAGAAGAAATATAAAGTATTAATAAGCAAAACTTTTCTCATACTAACTGAAGAAGTTGACCCTTTACTTCTCCTAATCTACCATATTGATAACATCAGCAATGAGCAAGTCTCGGTGCTGACAAGCGTCTGAAGAAAGAAGGCCTCGTGCGAAAGCACAAGTCACACTGTGTGCTGAAACCTGTGGAAGGTCAGCACGGTTCTGCAGCCCTGTCATCCCCTCACTGCCCTCTTAGGGATCTCTTCCTTTAAATATTGAAGGATGCACGTAGTTAGTTATTCCTAGTCAATAGCAGCACTGTTAGGAACCACAATACACACAAGCTTGTACGTTCAAAATATTCCCCAGAGAAGAGTTGTGATGACTGAATAAACCGTGCTTCATACTATGCATCAGTTCAAAATGATATGAATGGGAGTTTATTAAGACCACCACAGTATGTATGAACCCTACAGTCATTCCTCACAATGTACCGACTGTAGACATGTCGGGCCCTGTTACCACGAGAAAGGTAGCTGAAGGATACATAGGCCTTCTTGCAATATTTTTTCAAAATGTCTAAAAACTTCAAAAGAAAAGGAAGAATTAATTTGTTGAAGCGGAAAGCTGTTTTGACTGTAAAAGGGTATCAATTCAAAAGTATTACATGATTCCTTTAAAAAAATATACATAAAATTCATGTGATAATTGTCCCGTTGGTAATTAGCATTGTCTGGAGTTCTGGCTTACAAACAGCATCTCACTTAAATACAGCAACTAATGAGGTAGATGTTATTGTTTCCATTTTACCAGTGCAGGATGGAATTAGGAAGATTATACACCTTTTTGCTTGTTTTTGAGATTATAATTTAATTACAGCATTTCTCCATTCCTTTTTCTAGTGCCAGAGAATAAAAGGATCCAGTCTCACCCAATTGTGAACTTGTGAGTTATAATAACAACCAGTTTGGCAACGTGTGCCCACTGGTGCAGTAGTGGCATGAATGTCATGGGAGTGTATACCTGGCACCATTATTAAGGCCACAAATGGGTAGCTTGGCATACCATAGGATCTAGGGAAGAATCTACTATTATCATGCTAACTGGATATAGATAGTAGTAAACTAATTCTTAATGGCCTATCATTATACTCCTAGATTAATGCATCTATCAGCCTCCTCAAGGAAGTTTCTTTTTGAAGTAGATAGAAACTAACATGGAAGCCCACAACTGGCCAAGGAGCACAGAATAAGATACTGCCAAAATCTCAGCCTTAAATGTGACATTTATATCACATCTCCTTCCTCACACAAGGCTCAGGAATTATTGTAAAAGAGGGGAGCGGAAAAATCCTAAGAGCCAAAGATGGTGAATAACTCCAATAAAACAGTACTTTCCAGACACAGCAGGATAGTTGTAAATGCAAACTCACAGAGGTCAGTTTAGGGCATGCACAAAACCTGTACGATCCCATGCCAGATAAAATCTCAGGATGGAGAGGGAAACGGGCACAAAATCCTACCCCTAACTGAGGTCCTACTGGTAGTGGATAGCTCCTGAGAGAGGGGATTTGGTTTATTTAAGGATATGGTCCCTGGTAGGTCAATCATTGTCTTAGTTAGGACTTCAATTGTAATAAAACACCACAAACAAAAGCAACTTAGGGAAGCAAGGGTTTATTTCAAGTTATATGTCCCGATCATAATCCATCATGAAGGGATTATCAAGACAGGAACCTGGAGGCAGGAACTGAAGCAGAAGCAATGGAAGAACACTGCTTACTGGCTTTTGCTCCCCATGACCCACTCCACCTGCTTTCATTTATACCACTCAGGACCACCTGCCCAAGGGTAGCAACCGACTGTGTGTAGAGCCTTCCCACAACTACCAATAAAATGCACCAGAGGACACAGGCTATTTTCAGAGGGTGGATTTTCTCAACTGAGGTTCTCCCTTCCAGAATGACTCTAGCATGGGTCAAATTGACATAAAACTAGGCAGCACAACCCCTGGGTTGGTAGGGCTTTTGTCCCCAATAATTAAGAGTACCTTACCTATTTTCAAAGATGTTATAGCTTGCCATTTTTAAATTGCAGCATTTGCTACTAAGTTAGACATGAAGGATAGTTTTTTTTTCTATCAGAAATCCATCTATAGTCCTATAAAAAAAAAAGAACGGATGAAAGTAAACCAATTTAAGTTATGGCATAAAAGACTGATAAATAAATCTTAGCGTGGTCAGGTCAGCAGAGCTAGAATGAAGGTTTCTAATGAAGATGTACTCTTCAGCTGTCCGCCAGCGTAGAGTAAGAAGTGGAAATTCTATTGTTCGCCAGGAGTCAGGAGGGTGGCTATATGTTTGAGCAGGTTTTTGTTATTTCTCACAGTAGCAAACTGCGTAATAATGTTATTCCAGAACCTCCAAATTCCTATGTTTACCTTAAAGGCAGCTTTATTTGTTTCCCCCCCCCGTCACCCCACTTTTTGATGAGATAAAAATTGTCAAGTGCCTTTAGAGTGTGAAGACGTACTCCAAAGTCAAATGCTGAAGAGGAAAACAAAAGCTCCTTTGGGACTGTGCTAGTGACCCTCTGGGACGGTGACTCCAGCTGCTCCTTGGTGTTGAGGACTGCCGCCTGCCAACCTGAACAGCCGACATCCTCTGGAAGAACCACAAGCGGCTTTTCAGATGATAAGATAAAGCCTAACTGCTGTATTTTATGACACCATTTGGCCGGTATCTCTTTCTAGAGTGCCACTGACTGGCTTAGTTCAAACAGCCATAAACATTCGATTATGGGGTCACTTGATTTAATGATTTACTTAGTTTTCAAATCACTAGGCTGTTTTCAAAACACTTTGTTGCCATGTTAAGCCCCCTTTAACCTATAGGGTTAATTATTGATATTGAAGTACAGTCGGGGGGAAAAGGCTGACAATGAGCCTCTTTCTAAAGGAAAAACCACCTGGGTGGAATATCAGGTTCATCAGACTGCCCTGTGATACACAGCAGAGGCTTTTAAGTGGCCAACCCTTTAAAATAACACACATTCTATATTGCAGCCTTCCTAAGATGTAGCATATGTTTTCTTGCCATAATTAAAGACACTTTAGTGCCTTTTAATGGACTGCAAACACTCTTTATAAATAAGAATGGTCCTACTGTAGAGACAGACAGAACGCGCAGAGAGTCCTGCTGGGGTCTCGTGCATCTCGCGCCTTGAGAGCTCTCAGCATTCCTTGTCAGTTCTCCCATGAAACTGTTCCAGTTCCATGCATTTCATTTTCACTTAACTGGACCTATCACTGCTAATTTTTCCTGCTTTTAACTCGCTGTTAAATTTATTGTGTGACAAGCCTGAGTCATTAATCTTACTGAAAGTGTATATACAAATGAAAGCCTGATTATGGAGAGGGTGAGAGATCTTGGAACAGTTAGCCCTAAGTGGGGTGTCACCATCAAATTCCTTCCTCAGAATTTAGGGAACCCCCAGAAGAGGAGGCAGAAAGAGTATAAAAGCCAGAGGGGATGGACATCAAGAAAACAAGTCCCTCTAAATCAACATGAACACACAGAGACTGAGGTCGCATGCACAGCGGCATCAAGTCTTCTACATAGATTTTATGACTTCCAGCTTTGTGTTTTTATGAGCTCTCTGTGTATGGAAGGAGTGCCTTCTCCTGGGCTCTTTTCTTTCTGTTTTTTCCAATTCTAATGTATTAGTTGTTTTATCTTGTCTTATTTTGTTTTGTTATATTTTATTTTATTATACTTTAGAAGCCTGTTTGTTTTCTAAGGAGAGACAGAAAAGGGGTGGATCTGGATGAAAGGGAAGGTGAGGTGAGGAGGAAGTAAAAGGAGTAGAAAGATAAGAAACCATAATCATGATATATTATATGAGAAAAATCTATTTTTTAATCATAAGAAAATGGGGTCTGTTTCTGAAGCTTGTTGATAGGTCTTGAGTGTGCCTACAGTTTATACCATGGCTTCTGAATCTGAGACATGAACGCAAAAACAAGTTGATTTGGTCAGGGGGATGAACAAATAACAGTTAGACAGGGAGTAAGGGAAAGAAGCTGGAAGGTGAACATGAGCAAGGTACAATATATAAGTATAAAAATAAAGTGTTAGCCCTCACCTTTAATCCCAGCATAAGCAAAGTGGATAGAGGAAAAGCAGAAGTTCACAGCCCACCTCAGCTACATTCTGATTCGGGGCCAGCCTGGGCTACATGAAATCTTGTTGCAGGGAGTGGTGGCGGGAAAAAGAAGAAGATAACGAAACTATTTTGTATGCTAACTAAAAAAAAAAATTATTAACAAAATCAATAAACTTGTGCAGGCTCCTACCTGGTTGCCTGGGCTGTGACCTCTGGCTAAGAAAAGGACATCTGTAACTAGATGGTGACCATTCTTGATGCTCACATCATTCCCACACTTGCGTGGTCTTGTCAGTTCCTTGCATTCAAGACTTAGAGGAGAACGCTGAAAGCACAAATGAAATTTAGGCAATTTACCCAGGTGTGGGCATTTCCACATCCTTTATCCCCTAGAACTTACAAGGGAAGCCTGATTCAGAGAAGCAATGACTTCAGTGTGGATCTCATAGCAGGGGCACAAAGAAAAGAAAGAAAGAGGCTAAATTGTCTATCTTCCCCTTCATCTCAGCCTCCATTTGGAGCTAACAAATGTCACACTACACACTCCTCTCTGGTTCACTCTACTCCAATGTGGTGGCCATCCCCTTCTCCTCCACTCGGATGTTCATGAGGATCACCGACTCAACTGGTACTCCTGGCGTTTGGGTTTAGAAATAATTTATACTCTTTAAAAGTGTCCAAGCTTTGGAAGCTATAAAGATGGGCTCAGTGGATAAGCACTCTCTGTACAAGCATGAGAATGGGAGCTGGGACTCATAGAACCCAGGTAATGTCAGACTGATGTGGGATTGCCCTCCGTATGCTGTGAATATCATTGGTTAATAAAGGAACTGCTTTGGGTCTATAGCGGAGCTATAGGGAAACAGAGCTAGGCTGAGAAAACTAAACACAATGCTAGGAGAAAGGAGGTGGAGTCAGAGAGAAGCCATGTGGCCCCGCTTGCCAGAACTTTAGCCAGTAAGCCACTCCACGTAGCGATACCCAGATTAATAGAAATGGGTTAAATTAATGTGTAAGAGTTAGTCAATAAGAAGCTAGAGCTAATGGGCCAAACAATGATTTAATTAATATAGTTTCTATGTGATTATTGTGGGGATAAATGGACGGGAACGAAACAAGCGGCCTCCTTGCAACATCAGACAGACACGTCAGGACCCCTGCAATCCTAGAACTCTAGAGGCTTACAGAGGCGATCCCTGGGAAGAGCTCACTCCTCACTCACCTCCAGCCTTTTCAGTTAGGCAGACACCCTTTGTCTCATTGGCACCAATGTTTTCCTCCCACCCAGGAACTCCAATTGTGTAGGTAGAGGGCTTTTATCTAATGTAGAATCTCTCTTCAGTTGGCATGTGCCAAGATGTCTCCCTTCTTGGTTCCACAACCTATTCTACCCTCCACAACATCTCTCTTTATAAAGAGGATGGTGGTTTTAAGTAAAGTTATTAAAAATTAAGGTAAACTAAGTTTAAGGGATAAAGCTTAATAAATTAAACTAAGTTAAACATAAAAAATTTTCACAAAATTTTTAGAAAAACAAAACTTTAAAAGTATTGAAAATATATTTCTTAGAAAAATATCAGTGATGTATTAGTGAATGTTAAGAATCTGGAAATATATACATCAATACTTCTACAAAAGAAAATGGTTCATTTAAAGTATATTAATATTCAGTCCAAATAAAAGAAGAATTTTTTATTAGAAAAAGAAAACAAACTATCATTTTTCATTTTACATACCAGTCCCAGTTCCCACTCCCTTCCCTTCTCCCATTCCTTCCACCATTTTTATTTTAATAAACTTTTACCTTGCCTTTGCAAGTATAAAATGAAAACAACCGAAATCTTACAGTTTTTAAGGATATTTGTGTATTATATAAATGCACTGAAACTGTAGTTCTACCAGCTATTACAAGTGGTCTTACTAACAACATCCAATTAGCAAACATTCAGAGCCTTACTTACAAACGTGTTTTAGATCATAGGCTAGATAGACTTTAAGTTAGTCCCCCTAATACTTTAACATTCTTAATTTAACGGGCATCAAGTTATAATACAATTGTTACAACCTATGTATATTTTGATTGTGTTAGCTATACTTTGAAAATATATATGATTCAATATTAACACAATTATGTAAATAGTGGGACTAATATTTGAAAGTGTATATGTGGTAAAAGGAACTTTTAAAAAAACCTTCTGTTTGGTTGTGAATCCAATAATGCAGTTGCTCTTATTTCTGTATATGTCACATCCATCTCTCAGCACATATCTTCACGTTTGTTAATACAGCCATTAAGAGTTTGATTCTATGTACCACCAAAATTTGTGTCCTATGATCACAGCAAAAATAAAAAAAAATAGTTTTCATGGTCACCAAAAAGAAAAAAAAAGAAAAAACCCACAGCACAAAGAGGTTGGTAGGTTCTAAACCAACAGGTTGGAAGAGGGGAGCCAGTGCGATTAAGCAGAAAATCTCATCCTATACAAAGGGTATAGCTCCAGGAAGGGTTTCCTCCTTTCAGCAAACATCAGCTCCATCGTTGAGCCTTAAGTTGCCAGCACTCCAGTGTCCTGCCCACTGATAGATTTTTGTCCCTGAGGAAGGTGACTGTCTCCTCTTTATGCCTGGGTCCTCTGTCGCAGCAGAGTCAAACCAGTAAAAGGCACTTCCCGACCTTTTCAAAAGTGACTTTTCCCTGTTAGTATCTGTTGGCAATACGCCCATTGCCTGGTAAACAAGCCCTTATGATTCCCAAAGAAAAATTCCAATCTAAAGGCAGTATCTTGTTCCCTGCAAGTGTGTGCTGTAGGTTTCTGACAGGAGAAAACCCCAGAGTTTCCAACTTGCAAGCTTTTTATGGAGTTTGGTAGCACTTGGCAGCTCCCTGTAAAATTCTCACTTGAAGGATTAGATGTTTAAAATCCCACCTGGGCTGCTTTTACTGTTGTGAATTTGGTAGGTTTGAGGTCCGATTGGTCAGCAATGAGGTTTTCAGTCTGTCAGGTTATTAAGGTCTGAACATGGGCTGTGGTAATAGAAAAGGAATGATTCCAAAACCATTACAGCCATGAGAAAGGGTACACCGGCATCTGATGCATTTGTCACTTCATGTCTGCCTTGGCTTCCCTGGTTTGCCTGATGGCCCAGAAAAAAAAAAAGTCTGCCATCAGAAGAAAGTACCAGAAAGCTTCTTCCTTACTCCAATTTTTTCTCCTTAAAAATCCTTTGCCATGAGAGCTTTTCACTCCCCATGAAGATTCAAAGTGATTCCATAAATCTGTGCTCAAATTGTGCCTTCTCCAAAGACACTCCCTCTTGTACACGACATTGGCCCTGATTTTGTAACTATGTTTATGACTGATTTATGGAACATCTACTTGGCAGGCCCTGCTGTTACTGTTAGCTAGTTACTATGGATCTTTCAACATGCCACTCTGGCATGCTGCATTAAAAATAACTTCCCAAGGCTCTACAGAACGCACCGAGCAATGAGCGTACTTCAGAGTCCGCGGTCTGCTCTGAGGCCTGTTGTTCACATATGCTACTCAAAGAAGAAGAAAAAAGTCAAATTCCTTAGGAAACATTCAGATTCCATGTATGTTTTCAAGGCTTTCTCAAAGCAGAAGTTTTCAGAGAGCGAGGATATTTTTAAAAAGGAAGTGTGGAGGAATAGAATGACAAATTGCAAATGACAAGTGTCTATAAGGGCACAGACCCGCAGTCACTGTGACTCCTAGCACTCACCTAGCCCTGGGAACTTAGGAAGACAACACTCATCTCGGGGACTCATTCGGAGAAAGAAAAGAAAGAAGCTGAGGTTCTTGGTCCGGTATACACGCGTAGAAGTGCTCAACAAATAGATTATTATTACAGGCAGGGGTCACTACATCTGGCTGGCTGATTTCCTTTGAAGGAGTGCTTGCTTAATAAATACGTGTTGTCTGAGAGAAAAATGCTCCATTACACATGAACCCGGCCAATACTTTTCTCTAGGTTATCTGTTTATAGTTAATGCATCTTTGTCATTCTATGCAGCATTGTAGCACACAGTGAATGAGTGAATGCTTATTGAATTAAATGGAAAGAGAAAGACTGTAATAAGAGGCAAAAGTTAACATGTAAATTGGCAGAAACAAACAAAACCACAGGCTTCAAGTGCAAACATAATCCAAGGCTAAGAAAACACTGATGTTTCCTGAAATGAAATATATCAAGCTAGAAATGAATATAGCAGTCGGAATTTTGTGCCTGCTTCAATGATCTAGTTCTCATTGGATGCTACAGAAGGAGAGGGGCTTTTCTCTCTGCCCCACCCTGGCCTCAGCCCATGAGCCAGCCTTGCCCACCACTCAGACTTGTTCTCCCAAAGGCAGATGCCACGGTCACCACAAGCAATGTATTTTCCTTATGCCACTTGGACATCACTGGGTCTGGCTGCAGCACAAACACAAAACGTACCGAGACACTAACAGGACAATGCAGACTCTGCCACGGATTCCACATCCATGCTTGCACCAGCGTGGAGAGAACGCATGTAGCCATGGGTTGAGGAATAACTTGCTGATTCCTCTTCCTAGTGGGAAAGCCAAGAGCTATCCTGAATCCTTAGTGAAGAAAATACAAAGGGGATGTGTCTGTGGGCTCCCACCTGACCCCTATGGCCCTAGTGAAAACAAATGTGGTGTGTGTGTGTGTTTGTGAGTGGGTGTGTGTCTGTGTGTATGCCTGTGACTCTGTCTCCTTTTCTGACAGAATGTCAATGCCTTTGATCCAAGGATTAGAGCTGGTTATATTTCTCACTGAAGGGCAAAACAGCACTACTTTGGGGAAACTATGGGACACATCAATAAGAAGGTGCTAGGAAGAGGCTGATAGTGGGCTTGGGCCTTGGCTGTTTGATTTGGGGACACTCTTACGTAGATTATGTAACATTAGAAGGACAAATCTGTGACCAGACTTCTTAAGAAACCCAGGACACAGGACGATCAGACTAGACCATGGATAAATCTCTAATGCCAGAGAGCAGTAGTCCAGTACAGTGGTGCCAACTCATACTTTGCTCATACATGATTACAGGGTCTTCATCCAAAAGAGAGCAAGCTTGTCAAAGGGGAATGTTCTGTTCGTATCCAACAGTAGGAAACCAAAACCCAGCAGGGAGCACCAGGCCAGCTGGCAGCAAGGATGCCATGCTGATTCTGTGTGACATGCAGGGAGGCGCCAGGCTCTGTTTTTCTTCCCAAGTATCCCCTAAAGTGATGGAGAAATAGTGAGCCAAAGGAAAACAGTTCAGCAAGTTTTTTGAGAAAGATTCCAGGGGCAGCCGTTCTCAGGATTCTCAACCTGTGCTGTGCGGTCACAAACCCCATGGGGTCACACATCAGATACTCTACAAATCAGATATTTACATTACAATTCAAATAGTAGCAAAATTACAGTTATGAAGTAGAAACAAAATAACTTTTTAGTTGGGGGGATCACAACAGGAGGAACTGCATTAAAGGATCGCAACTTTAGGACAGTTGAGAAACACTGTGCCGGACATCACAATGCTCCATGGCTAAATAATTAGTTGAAGTCGATCCACAGGGCACCAGCGTTGGTTCGGTCTTGTCGGTTTGCCTACTATGGAAAGCGTGGGGCTGGAATCTAAGCAGCCCCAGGGAAAGGTGTTGTTTCTTCAGTGGCACAGACACCCACAGGCTGCGCACGAACCGGAACTCCCACCCCGTGCTCATGCAAGCAATCCTAATTAAACTCAGTGAGAAGCAGAGAGAAGGGGGGAGAAAGGGAAGAGAAACATAAAGCAGGAAGCTCACAGAGGATAATGGGGAATGAAATGATCAAAACTCAATATAGACAAGGATGAAATTGTCAAAGAATTATAAATTCTTAACAGATCATAAAAACATTTGCCGGCAAATTCTGAAATGTAAAACCTCTGGCATTAATAATGACCCAATTCAAATAGGATGACATTTTTTTAGTAACAATTAATAGAAAGGCCTCAATCTGGATTTGAAAGACTCATGTTTTCGTATACAAGTAGAGGGTGGGAAAACCCTGTTTGGGAAGCAATGGAAGGGGTAGACCACTAGCTTAGTTGATGGTCTTATTACAGTTAGTAGTGGCCATGGAAAAGTTAATATAATTTTTTAGTTTGATAATGGAAATATGGAATTTTGTAAGGAAATAAACAATCCTAATTTTTGCAATAGTCTAACGATATATAAAACACTGCAAAAATATTAAAGAACAAAAAAGCACTACATTCAGATCTAGATAACTAACAAGCACATTTCTAAACAAATGTTTATTGACATTGAAATGTATGCATTTCAAGGGTACAGGATGGCAATCCAATGTATGTATGTAATGTGCAGTGATCAAAGCAAGGTAGTTCTTAGTTCTGGGAAATGCAGAACTCCTCTCTTCTGGATCTCCATGAATTGTATGACAAAGCCCTGTTATGAGCCGCAGCCACTACTGACCTGCAGGACATCACAACTTGTTCCCCTGGGAACTGCCTTTCTACTTGTCTGGTTGGTTGCTCCAACCTCACATGACCACTGTTTTAACTCTGTGTCTATGAAGGTAAGGTTTTTGCAAGAATATGGTGTTTTTCTTCTTGTGCCTGGCTTATTTTACTTGGTTTCTGAACCCGATGTGGAATGACCATCATTGAAGGACACAAATGCCTTGACCAGACAAAGTGGCAGAGAGTGAGGCGCCTTGTGCCAAAGCACAAACAAAATGACGGGAGGGTGACTCATGAAGAGGTGAACATATAAAATGTAAAACCTGCCATCAAGTGCTTTAGCATCAGTATACGGAAGAATAATTTTAATCATTTTTTGTGTATTCAAAAGACCGATGGTAAAAATAGCAAAACCGCTTTTATTTACTTATTTATTACAAACAGAGATTCATTAGAGGTCCATTCCAGGCAGGTCTCTCAATTGCTTACATTTAGGTTCCTCCTGCCTCTATCTCCCAAGTCCTTGGATTACAGGTGTATACCCCCTCACCCAGTATATGTGGTACTGGCTGGATGTCGTGCATGCTAGGCAAGCACTCTCCCAACTGAGCTACATCCCTAACACATGAGAGAGAGAGTCACAATTACACAGTCACACTCAATTTTCAGTCGAGATAGCAAATATTCCATGACTGGAATTCTTCAGGACAAAGGTGAGAGGTCACAGCTAAGAACACTGTCGGAGAGATTCAGATAATGAAACTGGGTAGCGAACTCCTTCATTGCAGCCTGCAGGCAGTAAAGATCTATGTTGTGATATATTCTCTTGATAGCTTCCCACACGCTGAATCTCCAGCTCACAGAGATCCGCCTACCTCTGCCTCCCGAGTGCTGGGATTAAAGGCCTGTGCTGGTCTTTGTTCTTATACAGCATGTGCTCTTGCTGAGCCCTCTCCCAGACCCTAACTTCTGCATGTTTCCTCTGGTCTCAATGCTCCTGAAGTTCTCCATCCTCTCATGCCTTGATAGTGGGAGGCTGCCTGATAAGCCATTCTTTCTGACAATACATGATTAGCTCCTAATTCTAAGCATTCTAACATCCATTCTTCTGTCGCCTTCGTGTGAATCTGTAAGACCACTGAGACTCTCAGACTTCAAGTAAACATGTATAACATCATTTAGTACAAAGCTTTCTTTTTCCTCTGACTTCCCTGAAAAGCAGTCCCTGGGACATGGATTAAGTGTTGATGTTTTATTTGGAAGCACAATCCAAGGACAGCAAGAAGGAAGGACAAAGGAAATGAAACAGTAAAAACGAGATGTTTTCAGACAGGTAATGGTGGCACACACCTTTAATCCCTGCACTCCAGAGGCAGAAGCAGGCTGATTTCTGATTTTGAGGTTAGCCTGGTCTACAGAGTGAGTTCCGGGACAGCCAGGGTTACACAAGAAACCCTGCTGCAGGCATAAGAAAAACAAACAAACAAGCAAAACCCACACACACACAACAAAATAAAAAGGATGCTTCCTAAGGTGAAAGATTCCACAAAGACCATGGTTGACAGAGCCCTGCAGAACTACAGCAGACATCATGAGCATAGGGGAGAAAGTGCCTTAAGGGAAGGCAGGAGAGGGAAAGTATCTGCTCAGTGCTATCCTGATTCCACCTTTCCATTAGTCAAGGCTTGGCTGCGGTTTGCTCCCCCGCCCTTCTAGGTAGCTGCACTCAGTCCCTTTGGCACCCACTTAGAAAGCTGAATTCCACACAACACTGCACAGTGTTTACTCAGTCCCGGTAGAGGCAGAAGAAGCCACACACCCACACCTTCCTGGTCTCTAAGGCAGCACCAAGTCCTGGAACGCTCAGCCTTTGTAGCCGAGACATGGTTCAGGAGAACTTAGTACACCGCATTTAAGCTGCCTCTGACACAATGCTTCTCTTCCCACCCCTCCTCCTCTCCTTCTCCCCCTCTTCCTTTAGCTGATTTGGGATCTCATCATGTACTTGGGCTGATTTTAAACCCCTAGCCTCAACTTAGCTTTCTAACTCAGCCTCCAGAGTTGCTGGCACCACCTATGCTCCTCCATGCTGGTTGCTCTTGCATAAATCACTATGTCTTTCTCCCTTCCCTCATGGCACACAGGTCTGGGGTCCGCTTGTGTGTGAGTGCGCTCTCTCTCTCTCTCTCTCTCTCTCTCTCTCTCTCTCTCTCTCTCTCTCCCCCATGGGAATATGACCCTTGCCTCCTTGTAATCTGTTGGGTCTGTATGACTGGCTCAACCAAAAGTCAGAGTTCTGTATGTGCTCTTAGCATTTAAGAGAGGGAGGAGTGAGCTGTCACAGGTTTCAACTGCAGCAACCCTAGAAGCCAGGCTGTAACAGTAAGGCTCAAGATCAAGGTGGGATAAGTTCCTGAGACATTTCCTCAGACTGGCTTCCCAGCTGACATACTGCAGAGAAGAGGCAAGGCATCAAAGGAAGGCTGGGGAATGTGCTCAGAAAAGAGGAAAAGCAAGGGCCGCAACAGTAAGAAACAGGGGTCCAGAGTAAGTCCTAGGAACTGTATTCTGGTGCCTATGCAGTTTTGGTCTGTAAATCACTACCTCAAGGCTTTCTTATTGCCGCAAAAGATTCTTCACTGTGGCTGTGGGCCATTGGCAGGACACAAGCAGATAGCTGTATGTCAACGGAACCGGTTGCCAGCCATCCTTGAGGCTTCATATGCAGGAATGACTTTGCTTCCTACTGAAGCTCCCTTCTCTGGAATGTTAGAGGTGCTTCTTCCCACTCCTATGTTGGAAGAAACACACGATTCAGTTATCACCTTCCTCAGCCCCTCAGCTTATATGTCCGGGATAACTGATTTTTATCTTTGCGAAGAGTTTGAGATTAAACTTGAAAAAAGAGGCTATCATTTTGTCTTTTAGGGGCTTCCTTTCCCCTACAGTATATAGATATAGATGATATAGATATCTCAAGAAACAAAGAGATGAAAAACTTCTAGGTATGAAATTAACAGGTCAGTTAATTTCAGCAGTTGCTGAAGGTAATTTTTCTCTTCTTGTTCAAATGTCCTTTGGCACAGAAACAAAATATTCATAGGGATGGACCCACAATCTTATCAGATTGGCACATCTATATTTTACATTATCGAAATTGGGAACTCAGAATTTGAGGAAGATTGTCGTGGACATTTAGAAGGGGCTGAGACAAGATGAATAAAAGTAAATAATAAAAACCCACATGCGGGCTGTAGAGGGCACGAAGGGGAAAAAAAGCTCTTAGGAAATGTCTTGTATCTGCTTCCACAGGATAACAGACCCCAGAGATGGCTTCAGACAGGCAGAAAATCCAGCTCCCCTGTTGTGACATATGGTGTCACGTTCAGAGTGGGTGCTAAGGTGATGGCTGCTTTGGCCATAATCAGCAGAGCAACAGTCAAGAGCAGCATGTCCCGAGGAACAAGGAGAAAGGCATTCACATTCAACTCTTGCATTGAGTGTCTTAATTAAGGCACCCAGGGAGGACTGGCTTTTTTGCCATTGAAAAAAACATATTGTAGGTTCCCTATGTCAGCCACCAGTCATTTGGCATGTACTGTCTCATACGTGGTTTAAAGAACTTTTTTGGGGTAGGCACTGTAGTTTTTCCAGGATCATACAGAAAATAAGTAGTAGATCTAGAAATAAACCAAGAATGCCTGGTTTCAAGATGTGTCCTCTGCTTATTGGAATACAGTTTCTCCAAATAAATATCCTGTTATTAACAATACTAAGATTTGAAATCAGCCTAGCATCCAGCAATGGAAGAACGGGTATTGAAATGAAGACACACCATGTAAACAATGAAATACCCCCAGTCTTTTAAAACGAGGGGATCCATACACGGACATAGATGAAACTGGAGGGCAATATATGGATTGAAATATACCAGACACAGAAGACAAACGGCATCAAATTTCACTTATTTATGGAATCTTAAAAAGGACAATGTACAGACGTAGAGACTCGAATGTTGGTTATTACAGGCTGCAGAGAGAAGAGTAGACACAAGGAAAATACATCGGCCTTTCCTGCTTTCCTTAACACCTTCCTCCTTCCAAAGGTGTTGTGCTGAGGAAACTGCCCATTTGCTTTAGAGGGTTTCCTTAAAACTCCTCTCAGTCTATGTCCCCTTCCCATCTCATTTTCCCTGAGTTGGCACCTTTCCTCCCCTCCAGCCCCTCCCTCCCTGCCAACTTTTCCCCAGCCAAGATTCTTCCCACTCTATATGTATGTCTGCATCGGAACCCAAGCTCCCCAGGGTAGGTGGGAAACTTGTCCTTCTACATATTTGTCGAGGACCAGGTGCATTTAAGGAGCTAAATAAAAAGTAAATACCACACGGTCGGAACAGATGAAGTATAAAATACTTCAGATATTATCTCTGGGCTCTAATTATTTCAGATCTACAGACAGGAGAAACATAAACATATGACTCCCTTCAAAATAATCAAAGGACATTTTTGGCATCTCCGTTTCAGGAATAGGCTGTCAAGGTGGATGGAGAGCAGAGATGTTTTCCATCCTCAGCATCTTGAGAGCTGAGTCCTAGCTCCTGCCGTGATCAAACCTGAAGGGCCGGCTCTACGCTGAACACTAGTGCAATTTTGCCTTTCCCCAGCAACAACCACAGCCAATCCACTGAAACCTATCAGGGAAAATTCCTCCATAGTGGTAGATGGTTTCCACAATTCTTCATCTGGGCCACGTTGTTATGTGGGTGTCTGGCTGGGTACACTTCATTAAACTCTAGGCTCCTGTAAAGTGCCCAGAGGAGGAGGAGGAAGAATCCACTGCCCAACAAAAATGAAAGAATTAGTGAGAAGTTTGGAAATGTAGAGGAAATAGATTGCTTTTCTTTTTCTAACTTTTCTGAGGCATGATTTACAAGTGACAGGCCATACAATACACATTAGGATATGCAATGTGGTGTTTACAGTCACGTGCATTGTGTGCTGACAAACACAGCAAAGGTAACTGAAAGCTCGTTGCCTTAGTATCACCATTTTTGGGCAGGAGTGGTTGTAAGAACACTTGAAATCATCTGATTTAGGAAATGCCAAGTGTTCAGTGTACTTTTTAGTACTTATTTTTATTTTAATGTGTATGGGTGTTTGCCTCAATGCCTGTCTGTGTAACATGTATGCAGTGCTCTCAGAGGCCAGAAGAGGGAGTCAGGTCCCCTGAGACTGGAGTTACAGACAGCTGTGAGCTGTTGTGAGGATGCTGGGAGATGTAACAGGTACACAGCACTTGGTTTTCTGTACCTGTTACATCTCACAGAGCATACGGTCTACAAGGTCCATTCATTCTGTTGCGAGTATGACTTCCTCCTTCCTTCTTTCCTTTCTTTTGTTTCTTTCTCCCTCTTTCTTTTCCTTTTTTCATGTTTGTGTATGGCTAGTGTGAGTGAGCATTTGCGTATGTGCATATATGTAGAAGCCACATTCAATGTAAGGTGTCTTTCTGATTCTCCAACTTGTTTTGAGTCATGGTCTCTCGCTGAACCTGAAACTCACCAATTCAGCTTTGCTGCTTGGCCAGCAAGACCACAGGAGCCTCCTGTCTCCAGTTCCGCAGTGCTGGGATCACCGGCCTACACAGCTGTACTTGATTTTTTCATGAGTACCAGGGAACCCAGGTCTTCATGCTTATTCAACATGCATTTTACTGACTGAGCCATCTCCCTAACCCCAGATTTCTTCCTTTCTTAAGGCTGAATAATATACCACTGTGTAAGTCTATCGACATCACATTTTCTCTGCCTGCTAATAGTCTAACAGACAATTGGTTTCTACTTTTGTATTGGTTACTTTTTTATTGCTGTGATAAAACACCACAACCAAGGCAACTTATAGGGTGAATTTGGGGACTTTGATGCCAGAAGGCTAAGAATACATCACCACCAAGGAAGCGAGCATGGCAGCAGGCAGGCAGGGAGGCACAGAACTGGAGCAGTCACTGAGAGCTGGCATCTTAATCTACAAAAACAAAACACAGGAGCTAACTTGAAATGAAGCAAGTCTTTTGAAAGCTCAGCATCCGCCCCCGGTGACATACTTCCTCTAGCAAGGCCTCCAAATTCTCCCTAAACAGTTACCAACTAGGACTCAAGCATTCAAATACCCAAGATTTACGAAGAACATCTCTTTGAAATCACCACAGCATCCTTCTTGGCTATTGGGAGTGTTGGTGCAATGAACACAGCATAGCTGCCTACTCAATACATGGATCTAATTTCTTTTGTGTAGATAGATAACTTTATTTCTCTTTTTAATATAGGCACTGTATCCAAATAGTAATTCTAAAAATGGTAATTCCATTTTTTTCTTATTTCTGTGGGACTCTCCATAGTGATTTTCATTATGAGTGGAAATTTCCAGTACCAGCCACAGGGAATAAAGAAAGATTCCTTTAGTTTACATCCTTGCCAACTTGCTTTCTTTTGACTTTAGTTAACTATCCTGAGACATAAGATAATTAATATTTTTGTCATGGTTTTAATGTACATTTCTATGAATTTTAGCAATGCTGAAACTATTTTCAAACACCTGTTGAACACTGGCTGTCTTCTTTGTAGACAATTTTTAATTGATTCTCTTTGTGACTGAGTTGCATAAGCTCAGCACGTGTTTTGCATGTAAAGCCCTCTGGAGGAATCATCTATAAATATTGCCTCCTGCCCTAGAGATTGTCTCCTTGTCTTAAAGACTGCTGTCTGTGCTGTGCAGAAGCTGTTTTAGTTTTCACCCCACACCTCTTTTTTCTTTTGCTGTCTGTGTTTTGGTATTGTATCCAAAACTTACTGCCAAGATCCGTGTCAAGGAGTTCTCTCATGTTTTCTTCTTAGAGTTTTACGGCTTAAGATCTAATAATTAGGTCCTTTACCTATTTGTGTTATTGTGTAGATATAAGAGGGCTTCAATTGTAGTTTCTCCCTCCCCCATCTCATTTTCTCAGCACCATGCAATGAATGTGTCCTTTCCCAGTGGGTCATTATTGTATTCTTTCTTTGTGCCAGTGTCAAAGATTTGTTGGGTATGCATATCAGTTTGTCTCTGTGCTCCCATTGTATCCTGCAGGTCTAACTGCCTGCTTTTTTTTAACGCTTCTGTGGTACTTTAATTGATATAGGTTTGCAATGTAGGTTGATATCAGAAAGTATGACACTTTTATCTTTTGCTCAGTGTTGCTTTAATTATTCTTGGTCTCTTGTAATTCTGCACAACTAGAATTATCTCTATTTCTGTTTTTAAAAAATGTGCATTGCATCAAATTCATGGATCACAGTTTAATAATAACACTTATTTGAATCTATGAAAATTGCATATTTATCAATTAGTGTTATTTTCTTCGAACTTTTCTTCACTATCTAATTTTTTCCACTAGAAAGATCTTTAACACACTTAGTTAAACTTATTTTGAAGCATTTTCTTCTTTTGGATATTATTATAAACTGAGCTATTTTATTGTGTTGGGGGGGTGTGTGCAAACAAGCCAAGACACGTGAGCGGAGCTGAGAGAGAACATTTTGAATCAATTCTCTCCGTCCACCATGTTGAGTCTTTACTGTTGTTTCTGTGACTCTGTGTAACCTAGGATAGCTGCTCCATGACTTCCAGGCAATTCTATTTTTACATGAGTTTCAAGGACTGAAGTCAAATCATGCAGCAAGTGCTTTTATTCACTGAGCTATCTCAAGAGGGATATTTTAAACATCATCTTGGAATAGTGTCTAAGAAAACTTTTTGTATGGTGGTTTTTCTGTGTATAGGGAAATATAGGTCATGGGGATGTGCATGTTAGTGCATGTATGTGTGTGTATGTATAAGTATGTGTATAAATGAGTGTGTGTGTGTGTGTGTGTGTGTGTGTGTGTGTGTGTGTGTGTGATCACAGACCAATCTCAGATGTACTTCTCAGGAGCTATTCATCATCTTTTGAGATCAGGGGTCTTTCCTTAGGCTAGAATTCACCAAGCAGACAGAGCTGGCTGGCCATCAGTCCCCTAAGCTGATGTACACACCTCTCCAGAACTAGGACTGCAAGTGCACATGATGCTCAGCTTTTGTTTATAGATTTTACTATTCTTTAAGTTTACTGAATTTGTTTTTCAGTTCTAACCTGTATTGGTGAAGTCTTTAAGGTAGGTGTGTGTGTGTGTGTGTGTGTGTGTGCACGTGTGTATATCTATGTTAACTTTCCATTATCATGACAAAATGGTTGGAAACAAGACAGCTGAGAGGGATAACGATTTGCTCTGCTCCCACATTGGGGCATCTGTAGTCAGTGGGCCTGTGGTAAGACAGGATATCATCGCAAGGAGAGAATGACAAGGAAAGCCACTCTGCTAGTGGTTTTCAGAAGGCAGGAAGTAAGTGGGTGGCTGGAGGAATGGCCTAGGGAAGAGACACAGCACCCAAGGCCACAGCCCTGAGTACTCACTCCCTGCAGCTAGAGCTCTTTTGTGAATTCTTACAGCCTCCCAATAGTTCACCAAGTTTCCAGTGATGAGGTCAGAGTCTCCAATATACAATCATTTTCCCAAAGCCCCTCATCTGAACACTGCTACACAGAGGAATCAAACTTTCAATACACGAGCCTTCAGAGACATTCCAGATCAAAACCGTGAAAGCAAAACGTTTGTTTAAAATCTATTTAATTGCGTGTCTGTGTGAGTGCATACCACAGGTGTGAACAAAAAGGCTTGGCTCTGGGATTAGAGGCATTTGTGAACTTCATGATGTGAATACTAAGACTCAAATCAAAAAGTCCTCTGGAAAAGCAGTAAGCACTCTTAACCACTGAGCCGACACCTGGAGACAAAATGTTTGTTTCTTCTTTTCTGGTTTACATACCTTTTATTTCTTTTTCTTATGCAGTTGCTTTGGCTACTTACAGCCAGTCTCATATTAAGTGTGGAAAACAAACAAGAAAACCTTAGAGCATTACCACCATTTTGTTGTTATAAGACTCTGACAGATTCTTCTGAGTGGGAAACAAGGCTCTTTTGACATCTGAGCCAACAGAGGCACTGGAGGCCTACAGAAAACAAGAAAGCACAGCACTGTGGAATGTCGTCAACAGAAAGGCACACACGAGGAGAGGGAGCCTAATAGACAGCACAGGCTTCCGGGAGCAGTGGTTCTCAACCTTACTAATGCTACGACCCTTTAATACAGTTCCTCATACTGTGCTATGAATCATAGTGAAAATATCTGTGTTTCCTGATGGACTTCGGCAACTGCTAGGAAAGGGTCGTTTAACCCTTTAGGGGTCATGATCCACAGGTTGAGAACTGCTGCCTCAGAGGGCATTTTCTTGGGTTGTGTAAGAACAAGAACTGTTCTTTTAGCTGGGCATGGTGATGTGACGTATGCCTGTAATCCCAGCACTCGGGAGGCAGAGGCAGGTGGATGTCTGTGAGTTCAAGGCCAGCCTGGTCTACAAAGCAAGTCCTATGTCAGCCAGGGCTACACAGAAGAAACCCTGTCTCAAAAATTCAAAAAAAGGGGGGAAAACAAAAACAAGAAAACCAAAAACTGTTCACTTTCAAAAGTGACACAGTAAAAGAGAAAGCAGCAGTATGTGGTGTTTCACAGCGAAGCTGGGGTAGGAGATGAAGTTTCAGAGAAGACATCAGAATGTCTCTAGCCCCAGGAAAACAGACACCAATACAATGCAATGTTAGGTTCTCGACATCTCTGTGGTTCCTGTCTTTTGTCATTTGCTGCAGCGGTCGCCCAGCCACCCCCTCACAAACCCCCCCGCAACCCCCCTCTCACAACCCCCCCTCACAACCCCCCTCTCACAACCCCCCCTCACAACCCCCCCAACACACACTCATCCCCACAGCAGCAGAGCTATAGTGGCTTCATTGTATTCAAGGTCTGGGAATACCGTTACCCTCATTTAACGGACATGAAAACTAAGGCTCTGAAAGACTCACCAGACTACTCAGGATCGCACTTCTTGAAAATGGCGCAAAGACTGGAGGCTTCCGGTTTCAGATCCAGGACTCTTTACATTAAAAAAAAAAAAAAGTGATAATTATATTACAATGTTTCCTTCTTGAACTCAAAACCTGAAAAAGACCTGGTACAATTCCTGTTCGACTTTTTGGACACTCATTGGTTGGGTACTCATTCATATTCCCACCCCCATAGGTTTTCTGTAGCTGACTTACTATTAAGACTAAGACAGATCAAGCTTAATTAAAAATAATAATAATAATACAAGAACAGGTTTATTTGAGTAGAGCAACTCCCAGGTGAGTTCTCCAATACCAGGAGAAGTCAAACGCCCAAACTAAATCAGGAAGGTTCTATAGCCTGTGGGTTAAGTGTGATGACGATGCTGTGTCCACTAGAAGCAGGTTTGAATGGTCAAAAACTGAGCACTTTAGGCAGTGACTTGGGTGCTGGCAACTTCAGGAGAGGAGCTGCTGCAGCTGCCAAGAATGCAGAACTGGGCTTTTTGGAGCCTTTTTTTTTTCCTGGAGATTCTTGGAGAGGGCAGGGTCTAGAGAGAGAGATAGGGCTTCTCGGACTGAGCAGTATAGACATGCTCTCACCAATAGTGCCTCATACATAATTTGTAAGACTACCCATTTCATCCCCACCTCTGTGCCTTTTCCTCCCTTTGAGAACTTCTCTTTTCCATCTGATTGTATGCAGTCTGACTGCTTCGACAATCTGAACTGACTGTTTTATTATAAAATAGTACTCTGTTACGATTTTCTTGAATTGTCCTCAAATCACTAACCTACAATACAAGATACAAAGTAAACTCCCTGCAGACAGTTGTTTGTTTTGTGTTTTCTTGCCAATTATGTCTTGATCTGTAGAGGATTTTTCCTGTTACCCTTGGGCTAGCATTCAGCGTTCATACATCAGGCCCTCCATGAAATCTTGATTACTGATGAAATACCAAAGAACCAGTATATAAAATACAAAATATAAAGACTTGCAAGTTAAGATAAAATCAGTAGCCAAAATAATTCTATCCAATGAAACAGAAAATTTAAGGAACAAAACTGCCAGTGAATCGGATTAAAAAGACAGAACGAGGTGAAAAGCAGACTGAACCCATGACTTTGCCTGCCCTTGAGGTTCTGGCACTCTACGAAAAGGAGAAATGACGTCTTAGGCTCCTTGAGAAATCCTTGGTACCGTCTGCAAATAGAGCTGTGCTTGGCCTTTTGTGGAAGGATGTGATGGATTCTGTTCATATTCAGCTTTCTGCATGTCATACGCATCTCATCAGAGCAGAAGGCTGTAGTAATTGTGGCTGTGAAATAACAAGAGCCCATGATCTCCGCTCTTGGAGAGTTACACTGTGTGCAGACGGGAGAAAAGCTTGCTTAAATGAGCAACAGGTGAAAACAGCAAGCCCCTAAACTGCATCTAGGCAGAGTTGACGAATATTTCAAAGATAGTAGAAGGACCTAGGTAAGAGATTTTGCAAACAGAGTTAGCAAAAAGAACTGGATTTAATTTTATGGGCAGAAAGGCGCAAGTGTTCCAGTGTGTGCAAGATGGTAGGAAGAAAGAATGATGTACCCAGTGCACTAACGAGGATGTATCATTACGATGGGAAGTGGAATATTCCTAGGCAGATATAGGACACAGAATGTCATTATTGCCTCAAGCCAAATAATGAGTTATTGGTTGACCAAAAAGGATGATATTTTGAAAATTGTTTACTCCATGAAACAAGAAAACCATATTTTTTCAGTGAATCTACACTTGAATAACAATTAGTAGAAATAAAAAATATTTGTCAAATATTGTCAAAAACAGTCCAACAAGCCTTCCTACTACCCTAGTAAAGGAAATCAGAGTAGTATTTTGGGGAAGACTTCCATCCCATACCATAGTTTCACATTACTGCCCAAATTCAGAGATTAAGAGTGTGTATCGTTTACATCCTAAATTTTTGGGTATACAGACTTCACTATTATGTATGGTCTACTTAGGGAGATCTTCATGGATGAGCCCCCAGTCTAATAATATATAGATAAAGATATAGCTATGCCTGTGTGTATATGTATTTGTAAAGTATGTGAATACATGAACTACACCTTATCCAGTAGCTAAACTAACAGAATATCACCCTACTTACCACACATTATTATTTATTTTTACAACCTCCAGTCTCTGAGATCAGTAGCATTTACACAAGACAAAAATAAAATAAAATTCTTGGAGCCATCAGAATACTTGTTTCAATAATCTACAGTGCCATAAGAAGGAAGACCCAGAAGAGAGGAGTAAGTGGTGTCTGATAGTGTCTAATTTTCCCTCAGACCGCTGCTAGGAGCCTAGCATGCTTTGGCAAGGCCTATATTTCCCACCTGTATTTTTCCCTTCTTTTTTTTAATTCTAGCCACAGTTGGCCTCTGTGCCAACTCTTAAATCATCATAAATTTTGTTCTTGTGAACCTTAATGAATGCTTGGCCAAGATGCTGTAACTATTGACTTCTATATGGGAGCATAAATGGAATGAGAAGGGGGAAAACAAAAATTCACTCTGTGAAAAACTGGATAAAACGGAGAAAAAGATCACAGTGAACCCAACGTCGCCATTTGCCTTTAATGTGAAGGAGGCCTTGTTTTCACGGTGTGGCAGCTTTCAGGGGTTTTAATCTCAAAGTGGCTGATCAATTTAAGGTAAGTGGCAGGCGTTTGGCTTGGTTCCCAGGCTTGGCTTCGCTGCTCTTGAACAAGAAAGGATTCCATAAGACACACAGACAACAGACATCACCAGCGCTCCCACATTCCAAGCATTTTAACACAGATTAGGTTGGCGCGATTCTACTGTTTGCATTTTCCTCTTCCTTGCCCTGGTTACCCAAGATGGTTTCCTCAGGTCAAGACCCTTCCTACGCCAAACAGTTTTCAGGGCTGAGAGGGGAAGAGAGGAAAAAGTGAGCCTTCCTCAGCAGGTAATTGAACAGTGAACTTCCTGCCTCAGGCGCCCGTCTCCCAGACAGGAACTGTTTTACATGCATGCCTGAGGCGGGGAAGGAGATAATTTCTTTAGCAAGGACAAAATGAATTCAGTTAGGAATGCCCAAAGGATTAACAGAGTGATCTGTAGTTATTTCACTTTAGCTTTTATGAGCAGGAGCCTCACACGTTAACTCTCTCATCTAGTGAGTTCCTTTTCATGAACACGTTCACACGCTGTACTCAATATAGTTGATATTAAATCTATTACTCTCTTCTGTTCTTTGAAAATTTTTCTTAATTCATTTAAAATATAACCTAAGTTAAATAAAATGTGCCTTCTATTGATCACACATACACACACAAGTTTCTGTGCATTTGGGTTGCCTCATGCCTTTATGGGAACTTGTGCATTAATTGACATTTTCACAAGTTTTTCAGGCACTTTGTCTTTGATATGTTCAAGAATGTTCTTTTTTTTTGAGACATGTACATAAAATAGTTCTCCTCTCAGAATTTAATTAAAATAAAAGAAATTAATGTAGATTTTAAGTAACCTTTTTACCTATTAAACTTTTCAAAAGCAATTTATAAAGCAAAGCTGCCACATTGTGAAAACTCAGTGCACCCAGAAATGCCACTTTTAACAAACCGAAGGCTGACACTGACACACTTCATCACAACAAGAGCAGTGTTTAAAATTAAGAAATTTAGATTAACAGAGCATATTCTTCTTTGTCAGCATTGGCTTAGACTCTCGGGCAATTATATGTCCCTGTATGTATATAGGCATGTACTCAAGTGAAATTAGTATGACTTAAAACAGGAGTAGAGAGCATGAGCGAATGAGAAGCAGCCAGCCTTCTGCTGCTGCCCATATCTTGTAAAGATGTGATATCTGGGTCTTCAGACACTCCTTTCCCTCCCTAAGATTTTTTTATTATTATTACTTAAAAAAAAATGCCAATCCAAATTTCCACTCCATCCCCTCCTCCCACTTCCCTCTCACCCCCTCCAACACACCCTCTCACCCCACCCCCTCCAATCCTAAGAGAGGGCAATGCGCCCCACCCTGTGGAAAGTCCAGGCCCTCCCTACTACATCTAGGTTGAGCAAGGAATACATCCAAAGAGAATAGGATCCCAAGAAACCAGTACGTGCAGTAGAGACAAATCCCAGTGTCACTGTCAGTGGCCCCTCAGTCGGCCCCACCTGTCAACCACCTTCAGAGGGACTAGTTTGTTTCCATGCTCGTTCACTCCCAGTCCAGTTGGAGTTGGTGAGCTCCCATTAGCTTAAGCAAACTGTCTTGGTGGATGTACCTCTCATGGCCTTGAATTCCTTGCTTATACTCTTTACTCCTTCCACCCTTTAGATCTTGGAAGCTCAGTCCAGGGCCCCAATGTGGGTCTTTGCCTCTGTTTTCATCTGTTGTTAGATGAAGGTTCTATGGTGATATTTAAGACAATCATCAGTTTGACTACAGGGCAAGGCCAGTTCAGACACCCTCTCCTCTATTGCTTAGGGTCTTAGCTGGGGTCACCCTTGTGGATTCCTGGGAATTTTTCTAGAGCCACTTTTTTTTTTTTTTGCAAACTCCATAATGGCTCCCTCAACCAAGATATCTCTTTCCTTGCTCTCAAATCTGTCCTTCCTCCATCTTGACTATCCCATTCCCTCAAGTTCTCCTCAACCCCCCTTCTCCCCTTCCTTCTACCCCCTGCACCCATGCTCCCAAATTTTGTCAGGTGATCTTGTCTGCTTCTAATTTCCAGGTAGATTTATATATGTTTTTCTTTGGATTCACCTTATTACTTAGTTTCTCTAGGATCATTAACTATAGGCTCAATGTCCTTTGTTTATGGCTAATATCCACTTATGAGTGAGTACATACCATATTTATTTTTGGGGGTCTAGGTTACTCAAGATAGTGTTTTCTAATTCCATCCATTTGCATGCGAAATTCAAGGTGTCATTGATTTTTACCGCTGAGTAGTAATCTAATGTATAAATGTGTCTTTATCCATTCTTCAGTTGAGGGGCATCTAGGTTGTTTCCAGGTTCTGGCTATTACAAATAATGTTGCTATGAGCATAGTTGAACAAATGCTTTCGTAGTATGATTGAGCATCTTTTGGGTATATTCCTAAGAGTGGTATTGCTGGATCCTGAAGTAGGTTGATTCCCAATTTTCTGAGAAACCACCACACTGATTTCCAAAGTGGTTGTACAAGTTTGCATTTCCACCAGCAATGGATGAGTGTTCCTGTTACTCCACATCCTCTCCAGCATAGGCTATCATTCGTATTTTTTATTTTAGCCATTCTGACAGGTGTAAGATGGTATCTCAAAGTTGTTTTGATTTGCATTTTCCTGATAGCTAAAGAAGTTGAACATGTCCTTGAGTATCTTTTGGCCATTTGAAATTAGTCTGTTGAGAATTCTGTTTACTTCAGCACCCCATTTTTTAATTGGATTATTTATAATTTTAATGTCTAATTTCTTGAGTTCTTTATATATTTTGGAGATCAGACCTTTTTCTAATGCAGGGTTGGTGAAAATCTTTTCCCATTCTTATTGTCTTATTGACTGGTTCTCGGTTTCAGGTCCCATTTATTTATTGTTGCTCTTAGTGTCTGTGCTACTGAGGTTATATTTAGGAAGTGGTCTCCTGTGCCCATGCATTGAAGACTACATTCCACTTTCTCTTCTATGAGGTTCAGTGTGGTCAGATTTATATTGAGGTCTTTAATTCATTTGGACTTGAGTTTTATGCATGGCAATCGATATGAATTTATTTTCATTCTTCTATAGGTTGACATCCAGTTATGCCAGCACCATTTGTTGAAGATGCTTACTTTTTCCATTGTATAATTTTAGCTTCTTTGTCAAAAATCAGGTATTCCTAGGTGTGTGGATTGATATCTGGGTCTTCAATTCGATTCCACTGGTCAATGTATCTGTTTTTATGCCAATACCAAGCTGTTTTCATTACTGTAGCTCTGTAATAGAGCTTAATGTTAGGGATGGTAATGCCTCTGGAAGTTTCTTTATTGTATAGGGATTGTTTTGGCTACCCTGGGTTTTTTGTCTTTCCATATGAAGTTGATTATTGTTCTTTCATGGTCTGTGAAGAATTGTGTTGGGATTTTTATGGGGATTGCATTGATATATAGATTGCTTTTGGTGGGATTGCCGTTTTTACTATGTTGATCCTTCCTATCCAAGAGCAGAAAATGGAGATCTTTCCATTTTCTGGTGTCTTCTTCAATTTCTTTCTTCAAAGACTTAAAGTTCTTGTCAAATAGATCTTTTGCTTCCTTGGTTAGTGTTACCCCAAGATATTTTATGTTATTTGTGGCTATTGTGAAAGGTGATGTTTCTCTGATTTCCCTCTCAGCTTCTTTATCTTTTGTGTATAGGAGTGTTGTAAAAGGAGGAGAGTGGGTTCTTTTGTTAGTCTTGGCCCGGCTAGCTTAACTCCCGAAATAATCACACAGAAACTGTATTCATTTAAACACTGGCTGGCCCATTATTTCTAGCCTCTTATTGGCTAACTCTCACATATTAGTTTAACCCATCTCCATTAATATGTACAGCTGCTTGACTGTGGCTTACTGGCATGAGTCTAATCAATGTCCATCTTGGGCAGGAGAACCATGGCATCTGCCACACTACCCTTCTTCTCATCATTCAGTTCAATCTCCTCCACCTATCTAAGTTCTGCCCTATCAAAAGGCCAAGGCAGTTTCTTTACTCAAACAATGAAAGCAACACAAAATACAGAAGAACTTCCCACACCATAGGAGGGCTACTGATTTTTTTTAGTTAATCTTGTATCCTGCCACATCACTGAAGGTATTTATCAGCTGTAGGATTTCTCTGGTAGAGTTTTGGGGGTCACTTATGTACACTATCATATCATCTGCAAATAACAAAAGTTTGACTTCTTCCTTTCCAATCTGAATCCCCTTGACCTCCTTATGTTGTCTTATTGCTATTGCTAAAACTTCAAGAACTATGTTGAAGAAATATGGAGTAGACAACCTTGTCTTGTTCCTGATTTTAGTGGAATCACTTTGAGTTTCTCTCCATTTAATTTGATGTTAGCTGTTGGCTTGCTCTATATTGCTTTTATTATATTTAGATATGATCCTTGTATCCCTGATCTCTCCAAGACCTTTATCATGAAGGGGTGTAGGATTTTGTCAAATGCTTTTTTAGCATCTAATGAAATGATCATATGTTTTTTTCTTTCAGTTTATTTATATGATGGATTATATTGATAGATTTTCATATGTTGAACCATCACTGGGATGAAACCTACTTGATCATGATAGATGACTGTTTTGATGTGTTCTTGGATTTGGTTTGCCAGTATTTTATTGATAATTTTTGCCTCCAAGTTCATGAGTGAGATTGGCCTGTAATTCTCTTTCTTGGTTGAGTCTTTGTGCAGTTTTGGTATCAGAGTAGCTGTAGCCTTATAAAAAGAGTTTGGCATTGACCCTTGTGTTTCTATTATGTGGAATACTTTGAGGGTTATAGGTATTAGTTCTTCTCAAAAGTTCTGGTAGAATTCTGTTCTAAAACCACCCGACCCTGAGCTTTTATTGGCTGGGAAGTTTTTGATGACAGCATCTATTTCCTCATGGCTTATATGTCTACTTAAATTGCTCACCTGGTCTTGATTTAATTTTGATATATGGTATCTACCTTTAAAAAATTGTCCCTTTTTTTTTTTTTTTTACATTTTCCAATTTTGTGGAATACAGGTTTTTGTAGTAGGACCTAATGATTCTCTGAATTTCCTCAGTGTTCATTGTTATATCCCCCTTTTCATTTCTAATTTTGTTAATTTGGATGTTCTCTTTCTGCCTTTTGGTTGGTTTTGGATAAGGGTTTGTCAATCTTGTTGATTTTCTCAAAGAATCAGCTCTTTGTTTCATTGATTCTTTGTATTGTTTTTTTTTTTTGTGTTTCTATTTTGTTGACTTCAGCCCTCAATTTTATTATTTCCCGTCTTCTACTTTTCCTGGGTGAGTCAGGTGTGCTGTTAAGTCTCTAATGTGAGCTTTCTCCTTTTTCTTTATGTGGGCACTTATGAACATTCCTCTTTGCACCACTCATAATGTCCTACAGGTTTGGATATGTTGTGCCTTCGTTTTCGTTGAATTCAAGGAATACTTTAAGTTCTTCCTTCATTTTTTTTCCTTTACCCAGTGGTGGTTCAGTAGTTGACTGTTCAGTTTACATGAGTTTGAAGAATTTCTGGGAGTAGTACTGTTGCTAAATTCTAACTTCACTCCATGGTGATCCAATAAGACACAGGAGGTTATTCCAATTATTTTGTATCTATGGTGGAAGAAGAAGAATGTCTCCAGAAAGGTATGTTCTGATTTCCATGTGAGCATACACACAAAATAAATAAATGCAATCAAAATTTTAAGGGAATAGATCAAAATGTAAAGTGGGAAAAGACAGTAGACATGTTTAAGTGGCAGAAAAAATTCAACCGTACACTTCTGTCTTAGTCACAGTTCTATTGCCATGAAGAGACACCAGGACCTTGGCAATTATTTTAAGAGGAAGTATTTAACTGGAGTCTTGTTTACAATCTCAGAGACTTAGTCCGTCATCATTATGGCTTGGAGCAAGGAGGCAGACATGGTACTGGGAAGTAGTTGAGAGCTTTGTTCTAATCCACAGGCAGAGAGACAAACAGAGAGAAGGGTCTGGTGTGAGCCCACCTGCAGTGACACACCTCCTCCAACAAGGCCACAACACCTAATCCTTCTAATCCTATCAAACAGTTCCACTCCTAGATGACTATTCAAATATATGAACCTCTGTGGGCCATTCTTATTCAAAACACCACAAGTCTCATTTTGTAAATTAATAGGAAGGACAGACTTCTTATTTGAAGAGGTTTATTACAAAAGAGACTATCCAATCCAAATGGCCAAGAAACATTAAATAAATAAATAAATAAATAAATGTTCACAATCATTAGTTACCAGAAAATGCTAGTTCAAAACAAAATAGGTCATCTTTACACACACTCTAGAATGGTTACCTCTGAAAGCATTGAAAATATCAAATGTTAGTAAAAAACACAGCAACAGAAGCCATATAATATTAGTGGAAATATAAATTGATAAAGTCATAGTTTTATAACCAGATATGAATAAATGCACATTCATTGCAGATAGGACACAGCCCAACACATCATGGAAATTATTCTACCCAAGTCTATCTCAGTGAAACAGTGAATTTATTGAGGTCATTTATAGGCACATCAGTGAATATATATTAGGTTATTTACAGGAGAATGGGTAACTCAAAGGCAGCATTATCCAAAATCCCAATATGAGTGATAAATAAAGAAAGCTACATCCCTGAAGCTCCCATTGAAATGTCTGTCCTTTGCAAAAGTTACTACTTATATGACCATGGGAAGAGATATTGTGAATCCTGTAAATTTCATAAGCTTCCTGAGCCTTGTAAATTTCACTTACTTCCCAGTCTTATAAACCTTTCACTCCCCCCAAGGAAGAAATATTTCAACTAGCTACACAATATCATTTTGGAAATCTATTTCTTGATCTGTAGCTAAGCAATTCAACCCATTTGGGTAAATCCAACAGAAATGCATAAGGATGTATACAGCAGTTAAAAGGATAGTCTTAGCATATTTTTAATATCCACAAAGTAGAAACAACCCATAAGTTAACAAGCAAAAGGATAAAGTGTAACGTATATATGTAATGGATCACCATACAGCAAAAATAAGAATGATTTCTATATGTAGCAAGAAATGTGAATATCTCAAAGATACAGCACTTAGCAAAAAAAAAAAAAAAAAAACACAAAAAACAAAAAAAAACATCATTTATACAAAATTCACAAACAGGAAATTCTCATTTATGGCAAGAGAAGGAAAACAAGTTTTGGGTTGTTTTATGTCTGAGGAAGGATGTATTCATTGTTACCAGGAGTTTAACCATCAGCAAGAGGACCCAGAGTAGCCACTCTTCCCCTAGCTTGTACTGTGTGTGTGGCTAATCAGTGATAGGAAAAACTTGTGTTTTAGAGACTTACAGAATCTAAAAACACCTCTGGTGACTAAGTAATAAGGATAGGTGTGCATCATCCTTCCTTTACAGGAAAAGCACCCATGGGCCTGGGCACACCTACGAACACAGACAAGCCACCCTAGCTAGGCTCTCCAGCAAGAACTTTGGGCACAATGTAGATGAAGGTTGCTTGTTCGTTTCCTGGCTGCCCAGACCCAAATAATGACACAGAAGCTATATTAACTAAAACACTGTTTGGCCAATAGCTTGGGCTTATTTATTTCTAGCTAACTCTTACATCTTAAATTAACCTGTTTCTATTCATCTGTGTATCACCACAAGGCTGTCGCCTACCCGTAAGGTTCTGGCTGGCTACTAGTGTCCTTCTCTTCGGCAGCTACAGGGTGTCTCCTCGATTCTGCCTACTTCCTCTTTATATCTCTGTTCAGATTTCCCACCTGGCTTTACTCTACTAAGCCATTGGCGGAAACAGCTTCTTTAATAACCAATGGTAATAAAACATATTCATAGGTATGATGAAGGGAATCCCACATCATCTCCTGTTTTCTTTCTAAATTAAAAGGAAGGTTTTAACTTCAACATAGTTATATACCACTTTGGGGTCTATAGCCAAAGGATGCCCAATTGTGCCACAAGGACATGTGCTCAACTATGTTCATAGCAGCTTTGTTTGTCATAGCCAGAACCTGGAAACAACCTAAATGCCCCTTGACCAAAGAATAGATAAGGAAAATGTGTTACATTTACACAATGGAGTACTACACAGCAGAAAAAAATGACAGCTTGAATTTTGCAGGAAAATGGATGGAGCTAGAAAACATTATTTTGAATGAGGTATTTCAGACACAGAAAGACAATTATTACATGAACTTACTCATAGGTGGTTTTTAAACATAAAGCAAAGAAAGCCAGCCTACAAACCACAATCCCAGAGAACTTAGATAACAATGAGGACCCTAAGAAAGACTTACATAGATTTAATCTACATGGGAAGTAGAAAAAGACAAGATCTCCTGAGTAAATTGGGAGCATGGGGACCTTGGGGGAGGTTTGAAGGGGGGAGGGGAGAGGCAGGGAAGGGAGCAGAGAAAAATGTAGAGCTCAATAAAAATCAATAAAAAGTAAAATATTTTTTTAAAAAAAAATACTTGAATATTGAGGCTAAGATATGATGATCGCTAATTTCCTAGATCCCAAACTATCAATTCCTAATCTCTGGATGAATTGAGAGGCCCTCATGATGTTAAGATTTACTCTCCTAGGTTCAAACATAGAGAGGGTGGGGTATGGGGAGATGAAGGGATGGACAAATGCTTAAACAAATGAAGGATACAGAAAAAAAGCTATCCTACAGTCCAGCAATCCAAGCCAAAAAGCAGCCCGGTCTTGCTGTAACTTCTGCAGTCGGCAGCCGCAGCAACAGCACAGTTCTGCTCAGCTGTCGCTGCACCAGATCTAGCAAGGGCATGAGTCAACCCCGGAGATGGAAAGTGCAGTATGGACACCCTTACAGAATCACAGTCTGAGTGACAGGAAGGTATCAGAACCTACCTGCCTTGGTTCCAACACTTCAATGTTCAAGAAGTATACTAGGCTGCCTCCAAGCTCAAAAGGCAACCAGCTTACTATTTTAAGGATCAAATGAGTCTGACACCAAGCAAGCTCAACAATGGCAATGGGTTTTTGATCCCACTGCACGTACTGGCTTTGTGGGAGCCTAGGCTGTTTGGATGCTCACCTTACTAGACCCGGATGGAGGAGGGTGGTCCTTGGACTTCCCACAGGGCAGGGAATCCTGATTGCTCTTCGGGCTGAGGAGGCAGGGGGATTTGATTGGGGGAGGGGGAGGGAAATGGGAGGCGGTGGCGGGGAAGAGACAGAAATCTTTAATAAATAAATAAATAAATAAATAAATAAATAAATAAATAAATAAATAAATAAACCTCAGAAAGTTTCAAGAACTTTTTGCTTGAATGATCTGGAGAAGAATCATGTGACAGACTGGGCTCTGAAAATGATGGAGTGCTTTAATGAAGTCAGGCAGACGAGACTTTCTGGGACAGCTCATCCAGAAGTCATAACTGTGCCATGTGGGGCCATGTGGCAGGTTGCATGCTGACTCAGAAGAGTAAGGAAGAGGCACTTCTGAATCACCATGACCACATCCTGCCCCTCCCTCAGTTGTTCCCTAGAAACTGTCTGTCATCTTCTGGGTGAGTTCTCAGGTATGCTCACTGAAGCCAATGCCTGTGAACCAAGGTCCACCCTCCAGGAACATTTTGTGACATTTCTTTCAGTGGGATACATGTGTGAGGTTCACTCTGAGTGAGTGTGAAACGGATGTCTGAGTACCCAGACTTAGGGATAGATTTGGAGGTATTTTTCATATTATGTTTTGCTGGGTTCAAAACTAGTACTATCTCCACTTAGATAAACTCTTGAAAGATGGCTTTAGCTGATTTAGGTCAGAAAGAAAATCACTGAACGCTACCAACCCAATAACGACTTGGGAGGAATGAGTTCTTTCTGAGAAATGTAAGACACATATTCATTACTGTTCATTCCTGGCGGAGTCTAAGCACGCATGTCACCCTCATCTGACTCATCAGGGAGAAATGTGTGGCAGGCAACTCAAAATCCTCCAGTCACCTCCAGATCCAGGATAAGAGGAAAGGCTAAGAGCTTTTTTCTTGGTAATAGGCAATTTTATAAAACTAGTACTTGTTGAGTGGGGATTAGGATTTGTACTTAGTATATGTAAAATTTGAAATTCAGACAAGCTTAAATATTGTTTCAAAGGCAATAAGTGATTTACGAAGTTTGTTTTGAGCTAATAAAATACTTTCAACTTTTAAAGGAAGAAGTAAGAGATTTATATGTGATGTGACAATATTTACAGAAAATCCTAAATACTCTAGTATAGACTAAAATTACTTTGGCTGTTCCAAGTATTTTAAGGATCTATTCAAGATTTTGTTTTTTCCGTTTTGAGAAAGTCATTGGCATTTTGATGGGATCACCTTCTGTCAGGGGTTCACTGAACAGTATGGACATCTCAGCAGCATAAAATCTTCTAATTTGTCAAAACAGGTATCTTCAAATCCATCGACATGAGTGTGTTCCCATTGAACTGTATTTGAATTTTCAAGTGGATCTATATATGTTTTCTTTAGGTTCACCTTATTACTTAGCTTCTCTAGGATCATGAACTGTAGGTTCAATGTCCTTTGTTTATAGATAGTATCCATTGATAGATAGTATTCATCTTTTTTGGGTCAGAGCTACCTCATTTAGGATAGTGTTTTCTAATTCCATCCATTTGTATGCAAAATTGAAGATGTCATTATTTTTTACCCCTGAATAGTGCTCTAGAAAATGTATAAATGTGTCACATTTTCTTTATCCATCCTTACGTTGAGGGGCATCTAGGTTGTTTCCAGGTTCTGGCTATTACAAATAATGGTACTATGAACATAGTTGAATAAATGCTTTTGTAGTATGATTGAGCATCTTTTGGGTATATTCCCAAGAGAGGTATTGCTGGATCCTGAGGTAGGTTGATTCCCAATTTTCTGAGAAACCGCCATACTGATTTCCAAAGTGGTTGTACAAGTGTGCATTCCCAGCAGCAATGGATGAATGTTCCCCTTACTTCACATCCTCTCCAGCAGAAGTTATCATTGGTGTTTTGATTTTAACCATTCTGACAGGTGTAAGATGGTATCTCAGAGTTGTTTTGATTTGCATTTCCCTGATAGCTAAGGAAGTTGAACATGTCCTGAAGTATCTTTTGGGCATTTGAAATTCTTCTGTTGAGAATTCTCTGTTTAGTTCAGTACCCCATTTTTAATTGGGTTATTTATAATTTTAATGTCTAATTTCTTGAGCTCTTTATATATTTTGGAGATCAGTCCTTTGTCTGATATGGAGTTGGTGAAGATTTTTATCCATTCAGTAGGGGTCTATACTGCTTATATTTAGCCTGAGTTTCCAGATGGCTAGCTAGTTGTGACAGGGAATACTTACTATCAAGTTCTCTAACTGGATCTGACCTTTGCTCTGCCATCAAATGGAATGAATGAATGGCTGGGCTATGCTCTCTAGTGAGACCATGGCTGCACTCCAGTTAGACAGAATTGGTACCTAGGCACTGTAATTATTGCCATTCACCCAGGATCACAGACTGGATTCTTTACCACGCAGTACAATTAGCATTCTGTAGGCTGCCAAGTAGGGTCTGAGCTTAGGCAGAACCACGGCTTGGAATGGGTGAATCCAGAGTCTACGCTACATAAAAATGCATGGTTGAGGCTTGTCTCCTCACCTGGGTGGACTCCAGGCCTTCCATCTGGGTTTCTACAAGTGAAGAGTATGGCTTTGTGGGTGGGCTGTGCTGTTGGCTGGTTTCTCAGCACCAGTGTTGACAGGAGCACAGAGGGGCCTCTGTGTTCTTTGGGTTCTCCCCTTCCTTCTGCCCAACTCTGGAGGCCTCACTGTTTTATTGTTTGGCTAGTACTGGAGAAGGAAAGAGAGAAGAAATTTGATTTAGGTAAAGAGTTAAAAAATACTTTCATGTAAAAAGTTTTAATCAACTATCTAAATTACTCCTAGAAAGAGGGGATGGGAAAAGAGAGAGGATTGCCAAGGGAAGCGAAGGCAGATCTTCAAGGTCAGCATTGTGTCCAAGTGATTGACAGTTTTTCTGGTTGAGGCAGAGGGATGACTTTGGAATGCACTTCCTAGTAGCATCTTGAAATACTAAGGAAGTTAGTAGCTGTCTTCTGGGCTTATCTTTAAGTAAAAACTGTAGGTTCCCACCTCTCTGTGCCAGAGAAGTGGGAGGTTGAGGCAGAGAGGGGACTATGTGATCTGAGACATCCTTCTTACCCTTCGTGGGAGTCTTTGCTTTAATGATTTTAAGTTGTCTGGATCATTCAGGTTTCTCAGATTTGTTCTCAAGATTGGGGTTTTCTCAACAGTTTTCTTGTCCATGAGAACAAGACTAGTTGGCCAACAAGCCCCAAGGATCCTCCTGTCTCTCTATCATGGGATTACAGGTACACATTACCATGCCCTGCTTTTTATGTGGGTGCTTAAAAGGGTCCTCGGGTCCTCATGTTTATGAAACAAGCACTTTACCAATTGAGCCACCTTCCTAGCCCTCCCAGAGTATTTATGTATATGTTCATATAGTTGGTAATAATTCATTTTGTACTGAAGTATTATTAAATGAGACCCCAGGTAGCATCTTAAAATAAGAGAATATGGTAGTATTGATCAAGCCCAAAAATAAAGACGGGCAGGCAGAATGGGTCGTGACATAGAAGTAAGACTCAAGAATCACCACGTCTGAGCTGACCAGGGCAGATTCTATAATCTCTCTGGAACCTATGGCTGATATAGAAATCAGTAAGTTAATGCACAGAAAGAATTCAGTTATGTGGGCTGGAGAGATGGCTGACATGGAAACATGAGGATCTGAGTTTGGATTGATTACATCAACATAAAAGATAGACACAGAAGTATGCAAAGACAGAAATGTGGTGGCATATTATGTGTGTTTTAATAAATAAAGCTTTCCTGAAAATAAGAGGGCAAAACAGCCACACCAGTCATCCATATGGACTAGGGAGTGGTGGCACACACCTTTAATCCCACTCAACTCTGTGAAAGATGGATCTAGAAACAGATCCAGGTGGTGGTGGTTCACATCTTTAATCCCAGTGTTTGGAAGTCACATACTTTTAATCCTAGCACTAGAGAGGTAGAGACAGGATAGATATGGCTGGATGGAGAGAGGAGTATAAAGGGTGACAGGATCTCACCCTTTTAGTCTAAAGATTTGGTAAAGGTAAAAGGTCTCTCTAATGTTTGGTTGCTTTGCTTTTCTGATCTTCAGGTTGAACACCAATATCTGTCTCTGTGTTTTTATTATTCCTACTACACAGAAAGAACCCTGGAGTGCACTGGCCTAGACTAGCTAATAAGTCAACTCCAGGTTTAGTGAGAAATCCTGCTTCAAAAAATAAGGAGGAGTGGGCTGTGAGTTTGCTGGGTGGGTAAGGCATTTTCCACCAGGCCTGATGACTGACTTTAATCCAGTCCCTGAACTCATGGAGTAGACAGAGAACCAACCCTTGCACATTGTCCTCTGACCTTCCCACACGCACGGTGGTACATACATACCCATACTCTTAGACACATATGCAAATAATAGTAATAATAAAAATAATAATAATGTGGAAATCAATAGTAGAAGAAGCTGATGTCAAACTCTGACCTCCATATGCACACATATACAAAAATTAAACTTTGTTTATATGCCCACCTTCTAGTAAACAGAAAATGAACCTTAGCGGCTCTCACTTGTGAGCATTTTAAATCACACTACTTGTCTTTCTGTGTCATGTGTCTGACTTTCACTTAACAATTCAGTACAGTAACTATTATACAAGTGACAAAGAAACTCACGGGTTTTAAGGTTAGTCTTTCATTTGTACACACATCTCTACAGAACAAGGAAAACAATCATCAGATGTTCTGAACTCTAAATTTTAGAATGATTAAGTAAACTTAATCCTGCAAGACCATGGTGGTGCATGTCTTTAATTCCAGCATTTGGGAGGCGGAGGCAGAAAGATCTCTATGAGATTCAGGATAACCAAGGCTACACAGAGAAACCATGTCTCAAAAAACCAAAAAACAAACAAAAAAAACTAACTTAATTCAAACTTCCAATTATAATTGAGGCCAAGTCACATAAAACACCCAGTAAGAAGAGGAGAACAAACTGCAGAAGGCCCTTCCCGTACACTCTGTCAGCCAGCACTGCAAACACCTGCAGGATGACTTGATTGGGCAGGGATTATTGTAACGGGAAAATAAAGTGGAAAAAACTGAAATATTTATCAAGAAATGATGAAAGCCAGCCGTGGAAAAGGACTTCACAAGGGAGAGTTTCCGTGTGACAGAGGACATCTTGTCAAGAAGAATGACCAAGAGGGAGAAAGCTAGAGAACCAATGAGATATCACCCTCCCAAAACAGTGCTCAAAACTCAGTATCTCCGTGCTGTGGTCTGAACATCTTGTGTCATGACAGAGTGAGACCTAATTTCAAGACAAAACAAAACAGAGAGATAATGCTTCCATACTAAAAGATGAATGTCTACAATCTCTCATATCTGTGACAATAATATATAAGTAATTTGAAATTACTCTCAGTAAATAGTTAAATGCTGAACAATATTTACATCTTTGCAAATGACATATTTCTGCTACCAGAACTTTCTGGTAATAAAAATGATAAAATTGTTGTGTTCCCATGTTCACCTACATTTTTTTCCATTTAAAAAAATATGTAACTTGAGGTTTGAAAAAAGATTCCACTGAAAAGTTTTGATATAAAGCTGGTGATACATATCCCCAGGGTTGAGATTTGTGTTCCTTGAAACATCAAAAGTTTTAAAGCAAGAGTGGCCTAGAATGCCAGGGACATGCAAAATAAAAGTAGCTGAATTTAGGTATTTATTAACCTAAGATGCTTTAACTAGGCTAGACATCTTAAAGGAACTGACTGTCTTGTAAGATTTCCAGGACTTCCTGTGTTCAATGAGCCACTCTTGGTAATTTCTGTTCTTCTACTTCTTGTCCAATGCTGTTAAGCAGCAAATTTATAGTTTATAAATAATTGAATAAGCTCAAAGTGTGCATAGTTCTTAGTGTTTCACAGATTAAAGTGGAGCTTCAGATGATTGTGAACAAACACGTAAGGTGCTGGAATTTGGACTCAGGCTCCCCACCAGTAATAACAAACAGTGCTTTTAACTACCAAGTCATACCTCCAGCCCAAAATAAATTTCTTTAAAGATTCCTGTTATACTTTTTCTTGGGAACAGAATTTTTACTTTACCTCAAAGATGATCACCAGCACCCTTGATTTCTCTAACAGAATGTGGAAAAACAAAACTCTTTCCTGAAGAATCACTATTATGCCGATAACAGCGCTAGTTTTCTACGTGAGTGTGTGTGTGTGGTATTTATAGGGTTTGTGTGTGTTCATGACTAAATGGGTGTGTGCATGCACATATGGAGGTCAGAGGTGGACACTGGGTGTTTTTCCCTTTCACTCTGCACGTTATGTTTTGAAGCAAGGTCTCTCACTGACTCCAGGGCCCACCAATGGCTTAGATTGCCTGACCAGTGAGCTCCCAGATTCCTCATGTCTCCATCTCCTGGTAGTAGAGTTGTGGGCACATGCTCCCCAGACTGACTCAGAACTCATGTCCTCATGCTTGGGCACAAGTATTTTCCTCACTTTTCCCAGCCCAGACAAAAATAACAGCACCAGTGCCTGCCTCCAAATTCTGCTCCGAATACCAGCGATCTCAGCCCTAAACTCAACAGGATTTTATCTGACTTGGGAATTCTCGGGCTTCACTTCGGTGTTCCCAACCTGAAATTCTGGATGTTGCTGGTAGTCTGCGTTTGCCCAGCTCTTAAACAGTTCTGGCGGTGATAAGTGTTAAGAGCCTTTCTCAAATTTGAAATCAGTGCCATTCTCCTGGGCTTTGCTTCCTTTTGCTTTGTTAACAGGGTCTCACTGTGTAACCTGGAGGGCCTGGAACTCACTACATAGACCAGACTGACCTCAAACTCACGGAGACCCACCTGCTTCTGCTGCTTGCGTTCTGAGCTTAAAAGTGTGTGTTACTGCGCTTGGCTTATTATATCCCTTTTATAGAGAAAGAATAAGGTCCAGAGAAACTAAAACAACTTCTAATGATTGGGCCAGTAAGGGCAGAATGACAGCTTGAACCATTTTCTTAACTCTTTCTTTCCATTTCATTGAAGTTACTTTCTTAAATAACTCCAGGGTTTTCGTCACAGGTGCCCACTCCTACGTATACCTGGGATGCTTTACACAATGGTCTCTCAGGATGGAGATATGCCTAAGGTAGTAACAGAGTGCAGCCCTCCCATGGATTTCCTGCAGGCTTACTTTTTATTTATTCATGACAATTCGTCACAGAGCAAAACAAAATACAAAAATCAACTTGGCTTCCAAGCCTCTTCAGCAGCAGCTATTCATGTTCTTCCTGAGATTCCTACAGCAGAAAAGTGCAGACACCCTGACGTCCACTGGAAAGGTGTGGTTCATCAAAATTCACAGCCAAAATATATCTTCTCCACGTTTGTAAACATCCCATCCTCTATAACCAATTACGGATTCATTTCAAAGACTCTTCTAGTTTAGCCTAAACTACCTCAATATAAACTGCCTGAATTCATTGCACCAGGTGGGGCTGAGTTTTCCTTCATAGCCTGAAGCATTGTTTCTAGGATTGCACAGGAAGCTGCTCTCAGGTCTACATTTCGGGTTTTCTCAGAAAACCCCAAATCACTTCACTAACTTAGTCGTGCCTAGGATTTCTTCACCCCCTTTTGTCCCTGACCACAGAAGGAATGTTTGTAAGGTGCATATAGAACAGCTATCCTTGTGGGGGGGTTGCCTAATACTACTAGAAACAGAGATATTTATATTATGATTCAGAAAAGCAGCAAAATTACAGTTCTGAAATAGCAACAAAACTAATTTCCATGGTTGGGGTCAGCACAGCATGAGGAACTGTGTTAAGGAAGGGGGCTGCAGCATCAGGAATGGCGAGCACCACGGTGAGAGCAAGGATAGCTACCAACCCTCTCAACTGCGCTACCAGCATCTCCCCCACCTGCTTACTACTCTTGAAATGAGCAGGTGGCCAGTATGCAATTAATGAGCTGTGGAAGTTCTTCAGAGCAGGCGCCTTCTCTCCGCCTCCCAACTAACCTCGTTCTGGAAAAAAATTAAAAGACAAGCTAGCGAAAGAGAAAAAGAGAAAGGACAGAGAGGGAGGATGGACTTTATGCATACTGAGATGACCAATGGTGAGTTCGTTTATCAGGGAATATTTAAAATAAAAGATTATGAGTGGCTTCCAAATACTGAAAACAAGATGTGTGATTTCTGAAATAAGGAAAATGTCGAGTGATCCACATATGAATCTTCAAAGGGTGTAGGAAGCAGGATATGGACCAAGGGGCGATGTGTATGAGTTGGTAACACTGGGAAGCACCATAGTTCAGACTGTACTTGGACCCAAGATGAAAAATGAGAAAAAGGAGGCAAGAAAGAAGACAAATGAAGAGGGCAACACAATAATCATGGTGTGTTTGGTTGGCTGAAGCAACCCAGGCTTGACAGCTTGTCACATTTTTTTAAAGTAAAAGTATTTAATATAGGGCTGGAGAGATGGCTCAGAGGTTAAGAGCACTGACCGCTCTTCCTGAGGTCCTGAGTTCAATTCCCAGCAACCACATGGTGGCTCACAACCATCTGGAATGAGATCTGGTACCCTCTTCTGGCGAGTAGGCATATATGCAGACAGAACACTGTATACATAATAAATAAAAATCTTTAAAAAATATAAAAAGTTCTTTTTAAAAAATTATTTAATATAATTACCGTGATGATTAATCTCTGTTGTCCACTTGATTGGGTTAAGAAATACCTAGAACATGAATGAGGCACTCCTTGGGGTGTGTCTGTAATGGAGAAAGGACTGCCCTGAATATGAGGAACACCATTCCCAAGGACTGGAGTCCAGGACCTAATAAAAAGAGAGAGCAGAGAAAGCTGGATGACACAGCATTACCCTCTGCTTCTGGATTCATCACGATGTTAACAAATTCCTGCCACCTCATCTCTGACCCTTTGCTGTCCTGAGGCCAGTGTATAACCATGGACTATGGTATTGTGAACCACAGTAAACCCTTCTTCCTCTACCTTGCTTTTGTCAGTTATTTGGTCACAAAATAACTCAGAATTGGAGCTCTAGAGCTAGAGAGATGGTTCAGCGTTTATGAGTGCTGGCTGCTCTTCCAGAGGACCCAGGTTAGATTTCCCAGCGCCTGCATGGCAGTTCACAATCATCTGTGACTGCAATTCTAGTGAATCTGATATCCCTTCTGGCCTCTGAGGGCACTCACTGCACACACATGGTGAACAGACATTCACGTAGACAAAGCAGGCATACACATATAATAAACTTTTTTAAAAACTCTATAAAAGAATGTGGAGGCTGTGAGACAAGTTCACTCTGGTCAGCATTCCAATTTAGATCCCAGGGGTTCGCCTGTGGTAATGTCTTCTCCTACAGTAAAGGTGTAGAAAGAAGGAAAGAGAGAGAAGGAGGAAAGGAGGGAGGGAGGAAGAGAGGGAGGGGCGAGGAAGAGAGAGAGAGAGAGAGAGAGAGAGAGAGCACTCTTCTTTTTCGGCTTGTTTGGTTTGGAGGCAGGATTTCTCTGTGTAATCAAGCCTGACCTGGAACTCAGTATAAACCAGGCTGGCCTTCAACTCCATGTCTTCCTGCTTCAGCTTATTTGAGTGCTGTGGACACAGATATGCCTTGATATACCAAGCTAAGAGCTGCTTCTGATATTCTCTTCCCCCACAATTCCCCAGACCACCTTCAAGCCTGCTCAGCTGATGGAAACTGTGTTATGTTTTCCTACTGTCCCATAAATTCTTGGTAACAAAGAAACCACAGAGGACACAACGATTCTTAGGACTCAGAGGCTTTTTATTTTGTTTTATTATTTTATAAAGCATATTTGCTAGGCAACTTTAGTTACCTTTTTCTGATTCTCTCTGTTCTAAATAAATGGAGTTAATAATTATATCAAATTCCGGGGTGTTAAGATGTTACACATATATTGGCATTCCACCGTGGTGAGCGAGTACCATTTACCGCTGTGCTCAGTCTTTTCCTTTTAATTCCTTGCTCTCTCAGATTTACTTTCCCACAAATTACGATTTTTTTGTTACTAACTTAATATAATCCTCTCTAGCAATTGCAGTTTTTCAACTATCTATGCAGATGGTATCTACTGTTAGGAGAATGTCATGGTGAAGTTACAAGGGCTTAGTAAATATCACACTTGGCTATCCAAAACAAAGGCACAATTTGACATCTAAAAATAAGTCAACTGCTGAAAATAACTAAAAATACAACCTATCGAGGCTTAAAGGATTGACCAGTTACTTAGCATTTACTTAGAACCCACATTTCAGGGCGGCGGTGCAAGCCCTTGGGGGGGGCAATGATGACAGAGAAAGGCATGGGTGAAGAGCCCACGCTCTTCATTTGCTGCTAATACACAGGCAAGATGGGAAGGAGAGGACACTGCAAAGTCCCGGTTCCACCTGTGGCCACTATCTAGTCAGTGCTTTCTCTTTCATCTTGAGGACGGAGTTGAAACTTCTGGAAGCATGCCTTCACAGTAGACAAAGTGATGTGCTCTGCAGGTGCTCTTTGTTCACTACGCGAGGCGTTTCAGTCACTGTACAATGGGACAAAGTCTTGAGAGAGAAAGCATTCCTAAAAGCCTATGCGAAGACCAAAGCTCTGCCGATCGTTGGTATTTTGGAGGTGGGGAGTAGAGCGGGGCTGTGGCGATGAAAATAGGAGGGCAGAAACAGGTGACCTTGGGGCGCCAATCAAAGAGAGAGTAGAGCTTTACTGGACAGAGAAACAGAGGCGAGAAAATGAGCATTCCAGGGAAGAGGAGAACCTCGAGGTGAGCTGTGAAGGCACAATACGGAACATTCTCGAGTATGTAACTCTATGTGGATGGGAAACCAGAGGTAACTAGAAAACTAGGCTTGGCCATATGATGAAAGGGATCATATGCTAACTAAGGAATTTTGACTGGAGCATTTCTTGAGGCCATGGGAAATTGAAGGTCGCTAATCCTCTAAGTGGTGGGATCAGACCTTTTGGCAGGGTGACCAAGGAAGGAAAGCCTGGCTGCAATCTTACAACTTTGTTCTAGCCTACAACAGGGGAATGAAGGACAGAGGGCATACAGAAGCTTCTCAGGAGGTATAACTAAGAGGAAATAAGAAAGAAGAGGGTCACACTTCATTTCTGGGCATCTGAAAGCACACAAAGTTCTGAGAGAGACAAGAGAATGGGTAAAGGAATTTTTACCAGAGTCCACAGAAAGATTTCATGCCAACTGATTGTCAAGTATGTTGAATTTTGAGAAGTCTCTCAGGATAATTACTATGATCTGTTGGAGACAGAGATTGGTACCTGGAGGAAAGTCGAAAGTCCAGAAGTGTGTAAGCTAGCCTAGAGTAAGAGGGAGGAAGAGGAGAAAAGAAAAATGAATACCTAGGAACTTAACTTCTAAGGGATGGATAAAAGAGTGAAGTTAGAAGAGACAGAAAACAGGTACAAGGATGTTGTGCAGCAGAACTTTTCCCGGGGAGATGCAACACACATGTCTACTCATCCCAGGTAGGAAAACCATGACAGACAGTACAGAGACCACCAGATTATAACTTGGTGAACCAATGAGGGTTATTGAGGTCACTTATAGGAATATGGGGGAGGTACTTACAGGAGCATGAATGACTCAAAGACAGCTGTAACACCAAAGCCCACCACAGCTCACAAAGCTGGGAACCTGGAACGTCCTCCACAGCCTGCACATTGAAGAGTGTCCTTCTAAGTGTCTCAGTTGGTCTAAACCTTCTCCCGGCAGCTCGGCTGGTTTCTGCTTATCCCAGGCAGCTGGGCTGGCCTTAGAGTTATCTTGGCAGTTCAGCTTCCATAAGATGGGGATTCTCAGCTTTTATGGAAAGGAGGGAGGGGCCTAGTGAATCTGATCAGTTTCAGGGACTTCCTAAAGCTATTGTGAAACTACTACCTGCTTAAGGAGCTCTGGCTCGGAGAAAACTGTTATACTACAAAGAATGACTAAGATAAAGAACTAAAACTAAACATAGTAAACAAGACGTTTTTCTGGTGGACAAATGTTCAAAGGAGGGAAGTAGAGCTGAGAGTGACTGCTGTGAGCAGATGAGTGTTCTAAACCACTTTAGGAGAGAGGTCAAGGGTGACGGAAATCAAGTAGGGGTGGATTAAAGAGCAAACAAAAACCAGTGAATAGACTAACTCAAGTAAAAATTCTTAACTTGATGGAAGCCAGGCAGCAGTGGCACAGGCTTTTAATTCCAGCACTCAGGAGGCAGAGACAGGCAGATTTTTGAGTTTGAGGCCAGCATGGTCTGCAGAGCAAGTTTCAGGACAGGCAGAGCTATACAAAAAAATCCCATTTTGAAAAAACAAACAACAAACAAAAGCATGTCTATTTGTTAAGAAATTAGCCCAGTAAGAGAAGATTCTGAGTTAAGGAAAAATTTGCTATCTTAGTGGGTTTCTGGTCTTAATTTCTTTTTTGTTTCCCATACATGGGAATTCAGAAGAGAAAGAAAGGATAAGACAAAACATGAGTGTAGGGAAGACAGCTGGGGAAGTCAGGGATTTCCGAGCACAAGTTAAGTGAGTTTTAGCAAGCAGTAGAAACCTTTCTTACAGGGCTGACCAGGTGTCATAGCTAAGAACCCAGAAGTGCAAAGATGGCCCGGAAAGTGAACCAAAGAAGTCCATGCATGGTGGCCTCCCCTTCTTTGAGAAGCAGCAGGCAAGAAATCCCTGAAAGTCAAGAGAGAAAGTATGCTGAGAGAATGTGGTTAATAAATACCACTGCCTTGTTTGCTCCTTTAAAAGCATCGCTTCACTCTCTCTAGTGAGATAACAAAAGTCTTATCTCAAAAAAAAAAAAAGCAGTTCAATATGGCAGTGGAAAGCTCAGGCTGGAGACGTGCAGATCTAGAAGCTATGTATAGCAGAACTGATAGCTGCGGCCATAGCTTTGCTCAGCTGTTGAAGGACAACAACCCCTTGGGAAAATTTTGCTTTTAGGTAACTCTGGGAGTAAATACTGGGTGTAGAATTTTGAATTTATTTGGGATAAGATATTTTAGTACTTGGTACATATCCCATGAAACGAAAACACAAAACATACAACAAAATCATCCTAGGCTTTTTTTCTAGTATCTTAAAGACATAAATCTGGGGAAGGGCTTACAAGTCCCTCCAACCTTATTAGAAACCCAAACCCGCTGATTATCTACTCTACTTGCTGCTGGAATGCCCTAAACAAATGAGCCAGACACAATCATAAAAGAGAGGCATCAACGAGACAAACTATCATTTGGAAAGAATTAAAACAGCCCTATTGTATGGTGACCATCAGTTCATCGCCCTTCTTCCGAGGCTACTTAATCTCATTGAGACGGGACAGTCAGCCCAACTATACAGAAAACAGAAAAACAAAAGCTCTTTTATCTCCTCTCAAATAGAGTCAGGCTAAGGATCCAGCCAGAGGATCAACTTCCCAAGGAGGATGGAAGGAAAGCAGGCACCAGTGGCATCATGTTTTTTAAATTTCATTAATTTAATCTGTTCAAAAAAGAACTAAAAAATAATATATTTACCCCCAATAAAAGAATGAGGTTTATTGGATCTTAGTGACAGAGCACAGATTTTGTAGTTTCGAAACCTCTTAGGCAATCTTCTTCAGATGAGAGCAATGTTGAGGCATCGACTTGCCTTTTGACATTCAGCTGTAAAGAACAGGGCTAAATAGCAGTCTTTATTGGTATTATATACAGCTCCACTAAAGAACGTCTCTGGATGTGTTATATTGTGAATTAAATAGTATCTTGTATGTCTTAAAATATGCAGGTACGAGTGAAAAAAACAAATCAAAGTACATGTGTTTATGAAACTATCCAACCATTATTCGGAATGCACGGAAATGTATATTGTCCGTCCTAATGCAAAGGTAATTCAGTAATTATATGCATTACAGCTTACACACTTAATACAATGATGGTTTCAAAAGTTACTCCAACACTATGATTACAAGAGTAATATTAAATTGAACAAAGTATAGTCTTTGGGAAGAAACTATTAGGACATCATTGTTTGCAATACAAAGGATTCTTTTGATAACAGACTCTCCAGAGGTTCTGCCAGGGCACACATCTGTAATCCAGCATTCAGCACGGGGCACACACCTGTAATCTCAGTTTTTGGCACAAGGCACGCATCTGTAATCCAGCATTCAGCACAGGGCACACACCTGTAATCCAGCATTCAGCACAGGGCACACGCCTGTAACCCAGCATTCAGCACAGGGCACACACCTGTAATCCAGCATTCCGCACAGGGCACACGCCTGTAATCCAGCATTCAGCACAGGACACACATCTGTAATCCAGCATTCAGCACGGGGCACACACCTGTAATCCAGCATTCCGCACAGCACACATACCTGTAATCCAGCATTCAGAAGTTGGAGACAGGAGGACTTGTGAGACCTGTTAGCCAGCTGTCTAGACAAATAGGAAGAGGGTTCATTTATTCATCTATTCAATGAGTACTTATCTACAGCCACAAGAGTATTTACAGCAGAGGTCCCATCCCCCAGAGTGTGGTCTAGAACAGTGAGGTGGAGGCTCGTATGCAACAAATACCCATGTAAGTCTGCGGTGTGTCAGGTAATTGTAAATGCTTAATAATAATAACAATAAAGTTAAGTTCAGTGTCATAGATGCAATTTATGTACAGTGGTCAGAGAACATCCCTCTGATTACCGTGTGTGTGCACCGGAGCACCCTAGCCTGCATGTCTGTACACACATGTGCTACTGAGAAGGGAGCTCAGGAGACTGGCTCTCTGTCACTGCTCCATCGTCCCTCCCTTGAGTGAACCCCAAAGGAAAGCAATCTTGCAGATGTGTTGGTGAAGAGCATTCGGCCTGAAGGACAGCAACTGTGAAGGCCCAGAGGTATGATGTGCTCAGCTGGTTGACATGCAGCGACGTGGCATCTGCAGATCCAACACATGCCGGGAGAGGGAGGAGAAATGGGAACAATGGCGGAGCAGGCTTAGAGCAGGTAAGGCCAGCTATCCACAGAAAGGGCTTCAGTTCTGTTCTGAGAAAAAAAACAGGCTGAAAACGTGGTTGCTAGCTTTTGGGCTAAGCAAGCCAAGACTGTACTTTTGAACTTAGCAAGATGAATAAAAGTGAGAGAAACAAGGCCTGGGGTAGCAAAGGTCATTTGGGGTGTATTAGGCCTGAGGTGGGTATTATTTATGCAGAACTATCGAGTAGGCTGTTTGAGTGGAAATGCACATTTTGGAACTCTAACACGCAAATGATATTAAAAGATGCAGGACCAGGGGAGTCATGGGAGGAAATAAGAGAGTGGAAAGAGGAACCCTGGAGGCTAGAGGAGGAGTGACTAATGAGGAGAGAAAGAAAGGGGGTTGTGAGGGAAAGGAGGCAGAGCAGCCCTGGGAAGCAGGCGTGAGAGTGTGTGGACGCTTCATCTGATCCAACCCTCATGTTGTGGAACTTGCTATGTGCCTGTGCTGATTCAGTTTTTGTTGCTGCTGCTGTTGTTGTTGTTTTATTTATCAACTTGACATAAACTAAGGTCACCTGGGACGAGGGAACATCAACTGAGGAATTGTGCCTTCATCAAATTGTCCTGTGGGAATGTCTGCGGGGAATTTTCTTGATTGAGATTTATCTGGAAGGGCTAAGCACACAGTGGGTGGTGCCATGCCCAGGCAGGTAGACCTGTGCTGTAGAAAAAGGATGGTCAATCAAGCCAGTAAGCAGTGTTCCTCCATGGTCCCTACTCTATTCCTGCCTCGATTTCCCTCAATAATAGACTGTAACTTATAAGCAGAAATAAACCCTTTCCTCCCCCAAATGCTTTAAGTTTGTGTTTTATTATAGCAACAAAAAGCAATTACAATCCTTAGGCTAGTCTTGGACTGATGGTGATCCTTATGCCTCAGCTATATGCTGGGATTAAAGACGTGAATGACCATAATTGTCTCTTATATATTCTCAATGTGCTCGAAAGAACAGAACATCTTGGTAATCAAGAGGAGAGGCAGGTGCTGGAAACTTGGAAGGAGAGGAGAGTGTGAAGTGGTTTTCTGAAAAGCCAGACTGAGAACCAACACCCCACAGACAATAGTGCTGCCTTCAGGTTCCAAGCTCTTCAAGAAAGCTGCTCTGTGGCAAGCAAACAGTGAAGACCTTGTGTGTAGGGTGTCTCTAAAAAATAGCTTCAGTGTCAAACAGTACATGTGCAGAGGTGAAAGAGGGGGAGCACTAAAGGAGTTAAGAAAAAGGGTGGTGATAGAGCTTGGTTGATACAATACTGGCCCAGCAAGCATGAGATCCTAGGTCAGTCCTAGTCAGAGATGGGGGAGAGAACATACACCCTGTGGGAGTATCTGCCTCCAGCAGGATGATGGATCAAGTAACTGTGCTGGGTTAGCCGAAATGTTATTGATAACAGTGGCCCCAAACAACTGGAAGCACGAAGTGCCTATGACTAACTGGAAGTTGAACAGAAAAGCCAGAAGTGAAGGTTAACAGAGTAAGAAGAGGCCACATGTTCCTTCAAGAGAGTCAGGAAGTCAACAGTTGGACTTCAATGTGGGGAAAAGGAAAATGTGCCAGTCAGTGCTAGGCTAGGGCAGAAGGGATGGATCCTGTAAGAGTAATGGAGCCCTTTTTATCAATATGTGACTAGCAGAGGATAGTCTGTGAAAATGAGTTTGCAGAACAATTCCTCCACTGATTGTTGAGCTTTACAAGATATCTCCATGTTGGGCAGGGCCAACTGGAAAAGCTGGCAATGTATGACAATGTATGACAAAAGAGCATCAACCAAGGAGTAACCTTAAGTCATGTGTCACGGCAGCTAAGCAAGGAAGAATTGGGGTAAAACAGTTTTAGAGAAACACTGGAAGTGCAGAAACAGGGGTCATGGAACTGGGGATGGTGTTGGGCATCTCATCCATGATCACTGCTCCACTGACCACCTTCCCTCTCCCAAGTCCTGGCTTAGGAATCAAGGTCAAGCTTTGCTCTCTGGGTTTCAGGGCTCCTTCCTACTTAGTGTGGTTATGTAAGTCAGACTGAGTCGGCATCAAGAACTTTCCTTCACCATTCTTTTGTGCTCCTGATGAGGGAGACCAACATAGTTCAATTCAGAAGTGGGGGGATGGGAGAGAAGAGCTGAATCGAGAAAATGGAACCTTTTAGTTACTCTGCCATAACATGGAATCTAGCACAGGAAAGAGCGGAGTGGCCCAGAAAAGCAGTTCACTTCTGCAGAGGAAACTATCAGAAGGCATCTGTTTCTCACAGTATTAAATCTCCCATGTAATCAACACCTGTTCACTGATTCTGGGCTATGACTTAATGGTAAAAATCAAAGTCTCCACAACTAACCCACGAAGAGCTTATCAACTTTGATATTCTATACATTCCAGAGCAAAGCACATTTGAAAAAAGAAGTCCAGGAACTGTGCAGTAAAAGGACCCAGTACCCACAGATAGGGTTAAGAGGGCTGGGTGGAAAATGGCTGGTGAAGAGCCATTGAGTAGCAAAGACAGAATCCAAAAAATGGAAATATATCAGGAAATTATAAAGACAAGAGTATGATGCAGAATGCATCAGATCAAGATTCGAATCAAATAATCCCACACTAGCTCTGAATACGGCATACTAAGGTTGTCTTTATTAAAAGGGAAACTCACGAATCGCAATGAGGAAACAGGAACAGGATCGAACATCCAGATGTGGCAAGCGGGAAGAGGCCAAGAGGGTGGTCTTTCTGGCCTTTTGGTACCCAAAGCCATGCCCCACCTGGTCCAGCCTCTCAAAGGTCATAGACTGAAGGAGGTTCCTCGTCACCTCCCTCTTTTGTTTAAATAAGAGAGTACCAAATCCAATACAAAACTATATACAATAAGAACAGATATCAAGTATAAAAATCAGAATTACAACCAGTATAAACAATATTAAGAGGGGCTGGAGAGATAGCTCAGTGGTTAAGAGCCTTGCCTGTTCTTCCAAAGGTTCTGAGTTCAATTCCCCGCAACCACATGGTGGCTCACAACCATCTGTAATGAGGTCTGGTGCCCTCTTCTGGCCTGCAGACATACACACAGACAGAATATTGTATACATAATAAATACATAAATAAATATTAAAAATATATTAAGAAAGGAACATATGCTAAATGTTTTAATAATTATTCTATTCTAAGGAGTCTAAGTCTTGTGTTAGAAATGGCTTGGCTAAATCATAAGAGGAAGGTAACTATGACTGTCTAATCTTCAACCCCATAAGGCCTGAGAAGGAAGATAATATTACTTGAGTAGGCAGGAAGTACAATCAAGCAGCTTCCAAAATGTGCAGTAGATGAGGGAGACAATTGGCTGCCTGGGCAGTCACCCAAAGTCTCATTGCAACACTGGAGCAACCAACTTTGGCTAAGGCCTAGAGTAACTGACAGACCATTTTCAGAGGCAGGAAGATTTTTTTTAAACCATCTTACCATGTCTTGGCAAGGTTTGGCAGTCTTTTTTCTTGTATCCTGCTTGTCCAGTCTGGACACTGTGCATTTTGTCAGTGGTCAGTGGTCAAGACATGGGCAGGTCCTTGCCCAAAGTCCAGTTTTGCCAAGAAGAAAACAAGCTCCAAGTGGAGTGTCTTCAGTGCTCACCATTCTCTTAGGAATAGATTGGTGCTGCCAGGAGCAATCGTGTCTCATATCAGCAGAAGCCTAAGTTATTTAAATACCATGTTCAACACTTTTTTGAAGTGGGTGAAGATTACCTATCTATGCAGAATACAATCTCTATGTATATAAAGAACCTGATTAGTCTAACTGTATGTATGACAAATATGGATGACTATTGACCTATAATACTTAATACCTCTATATCTTAAAGACTAAAACTTCATATCAAATACTAAACAATCTTTAAACAACCATGCAGCAAATAAGGACAATATGTCTTAAACAGAGGTAGAAAAATGCATGCATACAATCTGACAAAATACGTTTGCATAGATGTACAAATATTGTAAACAGAAATAAAAGAATATTCAATATAACAAATATAATTTGAATTTGTATCAATATATAAGAATTTATATTAATGTAAAGTGACTATAATAATAGCTCGCAAGTATTCACTCTATTGCTTATTATTATTATTATCATGAGTAAGCTCACACTAATCTACCTGTTATCCCATTCAACTAACATAATTTGAATTTGTATCAGTATGCAAGCATCTATACCAATGTGACTTGACTATAAAAAAATAGCTCAGAAGTATCAAGTATTCACTCTATTGCTCACTATTATTATTATTATTATTAATTATTATTTTAGTGTGAGTAGGTTCACACTAATCTACTTATTATCCCATTCAAATTTTAGGAGCATATGGAATAGGAAACACAGTGTTTTAGACATGACAAAGGCTAAGAAAGAGGCTGACTCACTGATAAACTAGAGAAGTGCAAAAAGACTTGGTAACTGTGGAGGAGCCCTTTCAGGGAGGCCATAAAATGCAGGGGGTTAGGACAAATGTCAGTAAGTATTCGGGGACACATCTAGATATAAGTACGGGGCTAAAATCTGAACAAGAAAATACAAGTCTCCATTTGACCATCACTATCTCTTCCATTCCTCACATGCCCAGACACAATGGAGGTTTTTATTGAGGCTCAAGTTAATTTGGGTGTGTTCTCTTTCTGGGGGTGCTCCTCTTGCCATGAGAAGACACTCCAACGTGGCTAAAAAGCATTTCTGTGTAATGATTAGCTGACCCTAGGTGGGAAAAAGAACAGAAAAGAGTTTGAGACAGGGATATTGAGTGTATACTAGGTTTATCAGCTAACTTATCATGCAGGTTACAGTATGTTTACCTTATGGGTGAAGGAAACTGGGGGGTGTCTGAAAAGTCACACAACAAAGCCAGACTTCCAGTCCATGATAACCAACTATAAAACCCTACATTTCCCTTTCTTGTTCATCTACAAAAGACCTTAGAGCGTGCAAGTGGCCCAATGGGGCAGAAAACAGCTTCCTCCTCTACACATTCTAAAAGTGGGTTCTGATCAGCATTTCTAGGAGTCCCTGGTACTATGTATGACCTAAGCTCGTCAGATTCCCAGCTGACTCACTGTCCTTCACCTTCCCACCACCACCTCAGAGTCCGCTGAAGACAACAGTCTGCAGATGCCACCACATTCCCCAAAGTCATGCTTCATGGTGCCATTGAAAATTTCCTATGCTCACCTGAGATCTCTGGCCCTCTCTACTCTGGTTCTAGGTGTCCAATTATCATTTATCACAGTTTCTTAGTGATGGTTGATTCATTTTCTACATTTGGTTTTAGACAAATAAAGGTTGCCTCTTCCTTCTTTATCTCCAGTGAAAACACTAGAGTCAGTGTTTTTTTTCTAGAAGTCTTGATTTCTATTTTGTCTTTACAATCCAGACAATTAAGTTAAGGGGACACAATATCATTTGCATGTGAAATTCAGGCACCACTCTCCATTGCTGACATCAGATCTTGGTCCTTTAGCATTACTAATCTTTAGAGAATTTATAAAAATAGGTGTGGAATAATGGTATCATGTGTTGACATGCTGGAGAGGAACAGTGTTTTCAAACCACATCAACTAAAGACATTATTCTGTCTACCATCATTTATTAACAAGGATCTGAAGACTCAAGGGCAAGCAAAAGTGTGGTCAACTCCAGATTTATCTGTAGTCAATTCCAGATTTAATTTCAGGTCTTCTGATATCCAGACTAATGATCTACATCACATCTCTGTAACCTTCTCTTCCAAACTGTTTGTTTCTTCATTCTCTCTATGCATACTATTTTCATCTTTCTTCCTGAATGTTAGATGAAGACACAGAGGGTCAGAAAGGTTCAATGACTGGTCCCTAGGGTACAGTGACTATCACTGAGGCAGAATAAGGACCACAGACAGATGGTTGCTGACTTAGAAGTCAAGGACTCCACATTTGGGTTCTCTATAGTTGTGTTATTGGCGAATATGATTTGCAGCATTTGTGGGTTCTGAGCTATACAGTATCTGATTTACCTTAGGGTTTAATATTAGCTTTTTCAAATAAAATTAAATTGGCTGCAATATTGGAGCGGAGACATTTGTCTAAAAAAAATTAATGTTTTAATAACCAAATACTTGCAAAACTCACTAATCTTACCCCCAAGTAGCAGGGGACTTGTTTTTTTTTTTCTATATAAAAACATACAATACTGTTTCCTGATGTTTCAAATGTTTTTAGTGGCATAGAAGGCAAATGACTTCAAGGGGTTGAATCAAAAGGGTATCTTCCAAGTGAGGGGATGTCAAAGGTTTTCAGGAGGAGCCAAGTTTTAAAAGGGCGACAAGACTCAGGGAGGAGGGCTAAAAGGAAGGAGATCTAGGCAGAGAAGACAGGCTGAAATCAACGAAATGCTTCTTAGAGTCTATTAAAGCTCTCCATGGGATTATATTTAAATTTTTCTTCTAGTATACTTCCCTGAGAAAATACACACCACGCTGAAGAAGAAAGAATAAAGGCTGCAAAGCTAATTTTTCCATAGTCAAAATATATAAAAATCCTTGCCAGTCACTGTGCCTGGGAACTGTTGCTACAAACCTATGAGTAAGTTTGAACAAATTTATTTCTTTGCTCATCTTAGACCTTAGACCATGCACGTGGCCCGATGGTGCAGAAAACAGGAACACAGAGACACAGCCTTCTTCCTCTACATATTCTAAATGTGGCTTTTGATCAGCATTTCTAGGAGTCCCTGGAACTCTGACTTAAGCTTGTCAGATTCCCGGAACACTGTCTGTCCTCCTTTCCACCATCTCAAGGACTCTGAGGACTGGCTGCCACTAATGATTTTAATAGTTGTCAGCTATGCCACACGCCCAGTTACGCTTCATGATGCCTTTGAAATTTTCCTGTACACTCACCTAAGATCTCTAACCTCCCCTCCCCACACTCTGGTTCTAGATGTGGTTGGTACTGTCATTTATCACATTTTATTAATGACGGTTGGTTCATTTATAATTTCAAACAAATAATTAAAGGCTGATTTTCTAGAACTTGGTCCTTTCTTTTATCTTTGTGAAAATCGTGGCACCACAAACTGCTATTGTATCGTCTGCTTGGCATTCCAACAATCTTGCAACAAATTCTATTCTGTATTATTTTCAGGAAAAAAATCCAGAATAAGACAACACAAAATAAGTCAAATGAAGGATACACACTCCATGCAGTCTTCTTTAATAAGGTGGATTTAATTGCAGAACAGAAGAGGCACAGAATCCCATTCACTTTGGAAGGATCGGGTTGCCTGGATACACCATACCTGGGCAGCAAGGCTCCATCCATCTCTGGGCCCCACAACCTCAGCATGAGCCTCCTTCCGTTTCCCATGCTGCCAAGCCATCCACAGAAGTTCTTCCTGGGTGGCTTGTTTCCCTTTTTCCTTCCCAGACCCCCACATTGTCACACTCTGTGCCTGCTCGGTTGGACCTTCACTGCTGGATCTGAAGAAACCACCTCAGAGCCACACCGCCTAGAGCTCCAGCAGCTGTGGAAACACAGCCATCAGGCCACATCTGCAGGGGAGTTGTGAATATTTACTTAGTGAACACTGTTAAGTCACTCTAAATTGCAAACGGTTTGCATGAATTTCCAGTGTCATCGTCATCTCTTCTAAGTGTATTTCCATAGTTGCTTTTCAGATCATCCGGAATTCTAGCATGGGCAATGAAAGGATCTTAGGGACATGTCTAGAACATGTCATAACCATATGCCAAGAACAACACAGGTAGGCACACAAAGGAGAAGGAAGACATGTGTGCCTATCAAGAAAGAGAAAAACTAGAGGAGATAATTATACAACTTGGATATACTGCAGACATGTTGCGTGAAGATAATTACAGAGAAGGAGAACCACGACAACAGAATGTTCCCAAAGATAATAACGACTAGGGCTTTTCTTCCTTAAAATTTATGAGCTACTACTTGATACATTTTTTTTTCCTTCCTGGCAAATATAAAAACATTTTCAAATTACACTGCTCAAATGTAATACGTTAGATAAAATGCTACTGTAATAAAAAAAAAAGAAAAACATAGGTAAAAGAAAAGCCCAGGTAATTTCCACATTAGCAGGAATGTATTTATTTAGTACCTTGAATTTTAAAATTATTTCAAGTTCAGAATTTCTCAGCTGAAGAAGTTGATAAAAGAAATTATTCTTCTTAAAGTATTTAACAAACATTTTTATAAAAATATAAAACCAATATAAAACAAAATTTTATATTTGAGAAGAAAACTTAAGACAATACCTTGGAAATATCTAAGACACGGAGAAAATGAATTAAAATGTTTTGCATTGTATTCTACTGTTGGGATAAAGATCAAGTTTTTCATGATAATAATTGAACAAAGAGGTAGCCTTTATATGTGTATATAAATTGCATTAGAAAATAAGGTAACCCATTTTAAAGTTATTAAACCAAAAGTGTTTTTATCAAAACAATAAATAGGCGAGTTTTATAGCTAAAAATATATTTATATGAAACTTCAATGAAAATAAGTGTAAAATGAATCACCAAAAGACTGCATTTTCAGTCTCCACATCTGAAACCTGTCATAAAGCAGAGATGATGTAGGATTACACATTCCGGTACTGCTATTATAGCTTGCTAATTTATTTATTTAACAAGGTTAAAATGATACATTAAAACTTTCAGTTTTAATCTTTATTTGAGAGCAAACAAAAAGTTACATAGTTGGACATAAAAGTGCTCCCACATGACATCTATCCCTCGTGGAACACTCCACTCTCAGGTCAGAGATAAATCCGTGAATTCTAAATTTTCAAAACCTACAGAGATGATTTTGATTTACGATAGTGGGACATGACAGCCAGTATGAAAACTCTGGGTCCAGTCATTATTCTTAGAATGCTGTGTTTTCATTGGCAGGACACTCCTCAACAAAGGAGTCTGATTTTGGTTCACAGTTCTTAAATTGTGCACAAATTTTATCATGATAGCTTGCTACCCACAGAGGAAGTTATCCATAAACAAAAACAATCGTATGTTTTGTTATTTCAATTCGAGCCATTGTAACTTTTTTTTTGGATGTTGCGTTTTAATCAGCTGGTACTTAATGTGAACCATAACCAGCAGAAGTGGATGGCGTTAAATTAGCACAAAACGTAAGTTGTAGAAGGAAAAAAGGAGGACATCAAGTGAGTTAAAACTTGGTATAGTTAGGAGTTTGATTTTTGGGGGGGGGGTTGTTTTTACATTGCCCAAGTGATCTTGTAACCTAAATCATGACATTAATAATCTAGGTAGTAACCGTTGTTTTCAAATGTTGTAATTAAAAATACTACCCAGCCTAAAATTAAGCACTTTTCTGCAAAAAGACACCACTTATTATTTTTTGAACAAATTATTTTATTTTCTTAAATATATTCCTGACACCATGTGTTTGTTCTTGAGCTAGCTATTGACTATTATTTTTAGATAAGATAAGCATATTCATTACCAACAAATTAATCTTGTTTTAAAAAGCACTGAGAAGTGTGAAGTGATTAAAATGGAGGACTTCCATTTGTATCTCCAGCTTGGAGCCTAGTGATTGGTGGCGATTCAATACTTTTATAAATATAAGATCTAATAATTTACTTTGAGTATATGTTTTAAATTATACACAAAATTTGCTCAAAGTTGGGTTTTGTTTTAGAAGATGTACTCAATCACAAAATGTGTTTTATAAGCTAAATTTAAAGCACATCATTACTAATTTTTTATTATTTAAGAAAAATTGTTACAATGCATCTGTAAACTGCAGTTTCCTACAGCAACCTTAATTCTTTTAGTCTTACTTCACACTGTAACAGGATTAATTTTATAAAGGCAAAAAAAACTATTGTGAAATTAGTAATATGATCTAATAAAAAGCAAAACATTCATGCAAGTAATATTTACAGTTTAAGCATATTTTTTATTGGTTTTGATTTTTCTACAAAGTACAGAAATTCCCCTCCTGCACTTTCTCTTTCTCTCTTGCCTTAAGATGTTTAAAAGTTTCAAAAAATCTGCATCTTCTACAGATACAGAATTTGGTAAACACCAAATTATTTCCAAAGTTATTTTTTCTTTTTCTCCTTGTAGAAAGTCTTGAAGACCTTCCCCCAACCTTCCAAAATCTCATTTTCACTTGAAGTAATTACATCTAATTTTTTTTCAGGTGAAGGAGACATTCTTACAAAGTTTCAAATTTCAAAATTCCAATAAAGCACTTAAGCACTCCTCTTTATGTGTGCTTGTATCTATTATTTTGAAGTTGTTATTTATACTGAAATGGAATCTTTTTAGCTCCCCAGAAATACCTTAGTGAACCCTCAACCGTTTCTAACCACTTAATAATTGTGACCCCGTCAGCCCCTTCAAGTAGATCGTTAACCACAAGAGTGTCTGGCAATTTCCAAACCATAGCCTCTGTCCAAAAGGAAAAGATAGGGCTGTTTGAGGCCGAAAGGAAGTGAAAGAAAACAAAACAAACGTAGCTCATGCAGAAAGTGAAAAGTGCTTGGACAGATTAGTATTTTTCTTTTCTGTAAGGCATCCTGCCAAGCGTCTCTCGATTTTTGCGTGTAGGAAAGTGTTGCTATCTACCACTGCACGGTCCCCTCATAATAACTGTCTTTTTATGTTTTGCTCATCCGTTCTCATCTGACCGACACCCCCGCCCCACCCTGTCAAAACTCCAACTCAGGGGGACTTGGGTGTAGAAACCCTGCCGACTCCAGACGCTGCATCCCACCCGGTCCCTTCCACATAGTTTATTTCAGTCCTGAGACACCCCCCCCCCCCCCCCGCGAGCCCCACTCGAGCGGTTGCAGTAAGAACCGGAAATTTTCATTTAACTCTCTCCCGCCCTCCGAGCCCCCCGTTCGGAGCCGGTCGGTAGGGAGCCGAGCTCGGGCAGGGCCTCGCTCTCTTGCTCCGGAAGGCTTTAATTTGCACACTCGCCGCCGGGCGGGTCTCAGGCCCCCGGGACTTGCAGGTCCCCGCCCCGCCGCGCAGCCTGCTGGCCACGGGCCCCCAGCCACGGCCAGAGCCCCGAGCCTCCCCGGCCTCCCCGCGGGCGGCGCCTTCCCTCCGCCGTCCCTCCGCCCACCGCCGCAGTGCCCACCCCCTGCCCGCAGAGCGCTGCTCGCCTTGGCCGCAGTCAGTTACCTGCTCCGCGCGGCGAGCACGTGCGGGGGCCGACGGACACCCCAGCTTCTCGGGAGGCCAGTGCCCCTGGCCCACAGGTAAGGAGCCACGGGCTCGCGTGGGTGGGCGAGGGGAATGAGGGTGGGGGGGCTGTGTGACCCCTCGGAATTCGCGTGGGTTAACCCCTTAGAGCTGAGACTGGGTAGGTTATGGGGGTCAGCTGGGGGAGCTAGAGGTCTCAAGAGGGACCTCCCACACCAGGGACACCCCGACAGCCAGGGTCCTGTGCCAACTTGAACAGATTCGTGCGCACAAACACCCACCCATACGTTCAGTTCTCATGGAACTTCTCCAGAGGAACTCCACTTGGACAGTCAGATTTAAGGCTGAAAATGCACCGTCTGGTGGGATTCCGCCCCCCACGTTTATTTTCCCTGAGCAAGTTCCCTCTGAAGCCTCCCGAGGTGTGGGTAGCGGCTCCATCTTCCCCACTAAGGCATAAACGTTCACGTCGGCTTCCTGCTGGCGACCCCGCGAGCGTATTGTGCACGGAGGCGTGCACGCAGCCCACCAGGGTTGAAGCCCCCGCGAGCACGCACGCAGGCTTGCTTAGTGTCCCAAGTTTACTTTTCTTATTTAAAGATTTGCAGTTCAAATGCCACCCTGGCCAAGAGCAGCTCGGGGCTCGGCGGCGCACTAGTCCCCGTGCACGTGGGCGTATCTGCGCGGGCGCATCTGCGTATGCGCACACGCGCGAGTCGCGGTCCCGCGGGCGGCCTCCCCTCGCTGCGCTGGTGGCGACCCTTGTAGCGTTTGGCAAGGCTTTGGGAGAGGCTCATGAAGGATTTCATTGAGTGTGAAGACAGAGAGCAGAGACAGAAAGCAGAAGGAGGCGGCTGCAGCCTTTGTAGTCGCGGAGGAATGCGGAAATGTTGAAGCACTATGTCAAACTTTTTTGAAATGGGGTCAAGTCACATTCAGCCAGCGTGGGAAAGCAACAACAACAACAAAAAAGTGGAGGAGGGGATGGGGCTAAGCACCGCCGCTCGCGTCCGGGGGGTGCAGGCCCGCGGGGGTGGGACAGCGGCCGCCTCCGGGAGCCTGGGCTGGATGCGGCCGGAGGGGGAGGGCGGGCGGGCGCCGAGGCCGCGGCTCCCGCTACCTGTGTGGCCTTCGACCTGGCGCGGACCCCCGGGAGAGGTCTGGGGGTTCCTTCCGCAGCTTTTCAGGAACTCCTTGAAGGGAGCCCGGAGAGTCCGCCCTGGCTGCGCACTGCACGCCCGCACCCAGTGGGGGTCCCGCCATGTGTTGTTTAATTCCAGGCAGAAGGGCGAGCGGGGGAGGAGGGGTGCGGGGCAGGTAAAATGCTGGCCCAGGGTTCCGGACACTCGGCTGTCGTGGGCCAAGGTCCAGCCTAGGCTGAGGCCACCGTGGGACGGGAAAGCTCGCTCGGGGAGGGGAGGCCCGACCTGTCGTGCGTAGGACACGGCCTCCAGACCCCGGGGAGCCGAGCGACCTTTTCAGCTACCGACCTCCAGGCGCTCGGGACACCGGGCGGAGGTTCTGCCGTCACAACCCAGGGGCAGCCCCCTCTCACACCCGGGACTCCTACGTTAAGCCTCCACCCCCACCGTCTTAAGGGCGGTTGCTACAACCCGTTTGCACGGGTTGAAGTCAACTGAAAACTTAAGGACCAGTCCCGGTTATCTTTCTAAGTCCCGAAATTACTCTTTCAGGACAGGACCAGCGAAAGTGTGACGGACTTGGGATCTAGGGAGGTTGAAGGGAGCACGACACTCCTCCCTTTCCAGGGCCCCTCGCTCTCCCACCCCTAGTAGCCCCAGCCCTCCCCTACCAGATGGTCTGTCCTCTCTGAGTTTCCACCAGGGAGGTCCTTCGAGTCGGAGGCCGGCCGAATTCTGGCTCCCACTAAGATTGCCATACCCCAAAGACCATTTGTGTATGCGAGTCCCTTTTAAATGTCTCTCGGTAGAAAAGCTGAAAGTAGAAAGAAAGGAAGCAATTTCCGAGCAGATGTCTGACCACCCCTACTCGCGTACTCCCAGCATCGGGTTACAGGGTCCTGAGAGCCCTAACCCCAGTCCTCTGCCCCACAAGGGTGAACCCCGGGTGCCCCGGAGACGCCCCGCTCCCCGCACGTCCAGGCCCCGGAGTCGGGGAGGGCAGCGAGAACAACGGTATAGGTATAAATATTGAGCCGTGACATTGACGCGCCCGGCGCCTCCCCTCCCCCGCGCTCCAGCACACTCTGGGCTGCTCGGCACGCCCCCTCCCGTCCCGCGCGGCGCTCATCCCCGAGGGGCCCTGCAACCTCTCCTCGCGAAGACTGCACGAGCCCTGCTGGGCACAAAAAGTAACTTGGCTTTTCTCCGAGAAACCCGGCGAGATTAGGCAGCTGGGTGGAGGGCCCGGGCGAGCAGAGGGGAGGAGGGGAGCTGGTGGAAGCCGGTGGAAGTCTCCAGGGCTGTCTGATCGCACTTTCTCCTCGTCCTCCCGTCTCCTCCTCCTAGGTGCAGAGATTGTGGGCAGACCAAGCGGTCGCTGCGGAGGGGGAAGAGGAGGGATCGGCACTCTCCAGCGGCGGCGGCGCGGCGACTCGGCTAGGCGGAGTTTCGCGGCAGCGGCTGCGCCCGTCTTTGGTTCGCGGGCGAGGAGGGCGCTCTGTCCAGCCCGGCGACCGCGAGTCCGACTCCGGGCGTCCCCAGAGGCGTCCAGACAGCAAGCGCACACTCAGGACCCTCTGTGCTGCACCGGCAGCGTCCAGCCAGCATGGAGAAGGACAGCCTGAGCCGTGCGGACCAGCAGTATGAGTGCGTGGCGGAGATTGGCGAGGGCGCCTATGGGAAGGTGTTCAAGGCCCGCGACCTGAAGAACGGCGGCCGCTTCGTGGCTCTGAAGCGCGTGCGGGTGCAGACCGGAGAGGAGGGCATGCCGCTCTCCACCATCCGCGAGGTGGCGGTGCTGAGGCACCTGGAGACCTTTGAGCACCCCAACGTGGTCAGGTGAGCAGGGAGCCCTGGCCTTTGAAGGTGCCGGCAAGGGGAGGCTGGCGACCCTCCTACAATCACAATCCAGTTTTGCCAATAGAACCGGTGACCTTGACAAACGAGCAGAAAAGGAGACCTGCTATGGCTTACCTGCAACCAAGCAACTCACAAGTGATTTCGCGCCATTGCTTGCCCCAAGGGTCCTGGGTGGGGTGAGTTGGGTGTCTTTTAGGGACAAAAACCAGACGACAGTCTAGAAACGTCCCTCAAGCCCTTACTTACTTTTGCCGTCTGTGGGGGAATTTTTGAGAATCTGAGAATGAGAGAGGTAATTAGAAGGAAACTTGAAGGGTGGAGCCTAATAGAAAGTTTAAGAAAATGTTGAAATGTGTAAGAATATGTTTGCCAATTGCAAGCATAGTGGTAGCTCTTTTTTTTAAAAAAAAAAAGATGTAGAAGTCATGTAGAATAATGACTTCTGATGGTCTAAGAAGTTTCAGTACTGATGCCTAGTGTTAAACATTGTTTGAAAACAAGTCTTCTAAGGCTGAGTACTGGGAACACTGAGCCAGAAGATCCATAGTTCAAGGCCAGCCTGTGTTAAAAAGGACCCTGACTGAAAAGAGAAAGGAAGAGGAGTTGGCGGGAAGGATGGGGGGTGGGGGGGGTGAGGAGCCTTCTTAAAACCCTTAACTGATTGTGTCATTCAAGGTCTGAGGACTGGTATGGCCTTAGACTGCCCCTCCCAAGGGTTAGACGTGAATCACACTGTGTTAATTCTTAGATTCTAAAACCTGTTTTCTCTGGAAGACTTGTGCAAGCGGTGGGGCAGCCTTCTAACCAGCTCTCCTGTGAAGTGCCAGCGTAGGCGGTGAGGATAATGGTGTTTTCTCAGGCCTGCTGGGGTTTCCCGGTTATTAAACAAATGCATAGCTCAGAGTTAAAAGGGAGATGTACGGACCCTTCTACAAGTTAGGTGATGATTTACCATTCTCACTCAACTCTGTGTGTAGGAGAATCATGATCTTGGGGTCTTCTTCTTGTCTTCCCATTCCTGTGGGGATTTGGTGCAACAACTATGTGCTTACCGTGTGTCCTGAGGATGAAATTAAGTAAATAAGGACAGCCAAATATTTTGTAGGAAGTCAAGCAATTTAACATTAGTCATCAAAATGGAGAGACCCAAGACTGACCTTTGAAATACCAAGCCCTCTACAGACTCTGAGTCTACAAAATCCTGGGAGGTTTTTGTAGTGCTTGGTTTCCAATATAGTCAGACTCAGGCCAGAACGCAGCAGTGAATCATAATATATAAATAAGTAAAAAGACACTGGAAAAATAGGACCCCATTATCCTTATGCTATGTGGCAAAGGTACGGGGTTGGGGTGTGGCAACAAAAGATAGTGATATTTTGGAGACTTTCTAGTTCCCTAGAAAGTCAGAATTTACTTAAAAGCAATAGGTTGCCGTGTGTGTGTGTGTGTGTGTGTGTGTGTGTGTGTGTGTGTGTGAGAGAGAGAGAGAGAGAGAGAGAGGGAGAGAGGTCTGTAATAAAATGGAGGGGAAAGGGTGGCTCATGCTGACTCTCAGTTACTATCCTAGAGGAGTGAAGCTGTACCAAAGGATGAATTCCAACATGAGAATTTAATATCAAATTTATTTTCTCTGTTACCTGTGTAGGGTCTACTTAAGAGTGATTATCGTATATACAAATAAAGTTCTTCCAATGAAGAGCCGTTAAACAAGCGCCCTTGCATGGCCTATTTATTGAGTGCAATCCGTTATAAATTCTTGAATCAGAAGAAGGCTGTTCTGTTATGCTGCTGAGGTCATCCCCTCTGTTTTATCTTCATGAAATTGGTGTGTCTTTTGACAGTTTTAGTTGACTCCATAAAGGGATTCTGAACTGCGAATTTCATTAGAATCTACTCATAAGTAAAAAGAAAAGATGCTTGCTAAGTTTGTTTTTACCTTTGTGACCCTACCTACTTTATGAGGATAAAGTGAACGTAGGTGAAAGCCCTCTAATGTAAAGGCACTTCAGGTACCTGAATACGTCAGAGGTTTCCGGGTCCCCAGGATCATTATCCGACATTTTTACCGAACAGATCAGATTGGTGTTGGACGTTCCGACTTTTATGACAAGTCTCTTCCTGGGGCCGCACGTCACACTCGTCGGCTCGTCCCAGATAGGAAGCCCCCTGCAAACGAAGGACAAACACCAACAAAGTCCAGTGTTCTTACAGAAATATGGGTGAGGGGTGCTTAAGGAACAGGAGCATCACTGAAGCCCACCCTAGCTTGGGTGACAGCTTACAAACCTGGGAACCTGGAGCACACTGCAGGGAACAGCTCACAGGTTGGAGAGTTGAGATACCTCAGCTGGTCTCAGGCTCTTTGCCGCTCAGCTCCACTGAGGGAGGTCTTCTTGGCAGCATGACTGCCCTTCCGAGAGGGACGCTCAGCTTCGAAGGCAGGACGGTGCCTGGTGAATCTTGGTCAGTTTCAAGGACTTTCTGAGGCTGCTTAAGGAGCTTCCTGGAGGATGGAATGTTTTAATCCCCAAGGACCAAGAAGCTGCTTGGGTACCCGTACCCTGAATTTGTTAGCAAAGGCAGTTGGCAGGCTCCACGTGAGTTTAGTGAAATGTCTGCAGTGTCATAGCCAGTGATGTCATCCTCACAAGCCGCCATCTCCATTTCCTTTTGGTTTCCTTCCTGTTTTTATTTTTCACTGCCCTGCCTCCCACCCCTCATGACTTGCTTGGCTAAGCTAGGAATTCTTTTTTTGGGGAGGAGGGCAATGGTAGGAAATCCAGGACAGGTGACAGTAATTCCTTTCCTTCCAAAGGAGAGTGTCAAAAATGAGCCTCCCTAACCTGTAATTTATGTCCTGCCTGAGGCAAGTTTTACACCCTTAAGCCTGTTTGTTTGTTTGAGATTGTTTAAAAAGGAAAGATGCTTTTTACATGCCTTCAAGCCAGAAGTAATTGATCGTAATTATAGTCCCTGTCCACACGTAGCTAAGCCTCTAAGCTTGAAAGCGCACAATAAACATATTAGTTTTCACAGAAGTTTTAAGATTTAATTTTGATGGATTTACCAGAAAGGCAGACTTGTTACTGCTGGTGTCCAAAGCACTCCAAGCCTGCACAGCAGAAGTCATGCCTTCCTGCACTTGATACTTCCCAGGCTCAGGCTTGATAAACCAGTAGTGCCCTGCACATAGATTTACTCTTATTTTACAGTTCGTAATCCTGAGGTCTGGAGCCTTCGCCAGAATCAGACTGTAAGGTTGGCGTTTTTGCATTCCACAGATGAGTTCTGTTTGCCATCCTGAAACAGAACACAGAGATGAACTAAAACATGTTTTTATCAGCAGTCTGCTTATGCACCAAGTGTATATTGAGGGCCTACTATGTACCAGACAACTTCTAGAAAAAAGAAACAGGATAGGGCAATGAGCAAGTCAGAGGGAATTGCTAACCTTGTGAAAGTAGCTCTTTTTTCCTCCTCAAGACAGGGTTTCTCTTTGTAGTACTGGCTGACCTGGAACTAGCTCTGTAGACATGGTTGACCTCGAACTCGGAGATCTGCCTGTCTTTGCCTCCTGAGTGCTGGGATTAAAGTATGTCCTACTATACCTGGCTGCTCGTGGGCTGGTACCCTTCCCTCCCTCCCTCCCTCCCTCCTTCCCTCCCTCCCTCCCTCCCTCCCTTCCTCCCTCCCTCCTTCTCTTCCTTCCTCCCTCCCTCCCTTTCTCCCTCCCTCCCTCTTAAAAAATGTATTTGTCAGTCTAAGCCAGGCATGGTGGTGCTTGCTTGTAAACACCAGAACTCTGGTGGCAGTGGAGGCAGGAGTTCAAGGTCATCCCCAGCTACTTGGCAAGTTCGCGTCCAGATTGAACTGCAGGAGACCATCTCTGGTCTTTATTTCAGGTTCTGCTTTCTCTCATTTAACCTGATCAGTTTAATAAAGCTACTAATGTTTGTGACAATTTAGTTAACGAACTTGCTGAGTAGGTAAAGGAGATAAAACACTAATCATTATCACTTGATGTATGCAGATAGATTAAAATTTCCCTTAAAAACATACAAGTTGATCTATATTAAAAAGACATTGACATATTACTAATATGTTGTAGTGATATTTCATTTGTATTTTAATAAATAAAACTTGTCTGAATATCAGAGAGTAAAACAGCCATACTGGTCAGCCTCACAGACCAGGCAGTGGTGGTGCATACCTTCAATCCCAGCACTAGAAAGGAATATAAAACAGGAGGAGACAGTTCTCAGCTGAGTCTCAGTCTGAGGATTTGTGGAGGCAGGATTGCCATTTGGATCTGAGGTAGAGGTAAGCGGCTGGCTGCTTTGCTTTTCTGATCTTCAGGTTCAACCCCAATATCTGTCTCTGGGTTTTTATCATTCGTGCTACAATATGTGTGAACACTTGAGCTCCGTTTGTTGAAAAGTGTTAAAGAAAGAAGGTTTTTCTAAAACTCAGTTGTAGGAAAGGTACCTGGTAACACTTAGCCACTCAGCTGGTTCTGCTGTCGTTGGATGATCAGCTCAGCGAGACACAGCCAAGTGCAACCTATGCTGCCCGAAGCTTTGTTGAAAAATGATTCAAATTCAAGTATTGGCTCTGCATGCTAAGGTATTATTATTAGATTAGTATTTAGTCCCGTATTAAAAGCAAAGGAAATGTGATGTGCAGCTCAGTGATTATTTAAGGAGCTGCTTCTGATTTTCTCACTGTAAAGGTCTTAGCACTACGTCATGGGAAAGGAGAGGAAAAGTGTGGCCTGTTGGGCTGGAGAGATGGCTCAGTACCGAGAAAACGTGATATGTGAAGCCAGGTTGCTAGAGGTGTCGGTTTGTGGAAATCCATGTTGATAAAAGTGTTCTTTTGTGGGTTAATGATCTATTTAGGGGGCTGACTTCAGTGAAAACAGGAAGAGCAAGACTTTGGGTCTCCAGTCAGACTTCAGTGTTTAAAGTACGTGTGTCCCTCCTGAGTTCTGGAAAAGTTGGAGTTGTCACAGCTGTTTCGTAAACAGCTGTTTTGACAGTGGCATGCCGTTCATTCTCTTCTTGGAGTTGAAGTTGGTGATGCTGAGGTTTCAGTGTGTGTGTGTGTGTGTGTGTGTGTGTGTGTGTGTGTGTGTGTGAAGTACGTACTCATGGGATTCATGGGCTAGAAGTGAATGGGGTAAGGGAGGGAAGTTGTAGAAGCATGTCATGACACACTGGAATAACTGAATAACTCTCGGGATGTTTGCTCCTCTTGTTTGAGAACCATCTGAGGACATGGATCCTTGTTGGTTTTTTTTTACTTTGTTTTGTTTTTTTTGTTTTGTTTTGTTTTTTGAATGATGCTTCTAATTCATTTCCTACCCATTGCCTGCATTCCCGAGCCTGGTTAGTGTCCAGGATGTGTGTCCTAGCAGTGTGGCTGGAGTGTTCCATTTGCAGTGACAGCATCTCCTAAGGCTTCCCCTTGAAAACCTTCCCCTCCCTCCCTGAACTTCTACATTGCTGCCTTACTTGTGTTCCTGGGTAATTTTGGTGCTCGTGTTTAGGGGACAGCAGTGGGATGAACCTGTCGTTACACCGGAATGTTTGTTTCCAGCTCACAGGTAAAGCGCGCCTTAGCAATCTTTTCATTTAGATTTAGTTGATAGAATTGTTGTTTAATACACACCGTTGGAGATTTATTTATTTATAAAAAGCTGATTACACATTTTGACAAATAGACCAAAGGGCAGTATTTTCCTATTGTTAAAAATAGTGCCTCACTGTTAGTTATTTATTCTTGAGGAATTAAAAAAAAATATTTTCTGTGTATGGTTATTTTTCTTGCATGTATATGCATATATGCACCCTGTATGTGCCTGCTAACTATGAAAGGTAGAAGAGGGTGTTAGATCCCCTGGAACTAGAATCATAGATGATTGTTAGCTTCCATGTGGGTGCTGGAGAATCAAACCTGGGTCTTCTTGAAGAACCGTCCGTGTTCAGGGTGCCTAACGTAACTTACTGTTTTTCATTTATTTAGGGAACATGTATTTGCCAGCCAGCAGTTACAGACATAGAAAGCACAGTCATTGTGTTTTTGCAGATATTTTGGGTTAACATTGATGTTGAAGATATGGGGGTGTTAGTTCTGTTATTGTAGGTATACGTGAAGTCTATTGAGTAAGACCCTTCAAATTCATACGCATATTTGAAAATGATTTGGCTCCCCTTGCTTGTCTTCACTATTGATACTGCCTTAATAGTATGTCCATGTGTCCTCTGTGCACTTGTTGTTTGTGGACAAACAGACCTTTCCGGTTCCGGAAGATGCCCTTCTTACATCTGTTTCTTTGACTTTATTTGAAATAATAAACTTCAGCTTGGGGCCCCTCCCTGCACCACTCTGAAATGCTTCCTTCAGGACCAGTGTTTCAGGTTGCCTTGTTGGTGTGCTCTTTAACATGGCCTCTTCTTGGCTATGTTCCTGTCTTGACAGCTTGGCACCTCGTGTGGCAATTTGAACATATTTATTCCCTTATATTAACTGTTACATAGAACACTTCCATCATCCTCAACTAATTCTAGTTGGAGGATCCCTGAGGCAGAGTCTGATGATAACGCATATCGCATATCCAGAGACAAGGAAATGAATGCTTAACTAATGAATGATGTCATAGGAAAGGGGTGCTAAGGAAAGAACCCTTTGGAACATTTGCATTACATGAAAGAATGTCAGATAAAGAGGTTGAGTTGTTTTTCTCCAAGGTAGATCAGAAGTAGATGATGGATGCTTAGACAGTAGAGGTATATTTGCCGAGCATCTTTGTTGAAATGTGATCCACACAGTGGTCTCACACTGAAATGTCCCCAGCCGTCCCACCCTGTAGATGAAGATACGGTGTCTGAAAATTGCCTCCAGAAACACAGCAAGATCAACCAGGTTGATTAGAGAGGATTTGAAGACTCATGATTACCAGTGTGTGTTTGGATATGCTTGGACTTTTTCCCAGTAGATGTATACCACTCATGGACTAGGAGCTGGAAGACTTTGATTTTTTTTTCCTATCTCCTCGACTTACTAGCTGTGTGATAATGGGCAAATTACTGATATTTCTTGGGTGCCATTTCTCAATAATAAAGGAGGAAGTTATTCCTATACTTTGGACATTAGTGGGTTGACATAATCAAATGAAACTATTAAAAGGTCAGACTGTAGAAAAATGGAAATTATTAGCAAAACTAACCCCTGCCCTCAAGCAGAAACTATAATTTTATGGAGGAAACTGCCAATTGCACAGATGAAATGAGAGTCTGTATTTCACGCTCTGCCACCCCTTGTGATGGCATGAATGGATTCAGTGTTGCAGGAAAGGGAAATCTTGAATCTGTGTTGAGAATTAATGTTGAATTTGCCCAGTGTTGCATCTCGGTAACCCAGTCTATTAGTAGAATCCCGTTTTTCCACGTGAGAGTCTGTAGACCCTCTGGAGGTCTCGCAGACGGCGGGACCCTGATTTCCTTTGTGTTTCATGTTCTAAAATAACGCGGTGATTTACTTGATTCTCCGCTTGCTAGCTCTTCTTTAATTTTTCCACACTAATTTGTTGGCATTTGTGTGTGTGTGTGTGTGTGTGTGTGTGTGTGTGTGTGTGTGTGATGGATACCCACACATGCATATAGAGGTTGGGGACACCTGGGAAGGGTTGGTTCTCTTCTGCCATGCGGGTTCCAGGAATTGAACACAGATCATCAAGGCTGGCAGCAAGCGCCCTCTCACCCACACTCCCACCTTTTTCAAATCATAAACTCTCAGACCGAATTACTCATTTTATGTGACACACTTGAGGACCTCTGCTTAATTTCAGAGTCTTTTCCTGTCACATAGCTGCTCTGTGTGGCATTGTTCTACGCTGTCCCTAAGTCGTTAGGACGCACTGTTCTGAGTGCCTCTTTTCAGGGGCACTCATTTATAGTAAACCCTCCCCTTTTTCTCACTTTCTTTATTGATAAGCGCTCTCTTGATCTTCGTGGTGGGTATTCCTTCCTAACGGTTTCTATAAAACACTTACTTTTCCTAGCATGCTTTTGGTTTTAAAAGGCAGGCAAGTATTGCATCACGAGTGTTGCCGCTTCCTTAGCAACTAAACTAGAAAAACAAAGGCTGTTTCAAGGACAGGTTATTTAATCTGTATAGGTGTTTTGACTGTGCATGCCTGTTGCCTGTGTAACCAGAAGAGAGTGGTGGGTCTCCTGGAATGAGAATTACAGACGGGTGTGAGCTGCAATGTGGGTGCTGGAAACTCTTCCTGAGTCTTCAGCACCAAGAACAAAGGGTCTTAGCTGTTGAGGCATCTCTCTGACCCCAAGCAATACAGTCTTTAAAAAATTGAGTGGAGACTAAGCAAATCTATTGTCTCCGGTTGGGAGTTTTAGGTGATCTAGTATGCATCCCAACCCTATAAAATGGTTTTAGAAAAATGCTGAAGAATGGTAAAAATGAAATTCTTATCTCGTCGAGCCTTTAAGAGCCAAGACATACAGATTTGAAAAGCTGAATAAAAGGTTTTGCAGAGCTGATGGTGAATAAAGAATGTGACTTATATGATCCTTGAAATAACACATTTTTTACATAAAAACTGTAACATCCCACTAGTCATTCTAAATTATTTTAACTTTTGTGATTTAACTTAATGAACTTCTGGATTTTTAAGCTGCCACTGATATCAACTTTGCAGGGGCAAAGTCTTGTAGAATTTTACTCTCTGCTTCTCTCTACTTCTGACTGGCTTGGAGTGATGGATCCCAGTACGATCTGTATACAGTTGAATTCACTGGTACAAATTCCAAATCCCAGGTCTAGAAATCCAGCAGGGCATAGTAGCATAAACCTTAACAGAGGTTGAGGTAAGAGGATTGGAAGTTCAAAGCCAGTCTCTGCTACATAGCAAGTCAAAGACTAACCTAACGTGCAGGAGATCCCGTGGAAGGAGGAAGGAAGGCCAGCTGACTGGCTACTGGCTTTTGCGATGAATCAAGGGAAGCAAATTTATTAAAAGTGGTCCATGTTTTACTTCAGTTGATAGATAAAGTAAGAGCTGTATCTATCATTAGACAGTGGAGACTGGGCTAGTATGAGACTGTTTCTGAAATACATGCATGGAAATGAGGGATGATGGGGCACAGTGGTAGCTGTTAAGTTGAGGATGCAGGAAAGAAGCTGGGCCAGTAACAAGGTCTCAAAATTCCCAGATGTAGCATGGAATCTGAAAGGAATAGAAAACTCTACCATGTCGAAGAAGCCCATGAGCTCATGGTTATTTAATGAATGAAATCAGACTGTCAGCCGGGGTGGGGATGGTGACACACGCCTTCAATCCCAGCACTTGGGAGACAGAGGCAGGCCGATCTCTGTGAGTTCCAGGACAGGCTCCAAAGCCACAGAGAAACCCTGTATCCAAAAACAAAACAAAAAAACAAACAAAAAATAAGAGTGTCCTCAGAATTTTATAGGAATAAATCAAATTGTTTGGTTGCTTTTCTTGAGGACGTTGTTTTAGTGATTGTTAAATGGTTTAAATTGTTAACACATTGCCCACTCAGTTACTGCTTGTAAGAATTAATGTGTGCTGTATGCTTGCCATTAGAGTAAGACTTGCAAGAGAGCGAGGACCCTAATCACCCTATCACTGCATTACTTCCTGTTTGTAGAACAGTGTCCTGCAGGTGTCTTGTTAAGTATCTGTCAAGTAAATAAGTGGATGAAGGGATGGTTCATCGATAACAAAATATAAATTAACACCGAACTTCAGTGGGCATTGCATTTTTCTATGTCTTCAGGATACGCAGTCTGATAACTACAGTAGTATGTGGTTCAGTCTTTGACTGTAAATCCGACTATGAGTTAGGAAGCAGGAGCTGGTTAATAATGTAGTGATTGGCAAGCAGGCTAAGCCATGAGATGTCCCTTGTAGGTCTTCCCACTACCATGACTTTGTATCAGTAATGGCAAATGATAACGATACCACTGGAAGTGGTCATTCCTCTTTCTGCAGACTCGATGTGGATATTGTGGTGGAAACAACAGTTTGGTATCTGGACTGAATTTTCAAAAACCGTTTGGTATATGTTTCCTTTGGTTAGTGTAAACTCTAAGGCCTTCGTGTAAATGGCTGTATGTGTTCTCTTACTGTCTTGATTAGTTTCGGTTGCTGTGAAGAGATGCCATGACCACAGCAGCTTTTATAAAGAAAGTATTTGGTTGAGATGGTGACTTACGGTTTCAGAGGTTCAGTCCGTAATCATCATGTCCAGGGAGCGTGGCAGCCGAGAGTGTGGTGGCGTGCAGGCAGACATGGTGCTGGAGAGGTAGCTGACAGTTCTACGTCATGCAGGCGGTCAGGAAATGCAGGAGATTCGGGGCTGTATCTTGAGCATATATGAGACCTCAAAGTCCACCTCCACATTGACACGCTTCCTCCAACAAGGCCACACCTCCTAATGGTGACGCTCCCACCACAGGTACTGAGACCGAAGCCCGAAGCCCTCTGCTTTGTACTGGGATTGCATACGCCTCCTCTGATCGGCCGGTGGTCACTGTCAGCTATAGAAATACTTTTTTAGTAAAGGAGGGAAGAAAGGAAGGATAGAGTAGAAAAGGAAAAAAAAAGTGCTATCCCAGTATGTTACCGAAGTTCAATACCAAAATTTGTAGAGGAGGGAAAAGTAGCTGTTGCCTTTCAAAGTTAGTGACATTTTACTACTGTCCAAGTGATGCTGTTTGGATTAATGTCATCATGTTGCGAGTTTCCTCAAAATTTAGAGGTTTGACACAGTCATTTTCAGCGACATGGTTGTGGGGGGGGGCTCAACACAACACAGTGAGTGGCGTTCCTCCATCTGCCCCCCTTCTTGTCTCAGATATAACCTGGAAGTAAGTCAGCAGCTAGGAATTCACGTAAAGATTGTGTCTTCTTAAGTCTAGTTGTTTAAGTTTTAAGTGGATTGGTTGGTAGATACGTATGGCCTGGGTACTTAGTCTGGTTGATCCATGCCTGTACACCTGGCCCAAGCTTCCTTTAAGAATCTAAACCTTCACAGTAGTTGACTTACATGGTGTCTCTGGGTTCCAAAGCCAGAGTCCCCAAAAATACTTTTGTCAATTTTGTTGGTTACAAGTGAATTCAAACCCACAGACTCAAGGGAAGGGAACCTGTGCCAATGGAACGAAGGCTAAAGAATTGGCTACCTCTTCATACAGTCAGCCTTTTTCTGTAGCCGTGACATCGGTACATGGTACCCATTCAGAAATGTATATGATTAAATGGCAAACAACAAAAGCCAAAATGATTTGTCTCCCACCCGCCTCTTGAACTCCCAGCACTCTCCACACACTTCTCATTTATTTATTTATTAAAGATTTCTGCCTCCTCCCCGCCACCGCCTCCCATTTCCCTCCCCCTCTCCCAATCAAGTCTCCCTCCCTCATCAGCACGAGAGCAATCAGGGTTCCCTGCCTTGTGGGAAGTCCAAGGACAACCCACCTCCATCCAGGTCTAGGAAGGTGAGCATCCAAACTGCCTAGGCTCCCACAAAGCCAGTACGTGCAGTAGGATCAAAACCCATTGCCATTGTTCTTGAGTTCTCAGTAGTCCTAATTGTCCTCTATGTTCAGATAGTCCGGATTTATCCCATGCTTTTTCAAACCCAGGCCAGCTGGCCTTGGTGAGTTCCCCATAGAACATCCCCATTGTCTCAGTGTGTGGGTGCACCCCTCGCGGTCCTGAGTTCCTTGCTCGTGCTCTCTCTCCTTCTGCTCCTGATTTGGACCTTGGGATTTCAGTCCGGTGCTCCAATGTGGGTCTCTGTCTCTGTCTCCTTTCATCGCCTGATGAAGGTTAATATCCAGGAGGATGCCTATATGTTTTTCTTTGGGTTCACCTTCTTATTTAGCTTCTCTTGGCATGCAAATGGATGGAAATAGAAAACACCATCCTGATTGAGGTAAGCCAGAACATGGGATGTACTCACACACGACTTCTTAACGGTGTCTTGGGTTCTCGTGGTAACTGCCTCCATAATCTAAAATATGCTAGTTTTGTATGTTGATATTAAACTCCAGACACTTTGGGCTTCCTAACCTAAAGATGAGAATTTAATTTCCTTCATCTGTTGCTTTTTAAATTTCTGACATCCTTATTTCATACAATAATTTTGAACGGTATCCCACAGCATCAAGTTTATTATGGTTCACTCTTCTGCACCGCAATTTGATTCCGTGAGAAGAGACTCTCCCTAACTTTCCTCTGTTCCTCAGTCCCTGTAACAGCACGGCGCTTGTTGCTCTTAAATACTGTGTTCTCTTCTTTCCTGTTTCATGTAAAGTTCATTCTTGGAAGTTTGATGGCCACAGAGTGGTTACAGTTATTATATGCAGTGGTGTTTCTGTTTTCTTGTGTACAGGTTTAACTTGGTAACTCATTAGGACTTTTGTAGGCCTTCCTTACCTTAGATATTTCTTGTTCCGTATCACTCGTTTAAAGTCATGCCCTAGCTGTGTGTTCTTTTTATCCGAGGGAAAACTGCTTTGTACCTTTTTTCTCCCTGGAGTTTATGGTTGTCGTATTTTTTTCTTGTTCTTTCCACTCATAATCCACGTTCTTCAGAAATACCACGTGTAAGTGGTACTTGCTCTGTTTCATTTCATTGAATTGGCTAAGCATCTGTGAGACCTGACTGCCAGTATAATCAAGATCTAAAATACTCCACTTCAGAGCCTTGGCAAGTCAGTGCCTTCACCTTCTTGGACTCCTGGTCGCTTTTCTCTTCCTATCGTTGTCTACTCTTCTTTTCCTTGAGATTCCTATATATGGAATCAAGAAGCAGGCTCGTGTGTGTGCGTGTGTGTGTGTGTGTGTGTGTGTGTGTGTGTGTGTGTGTGAGAGAGAGAGAGAGAGAGAGAGAGAGAGAGAGAGAGAGAGAGAGAGAGAGCGCAGTATGATTTTGCTTTGCTTTGGGTTTTCTTTGTTTTTGCTTTTATGGAAAATATTTTTGAGATTCATTCATTCTTGTTGTGGACTCTGTCAGTAGAATGAACATTCTTTCCCATGGCTTGATTTTACCACAGTTGTTTGTTCAATACCTGTCAATTGGTATTGTTTCCAGAATAGAGCTCTTGTGAGCGATGTTTCTATGACTTCTCATGTCTGGATTTTTGCACTGAAATGACACATGCTTTCATATCTGAGGCAGACATCTAGAAGTGAGTTGATAGTTAGCATGGTAAAAATGTACTTAATTTTAAAAGATACTGTCAGACTTTTCCAAACTGGTTATAACATTTCTATTGGCAATGTGGTGAGTTTTCCGTCTTTCCTAACTCTAGGTTGTGTGAGTCTTTAATTGTCATCATTCTGTATTTCTTGTAAACTGCAAAGTTGACTTTTTTAATGGTCATATGTTGCTATAGGATAAATCATATTTTGTAGTGCATGTTCTCTAGGGGTTTATGATGTAATGTGTATTTAAGTTCAGTGATTTATTTATTTATTTTTTACTTTTTAAATATCTGTAGTCCCTTCTCTCATTCCTAATGTTAATAATTGCTGCTTCCTCTTTTTTTGTTCTTTTGTGTGTTTTTTTAATTGTATTTTATTTTCCGGTTGCTTTTTTGTCTGCACGTATATCTGTGTAAGCCTGTTGTTTTACTTGGAACTGGAACACTACAGACAATTGGAAGCTGCCATGTGGGTGCTGGGAATTGAACCTGTAGAAGAGCAGCCAGTGTTCTTAATGACTGAGCCATTGCTCCAGCCCACTTCTGTGGGGTTTTGTTTGTTTTGTCATTTTTATCTTCATTTAACCAGTCTTTGGTTTCATTGATTTCTTTTGTTTTTATTTTTGGCATTTATTTGCTGCTCCCATCCTTTTAATACTTAATTGTCTTTTATTTTAGCTTAAAATAGCAATATTTTAATGCAGGCATTGATGTTGTTTTATTTGCTTCCTATAAATTTTAGCATGTGGTACTTTCATTTCATTCAATTCAGCGTATTTTAAAGCTTTTGTAGCTTCTCTTTAACCTGTAGATTTTTACATTGCTAAGCAGATAAACATTTACAAATATTTGTGTTGTAATTAAATTCTGTTGTAATCTGAAAAACATTCTGTATGATTTTAGTCCTTTTAAAATTCCAGTAGTTCCTTTGATTGGCCCAAAGTTTGTTTTGATACCTACTCGTCATTTTTTGCCTTGTTTTAGTTGTTTTTTTTCTTTAAGTCTTTTTTGGTTTTGGTTTTCTTTTGTTGTCATTGTTGGCTTGCTTGTTTTTTATTTTTGGTTTTTTGAGACAGGGCTTCTCTGTTACTTTGCAGCCTGTCCTAGAACTACCTCTTGTACAGCAGGCTGGTCTCGAACTCACCCAGATCCACCTGCCTCTGCCTCCCGAGTGCTGGGATGAAAGGCGTGCGCCACCACTGCCCGGCTCCTTTAAGTCTTTTTAGTGTGATTAAAATATCTATAATCACTTCAATATCTTTGCTGTTGTATAAATGATGTCATTTCTGAGTCTACTTTTGAGGACTGACTTTTTCTCTTAATTGCAGCCCACACTTTCCTGTACATCCGCCTAACTTTTTTGTGTTGAAGGTTAAATGTTGTGTTACGTTGATAAGTGCTTTAAAAAGTGTTGTCTCAGTGCTAGGCAGTCGTGTTGGGTTAAGGCTCACCTTGATATTTCCAAGACTTGGTTTATTTCATTGCTGCTCTTGGTGAGGAGACCTGGTGTTGGCTTCAGCAGCATTGTTCTCTTGTGCTCTGTCCTTTTCACAGTGGGAACTGGAGAGACTGCTTGCTCTCCCGAAGCCCTCGCAGTCCTTCTGCTCCCAGCTCTCCGAGCGCGCTGCTTTGCTTGTAAGACAGTATTATCATCTGGAAAGAGTCCATAAGTGTAGAACAAGCGTTGGCCCATTCTTTCAGTGCCTGTTGCACCTGCTGTCCGAGTTCCCTCTCATATTGTAGGTTTCATACTGTTAATACACCATCTCAAAGCCAACAGCTGGTATAAACTCTTCACATGCGAGAGATAATATGACATCATATTTGGAATGTGGACAAGCCTATTTTTCCTAAGGGAAACAAACTAGAAAACTTAGAGAGGTAATTATATATTAATTCATTGCAGGAATTTCCCATGTCTGATGATTTAAAAGAATAAATTCTGCTTGTAAATGAATCATTACCAACTCAACTGAAGCTGGTTGCACACTCAGGTTTACTCACCATGGTGTGTTTTTGATAGAGACAGGAAGTGAAAAAGCAAGGTCTATGAGATTTTTTTTCAAGGAAGTCTCTCAGCCGGTCTTTTAATGTTTCTCATTTAGGCTTTGGTCGCCAGGGTAAATGACTCAAGGTATCTATTGCTGTGTGGCTGTTTTTAAAGGGGGAATTTCCCCATGTTCTCTCCTCCCTTAAATAGCTAATTATATACTGGAAGTTTCAGTACTTTGTTCGGAGCTTGTGAAGTCAGCACATTTGTGGAAGCTCCCTGTGAATGTAATTCCGAGCTGCACTGATGCTTTTGTTGCTCCATCTCTGCAGCTAGCTCAGTACTGTAAGGACACAATTCTATTGCTATTCCCCCTCACATTTGATGTGGTAGTTTGCATACAGCTGCAGTGTAGACAGTTACCTTTGAAAGGAACATTTGGCTGCTCTAATTTGATTAAAGAAAACCACCTCAATCATTTCTAGACTGAGAACGTTTTCATTTTAACTTGGCAGTCAGAGTTGGGAATGTCCTCACTGCTCTTAGCTGTGGATGGAGAGCAGTTGGGAACAGAGCCAACGGCCTCAATGACGGAAGCTTTGATGCATTTTCTGTTTGCGACAAGAAGCAATATTATATAGGATTGATTCCATTTCTTTTTTCTCTCCCGGCTTTCTGCATCCTTGATTTTCACCTCCTTCTCCTTTTTACTATTATTTACTTAGCAATTCTGATAAATAAGTGGATTCTGGCAGGTATAGATTGGCACTCTAAAGTGATTTGGGACTGTGGGTCCCTAATGAACACTCTTTGTCCCATTTTTACATTGAATGAAGATTCCCAAATCCCAAGTTACCGTGAATTATATGAGCTTTCTTCAGCATTATTGGGAGAGGCCTGGAAGGATTTTGGATCACAGATTAAGGTTGAGTTTGTTTGTAGCTTGCATTGAAGAAAACTGTCCCTGTCACGCCAACAGATCCTATGCTAGACAACTGTCTCCCGGCTGCAGACCTGTTCTTAAGCTCAGAAGTCTCCGATCGCTCATTCACGTAACAGTCTAGAATTGATTATGTTGCTTATGGCTTGGCCTCAACTTCATATGTATACATGTGCTGTGGAAAATAATTGAGTAAAGCATGAATAAAATGGTTGAGATTTCATTCAAATACTCTTCTATACACACTACTTTTGGGAAAGGTATCTCAGTTGATAAGTTTGAATGTGGGAATGCATGAAAAAAATTGAGAGTACATTTAAAGCCCTGGCAGTAAAAGATATATTATGTTATCTCCAGGAGTGGAAATTAGTTGAGGACTCATGCTTTTTTTTTTTTTATGTGACGAACACATTATGCTTCTTACCTCTTTAAGCTCCAAAGAAATCACTTGTGGAAGAACACACATTGGGTCTCTGGAGTCATGCGATAGAACACAGTAGGTCTCTGGCACATTGGGTCTCTGGAGTCATGCGATAGAACACAGTAGGTCTCTGGAGTCATGCGATAGAACACAGTAGGTCTCTGGAGTCATGCGATAGAACACAGTAGGTCTCTGGAGTCATGCGATAGAACACATTGGGTCTCTGGAGTCATGCGACAGAACACAGTAGGTCTCTGGAGTCATGCGATAGAATACATTGGGTCTCTGGAGTCATGCGATAGAACACAGTAGGTCTCTGGAGTCATGCGATAGAACACAGTAGGCCTCTGGAGTCATGCGATAGAACACAGTAGGTCAGGAGCTTTATGCTTGGCCAGTAATGAATTGAGTGACTGGTTGGCTTTCCTCCTCAGCCAGTCAGCACAATGTTTTGGTGGGATCTTGTTTGTTTTTTCATTGTCTGTAATTGTTTTTTAGAAAGAATTATATCGTTGCATAATGCAGTAGTATTGAAATTTGTCTCATTTACTATTACTATCCTAGGCTTATTTTCTCTTGTGTTCCTAGCCTAAGTGACAAACATTCAAATCCTGAGGAATTATTGAGTGTCTTTAATAAAACACATAGGAGCTAGCCTAAAACCCAAATTTTATTTTCAAAGAGTTTAAATGACTAGACCACACATCTCAACTCTAGGGTATGATTTGCTATACAATTTTCTAATATGGCAAGCGTTTCAATAATGCAAAGATCATTTGAATTTGACTGTTGAAGGTTTGACTTATTAAATGAATATAAACTGCCTGCTGATAAAGATAGTAAGTTTTGATGTGAGCACTGTTTCATCTTTTATTGTTGAAAAAGAGGTATAATAATTTTTATAAAAATAAACACCACGTTTTTATTTTTGGTGCTGGGGATAGAACCCAGGGTATCAAACATACACATGAACACACACACACAGACACACACATAAACGGTTGTAGCTTGCATTGAAGAAAACCACTCCTTGTCACAGCCTGCAGACCTTGCGCCAAACAGCTGTCTCCCGCACACAGACTGTTTTAGAACTGCAAGGTCTGATTGCTTCTTAGTGTATTTATTCTGTTGATTATGGACTGGCATTGACTTCATATGTGTGTACATATGGTTTATGGAAAATAATCGAGCATGTTTCCATCCACACATAGATTATGTATTATTGGGTATGTGGAGGCATATGCCCGAAGTTGTCTGTTGTTGTGCCTGCATTCAGCATTCCACAGTGGACCCTAAGCAAGAGAAAGAGAAGATGGATTGTGTGTACTCTTGATGGCTCAACACTTCCTGGGTTCCCTTTGCAGCCAGGCTGGCATCAGATGACTTTAAATCCAAGCTGAAGGTTTCTTAGAATCATTTTTTTTTATCATAAAAGGAAATAATCAGTTATTTCTTCTTTTTTCTGTTTTTGATTTATTAATGCTAGGATGAACTGTTCTTCTTAGCACAGCACCAAATACTGTGTGTTCTTCAGTGGATCGCTGCTTAAGGAAATAGATATGTCCCTGGACTGTATGTAAATATATCTCTACCTCTTGGGACAGTCCTACTGTAATCCATTTGGTCTTTATTCCTTCTGTGCAGACTATTAACAGACAAAAGCGGAAGGAGATGGAGTTCAGACGTCTCTAGTGTTTGCATCTTAAGCTCTACCAAAGTCTTAGTGACCAGTGGTGACACAGCAAGCTGTGGCCATCTCGATCTGCTTTGAAGGCCCCTGTCACTTTCTAGTTACTCCTTGGCTTTGCCTTTCAGACTGGAGAAAGGTGTGAGCCAGACCCCGTGTTAGTGGTGAGCACAGACGGAGGTGAGAACTCAGGTATCCCTGCGATCCGCAGACTGTCGTGCCTCAGTCGCAGGCGCTCGCTGACAGTTTCTCTCTGTTGATATTTGTTGAAAATAGACAAAGTTGTTTAAAAGCTATTTTAAACATCTGGATATTTTGTTTCTTTAGAAATATATTTTTATTAAAATACTTAGTTGTAAGCCTTCACTGTAAGTGAAGAAATTAGCAATGTTACATCAAGACTATGGCTAAAACCTTTCTTGTTGTTGTGATCAAATACGCTGCCAATAGCAAGTTAAGGAAGGAAGGACCCATTTATTTTAACATACAGTTCAAGATACAGTCCATCCTGGTGATGGTGTCAAGATGGCGGGAGCCCGAAGAGGGCGGTCACATCCCATCCACGTGGGAAGACAGAGCGGGATGGATGCAAGCTTGTTAGTGCTTGGCCTGCTTCTGTTTCTTCCACGGTCCAGGATCCCCTGGTTAAGATGGAACTTCCCATATCAACTAATGTCATCAAGGTATTCTCCCTCAGGAAAACCCAGAGGCCCATCTCCAAGGTGACTGTAATTCTGTCGAGTTGAGGGCTAGCCATCACAGTGGCTTTATTTTAAAAGCCAGCATTTACTATTAAATGTATTTATATGTTTTCATAATGACTGAGGCTTCATGAATTAGAAGAACGTCTGTCCCTTTAGCCGCCTGCTAACAAGCAGAAGCAAAAACCTGACAGAAAAGCCCTGATCTTTTTGTGAACATAATTCAAATGAAAATTCAGCTTCGAAGAAGTCATGTTACATAATCATACTGAAAATGTGCGGTTAATAATATAATTATTTCTATGTCTTTTACTCAGAAACATACTTTTACTTACTTGCCTGGTCCTACTGTCTGGAAATGGACTATGTTCTGATTGTTCTTCTAATCATCTAATCTCAAAATATTTGAGAAATTACATGAAGAGCTTCATTCCAGAGTAAGAGATTTTCAGAAGCTGTTGCAAAATTGAGCTCCGAATTTCACTCTGCTGACGACTAAAATGTAATCGTAGGTTAAGATAGACATGTTATAAAGCTGGTCTGTGCTATCAGAATACCTGCTGATTCCACAGTATTTAAATAGACAGTGTTGACCTCTAGATTCTAGAAGGTGCTTACAGAGTTATGTATTTCTGACACATCTGTGACATTACACCGTTGGGAGACTTGCACCTTAAGGACTGGGCCCTCTGAACCACCACAAATGAGTGTGCCAATAGAGGCAGGACAAAAGAAAACCCTCTTAACGTCGTGAGCTCTCGGATGTGGCTGTAGGAATCTGAACGTCGGTATTGCGTGCCTAAAAGTGCAAGCTTCTGAGGCTGTGCCACAGCCTCAAAATGAATATTTTGATTAATTTTTTATTATATTATATATTGTAATTTATGCTTATTCGGTGAATATCGTGTTTATTGAGCTGTAATAGAGAAACATACCAACACACAAACAGAAAGATACTATAGGAGGGTCAGTTCAGCCATCTGAGAGCGAGAATAAAATACCATGTAAGGCAAACTCTTATTTGATTTTTTTTTTAAATTTATTTATTTATTAAGGATTTCTGCCTCCTCCCCGCCACCGCCTCCCATTTCCCTCCCCCTCCCCCGATCAAGTCACCCTCCCTCATCTGCTCGAAGAGCAATCAGGATTCCCTGACCTGTGGGAAGCCCAAGGACTGCCCACCTCTGAAGAGGATACTTCTAAGACATCTTTACTTGAATTCTAATAAAATGGCAGTTGTGATTAGGGTCTGCTGTGGGCCATAGTAAATAAAATTCAAGTTATACAGTTCTGTTCATGACGGATGGGAGAAGGACTCCCGTGCCTGTTGGAAAAACAAAACCAGTTGGATTATCATTCGGTTATACCATTTCACTGTTTGAATCCATTTGTGGACCGAAAAATAAAGAGGCTGACATAGCCATGTTAGAGGCTCAGTGTTTTGGGGTTTGTGTGTCCTGAAACAGAGAGACAGAAGCAGGGACATGAAATCACGGCAGAATCCGGGATTGTGCATTTGAAAAAGAAAACTAACTCCTAAGGGAGGATGTGAGTCAGAGCAGAGTTTATTAGCTCGCCTTGCCCGCGGGACAGAGGATCGGGGCTCTTATCATGCAGCTTGGGCTCCTCTGCATCCTTAGCCGGAGTAATCCCACGCAGGGTGCGTGCACATCCTTGCCTCAACCGCATTGGAGTGCTGCGTCTGTGACAGAAGTGTAAAGAGCCTAGGCCACCTCCAGACCCCGCAGTGCCTGTGTGGGGAGCGGCAGCCCTCTTCTCAGACGCTCCTTTTGTAAGGTGTCACCTGAAGTTCTCCAGGACGTCCATCATCTTTGTTCTATTCACTTCCAAAATAATAAAAGCCAAGCAGGAAGTTAAGATGCTAGACTAATGAAACATGAGAAGAAAAAGAAAAGAAGAAAGAAAACTCAGAAGGTCGATAAAAGAAGAAATGACACGAAACCAACACGAAAATTTTAAAACAGACTATCCTTAAAAATATTATAATCCAAAGGTAAAAGTTGCTATGGCAGGAACTTTTGACTTGGAGAAAGACTTCAGGACTCAGCAGAAGTGGGGAATCTAGACGCTCCAGGGAATAGATCAGGTCCCAACATTGCACAACTCAGAACTTGAGCAGCGCATTTTGTCTTAAATTGTTAACCTATTGTCGAAAACATGAATAAGCATGCATTTCCTTGTTTTCTTCTTGCGTGCTTCTATGCGAACAGCTTTTGATCTACTCCACGCGTTCAGTTTCTGTTGGTTTTATCACCAGCTTTATCATGCACGGCTCACCATGCCCATTATCTCGGTCCACAGACACAATTGTCGGCTATTAAAATATAAACTGACAACTGTAAGCACAAGAGATACTTGGTAATCAGCTTAAGTCCTCACTTCCTTCATGGCCTCCCTTCCCACCCCCATCTCCCTTCTCTAGGTTTTGGGTGGGCAAACATACACGAATCTGCCTTGTGTTTAGCTCTACCTTTTTGTAGAGATGTTAAGAAAATCATGAGAAGTTAAGACTCAGGGATGTTTGGGGACCACAAAGGGGTGCTTCAGAGCCTGCAGCTGTTCGTTCTTAGTAGAGGCATCTTTAATAGTCGTAGGTAGATCTTCAGAATGCGTTGTTGAGCCTGATGGTGGTGGTGCACGCCTTCAGTCCCAGTGCCCTGAGATTTCCTCTCTCTGTGTCCCGCCTCCTTCTCTTAGTGCTTGCTCTGTGTCTTCCTGTCTCAGGCTCCTTTGTAACCTCTGTTTCCATGTGACTGTTTTGGTCAACGCAGTACCAACGCGTGGTTCCCCACACTGATGGATTTGCTCCTGTTAGTGCCTACTCGTGGAGAAAACCCCTCCTGTGTAGGACTGGCTCGGCTCTCTTTGGTGTGGCTGAGAGAACCAGCTGTGTCCATGCTGGTTGCTGTGGTCTTAGCCCTTAACAAACACTGCACATGTCGTGAAGACGAAGCTGTAGAGTAAGCGTTAAGCCATTTTGAAGTTTACATTTCGGAGCCCTTGTGTGTTAGCAGACAGGTTTGAAAATGCACTAGAAGATGGAAGGGGGACAGTTTCTCTCTTTTTTTTTAATGCTTACAAAAATACTTTAATGAGCATGTCAGCATGACAGAAGGAAATGGGTGAAGGGATATATTTTACAGTGCAAAATTATGCAGAAATTTAAAAACATCTAATTCACAATTTTAAATGCCTACTTAAATATTACTTCAAATGCATTTTAAAGCTCAACAGATTTTGTTGAACTGAGTTACAGATTCTGAACCTTATTGAGAATACATCGTAAGATATTATATATTCCAAATAAAAATGACAGGGCTTTGCTAGGACCTTAATAACTACCAACACAGACTTTTCTTTTTGAGACAGTGTCTCAGGCTGGCCTCAAACTCATTAAGTAATTGAGGATGGCCTTGAACATCTGAATTCTCTTGCCTCCACCTCCCAAGTGCTGGCGTTGACAGTTTCTTCTGTTTTTGTTTTAATCATATAAAATGCTCTCCATTATTCACTACAGCATGTTCTCAGAACAGGTGATCCCAGGAACTGAAATTGTGTGGATGAGTGTTACCAGTCTTGGCCATGGTGAACTCGTGAGTTCACTTGCCTTGGTGGGTAAAACCAGGCTCTTCATAACAAAATGTGAGTTGCAACGTGGTGGAAAATGGATTTTTATTTTAAACCACTGAGCAGGAAAAGATTGCTTGCCTGGAAACACCCATGTATAATAAACTCACTAGCAAATGCCATCAACGACAAACTCCAGAGTGATGTCTCTTTGATCCTGAGAGGCTGGAGCTGTAGAAAGTGAGGCCTTGCTGGGAGTGGCTGAGTGACTCAGCCTCCCTCTTGGCCTCCGCCCAGCTATAGCAGCCCTGGTGGGTCTGCTTTCTCATTATGTGACCAGTTATCTTTTATTGGGACTTCAGCTCTCTGAGTTAAAAGAAAAGGCCATGTGTACTTAAAGGTGAAGAAATTATAAACTGTCCCTAATTGTTTATGCAGTCCTTCTGTTTGTTTAGTCTTTAAACCTGTGACTGCACGAGTATGAATTTGGCTCCCGAGTTTCCATTGCTGCGGCTGTATTGAACTAGGAATGCCTGAGCCCCCCGGGGATGTCGGGTAGTCTCTGGACATTCCACCAGTCACAGCTGGGAAGAGATACTTGCCGCTGTCTCCGCTAGAGACCATGGGTGACAGACAGCTCTCTACAGTAAACAAAATTTAAAATTTGACAGTACCAAGTATTACAAAGGTACTGTTTAATATCAGTTTATAGAAGGCAAAAAGTACTTAAAGGTCTTTGGTATAGACTGGGTAAAATGTACACCGGTTAATACTCTGGTATCAGAAATACCAACATTCCCAACTTAGTGTTTTCTGTTCTCATCAGTGACGAGAAGATGAAAACCCACAGAAAGGGTTGGAAATTGGAGGTTTCCTGAGACTGTAGTTTGTAGCTGAAATTCTGGGTATGAAGGTTAGAAGTCAAGGGGTTGTTGGGGTTGTTGACCTTTTTATTTGGCCCGTCATTGAATTTTTGAATTTCTTATATTTGAACGCTGTTAGGAAATAAGGGGTGGGTTTTTGATTAGTTTTTAAGGTTTACTCAGATTGACAGTGCTCTTTATTGCCTTCATGCATCATGGAGGCTGATGATTCTTTTGTAAGTTTCCCTTTAATGTCTCCGTTTATAAAATGGCATTAATCCACATGAGGCAATAGAACAATCAGTGAAGAAGTGACTCAGAATTAATTAAGTTGAGTCATATGGAAACTTACTAATGTTGTAAATGGCTAGTATAGGCTTCACGTTCCCTTGTTTGGGGATGTGCGTTTCTTCGTGCACCAGTGCGCGTGTGTCCGCATGTTCATGGGGAACAGAGTTAACTTTGGGCTTTAGTCTTCAGGCACTTTCTATCCACCCTCTTTGGTGAAACAGTCTCTGCAGGGTCTGGAATTCACTGTTCCAGCTACTGGCTTGCCAGTGGGGTTCTGGCATACCCCTGTCCCCATCACTCCAAACTGGAATTGCAAGTATTTCTCAGCTCTTTAACCTTTTGATGTGGATCCCAGGGCATGAACTCAGGATGTCCTCTTGCGTAGCACTTTGTCAATGGAGGCATCTCCCCTAGAGAAAGACGAACACACAGAGAGAAGAGAGACAGACACACTCACAGATTCACACACACACACACACACACACACACACACACACACACACACACACAGTCTTTGTGTCCCCATCCCCAAGCGTCGATCCTTTTTATCAAGTCACGAGACGTGAAACTGCTGTGTCATTACGTTAACCATGTTTTATAGGTATCCCCTACGGTGTCCCTGGTGCCGTTCCCCATTCCAGCTAGCGTTTCCTTAGTAGAGAACCGGATGACTCACTTTTCTTCGTTTTTTTTTTCATTTGAAAATTGTGTATTACTTTTAAAATAATACCAATCAAAATTCCCACTTCCTCCCCTACTCCCACTTCCCTCCCAGTACCCCCACACCTCCAGTCCTAAGAGAGGGAAAGCATTTGTGTGTGCAGGGGCACATGCATGAGCGCATATTGCATCTTCTATTACGTGTGGTGCGTTTGTGTGTAGGAACACATGCATGAGTGCGTATACCAAAGTCTCTCTCTCTCGGATGCTCTCCACATGGTGTTCTGAGACAGGATCTCCACTGAACTCAGTGAGTAGGCCTCCTGCCTCCACAGTTACTGGTGTTCAGGTATTTGACCCCATACTCTGGCTTTATATGGGTGCTGAGAAAGAGACCTGGTCAGCCACCCTCATCCGCTCAGACCATGAAGCCCAAGATGGACAAGTTCAACAGAACCACTTCAGCATTGCCTGGACATAACTGTAATTTTTATTTTGAGTTTCCAAACTCAGGTCCTCGTGTTTGCACAGCACATATTTTACAACTGAGTTGTCTCCCCGAGTCCCTTACCTTCTGTCATTTCTGATAACTGGCATGCTGCATGCCTGGCATTAACAACTAAAACCTTGAACATATTCTTAGCCCTAGAGGGATCGAAGACTCGGGTGACACATTCCTGCCAGCCTCACAAAAAACCTGAGGCTTGAACCAAAAACACGGCTGTAATCTTTTCCAGTAAATGCTGAACTTCCTGAATGTGTTTGGATCTACCGGCCGAGGCGTTGTTTTCCTCCCACACGTCACCATGTGGAAGCCCTATTACAGGGAGGTCGTTGCTTTGAGAATTTGGAGCCCTCGAAGGAGATGGAAGTCAACAGCTTCGATGTCCGTTAGCCTCAGCATCAGTGCCCAGTGCGTCCATTTTGATTGCAGTAGGGAAGGGAGGTTGTCTACAATCTCCCTCATCTGTGATCAGACTTAGCTGCAATGGCCAAAGTGTGTTTTTCTAGAATTTACTTTAATAAAGTTGTAGTGTTTTATGAGTTTCTTTGTTCTCAGTTGCTTCCTTGTCCTGGCACGTAATGTTTCAGTTTCCAGCTCGTAGGCTCTTCCTCACACTCAGACACTCCTTTCCCTTCTTCAGTATTAGACTTTGTCCTTTAGTTTGGTTCCAGAACCCCCTCGCTACCTGTCTCATGTTCTGCTTGTGGGTGCTTTTGTGTCTCTTTATTGAAACAACTTCTAGTGAACTTAAGAGGTAGCACCAAGAGAGAACTGATTGGCGTATCCTTTGATAGTGGCATGCATTTAACTACTACAAGTGGAATGTTTTGGTTTCCTATTATGTTTATTTCAATATTAAATAGGTTCAAAAATACAATCATCTGAGGCTTTAGCTTTTTGGTAGAGAAGGCCGGGCGTGATGGTCCGCAGCTTTAATCCTAGCACTCAGAGGGATCTCTGTGAGCTAAGGCCAGCCTGGTCTACGTAGAGAGTTCCATGCTAACCAAGGCTACATAGTGAGACATTGTCTTTAAGTAGATCATTTTCTTTGGGATACCTGCAGGGGAAAAAAATGATTGCAATTTCCAGCTGGGTTTTCCTTTCTGAAAGGCAAACATACTGTGTCTCTGCAGCAGAGATACACAGAGAGGTGAAAGATCAAAGCAAGCCAGTCAGCGTGCTTATAACAAACATTCATGCATTTAGTCACTACAGTTTTCTCCAATTTTATGAGAATGATTAGGAAGGCAGAAAGACTAAACTGTCTGGTTTATCATCATCTTGGCATCTCAACACATCAGCGAAGGCTGATTTCATAGAATTACATTATCTGATTCATTAAGGTGAGAACAGCTAAGTTTGCCTCATCTTCTATTGTGAGCCAGGAGGGTATTGATCGAATGCATATCTCTAACTTGAGAAAAGGTATAAATACACTTACTTTTGTAGACTTAAATTTTCTACTTAAAAAAAAAATCTCTTGACAGAACAATTAAAATGCCCGGGGGGGGGCTGTCTTCCTTCCTTCCTTCTTCCCTCCCTCCCTCCCTCCCTCTCCCTCCCCCCCTCTTTCTTGAGAGCACATACAGAGTTTTCACATCAGTATCACCTGCTGCTTATGTTGCCATTGGTCTCTTGGATAGCCCTGCTCTCTGTGTGTGCAGTTTTTCTATCTTAGTTCCAGAGGTTTTCTGCGTAGTCACCATAGATCCAAATAACTCCTCTGTGGCAGAGAGGCGCGGCTTTGGCAGTGTGGCATCCTATTATTCGCTAAGAGACAAGTAGTTGCTAACCAAAAACAGTTACTAATCCAATGCTTGAATCTAATGTTTGCACTCTGACTCCACACCCTAATATAAAAATCTGTAAATCTTTGACATTTGAAAAAGTGGTTCAGTTAAAATACCGAGATCTTTGTTTTTAGGCTTTAGGTCAACCTTTTTGAAGGGCATTTTAATAAAGGGGGCTTTCAGCGTATTGAGATCGAGATTTGGAAGAAGCAATGTGATTGAAATGTGTGTTGTGGCACATGCCAGTTGCCTTCCAATGTGTTGATAACATTGTAATCAAAGCCAGGACAAGGCCTACGTGAGCCTGGTTTGCCATACGCTTTTCTTTCTTTCAGGGAGATTTTTGTTCCTTGAACAGTTCTCAGACTGTTGAAAGAGCAAAATACGTTGTCCTAAAACATTTTCTGATCCAGTTTTGGTTTGAAGTCCCTTCATTCATCAGTTTGTATCTCACTAGATACTCTGCAACAGCCAAATGAACTGACAATGTTCACTGAGTATCAGTTGCTCCCTGAAGACCGTGGCTCACATTTTAATAGGTTCTGGGCCTTGTTATTCCCTTTCAGGAGCCAGACGTTCCTTGGATTTATGGGTAGGTTTAAATTAAATAGTAGCAAATTGCTTCCCTCTTTGGAAATGGGGGGTGGGTGGGTCTCACCCTTCTGATAATAAAACATTTGACATGTCAGGACAGTTACTCAGGGAAAGAAGCATAAAGGGAAAATGGAGTAACCTATTCAAAGTTTACGCCTTAGAAAAGGGAACATGCTTAATAAAAGGACAGTGTGACTTGAAAATAATGAGACGAAAGAAAAATGCTGCCGCAGAACTTTCGTGATCGTGAGCAAATAAGTCGTGCCCCGTGGGAGGCAGTCCCATTTTAATCGAGCAAAATATTTTTACTCTTTAGAATTGTCTTCAGAACTATTTCATGAGCCAGCCCCCCACCAAAAAAAAAAAACCTCAGCCTGAGCACCCCCCCCCCTCACACACACACTTAATTTATCAGACTTGGCACAAGCTCTTTCCAGAAATACAGGGCACACTCTTACGACAGTCCCATTCATTCATTCAGTGGGCCTCCAGTGGACCCCGTATTCTGTAGTTAGCAGAGGAGTCCGCTTCTGGGAAGGGGAGGCTGGAGCAAACACAAGCATAGATCATGTGGGCGTGTTCATCTCTCGGTGGATGAATAAGAGATCACCAGGTACATGTTGGAAAAAAAATGCCCCAGGCATGAGTGCAGCTTGTGTACACGGCAGCACAGAAACCAGGAGTGACCAGTGTTCCGGGAGGGGTCGCATCGAGCTAAACGGTAAGAGTGGAGGGGTGGGGGGGGGGCAGCAAGATGATGAGGGTTACCTCTTGACCATAGCGTGAGCATGCAGTGGGTGAACATACAGTTGAGAGTATCCACTGCAGTGACTGGAGAGTGTGTGTTCATCGAGTTGTGCACACAGGGTCACAGCCTTAATTTAGAAGCTGCCCGTTCCCCTGCGAGAAGCGCATTCCTCGTTTTACTCCGTGCCCCGACAGCCGGAAAACTGGGCATCTCATAAAAATGAACATTCTTAGAGATAAATCCCGTTTGTCTTTCTTCTGTTACGTGTGCTTCCGTGTGTTAGCTGTGGTCTTTTTTTTTTTCTTTTGAATTTAATATGTGCTGTGAGACGGGAGTCCAGCCTCATTCGTTACATCCCGTTGTCCATGTGTTTGGTGAGAAGACGTTTTACCCTGTCAATTGTATACCTTTGTTAAAAGCCAGATTTAGTATAAACAAGTGGATAAATATGCTAATTATCTACATAATTCTGTTCCCTGGGTCTGCCTGTCCTCCTTGTTAATATTACACTATCTTAAGTAGTATATAAGTTCTCCGATTGTGAAGAAATACAGCTTTGTGTTTCTCAGCGCGTGTGTGTGTGTGTGTGTGTGTGTGTGTGTAGCCGCTTGCCATTGTCCTAGAGGTCTAAGACCAGCTGTTTACTTTTTTCTGAAAAGCCTAATTCATTGGGGTTTTCAGCTAAGTTGCATTTAAACTGTAGCGCTTGAGAAATCCTTGCTGTCCCAATCCTAGAGTATCACTATTTTACGTTTTTTTCTTTCATAGTTTAATATTATTTTGTAATTTTTAGTATGCAGTGCATTTTGTTTACTTTATACTGTGTATTGTATCTTTGATGCTATTAAGATGGAACTACCTTCTTTTCAGTTCCCTTGTGAATGTGTGTCTGTGTTGTGCATGCATGTGTGTGTGGATGAGCGAAACAGAGAGAGATTACCATTTCCCTGGTATTCCTACTGTTCCTCTTGTTTCCGGGGCTTCCCGGGTTCGTTCATTTTATTTGAATCTGATCACGTTCCATAAGGACCTGAGTTTAGCTCTCCAGCACTTGTGTAAAAAACGAGTGTGATGGCTGTATTTCTAATTCTGATTCTGGAAATGGGCAGAGACGGAAGATCTTGTGACTTGCAGGCAGGCCAGCCATCCTTGACTGGATGAGCTACAGGCACATTGAAAGCCCTTTCCTGAAAACACAAGGTGACCGTTGTCACCGCATACCTGCTCACACGTGCACACACACACACACACACACACACACACACACACACACACACACTCAAGCATGCGCACACACAAATGTACTCACACACACATACTGCTCGTACATACATTTTTAAAAAGCGCTTACCCTTAGTGTTTTTCAGTTCCACTTAGTAGGAATTTATAAAGGAATAATGCATCCCTCTTAAGACTCAGGATGTCGTTTAATAAATTAAATAAGGAATATAATTCAGCTCAGCTTAAAGTTGAAGATAGATTTGTAGAAGCTGCTGGCATTGCTAAAGTGTATGTGACATGTGGTTCTAGTTTCATAACTAGCAGTAAAAGGTAAGCAGGGACAGTGTCTCATTGCCTGGTTCCCTGCTGAAGAACATAGGTGCTGGTTGCCCTGTTCTTTAGGCTGCTAGGCTGCTAGCTCTTATTCTCTACTTATTCTCCTCAGCTCCAGCTCTGCTGTGCTATAATCCTTTGCTCTGCAGCCCGAGTGGCTCTGTAAGCAGCACATCCACCCATAACTTTGCTGTGAAATCCTTGGGTCCTTCCCAGTTCCCCAAAGATAGTTTGTAGGCTTCTTAGCCTAGATGGCCAAAGTCTATCATTTTTTTCTCTGTACTTTTCCAGCTCTTCTTTCACCCTTTCCAAGAAAAATCACAAATTTACTCTAGACCATCCACCATTCCCCAAATACGAGTTTTCTTTCATACTTGAACCTTTGGACATGCTGTTCCTTCTACTGGGGAGCATCCCAAGATTCCTTTATTTATCTGGCAAATTCCAGGCGAGGGTTTAACATTCAGCTCCACAGCCATTTCCCCACTATGCATAGTTGAAATCTTGTCTTCAGAGCCTTCGGTAACTTTCAAACTTTTCCCCCCATACCCTTAGCATTAGTGGAATTAAGTGTCCCCGTAGGTGTGGGGGAGTTTCTGAGAGCACACATTACCATTCTGTCTTCATCTCATGTTCATACTGCATAACCAGATGTCTGTAGCCCAGTCCCAGGCCTCACTGGTGTCGTCTATCATAGAGGATACAGTTAGGAAAAGAAGAGCCCTTCTCTGCGGTGTTTTCTGTTACCTACAGCAGTTCATATTTAGAATATTAAAGTGTGCTTTTTTTTTTTATAAAAGGTGCCAATAGTAAATGGTGGGGTGTGTTTGCTTCTAGTTGATAGCTTTCCCTCGAGCGCTGAACAGGTTGGGAAGTTTACCGTTCCCTAAAACCAAGGTCTGTGAACTCTGCCATATCTCATGGGATGGCACCAAGTCCCCAAAGTCAAAAGCCTGCGAATCATCCTTGGCTTCTCCTCCTTTCCCATCTCTCCACCCCGCCACATTCAGACACCGAGGAAGTCCTGCCAAGTCAAGCTCCTAAGTATTTCTGGAATCCGCTCTCTCCCTTCTGTCCTTGGCTGCCAGCTCCTCAGGACAGGACTTCTTTATTCTCCCTCGCCACTGCAGCAGCCGGTCCTGTTTTGGTCTTCTTGCTCGTCTTTTTATACCCGTCCTGGACGATTGAGGTATTTGGAAACGAAAACCTAGAGGGTGAATTTGTTGAGATTCACAAGATTTCTCTAGTGGGACTGGCTGTCTTGTTGGTCACCTTTCTCTTGATTTCTAGTGCCCTTTCTCTACCACTTGTTTGCAAAACTCCCTATAATCTAAGATAGTTCTGTGGTTGTTTCTTATGTGAACCTTTACTACATTCTTAGGTTGGACCAACCTTTTATTTCTCTTAAAATGCCATCCATATATATATACGCACACACATCTCAGTATTTACAGGGTAGTTGATCTTTTTATGTCTTTCTTCTCTGCTGGACCATTTAGGATATGTTTTGTCTTAACAGTGTTTCTCCCAGCACTCAATACAGTTCATAGAAAATAAGTACTTCATAATCATTTATTGATTAATTTATGTAAGGTTATGATCAAATGTCTAGTACAGGAAGCTAACTGACCTCAGGATGAGTGCAGAGATCTCCACAAGTTGCTTTGTGCATTGAGGGTGGGGTTTGGTGTGAGAAGAGTGAGACCCGAGCATGGAATGGAGCCTCAAGCTGGAGATCCCAAACATCCCAACCACTGTAGGTATATATGAATGCCAGGAGGGCTTCCACCTAAACATGTACAAGTTTTTATACCCAGCAAAACCATCCAATCTCAGGATCCTTAACGTTAAGCTGTTGAGATGAGATGGAGTAGTTCATTACAGTAATAATACAGTAGGCTGCATTATTTTCTGATATTTTCATACAGTTGGCCTGTGACCTTACAAAATTTTCTCAGTTGTTATCAGTGTAATACCTGAAGGTTTTGTTAGAACAAACCTTATTTTAAAATGGTTTTTATGAAGAGTGTTTTGAACACTGTTTCTTAGTCATTCTGATTGCCTGTTTCTTGATATTGCTAGAATTCTTCTTTCACTTTTCCATTCTGCTCTGTTTGCCCGTTTTCTCATTTCTAAAAATACTTTGTAGAACTGTGTAACCTTTAAACCTCCCTTAAACATAATTTTTCCTGGCTGGATTTTTCCTTGACTTACATAATAAATATTATTTAAAGTCTATAAGCTACTATTGTTTTTCTTTTGATCTGTAGTAATTCTGCTATAGTGTGTGTGTGCGCGTGAGTGTCCTTCCACATTGAAATACAGATATATGTATTTACATGTGTGCAAATTTGTGTAAGTGTTCTTCCATGTTCAAATACAGATATGTGTACATACCTGTGTGCAAATTTGTGCATGTAAGTATCCTTCCACGTTCAAATACAGATATATGTATTTACATGTGTGCAAATTTGTGCGTGTAAGTGTCCTTCCACGTTCAAATACAGATATATGTATCTACATGTGTGCAAATTTGTGCTTGTAAGTGTCCTTTTACGTTCAAATACAGATATTTGTACATACATGTGTGCAAATTTGTGCATGTAAGTGTTCTTCCACGTTCAAATACAGATATGTGTAGGTACATGTGTGCAAATTTGTGCGTGTAAGTGTTCTTCCATGTTCAAATACAGATATGTGTACATACATGTGTGCAAATTTGGGGGCCTTGGCACTGTCCACTGTTTTGTTTTTGTCTTTTGGGGCGGGGTTTCCTGCTGACCTCTGTCTCTCATCAAGTAAGCTAAGCTGGCTATCTACCGAGGGATAGCCTTTCTCTGCCTCATTATTGATGAGTTCACAAGCATACGTTACCACTTTTGGTTCTGTGGGTGGAGAGCTGGGAACTGCACAGTCAGCAGCACTCATGCAGCCCCCGAAGGACAACTTGAGACAACTCATGAGAGTCCGTTCTCACCCTGTGGATCCCAGGGATTGAACTCAAGTAGGTGCTCACGTCACCAGGGGTGGCCCGCAAAGTGCCTTTTACCCTTGGAACCACCTCACTTTTCCAGCCTGCTACTATCTTTTTGTTACTGGGTTCTGGGCACTTGAAAGAGGAGCTTTACTGACCAATATCTCCCAATCCCCAGTCCAGCTAGACTTTGAGCTCGTTCCCTCATTTTTTGGTATTTGCTCTGTATTGAGTAGAGTATTGAAAATTGTATGTCACCATTGGTATATTAGTGACACACATTATTTTTTTTTCTTCTTGAGTGAAATTAACAATTGGCCTTGTTTAAATTATTAATTTTAAAGTTATATTTTCAGGATTAATTATCAGGATTTTTAAAATAAACTCAGAGAAACAGGTTGGAGATAAAGAGGTGGGAAATAGAAGGACCTCCCTTCATTCTTGCAGAGAATTTGAGTTTAGTTCCAAGCACCCACTTAGTGACTCACAATCATCTGCAATTTCAGTTCCAGAGGACCCAACTCCCTCTTTTGACCTCTGACGACACCAGGCGCACACATGGTACACATTCACACATAAAAGCAAACAAATGTGTATAAAAGTTGTTTTAATTAGTAAGCTCTTGTTGTAGAAAACCTAAATAAGGAAATACCGGGAACGCTTATTTCATATTTTATCACCCAAAGATAACCACGGATAGCGATTGCAAGTGATCCTGTGCCCTGTTGTTTGCCTGTGTGGGATCGTACTGTGAGAGCCTTCCTGTGCCCAGCTGATAGAGATCTGTAGTTTAAGAGCCTCGTAGTGTCTGTGCACTCTCTGTGTACGTGTGTGCCTGTGTGTGTGAAGGAAGAAAGATCCTTACCAATTTGCTTTCCCAAAGTAATGGGGGGCATTTTCAAAATACCCTGAAGATTATATATAGTTCTATCATTAGAAAAAAAACCATGCCATTTATGTTAGCTCATTTTGTACAACTTTGAATATTTCGTCACTGTTTTTGTGAGTGTTACTTGATTTTTTTTTTTTATTTCTTTTTAAGTTACTACACGAATGATCATTTGTGATTCCTTGAAAGGAACTGCTTCCTTGGCTGAGAACCTAACCGTAGGTAGCTGAGTGAGTTAGCGCTGGGATGAAGTGGTTCACCTGAAAGGATGTCATGTGTTAAGCTTGTTTCCCCTCCTAAGACTGTGCGGACAGTCCTCATCACGTGAGGCTTCCTAGGTTTGGCTGCTTTGTCGTTTTTCCTCAAGAGAGGCCCAGGCTGGAAAACAGGGTTTTACAGGTCAGGAATGGAAAGAGAACTGAATGTTGAAAGTTGTCCAGAATGTTCCGCACTGTATGTGGCTCAAGCCAAAACTGTTCGCTTCACTTTTAAAAATACCTCTTAACTCTTCTATTCTTGGAATCAGAATATCTTTTTCAAGCCCTTTTTGGAGAATTGCAGTGTATCAGTTTTCTAAATAGTCAAGGCACACGAGGCCAAGCGATCAGAAGTCTTTAGCGTCTCAGCTTTTCCTGTGACTTTTCTGAGCATTATTTTTCCCAGCAGCTCCCCCACCCGTGTGTGTGTGTGTGTGTGTGTGTGTGTGTGTGTGTGTGTGTGGCATTCACAATGAGATCTCTGCATTGCTGACCCTTGCTTTTCATGCAACAGAGCAGCGATTTCAAATCTGGTCCCATTACCCCTGCTTTCTGTCTCTGTAGTCTACACAAAGTACAGAATCTTTTTCTGCTGGTTTTTTGCTCCTATTTTTCTTGACTTCTACCTAAACATCTTTATTAAGATGTAGTGTGACACCATGAAATTCACCTGTGTAAGTGTGCAGTTTAGGGATTGTTCCAGTACATTTGTGCAACTACCACCGTGATCTAAATTTAGAATGTTTTCATCATCCCAGAAAGAAACCGACCGCACATAAGCATTTGTTCCCCTTTCTTCCACCAGCCCCTATGCCCCCAATCCGTGGCAACTAACTGTTCAGTCTATTTTTAACTCTACAGATCAGCCTGTTTCTCTACACTTCATATAAATAAAACCGTGCAACCTTCATGACTGAATTCTTTTATTTAGCATAATCTTTTTAAGGTTTATCCAGTATAGTACATAACCGGCTTTCTTTTTACCGTCACCTAAGATTCCATGTATGGGTGTGCCGCTTTTCTAGGTGTGTTGGTTTTGCCTTTTGGCTGTTAGGAATGATGCCGCAAGTCTAAAACCAGGACTGTCTCACAAAGTTGCTGTAACATTTAAAATGTCAAAATAATGTAGGCATAGCCAGCAAGTCAGGAGGAGACAGATGAGATTTCATATTAAATGCAGTATGGCAGAGCCCTCTAGTCTCAGCAGCAGCTACAAAGTCCGGCTTACTCACTGTGCCGTGTTCTCTTGGTAACATCTCTAAGTACCTTCTCCTGAACTTCTCCTCCTAAGCTGTCTCCATTCAGTAGCCATTTCCTGGTATTTATTGGGTGCCGGATGCTGCCCTGGTTGTGTTGGAGAGGGGAGAACCATCAGGAGCTTCCAGTTGAGGGCTGCTCATGTTAGCTACTCTGTATTATCTAGGATTGGGTCCCCTTTCCCCAGGTGCCATGGGTTTGGAGTTCTCCAAGTCATTAGCTAGCCTTGGTCCTCTATTGGGATGTAGATGCTTCATGTCTTAAGTTAACCGTTCTTCAGGAGGTTAAGGAAGTGATGAGAAGCTGTAGCCAGGGTTGGTGAATTATTCTTTACTCAAATATAAACCCAAGTAGTCAGTGAGTTTCTTCTTCTGGCGGGGTCGGTCCGCTTCGTGTTCCTTTAGAATTTTCAGAACCGTTAAGTTCTAGACTCAGCAAAACTTAGGAACTCCTCACTGCTTAGATGCTGCCCCCCCCCTTCTTGGGTTTGTGAAGACAATGATTCATAGAGTGACTCAGCTTTTTAGTCCTGTTACCATTGCCTTGCCTCCAAAACAAGAAATAAGAAATTTTGTGAGTTTTCTTATTTCCCGTCTAATTTTCCTTTTTTTCCATAGAGTTAATGGCAGTTAGCTTGGCAGTGAGATTGTCCTCATTTCTTCAGTGCCTCTGGTTCAGGGCGGATTGGAGGAGTTGCTGCAGGACAAGGGGCCACTTGATTCCTGCTGCTCCACGCTCGCTTGAAGAGTTCTTTTTGAATGTGAGCAGAACAAGACGTAGGCACCCAGGATCCTGTCTGCCCACCGAGCTGTCCTCTGTAGCTTATTTGTGATCTGTCACTCCAGTTGTTGCTGGTCATGTTCAGGAATGGTTCCATACACAGATTTTACTGTTTGCTTTTATTTTCTGTATTTACCGTAGTGAAAGGCATGTCTTGTAAACTTGTCCAGTTTCAGGAATTCCCAGTTCATCATGAAACATTTTTTTGGTTAAAAAAATACTAAGTCATACAGGACCACAGTTCCCAGGTGCCTATAAGAAGAAGCTGAAAGTAGATTGCTGCAGCCCTGGAGGCCCTGGAAGGAGGTGAACTGTGAACTTCCTGCAGCGCTCTCCTGGGGCAGGAACACAGTAGTGAAGGGCACGGAGGAGCTGACTCCACAGCCCACTAGATTTGCATAAGGGCTTTCCTCTGGCTTGAACCTTTTGCTGGTATATTGTACTTTCCACCAATAGGTAATGGGAAGGGTGTTGTTTAATTGTGAATATCAGGAGCACACAGCACTGGGTGTTGGACTCAACCTTTAATTGTAATGATGTACCTTCACATTACTTTTAACTCCTGTCTTCCCTGTTTCCTTTTCTTTTTTTAAGTTCCTTATTCCTGTTAACGATGAGCTGGACTGTATCCTCTCCTTTTGTTCCATAAAAATGTCTCTGGTCACATCAAGAGCTAGGAATTAGTTTCTTGAAACTGTCCCAGATTGGCCTTGAACTCACCTTGTAGTTGATGATGACCTTGACCTTCAGCTTCTGAGCAGGAGATTACAGGTATACGCCAACGCGTCCTGTTAATAGCATGCAGAGGAACATACACAAAGCTTCTTCCCTGAGAAACAAGCTTATCCCTAGGCCCTCATCCCTACGTCCCTAGGGAAATCCTTAAGGAAGTCACAGGGCCCCTTAGCAGAACCTGTCATGTGTGCATGCTGCTATCAGCTGCTCTGGCCCTGTCGACAATGCTGATGGAGCCAGAAGTCTGTCCAGGTGTGGAGAGCAGTGTTTTCTAAATAAAAACTCACTCCTGGACCCTTGTGCCCAAGAAACTTTTCACAACCCCAAGTATATTGATATATAAAATAGATAATGTAAGATGAAACATGGACTGATAATAAATTGAAAAATTATACTCAATAGTATATTCAATAAATTGAATAAAAACAGTTTTCTGTATTTTAATTAAATGGATAGGGTTGTTAACTTTACACAAAGAGGTAAAATGCACATGTGATAGACATAAAAGAGCATATTGAGTGTTTTCCAGAGGTGGTCAATATTCTGATTTTCTAATTGTCAGTGCTGAGAAACCATTTTGAATGAATAAATACATAGTACAAAATGACAAAACATTTTTAGATGGGGCCACTTCAAAAGTATTTTGAGATTTTGTCCCAATTCCCAGCCAGAATTCATTTAATGACTTTTTACAAAGCCCATCAGCAACTCAAAACAGTAGTTTTAAAACTGAAGTATTATAATGGAACAGTCCAGAGATAACCTAATTTGATACCGAGCATGCTGTTTGACAGTAGGAGAACATTCTTTGCTTCCCATAATGAAACTGCTATATTTCTGTAACAGCAGACAGCTTTGTGTGTGCAGTGAATACCAGTGTGACCTGAGGAGTTCCAAGCTGGGCTCCTTGGTGGTGCAGAGCCTGGCAGCATCCACAGTGAGAAGAGCACACGCTGTGTGCAGTTCAAGGGACGTGTGCAGTGGGAAGGGCTCTTTCTGCAGTACAAGTGTGCCATAGCCGGAAGCTCCTTGAATATGCCAATGTGTTTTCATCTTCAGTTATTTTACCGTTGTATGTTCGGAAAGCTTTTCTGTTGCCGCATACTCTGCCAGCCCATTATTCAGCTCCCCATCTCCAAGTGGAGTTGTGACTGTGTCGGGAGCTGTGACTTAGCAGACACTGACACCGCTAGTGTGGACGTCACTCACCTTGTTTACTGTATGGGATGCACTTACAGTCATCTGTAGACCTGTTGAATGAAGTTAGTGATTTCAACATAGTTATAGATGTCTTATGACTATCTCCTTTAGACATACCATGACTTATTGTGCATTGTTTCAGGTGGGTCTCTGTGTGTGAGCCCCGTGCATGATCTGCCATAGGTTAGAGCTTTATTTTTTTTTCTGTAAGTAATAAAATCCCAATTCACATTCAGAAATGTGACTTCGCTAGCCCAGGTAACTTTTCTAAATGCAGAAAGTAGATCGGACAGAATAGGCTTCAGCAAGTGCTTTGAAAAGCCCCCCCCCCCCGAAACCATCCCGCGATAGGTGGACTAAAGTGGCGAGGGCAGCCCCCAGCTGGTGCAGGCTCTTGGTTCTTCCTGGGACCAATTCTCAGGCTTCTGTCAATCCCTCTGACTAATCGTCTCTGGACACATTTTCGCATGCTTTCCCTGCCCCACATCTGTCAGGAACTTCAGACTGAGTGTGGCACCTGCGTGTGGTAAGTGCTCGTGCACATCTAGAGACCCTGCAGAATCGCCGCCCCCTTCAGCAGCGTGTTCTTTGCTGTCCGTGGCAAATACTTCTGGAGTTTGTCATTTCGTGCTCACGATGAGCCATGGCATACCTAGTCTGTGCTTCTGGAGCAACAAGAGCCACGTAGCCACTGTCCCGTAGTGTGCGGCTCGTGAGAGGAGTGAACCTTTGTTTGGTTCACCAGCCGTGCCCGCCACATGCACTTCATGGAGTTCTACGATTAGAAACGGGGGGGGGGGGGGAGCCTGTGCTCTAGTTTATTACGAATTTGTTATGTCCCTTAGGCAGCCGTGCCAGACAGTGCTCAGCTCTAGAACTATTTGGTGTCCAAACAATGAAGAGTGTGAGAAGTCAGGAAAACCTGACAGGAAAAAAGTCCTCTTAGAACTTCCTGCTTTGGGTCATGGTATAATCCCAGCAGATAATACAGATTTCCCTTTTATTATAACCACAATAGAAAAGCAGCGGTTGTGTTGACACGGCTCGTTGTTTGGGAGACGTCTGTGAATTGTAAACTTTGGAAATCCCAAAACTGCTGGATGCAATCCCATCCAATAGCTGAAGGCAGCTTGCCTGCACAGTAGGTTCTGAGCAGCAAGTTAAATTGAGAAGGCTGACCGGGAAGCAGCCATTAAGAATTACAATGGATAGGATGTAAAGTTAATTCAGGGAATGTTTTGTTAGATGATTACATCATTGGACAGCAGGAAAACCGAGTGTTGTGCTGGACTCTGCTTGTTGTCTTCCCTGCAGCTGGAGGTCAGGACCCTAGAGACAGCAAGAAAGGTAGCTAGCTCATTTGATGGAATAGTTAGGGGTTAGCTAGCTTCACCATGAAATTATAACAACCTATATTTTGGATTGTGTTCAGTCTCCTAAACTGGATGCATAGCCTCAATACATACTGAGAGCCTCTTCTTATGTCTGCTCTTAAAAAAAGTATACCTTCTCTCAAGGTATCTCTTTCTTTGTTCTTCCTCTCTGTCCTTTACCCAACTTGACCTTCTGATCCCTCATGTTCTCCTCTGCTCCCCTTCCCCCCTCCTAACTCCCCTACAGCCCTCCCTCCTCCCTTCACACTGTCAGTTTACTAAGGAGATCTTGTCTACTTCCCCTTCCTGGCGGGGGTGGGGGTGGGGATGATCCATGTATGTGTCTTTTATGGTCCTCCTTGTTTCCTGGCTTCTCTGGGGTTGTAGACTGTAGGCTGGTCATTCTTTGCTTTATGTCTGATACCCAGTTATGAGTGAGTACATACCATGTTTGTCTTTCCGGGTCTGGGTTACCTCACTCAGGATGGTTTTTTTTCTAGATACATCCATTTGCCTGCAAATTTCAAGATGTCATTGTTTTCTACCACTGAGTAGCACTCCATTGTGTATTTGTACCACATTTTCTTTATTTTCTTTGTCTTTGGTTTAGGGACATCTAAGTTGTTTCTAGGTTCTGGCTATTATAAATAACGCTGCTATGAACATAGTTGAGCACATGTCCTTCTAGTATGAGTGTGCATCTTTTGGGTATATGCCCAAGAGTGGCATGATGGGATTAGCAAGAAACCAGGCACTCAGGAAATTCCCAGGAATGGAATCCACAAGGATGACTAAGAATCTAAGCAGTAGCAGAGAGGATACCTTAACATCCTCCCCTGCAATTAGATTGATGATTACCTTAATTGTCATCATAGAACCTTCATCCAGCAACCGATGGAAGCAGATGCAGAGATCCACAACTAAGCAGTTGGGCTGACCTCCTGGAGTCCAGTCATAGAGAGGAAGGAGTGATATTAAAAGCAAAGGGGCCAAGGCCATGATGGGGAAACTCACAGAACCAGCTGCCCCAAGCAAGTGGGAACTCACTGACTCCAGACTGACAGCTGGGGAGCCTTCATAAGACCAAATGTTGATTTATGTTGACAGTTGTGTGGCTCGGGCAGTTTTGGGGACAACCAGCAGGGGAACTAGGATTTATCCCTAGAGCCTGAACTGGCTCATTTCCTATGGAGACAGAGCCCTCCAGGTGATTGTGGGCTTCCACGTGGGTGCTGGGAACCAAACTGATCTTCTGCCGGAGCAGTAAGCACACTCTGAACTGCTGACCCAGCTCCCTCATCCTCACTCTTTTGAGTGGGTATTTGCTTGGGTCCCACGGTATAAGTCTATGATACTGAGTGGTGGCTTCCCTCCGAAGGTTGTGTGAGAATTTTCATTTATTTGCTCATGGTCAGTACAATGTGCTCACATTCTTCCTACGAAAATAGAGTCATGAAGTCATTGAAATGGTATTTCTTTTTTTTCAGCTTACTGAGTATTTTAGAACATCATAAATGTTGACTAACGTAAGAAATCTTACAATGGGAGTTATTTCCCAGTGTTTATGATCAAATGCTCAGGCCTATCGTGCTCTTTGATTTTTAAGTCTGGGAGATGTGGGCAGTCTGGTGACATTCTTCGTTGATTTATACAGATACATTATAGATCGTTAGTGTTCAGCCAAATGCCAGAGACCTTGCTTTACTTTATTTGTGTTCTGTATGAACATAAATAAAGGAACATAAAAAAAACACTTACTGTATGGAAATGTCTGTTTTTTTGCCCACCAAAATGACTACTATTTGATCTGGAGTAATTTTAGAGAAATCCGTAGACAAAAAGGCATCACGAGGATTATGTTCTAGAATTTCCAGAATTAATATTCACAACTGTTGGCTGGAAATGTATTTTCTATCCATTACGATTAATGCAACTATTAACTTGTAGTGTAACGTTTACTGAACAGCTAGAGCAGCTTTATGTTATAGTGAAGAGCAGTACTTTTCTAAATGTCGTCTTTGAAGTGGTCCAGCTATGCCAGTGGTTCCCAACTTCCTCGTGCTGCAGCTGTTTAAATACAGTTCTTCATAACATTATCTTCATTGCTACTTCATAATTGTAATTTTGACAGTGGTATGAGTTGTAACTACCTGATAAACCAGATATCTGATGTGCAACCCCAGGGTTGCAACCCACCGGTTGAGAACCACCGATCTATAAGCTGCCGATGACTAGCAGTGGCACCTGGGAGGGAGGAGCCTATTGATTATCTCTGAGGGGATTGTGATCCTCTACTTTCTGAGTTAACACAGCTAAAGTTTGAGGGTAGTGTCTCCTTGAACCTGGATGAGCAGCTTCTACAGAGCACCTGGTTTTATAGCTCACAATATCTAAGTACATGCATAATAAGTAATATCCATACAGAGGCTGGAGAGATGGTTTAGCAGTCAGAGCATTTGCTGCTCTTGGAGAGGATATGAGTTCAGTTCCTAGCACCTAGAGGCCGGCTCACAGACATCTGTAATTCCTGTTTTAGGGAATCCAAGCCCTCTACCTCCAAAGGCACCAAATATATACATCATAGGCACGTACATGCAGGCAAATACTTATACATGAACTAAAAATAATACTTTGCTGTATGCATTGTCACACAACTGTTTAAATTCATTCCACTTAAAAAAAATTTTCCTATACTTATTTAAGGCAATCGGCAATGGCTTCTTAAAGCTCAACTCTACCTATCTTCTTCTGCATCCCTAGTATGAAGCCGAGGGACCTTAGGTAAAGTTGGCGTATATTAATATTTTGAAGAACAAGGTATTATATAATGAAAAGCAGCTTGGGTGGTTAGATGCTATTCATGAATTGTGTCGTACAAGTCTTGGAAACGGTTTCAGTGTGATTGAGCAATGTTGCATAGTGCCAGAGCTGTTAGGCAATTTCAAGACAACGGTTTGGGGAGCAGGTGACCTTTTGGCTCAACTGCGTTATGTCCCCGTCACGTATTTTTCTTCTTCTGAAAAATAATAGCAGACACACTCAGGGCGGGGGCTCTTAAACTAGAGCTGCTCACTAACTCCAGCAAGTGACGACCAGCACACTTTTTATTAAGGAATGTCTTAGTGCTAATGGGCGTCATATCTAGAGTGAGGCTTGAGAAACCTGGCCGTAATGGCCTGGCTACAGTCTTTGTATTTGATTTCATTACATCCCACTTTGGGTTCGTTGTAGTTTTATTGCAAAGATAGAAGCATCAGGTACAGAGAAGCTTGCTGATTTTGCAACTCTTTTCTGTCCTTTGAGAAGAAGTAGTTGAGAGAGGTGGTTAATAGCTGCTTACGTACAAACGGTCAGTCAGGTTCATAGAGCTGTTTTGATAGACTCCCAAGGCTTCCATAGTGGGTTTCATAGTTTATTGTAAATTGAGACTGATTACAGTGTTCTGTAGATGTTAAAATTTAAGATAGATCCAGAAAGACATACCAAATTTGAAGCCCATGTACCCCAAAAATACAGTAGTGTGACCCAGTAAACCAATTAGGTCTTGTAAATTTAATAGAAGTGACATTCAGATTGAACCAAGGCAATGTACCCAGTGAACAATTTCTAGAACAGGTTTTTCAGTTTGTAAAAGAAACATAATATGAAAGAAGTTCCCATACATCTTAGTTAATGCTGGCTTGTTTAACTCTTCAGACAGCTTGGTGGGACTGTAGTGCACGAGACAGTGCTCAACTAAAGGGCTTTCTGCCCTTGGCCCTGGCGGTTCTCTGGATCAAGGAAGGCTCTTTCTGTGCTGTTTCTTTATCTGAGTCTTTATTACTTTTCCAGTGTATCTCTTCTTTCAGTTTCGCAATGTTGGCCTGATAATCAAGTTATTTAGCAGAACTATCGTATGCGTAGTCTGTTTTTTATGATTTGTATAAACATTTGGAATTCATACTTTGACCACTTTTGGAGTCTATATAGCATTTTATTTGTTATAGTTCCTATTCTGTACAACAGTTTTCTAGTGAATCAAAACACTGCATGCTATCCTGAGAATACATTATTTTCTGTCAGCTGTTTAAAACAAATAATAAAAGCTTAGTTGTTTACAGTGTGATTCTAGATGAGAGTTAGGATTAAAACTAATTGAGAGTTTATACTATTCCTAGGGCAATAGTTTGTCTCACCAGGATGAGAAGTCTGTCTTTGAAATGTTTCTCCGTAGTCCGTCATAGTTGCTGTAACAGCCATGGTTGTTCTTGGAAGCTTTGCAGAGTCCACTATGTCCAGAGAACACTTTATTTCTCAGCTTGTGAGCTAAGCATTGTCAGAATTATTTTTGTCTGGTTGCAAGTTTTTCAAGCCATTTCCATCCACAAATTCTCTATAAACATTTAGTTAGTTAAGATACTCTGGGCATTTACGTTTAATCTCCAGTCATACTGCTCTGTGACTGATACTTGGGCAATCTGGATTTCACTGTTCCTCTGCTGAGCTTTGAGATGGTTATGAAACCAGCAGATCCCATTAGGCCCTCGACTATATGGTGGAATCGAGGGGTACACGGAAGGTGGATGGTTACTACTTGGCTCATTTACAATCTACTCATTCTTGTTGGTTCCCCCTTCTAGGTTGTTTGATGTGTGCACTGTGTCACGAACAGACAGAGAAACCAAACTTACACTAGTGTTTGAGCACGTTGATCAAGACTTGACCACCTACTTGGATAAAGTTCCGGAGCCTGGAGTGCCCACAGAAACCATAAAGGTACCAAGCATCATCCTTTTGTCTGAGTAGACTAGCCACCGTCGCAGCTCACTCAGCACCAGCATTCTTTCGTGTGAAAATGGCCAGAATTGGTGTTTTTGAAACTTAATATACAGTTCAGAATGTCAACTAAATAAAATGGTCAAAAAGTGGAAAATCATCTAGTCCATCTACTAAGTATCTTCAAAGAGTAGGATCGCAGTCCAGTTTCATTGTAGGGTGAATTAAAATAAAAACTTTAGTTTTAATACACATTAAAATTCTTTAAAACTACTTATTTGTGTATTATCTCCCTAATCTTATAAAGTATAACGGATATCACTCAGTTTATCCTGGTGTTCTTGTTCTTTAAGAGATAAATTTTTAGATGTCAATCAAAGGTACATTATGCAGTATAATTATATGCTGATTCTCAGACATATTCATTTGACCCTTTCTGTTTGCTTGTTTTGTTTTTTCCAATTCATCAAGGGGGGTTGTTTGCTTTTTAGTCTAAATGACAAGTAGTAATCTTGGTATTCAATGATAATTAAAGATGCTTTCTGCCCTTCACGGTCAACAGCTAGGAAGTATATTGACTACGAACAAATTCTTCCTTTAAGACTAATGGAAAAGCTACTCAAAATGTTTTGATGGTCTATCTTGTTATTCTGTTTAACTTCGTTTTCTGGTCCATCTGTTAAATCCGTGGCTGTCCCCACAGAGTAAGAAATGTCCTTTGGGTGATGGCTAGTTGGTGTCCCCGAATACTGATGCATTCTGACTGCAACATAATAAAGGTCTCTTTGGGGTCAGGCTAGTAAGAGTGCAGTTTTCTCCCATCTAGCCTTCATTAAAGAGTGAGATAAATAGTGGTAGTTTCGTTTATTTGTGCAGTTTGAAGGCCAGGAAGGCCCTCAGGATGCAGGATTTCTGACCACTTGTTCTCTTCACTCTGCACCCTCGTCCTCTGGCATTATATTCCACTTCTGTGATTTCATTTCTTTTCCTTGTGTTCTTGGTCCAGAAACTCCATATTGTGCCTATAGAGCAGGGTCTTAGTCCTTTCTGCTCACTGTCTCCTGACTGCATTGAACAGTTGGCAGGTTTTTATGTGGTCTGACTTCTGACCTAAGCAGCCCTCGTGGAGCTTCTCACAGTCAGTCCTCTCTAAGTCTGCCCAGATCTGTGTGATGTGCTCACAATCAGTCCTCTCTAAGTCTGCCCAGATGTGTGTGATGTGCTCTCACAGTCCTCTCTAAGTCTGCCCAGATGTGTGTGATGTGCTCTACAGTCAGTCCTCTCTAAGTCTGCCCAGATGTGTGTGATGTGCTCACAGTCAGTCCTCTCTAAGTATGCCCAGATGTGTGTGATGTGCTCACAGTCATTCCTCTCTAAGTCTGCCCAGATGTGTGTGATGTGCTCACAGTCAGTCCTCTCTAAGTCCGCCCAGATGTGTGTGATGTGCTCACAGTCAGTCCTCTCTAAGTCCGCCCAGATGTGTGTGATGTGCTCACAGTCAGTCCTCTCTAAGTCTGCCCAGATGTGTGTGATGTGCTCTCAGTCAGTCCTCTCTAAGTCTGCCCAGATGTGTGTGATGTGCTCACAGTCAATCCCTTGTAAGTCTGCCCAGATGTGTGTGATGTGCTCTACAGTCCTCTCTAAGTCCGCCCAGATGTGTGTGATGTGCTCACAGTCAGTCCTCTCTAAGTCTGCCCAGATGTGTGTGATGTGCTCACAGTCATTCCTCTCTAAGTCTGCCCAGATGTGTGTGATGTGCTCACAGTCAGTCCTCTCTAAGTCCGCCCAGATGTGTGTGATGTGCTCTACAGTCCTCTCTAAGTCTGCCCAGATGTGTGTGATGTGCTCTACAGTCCTCTCTAAGTCTGCCCAGATGTGTGTGATGTGCTCTACAGTCAGTCCTCTCTAAGTCTGCCCAGATGTGTGTGATGTGCTCTCACAGTCAGTCCTCTCTAAGTCTGCCCAGATGTGTGTGATGTGCTCTCACAGTCCTCTCTAAGTCTGCCCAGATGTGTGTGATGTGCTCAGTCAGTCCTCTCTAAGTCTGCCCAGATGTGTGTGATGTGCTCTACAGTCCTCTCTAAGTCTGCCCAGATGTGTGTGATGTGCTCACAGTCAGTTCTCTCTAAGTCTGCCCAGATGTGTGTGATGTGCTCAGTCAGTCCTCTCTAAGTCTGCCCAGATGTGTGTGATGTGCTCACAGTCAGTCCTCTCTAAGTCTGCCCAGATGTGTGTGATGTGCTCACAGTCAGTCCTCTCTAAGTCTGCCCAGATGTGTGTGATGTGCTCTCACAGTTCGATATCGGCTCCTCTGCCTTTGCGTAGTTGTTGCACACTTCACTTTGTAGTATTTTTTGCCCTTGTGATTATTTATGTGTGTATCTTACCTATTTGTAGTACAATCACATGTACTGGTTGGCATACTGGTTTGATACTCAGACAGGAGTAGCAATGAAGTGGGCCTGGGAGATTCGTGTGTGTGTGTGTGTGTATGAAATCAAACATAATAGGAAAAGAAGCAGGCGTCATTGTGGGTCACCAGAGTGGGAAGTGCCGGGATTAGTGCGATCGTGCCTGTGTGTGTGCCATCTGTGTGTGTGCATGCATCTGTATGCGTCATGCCTGTGTGTGTGCATGCATCTGTGTGCGTGCATGCATCTGTGCGGGCATGCATCTGTGTGTGCATGGGTGCTGGAGGTTGGAGACTGAGATTCTCCTGGAAGCTGAAGAGTCTCTACAGCCGTCAGAATTAGTACCTCTCTAGATTAGCTGCTAGAAGTGAGGTTGGGAGCCAGGCCATTAATTAGAATTAATGGCATATCGTTAAGAATATGATGAGTGTTTTCAAAGTGGCATATAACCATGATCAAATAAAAGTAATGTGTATGTAAGTACAAAGGTCTCTGGTTAACCTTAAAGAGTAACTAAAACTTCCTTGTTTTCATCCTTAATTTTTAAAAATAGCTCTGAATTGTTCGATTTTTTTTCCATTTTTACTGATTAGTATGTTTCTAACCTGAATGGTGTTATGACATGAGTATAAATCCACCTTACAGGCTCCTCTCATTGAGCCCTCCTTTTCAGCTGCTTGGAACACTGAGGAGGAGGACCAGCTGGAGGAAGTCGGTCTTGGGACTGCGGGACTCTTCCTGCCCAGACTCCGTACTTCTGGTCAGGAAGATGTGAGCAAGCCACTGACACACTCAGCATCAACTGCTTGTCTCCGTGACACTCTTGTCACAGTGACTTCCCCATCACACTGGAGTGTACCCCCTCAGACCATGAGACCAAACAGATTCTTGGTCCCCTAATTTGTCCTGTAAGGTGTTTATTTGGGAGCTTATACAACCGTTAAATCGTTAGGTTAAAGGTGTAACTGACATCCATCAAATGGAGAGTTAAGTTAAAAGTATAATTGACACAAATCTTTTTCCTAGGCACTTGTATCTTTTGTTTTGGTGATTGATGGATTTTTAGGAGTTGGTGTACAGGTTAAATGCATTGTTGGTTGATGTTTTCAAGCATGGATGTGGAGAACAGAAATATTTGTTGTACAGAAGGTCTATTTATACCAAGTCTCTTTGAGCCAGTGAATGTTATTATGTTGAATGGTTTACTAAGAACACAAAAATGTATTCTTTCTATAGAATGTTCTGTGGAATAAGGCTCTTTTTAGAAAATACCGAGAGATTATTTGTTCTGTGTTTAGGGGTGAATTATTTGTTTGGTGATCAGGGGCTGAAATACAGCTCATTTAAAGAGAGAGAGAGAGATGAGTCTTGCAAAAGCATGTGGCAGACATTCTCAGTCTTTATTTGAGCATTTTCAGGTACAAACACCTCACCTGTCTTCGGCTTTTTGCACGTGGTACCGAGGTGTTCTTTAGAGTCATCCCAGAAGCTAGGAGGTTAGTAATACTGTACTGACATAACATGCTATGTTGTCAAGTCGTAAACTGGAAAATACTTTAACGTAAAGCAGATACATACTTAAAAATCAAGATAAAAAGCATGGGCGATGATTTAGGCCAGGGACTTTGTCCTTTACCGTCTGTTTTCCAAGGTGCTCTCTTGGCTCTGTTCACCTGTTAGTTTGCCACCTATAATAAAAACATTCCAGTGCTTATTGGGGTACTAATTGTAATAGGATGGCAGGACTGGATAGAACTAGAATATTTCGTCATGTCTGGACAGGGATAAAATCTTTATCATTTAATCAACATCTTCGTTAGAAAACAAAAACCTCTCAGAGAACAGTTTTTCAGATATTCGAGTAACATTTGTTTTGAAAAAACAAAAAAATCATGAAGCTTTACGTAGTTGTTCAGGTTGATACTTGGGTCCCTTTGTAGGGGACAAGCTTCCATTACTTCATCGGCCTTGAATAAAGGAAGTCACTGGCTATGCCTGGGCTGAAGATCACCTCTGAGAAGCTGTAATAATAATGATAGTGATAATAATAATTGTAGGATCCTGTCAGGACAAGCTCAGTAGAGGCCTGAGTCTTAGTGGTTTACCCTGAGGCAACACCTGGTTCTGACAAAGACCACAAACTGAGTCCACCCAGGTACCGCTCAGGAGCAGACCATCCAAAGGAAATTGCTGATGTTCCAACCATCAGAGATAGGATCACCTGCCAGCACACTCACCCAGGTCACCCCTAGACAAATGTCAGCCAATCAGGGATCTCAGACCTTAGAAATTCCTCACCCCCACCTTTGCTACTATAAAAACCCAACTCTGAGTTGGGGGCCCTCTGATCACTCCAGTACATTGGGTAAACACGGAGAGACTAAGTTTGCAAACTTGTTTAAGAATAAAAGCTCTTTGCTTTTAATACAGGGCTTGGTCTCCTAGTTGGTTTTGGGGGGACTTTGTGATCTAGACATCATCATTATCATAATAAAGAAAACTATAAAACACTGCTTTTTCCAACATTTTCAAAGTAAATTTCTAGGTAAAATGTTCTAGATGTGCAAACCTCACCTTGAAGGTGTTGTGGTGGTCTTTAGGTCCACCGATTCTTGTTTGATGATGACATTTGCATAGAAAGCTTGTTGACCACTCTACTGTGAAACCAACAAGTAGCTTGGTGTGACTTTGTTGGCATAGCTGGCTTTCCTCTTTCTAATTCAGACTATCGTCTTCGGGTCTGTTTGTGGAGTTGAGTTTCCACCTTTACTTTTCATCTTCATGCATCCATCTGCCGCAGGGGTCAAAGCGGTGTCGGAAAGTTCATTCTCCATATTTCTCAGTCGTCTGGAGTAGAGGGAGCCATATGGCAGAGTACCAAGGAGAGAGTCCTCTGTGAGGGAGGGATTCCTTCCCAAAGCAGAACTGGGTGCCTGTCCTCTTGCAGTGAACCCCGTCTTGTGTGCTGGCACTCGCCAGCAGATCAGCTTTTCTAGGGTCTGGCCCAGCGTCTTCAACTCACTTAGGTTACCTAATGTTATTCCTTGGACATTCTGCCAGTACAACATATTTAATGAAACGGACGGTATCATTTCATGAGAATAAAGCACAGAAGAAACACACAGATCAGTAGCTTCTCTAAAACAGGACCAGGGTCTTCGCCCTCAAGACCATATGGCCTCACGGAGTTGCGGGATAAAAATTATGTCCATGTATCCCTATGATAAATGAATTCTATGGAACCGGAGAGAGAGAAAAAAAGCTCAAGGTTTATGTCTGTGTGGGTAATTTTCTCAGTGAATTGGATTTCCTTTTATCTTCAGTTAGATGGTTTTTGGAGCTTCTGTTGGTTTTGCTGTTTTCAGTAAGAGATAAAATGTACTATTAGGTTTATTTTACAAAACCCAGACTTCGGAGACCAACACACACTCTTGATAACTCCTGCTTTCTGCCTCTGGGAAACAATCTGTTTTCGTGACGAGTATCTGCTTGTATTAAGCAGTGCCTGACGTCGGAATGGAATGCCCTAAGCTGATTCATCCTTGTCTGCTTGACATAATGCAAAGTGACTGGTCCCCTGTGCTGCAAGTGAAAGCCTCCCAGCTCTTCCTCTTCTGCTCTTAAAGGAACCAAACCCTGGCCCCTGGCAGCTCCCGGTGGTCTCTGCTTTGCCTGAATTACAGCAGGTGATTTGTCCTATCTTTGCAGAACACAGAACAAATTAACATGAAAATATCGCTTCTCAGAAAACAAGGCAGGCTTGAATACCCTGTCACTGCTGGTCATTAGCCATCTGCTGCCCGCGCTCACACTGTTTATCACAGTGGAAATTCAAGAGCAGATGTTGCATAATAAGGTGATCCCAAAAAAACAAGGCAAAAAAATTCAAAGAACAAATTCTCCACAGTGAAAATAAAGATCCTGGACTGAAATTGTATTTCAATTCAACATCATGGCTAGATTAATTTAATAGACTGATTTTTTTAACATGGGTGTCCTTACAATGCTATGCCTCCTATTTGTTCAAATTATTTTTATAGTTAAAGTTTTTAACTTAAGTTCATGTGTGAACGATGCTTTATATGTTATTGGATTAAATGCCCTTTAATGAGCAAAACGACATATTTTAGTGACACCCATTCTAGGGTAAGGGACTTCATAGGTCAGTCATGGCACTTTTATTTTAAAACAGACCCTGCCTTAACAGCAGCTTCAGGAAGAAAAACTTGGTTGGAATTAAAGTTGGATAGCGCAAGCCTTGGTAGTAGCTTCCCACTTCTTTTTACTTGGTACTCAATACTGTATATTCCGTAGTCTTTCTCTTGATTTTCTTCCACTTTCACCCTTCCTCCCTGGACGATCCCACCAGTGCCAGCGTTAACCCTCTTCTCTCTTAGCCTTGTTGGCCCTGGGTCTGCCTAGTCCTGTCCAACCTGGGGCTTTCTTTGGGTCTAGAGTCCCAGATGTTCACTTTAGTCCTCTTGTCTTTCTGTGTACATGAATGTGGTGTTTAATGGAATTGGCTATTGCTGTGCTTTATCTAATTTACTAATACACTCTAGACCTTCATGGTGCTTTATAAAAATTGGATGCTTATAGTGTATTAACTGTTGTGTTTCACAAGCATTTTGTATTCTTAGAACAGGCATCCTGGGGTGGGAATAAACCTGAGTGGTCGAGAGTTTGCCTAGAACGGGGTGACCCAAGGCCCTGCGGATCCCCTTGCTGGTGGGAGAGAGAGGTTGGGTAGAGTTTATTTAGCAGGTTATGGGGGTGGGGTGCAGAGAAGAGAAGAGGGGTAAAGGGGAAAAAAGAGGCAGAAATTGCCTCTCCAGAAGAGCTGACAGAGAGCACAGGCTGGAGAGGAGGTGGAGATCCACTTGCCTGGGGGGGGTGGGGGGGTAAGGGGGTGGGGAGTAGGGGGTGAGGGACTTGTCTCTTAAAAGGACAGGGTACCCAGGCAACAGGCCAGGCCAGCAGATTACAACAGTGACCTGATCAGGACTGTGACCTAGGTTAGGAAAATTGGTTTTGAGTATACCACGACTGGCACCTGGCCATTTATTAGATTAGCATTTGTACTGAGTCCGTTCCAAGTTTTCTCTGGCTTTAGGAAGAAACTAGGATGAGTGAGCTTTAACAAGCACAGTACTTTATACTCCTAAACTCCCAAGCACAGACCTAATGTGTAGAGAGACGTGAGCTCCTTCGTGTATCCGTCATCCTACTAGGCCATTCAATCCTTTGTTCCTTCTCCTGCTATCGTCTACTCCAAATGAAAACTTTCAGAAACATAAGAAACCTTTTCAAGGTGAGCATTTTCAGGTAATTTAGATTTAGAGGATCCTCACAGAAGCAAATGCTCATGCAAATCCCTGCATCTTTGTAGTAGCTAAAGGTACATGGATGGAAAAAAGATAGAATGATTCAAATACGTAACACTGCAATTTGAAATTACAACAAAATTATTGGTTTCTCCCACAAACAGGAAGTCCATGTTTAAAAAGTCACTTTCTGAAGGTTCAGTTGAGACTCGGTCCTTAAAATAAAGACTGACTCATTAAATAGGGAAATGACACTTAGAGCAGATGATCCGGACTGGCTTGAGCAAATGCCTTCTCACCGCAGGCATCAAGTTTCTAGGCAACGTGAACCTCTGCTTGTCCCCGTGGAGACTGACGAATCTACACTGTGGGGACATTCCTGTTGACATTTGCTTGTTCTCAAGCTCTTTGGGTTTCCCTGTAATCATGGGAATGTGTTTCATTATAGCTGTCTTTTCTTCCTTAGCTACACTTTCATTTCCGGTTGTGTCATGCTATCCAGAAGGTTCAGGTATATACTCTCCAGCCTGACCCCTCCCACTTGTCCAAGATATACAAACTTGATATTGGCAGGACGGTCGTTGGAGGGGATGGGCAGATAGACCAGTCTTCAAAATGCTTGCTATGCCAACATGGGATCCTCAGTGTTCACCACCACGGGCTGGAAAGAAAAAAAAGAAAGAAAGAAAAACAGAAACAAAACAAACAAGAAAACAGAACAAAAACCCTACGGGCATGGTGGTATGCACTTGGCATTGTGTCATCCCAGTGCTGAGGAGGCAAGAGACCAGGAGGATGCCGGGGGTTTATTGGCTGGTCATCCTTAACTAATTGGTGAGCAGGTTCTGATGAGAGACCCTGTCTCAAGAAAGAAAAAGTGGGTGGCTGCTCAGGAATGACACCCAAAGTGCTCCTTTGGGTATTTCCAAGGTATGCGCACCCCCCCCCCACACCCACACACATTCACGCACATACGCCTGCACCAATACCAGCAGCCCACTGTGCACACACAAACCCGCTGGGTACTCTCTCTTAAAGCTAAGCCTTCCTTAAACCTAAATATCAGGCTTGATGCCTTGCTTTCCTTCACAGTCTTCATTGATAAGTATTTTCTTGTTTTTCTTTCAAAGACAGCCCCCAATCTCACTTCTTAACAACACATCAAATAAGATTGCTAATTTAAGTTTCTTTCAGCCATTTTAGATTCCTCTGTTGAGAGTTCTTTGTTTAGGTCTGTACCCCATTTTTTCATTGGATTAATTGTTGTTTTGATGACCAATTTCTTGAGTTCTTTGTATATTTTGGAGATCAGACCTCTCTCCAGTGTGGGGTTGGTGAAGATCTTTTTATAGGTGAGTTGAGTCCATTTATATTAAGGGATATTAATGACCAATAATTGCTAGCTCCTGTAATTTTAGTTTTTGATGGTGGTGATGCTATTGTATGTGTTTTTCCCTTCTTTGGGATTTGCTGCTGTGAGATTAATGTCTGTGTTTTTGTTGATGTAACCAACTTCTTTGGGTTGGAGTTTTCCTCTGGTACTTTGTGTAGGGCTGGGTTTGTGGCTAGGTATTGGTTAAATCTGGTTAAAATTGGTTCTGTTATGGAATATCTTGTTTTGCCTGTCTATGATGATTGAAAGTTTTGCTGAGTTTAGTAGTCTGGGCTGGCATCTTGGGCTCTTAATGTCTGCGTAACGCTTGACCAGGACCTTATGACTTTTATTGTTTTTATTGAGAAGTCAGGTATAATTCTGAGAGGTTTCGCCTTTATACGTTACTTTGCCTTTTTCCTTTGCAGCTCTTAATATTCTTTCTTTAGTGGCAAAGAGACTTTTTTTTCCAGTCCATTCTATTTGGTGTTTTGTAACCTTCTTGTATCTTCGTATACGTATCTTTCTTTTGGTTGAGAAAGTCTTCTATGATATTGTTGAATATATTTCCTGTGCTTTTGAGCTGGCATTCTTAACCCTTTTCTATCCCTATTATTCTTAGATTTGGTCTTTTTATGGTGCCCCATATTTCCTGGATATCTTGTGTTAAACATTTGTTAGGTGTAATGTTTTCTTTGGCTGATGAGTCTACTTCCTCTATCATATCTTCAGCGCTTGATATTCTCTTTTCTATCTCTTGTATTTTGCTTTTTATGCTTGCATTTGTGGTTCCTGATTTTTTTTTCAAATTTTACATTTCTGTAATTCCCTCAGTCTTTGTTTTCTTTATTGTCTCTATTTTGGTTTTCAAGTCTTGAATAGTTCTTTTCATCTGTTTGATTTCTTTTGGTTTTCTTTAAGGGATTTGTTCATTTCTTCCAATGTTCTGTTTGTCTTTTTCTCCATTTCTTTGTGGGAATTTTTCACTTCCTCTTTAAGGGCCTCAATCATTCCTCTAAAGTTACTTTTAAGGTCATTTTCTTCTGCTTTATTTATATTGGGGTGTTCAAGTCTTGCTGTTTGTAGGGCCACTAGTTTTTATTGGTGTTGTTTTGCTCTTTGTGGTGTTGAGTGTGTTCTTAGATTGGTGTAGTTGGGGTTGTCTGTGTCTCTGGTGATCAATCTTCCAGGTGCCATTAGATCCAAGACTCAGATGGTTGCTCCTCGTGGTGCAGTTTAGGGCCATGGTTCCAGTCATCCTAGAGGTCACTTGGTATTCCTTGAGGTTGCTCAGCACTCCCTGGGGTCACTCTGCAATACCAGGGGTCTTTTTGACCTGCTTCCATGGAGGTTGCTTGCTTCGGGTTGCTTCCTCTGAGGTTGCCTGTGCCTTGGGCCTGCTTAGGAGGAGGTTGCTTGGTCAGGGCTGCTACCTCAGAGGTCATCGATTCATGCCTAGTCCAGCGGAGGTCTCTGGCTTTGTCCTGCTGGCTTGGTCCTGCTCCCTCAGTGGTTTCTCCCTTGTACTTGCTTCTGTGGAGATCACTGTTTCAGGCCCACTCTGGTGGATGTAACCTGCTTAGGCCTGTTTCTGTAGATGTCCCTGGCTTGGGCCAGGTCCTGCAGAGGTCTCTGCCTCAGGCCTGCTCTCTCAACGGTTGCTCCCTTGTATCTGCTCCTTTGGGTGTCGCTGCCTCAGGTATGCTCAGGAGGAGATTGCTCCATTGTTACAGGTTTTAATGGTGACATCATCATGTATAGTATATATAGTAAGTACATGTTAGTTGTTTCCTTTTTGACTCAAGGAGTCAAACAGATGTGACCCTGTTACCTTTTTGATTTTGTATTTACCACCATTCATGTCTGTCCCCGATGATACTCGCTAATTTGTCTTTGTTTAGAACAAAAAGAATTTTCTTTTCTTCAAATCATTCTCCTGGAGTGTAGTCACTAGAAAGCTAAGAAGGAACATAGCAGAAATGGGAGATGGCCAGGCTGAAGAGGTTTTGCTGTGAACTGAATTTGGGAATGGCAACTTAAAGATCAAGTCTGTGCCTTGTACTATATCTTGATCTGAAACAATTGTCCTGCATTTAAGGTGCTCTGTGAATTTGCTTAGTGGGGAACAAACACTCAAAGCAAGAATCTTGCTGACCTTTTCATCTGACTGATATACCACATATTAATATTAAAACCTTGAACTGGAAAATTCACCATCACCCACAGTTGAGACATAGTGTTTGTGGAAATGAAGATGTTAGAAATGACATAGGTGTGGGCCCTGTGTCCTTTTTGCCTTTTCCTTTTACCAAAACATATTCCTGGCCAGGGGGTGAAGAACAAAGAAGAAATAAGTTGGTAATTGCAGAAGAAAAATGAGTTGATTGGATCCCGTTAAAAATAGATTTGTGACTAGCAGTCACCTTTCTCCTAGGCTGCTCTGTAAAAGGCAGTCCACGGAATGGGGCCATAAGTGCATGAAACATTAATATTAATAACTCATTCTCCCCATTAAAATTATTACACGGAGCACAGCCCTTTCTAAATCTTCTAAATCCCCAACCCCTTTCAAGTGTATTCCAACCAGATATTAAAGACAGGCTGAGTTATGTCTGTATTGCAAAGCTATATGAATCCAAATAAACAACGCACAAGAACATAAATAGTGATTTTTGTCTTGAATTGTAATCTGTTCTGAATGTCACTACTATACCAACAATCTCTAATGGGCATCGCTCATTCGTTTTGTAAGTAAGATCTTAATGAAAATACTTAGGAATGTGAAAGGAAGTAACCTACAAATTATGTCAGCATGAATTGAGAAATGGTTGCATTTTGGTGTCCTCTGGGGTAACACTACAAGAGAAAGGACTTCTTTCCTGCTCTGTCTTGTCCATCACTTTCACCGCCAGGGTTTCACAGAACTAAATATGTAATTTATCGCTGTGTCCCATAATTAACATATGGTTTGTGTTACTGATTTCTCGGGTTTCAAAGGGAATAAATTGAGCTTTCCTCCACATTTAGGATATATAGTTTTGATTTTATTGTGTGTGTGTGATTTTTTTTAAAGGAACTCCAGACAAAGACACACATTATTTGTAAGTTAGAGAACAGCTGCCAGAAAACAGAAAATTAGAAAGGAGTTCTGAGTGGAATAATAGAGATACTGTTCAGAGGTAGCCCTGTACTGCAGGACCAGTTCCTTAGAAGAGAGACAGCTGAGATAGATACTGTTCAGAGGTAGCCCTGTACTGCAGGACCAGTTCCTTAGAAGAGAGACAGCTGAGATAGATACTGTTCAGAGGTAGCCCTGTACAACAGGATGAGTTCCTTAGAAAAGAGACAGCTGAATTTGCTTGTAAATTTTGCTAGAAACAGGCCTGATTTACCATCATTCAGTGCTGGTCAGGAGGAGGCTGAAGGCAATGCTTTCAGCTTTGTGTTTGAAGCAAGTATCTTTGTTGATGATTTGTGGAAATTCACATATTTCTGGTTTGGAAAGATGAGTGAATATTACTGGATTACAACTTGTTCTTTTTAACATATACAACATTTTAGCAAATATTTACCAGATTGTGGAGTAAAGTTTCCTGTGTGTAAAAGATCACAGGCCAGGCAGTGGTGGCACACACCTTTAATCCCAGCACTCGGGAGGCAGAGGCCAGCCTGGTCTACAGAGTGAATTCCAGGACAGCCAGAACCACATAGTGAAACCCTGTCTCAAGTAAACAAAAGAACATATGTATAAATTGTTTAGACATTAGAAAAATATTTGATTTGTAGTATTGCATGTACAATTGAAAGGCAAAGAGTTATTTACACAAAATCTGGCAAGAGTTTAATAGTCTTAATATAGAAAAAGCTTTTAGAAATGAATAAAAAATGAGCCAGTTTAGATATAAATAAGGAAATAAACATTTATCAAGAACTATGTATTCATAGACTAACTAAAAGAATTGGGGTTGAGGGGAGCTCAGCTTCACTGATGTTAGGATGCATGGTGAGAGTCTGAATGTACTAGAAGAGATCATTATGTAAATTACAAAACTAATTCAAACAGAACGATTTATCTCTACAGGAACAATTCTCATAACCTAATTAGTAAAAGAATAATTGCCTAAAGAAATAGAAGATACAAATTGTATAGGTAGCATATACTCAATTTGGAAATATATGTCTAATACTTACATTTTCAAAAACTAGCAAGACATACACTAAAATACAAATGTGTATCTCTCTTAAAATATGCTATGTTGTTTATGTTGGTGACCTTCAATATTAGACTGGATGAAATTCCTAGTAACAGCCTACTTGAATCACCCAACCAATGATCTCCCACTGTATATGTAGTGGGTAGCATTCTCTGTTTCAGAGCCAGTGCTCTCTCATATCTGTCTTTCCTTTGTCCCCAGTGTAAGAATGAATAACACCCTTCACTTCCTCTTGACAGCACAGTAGGACAGACCTTATTACAAATTCAGCATGTGTACCCTGAAGGACTGACTGTATGGCATAGATGGTGATCTCAGTAAAATAGCAGCACTGAGACACAGTAGTACTCAACCTCCCAATAGGACTCGTGTGGTCATCTCCTTTATCTCATGTGCCTCATGTCAGGAAAATTGCACTGTGGAGGAATTCACTTAATTGTAATTGGCAGCAATCACTAGGCAATCGTAAACTAAATTCATCTCTGCATATAGAAGAAAGTTATAAGCCTGTTTTTATTACAATGCAGGCTCATGCACGGTTTCTTTGATGGCTTAGGTTTTTACTTGAAGCCAGCGTTTGGACTTCCTGTTAACATGAAGTCATGGTGATTATATTAAGTATCTGAGCAAAGGCATTTTAAAAGGATGTATGTGTAATTCTGTGACTGTTTAAAACAACTCAGTGCAACTTACAGTCACATTATGCTCAGAAAGTGACGTATGTGTGGGCAGTGTCAATGATCTACTCTAATTCCCAGTTACAGGTAAAGTGACGCTGAATAAAGAAGTTAAATAAATGTGCATGATCTGTAAAGTGTTGGAGGTGTTTGTTTGTAGGGAGGAGTTTTTGAAAAGTCTGTTGTCCTTAATCATTATGGCTTCTTGATGTGTCACTTTAAGAATTATAACTACCATAGCTTCGGTAGTCTCTAAATCACATTTAGAAAATTAGCACCACCATAGTTTTCCCAAACAGTAAGTGTTCTAGAGAGCTTGCATGAGCTCATTCATGTGGATGTGTTTAGGATGTGCACACAGCAAGCCCTGAAAGGGACGTCCCAGTCCACCGGGCAGAAATCCCCGAGCTTCCTTTCCTTGGTCAGAATAGTAAGTCCTGGCTTCTGGGAGCTGGTGAGCATGTTGCTAGGGGAAATGGGCTTGTGACTCTGTGTGCCTTTCCTCAGTAAGGTCTTGACAGAGATAGAGATCTCCATTCTTCTTTTTCTGATAAGAGGTCTAATGAACCATCAGGTAGAACTGTCAGGTCTGAGCAAGTACTGTGTCCAGCTGCTTGCTGAGTCACCTTCGCAAGTGAAATTGATGGTTCCCTACCTCATAAGTTGAATATATGTGTGCTCACATAGCCTTTGGCAAGCCTCATGACTACTCGATTACCACAACATGTCGGGGAGCTGAGAGAAAGGTCTTTATAATAAGCATTGGGCACCCTATTTTGTTGAAAGGGAGTAACACTTCTAAAAAGTATTTGTGTGGTGAAATTTCATCTGTAAAATTATGTTACTACTACTGACCTTTTAAAATTCCATGTTTATAATTTAGAAAAGCTGAGGTAGTCAGGAACATAAACTGCAGGTAAATTCACATATGCAGGTAGTATTTTAACTTAATGAGAAACAACGCTGGGAACATCCGTTTGGGGAAGCCTCCATTGGGTCACATGGTGGCGTCAAATCCTTCACACAGCTCCAGTACCTTACCTATCTGGAAGTGTGGGCATCATGCTCACGCACCCCCCCCCCCCCCCCACAGTGGACCGTTGCAGCAACTGGAATGGATTGCAGAGTCGGAAGTGGAAGATGTCACTTGCACATGTCTTCGTTAACATTTGCAGAGTGGATTCTGAGAGATGCAAGTGCAGATCATGGAGTTATTCTATGAGAGGTATAACTGAAGTTGAATGGGTTTTCTATTAATTAATGTTTCTCTATGGGTGTTGAGCAAAAAGGAGCCATTATTTAGCTAGTGCATTCTGAACATGTTTTGGGTTGGAACATTCGGATTTTCCTTAAAGCATTACTTTGTTATGGGAAAGCAGGGATCCTTACAGACTGTACTGGCTGTGAACATTTTAAAAGGTTCACGTTGCATTATTTAGTGTATTTTAGAAATGTGTTTGTTTAAGAGATTAATGATTCCATTTCCATTACTTCTCCCTCTGCATTTTTTCCATCCCTCCAGTGCTGTGCTTTGATTCTGAGTTACAAATGTTTTAAGATGTTCCTAAACTCCTAAACTCCGTAGAGATCTTACAGGTTTCACTTACAGAAATAACATCGTATCCACTGAAGTTATTCTCGATGATAAAGTTATTCCTTTATCCAGCAGAGCCTAGTCCTCCCCTGGTCTTAAGGCTTTTTGGCTGCGTGAGTTTGTAGAATGTTGGTGTTTCCATTTGTTGGTGGAAAGATGAAATGAACTCTATGGCCAAAGGCTATCACTCAAATATTGGCTTGGAAAAGTCCCCTTGAGGTGGGAAGTGCATCTTTCTCCCAAGTGCACCTGGCAGCTCTGAGCTGCTAACTTTGCTGTGCTTCTCCTCCAGAGAGACTGCCGTTTAAGCTGCCCTCACCCAGGTCAAATGGAGACCATTGTAAATGCCCTTGAAATTTCCTGACTGTGGTAGAGAAGTCCTACAGTATGATTTTCCCATTATACTTTCCCACCTTTTCAAACCTTAGACCTGACTTGTGTGTTGTGCACAGGCTCATACTTCATCAATAATAATGCTCCCCTCCCTTTTTTTGCACAGGCTCTCACTATGTAGGCCAGATTATCTAGGAACCTGCTGTGTAGATTAGGAACACTTGGAACCTAAAAAGATCCCCCTGCTTCTCTTGTCTAAACGCTTAGGCTAAAGGTGAGTGCCATCCAACCTGGTTTTTTATGTCAGCTCTTTTTTTATTTTGTGCCTTTACGTTTTCATCTGTGGTGAGATCAGCCAGGCCTGACCTGAAACAGAGCTGGTGTTTTAAGAGATGGCAAGCCAAGGTTGGTTCTTGATTACGTTAGAGGGGAAAGTATGTCTTGCCAAAGTTGGGGCATAGTCCCCAAGCCTGCAAACTCTGGCAGGCAATTAATGGGCCTGAACTGAAGGTTCTTTTGTGTGTAGGTGCTTGTGTGTGCACTTGTACATGGGAGAACGAGGGAAAGAGACACCCATCCATAGAATTCTAAACCAGTGCTCTGGCTGTTAGCTGGAGGCAAGATACACTGCAGGCTCCCAGGCCCTCATAGAAGTGGCCTGTTGGGAAACCTCCTTGGAAGTGAGTCTCACGTGGCTTCCCATTACCTGAATGATGTCCTGTCCTTACTTATAGCTTATGAGTCCTCATGAGAAGAGTGCCTTATACATTTCAATTGCTTTGGAAATTGGAGCCCTGCAGTGTACCACTCAGGAAAATAAACGGTCGTATTAACATTTAGCAAATGCCACCTCTTTGGTTTGAATTGGTTTAGAAAGCATTTTCTTGCTGGTTTGTACGTACCACGTTGTTTCGGCTCCTCTCATCACTGACCAGCTGGCTTGGTTGGTGAATAGAGCTGTGGGCCCCTCGCCATGTTTCATGTGAGGTCTTGGCTGGGTGGCAAACGGGCAGCCTGTAGCCAGTGTCAGCAATTCAGGAGGAATTGGCACAGCAGCGTCCCCATTAATTTCTTTCTGTTTGTCACATGCTGTCATGCAAGTTACACCACCAGAGAGGAAATGACCGTTAAAAAAAAAAAAGGTACCCTTGTGGCCCTGGGTCTCCTCCAGACATCCCCGAGGTTAAACAAGTGGATACAATTAGTTCTACACAGACAGCTGCAGGGAAGGGAAAGCCTAGACCAGCGCCCACTGCAATGTGTCTATCCTGTTAGCAGGGAGTCTCAGCTGTCAACATCTGCCCCATTTTAACCCTTCAAAGGAACCAGTGAATTAAGGGAGCTATTATCCCACGCTGTCTGTGCTGGTCATTATCGATCACAGTGCCTTGTGAAATTACCGCTGCACTGCCGCCTCGGTGGCAGACTTCTGTCTTTGGAGAGGGTGGTTTTTGTATTTTTGCTAGGAGTAGAGAAAAGTGGCGGGGCACAGAGTGTGTGTGTGGGGGGGGAGAGTGGACTCTGTACTCTGTAATCGTTGGGAAAGTACTGCCACATGGAAGCAGCTTCGAGTGCACTAAACTCTCCTTAGTTCAAGCTAGAGTAGTTGATGCCGGCTTGCTCCACACAGCTTCCATCTCCACCGCAAGAGGTATTTCTTCCTGACGACTGTCTTGCTGACTGTCCTCATCAAGACCTAGGGCAGCTTTTCCTAAGCAGGGAAGGAAGCTGTGGAAAATGAGAACCAGCTTCAGAGGAAAAAGGCCGTTGAAGATGATAAAAGAAGCTGTAAGCTAAATAGAGGCTTCCAAAAACTGTTGCTGTGGCTTTTTTTGTTTGTTTAGGATTGAGACGATGAAGCTGCTTGTTACCCAGATGAGTCCTGGCCTACCGCTCTGTAAGCATATGCTGGCTTGCAGTGAGTCTGTCTGGGACAGTGTGAGTGCCAGCACCGAGGGACGCGTGGACAAGATGAGTGAAACTGTTGAAGCACACTCATTAGAGCTAACCTCTAAAGCTTTCAGACGAGGAGTGAGGGTGGTTTCTTGCCGCATTTTAACCCTGCAAGGAAGTGGCCACGTAATTGTGAACTTAGAACCTTTTCTTCAGAACAGACATGATTTGCTTGCTTGGAAGTGTGCAAATGGCAGAAGGTCTTTTAAAAGAATCAGTAGGAGTTTATTGGAGTGATTGCACCCCAAAGATGGAAACTCTGGGAAGAAGCTTGAATTTCATTGTATTCTTGTTGTTTATTGCAGATGATTTGACACCATTTAAAATCATTTCAAGGGGCCAGTAAAATGGCAAAGTGTGGGTTGAAGCATTTGCTGAACGAGCTCATAGCCTGATCTAAATCATTGTTTAAAAGAAAAAAAGATGTAAGAGCAGATTTTTATTTTTTAATATTATTTATTTATTTATTAAAGATTTCTGTCTCTTCCCCGCCACCACCTCCCATATCCCTTCCCCTCCCTCAATCAACTCCACCTCTCTCATCAGCCCAAAGAACAGACCGGGTTCCCTGCCCTGTGGGGAGTCCAAGGACCTCCATCCAGGTCTAGGAAGGTGAACATCCAAACAGCCTAGGCTCCCACAAAGCCAGTACGTGCAGTAGGATCAAAACCCAGTGCCATTGTTCTTGACTTCTCAGCAGTCCTCATTGTCCGCTATGTTCAGAGAGTCCGGTTTTATCCCATGCTTTTTCAGACCCAGTCCAGCTGGCCTTGGTGAGTTCCCGATAGAACATCCCCATTGTCTCAGTGTGTGAGTGCACCCCTCGCAGTCCTGAGTTCCTTGCTCGTGCTCTCTCTCCTGCTCCTGATTTGGACCTTGGGATTTCAGTCCGGTGCTCCAATGTGGGACTCTGTCTCTGTCTCCTTTCATCGCCTGATGAAGGTTAATATCCAGGAGGATGCCTATATGTTTTTCTTTGAGTTCACCTTCTTTTTTAGCTTCTCTAGGATCACGAATTATAGGCTCAATGTCCTTTATTTATGGCTAGAAACCAAATATGAGTGAGTACATCCCATGTTCCTATTTTTGGGTCTGGCTTACCTCACTCAGGATAGTGTTTTCTATTTCCGTCCATTTGCATGCAAAATTCAAGAAGTCATTGTTTTTTACTGCTGAGTAGTACTCTTAATATGTATATATTACATACTTTCTTCATCCCTTCTTCCATTGAAGGGCATCTAGGTTGTTTCCAGGTTCTGGCTATTACAAACAAAGGAGCAGATTTTTAATCTCAGCACTTCAACCCCAAGATGGGAGTGAGAGACAAGAGAATTTCCCTGGAAGACTGGCCAATCTTGGGTGTGCAGATCAGCAGAAACAAGAGAGGCCTAGACTCAACGAACTGGAAGGTGACAGTGGACTCCCCCAAGTCGTCCCCCGACCTCCACCTGCACACACCTCTGGGGCATGCTCTCAGAGTGTGTGCACATGCACACACCAGAGACAGTGGCATCTAATTCTATATGAAAGAATTGGTACCAACCCATGAGAGTGTGGGGATGTTGTCATGAATGTCAAGGCTGTTCTCATCCTGTGGCCTCATCTAGTCTGTGACCCTCATTTTAGATGGTCGGAAACAGAAGTCTGCGAGGTGGGGACCTTTTTTTAAGATTTCATAGAGGCAGAACTTCAGGTCACATTCACACTGCTCTACAGGCTGAGTCAGTACATCTAAGCGACAGCAAGAAGTGGGACAGACCCAGAGACCTGGAGACAAGCAGCTTTCCTCAGTCTGTCTGCAGCACTTCTCCGTGGCCCTGTGGACTTAAGATTCGCTGATTTCAGAAAACCATCTTCCTGTCCAATTTTATCTAATAACACACAATTTTGACATTAAATATTAGGCTTAATTTGAACATCGGTGTATGGATTTGGAGAACCCTGTTGGGTATTTTAAAATTCTTTAAAGATTTAGACCACAAAGAAAAATCATGAAATGTGAGCTCACATGAATGTATGCTCCGTCCCTACTTCAGGGCTCTCTCCTTGCCCTTTGGAAGGTAGACTGCACATGATTTCTCTATTGCTCATGTCATTAAGCTCTCATTTTAGGAGGATAATCAGCAATTGACTTTGAAGTATCTAAGCTTAGGTGCCTATTAAAGCATAAAGTCTAGTACACTAATAAATGCCACAATCTGATGTTCAGAAGTGGATTTATACACCGTTAAATAGATTCTTACTTCAGTAAAGATTGGAAAAGATTCTTTAATTCTAAAACAGATGGAAAACAAATTTATAATGCTTTCTGGATATTTAAATCGGATGGCTTTCTTAGAATTGTAGCTTAGGCCTGATCTTAACATCTGTCCAGAGCTATCTAGCTACAGATGGAATTCTTACCTGCAGACCGTGTGGACTGTAGAGGAACAGCCACAAGAGAGAAAATACCCACCGAGCAACAGTGCTGAGAAAATTAGACAGAGCACAGTGGCGTGAACTTCCTGGGAAGGCCCCAAATCATCACTACCATACTAACTGTGGTGTTCAGAGTAATGACATCAATCACGGTGTACCGCTCAGGTCGTCACGTGTCCTTATGGAACTCCATAAAAATTCTTCTGTTTTGCCATTAATTAATAGTGCCTGCATTTCAAAACATGGCTTGCTCCACTGAAGACACTTGGGTGCCAACGTGTCGGCTCAGAACCCTTTGCTAGCGTTCATTAGGTTTGTAATTGTCGAGTTCTCATGGGAAACGGTTGGACAGGATTTGATGTAGCATTTCATCTCACCTCACTTCACGTTCTGATGACTCACTGCACCCCTTTCCCCGGAGCTTTGCCCTCCGAGCTTGCTCTCAAGTAGACACAAGCCTCGCGCATCAGTAAGCACGACTATGTTCATGAGCAGTGCAATGCTTCGGCCTCTCTGATGTCCCTGAAGACAGTGTCTTCTCCACAAGTTGAAGTAAAATTTAATGTTCCCTGTGCGTTTAGATCCGGATTTGGCTTCTTCATTTCTGAGGGCATCTTCTCAAGCCCTTAAGCTGGACTGTTGTGGTGCAGTTGGGTTGTAGTATGGTGCTAGTTTTACAGGTAGAAACAGTTGACATTAATCACTAATTAACGACTGGCCCAAGTTCACACAAGTTAAGACCCAGGAGGTAAACTTGACTCTTGCACAATCTACTAGACAGTTTTCATCTTAGCCCCTATAGTAGAATTAAGTACAATTTATATATATGTCAATGTGAGTAAGTCCCATTTATATAAATGTTTTAGCATTTTAATACCCTCTGGGCCATTAAAGTAATTTTATTTTTATGATTATAATTATTATAAGTCCCTAAGTGAGTAATGAAATGAAGACAGATGCAGTAAAATTATTGTTGTTAATACCTGTGGCATCGGTGACAGGATTTAGAAACAAAGGATGGTTCCTTAAGTTTTGACTCTGTTCCTTTATACATTGTATTTCCTTGGTGCCCCTGAAACTGTATCTAGAGTTAGGGAGAACATTTTCTACGTGCAGATCTGCTGCTCAGGAATAGACACGGCACTTTGTTGTTTTTCTGCAATGACTTCTTGTTCTGAAGGGTGCCCCACATTTTCTCTGAGACCTGTGAAGGGGATGCGAAGGAAGTCAAGAGGATCAAAGTGCATCCCCCCCCCCCCTCTCACACACACACACAGCGGTAGTGGCGGGTCTTCTGGAGTTCGAGGCCAACCTCATCTACAGAGCGAGTTCCAGGACAGGCTCCAAAGCTACAAAGAAACCCTGTCTCAACAAACAGACAGACAAACAAGTTCTCACCAAGTAGCCCAGGCCATCACCCAGTTCAGGGCTCCCTGCCTCTGCCTTCCAATCCCCCAAATGCCAGGGATTCCAGGTTATATCAGGCCTGGTTCCGTGCTCCTGATGGAGAGTTCCCATGTGGCTGCCTTTCCTTTACCATTCCAGCCCCAGCTCAAGCTGGAAATTTTGAGATTTGCCTACTGAGATCAAAAAGTTGAGAAACTAAGCAAAACTGGGGGGATCATTGTCAGACTCCCCGGAAACTGTTTCTTAAGACTTGAAAGTGTACTGTAAGCAGAAAGCAGTGAAATTATAAAATGTACACGTGGAGGTAACTTTGGATTTGAATATCTGTTTTCTTACATAACCTGGAGCCATCAGTAAGTTACTAGAAGTCCTACAGTTAGCAGTAATGTTAGTACTAAAATTGCCATCTATTCTAGACATCAGACTTTGTATAAGCCATCAAAGGCAATTTTGTTCTCCTTTCCTTAGTATTTTTAATAATAAAGGTCTGTGCTTAACGTGGTTTGTTACTAGAATGAACGGATTGCTGTGCCTACTTGCAGATTCCCCTGAAGGCAGTGTTAAACTTCATCTTCACTTTTGCTAACCTAGATCAGAATCGGTAACTGGTGGGTGTGCGTGTGCATGTGCTAGAACTTCATCTTAACATTGTACTCTCTTTGTTTACGCTCCAGATAATTACCTCCCTGGCAGTTCTTAGCCATCCATGCCCATATTTTCAGGTGAAGGTATACATCAAATCAACACGTGGCTTTCATTGAACTTGGCAGACATTTGCTCGACACCTTACTCACGATGCACTGCCCCATCACACCACAGAGAGGGCTGAAAATAAGACAAACCTCCTGTCTTCCTTACACAGAGCCAAGCCGAGAAGACTTTTCTTTGTTTGTTTTGTTTTACAAGACAGGGTTTCTCTGAAACAGTCCTGGCTATCCTGGAACTCACTCTATAGAGCTGGCAGGTCTCAGACTTATAAAGCTCCACCTGTCTCTGCCTCCAGAGTGCTGCATTAAAGGTGTGCTCCACCACTGCCTGGCCAGTCTAGAATACTTAAGCTGAGAATAAAACCTACTTTTTTTAAAAAACAGAAAAAGGTAGGTGGCAAGTACCGCAAGGAAGCAGACAGTTTCCTGTGAGCCATGCGGAGGAGCCCAAAGGAGGCTGAGAGGACCAAGGTGCAGGTGGCCTCGTGGCAGTGAGGATCTCCCTTGCGAACCCTGCAGAATGTCGGGTTGGCTCTGGACACTGGCACTTATTCTATTTTCTCAGTTGGTCTTTAGTTACAGAACCACGTGTATCTTTCATCTCAGGAGGCATTAATTCCATTGGCCTGGAAAGGGGTGGTGGGTGGGATTAATACTTCCACGACAGCCCTCAGTAGTTCTTCAGTAAGCATCATGCTAACCGGATTATAGTAAACTATAATACTGTTTTGATACTCCCATAATCCAAAGACCCTAAAGGGAATGTCTTTGTATTTCACTTATCTGTTTGATGAGATGAAAGTCCCCGGCAACACGACACTTTGTTGATAGTGAGGAAGTAAGTCACTTAAGCTCCCCGAACTGCAGTTTCTTTAACTATAAAGATGTGTAAGTCACAGGCACGGAAGTGTATAGATAGATGTGTGCACAATCTGCTGTTCTGATGATGGGAGACAAGGTGTATTTTGTAGTTGCCACAGTGTTGCTTCAAATGTCAGAAATCCCAGTGCTGCCCTAGTGCCCTCTCTGGTGAGGCCTGGATCTTCACGTTGTCTACAGCGAAGTCAAGTACATTCTGTGAAGAGGCCTTCATGGTTCGCCAGTGTTACTTCATCTATTTGGTGCCCATAAAACCTGTTTTCCTCCCTGATAGTCCTTTGTTCCATTGCTTTCTTGCTGATAATACATAAGAGTTGCTTGAATGCTTAACTTGCTATTAAAAGTCTTCAGTCCTCTGAAAGGTCAACTCTATAAACTTTTATTATAAAGTGGCTAAATATAGAACACAATATGCCATCATAAATAAAGGGAGTTCATGTTAAGAATTTTCCATTGCACATTGGAACATTTTAAAAGTAAAAGGCCTGGGAATGACATAGTCTATTTAACATCTGTGCACTTTCCCTCAGATTTTAGTCAGTGTTTCCCAGATGTCGCCGACCAAATTGAAATGCCTAATTTAAAAATACTCTAATATTTCATATTTTAAGATGTAACAGATTTTATTGTTTTAAGTGAGAGCCATGTGCGTTCTAGGTTGGCACCTGATTTGTTCTGTGAGTTCTTATGCTGAATCTGTGTGCTACTGTGCTAGGAGATCCCAGTGTATAAGGAAGTAGAATAAACACACAGAGGCCATGTGGGTGCTGCAGGAAGAGAGGAAGGAAAACAGCACTGGCTTTGTGAAGGGAGTGACCATTTCGAAGACTTGGGAGATACTGTTTTGAGTGACAGCCTTCAGTACAGCCTAGGATTTAGAAGCCACGATCGAATTTTGCTTGTTGCCAGTTACGGGAAGCTATTACTCGTCTGGGCATCTCCAGAGAGATCTGCGTGATTGTGGAGGTGCTGAGAAGTGATGGCAGGCATTGCGGCTGTCGTAGGAATGCTCAACAGATTAGTCAGGGAACAGTGAAGACATCACAAGAGAAGCTCTGCCAGAGAGAACAGAGAGAATGAGAGCAGGGAGTTAGGAGGACTGTGTCTTTGCTGGACACATGGAGAACTGAGAATTGTGAAGATAGACTTGACAGTTGGTTATTCCTTGTCCAGAGGAAAAGTAGATAATCAGAGAAAAGAATTGCCTGTTTAGGAAAGAAGTTGTTGATTTGGTCTTGTTGAGTTTAGCCTAAAATGGGGGTTATATATAAGGTTACTCTTTGGCTGAACCCCAAGAACCTTTTGAGGAATTGGACTCTAAGAAAGACCCTACACACTAGAAAATGGAAATGTTTTGTTTTTATAAAGACAGGCAAAGGCTAGCTCTGTAAAATACAACCTAGTAAAGTTGGTCTTGGGTTATGAAGAGAATAGGTTATAACCATGGAAAAATAATAAATTGTGCTGGGAGAGGTTACAGCTCAGTAGCAAAGCACATGATTAGCTTGTGTGGGACCTTGTTTCGATCCCCAGTACTGTCCAATGCAAACAAAACTGTATCAGTACCTATAAGAAGGTCCCCAGAGTCACTGCAGTCAAAGGAATGAAGTGTAATCTGTGATGAACTGTCTCCCATCAAACTGATACCCTGAAGAAAAAAGAGTTTGTGGAGCCGATAATTCAGATGTTCAGAATGTAACGTGCCTAGTGTATGAGTGTGTGTGCTTAGCGTGAATACGTGGGTGTTATATTCCTCCTAAATATACCGTAAAAGTAGACTGGATACTGTACAGAGGCTCTCTGTATTCAAGTTAAACAGCTACAGAAACACTAGCCAGCATTTGCAAGCCTGTTTATGCAACAGTATGTCTGAGAGGACTCTAAAACCTGAGGGAAAACGTTGTCTGCTTTTCAAAAGGCAGAGAGGTCAAGAAAGTGTAAAGGTTCAGGAACCATGTAGAAAAATTGGCAGTTTCCAACGGCCAGGAATGCAGCAGAGCTGGAAGGAGTCAGGGGAGGTAAAATTCAGTTACGCAGTCCTGACTACTCAGGGTTTGGTGGTCGGTTTGTCTTTATGTTGGGTTTTTTGCCTGTCAGCTTTTATGCGGTGCATTCTTAGCAGCCATTAGGCTCACAGTTGCTGTAAAAGGCCCTACTGATTTGGCCTTCACTTTGAAACATTCTAAACAGTTAAATTAAGAAAGAATTTAATTTGGGGGACTGAAGAGATGGTCAGTGGTGAAAAGCACAATTGTTCCTCTTGCAGAGGACCTGGTGTTCGGTTCTCAGCACCCACATGGCAGCTCGCAACTTAAATTCTGTAGACAGAAGGCATGCACGCGGTACACATACATGGTGCAAACAAACACTCAAATGCATAAAATAATGCTTTTTAAGAAGAGTCTAGGAAAAAAAAACCAGTCACGTGTCAATATTGTTTATGTCAAGCATGGTGACACAAGCCAGTAATCTCAACACATGCGAGCAAAGACGAGAGATGTTGAAGGCCATGATGGTCTACATTGATCTTTTATTTCAAATAAAATAAATCAATCACTAAAATATGGCCAAACAGATTATTTTATTGTCTCTCAGAACCATCTTTCCCTTTACCATTGTGTTAGATAACCTAGCAGACATACATAACCTTGCCTGTATAGGCATATGCCTTTTTCTAATGTCAAACTAGAATTCAGAAGCTAATGTGTCACACTAAGGTTTAGTCTTTTTCTCTCTTTAACTTTGATGTTAAAATTGCCCATCTTTCTAATGGCTTCCTCTTATATTGTGGGTATACTGTGTTAGTTAGCTTTCCATTTTTGTAATGAAATACCTGAGATACGGAGTATAAGTAGGAAAGGCATATTTTGGCCTATGGCTTTTGAGGTTTCAGTCCAAGAATCTATTGCTGAGGCCTGTAAAAAGACATATCACTGCATAGCATGGTGGTGCTAGCTGTCTACTTTTGGTAGCCTTCAAAAAGAGAGGAAGACAGGGCTGGAGAGGTGGCTCAGTGGTTAAGAGCCCTTGCAGAGGACCGTGTTTTGGTTCCCAGCACCCACTTGACAATTCGCAGCCATCTGACTGCTGAGTTTCAGGAGATGCGTAGCTGTGTTCCAGCCCCATAAGACTCCCGGCATGTACACCCTGCACATTCCTCACACGGGTACTCTGATTTCAGTACCAGTAGGGTTAAACTGAAGACCAAATCAACACACTGGCTGTTAGGATATCTCAGATTGAAGTTAGTGGATATAGAATTTATTTTCCATTGGTAAATATTTGAGGTATTTTCCTGAGTTTGTTGTTTGTTTGATTTTGTTTTTTATGTCTTTAAAACAAGGTAGCACTGAACCTCTTTGCTTTGAATTAATATAAACTTGAGCTGTTGGATCTGTGAGGTGAGTTTCCAGAGATAGAATTACTAAATCATGACATTTTTAGAACAGTGTTCATTCCCATGCTTATGTATTAATGGATGGACAGACTGATTGTTTTCCCTTGTGTTGGAACCAGGCGGATTTGGGGTGTTAGGCTCTTCTTTGACCCTCCAGGACAACCCCACCCCCCATGTATGTTGGCTCCAGGCAAGACACCATTGTTCTCTATAGTCTGTCCTCATCATTAGCCCATTCATGACGCAAATTTAGGGTGAATGAAAATGGATTCACTCCACGGGTGTCTGTGAGAAACAGTAACATAGACCGAGTACCCAAGGGAAAGATAAAATGCTGAGTGGCTAGGGAGTTGTCCACTTGCCTTCTTAGGGTACAGGAAGAGGAGGAAATGCAGAAACAAGAAAGCCACATAAGCTCTTGGACAGCATTGTGCTTACCATGTTCCGTGCTTGTTGAGTATGGGGGATGGGGCTGGGCTGGAGACTGTGCTTGTGTAGAGAATTGTCCGTAAGTCCTCAGGTTACATGGAGCCAGATATGATACACTGATTGGAAGACATGTGCATGTTGGGGGGAGGTATAAAAATAGAGGGAGCATAATGGGAAGATGAGGGATAGTGCTGCCAAAGGACCAAGACTGTGGCATCTTCAGTGCTTAGTAACAGAGTCAGGAGAACTGCTAGGAATGAGAGAGTGTTGTTAGGGATCAGCTTGTTTGAGTGCCCCACCCCTGCTGAGGAGCAGCTGGCCATGGATCACTGCAGGGAGAGGAGAGGCGTCAGCCGCAGTCCAGTGGGAGGCCCCACATCCATGAATCTTTGAGCAGCATAAATTAGACTGGATGGATTTAAAAATAAAATAGAGGCCACAAGATTAGATAGGTTGGGAATAGTCAGAGAAAGGGAAAATGTGGTCAAAACACACTGTACAAATTATCAAAGAACAATACAAATGTATCTTAAAATACAAAATTAAAATTTAAGAACAGGATGAGCAGTAGAGTACTTCTGTATGAGGCTACCTTTTAGAAATATCACTCAACATTATAGAGGAAAATAAAAGATGACTAATTTAAATATGGGAGCTAGGTGTGTTGGAATGCTATTGTCATGTTTGAGACAAAAGATAGCAGCAGCTTGATCACATTTGTGTAAAGGGGAGAAAAAGCCAAATGGCTTCTATTTGAAAAGTAATTTAGAAGCTCTCAGGACTGACATAGGTAATTTGTGAAGATTTCTGAATCCACCATTTAGTAAATTTTAGGTCCTTGTACTTTTGTATACAAAAAGAAATAGAGACTGAAGAACAAGTTTTGATAGAGTCTTTTAGAAAAGAAATCATTTTGGTACAGATTGGGCTAGCTGTTATAGTGGAATATTCTAGAGAATATATCAGGAAGCATTGAAATGTGTACGTAGCTGAATCCCAACAGTTATTATGTTGGGATGTCTCAAACTGTGACCAGTATAAAAGTTGAAGCCATGAATGACAAATGAAATGACAGAGGCAAGATTTGGATTCAAGTGTGTGTGTGTGTGTGTGTGTTTTCCTCATAATAAAACCCAGGATTTTCCATGTATCAGGCAAGAGCTCTGCCACGGGGATAAATCCCCAGGGCTTGGTTTCTTGAGCTCAGGTCTCACTTAGGTTGCTCAGACTGACCCTGAAGTTTGCAGTCCTCGTGCCTTAGCCTCTCTAGGGCTGTTGTAATGGATATGAACTACTCTACCCAGACCCTAAGATAGTTTTGAGATATGCAGGTGCAAATGAAAGTAGACAGGGAATACAGCAGAAGTTCAATGTGGTAGCCGTAGTAGATAACAGAAAAGGAAATTTATGGTAGACACAGCGAAGGGCGATATCAAAAGCTCAAGTGAAGCTAAAGTTTTCCTGTAGGGCAAGTGGTTCATGATTCCTGTAGGAAGAAATGGAAAACAGTTTCATGATACTGAGAAAGACAGATACACACACACAGACTTGGTGCTTAAGGTGGACCCAGGAAGGTTGAAAGCAAGAGAGGCATATTACAGAAAACAAACAGTTCTAAAGGGTCAGAGCTCAATTTAGGGAACAACACTTGCAAACATCAGTAGCACCTGGTGGGTAGATGTGCCTGCACTCTCTAAGACTCCTTTTCCTGGCCTCTTCGTGTCCTGAAGCCAGCGTTCACGGTAGCCTGCCAAGTCCTTTGTCACCCAGTCCTGATTGTTTGTGCTGGCCCGAAAATCCCCTCCAATTCTTGGCCCCTGTGCTCTTCCTGCCTCCATGTGACCACCTGCACCTTCTTCCTGTTAATTGAAGAGGTTTCTAGTGAAGAGGGCATGGCTCTCCTCCGTCTGGCTCTCTCCTGAAGCAGCACACACCGAAGGCTGCTGAAGGACCGCTTTTTCTTTGGCGTCTCCATAAACAGCTCTGTAGGCAGCACTACCCCAGCACAGATAATGTGTGCAGATGTGTTGACGGAAAGAGGACAGATCTCCTCCCTTGCTGTGCCAGCCTCCCACCACTGCAAAGCTGCCTTTGCTTTTGCATGCGAAAAGGCACATTGTGGTACGCACTGTTTTACAACCGTTAATAGAACAAAACTTGTGAAGACCATTTTTTGACCAAATGAAGCTAAGTGTTCTTTTTAGAATCCTCTCTCGTTCCTCTCCTCCTCTTTGCATTGGGAATGCACACAGGTCGGCATTAATGGATAACATAAGGAAATAATAACACAGTTCTAATTATTATTTGTGAAACTGCAAGAGCAACCAGAGTTAATTACATAAAAAAAAAACTTCCCTGAGTTTCCCCCCCCCCGGTAGCATGTGTGTGGTGTATGTCTGTCTGTCTGTTAGGTAACATTTAGTATATGGGTGCTGACCTGTAAGAGCCCTCAAAAGACAATTTGAAAGAAACTTCCTTCTCAACCATTGGAGAACCTCAAAAGTTTTTTCTAAGAATGTTAAAAAAAACTTAATGTACCTTAGAAAGCTGGGTTGTTTATGAAAAGAGACAGATCCTCTACTCATTAAATAATAACAAATTTTGAAGATCCTTATAGACCTAAAACTAGCAGTCTGTAGAGTTTCAAATTAAGTACAGGCCACATGACAGTTGATTCCATTAAAACGCTGAATATTACAGGTTCTGGCCTTTAGTGTGGGCACAGTTGTGTTTGTAGATCTTAATAACAAGGATGTAGGAAGATGGGATGCTGAGGTGCCCTTGGAGAGAAGCAGAATGGCTGTGTGTTGCTAATGGAGATGGTGGAGCCTTTGATTTAACGACTCCACTTCTGAACCCATTCCTCATGCTGAGAAGTTCTTTACCACTCTACAAGAGAGCCTTGTCCACACTGTAGAATGAGGAAACTGAGACTAGATGCTGGAGGATGAGATGTTCTCAAGCTCTCAAAAGGCATTCCAGTGTAGTTAACCCCATGAAAACGCAAAAGCCGCATTTGCCGTCAGGATCGCTTTCTCTCGTTCTTCTCTTTTCAGTATTCTGGTTCATGCTCTTGATGTATTATACCCAAAGCATATTAATAGCCTCCTTCACCTTCTGTTTATCCCATGCGCTAACCTATCAATAACAACAACCTAGGTTTTTTTTATTCCTTACCCACACTGACTGTAAGATGTGACACTGTAAAGTCCCCGCAGGAAGGCTGGAAGTGTGGCACCACTTAACAGTGTCTTTCTGGTGAGACCATGGCTGGTTCTAACTCCCAAGCACCATGCTTTCCTAAGTCTCTGTCTGCTCGTGTTCTCTTTTACAGCAGGCACTTTCCCACAGCAGACTGAACCCTAGCCCACTACCCAGGTGGCTCAAGTGCTCCTTCATCCTCATCACTTACAAGAGCACCTGCGTCCTCTGGGGTTCTTATCACAAACCAGCCTGGAGTGTGTAGGTACAAGCTCATATCTTCTATCCTTGTTAAAGTTAAGACTTCCTTGGGCCCCTGTCTCTGGGTGCTTCTGTGTAACATTGCCTAATGCAATACCTTATACATTGTAGGGGCTTCTTAGTTCTCTTGAAAAAAATGGCAACTGGTTATATTGTGTGTAGTTTACAATATACTAAATACTTCAGTATATAATATTCAACTTAATATGTTATGTATAAAATATAAACATGCATTATATAATTTAGAATCTTATATCTCCCTTTGGGTTTTTTTTTCTTTTCTTTTCTTTTTTTTTGGCTTGGAAACAAAGACTCACAAAAAATACAAGTGGCCAGCCTTAGTTCATATGGCTAGTAAGCACAAACTCATAACCAAAGCTTTTAGCTTTGAATCCTGCCTTTTCGTTCCATGGGTCAGGGTGGACAGGAGGTGGAAGTAAGGTGAGAACCTTTTGCCATGCTCCTCTGACAAGGAGAAAAGTGCTTCCGAGGCGCTGTGAATGGAGCTAGGATTGTCCTGATTGTCCTGAACCGTCCATTTGTGTCTGTCCATGGCAGTGTCCTCTGAAGAAGGCAGATGGTTAGACAGTCTTCTCGTGGATAGCAACTTCTGGTGCACAGTACCTCATTTAGGAGGGAAGTGTGAAGTGGAGGGGGGAGCCTCAAAAGAAGGAATTGAGAAGAAGAATAGGGAAAGAGAAGGTCCTTTGTCAGAAACAACTGCTGAGATGCGTGACACTTATTTCTTTAGGGGTACGCATTGAAACGGGGAAATTGTCGCAGCGTGTTCAATTTTTGTAAAAGTATCACAACACAATGTATATAAAACCCGAATCATTTGGTCGCTGACCAGCAACCTGAATACCTGGGCTTCTTATCTTCTTGCTTATGCAGTGCTGGGTTCTATATTCTGCTCTGAAGAAGTTATAACTCACATTGTCTACTTGTGTTTTCATTTCCTGATGGCTTTTTATAGTGGGTTGATAATAGCCATCGTGATGAGGTAATGATTTCTTCTTCCAGACTGTCCATTTATGTCATTGTTTTGTCCCCTGAACGTTCGCCAGTGACATTGTAAGTTTGGCTGAAAACGAGTCTCTTTTCTTTTCTGCTTTATTGAGTCTCAGCAATATCACCACTTCTAGAGAAAAGATAATGGAGACTCTATAAACTGCTATGTGGGTAATAAATTCATACACAAAAATAGCCGCTCATGTTCTGCTTCTGTCCATTTAATTGAAGCAGTAGGGAGCCAGCGCTGCTAGTGAGGTCTCAGGACTTGCTTTCTACTGAGGCGCTTTGAGGTGACCTTCCACCTTCCCTAGCTCCGTCTTTCCCTCATGCCCAGTGACAGGCACTAAGTGGAAGGCAGTCGGGGCACAGCCCGGCCCTGCTCTTCTTTGGAACAGTGTTTATGTGTGACTCTTAGAGCCTGTCTCTAATCTTTTGGTTAATTGCCCACTTTAAATTCACCATTCTTAGACCTTGCAAGGCAGCCTGAGTGTTTTAAAGAATCTACCTCGAACCTTCTTCTCACGTCTTGAGAACTTGTTGCTCTTTGTGGGTTGGGAGTGTAGCATTCTCTTGTGAACTGATGCGAGAAGTCGGCTTTACTCATGCATGACTGTGTATAAAAGAGTCTCTGAAGATTGTCATCACCATTCAAAATTGATCAGAGAACACAATAGGAGCAAAGGCCTTTTGAGTTTTGGGTTAAGTCAAAAGTGTCAGCTTGGTGTTGTGACCCTGCACGGGTTGTCCCAGAAAGCGGTGGGCGTGGTGAACCCACCTGATGACTCAAGTGGATCTCAGCGTGGCTTTGGTGTTCTGTTTAGGCATGTGATTAAGAGTGGTGAGCTGCTTGTGGAAGAACTGAGATTTTACAGGTCCTAGAAGTAGATCCAGCAGTCCCATCTCTGAGTTTGTATCCAAATGAATTGAAAGGGGAGGTTGCAAATAAAATTGCATGCCTGTTCAAAGCAGCCTGTGTCACAGATGTCAACAAGTAGAGGCAGTCTGTGTCCTTCGATGGATGAAAGGGTGGGAGGTAATGAATTTATATACTAAACAGTCTCTAAGGAGCACTGATACATAGCTTGTTATGGAGACTTAACTCTAAAAGGAGCCACACCCAAAAGGATACACTGTAATTCCACATACGAGGTTTCTAGAGTAAAATCAGAGGCAACATAGCTGCCAGGGTTGAGAGGAGAGGAAAGCAGGAATTGTGGTGGAGTGGTATAGAGTTCCAAGTTTTGCAAGATGAAACCGTTTTAGAGATGGACGCCCCAGTAACGTGACTGGCTTAATACTGAACATGCAGTTAAAATGGTCCAAGATGGTAAGCCGGTTGTGTCCTGTACTACAATTCAAAGTGTGTCTCAATGTTAATAATAACAAAAAAACCGATTCTGGGATGACTAGTCCTCATTGATGTGTGAAGTCCTCTGCTTTCCCTCTTGACTTCAACATCTGAAGTTTCTTGTGGGCCCAGGAATCTTTACCGCACCTCCTGTATCCATAGCCTCCACCTGAGTTCACTCTACTGTTACCAGGTTGGCAGGAAAACCCCTGCTTTGCATGTGACATTCCTGACACTCCTTAGAGCAAGCTATTACACAGCTGTAGGGGTGCGAGCTTTCATTGGAGGGGCTGTTGTCTTGCTGTGTAACTCACACTAGCCTCAAGCTCCAGGTCCTGAGTGTTCAGATTGCAGGTAGGTGCCATGGTATCCCGTTCTGAAGGAACCATAATAACATCTTTGCAATGAACATGGCTTTCAGGGACCGTGTCAGTGTCCGTGGTCTGTGCTGCCACCTGAAACCATGTTGATGTCTGTGGCCAGAAACCATGTGGAAGTTCATGACCAGTGCTGCCACTGACTAAAGGGCAGGGAAGCTTCTTCTGCCCTGGTATCGATGACTGCAGACTCACCATAGAGAATGGGAGGCACAGCGTCTTCCACCCCCACCCCCGTTTCCTCCCCCCAAAAGACACAGTCTAGACACAAAGCCAATCAAGAAAGCGGTTTTTGGTTTTTTTGGGACAGGGTTTCTCTGTAACAGCCCTGGTTGTCCTGAAACTAGTTCTGTAGACCAGGTGATCACAGAGATCCGCCTGCCTCTGCCTTCTGAGTGCTAGGATTAAAGGTGTGCGCCACCACCACCCGGCTTTGGAAAGAACTCTTTAAAATTGTGATAAAATTGGGATAGGGATGTTCTTCCCAGCTGACGGCTTCCTTGGGGCGGGGCGGGGAAGGACCAGTTTTCTTTAAGGGTTTAGCCACTTAGAGTTGGACTATGGCCCGGCGAAGACATGGACAACACAAATTAGACTTGGCATTTTTTTTTCTTTTTTTTCTCCTCCTTTTGTTTTGGGGGAGGTCACAAGGGTGGGGGTGGGCCTGGGAGGACTGGAAAGTGAATGTGATTGCGTATATTATGTGAAATTTCCAAGTAAACAATAAAAATATTATGTTAGTAAAAAAGAACATGGCTTATATATAGGGAGAAAAATAAGTAGTACTGTCCATAACTTGCATCTTATTTTTAATTTTTTAATGAAAGTTTGTATATTTTTAGAGATTAACTTTGAGAACGTAAATAACCCAATGATCAGTAATAAATTAGTGTGGGGGGGGGTATTACCAGAATTACTCATTTTAAAATTGCCATTTCTGAGACTAGTCAGAGGGTTTATGTTGGGTATTTCAATGTCAGTAACTTGTAATTAACTTGTGCCATCAGTAATTGGAAAATAGGGCCCATCATAAGGCTTTTTCCGATTAAAAGTTTCAGAAAGATTTTCAGTTTGCTTATTCTTATTTAAAGAAATAAACAGAGTCAGCTCCAGGACTCCTAAAAGAAACCTTTGATTCGCAAGCTGTAGAGATCCCTGGAATGCAGACTGAGGTCTGGAGTCTTTGAAGGAGCAGCCAAGGGCTGACCTCCTTGTCGGCCACTGTCACCCAGAGTCAGACTCTCTCTCTGCCATAGGCTCCTGTGAAAACACACTTCCTGTCACATGGCTTAGAAAGAGAGAGTGTGTGTGTGTCCCCCCCCCCCCCCCCCCCCCCGCCCAAAGCTCACCACAAGAATAGCTAGATGGTCAGGCTGTTTGTACCAAACTGTCCTGGGTGAGTAACAGGGAGACATCTCAAGGTGTGCTCACCTTGAAGAGCACGTTGGGCACGCCCCTAGGTTCATCAGCTTCTGCTTTCATTGCACGGCCACTTGGGACAGGTGAATTTAGATTAAAATCTTGAGCTGACTGAAAGTGTCTTATCATACTGTGAGACAGTGGATCTAAATCTCCCTGATACTGCCACCCTTTAACAGTTCCTCCTGTTGCAGTGACCCCCAATCATAAAATTATTTAAGTTGTTACTTCATAACTGAAATTTTGCCACGGTTGTGAATCCTAGTGTCAAGGACGTTTGACACCCCCCCCCAGGGGTCGCAACCTACCAGTTGAGGACCTCTGCTGTAAATTGAAATAAAGCACATTGACAGTCCTTTGAATTTTTTATAAGAACGGTTCTTGTGACTGAAGCAGATTCTTTTTTTTTTTTTTAATTTTGTATACAACATTCTGCCTCAATGTATGCCCGCACGCCAGAGGAGGGCGCCAGATGTCAGTACTGATGGTTGTGAGCCACCATGTGATTGCTGGGAATTGAACTCAGGACCTCTGGAAGAGCAGCAAGTGCTCTTAACCACTGAGCCATCTCTCCAGCCCCCCTGAAGCAGATTCTTAATTAAACGATACTGTAATTCATTCATCCGTATTGTTCTGTAGAGTTGGAACAATGTCTTAATGTGGTGCCTAAGTTTGTAGTGTCTTCCACTACCTCCCCTCCCCCGGACAAGGTTTCCCTGTGCAGCCCTGGCTATGCTGGAACTATCTCTGTAGACCACACTGGCCTTGAACTCACAGAGCCGCCTGTTTCTGCCTCCTGAGTACTGGAAGAGTCGTAAATTCTTACATAGACCTATTCTCTGCACATGTCATTAGCATGGAGTGAATGTGAACAAGGGGATGTGGATCATACTATTTAATCCATGCTTGGATATGATTTTGGCAAGTCACATTAGCCTTTAAACAGAGAGCCTGACCTCTTTGTTTACCTATAGCTTTTGACCGATAGGTTTCGACCTCTTTGTTTGGTACTATAGGTACCAAAACAGCACCAAATAATAAATGACATAACTCAAGAAGGAAGACTGCATAGCCACTAAGAGTTACATTGTATGAAACAAAGTAGAAGAATTTTGTTTAATTTACACAATATTCTCCATAATTTTTTGTTGTGGAGTGTGTGTGTGCGCGCGCGAGCACAAGCATGCATGTGAATGTGTGTGTAAGGTCTGAGGACAAATGTTTGGAGTCGCTTCTCTCCTTCCACTGTCGGATCCTGAGGTTGAGCTCAGACCATCAGGCTTGTACTGCAAACACTTCTACCCAGAGAGCTGTTTTACCGGTTCAGTAACTTTTTGGTTTTTCGAAACAGGGTTTCTCTGTGTAACATCCCTGGCTGCCCTGGAACTAGCTCTTGTAGACCAGGTTGGCCTCGAAGTCACAAAGATCCACCTGCCTCTACCTCCTGAGTGCTGGGATTAAAGGTGTGCATCACCACCCCCGGCTATAAATTGTATTTTTTAACACTAAAAAATAAAGTATACAGGTAACTATTACTTAAATATTTTATTTTTATAAATGTAATGTTTGTGATTTCGAAAAGAAAGTAAAAATATGCACAAAGATTATTTGACAGTGAGATTTTCTCTGTTCTCTTAGTAGTTAGATTATAAGTAGGATTTTCCTCTTCCTCTATGGTATACATCTCTTCTTTAGGTGAAAGGTCATATGTACTTGTTTTTCATTTTATGATTAAGCATGTAATGACTACGCTAGAAGACAAAAACAGTGCATACGTTTTTACTCAATAGTACAGGCATTTTGTAAATTCATGTGAGCTTTAACAATTAATAAATTAGTTCAAGTTTTTAAATTTTATGTTCTGAATTGTCTACTTGAGTTGTCTGACCAGTGCGACATGAATCAGGCAGATTTATTCCCTGTGCTATTTTAAAAGAAAGATGCTCAGTGTATCGGAAGTTTAGAGAATGAGCCAGCGGGACATTACCTGAAGCTAGTCATGCTTTTAAAAAACCCGGTGCTAACAAGCTCTGCGCATGGTTTCTAGTAACGATGCCTTTGCCTTCGCACCCTGTGTCTCCTCTCACGCTGCTGTTTACTCTTGGCAAGTCGTTTGACTGATGTCAGTTCCCAAGTGTCCCGAGAGCAGGTCTCCTCCAAGACACCCACATTTGGGAGCTGAAAGAGCAGCTCAGAATGCCCAGCAGGGGATCTCAGAAATCATGTCCATACCCCTGTATCGTGGTGAGTCCCCCCTTTAGCGCCTTGTTCACACTAACCTTACAGTTGACTGCTGTGCATCTGGCTTTCCCAGAAAGCAGGAGACAACACAGCCATCCTCATCTTAATAAGTCCCACGTGTTAAGTGCTCACCGTGTGCCTGAAACAATCCTCCCCTGCGGCACGCCTTGATTCGAACCTCCTGTTAGCAAAAGTAAATGCTATCTTCTCCACGCGGCACCTAGAAAAACTAAGGATTTGATTTTAAGCAGACAGAATTCTAAACTTCAGAAAGTGAACCCAAAACCAACGTTGTTCTCAGTAAACTGGTTTAGAGATTGTATTATTTTTCTGTTGCCCTAACTAAATATTAGATAGAGGCAGTTCAGCTAGAGACGGGTCAATTCATTCATTCATTTATTCATTCATTCATTCATTATTTTTTGAGGCGGGTTGATTTTGTCTCACTGTTTAGAATGTCCCGTCATAGTGAGGAAGGCACAGTGTCAGCGACAGGACACAGCCCTGACAGCTGAAGTATGAAACAGCCAGTAACAAGGTGACAATCAAGAAGCAGAGAACTCACGCCAAAAGTGGGCCAGCTACCCTCGGCATTTCTCCTGGCCTAAGGCAGCTGTCTCCCAAAGCCTCCCCAGCCCCGACCAATCTGTGGCTATCAGTAGGGAACCTCATGTTCAAACACACTGAACCTCTGAGGAATGGTTCACATTCAAATCACAGCACTTCATCCCTTGCCCTCAGAGGCTCGTGGCCACTTCATAATTAATACTAATTTTACTCAATCTAGCTTTAAGAATCCCCATCTGGAGTAATTCAAACACTGTCCAGAAGTCCAGTCTCCTGAGGCTCAGGGCAGATTCTTAGCTGTGAGCCCTGTAAAACCAGAAAACAAGTTGTATTCTTACAATGTACAATAGCATGGAGTGGACACTCTCATTCCAAAAGCGAAGAACAGGAGACGAGCAAGGAACCCTTAGACCAAAGCAGGACTGACACCTGTCAGGTAAACACCAAACCCTGCTCTGGTGCTCCACTCCCAACCTATGGGCCTTTGGTGGCGTCATCTGAGATCCCATGGCCTTGAGTAGCCGCTTGCCTGTAGCACGCACAGCCGGCTCACTCGGTTTCTGCAGTCTTTCTTCTCATCAAACGCCCGGGACTCTTCTCACCTCCGTCCTCCTGTAGTCTCCGTTGCAATCTCAGCTTCTTCTCTTCCATGGCTTCACAGTGGGAGCGTCTAAGATTATCTCTCCAGTCACTCCAGCCCTGTCACACACTGGCCTTTTCTCTGGAGTCTTGGGGTGAGCTTCCATTGATTGCCGCGTTCTGGTGCTGCCTCGCCCTCCAGGAGTATGGCTGCAGTGGCCTCCAAGCACCCGCAGCCACACCAGAGGAACGGCTTCTCTGTTGCAGCCCTTTTGAGGTAGGGCATCTATGTAGTGGCATTCTTCATTTGGGCTTAGTTTTTACATCGAAGGTTCTCTTTTTAAATGACAGATTTCGAAATGAGTTTACAGTTTTATACTCCGGCATCTTCAGTGGGTGGGATCACTGGCAAAGCACCTTTCTGTCTGTCTTTGTGGAAAGGCTGTGGGTCCTCTTTCTTGACACTTAATTGAGCTCCTTAGCAAGTATCCATCGCTTTCTCCCTACTCGTTCCTCAGCCCTGATCACACGTCCAAAGGCTCTCTCTGCTCTTTAATTTCAGATTTTTTCTGTATCGTTCTGTTCTGGTTTGGGTTTTGAATTCCTGCTCTAAACCTAACTAACAGTAAGCAGCGACCACACCATTGCCTGGATGTTCTGCCAGACAACCCACTAGGTTTGAATTGGGCTTCACTCGGATGGATATTCAGGGTACAGCAGAACTCAGCCGTATTTATATTTTTTCAGTGACCTGTAGTTCAGTTCCTGATTCTGGCCTCCCACACTCCCACTGGGATGTCTGGTGAGTTCTGCTCACAGCGTTCTAGGACTGCAGCTTTCCCGGTCAGGCTTCTCACAGCAGGCATCTCACTCATCATCCGTCATACCTGTTTTAGTTTTCCTTTTTATTTTATCTTTGGTTTTTCAAGACAGGGTTTCTCTGTAACTTTGGGGCCTGTCCTGGGACTTGCTTTGTAGTAGACCAGGCTGGCCTCGAACTCAGCAGAGCTCTGCTTTCCTCTGCCTCCTGAGTGCTGGCATTAAAGGCGTGCGCCACCACCGAGCAGCTCCAGTTTTCTATACTAACAGTTGTTATGTTGCTATCTAGCTAGAAGCTACTTAGGGAAGAGGAAGCTGATTTTGTCTCAGAGCTTAGAGGATACCAGCCGTTTGGGAAGAGAACAACTCAAGGTCAGGGTGGAGAAAACAGGAGACATGTTTGTTGGTTGGTCTGTCTGCATCATCATAGCTGGAGAAACAGCCCCAACAAAAACACCGAGAGCCAGAGAAATTAAACAGCAGGCCTTGTCTTCCGTGTGTCTTTCATCGTTTAATTAATCAAGGATGATTTAAATTGTGCTTTCACTTCAGAGTTGTGACCTTGAGCCACTTAGGAACTTAACTTCAATATATCAGATTCTTGACATGAAAATTCACCTCAGTGATGTGGCTTAGACTAAATAGGTTGCTAGACAGAAAACATTTAGAAACATTCTTGGCTGTTTGCCATATATTGACTGTTGAAATAACTTAATAAATAAAATTATATAAAGTAAAATGCATTCCCCTTGGTCCATCTCCTAGTTCCCCATCTTAGCATTAACCAGCAGCGCCTTCCAGAGTGATTCGTATACCGTAGAAATGACTGCTAATATGTCCTTTCGCTAATGAAATACAAGGTGGGAGCTAAGTATTTCCCAGTGTTCTAGAAGATGGGAGTATGACGAGAGGGGAGACGAGCCTTCGTCTCAGGTCTGCTGGGGATGCAGTGTCGTCTTTTACAGCACCTGCCGAACTGCTTGCAGCATCTACTGACTTTTGCATGTTTGTTATTTCTTTTAGGATATGATGTTTCAGCTCCTCCGAGGTCTGGACTTCCTTCATTCTCACCGAGTAGTGCATCGTGACCTAAAGCCACAGAATATCCTGGTGACCAGCAGTGGACAAATCAAACTGGCTGACTTTGGCCTTGCCCGCATCTATAGTTTTCAAATGGCCCTGACGTCAGTGGTGAGTAAGAGCACAGTCCGTTCATTACACTTAGTTTTCCTTTCTGAAATGACAAACTGCCCCCTTCATGTTCCTAATGGAATGTCTTGGCATGTTTTGCCAACAGCGGGGAAGGAGAAAGGGCTTTTCTTACTATGGATACATCTGACTGGGTTTGTTGCAGAAAAGCCCGTTGGCATCTCAAGCCATTGCATAGCAGTCAGTTACAAATTTCTAAATGCTTTTTGCTATAACTTGTGATTTTAGAGTTGTGTAGATAACGACGGGAGAACACTTGGCCAGGGTCAAGATAGAGAAGGCAGGAGACGTGTTACCTGCCTGCCGCAGTGTGACTTGAGAAACAGCCACACCGCCTGCGCAGGTGGGATAAGGCAGTCCCTGAGGCTGTGCCGCCATCACAGTGAACTTGAATGACCTCTGAATGATGAATGAGTAGCACTGCCTAGCCAGGTGAAGGCTTCCTGTGGGCCACAGTAGAGACAACCTGAACCTTTGTTTTGGCAAAGAGCTTAAGCTTCAGAGCCGTAACAAGTCCTTCCTTTAATTAACTCCTGTTTCTGTTTATAGCTCGTCTTGTTGAATTCTACACTCAGGCTCTAAGTAGAGCACCCCAGTAGTTAGTATTAATAATCCTTGTCTTTAAAAATCCTGCTTGGCATGAAGTAAATTCATGAGTAGATGAAATGAGCAGCGCAGTGTTTACTCGTCGTGTTACCAGCGGGGCAGGGGATGGATGCAGAAAATACAGCTGTCAGAATGTGCCCTCAGACAAATCAAATTATAGCTTAGGAGGCGGAGTCCATCCTCAGCCTCAAAGAGTTTCTGAAACCAGACCCGGCTTGGTGGGTGCCATGGCTGAGAAGTGTGAGGTAGCATCCCTGGTCACTGTTGGGACAGGATGACACAGCTCCATCCCCTGACGGTCCACACAGGATGACACAGCTCCATCCCCTGACGGTCCACACAGAGAAACAGGCAGCAGCAGCTTCCCCCAGTTCAGCCAGGGTTACATGTGAAGTTCAAGTCTGGAAGTGGAAACCAGAGAGAAACGTAACTTGGTCAGAAAGAGCCTCCACGTTACAGAAAGGTTTCTGGTCCTCTCTTTTCCTCTCTCTGCCAAGCACAGATCCCACATGCTAAAACTCCCTTCCATTCCCAGTGCTGGATACTTCCCTAAGGCTCTGGAGCAGTCTTTGAAATACGCTGTGCTCTGTCAACGGAAATCCTACCTACCCTGTCTTTGCCAGTGCCTTAGAGAAGACAAGGCCCAAGCACATTTAAGAGATGCCTCAGCATTGGGTGGAGTGAAGCAAGCCTTTACGTAAGGGCACCAGAAAGGGCTGCATCTGTGGGCTTCCCCAATGGGAAGGGTGAGGTAGCCTTTGAGTTTCCTTAGGAAGTTACTGTCCTTGTTTTTGAGGGACCCTGGGGAGAAGTTTGAATAGGCTTTGTGACTGAGGGACTCCTTGGGGAGCGGATGAGGGAAACTAGTCCTTGGGCACATTAATTGGGGGAAGGATGAGCTGAGCCAGCAGGATTCTTCATCTTAATCCCCCTAAATTGGCACTAATAAAAATAACTATGAATAAAAACAGGAAACCCAGATGGGTTTTGTTTTGGTATTTTGATTGTTGTTAAATTTGAAGCATGGTAACCCAACTTGTGAGTAACTTCAGTTGATAACGCATTCTTGCTGGAAGTTGGTATTTTTAAAGAGGAAAAATGCTATTTCATATCCTAAGAAAAGGGCGGTGGCAAACAGATCTGATATTTGATGTCTAGTTTGTATTGTCTATTCTAAATTTACTATAGTGACATAATAGAAGGTGTTAGCAACTGGTAAAGACGTTACTTGGAATTTAAAGACGATATTGACAGGCACGTTTTCTTTAGGGGGTCTGCATTTAAAAAAATTTCCACTGTTAGTATTTTTTCTCCTTGCAGGAAGAATCCATGTAATTATGATGCTTTAATTTTTCATACACATACAAGAACAGAATTACTGTCTTTCAAACTGAGCTGCTACACTAGTTTTAGTGTTTTTTTTTAAAATAGGCTGCACTCCAACTGCCTAGAAAAACCATTTTACAGTAGGTTATGTCCCATAGGGAAATTGAAAGCCACATATTATGCAGAGTGACTAAATATTTGCAAGTTACCTGACCCGAGACCACCACCTCAACTGCTGTGAAAAGCATGTGACGACTGTCTTGCTGACCTTCTAGGCTTGACTCACACACCCCTGTTTTGTGGACCCCTGCAGAAACTGACTGTTCTCTACTTAGGATTACTAGAAGATTGATTCTGTGCGTCAGGGTGCGTGCACCTGTGTACCAAGGCAGCCAGACGAGGGAGTCGGATCCCTCGGAGCTAGGCACTTGTAGGGTGCCTGGTGGGAGCCAGGGCTCCAAACTCCAGTCCTCATGATTGCTCAGCAGTCACCATTAACCTCTGAGCCTTTGTTCCAGTCCCTAGAGAAATAGCTTTCCTATAACCCGTTCTGGTGGTAGTTATCTGAAGCTTTTATTTATAAAGTGGTGACACATTCAAAGAGAGATACTCTCGTTCAACCTGGGTGTTTGCGTGAGCATTTAGGGAATAATACTTCTTAACGAATAAGTTAATAAATGCCAACAGGTAGATGCATGCATGTTGAATCATAAGATAAAAAGGGAAAGAATTGCTTATACATTTAATGGTCTCAGTATTCCACATCGCTATCCTCTGGTGTTACACTGAAGGACTTAGTGAAACATACACTTTCAAATGCTCACACTCATTTTTACCGTGGTGTTGACTGGGTCATTGGCAAGAATTTCTGTGCAAACTAATGGCCGTTATTGGGCCCCATGTTAGGACTAGAGGATGGTTGGAACTCAGGTCCACAGTGAGTTGCAATCTTAAATTTACAGTAATCCTCTTTGCTGACTTAATTATCGGGGTGGGCCAAACTTTCTGTCCTGAACAGGAAACGGAGGAGGATACCAGTATATGTGGTTATTATACTTCTATTTATTTAAGGACATTATTTTTTTTAACTCATTGTGTTTTGATGCTAGCAAGCTGTAGAAGAGGTTTTATATTCTTCAGAGATAATTAACATCTTCCAAATAAAAGAATAGAATTACTAGAAAGTTTTTATTCTTCAGCTTTCCATGTGGACACATATATGCATGAGTTTTGCTTTTTGCTTTTTTTGTTTGTTTGTTTTGATCGTTAACAATAGCTTGTATTCTGAGGTCTTTGTAAAAACTTTGTGATGTTTTCACGTGTAACTTTCCACCAAGCTTGTATTCTGCATCCACCCTTATCTTCAGTATTAAAGATGTTCATGACCTCAAAACGTTTTCCCCACGTAGAAATCACCAAAAACAATAATAAACCCAGTAAGATTGTTAGACATAAAAGTACAGAAACAAATCACTTGCAGGTTTTCAACTGCAGTAATGAGATTCTAAATATTGCATTGCTTCGTTATCATTCATTTACCACTGTGAGCCTGACACCATTTGAACGGCATACACTTCCTCAGACCAGCGCAGGGTGTGTGCATGCATGTGCGTGTGGGGTGGGGTGTGCGTGTGTACGTCAGTGTTGTTAGCACTTGGTAAACACTGAAGAAACTATTCCATTTCAGAGAATTTTATATGCTTAGAAAAAGAAAGGAAATGAGGTTTTGACTTTCAGGCAGCAGACAGTCATCCGTATGTGCCGGGCTCTGTCTGTGATCCTGAAAGACAATGCTGAGCTAAAGCCAACAAGGTCTTTGCTCTCATAGCTTACAGACAGAATTGGGAGATAAGGCTGAAAGAGATGGCTTAGCAGTTAAGAGCACTGGCTGCTCTTCCAGAGGACCCAGCTTCAATTCCCAACACCCACAGAGCAGCTCACAACTGTTTGTAACTCCAGTTTCAGACACCAATGCACATAAAATAAATTTAAAATAAAAGTATTTGGAGTCAGATCTGAATATAGCAGTCACACAACGTAATACATCCTTACAAACCAAGGAAAGGCCGGGAGGTGGAGGCCCATGCTTTTAATCCCAGCACAGTGGAGGCAGGGACAGGCGGATCTCTGTCAGTTCAGTCCCGGTCTACAGAACAAGTTTCAGGACAGCTAAGACTGTTACACCGAGAAACCCAGTCTCAAAACAAGAAACTGAGGAAAATGCAATGAAGGAATAGATTAGAGTTCTGTGGGACCACACAGCTCCTGCGTTTACTCAGGCTGGAGTCAGAGAAGCCCACACCATTTACCTGAGCCAGAATAATGGGGTGTTGACAAGGTCACCCTCCTTCCAGAAGCTGTCTGTCTGCGGGTCCATTGGATGTGTCGTGCATCCAGTTCATCGCATGACACCCAGTTAGTATGTCAAGTGACAAAGTGAAGTAGGACCAGAGGTTAGAGAAGAGCGTCATCTTTTACACCAGAAAGGCAGTTCTTTCCTGTGTCTTCTCCGTGCGTGTGGTATTTACTATGGAGACCTGGCGGGGTTGGTGCCTTGGCTTCCGCAGCGAGTTGCTCCCATAGAAGCCTCCAGAGGCTGCCAATGAATACCGAACGGCTCAAACCAAGAGCCTTACACGAGTATCATGGAAAAACCCCAAAGCCCTGCCACCTGGGCACCTCAGAAAAAGTTCGGGTCACACCTCTGAAGGAGGAAAGCCTCCTGTGATTCCTTCCTGTCCCGGTATCTTGCCATGACACAGCCGGGTCTGTTTTGTTAAAACTTCCAGTTGCCGGTACGTATTTCCTACCTAACAATGGGGTGTTTGTGCCGGTTTCGTTTTCACTTTCACTAGTGAGGAACAGGGAACACAACGGGGGGGGGGGGGGGCTGTGCAGAGCTGGGAACAGGACATGTTTTCTTTAGGATTCCCAGGGCCGCGTATGTGGGAAATGTCCGAGCCAAAACAAACATGAAAACCCATCCAGATCCTCTGCTGCTCATTCTCGGTGGCAATAAAACCTGTCTGAGTTGCCGTCTGATCGGTGAGCCCTGCCTTTTACAGTAACAGCAAACATTGATGACCACTGTGTGAGTTTCTCCCGTGTAGTAAGAGAATGAATTCTGCGCTGTGCAGAAAACCGCTGTAGGTGGGTGAGCTTATCTATGGGTATCTGATTACAGCAGCTCTGCTTGCGAGGTGAATCAAATTACTGTAAAAGATAGGCTTTCATTTGGCTCACCCAAGGCTAGCTCCTTCATAAGCGGAAACTGTTGTGAATTAGTTCTGGACAAAAGCAGTTGAAGTATAATGTGCCTGCCTAGGGGGTGTTCTACCCAGAGGAAGGACTGGAAGTCTTTGACATGTTCCGTACACGTTCAGCCAGCATGTCCCATCCAGGTATGGTGTCCATAGAGTCTGGCAGTCTCCTGCCTGTTTATATTTTGTCACTCGAATCTCAGAAGCCTGAAATCAGACGTCAGTGTGACGACGGCACGCGTGTTACTTTAACATGCGTGAGCCCAGATGCTTTCCCTGGGGGCTCGGGGAGACGGCAGATACGCTTGTCTTTTACCTTTAACAGTTTTTGAGAACGTACTTTCTGTCCTGAGTCAAGGAATGATCTGAGCCTTATGTAATAAGACAGCTAAAAGGTAGTCTTTCCAGACCCAGCCTTTGAGGCACAGTCCTTGAAATTGAATGTAAAACAATGTTTCTATAACTGGGTTTTTGTGTCTTCTTTCATTCTTGGGATGTGTGAACTTCTTGTTTTCAGCTGTCACAACCACCGTGTAAAGCAGGGGGAGGTAGCCATATCTTCATTTTGTCTGGGCTTTAATAATCGCATAGTGGAGGTCAAGATGTTAACTGAAATTTTGTAACATTGGCTTATCTGTTTTTATTCATTCAATTCAAATTTTACATGGAGTGAATAAATGAATGAGACCTCATGATTCTCTGGTACCTGAGTAATGAATTCCCAACTCTGTGGTTTGTTTGCATGTTTGTTTGCAGCCTATATCCAACCTGCTTCTCTCTCCTCATCTCCACCGGCACACATCAATATATCACTCATTGCCTGATACCAAGAAGTGTTTTATTGTTCCTTGAACTTGCTTCACAACTCCCTATTTCCACAAATAAATTAGTCCATACATTTCCAGCTTGTACTATACAGCCCGTGTCATTGTATCATTTATGAGCACCTAGACCCAGATTTCATCTGATCGCCCCAATCGACTGTCATCTCTGTGATAACTCAAGCCTCACGAGCACCAACAGAGTAACGTTTCTATTTTGAATGTCTTGTCTGGGTCCGTCAGGTTTTTGTCCTTCCTAACCTGTGCGCTTTTGTTTTCTCTGTGCTGTACCTTTATTTAAAGATTGAGTCCTCAGACTAGTTAGAGAAATCACGTCAAGACACGGTTGACAATGATTTATCATCATTTATCATCAGATATTTGACTTGGTCCATGTGGACACTTGAGAGTATTAGAGATATGTTTCTGTCTAGTATTCTCAATTTATACAGGTCTCCAAAGACTAAGGTCTGTTTTCTACACGATTATACTGTAATAGTGGATTTTTAGCCTGACGTTGACTTGACTGCCATTGTCCTAGTCTGTATCTCAGTGATGGTCTTTGGTGCTTGAGCCCACCCTCTTATTCCTGAGCTGAATTCTCCTTTAGGGATCGAAATGCAGGGTGAGTGATGTTGCTGGGCCTCGCACCTGCAAGGGTGCTGCTGATTTTTAAATCCCTCATAAATATGAAGGTCAACGTTGACAGTTGGCCGTGGACGAATAATCTACCTCTGTGTCTTTGGGAAACATCCAAATGAAAGAAGGGGAAAGTGTAAGAAAATTTACTTTAGTGCTGCTCATGTGTTTATTCTGAAGGCTTGGCAGAGTCTAAAAATGGGGCTGTAAATTTAACAGCTCAACCATAAAAAACCCAAAATAAGGAATAAGAAGCTCTACAACTTTTAGCTTTGGGTACTAATATAAAATTCCAGATTTATCTTCTTCTGACACTTGATTTTTTTTTTTAATTTCTAAAACCCCTTCCTTTTCTTCTCTCCCGCTTTTGTTTTGATTAATTACGTTGTGAAGGTTACCTGTACTCTGACTTGTGTGGATGTGTTCTGATTAATTGCATCATAAAGGTTACCCGTGCTCTGAAGTGTGGACGTGTTTTGCGAGGACAGTTGGCAGAGGTCAAGTTGGCATTGAATGCAGTGTGCACCGTGTGAAGGCTGGGTGACCTCAGTGAGGCAGGCACCGCACATAGTATCCGTTCTTGTGGGAAAATATGCCTCAGTGGCTTACTGGCACTGGGTTCGGAATGTGGCATTTAAAAGTACCTTTTTACAGTGGGAAAGAATCCTGTCAAGAATAAACAGCCTTGACCTTGTTAAATGGGCCAAAGTCTGTCTGTAATCTAGTTCCAGAAGACTAGCTTTTACTATTTTAGAGAAAGCAGATCTTGGGGGAGTGGGTGTGGCTAGGGCAATATAACTGGAACATTTGCAAAGAAAAGGAAAAGTTGCTATCGAGAATGTGAAGTGAATTTCTAAACTAATGATCGCCACTTGTTCTCCTGAGAACTTCTTTACCTGACTATAAGACACCCACTTCTGCAGAGCGGGTGGAAGGAAGGAACCTCAGTTGGACAGAAAAGCTTACTTTTTTTTTCCCCTGAAAAGACAGGACTGACTTAGAGAAGGGAACCGTAGGAGCAGTCATGCAGTACAGATCACTGTGGGAAAACGGCAGTCCTGGGTAGATAGTGATGTTTAAATCGCCAGTCCCTCCCCAGTGCCCACAAGTTTGTGCCCCGAGTTCTCCCAAACCCATCCACACACCCTGTGATCTGACCATCCCACTACTGTGAGATCTGTGACCCCAAACCATTAGACATTCTTCCCAGCTCATCCTCTCTGAAGCCTGCCTGACTCCCAGGACCACTGGTGTGACCTTGGATTTTCCTCTAATGTACAGCTCTTGTGGTATTATTCCCATCTGTTTGACTTTATCACCCTTTTCGTTAATGTTGTGAAATACATTTCAGCACCCAACGGACTCATGAATCCGAGGTGGTTGCCCAGTGAGTGCTTGTAGAACCTGTGATGAAATGAGGGGTTTGTGTGTAGAGGAGGGGGGACACCGACCCTAAGCCCGAGCTCACTTCCCTGAAAGGCACCATCGCAGAATTTCAGCACCAGGAACACAGTTCCTTCTGTTACTCTTGCTGCTGAAATATAGTACTTATATTTAAACTGCATTACAGAAAATCAGAGTTTTCTTTATTTTACTTAGATATATGGCTGGTTGGTTCCTCACAGACCACACATAGATCTTAGGGAACTACAAGTCATAACCATTTCTATGGGTAAATGGAAATTCAGTCTGTATGAAGTTGGGAGATATTTTATAAAGACAAAATCTATCTTGTGCTGTAAACATAAATGTTTATAGTTGTACCCTAGACCCTGTGCCATAGACTGAACTCCAAATTACATATAGTTGACAAATGTCCCTCCCAACAATACATCCCCCAAATTGCATAACTTTAAGATATGTATTTTATCAGTGAGCTTATGGCATAGTTATTCAAAATATCTAAAGTTTAGGGGCTGGACAAAACGGCTCCGCAGTTTTAAAAGCACTGGGTGCTCTTCTAGAGTATTGGGATTTTATTCTCAGCACCCACATCGCTGTAACTCCAGTTCCAGGGGATCTAATGCTCTCTTCTGGCCTCCACAGGCAAAACACCCATACAAATAAAATTTAAAAATTAAGGGGGAAAATAAATTTAAAATGTAATTTAATAAGTGGAAGTACATTTTCTTAAGCCTCTATGATTCTGTATTTCATAAATTAGCTTTTCTTCGTGTCTGACCACTCTGCTTTTTTGTAGCTTTTGTAGAAAGACAAGATGATAGGAAAAGCCAGAATTAGCCATTGCGAACACAGAAGTGTTAAACCCAGGGGAAAATACAAACTTGTACATTGTTCTCACTCCTGACAATGTCATTCTTCTTATTGACAAGGGGAGAGTCAGGGCTTGGCACTGTGCCCAAGACATTGGCAAGACTGACTAAGCAATCCACGTATAACAGGAAAACCCTCTTCCAAAGTGCCATCGGGAACTCCGCAGGGATGGCTGCACAGTGTCAGCCTTTTCTGTAGGTGTATTGGTATTTCTGTAAGGCCCCTTTGGTTGTGTCTTGTAAAGATAAAGTGCCGAATTTACATGCCTCATCGCTGCACCCGCAGAGTGGCCCGCATTTTTCTCTGTTGCTCTCCTTGCCATCGTGGTTTAGGCACTTGTGGGTTTATTTTATATTTTATATTCACTTATTTTTATTTTATGATGTGTATGTGTGTTTTGACTGCATGTCTCTGTACCACATGCATGCAGTGCCCACAAAAAAGCGGAAAGTGTCTTATTCGTGTAAATGGAGTTAGCTACCATGTAGATGCTACAAATTAAACCGTGGTTCTCCAGAAGAGCAACCAGGGCCCGTAACTGTGGCGCCATCTCTTCAGCCCCTCTACTTCTGTTTAGGTGCCAGTATTTGATTGTAGTTCTTAAGTATTGCCAGTCCTGTGATATTTCAGAAAAATAAGTCACCAGTTACATTTTAGAAAAATACTGGTTTCTTTAAATACATGAGACATAGCCTTCATTCAAAAAGCAATCTTTTAGAAACTTAATGTGGGGAGGCAATTGCTTGGAAATAACATTATTTATATGACGCAGTTTTAAAATCCAGTGGATTTTTGTGTAGGTGTATTCTTCTACATTCCATCTGTAGCATTTGTATAAATGAGTAATTCTACTTCTTAAACATTTATTTTGTGGGGAGGTTGCACATGCCGTGCACTCGCGTGGAGTCCAGGGGTCACACGGCCCTCGGGTGGCAAGTGCCCTGGTGTGACGCTCCTTAGATCCCCGAGCCATCTCCTACTCTAAACTCTTGTATTCCTTTAATCAACATTCCTTTTTTTTTTCTTGATACAAGAATGTCAACTTTATTGTGCTCAGGGGCAGCTTATATAGGGCTCTGGCCACGCCCCCGTTCTCAGGATCTTTCAGTCTCAGGCCCACCAGAAACCACTCTCCTGCCATCAAGGTCTGCAGCTGCAGGCACAGGTCAACAAGTTGTTTTGCTCAGTTCACTCCAGCATGGCGCATTGATAATGAAAGCTGCGCTTCAGATTTCTATGGCGTGTATTGAGGCAATCTCTCTAGCCAGGATGCTTTATGAAGTTGTTAATATGTTAAGCGTGCTTTCATGAAGACGTGCCTCTAGATAACGTCTCAAATATAATATGTTGTGCAGCAAATCCTCTATGGAATCCATGTGAACCACAGCTAAGAAAGATGAGCCAGCAGTGGAAGAACACTGATATCCTTATAATCAACATTCTTAACCTGCATTCTTTATTAGTTGGTGGAGTTATTTTAAAAGCTAAGTGTCCAGATAGGTCGCTGTTGGTTTGATGAATGAAACGTGACACCGTTCGCTGTTTGTAGAAAGCTCCCTGTGGTTGGAGGTAGGTAAGAGCTCACGGTGATAATGTGTATCATCGTTCGTCTGCCTCTCCAGTGTTTCTTACACACTTCTTCACTGGACTTACCTTGGGCATTTTTGTGCATCTAGCATCCAGCCTTGCTCTCTGTCTTATCTTCACAGTGTGACTATCTCTGGGATGAACATTTGAGGGTTGTCTCTGAGCATGTTCTTTCGCCTCCCTGTTTTGGATAAGTCTTAAAAACCATATTACCCAAACTGTCTGAAGAGCAGGCCTGCACATTTGAGGACTTGGTGTTCTCTGAAGGACTTTACTTCACACTCCATTCCCTCTAACATAATGCCAGTGAGCTCCCAGCTTCATCTCTCCCCTGAGTACCTCTGGGCATCGCCCTTGTTGGGTGCTTCTGTGTCTGCCTCCTAATAAAACATCTAGAATGTTCTGACATCAGTCAGGCTTGTGGTTCTCTGTAGAGGCATCCCTGTCATCTGTCCTGCCCAAGGGTCTCTTTCCTCTGGTCTCCTAGCTAGCGCCTCCTGCTTGGCGAATCCTCATGCCTTCTCCTTTTGACTTTGTTACTGCTGATCACCAAAGCTGAGATCCTCAGGGTTTATTTTATAATTCCTTTATTTTTATTTTATATGTGATGGTGTTTTGTCTGAATGAGTGTCTGTGTGAGGGCACCGGGTCCCCTGAACTAGAGTTACAAATAGTTGTGAGATGCCTTGTGGACGCCAGGAATCGAAACTGGGTCCTCTGGAAGGGCAATTGATGTTCTTAACTGCTGAGTCACCTTTCCATCCCCAAGAGATTCTCAAAAAAAAATTTTTTAAACTACTGTTTTCATCAGCATATGTGTGGTTACAAGTACAGAAAACAAATACAATATTTCCTGATTAGCGGGCATTCATTTCTTTCTTTGTTGGGTATTTTGAGGGGGGGAATTGTGGGGTTTTGTTTTATTGGTGGTTTTTCTTTCTTTTTACTTTTTTGGTTTAGTATTTCAAGACAGGGTTTCTCTGTGTAGCCTTGGCTATCCTGGAACTCACTCTGAAAACCAGGCTGGCCTTCAACTCAGAAATCTGCCTGCTTCTGCCTCCTGAGCGCTGGGACTAAAAGTGTATTTTACTACTGCTTGGCTGGGGCATTAATTTCTTAATCTATCATAATTTGTCTGGAGATAGGTAATTCTACAGCTGGAGTAATTGACTCAGTGGTGTCGTCTTATGTATTTTGATTAAACACTGAAGGAAACAAAACATACACTCAGTGTATGGGTTATGTCATCCCCCAGAGTGCTGCAGTGGCTGCTGTGTTTCAATATTACAGCTCCATTACCACAAAGTTCTCAGGAAGACTTAAAGCAGCAGGGAACCGGGTGGATTTTGCTGCCTTTGTTCAGTGAAGACTGTCTCTTCCAGAAGCTCACTTCAGACTTCACTTGGGTTTCATCATCCAGAATCAACGTGCCACTGCATAGCTCAGTCACACTATAGATAACTCTTACTGCTACCTGAGTAAAATAAACTTATTCTATCAGAAAATGCAGGTGGCTGTTGGGAACATACCAGTGACAAGCCCTTCCTTCATTGATCTCAGAGACTCCCAAACTTGCGGTGCCTCTGTGTGGGTAGAAACTTGTGTTATTGCTTCCTCTCCAAGGTCCATGGATTACTCAGTGATTTTTATAGCTCATCATGTGCTTTAGTCTGTAAATGTTTCACAGATGTCGAAAGCTTAGGCACCTGCACCAACCAGAGCTGATTTCCTTAGATTCTTCAGTAACCACAGTAATCTGAGTTAGAAAAAAATTTTTCCTAGTGTTTTACAGACACTTTCTTCACCTGGAAATTTATCCTGATACATAGAAAAGACGGTTGATTTTTTTAGAACCAGCGAGGGGGTGAATTTTTCTATCACATGAGTTACTCTTTAAAAGTAAGTGATTTTATTAATGCAATTTATTTCATTGACTTAATTCTTTAAATTACTATGGATTACATATATTAGTGTACACATGTATGTGTATGTCCTCTGCGTATCTTACCCAGCCACGTAAATCCTTGTGCATCTAGAGACAAGGATTGTTTCATCTTGGAAACCGTAGGACGACTTCACAGGAGAGCGAGTTTCTGTGCCTCCCACTTCAAGAATGACGACGAGATTGGGTGGCAAAGCAAGGAAAAGGGTGTGTTCCAGGCAGGCATCGGGGTAGCATACCTGGGAGAACATGCCCGAAACTGCTCGGTTTCTGTTGTTATGCCCAAACTCCAGTACCGTGCAATGAATGCAGTTGGTAAAGAGATTTTGTGTCCATTAAGAAATTGCTAGGGATCTCGAGGGAGTTGGCGAGATAGAAGTAGACCTAATGTCCACTAGTACACATTGTATATGGGTATGGTGTATGAAATTCTCAAAGAATCAATGTTTTCGAAAAGAAATTGCTGACAAGAAGACTTGTTATGAGCATTGGACTTTGTTTGGTTTTGGTTTTCTGTTTTTGTTTTTATTTTCAGACTGGTTCTCAGCTATGACTGTACCCTTTGCCAGCCCGGAGCTCAGTATATAGACCAGGTGCCCTCCAGCTCACAGAGATCGGCCCCTCTCTGCCTGCTAAATGTTAACATGAGAAGCAGTACCATTAGAGGTGTGTCTGCCACACCCGGTAGGAATGCAATTTGAAGACACATCTGTGTTCAAGTGTGGGTGTTTGAAGGAAGAGAGAAACTGAAGAGCTAGAAGTAAGCTAAAGGGGCGCCTGTGAGGGAGGGAAGAAATAAGAAATGTCCTTTTAAGTCAAGTAAGCAGCTTTGACCTTAACTCTCTTTAAATCAGTCAGTCATACTGTTGTGGGTAACCAAGTACACAAGTGTGCCCTTTACTGTTTCCCTAGCAGTGTGCTGCCTGTAGTAGCAACTCCTCTAGACACAATGAGTGTTTCTGTTGAAAGGGAGCATATTTTATGGTCAGGGGTCTGCATAACATATCTCACTAGTTTTACAGCATCCTGCTGGTTTAGTATTAAGAGGACTATCAAAAAAACAATTTTTGCATTTGCAAACAAAGTCTTAATTTCTTTTTAATTTACTTTGTGTCGGGCCGGGGCTCTCGGAGGTCACAGGACAACTTTCAGAAGAGGGCTTTTTTTTCTTCCACATGTGGATCCTGGAAATCAAACTCAGGTCTTTGGACCTGGCAGCAGGTGCCCTTCCTGCTGAGCCATCTCAGGGAAGAAGGTTCAGTGCCCCCCCCCCCAAAATATCTTCTCTCTGCCGAAGAACTTAAATAACTGTTTCTTTTCACTTATTGGGCCTAAAGTAACATGATTGTGTTTTGTTTAATTAGACACCTGTTTCTCTTTTTTAATCCCCACAATCCAGTTTTTGCTAAAATTGACAAATTACATACCTTACGTGTGGTCGTTATATGACTAACCCCTAATGAGGGAGTATAACCTAAACAGCCACAAAACATCATAACTGACTCTTCATCCGACAGCACGCTCCTTGAGGGAAGGGCTGGGACATGGCATGTTTCATGCACACCGAATAGCCATTGGTAGTGAGGATTTAGTTTTCAGACGTTTGGAGCCATTATAAACATTACCTGTATTGTCATCATGTTTGTGTGGTCTTGGTTTACCACTGTTCTTCTTTCTTGGTTTAGCTCATCTATTCAATTATTTTATAATGACATAATGTTCAAAATCTGAAAATTGAAAGATTGACAAGACAGGGAAAAATACTTTTTTTTTTCAGCCCCTTGTAAGAGTTATCTTTGCCTGAATCTAGTTGTCTTTTTTTTTTTCTTTTTTCCGTACGTCCTTCACTGCTCCTTAAGGTACAGGTTTAAAAATCCCCGTCAGAGTTTGGAAATGTGGCTCGGGGGCAGAGTGCTTATCCAGCATACACAAATCTCTGAGTCGTGTTGTGGCCTGAGGCAGGGAAATGGGCTCCGTGTACATGATGCAGAAAAGCATGGCTAGTTTCACAACTTGGAAAAATTGGACTCTGTTTGTACCCCACCTCCTGTATGTTTAGTGAAGGTGTTTGTACCCCACCTCCTGTATGTTTAGCGACTGCCACCTTCTTAGAAGACATCTAGATTTGAAATGCTATGTACTTGATAATCTTCATAATGCACTGTAGGAAAAATACATGTGTTCTCTGTCTCATCAGGTATTTGTGAATAAATAGTTCACACTCTCCCAAGTGAATGCGTCTTTTCTTTTCTTTACACAGTGGCTATTGATCCTGTTTGAGAATTTCTTCCCGTTTCCCTCTTCCTTCTTGGCAACACTGTTTTGGAAGTCTTTTGGAATATATTATATTCCACTTTTGGAAGTGTTCCCGGGATATATTATATTCTCTTTTCTCTCCTACTGGTTTTGGCTATAGACATAGAGGTCATTTCTGGGAAACCTGATTTCGTTACTGAGAAGTACAGGATAGTGCAGTCAGGAACCACCTATTATGTGAAGCTTCTTGGGATGCAACCACCTTAAGTGAGCTCTTCAGCCTCTCTGAGCCCTAGATTTATCTTCTGTTAAGGTGGAGAGAACACCAGTTTGCACCTTACAGGGGTGTTTTGAGAACAGGTTCACACGTGAGTATAGATATCTTCGGTCCGGCACTGTGACTGAACATTGTGGTGATGATACGCACCCCCATCCCCTCACCTATTCCCAAACCCCGTACCTGCACATGAAGACATGGAAAGAAATGTGCACAGCCAGCCAGCCTCTTTTCTTACTAGCATCCTGGTACTTAGGCAACCATGCATACTAGCGTTAGGGTATTGATATCTTAAAGAGACTTTATTTCTTAATTAAATTATACTAAATTCTTAATTCGCCAAGCAAGAAGGCTCTAGTATTCCTAAATTGTGTGTGTGTGTGTGTGTGTGTGTGTGTGAGTGTGAGTGAGAGAGAGAGAGAGAGAGAGAGAGAGAGAGAGAGAGAGAGAGGGAGAGAGAGAGAAAAAGATTAAAGTCTAGGCAGAAATTAGAATGGATTCTATATACCTTTTCTCTTAATATAGGAAGCTGAATATTCAGGTCCAGACAGTTGCAGAATTATTTTTTTTATTAAAAATTTTCACCTCCTCCCTCTCCAGTCCAAAGAGCAGTCCAGGTTCTCTGCCCTGTGGAAAGTTCAAGATCCTCACCCCTCCATCCAAGTCTAGGAAGGTGTACATTCAAACAGACTAGGCTCCCACAAAGCCAGTACATTCTGTAGAATCAAAACCCAGTGCCATTGTCCTTGGCTTCTCAGTCAGCCCTCCTTGTCAGCCACGTTCAGAGAGTCCAGTTTGATCATATGCTCCATCAGACCCAGTCCAACTGGCCTTGGTGAGCTCCAATTAGATCAGTCCCACCGTCTCAGTGGGTGGGCACACCCCTCGCGGTCCTGACTTCCTTGCTCATGTTCTCCCTCTTTCTGCTCCTCATTTGTACCTTGGGAGCTCAGTCCAGTGCTCAAATGTGGGTCTCTGTCTCTATCTCCACTGAACAAAAATTCTATGGTGATATTCGAGATAATCATCAGTGTGATAGCGGGGCAAGGCTAGTTCAGGCACCTTCTCCTCTGCTGCCCAAGGAACAAGCTGGGAACATCTCCTTTGGACACCTGGGAACCCCTCTAGAGTCAAAGCTCTTGCCAACCCTAAAATGGCTCCCTTAATTAAGATAGCTACTTCCCTGCTCCCATATCCACCCTTGCTCCATCCCAACCATCCCATTCCCCCAAGCTCTCCCCATCCTCCCCTTCTCCCTTCTCTCCCCAATTCCTCTTACCTTCACCCCCACCCTCGCGCTCCCAACTTTTGCCTGGCAATCTTGTCTACTTCCAATATCCAGGAGGATAACTATATGTTTTTCTTTGGGTCACCTTCTTATTTAGCTTCTCTAGATTCACGAATTATAGGCTCAATGTCCTTTATTTATGGCTAGAATCCACTTATGAGTGAGTACATACCATATTCATCCTTTTGGGTCTGGGTTACCTCACTCAGGATAGTGTTTTCTATTTCCATCCATTTGCATGCAAAATTCAAGATGTCATTCTTTTTTACCGCTGAGTAGTATTCTAATGCATATATGTTCCACACTTTCTTTATCCATTCTTCTATTGAGCGGCATCTAGGTTGTTTCCAGGTTCTGGCTATTACAAATAATGCTGCTATGAACATAGTTGAACCAATGCCTTTGTAGTATGATTGGGAATCTCTTGGATATATTGCTGGATCCTGGAGTAGGTTGATCCCGAATTTCTTGAGAAACTGACACACTGATTTCTAAAGTGGTTGCACAAGTTTGCATTCCCACCAGCAATGGATGAGTGTTCCCCTTACTCCACATCCTCTCCAGCAAAGGCTATCATTGGTGTTTTTGATTTTAGCCATTCTGACAGGTGTAAGATGATATCTCAAAGTTGTTTTGATTTGCATTTCCCTGATCGCTAAGGAGGTTGAACATGACCTTAAGTGTCTTTTGGCCATTTGAACTACTTATGTTAAGAATTCTCTGTTCAGTTCAGTGCCCCATTTTTTAATTGGGTTAATTAGAATTTTAAAGTCTAATTTCTTGAGTTCTTTATATATTTTGGAAATCAGACCTTTGTCTGATGCGGGGGTGGTGAAGACCTTCTCCCAGTCAGTGGGTTGCCTTTTTGTCTTAATGACACTGTCCTTTGCTTTACAGAAGCTTCTCAGTTTCAGGAGGTCCCATTTATTCAATGTTGCCCTTATTGTCTGTGGTACTGGGGTTACACATAGGAAGTGGTCTCCTGTGCCCATGTGTTGTAGACGACTTCCCACTTTCTCTTCTATCAGGTTCAGTGTGTTCAGATTGGTATTGAGGTCTTTAATCCATTTGGACTTGAGTTTTGTGCATGGTGATAGATATGGATCTATTTTCATTCTTCTACAGGTTGACATCCAGTTATGCCAGCACCATTTGTTGAAGATACTTTCTTTCTTCCATTGTATACTTTTAGCTCCTTTGTCGAAAATCGGGCGTTCATAGGTTTGTGGGTTAATATTCAGGTCTTCTATTCAATTCCATTGGTCGACTTCTCTGTTTTTATGCCAATACCAAGCTGTTTTCATTACTGTAGCTCTGTAATAGAGTTTGAAGTCAGGGATGGTAATGCCTCTAGAAGTTTCTTTATTTATAAGATTGTTTTGGCTATCCTGGGTTTTTTGTTTTTCCATATAAAGTTGATTATTGTTCTTCCAGGTCTGTGAAGAATTTTGTTGGGATTTTAATGAGGATTGCATTGAATTTATAATTTGCCTTTGGTAGAATTGCCATTTTTACTATGTTGATCCTACCCATCCAAGAGCATGGGAGATCCTTCCATTTTCTGGTGTCCTCTTCAATTTCTTTCTTCAATGCCTTAAAGTTCTTGTCAAATAGATCTTTCATTTCCTTGGTTAGAGTTACCCCAAGTTACTTTATGCTATTTGTGGCTATCGTAAAAAGTGAAGGTTCTCTGATTTCCCTCTCTGCTTCTCTATCCTTTATGTATAGGAGGGCTACTGATTTTTTTGAGTTGATCTTGTAACCTGCCACATCACTGAAGGTATTTATCAGGTGTCGGAGTTCTTTGGTAGAGTTTTTGGGGTCACTAATGTACACTATCATATCATCTGCAAATAACGAAAGTTTGACTTCTTCCTTTCCCATTCGAATCCCCTTGATCTCCTTATGTTGTCTTATTGCTAGAACTACAAGAACTGTGTTGAAGAGATATGGTGAGAGTGGACAGGCTTGTCTTGTTCCTGATTTTAGTGGGATGGCTTTGGGTTTCTCTCCACTTAATTTGATATTAACTGTTGGCTTGCTATATATTACTTTTATTATATTTAGATATGATCTTGTATCCCTAACCGCTCCAAAACCTTTATCATAAAGGGGTGTTGAATTTCATCAAATGCTTTTTTTTGCATCTAATGAAATGATCATACGTTTTTTTTTCTTTCAGTTTATTTATATGATGGATTACATTGATAGATTTTCGTATGTTGAACCAGCCATCTCTGGGCTGAAGCCTACTTGATCATAATGGATAATTTTTCTAATGTGTTCTTGGATTCGGTTTGCCAGTATTTTGTTGTGGATTTTTGCGTCGATGTTCATGAGTGACATTGGCCTGTGATTCTCTTTCCTGGTTGAGTCTTTGTGTGGTTTTGGTATCAGAGTAACTGTAGCTTCATAAAAGGAATTTGGCAATGACTCTTCTGTTTCTATATTGTGAAATACATTAAGGAGTGTAGGTATTAGGTCTTCTTGGAAGTTCTGGGTGAATTCTGCATTGAAACCATCTGGTCCTGGGCTTTTTTTGGTAGGGAGGTTTTTGATAACAGCTTCTAATTCTTCGCGAGTAACAGGTCTATTTAGATTGTTCACCTGGTCCTGGTTTAGCTTTGGTATATGGTATTTATCTAAAAAAGTGTCCATTTCTTTTACATTTTCCAACTTTGTGGCATATAGGGCTTCATAGTAAGACCTAACGATTCTCTGAATTTCTTCAGTGTCTGTTTTTATGTCACCCTTTTCATTTCTGATCTTGTTAAATTGCGTGTTCTCTCTCTGCCTTTTGATTAGTTTGGATAAAGGTTTGTCAGTCTTGTTGATTTTCTCAAAGAACCAGCTCTTTGTTTCGTTGATTCTTTGGATTGTTTTCTGTGTTTCTGTTTTGTTGATTTCAGTTTCAGCTCTCAGTTTGATTATTCCCAATCTACTCCTCCTGGGTGAGTCTGTTTTTTTTTTTTTTCCTAAAGCTTTTACCTGTGCTGTTAAGTCTCCAATGTGAGCTTTCTCTGTTTTTTTCATGTGGGCACTTAGAGCTGTGAACTTCCCTCTTAGCCCTGCTTTCATAGTGTCCCATAGGTTTGGATATGTTGTGTCTTTATTTTCATTGAATTCAAGGAAGACTTTAATTTCTTTGTTTCTTCCCCGACCCAGGGATGGTTCAGTAGTTGACTGTTCAGTTTCCATGAGTTTGTAGGCTTTCTGGGGGTGGAATTATTGTTAAATGCTAACTTTATTCCATGGTGATCTGATAAGACACAAGTAGTTACTAATTTTTTTTTTGTATCTGTGAAAGTTTGCTTTGTTACCGAGTATGTGGTCAATTTTCGAGAAGGTTCCATGAGATGCTGAGAAGAAGGTATATTCTTTCCTATTTGGGTGGAATGTTCTATAGATGTCTGTTAAGTCCATTTCATTCATTATCTCCATTAATTCTCTTATTTCTGTGTTAGGTTTCTGTCTGGTTGACCTGTCCATTGATGAGAGAGGAGTGTTAAAATCTCCTACTATTAGTGTGTGGGATTTGATGTCTGCCTTCAGTTCTAGTAATGTTTCTTTTACATAAGTGGGTGCTTTTATTTATTTATTTTTTTGGTGCTTTTATATTAAGGGCATAGATATTCAGGATTGAGACTTCATCCTGATGAATTGTTAGTGTTATGAGTATAAAGTGTCCACCTCCATCTCTTCTGATTGATTTTAGTTTGAAATCAATTTTCTTAGATATTAATATAGCCACACCTGCTTGTTTTTTAGGTCCAGTTGATTGAAAAACCTTTTCCCCAACCCTTTACTCTGAGTAGATGTCTGTATTTGTGGTTGAGGTGTGTTTCTTGTAAACAGCAGAATGTTGGATCCTGTATTTGCATCCTATCTCTTAGCCTGTGCCTTTTTATAGGTGAATTGAGTCCATTGATATTAAGTGATATTAATGACCAGTGGTTGTTAACACCGGTTTGTTTGGTTTTTTTTGTTTGTTTGTTTTTTGTGGTGGTAGAGTTTGTATGTTTCCCTTCTTTGAGTTGTGTGATGAAGGGTTGCTAGATGTCTGAGTTATTGTGGGCATTGTTGGATCCCTTAGGTTGTGATTTTCCTTCTATTACTTTCTGTAATGCTGGACTTGTGGCTACGTATTGTTTAAATATCTTTTTAGCCTGGACTAAAAATTAGTTTTTAAATTCATTTTTAGCCTGGACTAGCTTGCTGCGTGCAGGCTCAGTGAGACAGAGGAACTCCTGCCCGATTGCACTCACCACCCCGTCCCAGAGCCTCAGCCCCAAAACAGGCTGAGTTGAGGGATCTTATGACCCCCACAGAAGGGAAGGGGTGCCTGGGAGCAAGCTGGGATGGGATAGGAAGAGAGAGGCAGTAGCCAGGGAGAGAAGCCCCTGCAGAATGAGGAGTGTCTGTGCTCCCTTTCCGGGGCTTCTGCCGGCTGGTCAGGAACAACTCACCTCTCTGATGGATTTTCTGGTACAGGATCAGGGCTACTTGCTGGCCAGGGACCTCGCAGACAAAAAGCCCGTTGCAGAATTTTTGAGAAGAGAGTAAGCATAGAGGGACATGTTATGAAGACACCGTCGGGCAGTCCTCGGTGCGGAGTGTCTGACTCTCAGACCTTCAGTCCTCTTCCTGTCACCTGTTAGGCAGTGGTAGGGGAACTGAGTTTGGGCTCCAGCACAGCAGTGTTTGACCACCTATAGGGTAAGCCCTAGGAAGTAAGAGCAAGTTCCTTCAAGACTGTCCTTTCCAAACGAAGCAGGAGCCGGGGAGAGGGCTCAGCGGCTAAAACCCTTGCCTCTAGAGCTTGCGCAGTTTCCAAGTCTCCATCCCCGGTACCAACATAAAACCGCGGAGATCAAGTGTCTGCCTGTAATCCCGCACCTGAGAGGTGTCCTCAGGGCTAGCTGGAGCCAGCATTGTCGGCCACTGGGTTCCATGAGAGACCCTGCCTCAGTAAAATGGAAAGCCATCTAGGAAGACACCCAAAGTCAAAAGCAGGCAAGCCTACGCCCACATACGTGGCCACATACATGAAGACACAAATGTATACAGGCATGCACACTGTACACACACACAGGCAAAAAAAAAAAAGGTTTCTGTAGTCTAAATGAGTACTTCAATCTCCTTGTGTTCTAATTATCGTGTTCTCTTGGGGATAAGTGAAAGTTAATACTCAGAAAGTTTCATTTCCCAAACAGATTACAGTCTTCTCTGAGGAACAGATGACTCACTGTGCCATGGACTGTGGAGTCAATGTCACACATACCACAAAGTCTACTTAAGATATGTCACTCCTCCAGCTACTGGCCTTGCAAATAAGTTAGTTGAAAGAAATTCCTGAGGCTCTCAGCCCAGCCCATACATAACCTGCACTGTCTTGTTTTGTTTTACAAAGTCGCTCAGGAATGCCCCCATCTACAAAGAAGTTGGTACCTAAACTAACAACTCCCTTTTTTGTCTTCTGTTCCAAAACCGTGTGTGTGGCATTTCATGTGATTGCTTATTAATCTCATTCGGTCTTTGATAGCATTCTCTTGGTGTTGCTCTTATCTATCCAGTGTTGGGGCTGTGGACCCCCAGACCCTGAATTTCCTGTTGTTTTTTCCTATGCTTGCAGCTGCTCTGAGCAAAACAACTTGTTTCCCTCTGTTTGCAGGTACTCTGAACAAGAGACCCTCAGGAGCTCCTGATGGCAGGGGAGTGGTTTCTGGTGGGTTTGGCTGGGGCAATCAGTTAAGCATTCCTAAATAAGCTGCCTTGGAATACAATAAAGGGTCTCTCTCTCTCTCTCTCTCTCTCTCTCTCTCTCTCTCTCTCTCTCTCTCTCTCTCTCTCTCTCTGTCTTTGGAGCCTGGCACTGCTTATTCCCCTCTGCCTGCCAGCCCCTCCTTTCCCTCTGCTACCTAGGTATTGGCCATTCAGCTTTTTACTAGACCAGTCAGGTGCCTTAGGCCGGCAAGGTGAAGCAAATGTATTCCACAATGGCTCTCTTAAATATTTCCCAGAGTATTTGAGATTGGGAGTGCTGACTTGTGTTTGCTAAGCATGTCTGTGTGAAGTGAAAACCTGTCAGAGAGTTGATTACTTGCTAGTGATAAAGGGTATTGCAAAAGAAATGCCACTGCTGGTCAGGAGGGCTGATAACTGCTTTTTATATGTGCGGCTCTTAAGTACAGAATATACTTGTGAAATAATAAAGTTCTCGTATAACGTATAAAGAAAAACCAAGGGAATTTACAGTCAAGACTTTTTACTAATGGGGGGGGGGGTGGAGAGAGAGAGAGAGAGAGAGAGAGAGAGAGAGAGAGAGAGAGAGAACATAATTCCAAAAGGAGTACCTAGGATACAAGGAAGAGTAATAGGTATACAATTGGAAATATGTCTAAATAAATTAGTTACTAATCACAGTAAATGTAAACGGACAAAGTCACCTTTTAAAAATCAGAGAGTATGGCCAAGTGGTGGTGGTGCACGCCTTTAATCCCAACGCTTGGGAGGCAGGGGCAGGCAGATCTCTGTGAGTTCAAGGCCAGCCTGGTCTACAATAACTAGTTCCAGGATAGGTTCCAAGGCTGCAGAGAAACCCTGTCTCAAAAGAACAAAAAAAAAGTAGAGAATGTGAGATTAGATTTAAAAAATATATATTGAAAGCCAGCTCTGTACGTTTTCTTAAAACTGATTCTCTGCTAATGGGGAATATAAAATTGTTCTGTCTTTGGCGTTAACCATGCAATTTAACATATATGTATCATGAAAATCCTTGTCGTTTCATGTCTGGTTACATGCTTTAGAAACATTACTGCCGGTGTGTACTACCGTTCGTATTAGAAAAAGTAACAGCGGCATTGTTTGCAACATCAGGAGACACAAACAACCCAAAGGCTCACCTATCAGATGACAAATTCGCCTTGGTTAAAAATCACACAGATTTAAACAGAAGTGGGAATCATGGTGAGTCAGCTCCAATAATATGAACAGGTCTTAGAAGCAATACTTAGTGACGAAATAGTTATACGTCATACGAAATACTTACGAAATGATATATTGTTTATATTTCTATGACAAATCTAATGTTATTAAATCAATTAAGTGAAACCATATTGAGAATAGTGGTTGCCTGTGAAGGCAAAGGAGCAAAGAGATGGGGGAGTCAAAGGGATAAACAGAAGTAAACGGCCTGTTTGTGTGTGCTTAGCTGTAGCATCAACAAGTTCTTACACTTATCTCTAGGTTCTTCTTCGCGGTACTCATTTCCCAGAGGTTGTGAAATTTTTCTCTATGGTCTTTGCTACTGAGACACTAAGCTGAGAGCCAAGTTGTAACATCTCTCCTCATTCCTGTGGGGAAAATAGATGATCAATTAGTAATCGGGTACAGCAGTGTTGTACTGATAAGCCCTGTGGCAGTTAACGAGAGAGTCTGCTTTTTAGCCTAGGAACACAATTTAGGGAGGGAAAGTCTCATCAGAAAGACAAGGTTCAGGTAAGCGTAGCGTGGCAGAAGGAATGGAATTTGGAAGACTTCAAGGCAAGGGCGAGTTTGGCAGTCAGAACAAAGGAGGAAACTCGGACTGTGGCTGGGGTAGGAGATGGTAAGGGCCGAGAGCAGAAGTGGACACCATGCCCAGTCAGCCACGGGAGGCGTGGTAAGCATTCACTTGTAAGCATGAAAGAAACCCTTCCTTCATAGGGTTTTGACCTGAGGTTGTGGCCCATAATAGAAGCAGAAACTAGGGGAAAAACCGAAAGACACTGGTAGCAGTTAGCAGAGAAAAGCAGAACCAGCAATGGGGTGCAGCCAAGAAACACCAGGTAGTCAGATTAGAGGAGCTCACGGAATGTAGGAAATTGAGTTATGCCCACATCTTTGTCTTATCGAGGGTCCCCTCCCTCTCTTGGTGTACACATACTTTTAATTGACCTATTTCTCGCTGCCAGGTGTGACATTGCCCTTTTTTTAATCCATAGGACTGAGAGGATTGGCTCTGTGCTTTCGTTACTTAATTTTAGACAACGCGATGGTTGGTGTTGTTGGACACGTCTTTTCGCCCATTCTCAGATTTGCAGTGTGGGGGGAATGGGTTGTTAATTAATTACTGTGTAGAAGACAGAGTATCTTTTCAGTTTTTCCCATGCTTATGACTAAATGAAGCTGGGATTATCATGCTCAGAGTGACGACAAACTTTTCAGCCCCTTGCTCATAGCACCCGTCACACACCACATCTGTGGAAGAGGCCTTAGCACCAGGCTCACTGACTCTAAATTGTTAGGAGGAAGCTGTTGCAGGTACAGCTGACGCAGATGAAACCCCTAGACCACCGCATCACGTTTCTTCCTTTGGGTGGCCAAAGAGGCTGCCTGGGGGAACATTGACTGGGGTTTATAACCCTGGGAAGGGAGTCACATTTATTCATGGTTTCATACATAGGACTGGTTCCAGGGAAAGGGTGTGTTCCTCCAGGGGACATTTGTCAATGTCTGGAATCATTTCTGGTTGTCACAGTAATGGGGGCGAATTGGTATCTAGTGGATGGCAGAGCACCACAGTACACAGAATCCACCTTAGATACGCACCTGTCTAGCTGTAAATATCCAATGTGCATGCACTGAGAAAATCCTTAAAACAAGTATGACTGGTCCCTGACCCCTTCATAGGAACGGCTTCCAGAAACTTCCTCCCACTACCCTGTACTGACTCACCTGGGGCTCAGAGATCATCTCACTGTGAGTGTGGCCCATGGTGTTTGGCACCAGAGGTCTGTGGGTGGTAGAGCAGAAAAAGGGTTTGAAACATACGGGGCCACCAGCCAGTCCAAGGGAGCTTCGCGCGCGCGCGCGCGCGCGCGTGTGTGTGTGTGTGTGTGTGTGTGTGTGAGAGAGAGAGAGAGAGAGAGAGAGAGAGAGAGAGAGAGAGAGAGAGAGAGAGAATTACAGGCAAAGGATTCTCACCCTACCTAGTCAGGATGATATACTAGATCATATAATACTTCTTTACTTTAAGGTCCTTCTTTTCTATTTATGAGATCCATCCTCGTGAAGTAATGCAAGAAAGGCAGTGCAACGGTCCAGCAGGAAAAGTGCTTGCTGCATGTGCCTGACTGCCTGAGTTTGAGCCCAGGGTCCTCGAGAGAGAGAAACAACTCCCAAACGTTGTCCTCTGACCTCCACATGCATGCAGTAGTACCCACACGAGCATGCACATGTAAAGTTGTTTAAAAGGTCCTTCAAGAACTGGAGCGTCTCTCAATAATGTATGATGTGCACCAGCATGTTTAATCAATCTTCAAGGATTGCGCGTGCGCGTGCACGCGCGCGCGCGCGCGCACACACACACACACACACACACACACACACACACACACACGCACACACCAAACCTGCAGCACAAATACAAACACACATGTGAAGTGGCATGTTTCCGTATCACACTTACAGGTGCTGTCTTCCTATAAAAATACTTCAAAACTTCTTAGATAGATGGTGGTAAGTAGGATATCAACTTCAAAAGGCGACACGGGATTTCCTAAGCCGGTGCCAGCTGATTTTAAAGTTTGTCTGCTTCACGCTTCACAAATGGAGTGAGTTATCTGTGACATTCATGCTACCAGCTCATATTTATACCAACGCCATAAGCCTTTGTGTGGAACGCCTTCCATTTCTACCCATGTGCTTACAAATTGATCCGCGTTTCTAGGCACTCATGCTCACGTGCCTGTCTGCGTGGGGATTCTCTAACTCACTGCCTAGGTGCCTGCTCTGAGTCCCTCTAAATCTTACTGTTCCGTGTCGTTGCCGCATCCCATATCTTCCAGGTATGCCTGTAGAACATCCCAAGTTTGGGCAGCGGAGGGCAGGTGGGAAAGACGTGGTATTACTCCAGGAGAAGCATGTTTCATCCAGAATGCCGTTAGCCCCGAGATCCCATGCTTGCAGCCTTCACCTTGTGCGGCATGTTCTGGTGTCTGCCTGTTCTTTTACATTCTGATGAACAGCCAGCGCGGTTCCTGTGGCGTCGCGCTGCCTGCTTTTCCTCCCCACTGCCTGTTCACTCTGGTTTCCTGAATGCTCTTCTCTGGCTGGCGTAGCTTCTCTCTTGTGCTCTCGGGACTAGCAGCCTCCTGCAGGAGGATGATGCCCAGCCTCCCTTCATCGTAAGCTGCAGGCCTGCCTGACATTCCCAGTTACCGTCTCTCTGCCCAGACAGAAGCACGGGGTGCATCCGGGGTACTTACCCCCTCTACTCACCACCCCACAGTTTCCTTAGGTCTTCTCAGCTTTTCTGGGTCAGTCTAGCCTTTTGGTTGAGCTCCCTGCCTCTAGGACTATCTTCAGTTCTATTCTCTGTATTTACTGGAATAAAAACGCAGACCATATAAATTAAGCGTGTGTTCCCTGCATAAAAGCCTCGGTATCTCTGATCCAGACAAACTCCAGCTACATCACCTTGTCCCCGGGGACCTTTGTGGCCTGGGGCATTCAATATCACGATTTTCACGTTTCTCTTCTAACTGCTGCCTTTGACAGTCACAGCTTGCAGTGCTCCTCTGCAGCCGTGGCCCCAAGCAGTATAGCCCGTTTTACATCCTGTACACGTTGGGAAGACTGTTGTGTAATATTTCTAGTAGCAGAAATATAAAGGACCAGATGTCTGCCAACAGCTTATGTTGCTTACAACAAATCATCTGACTTATTCTGTAAGAGAATTTTAATGGCTTTTCACTTTTCAGATCAGAAAGCAAAGTCATAGAGAAGTTAATTTGTTACGTCCCATTACAAAAAGGAGCCAGGATTTGAATGCAGGCTACTGAACGGTAAACCTCTCCGTGGTATCGAGAATGTTCAGGTAGTAGTTATGTGTCTGCCTCCAGTGCTAACTGCACTTTTGGGAGCAGATATGATATCCATCAACCTCACAACTGGGATCCAATACGTGTCTTATATAGACAAACCCCATTATATAAATGAATGGTTGAAGTTGCCATTGTAGATATTTCAACTACCTGAGCAGCGATTTTTGAGAATATTGTACAGGTGTGTCTGTGAGGACACGGAGCATCTATAAACGTCCTTGCCACCTTTGCAGAGAACCACTGAGCTGATTGAGAATCACATCTGTTTGAAAGAACTAGGGCTGAGTTCTGAATGGCGCTCTTATTCCTGATCTGAATGACCAGTACTAATTTTTACAAAAATCAATTTATCTTTTTTAATTAGCATGCCTTTTAATTGTATGCTCTAAGAACTAATGGCATTAGTTGTTTAATCCAGGTCTGGGGCAGACGGACTTCCTCGAACTCTGAGAACTGTTTTGCTGCCGTGGGCCTCTGACTGCACCAGTTCAGATGGAGCGAGTTTCCCAGCCATGTTGAAGCTGGCAAGAAAATAATTCATCTCACATATGTATACCCCCCCCCAAAAAAATTTCAGTTGCTATTTAAATGCAAACTAGAATGCTTCAAAAATAGGTGTAGGTACCCTGTGATTTCTGGAATTGTCCTTGTGAAGGATCGCTGAGGCATAGTCTCTTGCGTTCTTTAAAATATGTATTTCATAAACCATAACCCATGTAGGATAAAAACATTTTCTCCCACCCTATGCAAATGCTTACAGCTGAATAAGAAAAAAATTAATTGATGACATGAATATTAAGAGGTTACTTATCTATTATAACACTGGGCCACAAGTTGACTAATTAAAAGAAATGCAGGCTGGAAAGCTGCCACAAATCTGCTCCTTTCACTTCGAGCGCCACAGGTTGAAGCCAGGGATTGTGTGCCACAGACTCCACGAACAATGGCCGCTCGTAGACCATCAGATGGAGTATGCGCGTCTGAATTACACCAACGACGGGGTGGCCTACACGCAAACAAAATGGTCAAACAATACATAATCAAGTTTTTATTTGGTATTTCCTGCAAGGCTATACCAGTTGCCAGGGAGCATACTGTATTTTTTTTTCTTTGACTGTATTAATTGTTGACCGTGGCTGGCAGAGCCCCAAACAGGGACAGATAAGGGGGAAAATGGCATCTGGACATTAAAGCCCCCAGTGTACTAAGGTGGGGGGGGGCACAGAAATTACAGCATATATCAGGAATTTTCCAGCTAACGATGTGCGGATGTGGCAGTGAAGGGGAAGCACCAGACTGAGCTGGCTTTGTTCGCCGAGGCGGCCCCTGTAACATTCTTTTTCACTGTGCATATTTGTCTTCGTTTGTACAGTTCTAACTTTTACTATGTGGCGAAACTCAGTTCCAGCTGGGTTTATTATTCTAATTATTCTATAGTCTGTTATCCTAATCATTTATTCTATGGCAATAATTAAAGTTCACGGACAACTGCTGTTATCTAGATGGAAGTGGCTTCACGCACTGTAAACTGGGGAGCAGTTTAAAAGAGTGGAGATGTTTATCTTCTTTGGTTTCACAACAGTTTTTAAGGCAGAATTCACTTATGGGGACAAATAAGAAACAGTGTCTTAAGAGCTCCAGGTGGAGGTGAGGGGGACGGTCTGAGATCGACTGTAATGTGCTTTCTTGGCCTGTACATACCAACATTTCCCTAACTAGCGTGCGCCGTGGGCACCCGCGATAGAGAAAACAAGATCTCCCTTGTGCAGGCCAGGCTGGCCGCCAGCTGGTGTCAAGCCTCGTGCCGCAGCCTCCCAGGTGCCGGGATTGCGAGCACCGGCTTTGTGATGATTGTTTTGATTTAGGAACATGGGGCAGAGTCCCACGAGAACCACAGATCTTTCTTTAAAGGTTGGTGGGCCTGGCACCTTCCCTGCAACAGGAGTGACTGTCATATTTGTCAAAAGTGAGAGAAATGGCAGAGGTTTCCCAGGAGCTCCAGGGGGCGGTGGTAGAGGTCGTTTGGGTGCTCGGTGACCAGTGGCTGTGACGTGAGCTTGAGTTCTGCCTCCGGTGCGTAGCTTGGACTTTGTTGTCGTTAATCGTGTGCTCTGAACGTGGGAGAATACGGGCAGAGCATTCAAACCCTGTCTCATAACGGCCTGTTCTTTAAGTTGCATGAAACATGTCCAGTTCTTCCTGAGATAACAGGCAAGCCACGGCAAACTTTGGCTATAGTACATTGTCTTCTCTCCTGTGAAGCTTGGGGTGTCTTTTTGGGCTTCTCAGCACATTCTAGTCCGTCTGCATTAGCACTGGATGTGTTTAGTTAATCATCATTGAAATTCTACTGCAGAGAGCAAGAAAAGGTTAAATGGTCTGTAATGATAGCTGGAGACCTGGTTCTTATTCTTAGTACTGTTAAACATCCCTTGGGAAACTGCAGTTTTAATATTCATCTTGTTAATTTGTTTATCGGGAGGACATTGCATGATGAGCACATGATCAGAGAACAACCTTCGGGACTCCGTCCTCCCCTTCTACCTTGTGCATCCCGTGGCTCAAATTTAGGTCATCGGGCTTAGTGTCTAGCGCCTTTAGATGCCTAGAGCCACCCTTCCAGCCCTAGTCACTCCTCAGAAGCACTTACGACCCAGGAAATCTGCAGAACAGTACCTCTCAAATATTGAGGAAGCTGGAGCCAGCTATAGGATACAGGTGGTTTATGATGGGACAAGTGCTGGTCAGGGAAGAGAAAAACTCTCCCTTTCTCCCTCTCCCCCTTCCCCCCTCTCCTCCTCTCCTCTTCTCCTCTCCCCTTCTCCCTTTCTCTCCCTCTCTCCCTCTCCCACTCTCCCCCTCCCTCTTTTTCCCTCTCCCCCTCCTCCTCCCTCTCTTTCCCTCCCTCCGTCCCTCTTCCTCTCTCCCTCCATCCCTCCCTCTCCTTCCTTTTCCTGGGGTTTGGACAGTTCCCACAGGGTTCTGTTGACGACTTGTACATGCCAGCTACGTTTTCTACTGAGTTTTCCTTTTTGTTCCTCACTAAAGGTGTTGTTGATGAATGTGTAGGTTTCAAACTTATTTGAATTCACAGAACTCCTCAGCTCAGCCAAAACAAAGTCTGTGTTTTAATAGGAATGAGTCCCTGACGTCAGATCAGCCTTTTTCCCCCAAAGTAAATCTTACACCCAGAAAACATTTTGAGGCCTGAAATATTATCCCTGTTATCTTGTCTTCATATTATTTTCATTAAGCTTCTTTTGAATAATGTATTTGAGACTAAGAAAACGTATATGTGTGTTGTTCTCATGGGATCTTTGCTTCTTAGCATTAGGAATAAAAGTTCACGCCACTGAAATAGCAACAGCAGTAAGCAGGTGTGTTCAGCTTTGCTTTACTGGAAAACTTCTCTGTGGCTGGCATTCTCTCTCCGTTCCTTTCTAAGTTAATAGTTCATCCCGTCTCTAACTCTGAGTTAACAGTTCATCCCGTCTCTAACTCTGAGTTAACAACAGTTCATCCTGTCTCTAACTCTGAGTTAACAGTTCATCCCGTCTCTAACTCTGAGTTAACAGTTCATCCCATCTCTAACTCTGAGTTAACAGGTCATCCCGTCTCTAACTCTGAGTTAACAGTTCATCTTGTCTCTAACTCTAAGTTAACAGTTCATCCCGTCTCTAACTCTGAGTTAACAACAGTTCATCCCGTCTCTAACTCTGAGTTCAGGTCATCCCGTCTCTAACTCTGAGTTAACAGGTCATCCCGTCTCTAACTCTGAGTTAACAGGCAGCCCGTCTCTAACTCTGAGTTAACAGGTCAGCCCGTCTCTAACTCTGAGTTAACAACAGTTCAGCCCGTCTCTAACTCTGAGTTAACAGTTCATCCCGTCTCTAACTCTGAGTTAACAGTTCATCCCGTCTCTAACTCTGAGTTAACAGGTCATCCCGTCTCTAACTCTGAGTTAACAACAGTTCATCCCGTCTCTAACTCTGAGTTAACAACAGTTCATCCCTTCTCTAACTCTGAGTTAACAGTTCATCCCGTCTCTAACTCTGAGTTAACAGGTCATCCCGTCTCTAACTCTGAGTTAACAACAGGTCAGCCCGTCTCTAACTCTGAGTTAACAGTTCATCCCGTCTCTATCTCTAAGTTAACAACAGGTCAGCCCGTCTCTAACTCTGAGTTAACAGTTCATCCCGTCTCTAACTCTGAGTTAACAGTTCATCCCGTCTCTTATCTCTGAGTTAACAGTTCATCCCATCTCTAACTCTGAGTTAACAGGTCATCCCGTCTCTAACTCTGAGTTAACAGTTCATCTTGTCTCTAACTCTAAGTTAACAGTTCATCCCGTCTCTAACTCTGAGTTAACAGTTCATCCTGTCTCTAAGTTAACAGTTCATCCCGTCTCTAACTCTGAGTTAACAGGTCATCCCGTCTCTAACTCTGAGTTAACAGGCAGCCCGTCTCTAACTCTGAGTTAACAGTTCATTCCATCTCTAACTCTAAGTTAATAACAGTTCATCCCGTCTCTAACTCTGAGTTAACAACAGTTCATCCCGTCTCTAACTCTGAGTTAACAGGTCAGCCCGTCTCTAACTCTGAGTTAACAGTTCATTCCGTCTCTAAGTTAACAACAGTTCATCCCGTCTCTAACTCTGAGTTAACAACAGTTCATCCCGTCTCTAACTCTGAGTTAACAGGTCAGCCCGTCTCTAACTCTGAGTTAACAGTTCATTCCGTCTCTAACTCTAAGTTAACAACAGTTCATCCCGTCTCTAACTCTGAGTTAACAACAGTTCATCCCGTCTCTAACTCTGAGTTAACAGTTCAGCCCGTCTCTAACTCTGAGTTAACAACAGTTCATCCCGTCTCTAACTCTGAGTTAACAACAGTTCATCCTGTCTCTAACTCTGAGTTAACAGGTCAGCCCATCTCTAACTCTAAGTTAACAGGTCATCCCATCTCTAACTCTGAGTTAACAGTTCAGCCCGTCTCTAACTCTGAGTTAACAGGTCAGCCCGTCTCTAACTCTAAGTGAACAGGTCATCCCGTCTCTAACTCTGAGTTAACAGGTCATCCCGTCTCTAACTCTGAGTTAACAGGTCATCCTGTCTCTAACTCTGAGTTAACAGTTCATCCTGTCTCTAACTCTTAAATTAACAGTTCATCCTGTCTCTAACTCTAAGTTAACAGGTCAGCCCGTCTCTAACTCTGAGTTAACAACAGTTCATCCCGTCTCTAACTCTGAGTTAACAGGTCATCCCGTCTCTAACTCTGAGTTAACAGGTCATCCTGTCTCTGAGTTAGCAGGTCAGCCTGTCTCTAACTCTGAGTTAACAGGTCATCCCGTCTCTAAGTTAACAGGTCAGCCTGTCTCTAAGTTAACAGGTCAGCCCGTCTCTAACTCTGAGTTAACAGGTCAGCCCGTCTCTAACTCTGAGTTAACAGGTCATCCTGTCTCTGAGTTAGCAGGTCAGCCCGTCTCTCTTCAAGTTTAAGCACCATTCTTCTAGTTAGATCCCATAGGAAGCCCAGGCTGTAGCCAGGCTTCCCATTGACTGGCAGGGGAAAGGGCATTTCTTCATAAATTGGATGCTTCCTTCTCTCCTGGAGACGAAATGTGCTCATATTTCCCAGTCCCATGGTTTGTAAGCTTGAGTCCATTGCCCAAAGCCGGGGACTGTCACTTTGGTAGAATACAGCACACTTCGAAATCCAGATTCAGGGGCCCGACATGCCCGTGGGTCTGATGGCAGAGAGAATATGTGTTTAGGTGGCCTTCAAAGAAAGGCGTTTCCTCTGTGAGACTCTAGCGCACACAGAAGGCAAGGGGTTAAGCGGAGAGCTGCTTTGAAAGCAGGCAAAGGTCGAAGGTCACTGCCAGCAAGTGCAAAGGCTTTTGAAGCCTGCCATCCCCACCCAGGGAATTGTAAACATTGGCTCTTGGCCACTGCATCCCACAGCACAGAACTTCATGCTCCATACTCATAGGCTCCAGCTTCTGCTCTTTCGTGGACTCCGAAGCTGGCGTGACGCTTCTGAAGAATCCTGCCGCTGCAGAACAGGATCGTGCACGCCTGTAAAGTGGAGCTTAGCCTGCAGCTGTGCTGCTCCTGGCTGTCAGACTTCCTCAAGTCCAAAGACTGTGTCCACAAGAGCTGTTACCCACCGTTTGTTAGTAACTAGCAATAAAGCCTGTATCTTTTTGTCCTCTGGCTCAATCCAGGACCCTCAGACATAAAAGCTGGCAACGAGAAAGTGCCTACTACCTTGAGTCTTGCTTCTTGTGTCCCCTTTTTAAAAATCAGAGTCCCTTGGTCACCGACAAAGGAGTGAGACTGTGTGTGTATAATTTAAGTAAAGTTGCCATAGTCTCCAGGGCAAAGTTATTTGGGGAAAAGGAACCGAGGGGATTTGGGCAGGATGTCCCCATTTCTGTCTGCTTCGGAAGTCTGCAGTCTGCTCTTTGGTCATTGATCCAGTTTCATTAGAAGAGATTGAAATTCCCGGAGAGATGTGTGGTTCGAGTTTCTTCCACCTGAACTGCTTAAAATGTTGTAGAAAGTCAATATTATTCGGTCTCTATGAAATGTTATGGAATCCCGGTTATTTCATGTGATACTTCTCCCTTTCATAATGTCTGAAGCTAGGAACAGATGATTCGCCTCGATAGACCCACATGTAAGAGCGCGCAGTGTTAGGAAAGAAGCCCACGTCTCTCTATTCCATTTGTCACTTCCCTTTTGTGTCTGTGTGTTAGGGGCAAGCATATACGGTCTTGATCTTTGTGGCATGGCGTCCGGGAGCATATTTTATAGTAGATTTGAATGTTTACCTGTAAGAACTTTGTCACTCAATACACATCCCTGTTTAAGCAGCAACATTTAATTCTGAAAATAAAAGAACATGACCATCATTTTTCATGGTATCACACAGACATCTGGTTGCTCGCTAGCCTTTAGCGGCAGCTCCCCATAGTCTAAATGACCCTTCAAGTTTTTAAGTGTCTTCTGGGATTATGCTTTTGTTTTAAGGAGTCACAGATTTTCTTGGGTACTCACTAATGTTCTATTGATCAAAGTTCTTACTTCAAGTGGCAGCTTCCTGAGAATATCACCAATATCATGTATTAAAACATAGTACAGTGTCTAGATGGTGCCACTAAGCATGTAAATAAAAAAAAAACACAAGAAAATTTGAGACAGAGTCTTTCTAAGTAGCCCTGACTGTCCTCAAAGTTGTATGAAGACCAAGCTGGCCTCGAACTCAAAGAGATTGTCCGGCCTCTGCCTCCCAAGTACTGGGATTAAAGATGTGCTCAATCACACTTGGCCTATAAATTTTATTCCTAATTATAGAATTATGTTGTTGAAAGGAATATAAAATAAAGATTTGTGATTCTATGACTGTAAATTTTAGGAAACAGTGGCCCAGTGATACAAAATTACTCTTTTCAAGATAAATAAGCAGCACTTGTTTATAAACATCCCCTGGTGTCAGAAAAGAGAACACAGTTCTCAGGTTTAAAAGGCAGCTAGCTCAGCAGGTATAGGCACCTGCCAGACCTCAGCGCCCAAATTTCACAGAGAACTGACTTCAGGAAGAGCACCTCTGATGCCCCCCCACACACACACCTATCCTCGAATTCTCGCCCTCAGTCCGTGCGGAGCTCGTGGTAATGCCTGCTCCCCAGGCCCTGATGACCAGCATTGTAAGTTGTCATGCCTCAGATTTACAATTTGTGCCTCACAACTTCTCTCCTGCCCACCTATCATGTGGCTTTACATTTCAATAGTTAATTCTATCCAGAGCTGTAACAGTATGGCCAAAGCTATTCACAGAGTCTAATTCATAGCACTAATTCATACGACTACATGAGAGAGACTGAATATAAATAATATAAAAAAGCCTTCAATGCAAAGAGAAACAAGAAATGAATTCTTTCAAATAAACATGTACTGTATTAAACAATTTTAAAGGACCAATGGAATATATTCATTATGGAAACCGAAAATACTTAAATGTATGTTAATTTAATTTTACAAAGTTTTAAAAAAGAAATATTGATCAGGAAAATAGCCCTGGGTAGTGATGAGGCGAGCAGGCCTGCTTTTCGTCCTGCCCGGCTCCCGCACGGCTAGCTTAGCCCCAGAAAAATTACATGGAAACTGTATTCATTTAAACACTGCCTGAAAAAAAATAAAAAAGCCGGCGGTGGTGGCACACACCTTTAATCCCAGCATTCGGGAGGCAGAGGCAGGTGGATCTATGTGAGTTCGAGGCCAGCCTGGTCTACAAGAGCTAGTTCCAGAACAGGAACCAAAAAGCTATGGAGAAACCCTGTCTCGGGGGGGAAAAAAAACACTGCCTGGCCCGTTAGTTCTAGCCTCTTATTGGCTAACTCTCACATCTTGATTAACTCATATCTAATAATCTGTATGCCACTTACCGGCATGAGTCTACCCAGCGTCCATCTCGGGAAGGGGAATCATGGCGTCTGCCTGACTCACTTCCCTTCTTCCCAGCTTTCTGTTCTGTCTACTCCACCCACTTATGTTCTGACCTATCAGGCCAAGCATTTTTTTATTATTATTAATTAACTGATGAAAGCAACAGCTAGAAAGAAGACACACCTACATCAGTCCTGAGACGTGTTCCCTCACAAATAGTAACAAAAACAATGCTTTGGCCAAACTGACCAGAAGAAGAGAGAGTTCTGGGTACATCAGAGCACTTTGCTGCTGGGTAGAAGAACTTTTAGAAGAACCTAGAGCTAATGAGACAGGCTCAGATAGGCTAGGAGGAAGTACAGATTGGACTCTCTCTAGACCCAGCCTCTCCCCAAACCTTGTTGTTATCTTTTCTTTCCACTAAGCTGGGTAAGGAAAAACAAATATATGTCTTATAGTTTCACTTGCAAGCAAAAGACTATGGAAAATATACCTGATAAAAGATAATTTGGAATCATACAAAATGAATATGTATTAATAATTTTCAGTTCATTTAAAGCCATTGTTTACTGACAGTGGTGCCCATACACCTCATGGTCCTTCAGATGACATGCAAGCAAAATTAATCCATGAGGACAGGGATCCTGGGCGCAGGAGGAAGTCTTGTGGGGATTTACATTCTGGTTCCCTTGTTCTAAGAGGTGATTTCGTAGGTTTAGACTTACGTGAAAATGCCTTGTCCATGTGAATAATTGTGTATACTCAATCATGATTTAGTAAATTAATGCCTTAGATGGATGTACAAGCATATATTCATGAGCTAACATCAACAGTGGCTAAAATTTAGTTTTTCCTTTACAAGAAGTTTTTGTTTAGATGTTTTGGTTTGATTATTTTGAAGCAAGGTCTCAAAACTTGGCTAACCTATAACATGGCTATGTAGACCAGGCTAGGGTCAAATATGTAGCAATCCTCCTGCCTCTGCCTCCTGGAGGCAGAGATTACGGGCGTGTGCCAACAACCCATTTAAGAATTTCTTTAAGATAAGATTATAAAATGGATTTTGTTACTGTGTTTGTGAATCTAGAACATTTTTTAAATACCTTTATAATAACCTCATGAATTATTTTTCCCTACCTTGGTTTATTATTCTTTTCTGGGTTGTTGTTATTGTTGTTACTTACTGTTGCTGCTGCTGCTGCTATTGTTTGGTTTTGTTTATTTGGGGGGCATTTTTCTTGATCATACATTTGGCAGCTTTTTAGCGGCCAAACACAGTAGCAAGTGATACAGTTTGGATCTCAGATAGCCCTAGAACACAGATACCTGTGCTTCTCAATCCCTTTGGGGTTTCCCAGGGGTTGCGTACTAGACATTCGGCATATCAGGTGTCTGCATTACCACTTATAAAAGTAGTGAAATTGCAGTTATGAAGTGGCAGTGGACATAATTTTATGGTTGGGATCACCAGGACATGAGGAACTGTGTTAAAGGGTTGTAGCATCAGGAAGGCTGAGAACCCCTGCTCTAGAGGCCAGGTGTTAAAGACTGGTCGGTCCCCAGGGTGGGGTTACTGGAAAGCTGTGGAACTTTCACAGGCAAGTGTTGAGGTTATTGGGGGCCTGGTCCCGGGAATGATTGTGGGACCTCATCCCCCTTCTAGCTCTTGCCCGTTTCCTCACATGAGCAGTTCGCTGCTGCAGGTGTGTCTGCTCTGACCCAGGGGAGTAGGGCCAGCCTGTCATGGTCTAGACTCATCAAAACTGAGCCAAATAAACCTCTTCTCTTATAACTTGATTGCCTCAGATAGTGTGTTGGAGTAACAGAAAGCAAAACCTAAGTATTGGGGATATGAAAGTAAGTAATGTCATTAGAGCATTTGGTTCTGTGGGGTAACAGGTGGAAATAGATCCTTGTGGTCACACCACATATCAGAGCAGGGGCTGAAAGGGATACTGTGGGAATATAGAGCAGGGAACCGCCACTTCTTTCAGAATGTTCCGGAAGACTCTTAGGGTATCACTGGACCCTACTTCTACTTCTGCCACTTATGAGTGTCCCCTGTGTATTAAGTATCCATGGTGACCGCTTAAGACAATGTTTCGTCCCCTGGAGGATAAACAGCCCTCTGTGTTCTTCACGTTTCCTTAGACACCACCGTAAACACATCTTTAACCACCCGCTGTAAGGGTATAAAGAAACTCTACCTGCCGCGGGTTTCTAGAAAGAGCAGTGTTCTTTGAAATGCTTGTAAACGCGAAAGTCTTTTCTTTGAATTGGCACTGAGGTCAAAGCCAAGCTTAGCACGAGCGTGGACGGGTACTTTTCCTTCCCTGCAGTGTTTGCATGCAGCAACCACAGTGCCCTAAGCACAGAGTAGCTGCTGCTCCCCGTCTAGGTGAGAAACCTGCCACATTGCCTTTTATGTTTACACATGTCTCTCTCCCAGGAGCGGATGTACCTAGAAATACTGTGTGAGGGCCTTGGTATGTGTGTGGTTCTTCCTAGAAACTGAGACAGGTTCAAGAGAAGCGTTGCAGCCCACTAGCAGTATGGATTCATGTATTCTACAGTTATCTATCAGTGCGTTTCACCTTCGGTGATCATTTCTTCCTCTGTGCTCACGGAAGATAAGTGTTTGTTTTAAGCAGCTTTCAAATCAGATAGTAAATTCATACTGTGTTACCATGATATCCATGAAGTTATACTGTGTTCTGGGAAGTCATTTAGCCTAAATAAAGATTTGGTTAATGGGGGCGGGGTCAGGCCAAAAATTACATTATAAACTATTAGGCAGTGCTAGCCAGACTCCCAAGCTGAATTTTCCTTTGCCTGTTTCTACAGCCCCATGTTGTCAGGTCTGTAAATGGGTGAGGGGTGAGTTTGAGGACGGTCCTGACTGGAGGAACTGGTTAGCAACTTTATTTGCAGAGGTAGAAGAATGGAAAAAGAGAACAAGGTTGGGAGGAAGGACAGGGATGCAGGAAAGGACCAACAGAAGCATGCCCACCATTCCAGCCTTCTGGCCTCGCGCAGGGCATGGCACAGGGCATTGTGGGTAAGCAGTCCTTCCCTCCCCTCTATCCAGGATCCAGCCATAGCACTGATGTCCCAACTGGTGACCAATCAGTGAGAACCTCTCAGACACCATTACCGTAGGAGAACATCTTCTTGTCACCTTGTCAGTAAACCTACATTGCTCTAGAAATATTTTAAAAGGCATTGTTTAAAAGTGATAACTCAACAAAAGGCCTGAAAGAAAACGTCTGAGCCAGATATGGTGGTGCATGCCAGTGATCCCGGCACTCTGGAGACAGGGCAGGAGGATCACTGCAAGTTCCAGGCTAGCCTAGTCTATGTAGAAAGTTCTAGGCTAGCCAGGGCTATATACTCAAGATCTTGCCTCAAGGGAAAAAAAATCAAAGTAGGTCTGAGACTAGAACTTAGTGGTGCGAGGCCCGAGTTCAGTTCCCAGCAGCCATCTGACCTCCCCAGGGGAATGAACTGTGAAGTCAGCCATTGCACAGCAAGAATTCGCCTGAGCGGAGGCCCCAGCCCTGCTTCAGTCCTGACCCTGCCACTCAACCAGCTCCTTGTCATGGACTTCCTCTGTCTGCCTGCTCTTACCTGTGGCTGGAAGTGGTCAGTGCTGCTGACAACTTTAAACCGAAGATATGTCCAACGCCGAACTCTATACGTCCGCCATGTTTCAATAGGCTTTCCTTCCCCCTTCCCCTAGCTCTGTCTTTACCTCAGATAAGATTTTAAAAATACAAAACAACCTAAGATTCAGAGAAAAGGTCATAAACTCCCACAGTTTGTCCATCCTGATGTTCAACAGTTTCTTGGGCAGAGGCCTTTGGTGCCCTGTGGAATTCAGACCTGCAGAGTTTCAGATCTAGAGGATCCCACACAAGCAAAGGCCAGTTGGTCGGAAGTCATGATATCTAATGGGAACCGTGGACCCCGCAGCAGCCTGGTAGCCATGGTGCTGAAGAACGCTCTTCCAGTTGGTAATGGATGTGTCAAAACAGAGGTGAGAAAAAAAATCACCGGCACACCATGCTCCAGGTCTGAACTCTTGCCAAGGCTTCCCGCGGCCAAACCCAATAAAGAACTAAGGCATATGGCAGATAGATAGGACCACCTCCAGGGCAGAGATCATCCAGACAGGCAAAGGGAAGGTCTCCAACCTGTCCTTCACCAGGGCCTCTCTACCAACTGTGGCCACCCAGTGTGAAGCCCATTGCCATTGCCACAGGTGAAAGGGAAGTGACCGCTAAGTAGAATATTGAACGGGAGCAGTTGACTCTGACATGCTGGCCTTGGCTCTACTTTATCTTACAGTGTTATTGAACTGGTTCAAAATATGTGAATAGAGATCAAAGCCCTTTAAACAGATATATTGACTTATGCAAACATTCTTGAACTTCCCGTCAGCCCCTGCCCCACTACCAAATCCACTCAGCACCTCTAGAGGCTGTTAATACATGTAATGATTGTAATAAACATGGTGTTTGCTTTGGTCCAGCCGGCCCCAACCAGACTTGCTAGTAGTTACCATTGCTTGCTGGAAAACTGCAGTGTTACCTTTGGTAGCAACTTTGTTTGTCACAGATTTCTCAGCTTTGATTCTTATGCATTGAGCTCATTGCCTCCCATGACAGTGCGTTCAGATTAAGACTCAGCATTGTACATTGGCTTTTAAGGATATTTAGAACTATTGACTGCAGAGAACTAAAATTTAATGGTATGTTTGGGAATTGTCTTTATTTCATGTAGTAAAATCAAGAAACATTATTATTGGTACATTTCACTCTTTATAAAACTTTTGAATTAGTAATTAATGCCTTTCTGCTTGTACGGACTTAAACTGGTTGTACATTGGGTAGTTTTCCATCAGAATTTTCCACAGACAGAAATAAAATAATTCCTAAGAAAAACAAATTTGTATTTGCTGACAGAAAAATATGTTAACTTCATTCTCAAAGACTTAAACTAGATTTGTTGGCAATAAAATATTTTAAGTCATGCAGAATTTCAGGCTTTAAAATCATAGCAACGTAATATGAAAATAGAAGGATTCTGAGTTAGACAGTATAGAATAGTCATTAAAATAAGATGCTAATGCTAGAGAGAGAGAGAGAGAGAGAGAGAGAGAGAGAGAGAGAGAGAGAGAGAGAATACTACATAAACCAAAGGATAACTTTTTAGAAAATGCTACCTTATTATAAAAAATGATGTTTTGCTACATTTAAATGTAGATGCTGGGACTGTTGGGACTATTAGTCTACTTGAGAATTAAGTAGAAGGGTTAATCTTAAGAACTCAATTTCTCTTCCAAATAAATGCATCTTTAGATAAATACGTTCAAGCAGGGTGTGAGCGTAATCTAATTCCTCTAACTTCTGCTTGGTGATAATTTGTACAGAGACTAAGCAAATCTTCGCTTGAGGGAAGCTGGAGAGTTTGAACTCTTTCCAGTTGAGTGTAGCTCTTACGCCACTGCCTTGAGTGCTGTCATGGTCCGTGCTGGGAAGGAACAGCAATCTTTCTCTCAAGTCATGGTGCAAGGAAATAATTTTACACCAATGGCCGTTGCATTTCTACAGGTCACAGACTTACCTAAAAAAAATACCTCACAATTAAATGTTTTAAAATAAATTCAAAATCATGTCCACTAGTGGTTTAATTTCAGCCTGCCTTTACCTGTTGGTTCGTGGGTGTTTGCAAGTAAAAGTTCCCCGTGAGATTTCCAGGAGGATGCAGATCATCGGATAACCTTTGCCCGGAATCCCAGCCCTTCTCAGTTGCATGTTTGGGGCCAGGCTACTCAATCATCTGAATTCCCAGTTCTGAGCTCTGAAGGACAGCTTGCTTGCTAACCACACTGCCTCCCACTCAGAGCTCTGTGCGCATTCTCGTCTGTGTGTGGCTCCCCAGGCTCTGTGACAGACACCCACTCAAGCTTGATGCCCCTGCCATACAGACACTTTCTAGGCACACTATGTCCACACCTATATATAAATAACATTTTAACAAAAACCAGAACTGTTGCAACAGAATTAGTCTCTCAACACTGTTCGTGGGTATCTTTTCTGTGTGAGCAGGATTACGAGATGAAAACAATCCCATTCTTTTTTGAAAGATAAATAATGCTCTTCTAGCAGTCATTAGTCTGGCATAAACATCCTTAGGAATGACTGTTTGTTAGTAATATAAATATTTTCGGGAATGCTAGATCGCGAACGTGTACTATTCATTTTATAAATGTTGACTTACTATCTTTTCAAAGACTTGTGACCGTTTGCAGTTTAAAGCTTTCAATATATTGTTCTGCTAATTTCTCCAAATCATCCCCAACCCACCCCAGTGCAATTTTCTCCCCTGCCCTCCACTCTCCTCCCCTCCCCTCCCCTCCCCTCCCCTCCCCTCCCCCCCCTCCCCTCCCCTCCCCTCCTCTTCTCTCTCTCTCTCTCTCTCTCTCTCTCTCTCTCTCTCTCTCTCTCTCACACACACACACACACACAACACACACACACACACACACACACTTCCCCCATCTTTGGCGGTTTGTATTTCTTATAAATTGACCTTGCTTGCTGCTTTTCAGCTGTATTATTTTCTTTTTGATTTTCAGCTGATTATTTTAAGCAGTATGATGCTAAATCCTAACCAACTCCCTTGTGGGTATGTCAAACCCTATAAATCCGTCTCTTTCTGGACTTAATTTGGTGTTTTTGTATTTGTCACCTTCTGGTTTATTTCTTTGGGCCAAGAGTTGGTTTTCTCCCCAACATCATGTGTTTTCTTATTTGTCATATTAATATTACCTTTATCATACGGCGTTTCCACATTGTTGTGATTTGTCATGCACTTGTTTAGGTTTTATGTTCTTCAACAGCAATATGTATTATTTTTCATTGCACAGCGTTTATAGTTTTAATTTCTGTTTTACCTTATTTTATTGCTGAACGAATGTGTTGTTTTCTTTACATTTTACAACTGAATTAAGTAGGACTTGTATATTAGTTGATGTGTATCATCTGAATTCTCATTTCTTTACTAATATTGTATCACTGTAGATAATATTTGCCTAAAATGTAAGGCCAAATGTGTATGAAATATAAATGTTTAAAAAGTTTAGGGGGAGAGACTAGAGGGGACAGTGACAAGGCTCAGACCTCCTTTAGAATTGGACAATTATGGAAAAGTGCAAGCACTTACAGACGTACAATCTTATTGGTAAAGGTTGTACTTGATGCAGAATGCTCTTTCATGGCCCACAGAACAACAGCAGCAAGCAGGTGTGGTCATAAAGAGAACAAAATTAAAGCCAACGAAATAGGAATTGGACAAGTTACAGTCTCTGGTAATAAATAAAGTAACTCAGCCATTAAAATAATATGACTAGACTCTCAGCAGACCTGACAGATATCAAGACAGAAAATACAAGGCACACACACAAAATAGTTCAACCAACAAGCAATAAAGGTAAGGACAGTGAGAAATACTGTGTGCAGATTTAAGACAATACAGCTTAAAATTAGAAGGGAGAGTTTATAGAGAAATCTTTGATCCTAATCAAACCAACTCGTGAAGACCCATTCACCAAGAGGAAATTTACACAATTGCAAATACACAGAGCTCTGTTGGAGGCAGCAGTGAATGTAGGGTGCTGCTGGCATGAGACTGGGCCTTGTGGGCCAAACAGAACTCCCACACATGAAGAGGGGGAGAGGAAAAGCTTCGGAGATGAGAAATCAGCGAGAACAAATGTGTGACAGCAAGAGTTATAGGCTGTTAGATAGACTGTTGGTGTTCAAACCCCACTAAGCATTTCCTCGATGTTAAAATAAGAGCCCTCCATCAGTGAGGTAGCAGAATGTCTGGACACCTTCGTTTCTCTCAAAGTTCTACAGATGGCTCCATTCACTGTCGGGGTTGAAAACAATGAAGCAGTCTAGCATTTGACTAGAGTATCAAGGATGTCAAGGCACCATGAAGATGCCAGAAAGAAACATATTAAAGCCAGGTGACAACCAAGACAGTTGGTCTTCCTTCAGTTTGTATTTTGTTATCATTGCTATTATATTACCATAATTCTTCCAAGTTTTTGTTATTATTTTAAGATAGGGTCTCAACTATGTAGCCTAGGCTGGTTTTAAAACTCATCATGATTCCCCTGCCTCAGCCTTCCAGGTGCGCCGCCATGTCTGTTATGACTGTCATACAGTCTTCTCCATTAGCTGTCAGCCAAGTGGGTAAATTGGAGGCAAAGCCTATGGGATGAAGAGGTGAGAGAACTGTAAGTGTTGCTGAATACTCAGCCCCAAGAGTTAAAGCAGCACCGTTTTGTTATTGCTCATAGTCTTGTAAGCTGACTGGACTCACCTCAGTAGTCTTTAGTCATCTGGGGGACAAACTGGTCTCAGTTGTCCAACATGGATGGCTCACATAGTTCTCAGCCGAGAGCCTAGCAGGGACTGATTGTCAAAGCATCTCTGTGAACTTCTCACAGAATCACTGCTGGGTCCCGAGAGGCAGCGTCTCAAGAGCAAACCCTCGAAAGAGCCCAGGCTGCAAACTACGTTATGAACTAGACTTGATAGCTTCAGACAGCACTGCCATGTTCTGTGGGTCAAGCAACTCACATTCATTGAAAGCTGAGTAAACTCTATCCCGTGCGGAGAACAATGTATACATACAAGGAGAGAAGGAAATTGATGGGAGACATTTTTAGCGACTTGCAAACACCAAGATCAAAGCCCATGAAGCCAGTATATCAGGCAATCTATATAGTAACACAGACAAAACAATGAGGATAAGGGGATCTGAATTATGTAAAATGTGTATTAAAGTATGTGAAAGATATTGATGGAGTGTCTAACAATAAAGAGGACACCCGCATCTTAGATATCTGCCGAGTGCCTGCCTTTCCTCTCCAGAGCAGAGAAGCATTTGACCCCTATACACAGGCAAATCTGCAGCCTTAACCTGGTGTTCTGAGCATTCCAGCTGTGCTTCTCTCATGTTTCCTGTTGAATGGGCTCTTGGGATTGCAGCTCCCATCCTTGAGGTGACTTCTTTATCTTGGGTGCACATACTTGGGTTTTCCTCGGTTTTGCTTGCTGAAAGGGCAGTAGGGAAGTTTGTTTGGATTCCCCACAGTGTTGTAATAAGACCGGTTTTGACTTGGCCTGGGATGCTCTGTGCACTTCAGGGTCATCCTCCAGCAACCACTGGAGTCTCTTCGTTTTCTAACAACAGTGACTTGGGAATTGAGCCGTTGTTGTTTTTTCGTGTGTTCTTTTGAAGTCTCAAGTGGGGGAGTTTTGTGATAAGAGTTTTGGCTTTGTTTTATTTTTTTACTTACTTTCTGAAACTTGTGTTATTTGCCATTCCTCGTCCCATTGAAGACAGTCTGAAATGGGAGCCCAGGGTGTGGGGTGATGCAATTTCCTGGCCTGTGAGCACGTCCTATGCACTTTGTGCCTTTGTCATGCTGTTACCATGATGTATAATGACTTGAATCTTGTCTGTGAGCCTCGCAGGATTGGCATGTAATTTGACAGCTGGCTTCCTCATTCATGCTCAGATCCCTTCGCTGTTACAGGTTGTTACACTGTGGTACCGAGCCCCAGAAGTCTTGCTCCAGTCCAGCTACGCCACGCCCGTGGATCTCTGGAGTGTCGGCTGCATATTTGCAGAGATGTTTCGCAGAAAGTAAGAACTCCATTTCTTCTTTGAACTGTCGGTCTTTAAAGTGGCAGCGTGGCGTTTCTGTCTCAGCGAGATCACGATTATTCCCAGCTATGGGGATCTAATGCTCAGACAGGATTTTGTGTGTTCTGTGTTCTAAGTGTTCACCACACGTTGGAGATGTTTTCAGCCCTGGTGAGATAGCTACGTGATGTCCGGGGCCACCCCGCATGTGAGAGTAGTAGTTCACCTGATTTTTAGGTCACAGAAAATAGGCAAACAGTACAGTAAAGTTCTCTCAGAGAGCTAACCCTGATCTATCCCTTTCTATTTTTGTTCTCCTCACTGGAGGTGAGTGAGGAAGTTGAAGTGTATTCCCACTGAGCATGTTCAGAATGTAGCTCTGCGTAGCTTCTTTTCTGAGGAAAGACGTGGTCAGCCATTGTGGCTTGCTCTTTCTTATAGCCAGAGGAAGTGTGTGCGGTGAGCTTTGTGAAGCTTCTAGACCCCAGCAGAATTCACTGTCATTCACGGGACGAGCGGATTGTGGCAAAGACACACTCAGGCTGGCCTGCTGCGTGTTGAGGACATAGCCAGAGTTTCTCCATAGTGTTTCCTTTTTTACTAATCCTTTATGTAAGAAGAAACTATGAATGTATGGCAGCTAAGAAGTAGCAAAGATGTGGATTGAAAGGAAGCCTAGTAAATTCTAATCTAGTAATGTTTAAAACAGAGGGGCAGGAAAAATAAAAATTAGCCATCAACGAAACTGCAGTGACAACCAACCAGGCTAATACGTGGGGCTTGGTACGGTTGAGGAAGAAGAGCTTGTGTATACTGCATGCGCGTGAAGACCAGACGTCTACCTCGGTGTCGTCCACAGTTTTTTGAGGCAGCCGTCTCATTGGGCTAGCTGGTTAAGAAGCTAGGTTCTTAATCCCATCCTACATCTACGGAGTTGGGATTCTGGGGCTAGGTTCTACCTCTCTGTGTTTTGGCAAGCCCTGCACTTGATCCTAATAAGAACCAGGCTAAGAACCACGAGATCAGATGATGGTGTTGCCAGAAATAGGCAGTACTTGAAAATGTGTGTCTCCGGCACTCCCTTGAGGCTCTGATTCATTACTGAGTTGGGCCAGGAATCCTGTTTTTGAAATGTGCCCAGATGATTCTTTAACCCAACGAGAGTAGAGCGTTTTAGGTTAAAAGCCAGAGATGGGATTAAGACCCAGAAGTAAAGGATGGTGAGAGTTAGGACAGGTGCCCCAGGCTATCTGGGGGATAACTTAATACTAAAGAGTCTATTTTAAAAAATGCCGATTGGAATTATATTTATGACTCTAGAATTTTCCTCAAGCGTAAAAGCAGGGTCCCTGTTTTGGGGGTGGAGAGGTCAGTTGTTTTTCCACAATTAGCCATGACTGATTATTTTAAAAATCTGTTTTTGAAGATGCTAAAAAAAAAAAGATAAAGCTTAAGATATTAGAATTGAGCATTTACTAGTAAGATATTGGCTACATTTTTAAGTCTTGAGTGTTACCCACCTTTGGAACAGTTCAGCCCCAAGTTGAACATATTTCCACCTAAGTCATTAGTGTGAACTGATAATTAGGTTCTCAGCCTAGCTTGAGGGCTCTTGAATAATTCGGAACATACATGAAACAGTATATTGCTAATTCATCAAATACCTTTTTCCTAGGGGAAATTTTCCTTCTGTATTCCAATCCAGCATGACAAGAACAGCAGTCTTCCCACCTCAGAATTAGGACTGAGAAAGGAGGCTCAAGAAAAAGCTTACTGGTACTAGTGCCAATCTTCTACACTTTACTGGGAGAGTAAGATACTGGGTAGAGACCCATTGGCTCCTCCGAGTATGGGCATGGGAAGTTCCCTTTCTCCTAACGGCACACATTAAGGTTGAGGGAGAAATAAGTGATTGAAGGAGGAAACAGTAGCAGAAACAGGGTCGGGTCCTAAAGATAAGCAGAGCAGATCTAGACCAAACAGCTAACCTTCCTAGGATCCCTTGCTTGGTTGGCCCTGCTGGTTGGCGTTGCGCATGGATGTAGGCTTTGATCTTTGTTTCTGCTCAGTTCACATTGCTATCCGTGTAATTTTACCCAGATGTCTGGGCATGGCCCAGTACTCTAGCATCAGCAGGATCCTGCTGGACTCCTGATGCTGTGTACATCCTGTTGAGAACTCAAGCCCAGGATCCCGAAAGCATACTCATTGATTACTGTAGGGTCATCTAAGTTAGGGAATATTGATACCTGTCCATTTTGTGTTCCTACTTGTTGCAGAGGCAGTAATTTCTACATCATATTATCTTTATTACCTCCATTGTTTTTTGCAATATCCTTATGGGCATTTTACTCCCATTTACTTAGCTTTTTTACTACCCTAAACCAGCTTACTTTTTTATTTAGCCTCACTGTAAACAAGAATATATAAAGCTATAGCTTTGGTAAATTGGTCATTTGTCTGATAGACATTAGAATTTATATAAATACCAAGATCATTAGAAAGCAGTCCATGTCTACCCTCTCTAAAATGACCTCACATGTCACCAGCTGAGAGTGCTCAGTTTCAGAACCCTGTAATACAACTCCTCCACGATGAAGAGATGACCGTCATAAGTCCTAGTGAAGGGTGTGTAATGATGGCGCATCGATAAGCAGAGCTGGCTTAGGAAGGATGGGGTGTTGTGGGAAGAATTCTCAGTGAAAGTTTGAAAGTCACATCCTAGTTGTTTATATATATATCTTTGAGGAGTAATCGTTCTTGCATAGCAAAACTTGCCATCCTTTATAACCTGGGGAGAAGAAAATAAACCAAGGGAATTAGTTAAACACCCGTGTTCTGACAGGCCCAGGCTCAGGACCTTCACATACATTATCTCACCAGGCCCCGTCCCGAGGCTCAGTACCCAGAGGGTAGAGATGTGGACTCTTTCCAAGTAGAGTGAATAACTTACTCAGGAACACCAGCTATTACATGGCAGAGCCAGGTCAGAATCAAGGCCTGCCTGACACTGTAGCATTGATTTTTCTGCTATGTCATGTTTTTGCTCCTGACATTACTAAACATACAAAGCCTGTATTTTTTTCTAGAGTATTTTATCTATTACTAAAAGAGAACAGCAATGATATTTTTGAGGTGAAAAATCAGATCACACAGTCAATGACCTCAATTTCAGGTCTCCTTAACACTGGAAAGATTGATTGATTATCATTAACATTATCAAGACATGCATGCTTTCTATTCTAAAATTGATACCTAGAAAATACAAGCTCAATAAAGAAGTCTTAGAGCAGCAAGTTAAATGCCATTTGTCACTATCTGAGTAGTTTAATAACTGCCTGCACTGGTCCACAGAAGCATTCTACAGGATGGATTAGAGCTAGATTTTTCTTAATCCTCCTTCTCTGGTTCTTTGTAAGTGACCCATCTTAATGTCACATTGAGTTGTTTTTTACACTGAAACGGGAATGTGATCAGCAGTGGAAATGATGGGAGGGTTAGTGGGAGACAAGGGGAGATGGGGTGCCATTTAACTCTGTGGTGAAATAAGTTAATTATTTCATCTCTCCACTATCTGTTGGTTGCCTTGTGGTCTTGACTAGAACTGTTAGTTTATGGTTTGAAAGTCACCGGGTTTTCCAGGTTAAAGCAAAGTCATAAAAAGAGAGTGCACATTACAAAAGAGTAAAATATGCTACTGATTCTTTGAATATGGAGATTGTGGCGAACAGATAATGATTCTTAGAAATACTCAGTTGTCAGCTGATCCTTAGCTACAAAATGCCAAATTCCATCTAGAAGAATATAACAAATACAGTCACTGTTAGCAGGAAACAAACAAGACTTCATGGTTTTATGGCCCCTCGTCTGGTGGCCTCTCTGGACTTGTCACTGATCTCTGTGAAGTAATTGCCCGGGAGTCTTCTGTGACTCAATGACCAGTGAGAAAAATGTCAAAACCATTACTGAGTGCCTTGCCAGTTCTTCCATTGCTTGCTTTGTTGGTGGGTCCCCATCTCTGACTACATCCTAGTGACATCAAGGAAATGAAGTACTTAACTCACTGCCCTAAATGCCCAAGCCTCAGGAGGTGAGAAAACCTGTCACCTCAGGCTGAGGCGACATGTGTAAACAAGTGTGCAGGGCTGGACTTTCTGACACCCCTCTCCTTGGTCTTCTTTTAAAGAATCACCTGAATGCATTCTCTTGGGTAAGGAAATACCCAAGATGGTACCCAGATGAAGGGGCCCAGTCTTGGCAGAGTGATGGATATATCCAGGAGAGTTCTTCCTGGGGCAAGAAGATACTCTCACATATGCTTATCCTGAGACGCCACTGGATCTGGCCCTGCAGACCGTTTCACGGCTCTCCAGCCTCTTAAACATCTCCTGGCTCTGTCTATGGGCTTGTCCACAGCTGGGACTTTATCTTCTCCTGTCTTCAGCTGTCCTGTTGCCACGCCATCCTCTCTTCCTTCTCATATTCCCGTCTCTGTTCTCAGCAGCCAGGACCTCCATTCTGGCTCTTTCTGCGTTTGTTAATCTTTCCACTCTGAGTCTCAGAATCCTTTTTCTGCAACAAATCTGCTACCCTAGACTTTTCCTCATGGTGCCACCGTGCGATCAGCTTTTTCTGTGCGTGTGTGTATGTTTCCTGTCCCCTCCAAGAATCCACTCCTCTGATAGTGATTGTGCTAGTCTCAACATATTTGTGCTTTTGCTTTCATACTCCCAACTCCCAGTCTTAATTGTATCAACCAGACAATTTTAGCATGGAGCCACACTACAGAGCAAGAAAGAATGCCACTTACGGCTGTGACTTCACATGCTGGCAGACAGAACAATGTAAAAGTCCAGTTGGCTCAAGCCAGTCGCTCAGCTTTTATTTTCTGTTTCCACCAACCAGCAGTAAGCATTCAGAGACTCTTGAGATGAATTTTGGATTTTCGTCATTTCTCAGAGATGTCTCTGAGGGAGCATCCTCTAGAGTAGTGCTTCTCCACCTCCCTAACACTCACCTTTAACGCAGTTCCTCATGCTGGGGTGATTTTTCGTTGCCACTTCATGACTGCAATCTTGGTACTGTTATGAATAGTAGTATGAATATTTTTGGAGATAGAGCTTTACCAAGGGTTCACAACCCATAGCTTGAGACCTACTGGTCTAAACCGTCCATGATGAGAAAGAAATTTCTGCCTACAGACATAAAGAAGGGCAACTCGAGCCCATAAGCTTGTTCAGTGCCTACTAGCTGGCTCCTGATAGGCATGTCCGGTCTCCTCTAGTCCCCTTCCCTTGGCAGACCGTCTGTTGGTACTCATGACCCCGCTGACCCCACACTCGTGGCTGTGCATTCTGTCTCACCTCAGTTTGTTGAGATGATTGCAGCTATCCAAGGACGTGCCTTCTCTCCCTTCCTCCCAGCAGAGTAATCTGCTTTCTGCTTCTCTCTTGCTTCTCTTGCTTCTGTCAAGGCAAATCCCTAGAACTGTGTTCTTGGCGTTTCATTTGTGACCTTCTTCTGGTTTAGTAGAGGCTCCATCTACCAGCTCTCAACTCCCCATCCTGTAAACGATCTTGCTTCTCCCTTGTCCTCCCCTTCATGGACAAACTTCTTTCAAGAATACACATACATAAAGCGACCCCTTCGCCACTGGCTCACCCTTTAGTCCTTTCCAGTAACAGTAATGATAGGTAGGAACCTGCAGGATGGCTCAGTCAATAAAGGCATTTGGCTTGCAAACCTGAATTTGATCCTCAGAAAACCAAATCCGCAAAGTTGTCCCCTGATCTAAGCATGTGAGTCTCTCTCCACACATCCCTATGTACAATAACAATGGATAAACTGATAGTTTGTAAAGTGATGGGTAATGTTTAGGTTGCTTACTGTGAGTCACCCGCTGCACCCAATGGTTCCAACTGCAGTTTCGTGCCAATCTCAGAGTAGCTTCACGGTCTTCCGCTGCCACCTCACTTTAAAGGTGCAGCTTCGAGGCCAGCCAGGTTGAGTCGTGCAGAGCACCACAGCCAGTCTCATCAGTGATGAGAAGAGGTTCTGAACCTAGTCGTATCTGCCGCCAAGTCCCTCTGACACCTCGCTGCATCCAGGGACTTGCTTGGTGTACAGCTTGACACCTGGAGCCTCTGGCTGTCTCCTCTCTCGTTCTGTGCAACCTGCCTGGCTGCCTGATGGTGACGAGCACATTCCTGCCTACCCTGTCTCTGTCCCTTCTTCATCAGCCTCTTTTCATCTGCCATGTTGTAAAGCTACATTTTAAAATGTAGATGAAGATGACCCTCAGGTGGACTCCAGCACCATGGAAACCCTGACAGTTTTCTCTGCCACCCTCCCGAAGGTACCTCTTCCTTAGTGGCCTCTCAGACCTGCCTCTTCTCCCTTTGTTCTGGTGGAGTGCACATCTGCCACAGGGGTCCTCAGAGTCACCTCCGACCCATCTTCATCTTTCTTCGTCCATGTTCTGTCTGTTGCCTACGCTGGGTCTCAGGCCTCACCCCTTCCAACACCAACTCTGTCACCCTGACATGGGTCTTTTTTAACACTCACTGTCTGGGACAGTCACTTGGCCAAACCTGCTTCTCACCAACTTGTGTCTGTGATGAATCCATACTCTTATAAATCACATATTCACAAAACTTAGCCCAACTAATGTAGGATTATTGGGCTTCAAGACGTTTTTTAAAAAGCCCCTACTTTATATGGGCCTTGTCAAGATTTCATTATTCGGCCCTACAATGTGTCTCAAGATTTTCCTACCTAGAGACCTCTGTCTTTGGAGTTGGAGAGATGGTTTGGTGGTTAAAAACTCTTGCTGCTCTTGCTGTAGACTCGGGTTCAGTTCCCAACACCCACATAGTGACACCCAACTGTTCATAATCCCGCCTAGGATATCCCATGTCCTCTTCTGGCACTAGGCATACACATGATATTATTAAAGTTTTTTTAAATATTATAAACCCTGGCCCTTCTGTTCCTAGCACCCACCTGCCTTCCTCCATCTTTTGCAGAAGTACCAAGAGCTGCCTCCTTCGGGAAGAATCCACTGTAGTTTGCCTCTTACCCCACAGTCCTGTCTGCAGCTGTCTTACTGAACCTTTCTCTGCCATGTTCTTCCTGAATACACTGGTCTTCCACCGTAGGTGCAATAGGAAATCGGGGTCACAGAATTCTTTCATGGGCCCAAAATTCCCAGTGTGTGCTCCAGCCCTTCCAGCTTTGTGACTGAGGGTAAGCCATCGGCCTCAAGACCTTAATGTCTTCTAGAGTTTGCTGTGCCTCAGAGTCCTCAGATACTTCCTGCGTACAGTCCCTCGCTTTCCTCGTTTTGACTGTAGCGGGCTTCTGAAATCATAGTGTATGTAATGTCCACAGTTAACACCATCATACTTTGCCTCTGTGGAAACACATCTTGGGCATCAATTCATGTTTATAAGCTGATGTTTATCAACACCAGCAGATCGTCCCCCAGTGTGGTCTCTTTAAACAGTGCTTGCACCTTGGAAGCCTCATTGTCTGCGATCTTGCTCCATACACCACTTTCAAGAACTGTCAAGGGAAGGGTTGAGTTAGTGGATCTAGACAGCAGTTTGCTATGTTTCTTAAAGAACAGCTTGGTTGTAAAATGCCAAGTGACTCTGAAGTATAAAGTAGGAGTTTTTTTTCTTATACTCATATCAACCCCGGGGTAACCCCCTGAACATACTTTCCTATCTTTTCTTTATTATAAATTTAGAAATATGTGGACATATGGCTATTAAAACTGTAGACATACCTTTCTGTAAACAAAGAAATGGTTGCACACTAAGCCAATCAAAAGCTTGCTGTCCATTTAGTTCACGACTTGGCTATAATTTTAAAAAGAAGTTAACAATAATGTCCCTTTGATAAACAAGAAAAGTTTGTTTGCTCCCTTGTTTGCAGCACTATCGTAAACAATGTTGCTGTAAAAAAGAAATGGGGGGCTTATTTTTATAGAACACTTATCCAAGTATTTCTGTATGATGAATTGCAGAAGCAAAATTGCAGGGTCAGATAACAAACATTTAAAACGTCTGCTAAATAAACAAAATTACCCTCGAAAGGCTTAAAGTCTGTTTTGATTGAAATTTCTGAAAATTAGCAAAGATTATCTTAGAGCTGGAGTGTAGCTCAACAGTAGATGACCCGGCCCAGCACATGTGATGTCTGTGAGGCACTTGGTTCAATCCTCAAGTTCCCCGGAAGGATATAGATTGTGAAGAATCAAACAAAATGGGAATGCTGTGGAATCTTTGGTTACCTCATCTACCCAAAACAACTCCAACTGAAAACACGTAAATTTGGTAATTTCTTACGAAGCCGTTATAAAGCCTGGTGATGCATGAGAGAGCTGCGACATTCACTGTGGGCTTCCTTTTTAATCAGTTGGGCAGTGGAAGGGAAGGAATCTTCCTTTCTGCCAATTAAAAGGAAAAATGTAGGTGAATCCCAACAGATTCTCAGAGGGTTCTTCGCGGCCCAGGGCAGTCCTGAGACAATCCCAGAATGTTACAGTGTCTGCTTGGAGGACGGTGTGATGGACTCCGATCACCCTCCCTTTATTAGTAGTCCCAGGTGATGCCCTTACTTTTTAGCCCGCCAGTTTTGATTTGTGGATCTGTACTGTACAGTGACTCTAGCCTCCATCAGCCACTCCTAGATAGGAAAAGGCTCAGACTCAGTCTCAAACCTCAAGGCTGAGGTTGGATAAAAATAATTCATTTGGAGCAAGGAGGCACCCACTCTTAATTATAAAAGACTTGCAGAGAAAGGGAACATTGGGTGCATGGAAGTCAGTTTTACCAGTTTTACCTTTAGTGGGTGGCAAAAATCTCCTCGCCTTCTCTAATAGATGAACAGAGGATGCTTCATAATGATAGAAACCAAAAAATTTCCGACCTGTGCCAAGTGATGTTCGCTGCACCAATGAACCTCTAATCCATGTTGAATCTGGCCTTGGCAGCTCCTTCAAAGCAAGATGTATTGGTTGTTTTATAACATTCACACGAATTTCCTAGACAGGATAATAAAGGGGAGTAAATCATCTAATCTTAGATGAATATTAAGGTCGTTAAGATATGCCCCACAGAGTTTCCTTTACGTGGTGCTAACGTTACAGCAGATGTTGACGTGTGGCAAAAGATAGGTAGTGCTAACAATGGGGCGCTGCATCGGGCAGCTGCTGTGTTCTTTGTCTGGCACTCAGGGTCCTCTGGGTACCAGATCCCTTCTGCCTCCAGTCCGGTCTTCCCCTCAAACGGCAGAGGTGGCATTTAACAACTTCAGTCAGCTGAGAATCATTGGGCATTTTCTTATAAATACTAGCGCTTCCTTTCCTCCCTCCCTTCACCTTTTCTCCTCTTCCTCATCCCTCGCCTTCCTCTTTCTCTCCCACTCTCCCTCTTCCTTTTTCATCAGCTCCTTCCGTTGTTCTCTCCTCTCTCATCTTCTTATTTTGACCATTCAAAATATAGCATATCCAGCATGATCGCATACCCCTGCCTTCTCTAATAGCGCATGATGGTTTCAGGGTGTGTGTCTGTGTGTGTGTCTTGCACCAGTTTCCTTTGGAAATTTAAGCATACAGATCTAATAAGATTAAGAGCTGTTGGGCTGGAGAGATGGCTCAGTGGTTAAGAGCATTACCTGCTCTTCCAAAGGTCCCGAGTTCAATTCCCAGCAACCACATGGTGGCTCACAACCATCTGTAATGGGGTCTGGTGCCCTCTTCTGGCCTTCAGGCATACACACAGACAGAATATTGTATACATAATAAATAAATAAATAAATATTTTTTTAAAAACTAAAAAAAAAACATTAAGAGCTGTTGCCTATTTAAGTGTGCATTCGTGCAACACACACACATACAACAAATGGCGGCCTGAATTTGTTATGTGTGTGGTCCTGTCTCTGCTGAGAGGTCCATGGTACTGTGAACTTAACTCTACCACCTGAAATAAAGAGAAGAGGCCGGGCTTCCAGAGGAAGAGAGGGTTATCTGCAGGTGAAAGCAGATGTAAGAGCATTAGTATTCCAAACATGGAGGATTACTAAAATACAATAACACCTCAGAAAGCAGGAAATGTGAGTTCCAAAAATTTATATCTGCACTGACTACAAAGAGCTTGGACGGATAAATTGCTTCTCTTAGGATGGGGAAAGAGAAAAGTAAAATGTAGAGTGTCATTTGCTAGTCTGCAATTCCACTTCTGAATGTTTTGCAAGAAAAGAGGAACAGCCTGACAGAGCAATGGAAAGACATCACAGGGACACAAGACTGGCTCTGCACCTAGCCTGGCACGCCCGCCACTCCTGAGTTGTGGCTCCCGTCACGTGAAGCTCTGCTTTCATGGTTGCCTGGTTTTTAGGGCACTGGCTCTGGCAGTACTCAGTCAAGCTCTCCAGGGTCTGGTTGACCAAAGCTACATTCTTCTCATTGATGTAGAGGCCCGGCATCTTAGAAAAGGGGAAGAAAAAAGTAAAAGAAAAAAAGTGCAACTTTGGGGAGACTACTAAGCAAGACAAAGCAAACTTTCCAGAGATTCAAAGGAAAGAAAATTCAGAAAAGTGTAATTATTCAGAAAAATAATCAAAAGAAAATTGCTAAAAATTAATAAAGTAGCACAAAACCAGCCAGACAACTTCCTGTACAACAGAAGCTAAAGCCACATGGATCGCACATCCTCTGTTTGTGCAGAGCTGAAAAGAGGTGAAGAAGATGTGGAATTGTGAGGGAGCCAACTGCCGGGACCAAGTGCGGTGGGGTGACGAGTGAGGGAGCCAACTGCCGGGACCAAGTGCGGTGGGGTGACGAGTAGAATCGGTGTGCCGGGAAATAGGGTCACAGCCCCAACAACCAAGGGTTTCAAACGGTGACATAATGGCAGATATGAAGTAGGAACCTGGACGAGCTGATGACCATGAAGTAGCCCTCAAGACTATCAACAAAGAAACCGTTCCCAACCTGAAAAAAAAAAGGCTTGGCCACGCAGAGAATTCCGCGCTGTGCGTGGACGATCACCGACCCTAACCGTGAGTGTGGAAAACACAGTTCAAATCCACTAGAAAATCGGCTTTCAGAAGTTGCAATTTCAGTTCTGGTGGGCTTCAGGGCTGGATTATTGCAGAAGCTGCCACTCATGCCTGTCTTGGCATCTCAGATTCTGTGTGCACTCAGAGCTGAGTAGATGCAGTCATACAAAACTCACATCTGCCCACCAGAAACGCCTGGATAGTGGACTCAGTGTTCTGTCTAAACATCAGTCTCGAGATTCTTCCTCAGGACTGCTTGTGACTTCTATCTATGCTTAACCTGCTGACCAAGACAGAGACGTGGAATGTGGAGTTTAAGGACTACACAGTTCCTTTTATAAGATAAAGAAGGAAATGCTTACAAGGGACACAGCCGATGGAATTCACTTCAGAGACCAACACAGCACGTCCAGGGAAGAAAAATGCTAACAAGGATCAAATAACTTCATTTCAAAGTTTTACAAGAAATGATTTTAAAAGCCCAAGCTGGCCTCTCTCTTTGGTTTCTCTGTAGTTCCCTTTTGTTTAACCAGCAGCCCGTTGAGACTAAAGAAATCTTCATGTGTTTGTGGAGGCAAAAGGAAGATCTGTAGCTGAAGGCAACTGCGTTGTCTTAAATGTAGGAAGGCAGCAGAAAGTTTCACATTCTTGAGGGTTCCACGACTGTGTGTTTGTGGGTTAAATATCAACTGGAGGGCTGGTCAGATGACTCGGCCAATAAAAGCACTTGCTGCCAAGCCTGTTGACCTGAGTTCAAATCCCACGACACACCGTAGGAAGGCGGAAAGTGGTCTTCTGTCCTCCATGTGTATGCCCTCCCAACCCACACACAGAGTAAATAAACGGATGTAAAACTTTCTAGTATTAGTTGGACGTATTTGAGGTAGCTGAGGGGCGTGGCGAGACTTGGAAACGCAATGGCATGGTGTGATGGATGTAAAGTGAGCCTGTCCTGGGACCCGGCACTCACCTCTCCCCCAAAGCTCTGGGGAGAATCAGGACTCCAGCAGACCTCACCTGCCTGTACTAGTCATAGTAATGACACTGTCGGAATGTGGTTGGGTGAGGATATTTTTCAAAACAACGTCTGGATGAGGCTTAAAAGCAGATAATTTCATTACGACTTATTAGTCCTTATTATGAGAATAACCCTGTAATTGGACTTCAGAAATTCCCCCCCCCCCAAAAAAAACCCTCGGGCAGGAGTGTACCATCAGATTTAGGGTCTAATTAAATATGACTAAAGTCGTTTTTAGCCTGCCAGTAACTAAAAAAGCAACGTTCTCTCTGAAGACCTTTTTAAAACACAGAGAAGAAGACTAGGTCCAAATGAAAAGCTAAAGATGAGCTAGGAAGGGAGATGAGTGAGATGAGGATGCATGAAGACAGGATGGATCCTCCGGTCGCAGTCTTCGGAAGGCTGGCAGCCAAGGGCAAACACTGAAACTTACAATTCGGGAATTCAGAATATACAGGCACATGAAGTTCGGCCTTTGGGAGGAATTTTCCTTGTGCTGGTATTATTTCTGGCACCTTCTCATGAATTTCTCCCTTTAAAGATAATCTATGCTAGCACAAAAATCTAATTAATATTCAACACGAGCGAAATTTGCTAACAATATCAATACAGTTTATGAAGTATTGAACCGTAAAAGCGTTTGTGTTCTCGTAATATGAGAATGCTCTTAATATCTTATTAGAGTTATTCAGAGGTTACATTGGAGTTTCCCTCAGACCTTACCCATGGTTAAGGTATTGACATAATTTCATGCTCATTGCTGAAGAGTCCCAGCCAAGGGAAGGTGTGAGAGTATAAACCTTAGAATAGGAAGATGGACCCAGTCTAACCATGAAATAGATAGATAGACTATATACAGAGAGGGGGGGGGGATAGGGAGGAAGAAAGAAAAGGAGGGAGGGAGGGAGGAACTTTCTCAGAGCAGAGGCAGAGGAGAACATTGGAGTGGTTACAGGATAAATTGAGCTGATGCCCAGATGTGTAGGGGACACATCAGGAACTAGAGAGAGGCTGCTAGGCATGAAGAACGAGCCCTGGCTGATAGCCAGCAAGAAATCAGTCAGTTTTGTAACTACATTCATTTGACTTTAGCCAACAACTGGACCAAGATAGGATGTACATTTATTCCTACGACGTGTGGAATGAGCCAGTTCTGCTGCTAACTTGATGTCAGAGCTAAACGAAGAACCAACTGAGCCAAGTGGCTGGGACGCAGGCTTCCACCCACGCAGCACCGTGGGATGGCACAAAGCTGATTACAGCAACAATAGGAAGACAATAAACCAAGGTGGGAAATAATGGCAGCAACGAAAATCCCAGCAGGACACAAAGGAATAAACAGTAAACATTTGAGACCATGCAACACAGAATGGTTTGTCAACTTGATGTTTGGCTGAGAATTGTTTGCATTGTAAGGAACTCCAGATCTGAGGCCAGGAAAACTCCAAGGGAGGCCTATGCTCTGTACCCAGCTGAAAGCATAGATGAAGAAACTGGGCATTTGGGGGAGGTAGGAGTGTGTGTAGGTAGGATGGGCCACATTGACAAAGGAGCCTTACTTAAGAGTGGGGGTAAGTGTTCGGTACTACTTGTTTGTTTAAAGTTGGTATTGTATATAGTGTATACAGTAACGAGTCGGTGAGAGGAAGATTGTTTTATTGATGCTATTCCGTTTGTGTTTTATCTCTGTTGCTTCATGTTTGTTGAGCTCTAAAGACTACTTTCTTACACAAATCTTCATCCCAACATGAAGATACAGTATGAATTATTTCAGCACATATAAACGTGCTAATGTACACTGTAATTCCAAAGGTAACTAAACACAGAAGCTGACGTGGTGATACCAGACTGCCAGGGTTTAAATCTCAGCCCCTTTACTAGCGTTGTAGGCATGGACCAGCTACTTAGCTTTCCTGTATCCACTTCCCCTTTTAGTAAAAATTGATATTGTTCCCTTGTTTATTATGGGAATTCAGTCTAAAAAATACCCTAGCTAGCTAGCTCATAGCTTTGAGAAGAGGACTGTTTATGATTATAGTTGTTGTTCCTTCCTGAAACACGCAAATACTCCAGCAGCTGGAACCCTCTGGCTCCTTAGACTCATGAAGTCTAAATGGGGCATGGTCTAAACATTCTGTATGGAAGAACTAAACCAGGATATCAGCCGCCAGTCACCCTTCCCCCACCCTCAACTGCCCCTCTACCCTTACTTTCCACTTCAAATTAGTGAAACTTTATACCTAATATTGACATTTGGGACAACAGAGAACACTTTAAAAGCTCAGAGAATCATGAGGACACAATACTTTAAAAACCTACATCCTAGCCAAGCAATTTTACCCAGGCAGTGGTGGTGCATGCCTTCGATCCAAGCACCCTGGAGGCAGTCTGGTCTGCAGAGTGAGTTCTAGCATAGCAGGACTGGGCTAAAACAAAACAAAAAGATCCTGTATCCAACGACTTAAAAAAAGAAAAACCAAACAAACAAACCTATATCCCACCACCAAACTTGAAAACCTGAAAGAAATGGATTGATTTCTAGATACATATGGTGTACTGAAATAGATTAAGATAAAATAGATAATAATTTAGACTGATTACATTCAATGAGATGAAGCAATAATTAAAATTCTTCCAATGGAAACAGTGCCCAGAGAGCCAGATGGGTTCAGTACAGAATTCTCGCAAACCTTCAGAGAACCAACATGATTCTTCCTCAAACTATTTCACAGAATATAAAAGAAGAAAATTTTCCAAATTCTTTTTTACCCTAACCCCAAACCAGACCAAAAACAAGGAAAGAATCCATAGGCCAAGATTTCCAGTAAACATATATTAAATATTTTCAATAGAATACTTGTAAACTGGATTCAGGAACACACTAAAACCAGTTTCATCACTTTTAATTTTACATTCTCATAAAGTAAATTTAATAAATGATGTAAAAATTAAATAAGCATTCATTCAGTGTTGGCCTTAGCATTATTTCTCTAATGTTCACACTTACATAGTCGGTCAACTTGCCTCGTAAGGACATGAAACTAAACTGGGATCTTCTCAATGAGTGTGATTTTCAGCTCCTTGGAAAAACTGAGCGGATGCTTATGCCAGGCACTGAGGGAGTTAGTCGAGAAAGAGAAATCTAAGGACTTAGACTCCATGAACAAGTGCAGCAAAACCAACAGGCCAGAGCAGGGGTGTGTGAGTGCTGCCCTCTGCGACTGAGACTTTTCAACTAATAAGAATTTCCAGAGTTGCACTAGAATAATAGAGACTTTGGAGTTGTTCCACTGACTGATTAGCAAGGACTCCCTGAGGCATGCCACAGAAATAGTGTGTTCTTAAGAAAGCGAGGCCCCGGCTGCAGTGTGATTGGGACGCCGGTGCTCACAGGCACATTCATCGTAGGACTGTCAGGGTTGCGGCCCTGTGACAGTCACACTTAGGGGCACACACAGCTTCAGTGAGCGAAGCCGGAAACTGGAAGCCTAGTACGGAGTCTCCCTTAGGTAAATAAGCTGAAGAAAAGACTTGGGAGGTCATCCAATGTGCTCATAAATTCCAGCTATTCCCAAAGACGAAAGGGAAGCGAGAGGCATGAGGAACAATAGGAAGGAGTGTTCCCCAGCAACACCCTCCCACGGGCCTCTTGACTTTGTGGGTGGAGCAGCAGGGCTGCCCAGATGGTAGAGCCAGCCCGGAGAGGAGCTTCCTTGCCCTTAGACCTCTTTAGGAAATCCTCTTTGTGATGGTGGCTTCTCCGTGAGACTGTGGGGATCCCTCCCAGCACCCCAGAAGCTCACTTCTCAACAGCAAGATAGAAACTACATATTGGATGAAGCTCAGGTCACACTTTATTTTGCAAGCATTTACCTGTCTTCCTTTTGCCAATAAAACGCTGGTAACTTGATGCCCTAAAAACAAGATAAGTCTCGTCATTTTTCCTGTGTGGGTATGCTGGGGAATGACGTGATGGTTTTGACTGCCTTTAAAAAAACAGGAAAGGGCAAATTCATGATGTTGTTGAGCCTGGGAACAATAAATGTGGTTTAGAAAACGGACGAGAGGCCTGAAAACACTGCAGAATGCAAACCGAAGAAACCAGGAAACTCCTTCCCAAAGAGATCCATTTTAGATTCACAGCTGAGCTGGACGCATTGCCTTTTGCTATTTGAGTACTTGGGTGTCAGGGGTAGACAGTTAGTTTCCCTGCCAGGGCTCATAAAATGAGATTTGTCATTCCTTGCAGACAGGTGGTCCTGCTGCTACACACAGACACCCGACCGGCTGCTGGCCTTGGGCACGGCAGCATGCCGCAGGAGCACCAGGTCCCTGTCACTGACATCCTGGGCTGGGGACAGCTTTGGCTGGTCGGGGTGACATCCACACAGTGTCAGTTCTGTGCTAGGAGTGATCGGTGAGATGGCTGCCCCAGTGATGGGTCCGTATTCCCGACTCCTCCGTCACTTAGTGCCTTCCATTTATCACAGGAATCCAGAGCAGATTTCACAAGGCCCATTCCTAGGAGACCAGGTTAGGCAATGAGGTTAATTATTCAGTGGTTAAAGGAAACACTATGATGGGGGGAAATGCCTATTTCTGGAAGCCTAGGAATAGAGGTCTCAGTGTCAATTTTTTTCCCATGAAGAAAATTCACAGCCGTTCTGTTACAGTCTTTTTTTAAATGAGGAAAGAATCATAATCTAAATCTTCCGTGTACCAATAATATCCCCTTCTTAGCTGTAAATGTCCCCCTGGTTCCAATCTTACATACGCTGGAGAGCTTCTATTCTTAAAGATAAAATGCAGCTGTATTGTCACAACAAAGAAGATCAATCCTCCATGTTGTCGCCTCTCCTCTATTTGTGAGGTGGTAAATCTGCCGTTTGAGAGAAACCTGAGGAGGTTAGATCAAGACTGGTGAGTGCTGGATGAAAATCGCTTTTGATTTTATGTTGAGTGCCACATGCAGGCACTGCTCTGATGTCACTGATAGGAAGAATCGAATCCACTTCCCTGCCTGTTTGGTTTTGTGTTGGTCTTTGTTGTTGCTCTACAGCCTGTGTGAGTCTGACCCTCTGGGACAAGTTCTTATCTTTCATCATCTTTCCTAAAGCTGATATGACAGTTCCACAGGGAAACCAGTATTCCACTTGGATGAACTCTGCAATGAACATAATGCTTTCCTTTTTATCCCCGATTCTGAAGTGGTTTTTTGTTTCGCTGGTTTGGTTTTGGTTTTGGGTTTTGTGTGCTTGTTTTCTACGTTTAAAAGCAAATAATGAGAAGACTCGAGAGCAAAAACCTCACTTATATTTGTGATGTTTATACAAGATAAAGCATTCATTGTCAAGCATGTAGAACTCACGCTGTACTCCTAAGTTGGAAAAGAGGATACCTCATCAGCACCTCATCAGCTGCCTCTGGTCTCTGGCCTTGTCAGTTAAATGTCGTCTCTCAGAGATGCCATTGTGGATTCCTGTTTGTTCCTCAGCAGAGTTTCCTTCACTACTTTCTTGATAGCTGACTCTCTTTAATCCTACGCTGTAAGCCTAACAGGGCAGATACCATGTCAGTCTTCCTGTTCTGGGTGCCCTAAACCCAGCGCCATGAAGAGCACAGCCTAACCTCCAGGGGACCAAATGAGCAAATGAGTAAACTCCTGAGTACTGTGTGGCCTGCTTGCTCCAGTTCTCTCATTATCATTTCTTCATTTCTGACAGTACACTAAAATGAGAATGACCTGGTCTTAGTACAAAGCTTGTTGATGGCATTTGACTCGTCGGTTTCTCCCTGAGGATGTTTTTATGAACTCTACTATGGTTTGAATGCAGTCTAGTGTATTTGAGCATTTGTTTCCCAGCTGCTTGTTCCGTTTGGAGAGGTCGTGGGACTGTGGTCTGATGAGCAGAAATGGCTCACTGTGTAGCCCTTGAAGGCTATCTCCACCTCAGGTTCCTGCCAAGTACTTTGCTGGTCCAGTAACATATGAAGTAACACGTGCAAGTTCCACTGCCCCAGGCGTAGCTGTTCCTGTCGGCCTTCCTCACCGTGGAAAACTACATTCCCTGGGGCTGGAGAGATGGCTCAGAGGTTAGAGCACTGGCTGCTCTTCCAGAGGTCCTGAGTTCAATTCCCAGCAACCACATGGTGGCTCACAACCATCTACCATGGGGTCTGGTGCCCTCTTCTGGCCTGCAGGCATACACACAGACAGAACATTGCATACATAATAAATAAATATTTTTTTAAAAAAACTACATTCCCTGAAACCATGCGCCAAGATAAATCCCTCTTGCCCCAAGTTAACCTCTCTGTCCCTGATTTTGGCCTTGGTGACTAGAAAAGCAGCTGAGGCAGTCTCGTGTCCCCTAACAGCCACACGGTATTCTCTGGAGGATACAGGACGGTGGTGAGAGGCAGCTCTGCAGCCTCCAGTGTCGTCCTTACCACTTTTTAGCTAGGTGATGACTCGTAATTAACCGTCCTTCAACCTCAGTTTCAAACCTAGCTCCCATTCAGTGGTGTTTTGGGGTTAAATAAAACAGTTCTCGTCCACCTGGCATTCTCTTCTACGTTGTGTGTACTCAGTAGCAGTGATTACTCTTGTCTGTGTTGTTACCCACCTAGAACAGAAGAACCCTGTCATTGGTAACACCAGACATGGGAAGAATCCAGTCAGAAAGTCTCGGGCTCTGCAGTGTTGAGATTCTAGACAGCACCCTAGTCTGAGGAACGGGCCTTAAACGTGGGCCGCTGCGCACTGAGCAGCGTGGCTAGATGACTCAATAATGAAGTCATGCCCAGTCATGCTGGGACTCTTTCTTCTCAGCCCCTCGACCCCACCGCCGTGTCTGCAAAGTTCAAAGTCAAGCCTAGAATCCGGCAGGCGCTGAGTATATTGGGCTTCAGGCCGGACTGTCTGGGGCAGAGGCCCACTGACTGCCGGCAGCATGCGAGGGCTTCTCCCTTTTGTTCACGCAGTGTTCCACAGAATCTAGAGTATAACCCCCCCCCCCCAGGTCCCTGCACACTCTCGTTCTGAGCCACAGGAAGAAGTGCCTCTCACCAGCTCATGGGGAAACTCCAAACAGTCAGTAGGAAAAACTCAGAAAGTGATGAAAATGACTATGCCTCACCATTTCCTCTGCATGCAGCCTCCTGTGAGGAGAGCGGGCAGGCGTTCAGCTAGGAGACTAAAAGAGCACAAAATGTGCTTCATTTTTTTTTTCATGTCTAGATCTGGGTGACTGGCTGGCTGGTTTCAGTTAGGAAAAGGGTAATGGTTGTGTTTATACCACCACTAGCTACAGCTGCCTTTCAAACTGGCTTATAAGACAGTCCCACCCTCTCCCACCTCAGATGGGACTCCGTGCAGAGACCCCTTTTATTCTAATGTTTCTGAACCAAAAGGCTAGATTTCAAAAAAAAAAATGACCTTATGAATTGGGTGTGGTGACACATGCCTGTAATCTTAGCACTCAAAGCGTAGAAGCAGAAGCAGCACAGTCAGAAATCCAGTGTCGTCTGCAGCTAGACAGCAAGTTTGAGGTCAGTCTGGGCTACATCACACCTAGCCTCGGTAACAACTTTTAAAAATATTCTTGTAAATACATATACTATAGACACTGTTACTTTTTGGTTTTGTTGTTGCTGCTGTTTTTTTTTTTTGAAACAGGATTTCTCTGTGTGATAGGCCCTGGCTGTCTGAGAACTTGCTCTGTAGACCAGGCTGACCTCAAAATCACTGAGAGTCACCTGCCTCTGCCTCCCAAGTGCTGGGATTAAGGCGTGTGCCACCACTGCTCACCTACATTGATAAGATTTGTCTTTAAGTATGTGCGTCGAGGTGGGTACACTTGAACACTGATGGGTGCCTTCAGAGGCCAGAGGCAGCGGATCCCCTTGAAGCTAGAGTTACAAGCTTTTGTGAACCAAGCCCTCTGCAATGCGCTCTTAAGGACCGAGCCATCACTCCAACTCAAAAATTGACTTAATTGTATGCGTCGTATACTCTCATTTGACAATGAGGATATAATTATTACAGACATGATTTTGAGGATGTCACAAGATTGAGCTTGAATGAGCATCGAGACTAATCGGAGGTATGTTGCATATCAAGGTGTGTAAGATTGTAACCCACCAAATAAGGTCAAGTTTATACTCGTTTTTACAACACGTAAAGAATACATTAATAATAAGTAAAGAAATGGAAGGTAAGTGGAGGTTCTTTGTTGGTAGAAGGAAGGACAATAGAGAGGAGATGATGAGGTGGACGTACTGTGATTATGAGTATCCGGATGCTAAAAGTAGTCAGTGAAACGGGGTGCAGATCACAGTCTCAAACTCTATGAGTTGTCTTTTTTAACAAGAAAAATATAAACATAAACCATTGACCAAGAAATAGCAGTCGGTTGTGGTTTAATGGGTATTTAACTGTTTCTCGTGCATTGTAACATTTTAGCTCATGAAACGGCTGTACTTTGTTTTCCTTTTATAAAAGGAAGTCATGGTCTAATTTGTACTTCAGTATTCCTTATTATTTACATACAGATAAAATCTGTCAAAACGAAAATTCTAGAACTCTTTAAGCAAAGCTCTGAGAACCAGGGTTTTAACCGCTACCTTCTCACGATTCCCTCAGGACTAATTCTCCGTTAGCAAGTCAAGAATATGGGAAATCTTACAGCCTAGTGACCGTGCGTGAGTGTGCATTGGCACACGCTGTACCACGTGGAGGCCAGAGGAAAGGATGTCAGTGAGCTCCGGGAATATTCCTGCCCACACCTTCCCTGCACTAGAATTTGAGGTGCTCAGAACGGCGTTCTACTTTTTACGATGGTGCTGGGGATCTGAACAATAACACAGGGGCCATGGTGATGAGTTCCTGTGTTCTCAGCAACAGTCAGGAGGCTGGAGTGAGGGGATCGCTTGGGTCCTGGGAAATCTGGCAAGCCCTCATCTAATGCAGGGGAAGGAGAGGAATAATGAGAGAAGTGAGGGAGGTGGGGGGGGCACTCGGTTTTTATTTATGTCTGTTGGTTAGATTGTGGCAGGACCCAGATACGGTGATTAGTAGCAGTTTCCCAAAGCCTCCCCTCTTATCTGAGTGGAGCAGGGAGTTCGATTCCATTCCTGTAAGAGTTCCAGTGTCATAGAACCTGAATTCAGTTGAGCCCTGAATTGTTTTATACCCGTGTCTATTAAAAAGTCCTGTCCGCTGCCCTAGGCCTTCAGTCTACAATAAAAGTAGATGGTGAAATGGGATAAATACATGGTTCTGTTTGCTGTAGGCTAGTAATAGCCCCTCCATTAAACCCCAAGCTTCCGAGAGAACCTTCCTTGTAGCCGCAATGCCGGCCTAAAACTCATATCCTTGCATCAGCACTGACAAAGTATAAGCAGGGCAAGGTGTGGGATAATCCACATATTCTTTGGACAGTGGAGCTGTGAGCCTTTTCAGTGCCAGCTGGTGCCCTTGGCAACCCTGACCAGCTGAGTTGAGCCCCCAGGCAGTTGTAGCAGGAGGTGCGTATTTTCCTGATCCATTCGTGTTACCGACTATTAAGGAGGAGGAGGCTGCCTGGAGAAGGAGCAGTTGGTAAGACCACACCACGCTGTGGGCTTGCTCCTGTTTCCCTTCAGTCTTGAGCTGGCTTGAATGTCCTCGTGTGATGACAGTTGAGCTTGCTGGTGGAGAGCCGTTAGTCAACCCCGGCAACAGTACTAATCTGTGGTTGGAAATGACTGTTAAAGTAAGTGCCAGGCTATTCAGTTGTGGTTTTTCTTCCAGCTTTCCAATCCTGCCAGGCTTCCAGTGGTGGGAGTAGGGTCTGTGGTAAAGGAAACCGTTGATAAAAGAAAGAAACCAGTAACTGTCACTACCCATACAAGCAAAACAACAGGGGGGAAAAAAACTAATAGAAAAGTGGAAGATAAAGTAAAAGTCTGCACAGTTTGATGTGATCATGAGGCGTGAGGCTAACATGAGGGTGGTGCCTAGGACAGCCACTCCAGTTTCCAGTGGGAACAGGAAGTCTTTAGGCACTACACCCTGCAGCCCACTATGCTTTGAGCAAGCAAATGCCTGGCCTTTGAGACTGTTCTCAGTTTCCTAGCACTGCCCTCAGACCAGTAAAACATGGAAGTAGTGGCTGTCCGGTCATCAGGTTACTTGGAAGCAGAGTTTACCCCATCATCCTTCATGCTGAGTTTTCTAGAAAAAGTTCTCGATAATACTGCTGCCCTGAGCAGTTAGGAAGAAACACACGTTATGAGGGTCGGGATTTCATTTAGAGGGCTTCAGACTGGCATCGTTCCAGAGTGTGTACCAGGTAAGGACAGTAAGGGAGAAGTCCTCTCAGTGATGTGTGCTCAGAGTCTGGACAGGGCAGGAGAGCCTAGAGTAACCCCGAGGATGGTTTGCACAGGGCTCCCAGAGCTGAGGCCTAGAGTAACCCCAAAGATGGTTTGCACAGGGCTCCCAGAGCTGAAGCCTAGAGTAACCCCGAGGACGGTTTGCTCAGGGCTCCCAGAGCTGAGGCCTAGAGTAACCCCGAGGATGGTTTGCACAGGGCTCCCAGAGCTGAGGCCTGGAGTAACCCCGAGAACGGTTTGCACAGGGCTCCCAGAGCTCCATCTGCTCCAAACAGGAGAGTGGCCTTCTCGCCAGCACTTCTACCACACTTCAGTGTTTGTAAGACACCGTTATTTTCACATTCCATCATTTCTACAATCGGGGCTTGAATTGCCGTCGGTCAGTGGCATCTTGACTTTAGTGAAATACGGTGACTCTCTTGGAAAGCCAAGTACACCATCTCCTGCATCCCATTGGCCCAGTGGCTGGTTAACTCAAAATCAAATACTAGCAAGGAAAACACATTGAATTTGTGGACAATTTTATCACTCTTTAATGTGTAGGTAAGGTTACTTTGAGGCCGTCACACAACCCTTGAATCGACTAAACTTGAAGTTCAGAGTTCATGGAGCTTGCGGATGACAGCCAAGCGTGAGCAGAACAGATGAGAGGTTCCTGTCCGGCCTGGGTCGTGTGCTGCTGCTAGCTTGTTCCCTGTGGAACAAGCACAGGGAAGCCGGCCCACATCTGCTCTGAAGCATCCTTCTCTCTAGACATTGGGAGAACTCCCCAATTAGTAAGCCAAGGTTCCAGAAGGTTCTCCTTGTTCGGTTGTGAGGCCTGGCCATCAGTGTGGCTCTGCCACGCGCCAACAGCACCCAGTGTCACCCTGCAGCTGCCTTCCTGGGTGACATCGTGACTGCTTTTAGGTGCCAAGTTCACCTTTACAATAAGTCGTCTGCATAGAAAGTAGTGTTGATGTCCTGGGACCAAAGACACCTTGACGTTTGTTTTTGCTGAATTTTAGTAAATTAATAAAGAAGAGCATCTAATTGCAATCGACACATGCAGAAAATTAAAATTTCTTTTGAAACTTTCAACACTTAAAAGCAATGTAAGCTAAAGTGCATATTAGTTGACGTACGATGTAGACCGTGTTTGTTGTCATATTAGAAACATTTTTATAACCTATTAAACATCTTTTTGGGGGTTCTAATTAGCTGAGAAAAATGAACATAATACAAGCTTCTAAATCTTTATAAATTTCTCTTCAGGCAAGATTGACATCATAACACATATCTATAATTCCAGCACTTAAGGAGTAGAGGCGGGAGGATCAGTCACCCTTAGCTGCCTAGCAAGTTTGAAGCTAGTCTGGGATACCTGAGTCCTGTTTTAAAAAGGAGAACATATCCAGTGTTTTATTTTCTAATAATACATAATCAACCTGTATGTATACCACTGGGTAATACTCTTGACTGTTTATTACTTAAGATTTTAGAGTCTGATATATTATTTTTTTAATTGAACGTCTTAAAATGTCAGTTCCTGTCTTTTAATTAGGAGTCATATTTACCCAGTAGGGTGTTGTTAAAGAGTTAATTTATTATTATTACCATTATTATTATTATTATTATATGTGTAAAGCAAGTACTTGGTAGCTGACACTTGGTAGTGGTAGTGTTCTTTACTTGTTAGGTTACAACACTTTTGGTTTTTCGAGACAGTGTTTTTTTGTGTAGCCCTCCCTGTTCTGGATCTTGCTCTGAAAACCAGGCTGGCCTTGAACTCATAAAGATCCACCTGCTTCTGTCTTTGAGTGCTGAGATTAAAGGCCTGTGCCACTACCACCCAGCTTTAATATGTTTTTAATCAAAACAGAATTACATCATTTCTTCCCCTTCCCCTCCCGCCCCCTCCCCTACCCTCCAGTTGATAATCTTTTTTTTATTATTATAGGCATATTTTATGTGTGTGTATGCATATATATGCTTATATATATGCATGTATATTATAAACACAACCTGCAGAATCCATTTTATTTGTGTCTTTGCGTATATGGTTCCAAAGCTGACCCCTCTCTCTGCACTGAACAAACAGTAACGGGGTTATTCCCTGGAGAGGCTAATTCTCTTCCTCTCACCAACCATTAGTTACTGTTCTTTATCTTGGGGGCTAGGCCTTGTGAAAATTTCCTCTTCCCACATTAATTTGACTGTTGATATTTCTATTGCTCCGGTCTTGTTGTTATGCTCCCACTTCTAGCAAGACTGTTCCAGTACAGGTTTCCTGGTATTCTGGCTCTTGAAATATTTCCATCCCTTTTTCTCCAGGTTCCCTGAGCCATAGGTGCAGGAGCTGTGGTGTAGCTGTATCCATTGGTGCTGGGTTCCCCATTATCTATTGTTGTTTGCATTGTGTCCAGCTGCAGTTTTCTATGAGGGTCTCCATCTGCTGTAAAGAAAGGCTTCTTTGATGAGGGTTGGTAGCCACGCTTTATCTGAGGATACGAGGATAAGATTTAGAAAGCAGTAAGGAGTCATGATGGTCTAGCAAAGTGGAAGCCGTAGATTCTTTTTGAAGGTCCAAGACCTCTCTAGCTCTTTGGCTTCTCTGTCTCCACCCTCTCAGACTGCCACACCCAGCCTGTAGAAGCCCTGAACACCTCTCGTCATGCTTACGTAGTAGCAAGCATTTGAACTGCTGAGCGGGCTCCCCGATACACAACATGTAACTCATGGTTTTCATTCCATTTCTCTAAGCCTGATTATCTGGTCTCAGTCAGTGTTGGGAGCTGAGAAAGACTCACAGAAATTCTACCACTGCTAAACAGACATGAGGAAAAATTTTCACATATGCCAACAAAACAAAAATCTATTAACACTTTCAGAAATGATTCTCTTTCTATTATAACTGTATTGCCAGTATCCAAAACAGCGTTAAACACTCAGTAAATATCCTCTGAAGAGATGAGAAAAGTCAGACCTTCAGTGAGTCATGTAATCTCCCAGGCCTTCGTATATCCATTAGTATAAGGCCATCACTTTCAAGGAGAGGTGAAGCGCGGGGAGACATGACAGTCAGTATACTTCACTGTGTTACACAGAATAAGAAAGCATGCTTGTTCTTATGTGTGTCATTTTCCAGACTGTCGCAGCTTTAACGCTCTCTCTAATGCTCTTTGCCAACACCACAGTAGGGCACCATGGGTAAAGTAAACCTAGAGAGATTTGGTCCAGAGAAAGGAACAAGCAACAGTATGGAATCTTTCTTGCAAAATTCATCATAATGTAACAAGAAAAATAGGGGGAAAGGAGCAAACGGTGGAAGAGTAACAAAGATGAGAAACTTGGAAATGTGTGAGGATTCATTATATTTTCTACCTACTTGGAAGTGTTGCTTTCAACAGGCAGGCTCATTCTGCCCTCAGCCGACTAATGCTCTGTTTGTGTGGTTTAATAATTTTGTATTACTCTGGTCTGGGCCACAGCACACCAGAAGCTGAGACACTGGCTTTCCCTCCGTGGTTTTAATCAGTTCCAGAGCCTGGGCTTCTGTCTCGTGCCTTAGACTGCTTCCCATGACATATGACGTCTGTCTTGTCCTGAAGTCTGAGCCATGGACACAGTCTTGTCCTACTCTAGAGACAGCACATCTACCTGGAAAAGCTGGTCTGCCAGGATAATTTACAAGCTAGAGTCAGTCCCCGGTGGTCGGAGTGGGCAGCAATAAACCATGCACCAAAAATAACACCTTAGCAGCTAAATTCTACTGAGTAGGTGATTTCCCAAGGATTAGCCAATGCCGTGAGTCATCTCTCCCAGCACTAATTCGAACATTAGTTCTGTCTTACTACCTCGGTGCTTTTGGATGCATGTTTTTTTAACCTTGAGAGCCCTCCTGGGAGGTTCAGAGTCTCCTTGCATTGAATATAAAACAGACTGCTTCGTCCTTCAAAGGACTTCTCAAACTGCAAACAGTCAGGGATTCAGGAGGTCAGCACTGTGGAGCTCAAGAGATCAACAGCCAAGTTTCTTGAGCGTTGATAATTGTGCTGTTTCAGTCCGGCATAAAATACAAAGGAGACACGAGTGTCAGTCTTCGTGTGGAAGGAAACCTGATGGAGTTAATACAAGTTCACATAAATGTAACGATTATTTGAATATGAGAAATGCTTTCTACTTTCCTAAATAAGATCGAATGTTACAAGGATATGAAATATTTGTAAATGCACTTATAGATTTTTTTAAAGCTCCCATTCTCAATTCCAGTAGCATTTGGTGAAAATAGCCAAGTATTGTTGGAGGGTAGATAAAAGAAAATTTCTGCTACCAGCCTCAGAATGGTGTGTTACCCAGTTATAACCATAAAACCAATATTGTTCCAAATGAAGAAGAATCAGGCGTTAATGGAATAGACTAGAAAGCCCAAAATCTCAGCCTAAGAGAAGGTATACTTTATCATCTATCACAAATCTTAAGGGGTAAAGTGTCTTGTTCATCAAACAAGGCAAAGCAACCAGTCAACTTGTTAGAAGAAAATGAAAAATTTAATTCAGGTCTCACTAATCCTTGCAAAACAAATGACAGCCAGCTTCAAGAATCAAGTGGTAAAATGAGACCAAGAGAGGATAAAGAAACACAGGAAATATTTCAGAGCCTAAAATGGAAGTGTGCTTTTGAAATATTAGAAACTCAAAAGCCATAATGTTGGTGAATTTCACTACATAGCAATCGAGGGCTGGAGAGATGCCGCAGTGGCTACAAGCGATTGCCATGCAGTCATGAGGATGAGAATTCGAATCCCTGAATCTAGGAACAAATCTGACATCCTGCAGATACCTGTAGTGGACACTCTCAGGCATCTAGTGTCCTCCTCGGCTTCTTGCGCAGAGGGCTCATGCACATAAACTCTCTCACACACAGAGAATACTACTTTATTTAAATTTAGTAAAGTTTTTGCTATGCAAGCATGAGGAACCATTTGGACCCCCAGGACTCAAACACACACACACACATTGAGACAGAGACACAGAGAGAAGAAACAAAAAAAACCCACAAAAACTGAACATGGCAGCGCATACTGTCCACATGCTGGGGAGGTGGGCATAGAAGGGTTCCTCGGTCTTCTGGGTGGCTCCATGGGCACGAGACCCCGTCTCAGAAAACAATACAGAAAGCCACTAAGTGTAACTGGGTGAAATTGTCACCAGAGAGACTTCATCCAGCAACTGCTGGAAACAAATGCAGAAACTCACAGCCAGACACTGGGCCAAGCTCAGGGAATCCTATTGAAGAAGAGAAGAGATTGTAGGAGCCAGAGGGTTCAAGGACATCACACACACACAAAAAAAAAAAAACCCACAGAATCAACTAACCTGGGCTCTTAATGGCTCCCAGAGACTGGACCAAAATGAGGGAGCTTGCTTGGGACTGCCCTAGGCCCTTTGCACATATGAAACAGTTGTGTAGCTTGGTGTTCTTGTGGGGTTCCTCTAATAGTGGGAGCAAGGGCTGTCTCTGACTCTTTTGTTGGCTTTTGGAACCCTATTCCTCATATTTGGTTGCCTTGCCCGGCCTTAACACTGCAACTCGATAAGCCATGTTTTGTTGCTATCCATAGAAGGACTGCCTTTTTCAGAACAGAAATTTAGAGGAGAGAATTGGGGAGGGGCAGAAGGGAGATGGAAAGGAGCTGGGAAGAGAGGATGGAGAGAAAACTGGTCAGGATGTAAAATACATAAATTTTAAAAATAATTTTATTTTAATTATGTAGCGTTAACTGGATTTATTAATACAGTTCCACTCTTGACACAAAAGAGTGAAAGGAACTCAGATCCCTTTCCCGTTCACGTACTCTTTCATTCAAAGGCAGTTTAAGACAACTACATACTACGTTTGTTCACACTGACACCTCCATTTCCTAAACTGAAAACCTCACTGGCCAGAGTGACGGGGGAGGAGAGGCTGGCTTTGTTCACTAGCTATTTCAACAAGCACATCCGAAGGCTAACAGCTTCCTCTGGTGAGTCATCACAGCTGTCAAACAGCCGAGTCCCTTTGTTTGACCCCTGCCGAAACACAACGTGAAGCACAGCCCTAGGAGTCTGAATCATGGAGCTGTGTTTGGTTCGTATCTGGGTCTGCATCCGTCTGTGTGTTCACCCATGAACAACTACATTCTTCAGTTATTACTGAAGGGAGAAAAACAAAACATTCAAATGGGCCTGTTCCGTCTAGATAGTCTGTAAAATTTCTGAGGAATTCTGTGGGCTTTGTTTCCTGTACTGAATTGTTGAGTTATCACACAGTGTTGGGCCCCCATCCAACGTGAGCTAGACAGAGGGAATACTGTGTTCACACAGAACACCAGCTGTCTTCACACTTGTAGGGGAGAAGGAAAGTACTGCCCCTTGGCACACAACACAAACTCTAACAGAGTAGCAGGAAGTGTGTGCCTCGAGAACATTTCAGAGTGTGTCCTTGATCCCTGTCTTCCTGGAGGCCGTGCGCACTCACGCTCTGCTTCGGCATGGCGTCTCTCTAGTTCACTCAGGCCGCAGTGCCTTGGGAAAGACCTTCGAAGGATCCACCCATCATTAAGACTACGAATCTGGTGAACAGATCTTTTGGACGCTGGACTGGAGAGATGGTAAGGCTGCTCCTCCGGAGGACCTGGGTTCGATTCCCAGCACCCACATGGCAGCTCACAACTGTCTGTACCTCCAGTTTCAGGGAATCTGACACCCTCACACAGACATATATGTAGGCAAAACACCAACTGATGTAAAATAAAGAAAACCAGTTCTCTGTTGAGCACGGTGTGATGCGACAGGACACGTGTTATGTTTCGCTGGTCAGACAGTACTAGTTCTGCAGTTCTCAAAGACGAATAAACAATGTCTGTGACTCTAAAGGTCAGAGTTCATGTTTTATACTAAGCAGATTCTAAGTTTAAGAGGAAAAATGAGAAAACCAGTCTTGTGTAGCATATTTACAGGCAATGTTTGAATCGTTCACTGCAACTTTAGGGCATTTGTGGTACTGACTGATGCTTATGGTTCCTTTATGAGCAGAGCTTTTAAAAATTATCAGGCATAATTGTAGGTATGTAACTGTGCTTGTGGAGATTATTAGACACGTCTCTCCTTCCACTGTGTGGGTCTCAGGGTTCAAACTCAGGGCATCAGGCTTACTGACCACTAAACCATCCCTATTGTTCCATAAAGTGTGTGTGTGTGTGTGTGTGTGTGTGTGTGTGTGTGTGTGTGTGTGTGTTTGGTTTTTCAAGACAGGATTCTCTATATCCCTAGCTGTCCTGGAACTCACTTTGTAGAACAGGCTGGCCTCTAACTCACAGCAATCCACCTGCCTCTCTCTGCCTTCCTGGTGCTGAGATTAAAGGTGTGTGCTGCCACTGCCCAACAATGTATATTTAAAAATAATTATAAACTACTCCAGCCAACAGATTCTTTCATTTCAAAACTCTCAAGAGATTTATCAATTTTTAAGGCTTCAGATCTAGAAAAAAATGGCATTTGCTGATAGCTGCTGCCACGTGAATTACAGTTTTTGCAAAAGCAGGACCGTGTGGTAGTATGGTAGTGATCTCACACATGGCAGAACTCCTAAGACATGCTGTTGCAGAAACAAGCAAATGCCATGTCAAAGAATGAGTCCTCTGGGTTCAGATATTCCATGGCATGCATATGAAGGTCATCTGGGTTCAGATATTCCATGGCATGCATATGAAGGTCAGAGAACAACTTTTGAGAATTGGCTCTCTCCTTTCACTGCGTGGGACCCAGGGACTGAACTTGGTTTTGTCAAGCTTGGCAGCGAGCCACTAAGTTATCTCTCCATACCAAGAGGTGGTTTCAGAAGGCATATTTCCATCCCTATCATGTGACTGTCATCATTATGTGGATAGGCTTGTTTATTGCTTTGAAGTCAGTCAAGAGGGAGAAACATCCCTCATGTATCTCATTATAGTCAGTGGTATAAGCTACTAGTTAAGCTCAGTTCTCTGCTGCTACATGCAGAAAATGGTAAATTTAGAATCATTCCCAATGACTTTTCTCTTAATGACTTAGTCTTTCTATTCATGTTTATGGATCGTTGACTCGGTAAATATACTAATTGGGGGTGGGGTCTGTTTCATCAAAAAGCTCAAGTGATTTAATGATCCTTTGTTTAATTTTGACTCTCAATTTTGAATTAAAAACAATGGGATGCCCCTCTTCCTTAAGCTATGTGCTGGCCCTGCCTCGTTCTCGCCCCGCCCACCAGCTCCACACTACTCACAGTCCTAGTCAGTGTGTGCCCTTTGCAGAACCATAAATTATTCACATCTGGTACCAAGAAAAACATCCATCCAGTGATTTATTTTTATGGCAGTTAGCAAACAGTGCTCCTAAATACTGAGATGCTGGCACACGCCTCCCCATGAGCGCACCTCCGTTCCCTAGTAGAGGACTTTCTCTTCTCCACTTCAGTCCTTCCTTTTCAGTAGGGGCCGTTCTCCCTTTCTGGACCGATGTCCTCCTCCCCTCTCTGTTCTTTCATTCCTTATTTTCCCTTTGCCGTATTTTTCCCCCTTCAGGCTTTTTTCCCTTTGCCTTCCAAGCACCCCATTGCTGCCTGCATGCCTGTGTGAGGTCAGCACCGAGGCATTCCTCCTTCTTGTCACTTCTGATGGTTTTGCTAAAAATTCTTAGTTAGGATAATAACTGTGAATGAGCCCCACTTTTTAGATACTCATGATTTCTAGGCAGATATTATCTAGTGCCTTGTTCAGACTGACATTAAGTCAAATCCAGTTTTGTTTCTCTGTGCATTTCCATTCGAATATACATATTCGTGCAAATACACATGTTCACAGTTAAAGACCAAGAGAGCCCATTTTGAAATAAGGAACTGAAGTTTATGGAAGAGAAGGGGAAGTCTTCATAAAGGGATGAGTAGCAGCCATTCCTTGGCAAGTTCATTTCTCGAAACAAAACTGCATGTTAGACACTATAGACACAGAGGTTTTATACGAGCTAGCCCTAAGGCAGAGCCTGCGGTGGTGTAGATACCAGCCGACAAGTAATTAACACAAATGAACAGGCATAGGAGTGGGGAATGCAGAGTCTGACCGGTATCCTTATCAGAACAGGCCTTTTTTGAAACCAGAGTTAATTATTTTATTATTTAATTCTAAATTTTCAGATGATAGAGATTCGCCACATTCTTAGGTTTTTCAGCGCTTGTGTGTCAGCAGGTGAGGGCTCTGACTAGGTGGTAAATATGTGTTTGTCACTCTTTCCCTACTGTGTACTTAAGCCGGTCAGAAGTAGTTTTCCACCCAGAATCTGTAATAACTGCTTATTTGAACTGGCTGATGTTGCATACTAAGTCTCCACTAGAATAAATTACATCATTTCAGTGGTGTTTGACGCACTCACGACCACGTTCTGATCGCCACGTTGCCAAGGGAAACTCAGCATCCATTCACAGTCTGTCTCAGGCAGCTAAAGCAGCTCTAACACGATGTAAGAACTTGATGGATTATAAACAGCAGAACTTGTTTCTCGCAGTTGGGGAATCTAGGGCGTCGGCGTTGACAGCCTTCTCAAGGTGTCTTCACGTGGCAGCCTGGGGAGAGTCCCTGAAGAACTTCCCTAAGGCCCTGGCTAACCCCACGCATCCTCTAGTTCATGACCATCACTTTGAGACTAGGATTTAAGCGTCTGAACTGTTCGGGGACATAGATATTGTACATATCATATAGTCAACTACCCAGGGAACCAGTTCTAGACAACCACAAGTCTAGCTTACGGGTCTGTGGATCCGTATATATCGATATAAACAGACCCATACCATATGTGTTCTTCGGTGACTAGATGCTTTTATTCAACATAATAGCTTCAGAGGTCACCTGCCTGTTGCTGTACATTCTCTTTTACGGCTAAATGACTTTCTGTCACATAGCTGCTCGTTCTTTTCACATTCATCGGACGTTCTTGCTGCTTTCGCTCATTAGGAAAGTGTGTTATGACCATTCGTGCACAAATCTTTGTACGGACTTGTGTTTTCAGCGCTGTGTGGTATATACCCAAGCGTGCCTAACTTCTTTGTTTTCATAGCACTCACTCTTCAATTTTTTAATAAACCATTTTGTACATTTTATTTATTTTTTTAATATTTATTTATTTATTATGTATACAATATTCTGTCTGTGTGTATACCTGAAGGCCAGAAGAGGGTGCCAGACCTCTTTACAGATGGTTGTGAGCCACCATGTGGTTGCTGGGAATTGAACTCAGGACCTTTGGAAGAGCAGGCAATGCTCTTAACCACTGAGCCATCTCTCCAGCCCCTGTACATTTTAATTATAAAAGATGTAGCTAAAATTAATTTTGCTACTGGGCAGAGAGCTGGTCCTGCAAGTGAGGCCATGTATGTACTGTACTGCTCTGGCAGAGGATCTGAGTTGATTTCCCAGCACCTGCACCGTGGGGGAGCTGACAGCCAACTCTACCTCCAGCTCCACAGGATACCAAAGCCTCTGCTGACCTTCATGGACATCACATACTCACGCGATGCACACTCCTGTGGCGTTCTGCGTAGCTATGGGAACACTATAGACTCGAAACCCTGCTTCTTCTTCTCCCAAGTCAGGGTCAGTCTTTCTTCAGATATCTTACACCAGGTGTTTCTCCATTTCTCCACGCTGCCTTGTCCTGCCGAGCTAGACCCTTGTCATCTCTCTTGTGCACTAACCTTGTCCCCAGAACTAACTCAGTCAATCCTTGTCATATTAATCTCTCTAAACTGCTTCTAGTTCCTGCCTATTGAAGTCACAAAGAGCACCTTACCCACTTCCTCGGCTGTTTCCTCAGGTAATTTGATTTCCATCTGTAACAGAGGATCAATATTTAGTAGATATTAAATAATTATGCTGAGTGTAGGGCATTATCAGTAACATAAGGTAGACATTCCTGTATAACCATGCCTTTATCTTTCCAAGGAGAGCATAATTCTTATGGCAAATATGTATGTTTATAAATAATGTTCAGTGTAATTCAAATAGTGATTATGCGGATTCCAAACACTTTATTTTTAATTTACTTTTACTTATGAGTGTGTGTGTGTGTGTGTGTGTGTGTGTGTCTACATGTGTACCATGTCTGCGCAGGAAACTACAGAGACCCAATGAGGGCATCAGATTCCCTGAACTATAGTTCACGGCTAATGCAGGTACTGGGAACCAAACCCAAGAGCAGCACACACCACTGAGCCACAACTCTGGTCCCTCCAAATGCTTTATATATAAAGAACACACATAATGTTATATAATTGACAATTTCACGGTGTATTTCACAGCAAGAACTTTTGTCTCTGCCTCCAAGTTAAAGCCTTCTGTGCTAAGTGGGTTATCGCTCAATTAGTATTTATTAAACAAGTCCACGAATTGATTTTTCTGTTGGATCTGCTGAGTTGCGTAGCTGGTAACTGTAGAGTGATAAGTTAAGGTTCTCAGATAACAACTACAGAAGGGAGTGTAAAGCAAGGATAAAATAGGAAGGTAATACTTTGCCAAAGGTCCACTTTGTGGACATGGAAAATTCCTCTACCCATCAAAGAAGGCAGCAGCCAAAGCAGGGCCATGGTTCAAATGCAGGTTACAGAGGTGTTCCATAGGGTGACCCCTGGCTTCCGTGCCTGTTTAGCAAAGTGGAGGAATTTATCAATTAAATCCTTCGTCTTCCACTATGCATGAATCATTTCCTTTCTCCAACAGCCCTGCCCATGTACGCTTCTGCAGTAGGGAACACCCACTTCTAAATGTTTCCACTGCTCACTGAGCTACCCGTGGTGTCTGTATGTTCTTCTTAGCTGGCCACTGTGATCTGACCCAGGCCAGCTGGCTGATAGCAGAGTCACTAAGCAACACATGGTAGATCTTAGGAATGTTTCCTAACGCGAGCTCCCTGCCGACGCAAAATTCCCAATAAGCCAAATCAAAACAAGTCAAATTAAGAAATATCCAGGTTTAATGGGAGTTCTGCGTTCTGCACTCTCGGTGGTCCCGAGGGGTGGGGGGGGGTCATGAAAGCTGCACAATCTCGACCACCAGGAGGGAGAAAAGGAGACCACCACGTGTTCCTCTTTTGGGAGCTCATTTAAATACTCTGGGGGGGAAAAAGTGGTCCTAACCCCCGCCCCAGGGAGGGGTCAGGACCTGGCCTGCTGGGATTTGGAGTCCAGAGCAAAGCAACCCCCAGGCCAGGGACTGGGAACACGCCCCTAACTTAACAGTAGAGGAAGTGGTTTTGCCAGTTCGGGCTTAATGAGCTCTCTCTCCAGGAAAATTAGCCTCATCCCTGACAGAAGTCTTTCTTTCTTTAGTTAGTTACAAGACCTTTACTGTGCGTAGTGATAAATGTATAGTAACCCAGAAAAAGGACTGCTAAGGCTTGAGTAAAGGAGCTCACTTTGGTGACGTGAGATTTTGTTTTTTTCTTTTTGTTTGGTCGGTTTTGGTTTTGGTTTTGGTTTTTGAAACAAGGTCTAACTTATGTGCCTGGCTTGGAACTCGCTGTGGAGACCAGGCTGGCCTCAAACTTGATTGCGGCCACACCCAGCCTCTTTCCCTACTCATTTACCATCTGAAGCACTTTCTCATCCAGTATAATGTTGGCCAAGAGCAAGGGGAGTGTGTGTGTGTGTGTGTGTGTGTGTGTGTGTGTGTGTGTGTGTGTGTGTTACCACTTGTAGATCTGTTTGGAAGCTGGCGTTGTATATATGATAAAGTATCACTTAGTGGATCCATGAAGTAGGTGTTATTCTCTCTGTTCACAAATGAGTCACCTAAGAATGAAACAGGCCAAGGGACTTTCCTAAAGTCATTTAGGGAGAAATGGTTGAGTTGGGTGTTTCCAGTACAGTCCATACCGGTCTTTTCTCCAGTCAACAAACAGCCTTTTAGCACTGGGCTGAAAAGGTAGCGCGGTGTGGTAGATTGCTTGCCCGGCACTTGTGAGATTCCCAGCTTAATTCCCACCACCACCAGAAATGCGTGTCTATATTTAACAGGAAGGAAGAAGTACAGGGAAAATGTCAAAGGAGGCTTGTGGGGAATCCTTGCCTCAACACCAAAACGTGTGCTCGTTTTGACGTGGCGGTTCCATAGATGGTATTCATCAGAGAACTGGCCTCACTGTACTTTGAAAGGAATGCAGGCTTGCCATTGAACTTTGCAATACTCCCTTCGTAGTAGAAAGAAACCCTTAACTATGTAAATGAAATGTATTTGTTTCATAAAGCGTTTTCAGGGCTATCAGAGATGGCTTAGCAGGTAAAGATGGCTTTGGCCAAAGTTAGAACCTTAACTCGGTCTCCAGCACCGCATTTTAGAAGGAGAGAGCCAGCTCCTAAAAGCTGCCCGCTGACCTCCAGATGCCCACTGTGACACGCGTGCATACATACCGTAAATTAAAAGAGTAGATAAGTAAGCAAGCAAGCAAACAAAGCAGTTTAAAACCAGAGTTTTATCTTCACACGTGTAGTTATGATGTGTAAGAAGGAATATCTTAACAGAAAAACTTAGAAACAAAATTCTTACTCATAAGTCATTACAAATGGTGTCGTATACCTTGGCGATGGCAGGTATGCTTGGTGTTGGTGAGATCCTACACCCCAAAAATAGATGCTATAGTAATATTCATTTTCCAGGCATTAGCCACACACACATAAGGATTGATAAATAAATCGGTTTCAAAGTGTCACATGACAAAGCCTTAGTTCGTGTGGGAGTTCAAATTAGGAAAAGATTCCTATCTATAAGTGAAGGAATTCTTGCAGAAAAAAAAAAAGATTGTCCTGTTGGGGTAAGTATACGTGGAGGTCAAAGGGTAACTTCCCACCTTGCTTAACACCAGGTCTCTGTTGTTCCCTGATGCCTACACAAGCTTGCTGACCCTTCTCTGATTCCCATCTTCACACTGAGCACCAGATCACGTGGGATCACATTTGCACATCACTAGACCAGAGGCTTCTTGCGGGTTCTGGGCGTTTGAACCCAGGTCCACATGCTTATACAGCAGGCTCTTTACCCACCAAGCCATCTCCTCGGCTCAAAGCATAGACCAGTGACTGTGGTCCATTTTCTGTAGTTACACCTCCCACTTTATCAGTGTGTGGTATTTATTGTTTTGAATATATATTACTTCCTTCTGTGTCTACTGAGGCCCTATTGATTACCAAGTCTTGCTCTAACAATATTCACATCTGTACCTCATTAAGAAGAGAGTAGTGCATATGTATGCTTGTATATATGTACATACATATATAAAAATACATATTTAAAACTAAAAAATTAGTGCAGTCATAAGCACATATAAAGTAGATTATTCACACATAGTCACTTATGCCCAGAGACGAAAGGTACAGGGAGCTGATGAACAATCGTACAATTTGGAGCTAGAAAAAAAACTCATTTATCCTTTTTTCTTTATTAGGGAGTATGCCATAAAGACACTTTTCAAATTGCTTTCCTATTATTTTAGCTCCAGTTATGCGATCATTTGTGGAACAATTGTGCTTCTTTCTGTGAGAGATGCCAAGGGTGTTGTTAGCAGCTTGTTTATGTATGGCATTGAAAAAGTGAATAAAGTGAATGGTTTGAGCAGTGAATAAAGAGACCACGCAGATAAAGTCATGACTGAATGAATAGGAAAAGGCCATGCTGGGGCCAGGGAGAAGCTATCACATCCATTGTAAATTACCAATGCTGGTGGCTTCCTGTTGGCATACAGGCGAGGCATGACTGGAAGGTGTATTGTTATTAGGGGCACAAGTTGTCACGAGCGATAGATCCGCTACAACGGCTGAAGGGTCTCGGGACATAGCTGTTCTTGTGAGCTTGGCATATAGTAGTAGTATGCCTCCTGGAGAAAAGCAAGTGGGGTAGTAAACCTGTCAGCTGATGCTAATCAAAAGACCCATGTGATGCTCATCTGCTCAGACACAGCACAGGTGCTGATGGCAAACATGGAATCCAGTCCCCAGCGACACATGCACACACACAGACAGACACGTGCGTGCGCTTCTGTCCGTACTTGTCCGTGTTTAATTTGACTTGGAACATGAAGTTTGAGAATGTCTAACACAGCAAAGGGGAATAATTATTAAAACTGATGTCAGTCATCATGTGTCCTCTTTTGTATCCTAAGAATACACAGGCTTACCTCTGAAATCTTTTTTTAAATCTGAGAACATCAAAGACAGATTATGTCCTGAGGTCCCAGCAGCTCTCTTACTTTTCCTCTCCATATTCTACCACTGAGCCTCAAAATGTCAACATGATGAAAGCATTTATTCTTGTTCTCATTGCACCCCACCATTTTCTGGATGTGCACAGATTACCTCCTGTAGACTTAAACTACTTCCTATAAACTATTTAGAATTTTCTTCTAGAAACCAGATTGTTCCAAATTTTTCATCACATTTGTAATCCGTTTCGTCGCCTCTTCCCTCTACCATGTGACCCACCTTCATTGTTTTTGGACTGTGTATCTGTATCCAGGGAACCAGGGCACTGACAACTGACATTTTACTTGTACCGTCACAGCTCAGTGACTCTGTGTGACTAAAGCCAAACCACATCTGCTGCAAAGCAAAGTGACAAAGCTCAGAGTCACACGCCAGCTGTCCCCGCAGTGGTGACACTCATTCTGGCCTGTACCCTGAATTGCTGCATCATCTGAGTGTTCACCGAAAGAAAGGTTGTACCTAAGTCGCAAGAGCTAATTCAAAGGCAGCAGAGCTTTCCATCCTGTAGGCCAAACCCAGCCAGTAAGGAGAGATATCCAGTAGCGGAATAGAGGGGCCTGGGTGTCCTCTGCTGTAACACCCAGCAGTGGGGTGGGAACTAAAGGCGTGAGCCCCTATGTAGCTGAGTATGGGGCCGGGTTTCAGTGACCAGTGCTGAACCACTGTCTCCAAAACCTGTGTGTTGAAACATCTTAACCTTCAGGTAGACCGTTAGGTCACACGAAGACAGGTCAGAGAGGTGCCTTCTCTTTCAAGTTGGTCTCGAGGAAGCAAGAAGGCAACCAAGCCGTTTTACAGAGCCTGGGAGTGGGCCCTCACCTGGTTCCCATCCTCAAACTAAGAGAGCTCCATTTCTGTTGTTTCTGGGACTGTTCTCTGGTTTATGAGTCTGTTAAAGCTGCCTGAATAGACTACAAGACACACACCCCAGAGCAAGAGACAGGTTTAGTTCTTTTCCTAGAGGTATCGACTGAAGACAGCCTCTTTAGCTTGCTTCTCAATAGTCGTTACCAGCGAATTGGTGTTAAGCAGTTCTGTGATACTCAGAAGTAGTTTCTCACCAACGTCTGTGGCCACGATGCTCATGAGAGGTATTCCAGCTAGCATGGTGACAGAGCCACGTACGTAATCAGCACCCAAGCTTAGCTAACATCCTTCCTCTGTGTATAAACTGGGTTAACCTGGGAGCCCTGACCCTTAGGGAGGGTCAGTTATGTATTCCTATACCTCAGAATGACATTTAGACTTGGCCTTTATAATTTCTTAATTTTCTCTGATATCAAGCAAGCAAACATTTTAGTGAAAATAAAGCGGAATATTGTGTCAAGAAAATTTATGTATTTGGTACTTTGGAAGAATGAAAAGTAAGTATGAGCAAACAGATTGGGCCCGGGAGCAGACTTAAGTACCCAAAAGGACCGTTGTCTTGGTCTATTTGATGATTGTAAATGAACCCTAGACTGAGCAGTGTTTTATAAGAAGTTTATTGTGCATGGTTCTTTAAGCTGAGAAACCTAGGATGAAGATGCCTGTGGGTCCTGTGTCTAGTTGAAGGTTGCCTGCTTCCAAAACACCAGCTTCTTGCTGCCTCCTCACAAGACAGAAGGGACAGGGCACATCTTTCTACCTACTAGATCTCCAGTCTCATTCATGTGAGCAGAACCCCCTCCAAAGCCTCATCTCTTCATAAAATGCCTGACACCCACACTCAGACATAGCACCCCCCAGTGAGTGTGCAGAGGACAGCACCATTAAGCTGGTGGGTTGCTTTGTTCCTTGTTGACGTAGAACAGAATTTAAAGGCTCGTAGATGTTCAGAAAGCAGTCTGATTACAGGATCCCACAGCACTAGCTTGTGAAATATCAGGATTCTGAAGAACACCTTCCCACAGTCCCACGCTGCCTCTCCCCGGTGGCTTTAGCTGCAGAACATGGGTCGTGAAAATAATGTGTTTCAACATAACCATGAGATGCGCAGTGCAGGCTTTGGGGCATAGCCGACCTCGTTTGAATTTCCGGTCTGTAATTCTGTAGGCATTGGTTAAGTCACATGTCATCCGCTAATCCTGCTTCCTGGTCTACAGTGCTGCTCCTGGAGTTTTGTGGAAGTTCGTGACACCCTGTTTGGGAATGGGCTAGATACCGCGTTCATACTCTGTACAAGATAGCTGCTAAGAGGGCTGGAGAGATGGCTCAGAGGTTAAGAGCATTGCCTGCTCTTCCAAAGGTCCTGAGTTCAATTCCCAGCAACCACATGGTGGCTAACAACCATCTGTAAAGAGGTCTGGTGCCCTCTTCTGGCCTTCAGGCATACAGACAGAATATTGTATACATCATAAATAAATAAATAAATAAATAAATAAATAAATAAATAAATTAAAGAAAGATAGCTGCTAAGAATCCATAATTTTTTTTGTTTTGTTTTTTTGAATTTTATGTCACTTTTTCACTTTTTGCTTTGCTATTTTGGGACTTGTCTAAGGCCTCAGTAATGTATGACGTTCATACATTATTGTATTTCTATATGTATGACCTTGGGCCTATAGTCAACTAGACAGTAACACACACTATAATTTGATATCTAATGTAAAAGGTATACAATTCTTGACAATAACCTATAAATATTTTACATAGGTTGGTATTAATAGAGCCAGTTTTAGTGGTTTGGCACTAGAGAAACTGAGGCAGCTGGGTGGTAAGTTTGAAGCTGACTTGAGTCCACGTAATAAATTCCCAACCAGAGTGGGCTTTGGAATAAAGCTCTGACTCAAAAATAAACAAAAAAAATAGAAAGAGAAAGAAAAAATAACTGTCTATGCCATTCACTAAACAGGAGTTGAGAAATATTTATTTATGTACTACGGTTGTAAACAACAAAAATATTTAATAAGTGTGTTTCAGTTAGGGAACGGTATTTAGACTTATGGGGAAACCTAGAGACGTCCCCACCCTCAAAGGACTGTTTGGGTTACTTGGGAAAACACCAGAAATGTCACAAAGCGAGCTTATTTCGTTGCAAATGAAATGGTTGCTGCAGATAAGAAAGGCTTAGCACTCCGAGAGGACACCGTTGTCTCTGAAGCCCAGAGCGTAAGATTTTTGAACTTGTAATTGTTAGCAGTAATACCAAGAGAAAGGAAAGGGGTGTAATTAAGAAAAAAAAAGAGACCCAGCCTGCTACAGCGTCCAGGACAACTAGAGAAGCCTGAGGACATCCTCGGGACTCCCACATACCTTCAGTGGAAGGCTCAGACCAAGATGGGCTCCACACCATGGCAGGTTAAACTGAACTTTAAAGCCTGGGCCTGTAGACCATGGTAGCTTTGTTGTTGGAATGGCAGCAAATAGGATACATGGTTATGGAAGTCAGACTCCTCAAGAGTTCCCGTTGCAAGAGAAACGCTTGGCAAGCCTTCCTTCACCAGAGAGGGACAGTCACACTTCTTTCTCACACCAGTAAAGAATCTTTGGCTTTCTGCTGGAACAGTGATAATGGCAATGATTGGAATGTAACGTCGGGAAATGCCTGGTTTTAAAATGTGTCTTTATTCTTCTAGGCCCCTTTTTCGTGGAAGTTCAGATGTGGATCAACTAGGAAAAATCTTGGAGTAAGTAAAAAATTATAGTCTTACATCACATGAATGTCCGCAGTGACTGTCCTCTGATGTTCTTGTTCCTCTCTTATCTCTCTTGCCTCAAGCTGAAGCTGCAGACAGTCTTACTAGTTGGTGTGGTGAGTTGGGACGAGGAAGAGAACCTCACTTAGGGCCGGTCATGATGCGTAACCTTGCTGCTGTGCTCTGAATGCTTGTGCGCTGCCTCGGTGGCTTTTCGCTGCTTCTCCATGCTTGGCTGAGCTCTGAGTGCCATCTCCATAATGCAGATGTTGTCTGCTTGTGGTCACATCTCTCCTGTCCATATAGGCACCCTATTCCCATTGAAAGTCCTTGATCATTCGTGTTGGTTTGGCATTGCATTCCCAAGCCAAGGACAAAAATGCTACCCAGTCACTTTTTCCCCCAGAACAGCAAACCAGGGAATGAGAGCCTGGGTTCTCACCTGTGACAGCTGTGAAAAGAAGTCGCACGAAGCACCCTTCCGTGGGTTTGCTGCCCCATGCCTGGCTGGTGATTGCTGGCTTAACCCTGTGTTCTTTAGCTTTTTCACCTGAGAAACGGAACCAACTTCAGGCTCTCTGTTCGGTCTGCTCTCCAACCCGCGTGTTGCTTCCGGTTGTTTGTTCCATTACTGCTCTGTGATGATTTGCGAACCTCTTTCGTGCCTCCGCTTGTGCATGTGAGGATGGGCATGCTTTCGTGTCACTAGAATGTAACCATGTGGCATCCTTTTTGGATATGTGCTTTTGCCGAGCCCCACCCCAAATGAAATAGAATGGAAAGCGCACAGGAGTCCTGGCTACAAGTCACCACCCTCGTTGGTTGGTAACGTTTTTATGAATCTCAATCTCAAGTGATTTTTTTTTTAATGGAATTGTAAAAAGTTATAAGATCCACCGCCCCACAAAAACAAACAAACAAACAAAACGATAATTATTTACTTGAGCATGATTGCTTCACACCTGGAAGTCACCCCAAGCTAATGACTGGGTTCTTCTGGGAACCGGAAGCTCTTCCTGCTTTGAAGCTGAAAGAACATTTGCTGGCTTTGATTTGTGTGTCGGGGAGGCAGTTGACTTTGTTATCGTTGGTCTGGTATGGTCTGGTCTGGTCTGGGGAGTCACCAAGCGTGTCTCCTGACAATCCCGTAGAATGGACACATTCTCAACCAAGCCGGTGTGTTAACCTACTTTTGCGTGGAAACTCCTGTCATGCGCTGGTGGACTTGTGTTTCCCGAGACTTTGAAATGTGTTCTGTGTGCATGTGATCCTCAAGGACGGACCCAGGAAAGTAAACTTTCTAGTTTTCCCCCTGTGGAGGACAATCTTGGTGACATCTGCCACCGGGCAGTGGAGATCGTCACCTGCCCTCTCATCCTTACTGTTCCTGGGAGTCTGCAGACCACGGAGCCAGTGCAGTGGGTCGAAAGGAACATTTGGCTCGCCCCGTGGGAAAGCCCATTCGACTTTTGGCCAAGGCCTGGCACTCCCACGTGGCTAACAGAAAAGCAACCACAAAGCTTTGCGTGTTTTGTGCCTTTAGATTATACTTCTTGGTTTCTGGTTTTGCCTCATTAATCTGCGCGGTCCTCTCCGCAGGAAAGGGACCATGCTGCACCCTAGTGTCGCTGCCAAACTACTTGACATTGTTTCTTACAGGAGCCAGAGAAGACAGTAGGGTGGACTTTGTTTAATTTTTATATGTGTATGCATTTATGTATGCATATATCTCCGTGCCTTATGTGGAGTTGATATGTACTTACATATTATGCAGACAGACATAGTGTTTCTCTGAAATTTTTTTGGCTTCTGACTGCTGTATTCCTAAGATTTCAAATCTATGTTTGAAACTGCTAATAATACTCAGGAGACTGAGACCAGAGGATTATGAGTGTGAGGCCAGCCTGGGCTGCACGGTGAAACACTATCTTTAAAAAATGCTGCCAATAAAATAATTTGAATTCCAAGCATCTTTGTAATCCATTTATAAGTGTACGATGAGAAAGTTGTACAAAGTCCTGATGGAAACGGGTTAGGAAGGGTTTTCTTTTCCTCTGTGGCCATTCCATTCAAACACGTCCCTGGGTCGGCTTTCGTAGGTAGAGTGATGTTTTTACCCCTTCCTTCCTCACGTTATGGTTCTTACTATTGAACATAGTTGTATGTTGCTCAGCCATGATTTGCTCGTTGGTTCCAGTATATCTATGAGTATATCCATAAAAGCATATCACATGCCTTTATGCAGCTGTCTGTTGATGCCGGAGGGAAGGAACAGAGCCAGTTTCTTGCTCCATGCCTCGTGACACGTGCACAGGTGATGGGGAATGTGCTCTCCCCAAGGAAGTCTGTGACCTGAGAAGGGAACAGTGACAAAGCCCTGTAGATCCTGTGACATTTATCACCTATCTTCCTGCAAGATGGTTGCAGCCACCGCTGGTTCTGTGCCGCAGAAGGTGCAGAGCGGAGCTTTAATGTGGGTCAGCGCCATTTCTAACTAGGGCCGAAATAGTTCGGATCAGGATCTGCAGCTATACAACCTGTCTACTAAATTATGTTTTTGTTTTTTTTTAGTTGAGAGTTACTCAGAGTCTGTGTACTCTCCAAATAACACTCAACTACCTATACGTAAACTAGAAATAATACTACGTATGTATAAATTGTACGGGGCCACCAGCCTGCCAGTAATAAGTAACGAATGGATATCGGCTGCGTGCCAGTGTATGCCAGGCACTGTCGTATACGGTTCCAATAAATTACCACCAACCCTCCTGTAACTGCCAATTACTACTGTCGCAGACAAATGACGCCAAAGCTCATGGTTGTCATGTAATTTGTCCTTGCATGTCAGTTAAGGGCAGGTGCTGAATCTGAAGCCACAGCTGCCTCTTCCCAAAGCCTGTGGCTGGCTTTCCCTCCACGTCTCTAATCCCAGAACGGTTGTCGGGGGAAACCCAAATGACATCGTTTTTGGTGGACTGTCTCTCACTTTGGAATACCACTAAATAGTGCTTGCATAAGATAGGGCTGACATGCTTTTTAACCTTATTTTTTGAGTCTAATTTATGTAATTGTTTAGAAAATTACTCTTTAGTTTAAAAACCTGGCTAAAGTAATGTGTTGTTATTATAACACTGTACTGGATGGGTATCATGAAAACTCGTCTTCTCAGAGCTCTTCAATCAGAACACAGAGAAGAGCTCCATTGGCCCAGAGAGGCATACTTGGGTGTCCAGGTGGCCCTGCGTGCCCCTGCCTCGTCACCGCACCAGGACTTGTCTCACCTGCGAACCTCCCGCTAGTGTCTGCTGCCACGGACTTCGCTTGCTTCCTGTGAATGAACTCTATAGTGTTCTCTGAGACTGTGCCGCGTGCCTGCTCTAGGATTTTGTGAGGAAGCTATATGACTGCCAATGTTCACATTCCCTTCTGGTTCTTCTGTAGCGTGATTGGACTCCCAGGAGAAGAAGACTGGCCCAGGGATGTTGCTCTTCCTAGACAGGCTTTCCAATCCAAATCTGCCCAACCCATCGAGAAATTCGTGACAGATATTGACGAACTAGGCAAAGACCTACTTCTGGTAAGTTCCCGGATCATAGTTGGCCGGAGCCCATTGAAACTGGACGGCCAACGTTGTGTATCCCAAACACATGACATGGGAGGCTGTGGTCTTCCTGTGAATTTTGTTTCCAGCTGCTTGTTTTTGACTCTGGAATATCTTTCCTACCGCAGCTCTTAGCACCATGTTTTGCATGTGTATTTGGATGCAGTGTAAGAAGGCTCTGGATTTTGGGGGCACAGGCTTCTTGACAAGAAAATGTGTTTTCTTGTTTAAAGTTCCATGCTACTTGAAGCAACTTGATAATCATATCCATGCAAATGTTTTCCCCCAAAGGAACCAAGTAGCAGTTCTTCTAGTTATTGCTTTATTCAATAAGCATTTAGTGTGCTATGCACATATAAAATATCCTGCTGAAAATAAGATTCGGAGGCTGGAGAGATGTCTCAGTTCTTACGAATATGGGCAGCTTTTGCCGAGGACTCGGGCTCAGTGCCCAGCACCTTTTGGCCTCCACGGGTACCTGAGCTGTTGTGCACCTTCCCCCACGCAGACTCAAATATACACATACCTAAAATGAAGCATCTTTTAAGAAAACAAACTAAGCACTTGTGTACTATCAGACTCCTCGTTACTGCTGTCATGTATACGGTCCTGCCCTTGGGGACACGGAAGGCCCTCCTTCTGCACTGTTCTCGTCGTCAGAGCCCTGGTGAATAAGAAGTCTTGAGTTAAGAGCCCTTACTACCTGATTCACACTGTGGCTCGAAACCTGCTCTTCTCGTACCTGTCTCATCCTGCCACCCAGGCCAGAGAGGCCGCAGGTTCCTGCCATACGTTTGTCTCATGGAAGCAGGTAGCTGCTCCCAGAAGAAACACGCTATCCCTGGAGACCTCAGTCAGCTGATGGTCAAGGGCAAGGGTAAGGATGTTCCTCACAGCCTACCAGAGTATTCAACTCTTGAATAAGTTATAATTCTAGAAGGTAATTTTTAACTCAGTTCTTTGGCAATCACATTAAACCTTTTTGACAGAAGCAATATTTATTGTTTACGGTGTTTTCGTTCATTCTCATGCTGGTGACTTTGTCCCTAAAGCATAACAGTTAGAGAAAGCTTAGAAGCCACTTTTCCGGGACTTCCCCCACCCAAGGTCCAATGCACAAGCACACACTATTTGCCTTGATATGTTTCCGATAAGATGTTTTCTTTATTACAGAAATGCTTGACGTTTAATCCAGCGAAAAGAATATCTGCCTATGGCGCCCTGAATCACCCGTACTTCCAAGACCTGGAGAGGTACAAGGACCACCTGCACTCCCACCTGTCCCCCAGCCAGACCACCTCGGAGCTGAACACAGCCTGAGGATCGTGGGGGATACCATGAGCTGGTCATCCAAACATGTCGGTGGCTGACGAGTCCCCTGAGAAAGCCTTGCAGAGCAGTTGAAGATAGCTGCCTGCGGGTCTTCTTCCAGATGCCAGCTTCCGGATGGGCTCTGCTTCACCAAGGAGACCACCTAGTTTACTGTCCCAAAATCAATGCAAGAGCGATTGCCGCTTTATGTTCGTTCACCTGTTTGTTGTCGTCTGTCTGTCTGAAGAACCTGGAAAACTTCCAGATGAAGAGAAGCTGCTGACCCATCCTGCTGCCATTTCATTTTTCTAACCTTGAGTGCTGCCCACTGTGGGATGGTAATCTAGGTCTGGCTGAGCTATGACATCATCTCTGCAGCTGCTGGGCCTGCTTTGGTACTTGTGAGAGTGTGTGTGTGTGTGTGTGTGTCAGTGTCGAGAGAGAGAGAGAGAGAGAGAGGTTCCTGATCTTGTAAAGTGTTAACTTTTTGTAGACAACAAAGAATAATTGGATTTTAGAGACTAAGGTGAGGGCTTAGTACAATGAAGGTGATTGAGCAGTGTGTTTCTCTCCCGTTAGAAAGGTGAGCCTATGTCCTCAGCATTTCCTTTCTGTCCAAAAGCTTTTGCTAGCTGTAAACGATGAAGTTTTGGACACCACAGAAACAAGAAAGTGAAAGGGAGGCGAAACCCAGTATCTCTAAAGAGACTTTTTCTAAGCATGCATTCTTCTGTTTGCTCTTTGGAAAGCTGAATGTACTTGTCCTAAGTCCTGTGTATAGCACAGTACCTAATTCTTCTCTGGGGAAAGGCCCTATACGCATTTTATTACTTGCAATAGGTTTAGGGACTGTTCTTCAAATAGGTTTTAAAGATAAAGAAAGACTATATTTCCTGGTTTGAGATGTTATTTCCTTTGCATTTCTTGTTATTTAGTTTTTTTGTTGTTGTTGTTTTAGAGAGTTGCTCCCTTCTCTGATTTGGAGATGGTTCTGACTAGAGACAGGAATGCCATGAGGTTCTCTCCACCTTACCTTCCACCCCATGCTTTCTGCCGTGCATCTGCCTCGTTCTGATTTGTCTGTACACCTTCTCCATCGCCAGCACGTCCAACACATGTTCCTACCATGCCTAGCTGAGGACGGATTGCCTAGCTGCCCGCTACACCACACCTCTGCCTGCCCACTGTCTTTCACTGAATGCTTTGCTACCAGCCTTGTTTATGGCTCATGGCTCCAATTCTGCAATCCTAATAGGGTCCTCCTAACATTTTCTTGGTGTGGTCTTCCCACCTGCTGTCACCGAGGCTGAGGTCACTTGTTCAGTGTGTCCCCACCATATAGATTGCTTTACATTTTTATAGAGTGGATTGTGGATGAAATGTCTAAGGGGATGGGTGTCTCTCCCCCTTTGAGAGAAACCGTTTACTTTCTCTCCGTCCCCTGGATGTGCTGTTTTCTGGTGCCTTGTGCTTTCTGTAGAGCCAGCCTGGGCCAGGGCTTCATAAACAACTTTCCCTTGCTGTCTGCTCTCAGCCCTCTATATTCCGTGCCACTTTTGCCTTATCCACAGGTTTAGTGCACTGGTAATTAGAAAGCACAGAAAGCAGCTTTGGGGAAGTTTAGCTGTCTTTTAATCATGTTCGGAGTGCATGTAAGTAGAAACTAGATCATGTTTCAGCATACTTGGACAGAATGACCGATGTCAGATTCAGATGGTGTATTCTGAAGCCTTGCTGAGTTTTTTTTGCAGCTGAATAATGCTTGTGATTATCTTGGATAGAGGTGAGTTAGGTGCCCTTCCTATGAGCTTTGGGGGCTGGGAGTCAGTCTTTTCCCTTTTTAATACATGTATTACATTCTTCTGATTCACCTTCTTTAGAAACAAGTTTTTTTTTTTTCAAAAGCAAGATTTAAAAAAAAAATCTAGGTTGTGTGAATGTCCTGTGTATCATCATTACAGCCCTGGGATGTGTTGTGAGTGCCGTCAAAGCTCAAGATAGGCTCGGAGCAGCCAGCAGGTCTACCCTAAGTCTCACCACAGCAGTGGGTTCTGCTTAGCCTTGAGCAAGGCTCAAAATGTAGGCTTTTGCTGGGGCCTAGAAATTGAATATAAAACTCACTTCACCATGGCCTACTCCTTTTTGGATTAGCATCCATGTGATAAAGTGAAAATAATTTTGAGGGATTTGCTTTTGGAAAAAAAAAATAGTGTCTCCCCCGAATTGCTTTGTTTGAGGAAAATATAGCTGTCTTAAACTGGAATCTTTTAGTATTCTACAGAATTTTTAAGGTATAGTATTCAACTTCATTATTGTCATCTGTTTGGGGCTTATTTCTAAGTAGGTTTTGGAGGGATTGTTGTTTTAGGGGGGTTGATTTTGTTTTGTTTGTTTTTCGAGGCGGGGCTTTTCTGTGTAACAGTCCTGGCTGTCCTGAAACTAGCTCTTCTAGACCAGCCTGCCCTCAAACTCGCAGATATCCTCCTGCCTCTGCCTCCTGAGTGCTGGCACTAAAGGTATGTGCCACCACCAACCTGCTTTAAGTAGTATTTTAAGTCACAAACATTTTGGAACTAGAAACTTGGCATATTGTGCCAGAATGATCCAGAAAGGACATCCCTGCCTCTCTGGACCTCATCTCTGCCCCAGCTCTTCATTCATGCAGTTCTCTGGGTGTCGGGAACCTCGCCGTTCCGGCCCTTAGTAGTACATGGAAGCATAAGGTGGAATAAAGGCTCAGTGAGCAGGGCTCACCCTGGGGCCTATGGATTCAACACCTTTGTCACTAACGAAAACCTTCTGCCCCAGGGTTCTGCTGAAACAGCTTTTAGTGATGAGAAACAGGTTTGAAATTACTGTAGAAATAGTGGAAGAATGTACCTAACCGCTTCTCTTCAGGGTTTGGTCCCGGGCCCTGGCATTGCAAGACTGTCTGGAGTTGTAACATCCTCTTCAGAAACAAGAGGGGAGATTTTCCAAGTAGTCCCCATGAGCTCCCAAGCTATCTTGTGAGGAGTCCTGACCGCCCCGCCACCCGGAGACACACAGTCTGTGGGTGCCCGGTGGGATGCAGCGTCCCACTTTGTCCCTCTTTGAAGAAGATGGGCGCTCAAGCAGCAGAGAAACTGTCCCCTGCTTCTCACGATTTCCTCTCAGAATAGTAGATTTGAATTTAGTCTCAGGTGATTTACTTCAAACAGCCCAGAAGTCCTCACTTAAAAACCGAATTTCCACTTGGTCATTTTTAGTGACAATAAAAAGTCTAGGATACCTTCTGGGTGTTGCCATAGACTGCTTCTCTTTGAATAGAAAGGTGTGCAGATGGCTAGCTGGTCAGCTAGTTTGAGAAAGTCAATAGGACCAAACATTTTGAACTTTAAAGTATGTCCTGAAATGGTTTTCGAAAGACTTTTATTTGTCTGTATGTGCCACTGTGAGTATGCCAAGCATGTTGCCGGTGCCCTAGAGTCCAGGAGAGAGTGTCGGATCCCCTGGAGTTGGAACCTCGCTGACGTGGGTGCTGGGAACTGAACTGTGGTCTTCAGCAAAATCAGGAAAGAGCAGGACTCGATTTTAACCTCCGCAGCTCCCGTGCAGTTATTTTTTAAGGGACCATAGCTGCTTCTATTAAGAGCTACGCCCTACTAAAGGCAGTTACAGCCATTCTCATTAGGGGAGTTAAATCATGTAAGTGTTCGAGAACCACACGCGTGCGCACTCACAGATACACACACACACACACACACACACACACACACAGGGTTTCCTGTGTAGCCATGGCTGTCCTGGAACTCGCTTATAGATCAGGTTAGCCTCAAACTCAAGTAGATCTGCCTGGCCCTGCCTCTTGATTCCTGGGATTAATGACGTGCACCACCACACCCAGCTGTCTGTTTTTATGAGCTCACTTTCTGAAAGCGCACTTTTGTTGCACAGCTGAGTTCAGCAGATAGCACTAAGTCCCTGTAATAGTGAGCACATACTGATAGCCTACAGAAGAATGTACAATTTACATTGTATCATGAAAATAAAAATACTATATGACTTCTGAATCTTAAAAATTATGGAATAGTGGGAACCAACACAGCATATTCAAAGGGTATTTCCAAATTTACAGACTTTTTGAATAATACACTTTTGCCTTTAAGTATATCCTAACAAAAATTTTAGGTCATCCAGCACTTACAGACTTGGTATGTCAACAAAACACATTCTGTGGAGACACACAGAATGGTTGGTATTCCTTCCTCGTTTTATAGGAAGAAAGCAGCCACCTGAAGCTATACTCAAAATATATATACATGCCTAAGAACAGGCACTATAAAAAATGAAAATTTAAATGGCATTTACCTCCTCTTCAAGTGAGAATAGACAACTTAAAAGCCTTATCCAAAAATCCTCCTTTGTTTTGGGGGGTAAGTCTTGTTATAGAAGCCGGGCAGACGTGCTGCCTGCAGCCTCCTGCCTCTTCCAAGCACTGGATTGCACATCTCAACCATATCCAGTTTGGTTTGGCTTTTTGTTTTGTTGTTTTTTAAGGACATAAGCCAAAGCTATTCTTTTGCCCTACTGTCTTCTGAAAGAGAGGGGTTTAAAATTTTTTGTTTGTTTGTTTGTTTTGTTTCGTTTTGTTTTTATTCAGGACAAGATTTGTGTAGCGCTGGCTGTCCTGGAACTATCTTTGTAGTTCCAGGCCTTTAACTCACAGAGATTCACCTGCCTTTGTCTCTCTAGGGCTGAGATTAAAGGCGTGTCCCGCCGCCCATGTTCAGTTTTTAACTGTTTCTCTCAATTTGCTTTTTTGAATTTTGCTAATGAAGTACTGAATTGCCTTTTCCAGATATTTTTCCCAGGATTTTCAACAAGGTAAATCTAACTCGCTGCTAGAATATCCATGCCTCTGTGACCCCCGAGAAAACAGCCACCTGAGAATAAACTGCTTTTGCTCAAAAGTTTAGAAATACGGTTACAACAATTCAAAAAGAAAATGGTGAGAATGGAAGGTAATTTAGAGTTGGTTTGGTTTGGGGGCAGAAGTCTATTAAAATCCACAGTCCCCTAAGATTTAAGTGGGGTTTGTTGTTGCCGTGCCTTCCACAAGGTGGCACTCTCAGAAAAATCTGACCAAGGCTAAAGAGATGCTCTAAAAATAATACTGCAGACTCTTCCCACACATCCTTAACTGTCATCTCGCGTTAACAGCTGCTTGTTAGCTAGTTTCTGAGTAACTAACATCTTCATAATATTCCACAGCTTACACGTCTGCTTGTTAGCTAGTTTCTGAGTAACTAACATCTTCATAATATTCCACAGCTTACACAGCTGCTTGTTAGCTAGTTTCTGAGTAACTAACATCTTCATAATGTTCCACAGCTTACACAGCTGCTTGTTAGCTAGTTTCTGAGTAACTAACATCTTCATAATATTCCACAGCTTACATAGCTTCTTGTAGCTAGTTTCTGAGTAACCAAAGTATGCTTAAGGGTGACATTTTTAAGAGATGAAGGATGCCTTTTCGTTTAATTAGGAGACCCCAATTACCTGTAGTTCTAGGGTGTCCAGCTGCTTCACAGATGAAGCCAACCCTCATCTGTAAAGAGGCTAGCTTTGTTGGAAATAAAAGGCTCCTTTAGGGCCCCAGTCAGGACGCCACCCCTCCACCCTCCACGGCCCTTTGACAGTGATTCACTTCTAAATTCAAGGGAACAAGATAAGCAGTGCGTCAGTATTTGAGTCCACAAAACTTTTCGTAGAGAACTGCGGTGCTGAACCAGCTCTAAACAAAAGAACTGCTAGTTTTACACTCTGGTATGAACCATAATTATAAAGCCCTAAATTCTGTGTTTGTATATATGTGAACATAGCAACTCAGGAAGACTTTGGTTTTTCCACTATCAAAGTCAGTTTTTTATACTACATTTTGAATTCACATTTCTGCTCAAAGACCCATCCCCCTTGAACCAATCATGACTCCGTGCAGAGGGTGTGAACAGATAGGGTATTGCAGTTTCTCTGGCACACCATGACCAAAAGCAGTTTATTCCTTCTGAGTGTTACACACACACACACACACACACACACACACACACACACACCCCACCTGTTTGACGTCAGTCCAGAGTGGCAGACAGGCAAGCCTCAGTTCTTTACACTGAATCTAAGTGCTACGCCGAGCAGGCACTGCCCAGGCCCTGAGAAAAGTTTGGCTCTCTCCACCTGTCTGCTTTCTGCAATCATTTTGACGCACCTAAACCTGAAGCCCACAAGGCAGAGTGACGAAGCAGCCGAGCCAGACCCCGAAGATGTTAATATGGGGGAGGGGCAGTGCTCCGCTGCCTTCTGTTGTGCCATCTTAGGAAGCAAGGTGCCCTAGAAACATACGGCTGGCCTCTGGGCATCAGTAATGACAACCGAGTTTCCTCGCTAGCCCGGGAGTAAAAATGCCGAGGACGCTGCACTGCAAGCCCCAGACCAGGCGCCTCACACTCAGAGTTTGTCTTTTTGTTTTATTTGTTTTAGATATATAATTACAGAGGAAATGTTTGTTTTTCTGTTTTCTCTCCTGCTACACACATGGTGGCAAAAAGTTATTCCTGGAAATATTTCATTTTGAAAAATTGCTTTCTACTTCATTTGGCAAAAGTGTATAGTTCTTTAGTTCCCCATTTCTTCTCTCTTTCTTCTTCAGTGTGCAGATTATCCCTTGAACAGAAAGGGGGTTACCTCTGTAGAGGAAGCTTTTGTGTGAAGTGTTGAGTTACACAAATAATTCTTTTAGACTGTCAGATGGGGGGGTCTTTTTTGCTTTGTTTTCGGGGGACACATAGCCACACCTACATCTAGCCCGGATTGAACACAGTTCTGTAACTCCTAACTCAGGTAGGGTTTAGTGACATTCTGTTGATGAGCTAAGGCTAAGGGGCCCTCTACCCATACTTGATGTTTTTAGTCTTCAGTTCTATAAAATTCAGCAGTGTGTGTTAGTCAGCAATATTTCTGTGGTCACCAGCATGTCTTGAGTTTGACCTTAAGTCTCTGAATAATTAAAGTAGATTGTTTCTTGACACACCCCACCTCTGCCAAATCATGTATCTTTTCACTCTGGTCCTGTTTGTAGCAGTATATTCACGTGTAGTTCAGCTCTTGTCTTCATTATTTTCCTATGAACAGTAATAGATGTATTAGTACACAGAATTAATAGTGTACTAGGAACAGCACTTAGCAGATGGGGAATTTTTTTTTATCAAGTTCCACATTTACATAAGTTATTTCTATTATTATTCATGCATATTATTTATTGCTAAACCACACCAGTCCCGTGCAAGCACAAGTAACGGCAGATACTAATGCTCATCATGATGGTCTTGATGGAGTGAAGGGAACAAAATTACAGCGATACCCCAGATAAGCTGCATGAGTTTAGCATGATTACAATTTCAGTTGGTTAGGGGTAGTACTTCTGGTGTCTAGGTGTCTTATGTTAAAAGAGGCAAAGCCACAGACTTGTAGCTGTTGCTTCTGGCAGATGTGTGTGTTTAGTGTAGTGTAGGAATAATTATAGGAAGTAGTAAGGTAGAGAAGCATGTAGGGACTGCCAGGTGGCCAGCAAAGTGGATGCCATGCATCTGGGTGCTGCTTCCTGACTGGTTCTACGAGAAAAGCCTCTCCTGTGCCCTTGTAGGTGTCCTGTGGAGCAGTGAGGACAGGTGGTACTGTGGAGAAGGGAGCATTGTGTGTGTGTGGGGGGGGGGGTCTGTAGAACCAGAATGCCAGTTTATGGCAGGCGACTTTGCTGTTTATGGGAGCAGTCCACCTTAGGGTCGCTCGTTATCTGGGATCTTAACAGCCAGACATTCCCAACAACTCAAAAGCCTGTTGTGTTTCTGCTGTGTCTGGTCTCAGCTGAAGGTTAATTGGGCAAGTGTTTGGTCAGGAAGAGCAGTGTGTGTTAGGGCACAGTGCCGCGTCCCAGAGTGCTTGTTAGCAATAGGGACTGTTCCAGGGTTGTCCTCTTTTAGATGTAATGGTGTGCTCTGTTTGTATTCCCATACAGACTAGTTGAAACTTGCTTCTAGGCTTTAGCCAAGCCATTGTACACCACAAGCTGCTTTTTGTTTGACTTAGAATAGAAATGTTTAAAGGTAAAAAGAAAACTCCATGTGGACATCGGGCTCATTGTTTTCTGGACTGAATTGTAGAGGTCCCACACATTAGATGCTAATCTAGGCTGTGGAAGCCAGCCCAAGATGTCCAGGGCCCCCACACTGTACATCCCACCCCTGAATCTTGTCCTTCCTTCCCGGAGGTGCTCATACCACCACCCTGACTTGTCCCTTTGATGCTCCCCGCCTCCTTGGCTGAGTTCTGGGCATCAAGCACTTGATGGGTGATACTTTGAGCTTGCCTAGGCCTGGCTACCACCACCCCCACTTTGCCTTTGGTTGGCCATAGTCATCAAGAGATAATACCTGATACCAGGCACAGACTGTACTCATGATGTCAGTCATAAATGCCCCCTAGTGTTTTTCTGTGCATCCTGATCTTTAAACCCAAGTCGTGATGCAGAGTGTTCATTGTTGGCTGTGGTCCCAGGTGAAAAACATTCCAGGCTGCTCGACGCTGTCCAACTGTCGGCTCTGCTCATAATGTGTTTCATCAGACTTGAAACTCATTCTACTGTTTTGATTTCACGGTGCAGACATCAGGGTGCACATTCTCTCAAGGTGCATAACTATTCTCATTCCGTTTGCTCATATCGCTATAGAATGCTCTGTTTTGGTGCTTTGGGTTCAGCAGGTCAAAGAAGCAGTATCACTACCTAGGACACAGTCTTGCAGGCACTGGGCAGGAGTCTTGGTGTTGATGTTGCCTCTGCTCTTCTCTGTGCCCACTAGATGAGGTTAGCAGGCTGGCCGACCAGGTCCTACCAGGGGCCTTTCTTTGAGTGGTCTGTGAAATGCGGTATGCACTCAAGGGTGAGTGTGGCACATCCTCTCTGGCTGCCCTGCCTATCCACGTTACTAGCCCTCAGGAAAATGACCCTAGGGTATATAAATATCAAACAGAGGGTTGGGCCAATAGACCTACGTCACTCTAATGACACGCACCCCCCTCCATATGAAACCCTCCTGAGGAGAAGCATGAAGGACATCTCTGAAAGTAGTGGTCAGTTTATCCAAGCCCTTCGCACTTAGAAGAGTGGGAAAGTGGGGTGCGTGCTGTGTCCGTGCCATCCAAAGACCACAACCTCTGTGGAATCTCCCATCTCTACAAGTCTCTTTCTGAGAGCAGCGTGGTACGGACGGGGTGGGAGTTTCCAGGTGAGGGAGCGCTGCAGTCCTCACTCTTGATGGGAGAGGAAACGGGCAGGAAATCAAGAGGGTTACAGATCATTACTCCTTTGGAAACTGGATTTCTTACTGGGTGCTAGACTGCAAATTTGGTATTTATTGTCAGGTAACTGAATTCATTGCTTTTCAAAACCGCTGTTCAAACTCCACTGTCCATTGGAATCACCTGTGTGCCCGCTGAATTGGTTGACGCCAAACCAGAAACTGGTTTGTACATTTGTCATACCTTTTGTATTTCTTAAAATAAAAACAACGGTAGTTCCGGACTCCTTCCTTAGAGGTGGATTGCTATACTGGCTGTTTGTCTTTTTACTTAAATGGGTATAATTGCAGCAACACTATTGCATTATAGAACGTGTTAGCACAATGTGGTGTTAGACTTTTCAAAGAGGTCCTTTATGAAGGATGTGCTCACTGATAGGACCAGCTCACTGAGCTTACAACTCATTGAACAAATACTGAGTGGGCGAGCAGGTGACTGCTGAACGCTTTAGATAGAAATCAATAAAAATAGGTGCAGTGCTTAAGAGCTTGCAGTAGAGAGAAGCTACCATGAGAAAGATTTGTGTCACCAAATTGGTCCAGTAGAGATACCCAGGGGTTTCCTACAAATAAGGCTTGATAAGCCTAGGGGAAGACGCGGTGGATGTGAGTATTTGCTGCGCAAGCATGAACCACCAGATTCAGACTTCCGACCCCCACAGAGAAAAGCTGAGTACGGGCTGCTTGTCCCGTGACCCCAGCATTGGGTGGCAGAGACAGGTAGATTCTGGGAATTTGTTGGGCACCCTATCTAAACGTAACAGGTAAGCACTGGTTCAGCAAGAGATCCTGTCTTTCAGGAACAAGGCCTCTGGCTTGCGCATGCGCATACACAGACATACCTTCACACCAATGTGCATGAACCACACACTGGGGAAAAAGTGAAGCAAGGTTCACTGAGGGATGGCTCAGTCACTAAAGTGCCCAGAATGAAACTATGAGGACCGAGTTTGAATCTCCAGCACCCACGTAAAATCCAGGTGATGTCACCTCTAACACCGATTCAGTTAGTTTTTTATATAATAAAAACCCAGAGTCAGATATTAGGGGGTGAAAGCTGAGCGATCAGAGAGGCAGAACAGTCACCCTCTGGCGAGTTCTTACCTCAACTAGTGCTCAGATGGAAGGAGGCGATCCTGTCTCTCAGATGGAATGCTGTCTCTACAAAACCTCAGGCTCGTGCTCAGACTGAATCCTCAGATTGCACTAAGCTCCAGTGTTCTTCCACCTTATATTCCTCTCTCCACCGAGCCATAGTGCGCCAGTCTCCACCTCCCTAGTGCTGGGATTAAAGGTCCCTGGGAAGTAGAAAGCAGAAAAAGACAAGATCTAGTATATTGGGAGCATGGGGACCTTGGGGGAGGGTTGAAGGGAGGAGGAGAGAGGCAGGAAGGGGAGCAGAGAAAAATGTGGTGCTCAATAAATATCAATAAAAAAATTAAAATACTAAAAAACGTGGTCCCAAGTCCTGGGATCACCTTTGTGTGAGCTCTGCTTCTTTTAGACAGATTCAATCCTGTGTAGATTAGGGTGGCTTTGAACTCACAGAGATCCTTCTGTCAAGTGCACAGACTAGAAGACAGTTAAAGAAGTTATAGAAAGCATGGGGGAAGGCCAGGTGGTGGTGGCGCACACCTTGAATCCCAGCACTCAAGGCAGGGGCAGGAGAACTCTGTGAGTTCGAGGCCAGTCTGTCTACAAGAGCTAGTTCCAGGACAGGCTCCAAAGCTACAGGGAAACCCTGTCTCAAAAAACAAAACAAAAGAAAAGAAAAGCAAGCTTTGGGGAGCATTAGAAAAATCTGCGTGGCTTGATTGTGGTCATGGTTACATGGCTACATAGTTGTCAGTATTCAAACTGCACTACGAGCTGGAAAATGTTCTTATATGTAAATTACAACAATAAAACTGATTCTTAATAAAGTTAAAGATGTCATGTTCAATGCTAACAAAAGCCAATTTGGAATATTTGACCAGTGACTTTCATAGCTCATGAGTCTCGTCAACGAGGCTGGAACAAGAGGAAGATTGTAGCAGAGCTGTGACCCATTGATTCAGCTGAAGCTCTCATGGGCATGGGAAATTTTCCTTCCTGACTCACTTTCCTGGTAATTTCCCCTCCTTTACCCACTAAAAGAATTCAACCTAGGGCTTATAAAAAATAAACCAATTAAAGTGAATGATACATTTTTCAATGGCACATTTCTTTAAGCACAAACTCTTTATTGATTTTGTACAATAAGAAATATGGTTACCAAGAGCACTTAGATGGTCATGTTGACAGGTCACTGTTTGAACTCTGCACAGGCAAAATTGCTTTCCAGACTTTACATGTCAAGTGTGGTCTCCAAGGGGAATCAGCTGAGTGGTCCGTGAAAGATAAAAATTTCTCTACCCACGGAGGGCTAGGGAGATGGCACATCTGGTAAAATGCATGCAACACAAGAATGAAGGCTGGTGTTGACGTCACAGAGCCCTCTTGGAAAAACTGAGTGTGGGGCCAGCGCTTGTTATCCCAGTGTTGGAAGGCAGAGACGCAGATCCCCGGGGACAGCAGGCCACTCGGCTCCTTGCCAATGAGCGATACTATCTCAAAAACGAGGTGCATGGCTCCTGAGGTTGAACCTGAGCTTCACCTCTGGCCTACACTTTCACAACCCACTCACTGACACACTTCACGATATGATTTGTCAGCCTTACAGGTCAGCAATTGCTGAACATTTCATAATAACCAAACTGTCTCATAGAATTTCTATTGCTATGATGAAACATCATGACCAAAAGTAAGTTGGGAGAAAAGGGTTTATTTGGCTTATACTTCCACATCACCATTCATCATCAAGAGAAGTCAGGACAAGAACTCAAACATGCAGGAACTCAGAGGCAGGAGCAGATGCAGAGGCCATCGAGGAGTGCTACTTACTGGTTTGTTCCCACTGGCTAGTTTAGCTTTCTTTTTTAAATTTTTTTTTTGTGTGTTTCCCAAGGCTGATGAGAACCAGTAATTTTTCTTATTTATTATGTATACAATATTCTGTCTGTGTGTATGTCTGAAGACCAGAAGAGGGCACCAGACCCCATTAGAGATGGTTGTGACCACCATGTGGTTGCCAGGAATTGAAGTCAGGACCTTTGGAAGAGCAGGCAATGCTCTTAACCACTGAGACACACACATACATATGCACATAAATAAAAATATAGCTGTTTCTAAAAAATAAAATAACGGGGGCTGGAGAGATATACTGTTTTATAGTTCATTGTTTTCCAATAATATATAGTGGCCATTTTCCCCAATCAACACATGTAGCTCTACTTCACTTTTGAAATTCCTACATGATTTGTCAAGGCATGAGAGTGCCATACCTTAGTCATTTCTTTTGTCATAAATATCAAACTTGATCTCCCCAAACAAAAGAGCTGCCTAGGTTAATATCATTACAGTGGCTGTTATTAGATATAAAGTGTCGTGCTTACTTCTCCAGCCTAAGAATACGTACACCCAAACAACAGACATCTGAGGTTGTAGATTGTCTAACATCTCTTTCCATTCAAAATCCATACGAAAATAATTCAGAGTGTAGGAAAGTCAACCAGTATATTATTATATTTAGAAAACAACCCATGTTATAATCAGTGAGTGCTATTCATTTGGAAAATCTCTACCTAAGAGGGTTATTAGTATAATTATACTGTCATACTTGACTATGTCCGTTTCCTTTAACCCAGGAAGTTCTGGCTTCCCTCTCAGCTCTCACAGTCTACCTGAAATGCAATTTTCCCACCCTCCCTTGTCCCCACCAATGACAGTGTAAGGTTGTACGGGAAGCATCAATTTCCATCTTTAACACAGTTGTGTTCAAGTGCTGAGCAACTCAGCTTTGCTACTGTGGAACATGAAGCCACAGGACTTGGCTTCCCTACCGTCTATTTTTCTCAGCTGAAAGATGAAAAGCATTGGGGGGGCAGTATGTAATTCACAAACAAACAAAAAGAGCTGTCCTCGCTTTATTTCCAACAGTTGTACCAGCGCAGGCACAGGAAGAGTTGTAGTAATCTTAGTTTCCCCTAGAATGAGTATTTCGGCGCGTAAAGAATGGAAGAAAGCTAAAGCCAATGGAGCGAGGTGCCTTGGCACAGGCTCCTGGGAACAGCAGGCGGGCGCTGGCGCCGGTCTGTCCTCCGCACCGCCAGGGGGCGCTGTGGCGCGCGCGGGCCCGGGAGTGGCGGGGCGCCGCTCTCTGGGCGGGGCGTAGAGGCGGTGGGAGGACTTGCGGCGGGCCGCTTCGGCTTCTTCTCGGGCCTACTCTATCCGCGGCTTCCCGCCCCTTCAGCCGGCCACCATGGGGAAGCGGGACAACCGCGTGGTGAGTACCCGGTGGGGGAAACCGAGGGATGCCGGGGGGCCGGAGCGAGCGGAAGCCGTGGTCCATCGCGGTCGGGCCAGCGGCCGCGGCGGACTCACCTGCGGACCCCGAGACCCGGCGCCTTGCGGTGCGCGTGCGCCGTGCTCGCCTCGGCGCCTGGGTCGGCGGGCTCTGCGAGCCCCGGGGCCGCTCGCCCCGCTGCGGTGAAGGCCGCCGGTGCGGAGAGGCCGAGGCCCAGGCGCCACGCAGCCCGGGCGCGGGGGCCGGGGATGCAGGGATGAGGGCTTCGGGGTGTTCGTGACTTCCCTGAAGTCACAGCTTGACCACAAAGGCGCGTGGGTACCCACTGAGCTGCCTGTGACTTGATGGTGCTCCCCGTCTTCCAAACGTCGGTTTCTGTTTTGGTTCCTTGTAGTTCCGTAATGGAACCTCTTAAGTCGAGAACCCTGCTTCTACGGTTCAGGAATGTAGGAATGTTCTTTCCTCCTGGCTTCAAGAAGAGGCCACGCCTTGTCTGGACCAGAGAATAGAGTTGAAGTGGCCGTGTGCACGCCGGACCCCCCCACCGCCAACCCCGAGTTCGACGTCCTGGATTGCTTGGGCTCTTAGGCTTAGATATCATCTCACTTGTTTTCTGGAGATGTTTCAGTTTTGTTTTCATTGGTGATGCAGTCTTGGTTTTAAAGATTATTGGATTGCTTACAAACATTTGTTTCTTACAGAAATCCAAAATGTTCCATTTTACTGGAAACTTTTCATTTATACATTCCTAGGGCATTTGTGAAACATGAAATCAGCTTTGTTTACTGGTTCGTTTGACAACTCTGTACTGTTGTGCTGCCATAGCACAGACTGTTCTGGCAGCATTTTGTTTGTATTTCAAAGATTATAAGACCGAAAACATTAATTCAAGAGGTGGGAGGTATAGATCTGATGGAGTCTGATTCGTTGAGGACAGGTTGAGGCTGCTTAAACCGCGACCAGAATTCGTATCGTTTGATACTTGCTTCAGCACCTCATGACTCTGGATTTTTTTTTTCTATAAAGGCTCACTTTTTAACAGCGCCTTTAAATCCCAGATATCGTATCCATTTCCCACACATGTTCAACTTCTCCATTATCAACATCCCCCACCTTAAAGGTACATTTATTTGTTCAGGTGAACTTGTGGTTTATATTTAAGGAATCACACCATGTTGTGCATTTTATGTCTTTGGACAAATTAATAATGATATGCATCCATCATTGTGATGCATTGTCACGGCTTGGAAAGTCTCTGCTGTGGCCATTCCTGTCACTTAAGTTCACGACAATCACTGGTTTCTCTATTGGCTCCATAGTTTTGCCAGGACTTGATTTTGAATACTTATCTCTGAAAATACTAGCTGTGCTGTTGTTGTTTAGAGATGGTCTCAGAGACAGTCCAGTTCTTTTTCTTTCACCGATGATATTGTCACGATGTTAAAGATTATAGAGTTTCAGACTTAAAAAAAAAACAAACCTTTAGGGTACTGGAGGGAGTAAAGCCTCGAGGGCGCCCTCGTTCTCTCTCTCTCCCTCTATCTCTATCTCTCTCGCCCTCTCTCTCCCATGTTCGTTATGACACAGTGTCTTTCTGACATGGAACTTTGTAGACGGGGCTGACCTGTACCCATCTCTGCTTCTGGAATACTGGGATTAAAAGTAAGGGCCAAGGCCAGGCAGTGGTGGCGCACGCCTTTAATCCCAGCACTCGGGAGGCAGAGGCGGGCAGATCTCTGTGAGTTCTAGGCCAGCCTGGTCTACAAGAGCTAGTGCCAGGACAGGCTCCAAAGCTACAGAGAAACCCTGTCTCGACTGCCTCTGCCTCCCTAGTGCTGGGATTAAAGGCGTGTGCCACCACCGCCCAGCTTGAATTAATCTTTTTAAAAATAATTTATTTTTATTTTATATTCATTAGTGGGTTTTGCCTATATGTATGTCTGTATGGGGATGTCAGATCTTAAAGTTGCAGGCAGTTGTTAGCAGCTGCCTTGTGGGTTCTGGAAGAACAGTCAGTATTCTTACCCACTGAGCCGTTAAGCATATAAAATGGTGAAGGGAATGGCCTGGAGAGATGGCTCAGCAGTTGAAAGTACATACTACTCTTGAAGAGACCCATATTAGGTGGTTCACAGCCGCCCCTAACTCCAGCTCTCAGAGATCCAACAGACACATACAATCAAACAACAAGGTAAATAAATGTTTACAATGATAAAATAGTTGAGGGGAATGTCTTCTCATTTTGGTGCACATGCATTCATTTTTTTGGTTGTTGGTATTGATTAAAATGCCTTTTTATTTTTTGGCAACTGCTTTTGCTTTTCACTTTATCACCTTGGACATCTTTCCAAATCATAAACTTTAGATCCATTTCTTTTTCTTTCTTTCTTTTTTTTTGTTACTACATAATATTTCATTTAAGGGGCATACTTTCAGCATATTTCATGAATCCTGAGTTGATGATGGCCCAAGTGTTTTCAGGTTTTGCTGCTGTAATTTAGTTGGGATGGTCCTTTTATATAGTTGCATTCTTTAGAAATATTTTTTACAACTTTAAAACTTTTTAAACTTTAAATGTTTTACCATTAGGGACTACTAAAATGATTTCAGTTAAAGTATTTAGTGCTCTCAACCCCAGAAAACCTAGACAACAAAGAGGACCCTAAGAGAGACGTAGTTAATCTACGTGGGAAGTAGAAAAATCAGATCTCCGGAGTAAATTGTGAGTGTAGATCATGGGGGACAGTAGAAGGGGGCGGGAGGAAGGAAGGGGAAAATATATAACTCAATAAAAACAGTTTTAAAAAAAGAAAAATGAAAGTTGAACCATATTTAAAAAAAAAAAGTATTTAGTGCTCTTGGAAAGAACCTGGGTTTGGTTCCTAGTACCCGTATCTCATACTTAATAACTCCGGTTTCAAGGATTTGATACCCTTTTTTGGCCTTCAAAGATGCCTGTACACATATGATACACAAACAAGCAAGAATATATACCTAAGCTAAAAAATAATTATGCCAGGATGTATATGAATCATACTGCTTTACAATTGTTAAACTTTTTTAAATTGTTAAAATTTTGCATTGCATTTGATACCTGTAACTTGCCTTGATTCTCTAAACATTCCTGACATTGAGAGCTTGTAACACTCCTGCTTGTAAGAAATTTATGTCAGATTTGTGAATTATTCTGAGTAATTAATGAGGCAGTGTTGTCTTGGTGGAGGTAATTTTCAGCATGTGCTGTGCATTGTGGTTTTGCATTTTTTACTCTGTCAGAGAAATCTGGAAGTCTGTCACATTTGTTACAAAGGTCGAAATGTTGGTCGTTTTTACAGGTCTTGTTAAATGCAGCAAATACAGTGATTTCTTTCTTTCTTTCTTTCACAGTGTTAAGAGTAAAAGAAAGGCCTTAAAATCAACCTGAGAGTAATTATCTTTAACCTAAGTTTCTATCATTTAAACATTTATCGACTTGATTTACACTTGGGAAAGCTGAGTGTGAGGATCCGGAAGTTGAGACTGGGCCAGGTGTGATGGTTGCATGATTATAATCCCAGGCTGAGGCACGGGCGTGAGAGTTATGGACAGATGCAGCTACTTAGGGAGATGTGTCTCGAAACAAAACAGACGTTATATCTATAGCAAGTTTTAGTAAATCAGCATCTCTACTGTAGTAACTGTAAAATACAGAGCATGTTTTTTTATTGATTCGTGTGTGTGTGTGTGTGTGTGTGTGTGTGTGTGTGTTGACGGAAGGCTATTAGTTTGTTCCCGGCTGCTCAGCCCTGAAATAATCAGTCAGAAACTATATTATTTGCAACACTGTTTGGCTAATAGCTTAAGCATATTGCTAACTAGCTCTTACATCTAGAATTAATTTCCATTATTTTATGTTTTACCATGAAGTTCGTGGCCTACCGGCAAGGGTTCTAGTTGGCAGTTCACTCCTTTCCCCTCTGGTGTCTCCTTGGTGTCTCCTGACTCCACCTACTTTTTCCCAGCATTTAGCTTAGTTTTCCTCACCTAGCTCTATTCTACCTAATCACAGGCCAAGGCAACTTCTTTATTCATTAACCAGTAAAAGGCCCTCCCACACCGTGTGTGTGTTGGTGTGGACGTGGATATAGCTCCCACATGAGTTGATGCTGACTTGCCTAGTGTGCGCAGAGCCTTGCCTGTGACCCCAGTACCTTGTAAAAGCAGATGTGGTACCTGCCTGTAATCTCTGGATCAGACCCAGTCATCTCCCCATCCTCAGCGTATCTTGTTTTTGTATAAACATACACTTGACAAGTATTTCATTCAACTGCTTCTCTTGAGCATTTCAGTTGGTGTGAAAGCAAAACGGTGGGGCTGGAGAGATGGCTCAGAGGTTAAGAGCACTGCCTGCTCTTCCAAAGGTCCTGAGTTCAATTCCCAGCAACCACATGGTGGCTCACAACCATCTGGAATGAGGTCTGGTGCCCTCTTCTGGCCTGCAGGCATACACGCAAAAACAGAATATTGTATACATAATAAATAAACATTTAAAAAAAAAGCAAAACGGTGGAGGCTGATATGTTGTTCCATGTATTTCATGCATCATAAATTTTACTATTTTTCCCCCTTTTGAGACAAGGTCTCGTGTTGCCGTGGCTGTCCTGAAACTTATTGTAGACCAGCTGACCTTGAACTCACATAGATTCTCCTGCCTCCTTTTCCTGAGTTTAAAGAAATGCCCAGCAACCTTCGGCATTTTAAAGTGTAGTTCATTGCCATTAGCTGCATTTGCAGTGCTCTGCAGCCTCTTTCAGAACTTCCGTAACCCCAAGTTTCTCTCATCGGGTAAGCCCAGTTCTGCCCCGTCAGACACCTCCCAGAAGTGGAACTGTGATGCTGGCTGGTGTTTGTCTGACGTCATTAACATAGCTGTTTTCAAGACCTTTCCAGATACGGTGTTAGAATTCGATTTTGTGAAAATTGAGTGGGGTGTGTGTTGTCTTTTTCTAGTCACCCGTGGATGCTATTTGTTGTGTTCCGCCCTTTGGCTGTTGTGAGTCTTGACTGCTGCAGAGAGCGCTGGTGGTCTACTAGAGTCTGCTTTGCATTTGTGTGGGGATCTGTAGTTCCTCAAATTGGAGGTTTATGTGCTGATTCTGTATGTAACTTTTTGAGGAGCAACTGAATTATTTTCTTTAACAGCTATTCAGTCTTATTCTCCCACCGGCAGTGCACAAAAGGCCCCACTTTCTTCCCATTTGTAACAATCCTTGTGATTTTCTGGTTCTTTGATAGTAAATAGCCTTCCTACTGATACTGAGCACTCTTTCTTGTGTTTATTGGCCATTGACAATGTGTCTGTGGAGAAATACCTATTTTAAGTTTTTTGCTCAGTTTTAAATTAGATAATAAGGTGTTTTGTTGTCTTTTTATCAGGATATGGTTTCTCATTCTGCAAATTGTCTTTATTTGGGGCACATTTATTTCTTGCACATATTAAATTATTTTGGGAGGTTGGAGAAATGGCTCAGTGATTAAGAACACTGGGTTTGAGTTCCAGCACCCACCTGGTAACTCACAACCATCTGTAACTTTATTCCCAGAGAATCAAACGCACTTTTCTGACCTCCACAGGTCCTGTATGTACACAGTGCACAGAAAGACATGCAGGCAAAACACCCATACATTTTGAAAATTATTTGGGGTGTTGTTTTGAGATAAAGTGTCACATAGCTACTCCTGACCTTCCTGCCTCTAGCTCCTGACTGCTAGAATTGCAGGTATGTGCCACTGTGACTGGCCACCATGTTATGAAGTCCTCTTTGTGTTGTTGTTGATTATAACTTAATTTTTTATGTTAATTTAAGAATAAAATTGCCATTACTATGTACTAGGCAACTTAGCAGTAAGGCAGAATTAGATCATTTTTGTTTCTTTGGAAGTGGGTTTCTTTTCTATTTTGCAAGTAACATAGTGTGGTAACCTTCTCTGGGCTATTGGGTTTCAGGAGAAGTTACCCTAAAGACTTCAGCAGGTGAGAGGCATCATTATTTTTCAGGTCTCTGTTAAAGCAACAGCATCGTGAGTTATATGGAGTATCTACTTACCTCACAAATAATCACGGCTATGTAGAAGATTGACTTGAGTTTTGTAGTAAGTTGATAGTCAACTTGTTCATGCTTAGTTCGATATAGTCATTTATACTAATGCTGCTAGATATAAGTGTCTTTTCTTAGTGGTTATTTTAATGGAATTAATTCTTCTTTCCTCAAGGCCTACATGAATCCAATAGCGATGGCTCGATCAAGGGGTCCAATCCAGTCTTCAGGGCCAACAATCCAGGATTATCTGAATCGACCAAGGCCTACCTGGTATTTCTCAGTTTACCTGTTCATAAAGTTTTTTCTTACTGCCTTTAGTGTTTGTTGAGCAACTTCCGGATAAAAAGATTGTTTACTTATTTTTGAGAATTTCATACATAAGTATTGTATTTCTATCATTTTCATTCTTTCTTCCTCCTCCAACTTTTTCTATTCTCCACTCCCGCTCCTTCTCAGATTCATGGGTTCTTTAATACCATCACACATGCGTGTACCGTACTACATCCTGGATCACATTGTGTTCCTCATACATGCATGGGTTGGAAAAGCTGGTTGATACTCACTTTCTCTGTCCTCCTACACGCCCCCGGCTTTCCTGTGGCCTTGTCATCCAGGCCGGCCTGTCATCTGGTGTCATGCACAGCTTGTTTAGACAGCCATGTTGTGACTTCATGGATGCCTTCCCCTGCCGAGTATAAAAGACACTGTCCCTCAGTGGGCATCTTGGTTCTGGGTTTTTAAAATCTTTCTGCCCCTCTTCTGTAATTTTCCCTGAGCCTTACATGTAGAGGTGGAATTGTAGATGTACTAATTTGGGGTGGTCACCATGGTTACTTGTTCTCTATGTTCTGACCAGTTGTGGGTCTTTGTAGTAGTCTCCATCTGTCACAAAAAGAAGCTTCTCCTTTGAGGGGTACGATCTGCCCTTATCTGGATGTGTCTTTAGAATGTGGTTAGAAAGTTTATTGGATTGGGGAAATGGTGTTAGTTGTTTCCTCTCCAGGATCTGTGGCTGTATTAGCCATAGTAGTTGGCTATTTGCAGTATTAGCCATGAATTCTGTCTGGTGTGGGCCTTATGGCCAGTTAGCTGATGACTGCAAAGTAAAGGTATCACTCTTGCTCCACTGGGGATATGCCGTGCTCATCTTTGTGATTCGTGGGCTTTCCCACTGGGTCCTCGCCCTTGGTGGACTGAAAGCACCTTCAGGTACTTTCAGAGCTGGTCCTCAGAAAGGAAGCTCCTGGTCAGTTCCAGCTTGATTCCTCCAAGTCCTTTGTCCAAAGTGTGTGATCAGTCTGCAGCAGGAGGGTCTTACGTTTAAGTTTTGGGAGCAAAGGTGGTGGCAGTAGCCTATATTGTTTCGTTTCAGGAATCTCTGACCAACAACTCAGGGAAGTTTCCCATGCATGGCGTTGAGTATTATTATATAATCTGTGGCTCCTTCCCGTAGCATTATCACCCTGTGTGAAACAGCTCCCTTTTTATTAGGTTCTGTGTTTGCTTGATTCTTTGTTTTTTGATTTCTTTGTATATCTGAATATTGATATTTTATCAAAAATTCAACTGGCAAAGATTCTCTGTGAGCTCTCTTTTCACTCAATTGTTTTCTCTGCTGTACAGATTTTTTTTTTTTTTTTTTTTTTTTTTTTTAGTTTAAATGAGGTCATGTTTGTTGATTGTTGCCTTAATTCCTGGGCAGATGGAGTCCTATTTAGAAAGTCCTTTCCCGTCCCTGTATCTTGTAAGGCACGGCCTGTGTTTTCTTCTACCACTTTTGGTCCTTCTGCTTTCACGTTGAGCTTTGATCCAGCTAGAGTTCATTTTTGTTCAGGGTAATCTATGTGGATCTAATCTCGTTCTTTTACATGTGGAAATCCATATAATGAGTGCTGATTCACATGCATGAACAAAGCAGGCATGTTTGAGAATCTGGCATAGCAAAAAACACTTGGAGGAAGCTTTCTCCTATCACCTTTTTCTGTAGCCTCTGAAATGTCTCACTTAACCTTGCAGGGTCTATGCTGTTTAAAATCGGCAGTGGGATGAATGAGGTACTTTTCATTGAGAGTCACTTAGCGGTTAACAGGGACTAACAGGAATACTGTACCACGCTGTTCCAAGTTCCATCAGCTGATTCAGGCGAGTCAGAAATAAGGGAGGAGTAGCTCTCATCTTTTGTAAATACATGGTCACAGTTTCAGGCAATATTATTTAATATTTCACAGTCCTGAAGTGACAAATCACTAGCTGTAGAGTACCATTAGATCCAGGCAGCTGTAGTTGATGCTTACTATATGCTATAGAGAATCCTTTCAGCTCAATGTCCACCTCGTCCAGTATGCTGAAGTATTCTTAACCACTGCAGCATACCAGAGAAGTTCTCCAAAATGTTATTTTGCCTTTAACATGGTAAGAGGGGATGGAATTTAAAAGGGAAATGCTCAAGAAAGCATTTTACCCATGAGTTAGAAGCCTTTAAAACAGCCCACAGGTTATATAATTCATAAGAGCACTTAGAGGATTGGCAAATAATCCCACTCCTAACAAGATTCATGGCCAAAGGATGTTAGGTACTGTTGAAAAGGGAAACAGTAGAAAGTCAGACATGGGCTTGTAAGGATCTTGCTAACAGGGTCATACAAGACACACTTAATTCCTCTAGCAAGGAGTTATGACAACATGTGGGATATGACCAGCTCAGAAGGCTTATTAGGTGATGCCCAGGATTTTTATTGCTGGTTAGTCTCTGCCATCACATTCTCAAATTCCTCAAACCCAGAAAGAAAGCAGATACTCGGCCTAAACTGCACTGTGTCACACATACTAAGTTGAGTCGGAATAAGCTGCTCTTCATGAGGGAATGGTAAGACCTCCACAATCTAGCTCCAGGATGCCCACCTTAGGTCAGTGGTCCAAGAAGGTAGGCTGTATCAAGCCTTTGGCGTGCATGTTGAGTGTTGTTTTATGTCATGGGACTTAGCAGCAGAATGTAGCATTGAGTAGGATAGACTCATCTTAACGCAGACAGCTTGTGGCCTGAGCCAGATAGATGTCTTACTTTCTCTGAATTTGACTAAGGCTTTTAGGTACCTATTGCTGGGTTGTTGTGAGATTTAGTCGAAATAGTATTTAAGTGATCTGGGTTTGGAAGAGGAGTAATATCACCCAGTGATATTTATTGTGATATATTTATCATGATATCATGATTATTTACATAGTTGTACACAAAGAAATTTGAACTATCAGTATGAGAAGGAGTCTGAGAATATGAAAATTCTAACTATGAAAATGTTATATACAGAATTTTGTCTTGTTTGTGTCCACCCACTTAGACTAAAGTGCAGTGCTTTTGAAATTGTATTTGCCATTCTGTTTTTAAAGGGAGGAAGTAAAGGAACAACTAGAAAAGAAAAAGAAGGGTTCCAAAGCTTTGGCTGAATTTGAAGAAAAAATGAATGAGGTTTGTAAATGGCATCTTTTAATTGTTTCACTTTAATAAACCAAGAATTTGAGTGTTACACTTTAGGCTTTAAGGGTATTCTATATTTTATAAATATTACTGTTATATTTGAAGGCAGGTTCGTGAGTAAATTAATACCTTCTATAAAAATAAGAGAACTCAGTAAAGGCACTTCCTCGAAAGCCTGATGATCTGAGTTTGATTCTCGGAACCCACATAAACATCAAAGAAGAGAACCCACCAGTTGCCTTCTGGTCTACACACATACACCATTATATGTGTGCACCCACACACCTCATACCTGCCCACGGTAATCATAATCATACTTTTTTTTTCCTTTTTGGTTTTGTTTTGGTTTTCAACACAGGGCTTTTCTGTGTAGCAGCCCTGACCATCCTGGATCTCTCTCTAGACCAGGCTGGCCTCAAACTCACAGCTACTCAACTACCTCTGCCTTCCAAATGCTAGGATTAAAGGTATGTGCTACCACTGCCCGGTGATACATGATACATTTTTTTATTGGTTTGTTTTTTGTTTTTTTTTTTGGTTGTTGTTGTTGTTGTTGTTTTTTAACCCAGGCATGGTAGCACTAACCTTTAATCCCAACACTTGGAAGGTGGAGGCAGGTGAAGCTCTGAGTTCAAGAAATGCAGGCAGATTTCTGAGTTGGAGGCCAGCCTTGTCTACAAAGCAAGTTCCAAGATAGTCCCAGGGCTACACAGAGAAACTACATTTTACATAAATGTATACACAAATGAAAATAAGTAAATCTTTTTGTTTAAGAAGGAAGCTGAGATAAATAGCTGAGTAGTCTAAACTAGGAAAGAGAATAGGAGCTTCTAATGGTGTCTCATAACCTTCTTGCAGAATTGGAAAAAGGAACTAGAAAAACACAGAGAAAAATTATTAAGTGGAAATGAGAGCTCATCCAAAAAAAGACAGGTAACACCCTTTTTGTTTATTGTCATTTTTCTCATGGATTTCATGATGGTGTGTTGATAAATACACTTGAAAATTTCATCTACTTATTCAGACTTGTGTTTCTTTCTATTTAGAGAAAGAAAAAAGAAAAGAAATCTGGTAGGGTGAGCAAAAGTTTTCTATTTTTCTAAATGTTACAATTAAGAGCTATTTAAAAAAGTAAGCATGATTGATTTTTACCTGTATGCTAAAAGTGCATAGTAACTTAGACTGTAGATGAGTCCTTGGGCTGTGATGGGTGATGTGAAGGGGGTCACCTCCCTCATAACCTAGCAGTTCTCCTGTTGCTGCTAAAGAGGACAGTTGTTGATCGTCGCTCATGTTGTCACTTTGTTGAGTTTAGAGGACTGAGATGACTTTTACATTTTAGTTTCTAAGTCCTGTGAATATGGCATCTGTTTCTTAGACACTAGATTGATTTCACTAAGTACTTGAGTGACCTAATAAACCAATTCCCGCATCTCACAAGCTTTAATTGTTTTGTGCTTGGTCAAGTATTCATCTTCTTCTTCATCGAGCTCTGATTCTTCCAGCAGTTCTTCAGATTCTGAAGATGAGGTAAGGTTTGCTGTGGTTCATGAAATAATGGGTATCTACTTCAGTGTCAAGGGGACTCCTGATGTACAATTGCTGCTAGACATGCTGATTTTAATTAATTGTTCATAACCTAAAGTGCCCGTATAGGAATAAATGAAATGATGAAATGTTTAAATATTGGTATTAAGTTTTAAGTTTGCTTTGTCTATTTAAAATAATAGAATTATTTGTTTTATAAAAAATCTAAAATACTTTTGACCCATTGATTAGAATTACATAATTGAGATCACTTGAGTCTTCTTCACATAGAAAAATGGCATGTTACATTGTTACATTATGATCTTCATTGAGCCAGGTGTGGTGCTGCACACCTTTAATTCCAGCATTCAGGAGGCAGAGGCAGGGCTCTGTGAGTTCAAGGCCAGCTTGGTCTACAGAGTGAGATCTAGGACAGTCAGGGCTGCACAGAAGAACCCTGTTTTGAAAGATTAAAAATAAATAAATACATAAATATTCATTAACAGAAATATGTTTATAAGTTGGTCTTTTGATTAAGTTCTGGTCATTACTACATTTATGATATTAGTTAAATGGATAAATTATATTCTGAAACAGAAAGCAAATATTTCTAAATGTTTTGTGTAGGATAAAAAACAAACAAAAAAGAAGAAGAAAAAGAAGAGTCGTTGCCATAAGTCTCCTGAGAGCTCAGTGTTGGACTCCGACTCGGACAGCAAGGTGAGACTCAAGGCACTGAGTCCTGAGACCAAAGGCTCCATTGTCACTATGATTAGAAAGAGCACGTTTGGTTTTGTACTTTGAGATTCTGCACCAGTTGACTGGTGTATTTAATATTGTACATGTTGTATTTATTTATTCCCTGAGTGCTTTCATATACATGTTTCTGTGTCTCCCAATCTTCATGATAGTGTTCTTTTATTTTCAAAAGATATTTGTAATTCAGGGCAAAAAGGAGGTGAGAGCTGAGCTGATTATCTTTTACTAGCTAGCCTGGTGTGCTTTCTGTTTGACCAGATTGGTTCTATACTGACTGTAATCAGTGGTAGACAAAATGAAGTATTGGTACCTATTTATTGAGGTTGATTTATTCCTGTTGGAGAAATGTAGTAGAAAGCTTGCTTGACATTCATGAGGGAGACTGGGGTCAAGCTTCAGTACCAAAAAAGAAGCATTAATTCCTAGGTCCTATCTCCAAAGTCTGATTGGGATCAGAAATAGTTTGTATTTTTGACAAATGCCCTACATGGGTCTGATGAGGAGCACCCAAGGAACATAGGGGCTCAGGAAACTAAATCTCCTGTTGAGGTTTCTGAAAGATTTTCACTCGCCCTGGGAAGGACGAGTTCTGACAAAGTTCCCAGTGTAGAAAATCCTTGATGGCTGTTGGCTCTCTCTGTCATAACGCAGCAGTCCTCTCATCGTGATAGTTAGTGTTCATGGAAGGCCCTCACGGGTAATGCATTTACCCCTTTCAGTAACCTTATGAGGGAGCTGTTTGTTAGTAGTTAGAACTAAGGGAATAAAAGCAGAATTTTTGATGTGGACAGGAGACAAATCAGATTGGTGGCTGGCAGAAAACCATGTGGATTATAGAACTTCAGTGCATGTGGCCATAACAGGCAAAGACAATGGCATGAAGCCCCATATTAAAATAAGCCGTGTGGATATTGGATACTGTTTTAGGGGTACATAAACTTTATTCAGTTAGATAACAAAAAGGTCTTACATGTAGAGATACATATAAAATAGTTGTTTTTCGAGACAGGGTTTCTCTGTGTAGCTTGGCACATGTCCTGGAACCCTCTGTAGACCAGGCTGAACTAGAACTCAGATCCGCCTGCCTCTGCCTCCCTGCTGCTGGGATTAAAGGTGTGCGCCACCACTGCCAGGTTCATAGATTGAATTTATTTTCAAAATAAATTCTGATATTGAAGTACACTTTTATTAGTCGTGAATCAAATCACTTTGGGGGAGTGCTACACTTGTACTGTGTCTCTTTGTGTATTTGTGCAGGATGGTTCAAAAAAGAGAAAGAAGTCAAAGGATGTGACTGAGAAAGAAAAGGTAACTATTTCTACACTGCCTTCCGTGACTAACAGTGATGTGTACCGCTAACTATTTCTACACTGCCTTCCATGACTAACAGTGATGTGTACCGGTAACTATTTCTACACTGCCTGGAGGTAGTCTGTCACAGCGCTTCCATGACTAACAGTGATGTGTACCATAAACAAGGGGTTTCATATTAGTGCGATGGTTCTTTTTAGCTATGTATTTATTTATGAGATGGGGGCTCGCTGTGTTGTCCAGGTTGACCTTAGACTCCTGGGATCTTCCTGGGAAGCTGGGGCTCTGGCCACGTGGTCCCCACTATAATGTCTTTATTAATAATATTAATTGGTGTATATCAACTGATAGAAGGAGAAAACCATGTTTATTTTAGTAGTTACTTGATTTGGTATTAACTCCTAATATTCAGAAAAGTATATATGAAACTAAAACTTAAGTAGTACAAAACTGAAACAGCTGTATTGTGGTTTTGAAGTACTTCAAAGTATTACATAGAGAATCTTACACACTGAACAGCCACCCTAATAGTCACTAGAATTACTAAGTGGTTTACATTTGCTTCTGATGTTGCTTTACTGTTTCAGAGGCAGTGGTCCTGGAGTTAATGTGCATGCTTCTCACATTGAGCACATAAGTATAAATGTATTCATAGTAGCATCCAGTGTTGTGTGGTTTCCAAGAGTATCAAGTTCTGAAATCTGCTTTTTTATCTAGCATTACTGCTGACACTTAGCCTTGATGTTTTCAAATTTATTTCTTTTGCTTACAATATTCCATTTATTCTCCACCCTCCTATGGAACATCTAGATTGTTTTTATTTTTAATAATTTATTTGTATATGTGCACCATGTGCATGAAGGTGTGTTTATATGGAGGCTAGCAGAGGACATGGTTGTTGTAGGTTCTGGCAGCTGAACCTCAGTTCTCTGCATAAGCAGCAAGTGCTCGTAGCCTCTGGGCCACCTCTGCAGCCACCAATTGTTTACAGTTTTCAGGAAACTGCTGCAATGCACATTTCTTTATACTCTGAGCTGTTTTGCTGTCCCAGAACTAAGATGTTTTAAAATGTAAATGTAGGAGTTAGGACATTGGCTCAGCAGTTAAGCTTGTTTGTTTCTCTTCCTGTGTTGTGAGTTTGGTTCACAACACCCTTATAAGCATCTGTAACTCCAGCTTCAGGGGATCTGACACCCTTTTTAGCCCCATGAGTACCTGCACACAAGCATGACATACCCTCTTGCATACAAACATACATATGAATACAAATGAAATAAAACTTGAAAAATATAATACTCTAGATATAACATTATTTTATATATATATAATACTCTAGCTATAACATGATATATATGTGTATATAAATAATGCTATTATAAAGGTATTCTTTTAAATCATAACAAGTAATTGCCAACTGGTTGTCTTTTCTTACATCATCCTGAATAGAAGCAAAGGGATTAAAATACAAAGGACTTAAATCTTTCACCATCTTGGTCTCTTATGACCTTAAAATTGTATCTGCTAATTTAAGGAAATTATTATCTAAATAACTTGTTCTTAACCTTCCTAATGCTGCAACCCATTAGTACAATTCCTTGTGTTGTGGTGACTCCCAACATAAAATTATTTTTGTTGCTACCTCATAACTATAATTTTTATACTGTTATGAATTGTAATATAAATATCTGTCTTCTTAGAATCTTAGGCAACCCTGTAAAAGGATTATTTGACACCCAAAAGGGTTGCAACCCACATATTGAAGACTGCTGATGTAAATGGATATGTAGCTACTTGAATTTATTAAATGAAAGTATTGGTTTAGTGGAATTAAAAACTTAAATTCTGGCAAATGTCACTATGTTTAGAAATCTCTAAATTTAAAACTGGGTGATTTGTAGAAGAACTACTAGGATAGTTAGAAGAATTTTTAAATTTAACTTAGAAACGAGATATGGGGCTTGTGTGATGGCTCAGCAAAAAGAAGCCCTTGATGCAGACTTGACAACCTGAGTTGAATCCTTGGATCCCACAAAGTTGCAGGAGAAAATAAAAATACTCTGTGAAGTTACCCTCACTGATACATACAGACATGTGCCTGCCTACATGCAGATATACATGCACATAACAAATTTTCCGTTTGGACATAGAAGCATAAAGTTTTTATGGCAGAGTTTTTAAATTGGGATACATGTATTTGTTTTCATAGGACAATAAAGGAGCCAGCAGGAAAAGAAAGCTGTATGAAGATAGAGCACTGACCTCTGAGTCATTGTCAGAGGTGGAGTGTGAGGAGGTGAGTAAAGAAAACTAGTTCAGAGTGAGTTTTAGAATTTTATGACTGTCATTTTGATAATCAGTCATGCTTTCCTGTGCCTTTCCAGTTGTCATTCTGGTCACATGGAGGAGACTGCAGCCAACTGAGGGCCAGTCGTGGCTAGAGTAGAAAGAGTCAGACATGCTGATCACTTGTGTCTCACATGTTCTCTGGGCACTGCCAAAGGAGCTGATTTCCTGAGTCTGGCTTCGCTAGGCTTCTCTCCTTTGGTGTCCACCTTGCCCAGCTGTCTTCTCTGCTTCACAGCTCCCTGCTCCTTCTGTATCTTCCTGTTTGTTTGTACCTCTCTCCTTTTTTACTTCCTGTTTCTGGTTTCTGGTGATGGCCCTCAGAACCATCATACCAGTTACCCCATCTTATAGTTGTAAGTTTTATTCTTTTTGAAATGAAACTTGTAGCTAATAAAAGCTAGTTACACTAGTTTTTATATTACTGTCCCTTACTAGAAGAAATGGAAGTACATAACAATGTATAATCTGACGAAATTGTATTTGAATATATAAGCACTCAAGTAAGTATGAGACTGGAAGGTAAAATCTTCAGTTTAGACTAGGGTTGGACCCTTATACGTGGCCACCAGTCAGTTTCCGGAATGACGGACAACATTTCAACAAGCTCTCAGAGAGCTGCCACCCAATTGCAAGCAAACAGGATCTAATGTATGTGTTTGTTCCTTTATTCCTCATTCTTCCTTACATTGTCAGTGACATTTTTTTATGTGTTTGTGCCATGTATCTAACAGGTATGCCATTCAGCTGAATAGCTAGGCAGTTTTTATCTTCTAGTATTGTTATATTTCACACTAATCCAGTATATAATAAGGAATGTTTAACAGAATACCTTATTTGTATTAACATTTAATATACATGGACTCTGAGGGCTGAGAGACTGCTCAGAAGTTAAGAGCACTGGCTGCTCTTGCAGAGGTCCTGAGTTCAATTCCAAGTAACCACATAGTGATTCACAACCATCTGTAGTGAGATCAGATGCCCTCTTCTGGTATGCAGGTGTACATGCAGATAAGGCCAGCCTAGGTTAGAGAGGTTTTACACACACACACACACACATGGGCTTTAACAACTTTCAGTTTAATTTGAATTCAGCACACTGTGCTTTAAAAGGTCAAAAGGAAATACAAAAGATACAATCATTGTTATTTACGAGGATTTTAACCTGCTGCCCTATAGTTTTAACAGTACAGAATTGAGAATCAGGTCTGGTCTGTGCTATGCTAGAGTTCGTGATGCCTTCCCACAGTTGCACTACTTGTTCTTGGTGCTGAGAGACAATACAAGGGAAGACTTTAAAAACTTTTAAAATCTTAATTTATGTTTCATTTATTGAAGCTTTATTGATACATAACAGAATTCATAAAAATATAGTTTTTATAATCAAAATTTTCTACATGTGACTTGAACATGTAAGATATATGTACTAAGTAAAAATGACATGGTTGTCTTCTATTCACAAACATTTCAACTTTGTAGGTGCAGGCGAAAAGGAAGAGAAGTGGCGAGGTGCGCGAACAGCAAGTACCCTATGTTCACAGATACCAGCAGGACCACTGTTCTGTGTGTCTCTTTGGTTTGGTTTGTGGGGTTTTCTTGTTTTTTGGTTTTTTGAGACAGGATTTCTCTGTAGCTTTGGAGCCTATTCTGGAACTCACTCTTTAGCCCAGATTGGCCTTGAATTTACAGAGATCCACCTGCCTCTGCCTTCCTAGTGCTTGGATTAAAGGCCCATTGTTCTTTAATGTCACCTTAATTCTGCTGGGATCAGATGAAGACTGGGAAGAGTGTGTGTCCATCACCTTCGGTTACTGGATGGGGGAGAAGCAAGTAGGCTTTGGAAAGGGGAGCAAACAGCTCCTGACCCCTTTCAGAATCTTACTGTCAGAAATACAAGTTCAAAACTGAGAGTAGTGGCACACACCACTAGGCATGGTCTAGTTCTTAGAGAACAGAGTGTGTATATATATATGGGGACAAGAGTGAGTAGCTAAAGAAAGCCTCCCCATGGGCCTAAGGGTTTAATTCAGTGGTAATGTACTTGCCTTATATATGCAAGACTGTGGGTTCCACCCTTGTACAGTAAATACATTTAAGATTTGGGGATTTTTTTTGTAGAATTCTATCTAAGTACATGCTTTAAACAAACGAACGAACAGCAGCTCTGTCTTCAGCATCCCCAAGAAGGCAAGCTGCAAGGTTCTTCTGTAACAGCAGCAGAGGAGAGGGATCTCTGCCTCCCTTGCTTGCATACCACTTTTTTCTCCTGAATAGCCTCAGCAGTAGCCTCGAAATGATGCCTTTACTTCTGTAACCGAAGCGCTCAGAGGAGGAGTTAAGTTCAGTAAAACTCCAGCACCCTTTACCCACTAAGAATGTGACTGCTTTTCCAGAGCAGTGATTTCCCTGTAAAAATCAGGCATTTGACTAGATATGGAGGTATGTGCCTGTAATCCTAGCATCAGGAGTTCAAGGTTCAACGCCAGCCTAGGCTACAGGAGACCCTGTCTCAAAAAAAAGTAAGCTTATGTTTTATTAAAAAAAATATACCTTTATGTATATATCAGTATTTTGTATTAGTAGTTAGTATTAGCAATTAAAGTAGTGCTGCAGTCTGAACAGTACAGTTATGCTCCAATTTAAAAATATTAAATACTTGGATCCTCACAAAAACTGCCGTTTCCCTAAAGCAGCTGCATCTTGCTGTATTAGAGCTGTAGCTCGCTTTCCTTGGGAAGCTGTGTATCACATGAAAGTAGCGACGGACAGCATGGTTCAGTTGAGTCTTTTATAGACATTTCTGTTAGAAGTGGTCCTGCACTCCATAGTTGTGGTTATGGAGGTTCTCTAGAATGCCCTAACCAGCTTGGTTGCTTCTCTGGTTATTTATTCTGTGGTAGCTGAACTGTAGACGTGACAGTGTTGTTTTCAAATGGGTACAGTCGTAATGCCTGCCATGGGTTGTCTTTCTTTACAGGATAAAGATAAAGCCAAAAAGAGAAGGAAGCATAAGAAGCACAGCAAGAAGAAGAAAAAGAAGGCTGCCAGCTCCAGTTCAGACTCGTCATAGCATCGGGAAGACCAGGGTCCCTTACAGGGTGCAATGGTGAAGGAGCTCTTAACTGTGAAGATAACGACATACGTAGTAACGTGCATGAATTCCCTTGTGTTTAGACCTGTCCTGGACTAGTCAGTAGCCACTTGAATGCTGCTGTATGAAAGGCCATGATTGTTGCCTGCTGCCTGAACACCTTTTCCTCTCTCCCAGTGCTCGATGACTCTGGGGGACTGTACTTTGCAGTCGTATTAGTGGTTAAGATATTTGGAATAAAGCTAATATTTTTTACTAGATGTACTTAGGATAAGTCAACAGAAACAGTCTGAATCCATCTGTAAGATGTGACCAGAAATAATGAGGTGACTCTAGGGAAATTTTCAAAGTAGGGGTTACATTAATATTTCAAAATTCGTATGCTGTAGATAAGTGTATTTTAATTTTCCCCATGTATATTTTGATTTACTTGGGGAAGGAGCTTTTAAGGGGGGGTTGGTTTGCTATCTCTTTAGCTACCAGAACAGCGTGCCTTTGATCTCACACTACTTTTGTGGACACAGTAGCCATGCTTCCTGGGAGGTCAGAGCTGGGCACCATCAGTCCTGCCCTTGAGTGAGGTTAGTGATATCCATTGTATGCTGCTTTGAATGAACCAGAGATACTCGGCCCTTTGCAGCATGAGAAGCCCCCACAGCTCTGGCATTTACCTCCACTTCAGTAATATCTGAATGTTTCTTAGGGTTAGATTGTGTTGTCATTTGATTTAATTCTGCCTACACTTTAACTTTGGAGAAGTGTTTAGTAGACACTGGTACTTTCTGAACTGATAGCTAACAATTCTAAAGTGGAAGTTTTATGCAGGTCTTAACCAGTCAGAAGGGGTTATGTAGCCAGTGATAGCTACTTTATGTTTTGTATAGATTTTGTTTAGGCTGCAGTGTTTAACTTTTAACTCCTTACTCTTGCTGTCTTAAGTTCATTACTATGTTTAGTGGCACACAAGATATTTAGCATGTAAAAAGCAGGACTTTTGTTTTTTGTTTTTAACAGCTTCATATTGAAGCTAAGACTTTTACCACAAACAAGTTGAGTGGCAGGCTTAGTATGCTGTATCTTGTTACATAAAGCTGTTGCCAGAATCTTAGTAAACAGAATGTTTTAAAAGTTTGTTGTCTTTGTATATTAATAACAGATTATGACATGTTAACTTACATGAAACTACATTACTGCTCTTTCTGTGTCATGTTTTACTGAGATTTTGTGCCTCATCTCTGAGTTATTAGGAATGTTGAAAGGAATTGATAAGTCATTTTCATTTTACACTTTTATATAATCAGGTAATATGAATATAACAATGTACAATTTGCCTGTCAGAGTGTGTGCTAATTATAGTGGAATATGCACAGAACATTTTGGCATGAAAGAGGCTGAATAAATAGCTATTTTACTTAAAATAGCTGTGCTCTTATCTCCCTTTGGGTCACAGGTAGCTACAAAAGCTAGTGATAAATACACCCTCAGGTTTTTAGTGATAAAATAACACATTTCCTGGGAGGTTCCTTAAAATATTTCCTACTATAGGGTATCAAAACATTTGAGGGACATATGATACCTCCTCCAAAATTTTTTTTTTTTTGCAGAATTGATGTTCAAGACTATTTGGCCAGTTGTTGGTGACTTTTCCTAGGTGTACAGGGGCTGTTTATGGGTTTGTCTAGATATGACAGTTATAGCCTACAAGAAGCAGCTGTTTGTTGGGCCAGAGAAGGTGGGAAGCAGGTGATTTAGAAGAATGGTGTGTCTTTTTCAGACTCTGTTGTCTAGGGCTCACCTTGGTGTTTGGTGGTGACCGAAGCAACTCTCCTGAGAAGGATGAAAGAATATTTATGGGGTGTTGTCCCTTATATTAATTCAATGACTACAATAATGTGTAAGTTAATAACATACCTTCTTCCTTTTTCCACCAAAACTTGCCTTTTCTCTTTTGGGTGATTTTATACCAAGTTGACAAACAAGGCGCATCTCTTACTGAATGACAGCTGCCAGAAAGTGATGAGTGTCTGCTGAAACGTTTGCTGTCTTCATACCAGCGCTAGCTTTTTTGGGGCACTTAGGAGTCCTTTGGTTGCCCTTAAGTGTTTTAAGTGCCCTAAGAGTGTCCAAATTTAATTTTACCCAAAATACAGATTTGGAGTAGGTGACAGCCTTTGAAGGAGCTATTCATAGCTTTGGAAATTACTGCAATCTAAAGAAGGGCTTTGTAATAATTTTTAGTTATATGTTCAAATAGAGAGAAAAATGTTTTGAATTTTCACTGAGGAACTATAAGTGAAAATACCATTTTACACGATCTTAAATGTAGAAGTGGCTACAGTTTTCAGATACACAGAACTTTAACGACTTCCCTGTATATGTACTGGCTGGCAGCATCCATTTCTTTATCTTTCCAGCTGCTTGAGAATATTCTGTCTAGTTGCTAGGAGGTTGCCAATGGCCACATTCTGTTTTGGAGTAGTAGAGTTAGTGTCAGTTTAGAAGTAGACGACTTGGGAAAGCAGTGTGCTGAAGCCACTCTAAAATGGAGCAAAGGCCTCTGAAGAAGCTGGTGGAATCCATCAGTAAAACTGTCAAGAGCTGTGAGTACTCAGTCTTCAACTGTTTCTACACCGTGATTCGCTGAGACAGATGTTGGTCAGTGGATTAGATAGAAACTTGCTAGACAGCACTGAGTGCTCTGTAACCATACACTAAGAATCCAGTTCTTTATATTCGGTCATTTTAAAAAAAAATAAGGGCCGCACATGTAGCACATGTCTTGAATCTCAGTGCTCAGGGAGGCAGAAGCAGGGGGATCTCTGAGGTCAGGTGCTCTAGAGCATGTTCCAGGCCAGCCAGGGCTACACAGTGGGACCCTGAGGCAGTGGTGGGTAAGACATGGTCAGGTTTGTAAAGCTCTGCCACACAGGCTGGAGAGCCTGCTTTCGGTCTCTTGGGGCCATAAGAACTGACTCCAGAAAGCTGTCCTGACCTACATTCCACACACAAAATAATAACAAATTACTTCTCAAGTAGATGAGCAAGTGAGCCATTACCATGTACTTAGAAACATGGAAGCCATCAGGTGTCCTGACCCATTTGGGCATGTGGGGAGAGTGTCTTGAAAATACATAAATGCAAAAGAATTACCTGCCAACCAAGTGTAGCTTTTATTCTGTTCACAATAAGAATTTTTAATTACAAGCAATCAATTTGACCAGTTCCAGTGGTTTCTGGTACAAAACTCAGTTACAGGTTGCTTTACTTCAGGGATTAATAGAAACACATGAGATGATTTAGTCGGTGAGGTGGGTCAGCAGGTGAACACATTTGCCATGCAAGCTGGACGGCCTGAGTTCAGTTCCCAAGTTCTCTGCCCTCCACGCGTTCGTATGCAATAATAACAACTCTTTCGGGTAGGAGCGGCAACGTGGCTCAGTGGAAAATGGAACTTGATGCTGGGGGATGCGTGCCTGACAGGCAGAGTTGGGTTGCAAAAACCGTGGAAAGTGGGAGGGAAAAAATCCACAAAGTTGTGACCTCCCTCGCACATTGTGGCATGTTTGTGTACACACATACACATATAGACCCAAAAAACTTTAAATACAATTTAATGCTCACCAGACATGTTGGTGAGCAACTTTAATCCCAGCACTCGGAAGGCAGAGGCAGGTGGGTCTCTGAACTCAAAGCTAGTCTGATCTACACAGAGAATTTCAGGCTACTGGAGCTACACGGTGAGACCCTGTCTCCAACAAAATGAATAGTGTGCTTGCTATACACAGCTTAATAGGTCAGTTTTCTTAATCCTTGCCCTGAAAATTGTGATGCATTCTCCAGAGGGTTTGTTTCTCAGACAGCTACAAATAATCCTGCATGGTGGTCATTTTCAGTCTAGGCATTGACGTTATTTAACTTCAGCCAGTCTCAAACACTTCCTTGTTCCTTTGAACTTCAGGCGGATGGACAAAATGTTAAGACTTTTGTAAGCTTGGCTTAGCTTTCCCTATTCAAGTTGGGCTATAAAATTATCCGAATCCCTCAAGCACTACTCCAGATCTCTTTTGTTAACCTCTATCATTTAATTCTTAGTAACCCTTAAAGTTTTATAAATTTATCCAATGAGTACAGTAAACACTGATTATTGCTTCTATATATGCACATGGCACACACCTGGATTCACATACACGCTAGAGTGTGTATTGTGTAAGGGGCAGAGGTGGGTAAACCCTGGTGTCTTGTTCAATCTTGTTTCTGTAGGTTTTGTTTTTTAAAATGGACTAAACTAACCCTGGAAGTCACCAGCTGTCTCTGCTTCTCCTGTGCTGGAGAGAAGCTATATACAGTCACTGTTGTACCAGGTCTTTCCATGGATGCTGGGGATTCAAACTCCAACCCAGACATCTCCCTTAGTCCATTTACTGCTTTTTAAAAGGAGTGTATTTCACAACATTGAAAAGGAAATTTTGTATTGTTTTTAAAATCTAAATTCATCCTTGTAGTAATATGGGCGGCGGCAGGGTTGCGTCCCCAAACACCCCAGCCGCCTGCCCGGCTCGGCTAGCTTATGCCCCGAAATAATTACACAGACACTGTATTCTTTTCATCACTGCTTGGCCCTTAGCTCTGGCCCTTACTGGCTAATTCTGATATCCCAATCAACCCATCTCTAATAATCTGTGAGCACCGGTCTTACCGGGAAAGATTCAGCATGTCTGACCTGGCGGCTTGCTTCATAGCGTGCGTCTTCCCTGGAGCAGGTAGCATGGTCTCTCTCTGAGGCGTCTGCTCTGGAGAGGAGAGCTGCGGAGTCTGACCTCACTTCCTCTTCCTCCCAGCGTTTTGTTCTGTTTACTCCTCCCACCTATCTCCTAACCAATGAGAGCCAAGCAGCTTCTTTTATTTTAACCAATGACCTTCCTCCATCACATCCTAATGAAACTATTTTAGATATGTCTGCTACCCATGTGTTTAATTCTTGAAAGCAGTTCCACAGGCAAATTTACAATAATTGAGCCGGGCAGTGATGGTCCACGCCTTTAATCCCAGCACTCGGGAGGCAGAGGCAGGCGGATCTCTGTGAGTTCGAGGCCAGCCTGGTCGACAAGAACTAGTTCCAGGACAGGCTCCAAAACCACAGAGAAACCCTGTTTCGAAAACACCAAAACAAAACAAAAAATACAATAATTGATCAGCAAGGATACTGTTTTTAAAATGAAATGAATTGCTGCATTTCTTCCCTTTTTCAAAAGTTTTGACATTGATTTCCAGTTCTGTTCAAAATCCTCAGACGGAATGGTTAAGCATAGCTGTGTCCTCAAGGTCCTATCCTGGCCTGACTAGTTACCTGTTTTATACTTGGATTATAAACAAATCCAGTGGCATGAGAGGTGCTCACACTGGCGTCTCTGACGGTGACAGGTTGAGAGCCTTCCCACTGCTCCGCAGGTCTCCCCGACAGCTCTGGTGGCCTGCATCATGCTCTCTCAGAACAGGCGAGGGCAGTTTGGCTTACCTTAGGCTTCTTTAGGAGAGCTTGTGTTTTTATTTTCCTTAGTGTACAACGTCCTAGGCCCATAGGGCAGAAGTTTCCTGGGCTTTGGTAGCCCAGTGGTTCTCAGTCCCCCTAATGCTGTAACACTAATACAGTTCCTCATGTTGTGACCCTCAACCATAAAATTATTTCTCTTGCTATTTCATAACTAGCAGCTACTGGTATGGATTGTATAAAATTCTGTGAATATTTTTGGAGATGGAGGTGTGCTGAAGGGATCACAGGCCACAGGATGAGAACTGCTGGTTTAGAGCTTCTTAGAGGGAATCTTTAAAATTTATGACATTATAATTTATTATTTATATAATAATATGACCAAAGTTCTCTTATAGTCAACAGCCACCAAGTGATTCAGAAAGCTAGTGACCTCACAAAGAAAATTCTTTACAACATAACTGTTGCCATTTTTTTAAGATCCATCTAGAAAGCTTTGATTTCTACACTTAATGTACATTATGTCTATTAACTTTGAGCTACTTTCTAGAGTTGCACTGTCCAAAAAGGTAGGCACTGGCTATATATGACCATCTGTAAATGATTACATTTAAAATTCCATTTTCTTCCTCTCACTAGCCACTGTTGAGTGTTCACCTATGCATAATGACTACCAAGTAGAGCAGCCCAGGTGGGAACACTATTGGGCAGGCAGCACTAAAGATGTCTAATTTTAGACTAGGCACAGAGGCAGGGAATTACCTCTGAATACTGGTGTCATGGCTGCAAATTCCATTCTCCTGGGGTTAACAGATTGGATATTAATCTCAGAACAGATTAACATCCTGTTGTTACCTATTTCATTTGTGAAAAGGTGGTTACAAGGCAGGCAGTGGTGGTGTACACCTTTAATCCCAGCTCTCGGGATGCAGAGGCAGAAGGATCTCTGAATTTGAGGCCAGCCTGGGCTACAGATGGAGTAATGAGGACAGATTCCAAACTACACAGAGAACCCAGAAAAGAGGTGACTACATCGTGGTATATGGGGCTCACAGTCTGTAGCCTGTGTATCTCTTATTTGAAGTACAGAGGATTGTGGAGTCAGGATAATGTGTTCTAGGGTGTCTCCTAAGCATGGACGTGGCCCCAGGTTCAGATTTTAGCATCACATAAACAGAGTGGTGGCTCACACCTATATTCTTAACACTTAAGAGGGTACAGACAGGAGGGTCAGAAGTTCAAGGCCAGCCTGAACTAGAAAGATAAAAGGTAAGATTTGAAAATCATAGAAGGATCTACACTATCAGAGATGTACTGCCACCTAGATGAGTCTGTAGAGGAGGCACCAAATCCAAACTGCACTCCAATCTTGATATAGTAAGGTAAATAATTTTACAACTGTTCTAGTCATTTAATGTTTAGTCTTTTAGTATCTAGAAGTGACTCTCATCCAGCACAGTCTCTGCCTTCACAAGTGCTCCGTTTTAAAGTGGCTGCTGGAAGTGTTTGCTTGCAGACGCTTGGGAACGTTACCATTCTTCTCGACACTCTAATGATACTCACCTTACATGGCTGTGTTCAGCAGCAAGTTTTGTTTAGTTGTGTGTTTCTAACTTTGAAACCTGCATGTTTATCTCTGAAGGTATTTTGTCAGGCCCCTTGCCAAAAGTCAGAGACACTGAGCTACATCTCTGATCCACTCCTGGCAAAGGGAGGGAAACATTTAATATTTGTCCTTTGGCTCCAGATCTTTGGTTCTTAGTGTTAATGAATTTTTAATAAAATTAACTCAGACTTACAACAGGGCCACCTCTAGGCATTTTGAGACAAAATGACATAGCAGTATTACATGGTTTGCGTACATATTTCCTAATTAGCTCTGGGTGGAAGGGTTAGAAGCTGCTTTCTCAAGTAAAACACTAGAACTCTAGGCAGGGGTAGAAAAAGGAATAATACAAGGTAAGCCTGGAAATTTACTGTGTATGGTTCTGGGTGCTGTTAATTCTAAATTATAGGAGAGTGAACAGCCCGCTTTCTGGCTACTGGCATCTCGTTTGATGGGGCGCCATACAATCCCTTCAGAAAGGCCCTGCTCCCTATTACTACCACATTGGAGGGTAGGACTTCAACATAGAGCAGGAGGAACAGGCAAACCATATCACGTATGTGGCCTTGGCTTGACTAACCTAAGTACCTGGAGGCAGCAGCCCTTCATCTTAGCATTACTCCCTGAAGCATGTGGTCATAGTTGAGAAAGACTTTACACATTCAATCCCGATCAGGAAAACCAAGGAAACACTGAAATTGATCACCCACTGGATCTTAACACTTAACTGGCCCTTTAAAAGGCCATTAGTGGAAAATTTGCTAAAACGCAGTTGCAGCCTTTCATTAAGAGTAGTACTCAGTCATCACAGCTTAAGACGTTGATACTTAGAAACTGCAGGAAAAGGATATAGGAAGAGGACTTTTGTCCTTGCACCTCTTATGTAAATCTGAAACCTTCAAAAAAAAAGTTGGAACTGATCAATTGTGAAATGGTTTAAAGCTCACTCCAGCTGGGTGTAGCAGGGCACACCTGTCATCCCAGCTCTTGGGAGGCTAAGGTAGGAGAGTCATGAGCACAAGGCAAAAAATTTAAAAAAAAAAAATCCATCCTATGTACTCATAGTAAACCCACATCAGAAGAAACTGGAAGCTGTAGTTACTGCCCTCGGCAGCTGCAGCTCCTACATGACCCAGCCTGTAAGTTACTATAGTGCTTCTGTGGCAATTACCCAACAAAAGCAGTGTATGGAGGGAAGGGTTATCTTGGCTCATGATTTAAATATACAGTCCACCATGATGGGACACCATGGCAGCAAGCATGAGAGGCAGAGACCTGCATCCCCTAGTGCTTGTCCCAGAGGCCTTGTTATCTAACAAAATCTCAGTGCAGTGCTGAGTGGGATACTTCCCTCTGAGTTGTTGCTTAGAGAGTCCTCAGAACAATGTATGTCATTGCCCTTCTGCTGGAACTTGATGTTAAGACTCTGTTGCCACACACTCTGGACTTAGAGATTTCTAAGAGGACTTAAAGATCAAGTTGTAATAGCTGGATGCTTCCTCCTGCTGGCTAGCCTTCCCAGTGCCTGGGGTGCTCTTGGAGGCTTCTGGGAGAGGAAAGCTAGCAACACTCTTACAATAACAACTACCCTGGCAAGATGTGTCCACTGATGCAGTGGTGGCATGAATGTTTTGGGGGTAACAATTTTCTACTTGCAGTCAAGGCCTGCTCCAGGGTTAGGACTGTACCCTTGATCAAGAGCTGGCGGCAGGTAGATCCTAGTACCTAAAGGGGAACCCACTGCTATCACTTTGCTGAAAGGACTTTCTAAATACTTGTGTTTGCACAGAATTAGTGTTGCTCTTGGTTTTCATCAGAAAAGCTCTATTACAATAGACAACAGATAACATAGCGATTCCTAACTGGTTAAAGAGCTGAAATAAAGGCTGATGGATTGATTGCTCATCCCCAAATGGCTGGTCTATACCACCCATTCCAGGCTCGAGGAACGTTGTTGAAGAGGAGCTGGAGGATGGGGAGATGTGTTACAAAATGAAGTCTTCCTTGACATGACATTCCTGCTACACTGATGAGCTCTGCAGTTGTGGTTGCCCACATGTCAAGACAGTCCTGCCAACATTTCATCTTGGGAAGAGGAGAGGCCCATGAGGCCCCGCCCCCTGAGGGATCGGACAGTTAGTAGTGGCTGGGGGAAGGGATATCATTCTTCAGTGGTATAGCCTACTGCTCTCTGGAGGTAAGCAACCTCCCAAACAGCCAGGCAAGTAGCCCTAATTGAACTCAGTGGGGCACACAGAAAAAAGACAGTGGGAAGGGGACTTGGAAAGTTTTCAATGGGGGAGATGAGCGTAGTAGCAGGTGAAAAGGACTAAAATTCATTATATACGTGTATGAACCTGTCAAAGAATTTAAGAAAAAGGTGCATGCCTGGAGTACAACTTGTAGCCGGCTCAGTCAGGAGAGCCCCTTCCCAGCACTTGTTACCACTTCCATGACGCTGGGGAAGAACAAAAATCTCAGGGGGCTTTCTCAGATTTCAACTGCCTGAACCTTGCTGGTTTCTTTTACTTTGTTGGTTGGAAGGAGCCTACCTCCAGGACTTGAGAGGAAATGGCAATATCACAGTAGGTATTGTCCTTCAATCATAGGCCTATTTTTACTGTCTGCGAATAGCTGAAACCGTCACAAAGATCTCACTGCATTGCTTTGTCTTAGACAGGTGTCACTGTGTAGACATAGCTGGCCTGGAACACACTCTGTATACTCAGTTTGCCTTGAACTCAGAGATCCACCTGCCTCTGCTTCCTGAGCGCTGGGATGAAAGGCGCGCACACCACCACCACTCCAGTCAAGTCTCTAGTTTAAAGGGTGGCTACTTAGACCTCATTTCTCTAAGGAAAATCAAAGTCACGTAGCTGGACAAAATAGCACATGCCTGTAACACTAGTATTTGGGAAATTGGGGCCATAGATCAAGAGTTTCAGGCCAGCCTGGGTTACAAAGTGAGATTTTATATCAAAAAAATAAATAAAAATAAAAGACGGACACACTTGTGACCAGGTAGCGAAATACGAATCGCTGGTTTTTCCATCTACCAACATGCCCCATGGACCCTCTGCCACTCTTAGAACTAAAAAGCCCCGAGTCAGCTGGGTGGTGGCAGCACACTCACTCGGGAGGTAGAGGCAGGTGGATCTCTGAGTTTGAGGTCAGCCTGGTCTACAGAAATAGTTTCAGGACAGCTTGATGTGGCTACCTCACAGAAAAAGGTACCAAGCCATGTGGCTAACTCAGACATTCTTAGAGTGTGATTCTTAGAGTTGTTACACAGAGAGACCCTAACTTGAAAAACCAAAAAGCAAACAAACAAGAAAAATCCCGAGTCTTCAAACTGCCTCTTAAATAAGTGCCTGCTCCTTCAAGACCCTGCTCCAGTGACATTGCCACTTTGAATATCTCATTTCTTAGCACTGTTGACTGAGGTTTTCTGTCCTGCCCAGTCCTGCAACCATTCAGTCCCAAAGAATCACACAGAGGTCTACATTAGTTATAAACTGATTGGCTCATTAGCTCAGGCTTTTAATTTATTCTTATAACTTACACTAGCCCATAATTCTTGTCTGAATTAGCCACATGGCTTGGTACCTTTTTCTGTGAAGTAGTCACATCTTGCTTCCTCTGTGGCTGGGTCACGACTGCAGACTGCAGAATCCTCTTCCCAGAATTCTCCTGTTCTCATTTCCCGGCCTCTACTTCCTGCCTGGCTACCAGCCAATCAGCATTTTATTAAACAAGTATAAAAAAACAAATGTTGAGAGGGTAATACCATTGTCCTACATACAGCACAGCACCTTCCCTAGTTGATAATCCTTTGGTTTGTGATTTATAATACTTTATTTAATACTTAACAACTGGTTTAAGAGGAGCTGTCAATCACACTAGGCAAGCTCTACCACTTAGTCACTTACCTATCTCTTGACAGCCTGCAACAGCCTTCAAGGCAGGAGTCGCATCTATCAGTTCCCTGGTTCATCGGAGTCCCTTAAGACTTAGGCAATGAATAAAAATAACCATTACATCCTATTTCAGGGCTGCACTGGTACAGTATGCTTCTATTAAGAAGCAAGATATCTTAATTTGGTCCAGAAAATAAATGTTACTAGGCACCTTTGAAATTGCTTACTGTCTATAGATTTTCAGCCACTACCCTAAGAACTACCACATTCTTCAAACCATAGAGAGTCCTGCATGTTGTAAACTATTTACAAAGAAATGGTTATTTCTTTCTCCTCACCTTCCTCCACAAACAAGGAAAGAATCAAGAAAAAGCAAAAGAAAACAAAAGTGGCAACCAGCGGTCACTTTCCACTTCAGTCCCCTCAAGTCCCAGAATCAGACATTCAAGAGATTGAAGAATCTGACATCACCCAGGACGACACTCAGCTGTTACTAGAGAGGGACCAACAAGCCATTAAGTTACCAGTTTAAGATAAGAAATAGAAACGGGGGTCAGAGAAATGTTTGATGTTTAAGAGCACTTGCTGCTCTTGCAGAGGGCCCAGGCTCACTTCACATAGTGGCTTACAACCGTCTGCAACTCCAGTTCCTGAGGATCCAATGCCCTCTTCTAGCCTCCAAGGGCACTGCACACATGGGGTACAGATATACATGCCGAGTAGACACCATACACATAAAACCAGAATAAATCAACTTTAATAAAGAAATGGAAACAGAGTCCAGATGCTTTAACTCTTGTCCCCAGCCCCAGGCCTAACGCCTGGTTTCTGTCACAACTGTACATCATCTGTGCATGCCTAAACATCACTTTCTAAGTCTGGAATGAGAGCCACTGTGTGACTATTCCAAATTTCCATTTTGAAGCCTGCAGATCTGGAAGAAGCAAAACACTACAAACCACTCAGTAACAAATTCACATCCTATATGGACGTTTGGTATCCTAAGAACTAACTAGCTGTGACTGCATTGAATTACTCAGTGATTAACTCTGCCTCCTTTTTGTCTTCTTATTTTACAGTCAAGAAAAGTGAGATTGAATGTCTCATACGCTTTTTCTGTAGCTTGGCGGAAAGGCCCAGTGGAAAGCTTGCTAATGCCAGACTAGACTGCAACACGTTTCGGGGGATCCTACACAACACATTTGGAATGACTGATGATACGTTGATGAATAGGGGTAAGGAGTCACAACAAACTGAAACGAACCAACCCAAAACTAAACCCGTCCACAATACTGGACTTTCTCTCAGTGCCAAACTAGAGAGGAATGATCCTGGCAGGAGAGTGCTGCACACAGCAGCCAGGGGGAATGTGAGGATGGATTTCAGTACAAACCATGCCGAATTCTGTAGCTCACAGCAGGGAAGTTTTGAGAAATCACCACCACTGAACTAAAGAGTCTAGCGGTATCTTTTAAGGACAAACAACTGAGGGCTTTTAGTCATGAAAGTACATGCCAGAGCTGTGGATCCTCAAGTCCAGGTCACCGATGTGTAAACCATTAACTGGCGTTTTTTCTTCATATAAACGTGTCAGTAAAAAACGACATTTTATATTGGAAGTATTTAACGTCACGTGTCTAAAACACGAAAGTGATTGGTGTATCAGTTAAGTTCTGTAGCAGATCATTAAAATATGCATTTTTGATAAGATTTGACACATGCATATCTGTGAAGCCAATGCCACAAAATCATCAATATACCCCTCATCTCCAAAGATCAAATAACATTTGAATGTTTTTCTATAGGATACTAAAGTTTCATTGATAACTTTAAAAATTGGACGGGCAAGATAGGTCAGCAAGTCTGGCTTCCTGAGCTGCAGTCCCCAGAAGCAACCTAAAATGGAAGAGAGCCAGTTCCACAAGGCTTTGCCCTCCACACAAGGCCATGGTACATGTTCGTGCACTCACACGCACACAAGTGAGAAACACATAAGAAATGTTTAACATTAGTAATTTAGTTTGAGACGTGGAAACTACAACAGGTTTCTCATAGCTTTTTATTTTTGATTATTAAACTGTCGCTAATTAGCTCTAGATCTTCTTGGCTTTAGCAACTCCATGAAACACCACAAATGAGGATCATTATTGCTCACTGTGTGGAATGACTATTCTGCTTTAGAAATAAAGAGAAAAACCCACATTACCAATAATTTTGATTCTTTCAAAAGCTAACACCAAAACAGTTCATCCTTGATTTGTAAGTAAAGTTTTCTATATAAATGGGTATGTGTGTGTGTGTGTGTGTGTGTGTCTTATAAGACAATTACAATAGACTTAAACACTCCTTTTCCTTTTCAGTGTTCTATGTATTTGACAAAGACAGTGATAACTATATAAATGCACAAGAGTGGGTTAAAGGACTGTCAGTGTTTCTCCGAGGAACTTTTGAAGAAAAGATGAAATGTAAGAAACAAGTACTCAGTGCTACGCCATCAATCCTGTGCTTAGTGTGTGGGTGCAGTGACAGAACCGGTACCCTAAAAGGGACAAGAGAGCGTTTTCTGGAGCTGGTTAACTAGAGTGACCACAGCTGGGAAAATATTCAGGTTTACCCAATTTGCCTATTTGTGACCACAAAGTCACAGATAGATCAAACGCTTTTAAAATTGGTGGCAGCATTGGGTAGGTGGTCACAGCACAGCAGGGGACTTGTTACAAACCTCACTGCTGACATTCTTAGCTTCTGGGCTGGTGGAAATATTCCAAAGGATTAACCGAATAGTCACCAGGATGTCAGGTCACATACAGAGGAGAAAATAAATGGCCATTTAAAGTAGCTAAAGATAGTCCAAGGTAATTAGGCTCTAGACTCCAAGTATTTCAAAATTACTGGAGTTCTCATTAGTCAGCCTTAGTAGACGGAGCTTCTTCCAGCAATGATTGTTCACAGGTGAATGCTTATAGAACCCAACAGATGAAATCAGTGTTCTCTACAGCACCCTTGTGAAAATGCCTCATGAGGGCCAGCAAGATGGTTCGTCAGGTGAGGCCGTTTACCACCTGTCAACCTGAACGCACACACAGTAGGAAAGAACCAATTCCTGAAAGTTGTGTGCTGACCTCTATGAGCATAAATGCATGCTTACATGCATGCATAAATGTAAAAAAAAATAGAAGAAAACCCACAAAAGATAAATTGGGAGACCCAGTTGTGACCCATTGCCTTTACTGAGTCTGTCATGCTCAACTGTTACAGCCCAGTTAAGAACAGCCACTAGGGTCCACTGACAAGACTAAGGTCTCTGAGCCTGTGTGAGCTCAGCAGAAAACAGGCCTTGAATGTACGCATGTGTCATTTGGGTGTTGAAAGTGTGCGCTCCACTGTAAGAGGATGAAGCTCAACACGCCCTAACAGCCCAGACGTTAATATCCCTCTGGTCTTCATGACTGAGGAGAGGGAAGTGAGAGCAGGCCGAAGACAATTCTAAATCAAAGGAATGCTGGGCCCTGGGACGCGTGCGGATCCGCAGCTCCGCACAGCAATAGCTCTGGTCTGCAACCCCCCTCGGGGTAATGTCCATGTCCAATGTTTTATTCCTGCTGTCAGGATTCCCTGGGATGAATTCTGGAAACAGAATAAAAACTAATTTAGCTACCAGTTTTCAGAGAAACAAACTGCTTACCATGTCCATTTGCTTACGAAAAGACTACAGAGTTCTTTGTAATGGAGCAAATTTGTGTATCTTTTTGCTCTTTCACTTGAATTGAATTTGGGACACAGAAAGAGAAGATGCCTGGAGCATAGAGGGAAGCGTGCGGGCTGCTTTCCCAGAGGACCCATGGTTGACTCCTGGCACCCATGCTGGCTGGCTCCAGAGGATTCAACACCCTCTTCTGGCCTCTGGCAGGCACCTGCACACACCCAGCACTGTAGAGACAGGAGCAGCGGGCTGTGTTCCTGCCGCCCGGGCTCCCAGCCGCCTGGCTAGCTTATGCCCCGAAATAACAACACAGAAATTGTATTCATTTAAACACTGCTTGGCCCATGAGTTCCAGCCTCTTAACGGGCCAGGCAGTGTTTAAATGAATACAGTTTGTGTGTTGTTATTTCGGGAGTAAAGCTAACCATGCAGGAGCCGGGCGGGACGAAAGCAGGCCTGCCCGCAGCTCCTTCTACACAGCACATACTCACATAAATTTTCTAATAAACATATTTCTAAGCTAAAAATACATTAACATTTTGGAGCAGTATTTTGAATAAACCAAACTTCTCTGCCATTCAACGGTTCTGTGCCCTCTGTAGTTCTCACGTTGACTATTTCGTGAGGTGTCTCCCACTCTGTCACGTCTGGGAGTGCCATGCAGTGCCGGGGACTGAATCCAGGGCCTCGCACATCTTAAAGCAAGCACTCTAACCCATCCCTCACTCCAATTCAGCTCCTCCAACCGTACAGGGTTCTTACACAAGTCTCACCGAGAAGTGAGAAGCTGTATCGTGGTTGTGCCACATGATTAAATAACACTAGAGATGATCTGTCGTCTCTAGTCCACCTCCTCAAATGCTTCTGACACATTGTAGGAGAGGCTCACTTGGGGAACACTGTTTTCTACAGTGGGTTTCTTCTTAAACTTTGTACGTTAGACTGTGGACTGGAGAAGTTTTAATAGATACTCATCTCATCTGACACTCGATTTTCTTCCTGGTTTTTGCCAAAACATTCAGCTACACCACTGAACTCTAAGAAAGCTACTTCACTGCTGCATTCCCAGGACATGATATAGAAAGCATGGAAGTCCTCCCCAGAGAGAGGCTTGAAGATGACATCCACTGTCTGGGGGAGGGGAGATCCTTTTGTGAGGATGCAGTAAAGTGTGTGCTTCATTTCTATAGTCTATATGCAGAGAATACAAACACGCTACACAGGCTTATGTAAATACACATATATAACATACAAACAAAAGCTGGTTAAAAAATCCACCTCATTTATTGCAGCTTGATATACTTTGAAACCCCAAATCCAGGAACCTCTAAAGGGGCATTTAATCCTTTGGAAAGAAATTTAATAAGAAGCACTTTTTTATAAAACCTCTGCAATATAGTGGATCAGATCAGTAATTGTATATGTATCATTTATTATCTTACACTGAAATAACTAATGATATCTTATTGGTTCAATTTTTGATTTCTATGTTTTATAAAGTCTGTTTTGAAGTTTATTATTTCACTGGAGATGGTTATATTTCCCGGGAAAAGATTTTTGACATGTTGAAGAATAGTCTCTCCCAGCAGTCCCCTGAAGAAGAAAATGAGGAAGGAATAAGGGAGTTGGTGGAAATAAGCCTGAAGAAAATGGTAAGCACGGGCATGGAGAAGCACTGCATTCAAGCGAGTAGCTCTGCAGAGGCATGGTGTGAGCGACAGCTGTTCCTCTACAGCGAGTCCCTTCCCTAAGGACAGTTCTCACTTGATCTGCCTCACGGAAAGTGGGTGCTCGGTACATATGGAATGGTTTGGTGATTACATAATCATTATGCAAAATAAATGTTAGTTTAATTATTTTAAAATATTACTACCAGTAAAACCTTATTAATTTGGGAGGAAGCCAGATTCAACAGAAGTAAAATTTTGTGCTTTGTGTCTTCATGATTTCATTCTTTCAATTTATCCAAACCCTCATTTTAACAAAATAACCACAATTAAAAGTATTTGATCCTTACAGAGTGGTTATTACATAGCAGGCCTTCAGGGTCCTCTATAGTATTTATTTTACCCTTAGAACTACTGTCTCTACTGTTCAGATGAGAAAAACTAAAGTAGAAAAATTGTGTAGAATTAAAGCAACAAAACCTTGCAGCGGTGGCTCCTTATTACAGGAATAGTGCTGCTCACTCTTTCCTTACAAGGACCCAAAACAACAAACTCAGTGATGTTACTCAGAGAGGAAAGGGTGCGTGCCTGCAATCCCAGCACTTATATGTCTGGAAGATTGCAAGTTCCAGACCAGCTAGGGTCACACTGTGCGACTATGTCACACACACACACACACACACACACACACACACACACACACACACACACGGGGTGGGGGGAGAGAAAGAGAGGGAGACAGGGAGAGAGACACAGACGGGGAGAAAGATAAGGCATGCTCTTGTAAAATACTAGCGGCTGCTCAGGCTGAGTGCAGATGCTGAAGAATCACTGGCAGGAAGTCCCCAAATCCCTTTCTGGAAAGGAAATGTTTATGAAACGCGCCTTTCTCTCATGGCCACTCACACTGCTCTCTAGATCAGATTCTGAAGTTACGCACAAAAATGAAAACTCACAGACATCTTATCCAATCCAATCTGAAGCAGCAGCTTCAGATATTCAAAATTCACAGAGTTCCCCTGCCCTGGATGCTACACAATATACGTAATCTCTCATAAGCCTTGTCCATAACACTTTGCTGACTCACACCCCTGCTTGCTACTGTGATTCAAGTGGACAGAACTTTACAGGCCCCCCACACCTTCCAACTTAGCCAGATCTCAGCAGAAGCCTGGAGCCTCCATTCCATGAGTCTAGCCCAGTCTGGACAGCCACTGTGAGAACTCCATGTGCCTTGCCCTTAACGGCTGACCTCCTAATGAGCTCCCAAATAAAGCCTTTTGAGAAATAAAATTGTGATGAAATATCTGAGCCACATTATACTTGTATAATTGCAAAAGGGGCAGTAGGGTAATACAGTTCTTCCAATGTCTTGCTAGTCCTCAGTTCCAGTGTGTTCCTGACAGGGCTGCACTGTGTGTAGCCAAGAGACTTGGGTCAGAAGAAGAAGTCAGTGACTTCTATTGAAAATACCATAGATTTGTGTCAATAATGTCTTCAGCAGTAGAGTAAGTCAGTGACTTCTATTGAAAATACCATAGATTTGTGTCAATAATGTCTTCAGCAGTAGAGTAAGTCAGTGACTTCTATTGAAAATACCATAGATTTGTGTCAATAATGTCTTCAGCAGTAGAATAAATCAGTGACTTCTATTGAAAAATACCATAGATTTGTGTCAATAATGTCTTCAGCAGTAGAATAAATCAGTGACTTCTATTGAAAATACCATAGATTTGTGTCAATAATGTCTTCAGCAGTAGAATAAATCAGTGACTTCTATTGAAAATACCATAGATTTGTGTCAATAATGTCTTCAGCAGTAGAATAAATCAGTGACTTCTATTGAAAATACCATAGATTTGTGTCAATAATGTCTTCAGCAGTAGAATAAATCAGTGACTTCTATTGAAAATACCATAGATTTGTGTCAATAATGTCTTCAGCAGTAGAATAAGTCAGTGACTTCTATTAAAAATACCATAGATTTGTGTCAATAATGTCTTCAGCAGTAGAATAAGTCAGTGACTTCTATTAAAAATACCATAGATTTGTGTCAATAATGTCTTCAGCAGTAGGAACTCAATAGTTTTACAGGACAGTCTAGATAATTAGTTTTCTATGGCAAAATTAAAAAAGACTTGGATTATTTATCATGACATCACCTTTCCCTCTAGGACCATGACAATGATGGCAAGATCTCTTTTGCAGACTTTGAAAAAGCAGTAAAAAAAGACAGGCTTTTGTTGGAGGCCTTTGGACCATGTCTACCAGATGCAAAGGTAGTTACAAATACTATACTTAACGTAGATGAGAGAAAAATTTCATTAAAATTATATAACGTGTGTGTGTGTAAGGTATGCATGCCATGTGCTGGCCAGTTTTATACCAACTTGACACAACCTAGAGTCACCTCAAAGAGTGACCTGAGAAGATGCCTCCGTAAGATCAGGCTGTAGGACATTTTCTTAATTAGAGATCGACGGGGGATGGTTCAGCCCATTGTGAGGGGTTGTCATCCCTGGGCTGATGATGGCCTTGTGTTTTATAAGAAAGCAGGCTGGGCAAGCCAAAGGAACAAGCTGGTAAGCAGCACTTCTCCACGGCCTCTGCACCAGCTCCTGCCTCCAGGAGCTACTACTTTGTTTTGAGTTCCTGTTCTCATTTCCTTCAGTGATGGACTACAGTGGAGGTATAAGCCAAATAAACCCTTTTCTCCCCAACTTGCTTTTGATCATGGTGCTTCACTGCAACAATAGTAACCCAATCCAGGACATGTCACAGTGCTTGCGTGGCAGCCACAAGACACCTGTAGGAACCTCTTCTCTCCTGCAGCCATGTGGGTCCCAGAGAATTGAACTCAGCTAGTCAGGTTTCTAAGCAAGTGCCTTTACAAACTCTGCCATCTTGCTGGCCTAGTTAAGGAAAAATCTAAAGAACTAGAAAATAATACATGATAGTCTCTCCCCTTTGTAGCTTCAACCCATTGCCAAATTGTAGACAATCATAAAGTCATCAGCCTCATTCCGGTTTGGGGCTAAAGATATTACCATTTCAGTAATTATAGTTAACAGACTTGGATTTAACTTGCTAACTCTTTGGCCACACAAAGAAAGGAATAAGCATGTGCCATGGAAAGAGAAAGGCAGGAGGCGCGCGTGCACACACACACACGCACACACACACCCCGGGAACATGGAGGGGAAGGGAGGGAGAGACTGATGACAGAACATAGCTTAGCAAAGATGGTCAGGACTAGGGAGACTGTTTAGGATTGAGCAGCCACAGACAGTTCTGTTGCAGTGTGGTCTTGTGGTACCTCGACTGCTGTGAAGTCATCTTGAAGATGACTCCTGCCTCTTCCTCTTCCTCTTTCCCTGCTTGACAAGGCACAAGCCTATCCCTTTCCTGTCATGGCCACTACTGTGTATGAAGTGGATAACCAAACATTCTTCTCACACTCACAAAACAGATCAGGAATGCACTTATGAACAGAGAACCGACAAAACAGCTCCTCCCATGAAGGCCAGAAGAGAAGTTTCTGGACTGCCACACAGTAAACTACATGGAAAATTATCTTCTTAACCATTTTTAGCAGTACAACCCACTCTCCAAACCCTTTTCCTCCTGTGAAGATGCAATTCAGCACCAATGAAGAACTCCTCATTCCCCTCCCCTCATGGTTGCACACTGCATTTACCAGGGTCCTGAGGTAGAGACATAACGCTTCCTGTCTGAGCAGCCTGATTCAGAGAGCATTTGTTCTTTCCAGCTGTGTTTAGGCTGTTAATAGACTTTTTACCTGAGATTCCAGCACAGCAATCTATATAACCACCTCTTGTAAATGGAGAACCCAATCCCTTGTTGGCGATTTCCTGTAGCATCATCCAGCCCTGAAAAGCCATACTGGCAGAGCTGGCAACTGAAATAAGCCTTATCTTATGACACGGTCAGCCACAACCCACTGAAGAAGGTCCTCAGGGACAAGAACCAGCATGCATACAGCACACGGTGCCTTCTTAGTTTACTTTTCCCAGTAAAGAAGATAGAAATAGCCTGCACAAAACTACATGGTCCACTGACAGAAGAGTACAGATATGCTGACAGGGTAGAAGCCTAGAGTTTCCAAAGTTAACTCGTTTTTAGATTACCGTAATTCATGTAAGTTATTCTTAGAAGCTACAATAGCATGTGTATTTCTAGATCTCTGCTCTAACATGTATCGGCATTTTTCCTTTACAGAACTGCCTTCATTTTGAAGCTCTGATATTCAAAAACAATCAGACTACTAGTTTTTGAACACGAATTGCTCAATACCTGCATTTAAGTCAGATCTGGTTGCATTACAGATTGTTATATTTATTTCAAACAATATAAATATTGTAACGTGTGTGTGAAAAGAACAGTTTCTGCTACATTGAGTGTAAATCCAAAAAAGATATACACATTTGCACACAGCTTAAAAAGAAATACAGAAAAATTAGTTTACTTTAAAACACCAGTAGTAAGATATTGTAAATAATTAAAATGCTAAACATAAAAAACAAAACAAACAGAAAACAAAAGGGTCTCTCCAGAAAATATCATTTTAGCTTGGTGTGGTAGTACACACCTTTAATCCCAACACCCAGTGGCAGAGGCCCAAAGCCAACCTGGTCTACACAGAGAGTTCCAGCCAGCAACAGCTACCCAGTGAGACCCTGACTCAAAAAGAAAAAAGAAAGAGAAGACTAACTTGCTGGCAAGCTATATTCTTCTTCTTTGTTTTCGTGGGAGACTTGTATACGTATCTTCCTCTGGAGTCTTTGGCACAGATGAAATCACCTGGTTTAAGAAGAAGAAAAACCACATTTATCCATTTGTGTATGAGGGAATGCATATGTGTATGAAAGTCAGAGGAAAACTTGTAGGAATTGGTTCTCTTCCTACCATGTGAGTTCTGGGGATTGGACTCAGGCTTGTGGAAAGTACCTTGGCCCACTGAACCCTCTCACTGGCCCTGGCAGAACTAACATTGTGAGAGTGGCTATTATTCCCAAAAGTGACCTGTAGAATAAACACAATCCTTATCAAAATATCAAAGACACCCTTCCAAAAACAAGAAAAAAAACTGTCCTAAAATTCACATGGAGGTACAAAAGACTCCTGAAAAGCTAAAGAATCTTAAGTAGTGAGAGCAAGGCTAGACAAGGAACATCTTATCTCAGATTACAGAGCCATGGTGACAGAGGCAGCGCAGGATAAAGACAAGAATAAAGAACAGTGGGACGGAAGAGAGGACCCAGAAATGAGCCCACACAACTACAATCACAGACTTTTTGACAAAAGTATCAAAAACACGGGGGGGGGCAGCATTTTCAACAAAGGGGGCTAAAAAACTGGATTTCCACAGAAAATGAACATTGGATCTGTACCCCTTACTGCACGCGCGCGCACACACACACACCCCTGAAGATGGATTAAGGACCTTAAGTAACAAACTCCGAGACAGACAGATGAACTCCAGACAGACAGACTGCATGGAACTGAAAGGCACAGAGATAGATTGCGGAATGGGGATCTCGGCTAACTAAACAAGTAAGGAGTTAATAATGAGAATCTCTAACAACTGTAAAAGTCGTAAAGTAAAAAAACCCAAGTCATCCAGTCAATAAATAGGCTAATGAGTTGAACAGATTTCAAAAGAAATACATATGGCCAATAAATATTTGAAAGTGTTCAACATCATTAGCCATCAGTGAAATGCAAATGAACATATCACATATCTCTAAACAAATGCAAATGAAAACTACGTTGGGATTTCACCAGACAGAACAGCTACAATGAAGAAAACAAACAGGATACAGACAGACACTCAGGTTTTACTGGGTTGTTTTTGTTTTTGCTGTTGTCTCACTGTGTAACTTCTTGGGCTGGCCTGGTCTGGCACGCACTATGTAGACTAGAGGTATGTCTACTTCTGCCTGCTGAGTCTGCACCATCAAATTTTGAAGCATTTGTAATAAATGATAAATTTAAAGACAGGACTGTTCAGTGTGAGAGATGAAAAAAAATTGGAAAAACTATCATAAAAATGGTACAATCTTCAACTCCTTGTTATTATTCCATTACCCAAAGTTACTATTAATAGTAGGTCAAAAGCACTATTAAGAACATCTTGAGGGGGCTGGAGAGATGGCTCAGAGGTTAAGAGCACTGCCTGCTCTTCTAAAGGTCCTGAGTTCAATTCCCAGCAACCACATGGTGGCTCACAACCACCTGTAATGGGGTCTGGTGCCCTCTTCTGGCCTGAAGGCATACACACAGACAGAATATTATATACATAATAAAGCAATAAATATAAAAAAAAAAAAGAACATCTTGATTTGAAATGGAAGAATACTAGAAGCTGTGGTAAAGTATTTCTTTTTGTTGTTCTTTTATTTCCATGTATGAGATGTAGACTTTGCACTTTAAAAAGCGGTCAGCCCTGACTGAGACAGCTGTCACCTGTGTCTACGCCGCAGTTCAGTGCACCCAGGGATATACTGAGCTGACACACACCGACACAATTTGGTAGTTAAACATAAAATCCATGTTCATACACTTACTATCTGAAGCAAGTCCTCATCCTTTACCAAATAATAACCATTAGGTGAAAAGAAATGAGGTCACCGTAGCCTCTCTTAGTCACACCGCCAAATGGGAGAACAACTGTGCGAACAGGACTGTGTATCCGGGAGTTAGCCGTGAGAACATGCCGCGCCCCTCCATGGACGGTTTCTATAAACCTAGCTCCACTCCACAGAAGGAGAGCTTTCGTAAGCTACTTCGTATGTTCACTTTCTATGTAAATAACGGGAAAAGACAATCTGATTTCCAACGAGTTCAGCTCTTTGAGGTTCATACATAAAGTGTCAAGTGTAGGGCAACTGACGACTCGGTTTTTAGAAATCTCAACTTGTGGGCTGTGGATGTGGTAGGGATGGGGCACCTGCCTAACACACGTTCTGTTCCCCAAAAAATTAATTACTAATTAATTAATCAAAATAATTCCTTCTTTTATGGATATCTACCATAAAAACATTTTGACTTTGATGTTATCTGCAGTAACTTTGAATTTAAGAGAACTAACTGATTATAACTGTTAATTTTAGCTTCTGCTATACTACCTAGGGAACTTTAAAAGGGAAGGAGAGACAACATCTGGAATCTACTATCACAGTCCGATTGACTGGAACATTTAGTATTTTGTGCCTACTGACATAAAATATATCTATTTGTTGTTAAGTCAAGAATTACTGCCAAATAAAATAAATATTAATCATGTCATTTTGGAAAATAAAGGTGGGAAAACACATCAAAATCAAAAAGAAAGACAAATAATTTTAGTTCCTCCAAATAATTTCCTATACAGTTGTTTGTCCTCAACTAAGTTATCTCAATATTAGAGAAAATATAAGGAAATATAAAAATATAAAAAATGTATAAGAAAAAAAAAACCTCACCTCTTTAAGTTTACTCCGAATTAAGTTTGCCGTGGTGTTCAAGGAGTCATCCTGCAGATCCACTGTGGAAAGACCTGGTAACTTAGGTCCAATCACAACCTCGTTACTGCTTGTGTTTGTTTCAGAAAAAGTTCCGAGTTCACGATCACAGTCTCTCCTTCTTTTCCTTTCCTGCAGCTGTGTTGTCCTAGGCATAAATCTGCCGACTGACTCTGAGGTAGTAACAGCCTCTTGCACACTAGAGCAAGGTAGTGCATTTTTGTAAGTACTCGTCCGTAGTTCTGGGGAAAAGGCACTGTACTTACAGTGCTCTGACAGTTCACCATGGTTCCTGCTGCCACTACAGGAGTTTGATGCTCCGTCCACATGGTCCCCAGGTAAACAAGTGGTTTGGGAGGTAAAATAGCACAAAGGCAATTCACAAGAATAAGGAAGACAAGGACTTGAATTCTCAGGAGAAGTGTTCAAAGCAGCTGTAGAAAGTCCGGGTATATGTGAATGAAAATCTTGTCTAGAATCTTTTGTTCCTTTTTGCTCTGGAACCAGTTTCTTCTTTGTCAAGTAATAATCTTCAAAGTTATATTTTTAAAAGTTGACAGAACAGTAAACAAATGGTTCATTAATTATTTTAGTCATTCCAGAATCTTGTAATTCTATAAACAACTTGATGTTAACAAGCTCAGGGAATACATGGTAAGATTTAAAGGCCTCTGAAAGGATACAAAGGGGGCAGCATGCCAAGCTTCCCTTGTCCTTGCTTTCCCTACTCATCTACTACATTTTCTCATTCATCTATCTAGACTGTCTCACTGTTCCTCTCGAGTCTCCTTGTCTCCCTACTTAAAAGATAATAAAATCTGTTATTTTACATTTTCCACTACCTGTAATCTTAGAGAGTTTCCCATGCCATTGCATACAAAGCTTGTATAGTTTCAGAATATTCTACTATATAGATAAACCATGTTTAGTTCCTACTTGTGACAGGAACAACTAAGCTGGGCACGAAGCCATCTGAACTTTCCCATGATGAGGAGCACTTCTGAGCAGCCGACAAATCAAAACTGCTTCACGCTGCCTTCATGTCAGACACTGGGTGCGTTGGCACGGGACACAGCACTGTCCTGGTCCCTCTCACTGAAACCTTGGCACATTGGTTACCCTCTAGGACTTACAGCTCCTTAAACACAATGAATGACAATTTCATTCTCTTGGTGTTTAAACATATAGCCTGGCTTGCCCTGCCATCCTTTTCACTCCCCTTCTGGATAGCACTTATAAAATTCAAACACCTCTCACATCCTGTAAGAAATGAATAGTTCATGAACCAACTTCTCTCCCTTCCTAGTCAAGACTGTACAGAACCCTGTGGTTAAAGACACCAAAGACCATGACTGAGCAGAAACTCCACAATGACACACATCCCTAACAATGCCTGATATACAGAAGGTGTTAAAAAAAACAGACTTTCCGTACCTTTGCTTTTAGTAGCTCTTGCAATATAAGCCTTTCTTTCTTCTAACTTTTGTCTAGTTTCTTCAACTGTCTCAAATTCTGGAGCATAGCACACATGAAGTAACCCACCAAAGAAACTCTGTTCATCCATCTTTTTCTTAGCTATCCTAAAAAGAAATACATAATTTAAAGAGTATTTGAAAGGAAAATACATAAATCACATAGCTTAAAAAAACATTGCTTTTACTATTTTTATTTATGCCCTATTCGTAGGTGTATGTCTCTGCATGTGGGTATGAGCACCCGAGTACAGTTGCCCAAGAAGGCCAGAGGTGATAAAACCCCTGGAACTGGAGTTACAGACAGTTGTGAACCCCTGACACGGGTGCTGGCAACCGAACTCCAAACCTGCGTCCTCTGTAACAGCAATAAGTGCTCTTAGTTTCTGTGTCTTCTCCAGTCCCTAGATGCATTTTTTTTTGAGACTGGGTTTCACTATGTAGGTTTGGCTGTCCTGAATTTACTGTGTAAATGAGGCGGACCTTGAACTCACAGAGATCTGCCTGCCTCTGTCTACCAAGTACTGGGATTAAAGGTGTGCACTACCATACCCAGAAAGTTATTATTAATATTATTATTATTATTTATTTTACTATTTTTAATGTGTAAGTGTGTGCAGAGGCTCTGGCTTGGAGCTAGAGTTTACAGACATGACCTGGTTGCTAAGAATCGAACTCAGGTCCTATAGAGGAGCAGTACATGCTCTTAATTGCTGGAGTCATTCACCCAGTCATGGCTTTTTAATCTAAATTTACCTAAGATAAAAGTTTAACAGGAATTCCATAGATTTAAGTGTCTGTATGTGTGTGTGTGTGTGGGGGGGGGTAAAATGCTTTGTTTCTGGATGACCACACTGACCCAGCAAGTACTCCTAATAAAAAGATTTATCAGCCGGGCTGTGGTGGTGCACGCCTTTAATCCCAGCACTCAGGAGGCAGAGGCAGGTGGATCTCTCTGAGTTCGAGGTTAGCCTGGTCTACAATAGCTAGTTCCAGGACAGGCTCCAAAGCTACAGAGAAACCCTGTCTCGAATCCCCCCCCCCAAAGATTTGTCTTATTATTTACTTACTTGCAAGTATGTGTTCTGTACATGTGTGGGCAAACACACACAGAAAGAGACCAAAAGAGGCCATTGGATCATTTGGGGCTTAAGATACAAGTCACTGTGAGCAACCTGACAAAGGTGCTTGGGAATTAAACCCCAGTTATCTGAAAGAGCAGCAAGCTATCTTAACTACTGAGTAATCTCTCCAGCCCCAAACTATTCTTCCTTTCCTTCTAATAATCATCTCAATGGATTTTCAGCTAAGCAAGACACACTTTTAAAAAACTAACTCAGGATCCATTGGTCAGCCTGAGTTATAGAACTTGTAAGCAAAATAAAACTTAGTAAACTGGCAAATGATTTAGCATGTAAAGGTACTTGCCACCAAGACTGATGTCCTGAGCTTAATCTCTGGAACCCACATGGCAAGAAAAAGCTGTCTTTGTACACACACCATGGCGTGTGCTCCTAGACAAATACTTCTATGAATGAGTGAAAATACTGAATATATTAACTGTAGTATGAGGTGCGAGCTGCGTCCTGCCACCCGGCTAGCTTAGCCCCTGAAATAACCACACGGAAATTGTATTAATTAAATCACTGCCTAGCCCATTATATCTAGCCTCTTCTTGGCTAACTCTCACATCTTGATTCAAACCATTTCTAATAATCTGTGTTCACCACGAGGTTGTGGCTTACCGGGAAAGATTCAGCCTGTCTGACCTGGCAGCTTCATGGTGGGCGGCTCTCTCACTCTTCTTCTTCCCAGCATTCAGATCTGTCTACTCTGCCCACCTAAGGACTGCCCTATCAAAAGGCCAAGGCAGCTTCTTTATTCAACCAATGAAATCAACACAAATACAGAAGGACCTCCTACACCGTATTAACAACTACTCAATGCAAAATTAAGAACTGTGTTCCTTCTGAGGTGGGAGAAATAGCTAAGGGGTTAAGAACACTGGCTGCTAGTCCAGAGGACTCAGGTTCAATTCCCAGCGTGGCAATAACTCGAGTTCCAGGGATCTGATGCCCTCTTCTGCTCCACAGCGTCCTGCATGGATATGGGTGTATAAGCTCACACTACCATACCACATACACATAAAAACAAAAGAGAAATAACTAATTTAAAAAGGATTTTATTCACTCAAGAAATACTAAACACCTATGCTGAACCAAGCACTATAATAAGTTAACTCAGTACTTCTGAATCTACAGATAATTATTAATGCTTATGCTATAAATGCTTCACTTAAATTGTTATCTTATAACCATCTTATGATGAAACCAAGGCACCAGGAAATTGGTAACTGGATCATGTTTATACATTCATTTACAAAACCAGGGTTTAATTGGGATGGCTAACTCCAGAGTCAACTCTATCAGTTCTGTGGAGATACAAAAAACACACTACTTCATATGGTTTCCTAACCATGAGGAGCTGGCCAACTGGTGCAAAAGATACACAGTCTTTGAAGTCAAGTGTTTTTGTGGTGGGCTATGAGTAGCACACAAAGAAACAGGAGGGGCTGGAGAGATGCTTTGATGCCAAGAGCACTCGCTGGTCTTGTAGAAGAGCAGATTAAAATCCCAGGACCCATACTGGGTGACTCACAACCACTAATGACTCCAGCTCCAGGGAATGTAAAGTCTTTCTCTACTATAAAAATATATGAATGGCAAAAGTCAGAGAAAGATATGTTTTTGAACCAGGTTAGTGATTAAAAAGAAAAAAATGGCTAAGGTGAACTAGAGAGAGTGCACCGTGGGTACAACACTTGCTTAAGCTTGGGTGTCTAGGTTCAGATCCCTGACAGCCACATAAAGCTGGGCACTGCTGCATACCTACAATCCTGGTGCTGGTGAGGGAGAGAGAGGAGATATCAACAAATCTAGTTGATGAGCTTCAGATTCAGTAAGAGACCCTGTCTCAAAAAAAAATATGATAGAGCCTATGACTTTAAATCTGGTAGAAGGGTAGCTGGAGTCAGGAGGAAGCTTTGAGTTCTAGGTCAGCCTGGTCTACAAAGCCAGTTCTAGGCTAGCCAGGGCTACATACAAAAAACTTGTCTCAACAAATAAATAAATAAAGGTGGGGAACAACTGAAGAAGGCACTTGGCATTGGCTTCTAGCCTACACACATACACTCTTCCCCCACAAAAGGGTGAACACTGAAATAAAGCATTGTTGACTTCAATCTTTTTGGAATACAAGGTTTATGTCATTTGTAAGTATTAAAAAGAAGTTGATTGATATAGAACCATAACAATAAGAATTGCCATTGCTAATATTTACTCTTAATAGGAGGTACCAGTCTAATGCCTTTACATAAGTTATTTCATTTCCTTCACCTTCAGGGACCCTCAAAAAGCAGACCTTTTTGCCATGTTGATTTTAAAAGAGGAAAAATGTGCTTAGCAGTATTAAAAACAAAAACAAACAAACAAAAAAAACAAAACAACAACAACAAAAACTTCCAAAGTAATGAAGACATAGGACTGGAAATTCACTGCAGATAATTCTGAATCTACCATACTACAAGTTCAAAAACAGTTATGCACAGATATGAGAAGATGGAAAGAAAAGCACAATTATAAGAGGAAAGAGATAGTATCTTTTTAAAGTTAGCCTTTTAAAAATTTGGAGGAAGAGCCAGGGCTATAAGTGACTGTTGGGCTGCTTGACTAGTGCAAGTGAAGCCTGGAAAGGTAAAACACAAACAGGAAGCCGGCAGGTGGTGGCGCACACCTTTAATCCCAGCACCGGTGAGGCAGAGGCCAGCCTGGTCTACAGAATTAGTTTCTGGACAGCCAGGGCCACACAGAGAGACCCTGTCTTGAACTCCCCCTAAAACAAACAAACAGGAAGATGGAGGGTGATAAGTTGTGTGATTTGGGTATGTTTGGGAAAACCCTGGGGCCAAAAAGACAGCAACAGTAATACAAGGCATGGGCATTGCTTAACTTGTACATACCTTGCACTTTGTAATTTCACAAATTTAATGAGATAAACTTCTGTAAAATCTTCCGCTGGGTATTCATCTAGAGCGTTATACTGTTCAATCGCACCATACAGCGCAAATCGTTCAACTAATTCCTTCATGGCCCCCACTGCAGGCACGCCTTGTATTAATAAGTACTGAGATTCCAAGTTGATTGTATATACCTTTAAAAAAAAAAGTCTCGTTAAATGCACCCCACAGACAAACAAACCTTTGGCAAATCTGTCACCGACTGACTTTTTTTTTTTAATGGAACTTTTTCTGCCCAATCCAGTCTGTAAAACATATACACAAAACTGTCACTCTTCTGGACTAAAGCATAACACAAACCACATTAGGGTATCTGACTATACTATTTAATAGACCTCTTTCCAGAAGCTGACTCCAGAAAAGATAATGGAAAACAGTCACTGAACTCAGTCCGTGCTCGTCCTGTGAGAAGCGCTATCGTCAACACGTAGAATACAAAACTAAAAATCGTGTTTTCGTGGAGCAACGGTCTAGTAAGTAGCTGACCGAGAGTAGTGATAATGTTTGGGTCCTCGTGCCGCCTCGACTCAGAGAGGAGGCTCAGACAGCATCCCTGTTACGCTTTCTGGAGGCTGGCCATGCCCAGGAAAGCTAGGAAACCGAAGTGACTCTACCTTGACCGCACGAGGGCGTCGGCTCTCCCGGTATTTGGCCCGCGAATCACACACGGCCGTCTGGACGTGGTGGTCGAACACGCAACCCGGCTTGCCGTCACTGAACGCCATCTCGCCGGCTGCAGTCCTGGGCGCCAGAACAACATCCGCCGGATGCGCTCCTCTGTGTCCAATAAGAGAGCAGAATGGGCCGAGCGTGCTTAGATTGTCTGGACCGTCGTCTCCTGAGAGCGAGAATTCGGTGTGCAGTGTGCCGCCCCCTAGAGGCTCGGAGGAGGGAGGGGCCGATCGATGTTCTCGGGCTCCGCCGCCCAGGCCTTCCGGGGAAGGGGGCGGACTCTGCCTGGGGTGAGCTGGGGGAGTTGCGCCGGGACGATGTGGAGCAGCGAGCGTTTGGCGGGTGCGGGGTCTGGCGGGGCGGTAGTGACGGTGGCCTTCACGAACGCTCGGGACTGCTTCCTCCATCTGCCGCGGCGCCTCGTGGCCCAGCTGTACCTGCTGCAGGTAACGCGCTCGTGTGGGGTCGGCTGACACCTTCCCCGCCGCTCGAGCCCCGCTGCGGGCACGGCGTGAGGTGCCAGCACCACCTGCACCGCGGCTAGGATTTCCTAGTCCGCCTCTTTAGCTGGGTCAAACCAAACTGAATATGCTCGGGTTCTGCCTTGGCGTTCGTTCGGAAGCAGTTCTAACTCTAGGTTGAAAAGCTCTAGAGAGCTCTTCCATGGTTATTAGAGTATTGTCCTGCCAGCGAGTTGCCAGTGCTGCCATAGAGGCCTCGAGTGGCAGACTTGATTTGTAGATTACGAGGTTGCCAATTTATGCAGAAGGTTAATAAGGTGACAGCTCGTAGGAGGGCTTCGAACACTGCAAGGGTGTGCAGGGAAGGGAAAAGAATGCGATGGAATTGTTCCCATCTCACACCTTCACGTGATAACCAGGATCCAAGTGGATCTCCCCGAACTATCACTGTCTGGATGCTGTCATTATGGTGTTTCAACGTTATAACCATCTGCGGAAATACAGCATCCAGGTTTTCTTAACAAAGAGTGAGTGCAGATAGGTTCTCTGGTTTGAGTGTGTTCATGGGGACGAAAATTAGAATATTTGTAATCTCTTAAAATCCTAGATGCATGATACCGGACTACTAGATCATAAAAGAAATATCCAAGAGTTTGAAATGACTTCACTTAGCCCACCTTTCTTTCCTCCTGAGCTACTTTGCTTTTAAAACCCACCTATGAAAACATACCAATTTCATCAGAATCATTCTTGTTGTTAATTAGTTTGTCTTCACCAAATAGACAGTTTTTAACTGTCTGAGTTTGTTTTCTTTGTGGGGGAAGGAAATCAATGACGCAAGTTTCAGCTTGTCTCATTACCCCTTTGTTTTTTTTTTAATTTTTTTTTTTTTTTTTGAGACAGAGTTTCTCTGTGTAACAGCCCTTGGCTGTCCTGGAACTCACTCTGTAGACCAGGTTGCCCTCAAACTCATAGAGATCCACCTGCCTCTGCCTCCTTAGTGCTGGGATTAAAGACATGAGCCACCACCTGACTAGTAACTACATTTTGGCCAAATAAAATGATTGAAATGTCTTTCTTGTTTGCTCAGGTTGATTTCTTTTCTTTTTTTCTTCCTTGGAGGGCAGGGGCCTCGTCGATGTTTTGGATATTTCAGAATTCATATTTCCTCCTGCAGTGTCACTGGTTTTAAAGGTTTCCTATGAAATAAGGGGACTGAGTTGCTGAGCTTATGAAACCCCATAACCACAGTCCTTGACCTCTGCCCTTATAACCTACATAATGACTCCAAACTGGGGCTTTATTTTCCTTTATCAAATTGTGTTTAGTTGAATGATCTCGATGTCAGCAAAAACAGTTGGATCATTGTTTGGAAATTGTGAGAAAATTACGCAACTAAAGGTTCCACAGTGACTTTCTCCGAGACAGGGTTTCTCTGTGCCGTTCTGACTGTCCTGGAGCTTGTTCTGTAGACCAGGCTAGCCCGGCCTTGAACTCAGAGATCTGCCCACCTCCAGAGTGCACCCTGAGGACTGGCTCTCGGTGACTTTCTTGTGTATACAAGTTTATTAAAGAGCATTTGAGTGTCATCTTGCCTCAGAAGGGGCTCTAGTATTCTTTGCAATTGGTATTGTTAAAAGAAAGATAAAGTACTGAAATTTAGTGTAAATGAGAGTTTGATGTTCGCCTTTTTTCCCGAGACAGGGTTTCTCTGTAGCTTTAGAGCCTGTCCTGGAACTAGCTCTTGTAGACCAGGCTGGCCTCGAACTCACAGAGATCTGCCTGCCTCTGCCTCCCGAGTGCTGGGATTAAAGGCCTGTGCCACCACAGCCCGGCTGGTGTTTGCCATTTTAAGGTTTGGATTTATTTTGACTTAGAGAAATGAATTTAATAACATTAAGCTTCCTGAGATAACAAGTCTTCAGCATGCTGGCTTTTTACGAAGGAGGGGTAAGTATGTAGAAATGCTTGTGATGCCGTAGTGAAAGGGTAAAGCCTGTAAATCTTGCCCATGATATACAAACGCATGAATCACTGACCGAAAAGCAGTTAGCAGAGCACACAAAATTGTTCATTGTGTTTTTGTGAAAGGGATTTCTTTCCTTCCAAGTGCACATATTTCTCACAATTCCTCGAACGAGTGTAATTTTTTTTCAGAGACAGAATCTCACTGTGTAACCCAATTTGACTTTGAATCACAACCCTTCTGCCTCAGCCTCCCGGTTGCTAGAGTCACAGACGGGCGTGCCAGCCCTGGAAGTACACTTCTGTAGCCATGGAGGACACTGGTCTTTAGTTCTCAGCCACAAGCTTACATATTACATTATTTTCATGTTTTGTTATTCTAATATATTTTTAACTTTAAGGATTTATTTTTAATTGTGTGTATATCTGTCTGTCTGTCACATGTGAGGATATTTGTGGAGGCCGGGAGAGCACAGAGCTAGATCCACATAGGCAGAAGTACCACAACGCTCTTAACCACTGAGCCATCTCTCTAGCCCGTTTAAAATGATATGTTCTTATAGTTTTATGATATTTATTTATTTATTTATTTGTTTTGCTTTTCTTTTTGAGAATGACTGTCTTATTGTGTAGTCTTGGCTAGCCTGGAGCTCACACATGCAGACTAGGCTGGCCTCGAACTCATGGAGTCAGCCTGCTTCTGCCTCCCATATGCTGGGATTAAAGGCCTGTACTAACATGCCCAGGCAGTTCTATCAACTTTAAAGGTCATTTTAAAAGTACATAATAAAACATTTCAGGAAGGAAGTACAAGAAACAACTAACAATAATTCCCTCTAGGAACACAGACCTGTCTTCACATTTTACCTTTTTTAATTTTTGTACTTTTATTTTGTGTGTTTATTACTTTTTAAATAAATTCTTTGATCAGTAAGAGATTAAATATATTGCAGCTGATTGGTGTTTCGTAACTCTAAATTGTGTTTTTTTTTTTTTTGTTTTTTTTTTGATTTCGAGACAGGGTTTCTCTGTAGCTCTTTGGTTCCTGTCCTGGAACTAGCTCTTCTAGACCAGGCTGGCCTCAAACTCACAGAGATCCTCCTACTTCTGCCTCCCGAGTGCTGGGATTAAAGGTGTGCACCATCACCGTCCGGCTTGTTGTTATATATTTCAAAATTTTTATTTTATTATGTATGTGAGCATTTTGCCTGAACGTATGTTATTTTCTTTTTAAATTATTAATTTAAACACATACATACTGAAAATCTGTGTAAGTTATCAGCTCCCTATGGTATTTTGAACTCTGAATTGTTTAAATTGGGCCATTGAGACTATGAGACTCTCGGCTTTGAGCCCAGCATCACCGCTAGTGGGTGTTCCAGATGGTCATAGGTTTTTTTTTTTCCATGATAAATGTGAATAAAGAGTAGTTGACTGGCTACAGTACTGTTTTTGGTTGCTTGTCAGAATCTGGGGAGAGTATCATAAAAACTAACCCCTTTTTCTTTCCTATTGTTTGGATAAATAGAATCAAGCTATAGAAGTAACCTGGGATCAGCAGCCCACCTACCTGAGCTGGGTGGAAGGCAGACATTTCAGTGATCACAGTGAAAATGTGGCTGAAATTAATGGACAAGTCGGTCAGAAACTTGGACTCTGCAGTGGGGATCAGGTGAGCACAGCTGGCCGCTGTGGCCTCCCTTTAATGCGGCGTCCTAACACTCAGACACTGAGGGTGTGCGGATTCACGTGCTGCGATAAGCAGGCTGGGATGCTCAGGCTAACTAACTTGTATTTTGTTCATCTTACCTTGAACGTGTCTCCTGCTTGGCTCTGTATTCTACCTGCTCATTTCCCAGTCTGTTTTTGTAAAATTATTTTTCCTTTTCTGAGTTATTGGTTTTTTCTTCCTGTTTTAGAACTTCATTTTTGTTTTTGTCACAATTTTATTATTTATTTTGTGTGTACATGTGTGTGGTGGGATGGGGGTTAAGGGTGGTAGGCCGGGGAGGAGGTCAAGAGGCATGCTTGCGGAGGTCAGAGTAAAGCTTGTAGGAATCCATTCTTGACCCCTGAGCCATCACTTCAGGTCCTCTTATTCCTTTTTTGGTAGATCTGACTATATTTCCAAAGATGGCCTTGAATGGAAGATTCTCCTGCCTCAGCGTCCAGAGTAGCTAGAATTACAGGCACATGGTATCTCACCTGACTCTTACACTTCTTTCTTGGAATTATTATTATTTTTGCAAACATGTTGTGCTGGGTGTTCCTTCATTCTGTTGTTCATTGTGAAAGTTTTTCCTAAAATATTGAGTATATCAAGGCCTATCTAAGAATCTTAAGTATTTAATATGTGTTATGTGGACTATGGGAGAGGGGAAAGGCAGACAGAGAGAGACAGAGAGACATACAGAGACAACGAGACAGTATCTTACCAGAGAGAACTTATTTTCTAGCGATACAGAAAAACCTTACAATGGTAATCTTGCGTTTCTGGTTTCTCCAGGTGTTTCTCAGGCCATGCTCCCACGTGGTGTCTTGCCAACAAGTTGAGGTGGAGCCACTTTCAGAGGATGACTGGGAGATACTGGTAAAGAAAACCTCTGCTACCTTCTCAGCACCAGTAGATATTCTGGGTTAGTCTGAATTGTGGCGATGACTCGGTAGAAACCTAGTGTGTAATGTGAGAAGCACAGGTGAGACACTCGTGTAGTATTTGGGATTGATTCTAAATGAGTAGGCTTTTACTTCTTTTGACACAGAGACCAAACAACAAAATGATAGCTGAGATGTTGGATCTTCCAAAAGTGTCCCATAGTGTTATGTATACTTTATTTATTTTGGTTTTTTTGGTTTGTTTTGTTTTTTCGAGACAGGGTTTCTCTGTGGTTTTGGAGCCTGTCCTGGAACTAGCTCTGTAGACCAGGCTGGTCTCGAACTCACAGAGATCCGCCTACCTCTGCCTCCCGAGTGCTGGGATTAAAGGTGTGCGCCACCACCGCCCGGCCATGTATACTTTAAATATAACAATAAACTTTAAAACGAAATGAGTGGGGACTTCCATACCAGGTGTGGAATGGTCCAGACGCAGCCTGATTTGACCTTTTTCTCTGTTGGTCCTAGGAGCTGCATGCCATTTCTCTTGAACGGCATCTTCTAGATCAGATTCGAATAGTTTTTCCTAATGCCATTGTTCCCATCTGGGTTGACCAGCAGACTTACATATTTATCCAAATTGGTAGGTGCTATTGTAATATCTGCTGTCATTTTCCACATTAGAGTACCGAGTCCGAAGCAGAAGTCAGCAAGTACTAATGGCTCTGTTTTCTGTGCAGTTGCTCTGATGCCAGCTGCCCCTTATGGAAGGCTAGAAACTAACACCGAACTCCTCATCCGGCCAAAGACACGCCAAGCCAAAGAGAACCCATTTCCAAAAACAGGAGACGTACACGGACAATTTCATAGTTATGGACAGGAACAAAAAGGAATATCAAAAGAATTGCGAACCAAGCAACTTCATATGAACACGGAGGGCATCACTGTGTCCAATGAAATAGACCCAGAAGTTCCCAGTGGCTCATCGTGGAAACCACACTGGTGGACTATGCTGGGAAGCATGTTTTCTTTTGGGCCGGACAGCAAGCAAGTGGCATCCTGGGGTTCACTGGAAATGAGTGCTTTCCAAACCATGCAGTCCCAGGTTATTCCTGTAGACCATGTTTTCAGAGTGTGCCAAGTTCAGCCGCCTAGTGCGCATGCCACACCAGCTACCTCTGTGTTTCACAGCCATTGCACCATTCATGTGTTTCCATGGGACCAAGAATATTTTGATATGGAGCCAAGCTTTACTGTGACCTATGGGAAACTAGTTAAGCTGTGCTCTCCAAAACAACAGCAAGGCAAAACAAAGCCGAGTGTCCTGTTGCCCGAAAAGGAGAAGGACCAGTCAGAGTCACCAGATCGTAAACAGATCAGCTCCGGCTCCGAGCACACCGAGGGGGCTGGCGAGGCCCGTGTGTTGAAGGTAGTCTGGAATGGACTTGAGGAGTTGAAGAACGCTGCAAAGTTCACCAAAAGTGTAGAGCCTCTTCACCTTGGGAAAGTCTGGGTTAGTATGAGCCTTATAATCTGGGGAAAAACTCATCACTTGATCTTCCTCAAGATTTGATTAGAATAATAATACATGTAAATTTCAACCAACATAATGAGAGAGTCTCTATAAGTCTGTGGAGGAGTAATGTCTCCAACCCCCCCCCCATTTTTTTTAACATAGCATTTTTGTTGATTATTTTAAAATTTCATGTAATGCACCCCAATCACATTTACTTCCCAGTCCTCCCAGGTTCACCCCCAACCCATGTGACCTCCCCAAAACAGAAAAAAAAAAAGAAGAAAAGAAAAAAAATATCAAGTCCAGTTTGTGTTATCCATATGCTCACTGGAGCATGGTCAAACTTCCAGTGAGCCAGCAGCTGTGAAGAGCGCCCCTTCAGCTTTCCTAGGAGACCCCTCTTTTTATCTTTTAGTGCTTATTAATATCTTTTGAGATAAGGATTTTGGGGGTGCTGGAGAGTTGCTTAAGACTACTGTTGCTTTTGCAGAGGACCCAGGTTTGATTCCCAGCTCCCATGTGGTGGCTCACAAGCATCTGTGACTCCAGTTCCAGGGCATCCCATACCCTCTGGTTCCATATACCAGCTTTGCATGTAAACTATAGACATACATACAGGCAAAACACACACATAAAAAAAATCCTGAAAGATTTGTTAAAGAACTTTCTAGATGAAATTTAAAGTGTACGATTTAATATATGTAAAAGTCGTCATTAGTGTAATGTGTGATCATTCCTATAATCTAAGTTTAGATATTTTATTAATGGGGGTGATAAATTCTGCCATTTACATTTTGGATTGAATTGTACCTTGGCAGATTGTCTGTGATTAGCTTTTCCAGTGGCTTTCAAGTTTTACACACACACAAAGACTTGTGAAATGATTGCATACTGTTGCTACAGTCTTGATGCTTATGTCTCCCCAAAACCAGTATGTCAGAGTTCTTCCCACAGGTTACAGTGTCAGGAGATGAGGTCTTCGGGAAGCCTTGAGTGTAACTGGTGTCCTTATGAGAGATGTCCTCACACACTTGGCCGTGAGGAGAGCCTCACCAGCACCAGCTCTGCTGGTTCATAAAACAGTAATGCGCCTCTGTTGTTTGTAAGCGCCCAGTACATAGTATTTCCATTAAAGCAGCCGAAAGGCCAAAACCACTACCATATTACTGTGTTATGATTGTGTGATGACTTCTCCTTGGAGATAGTACTATCAGTATTTAGGCTGTGAAATACTTGAATCGGTCTTTGAACATTTATGTTCTTACTATTTATCTTTAAATTGCAGATCCCAGATGACCTGAGGAAGAGACTAAATATAGAAGTACATGCAGTGGTCAGGATCACTCCACTGGAAACCACCCCTAAAATCCCAAGATCTCTGAAATTACAACCTAGAGAGAACTTAGTGAGTTCAAATATATGTTGTATCGAGATTCCTTTGTGGATGCTATGAGGTTTCTCATTGTTCATAATAATAATGTACTTCTGTTTTATTGTTAAAAGTCACATAACATGGCATTTTAACCATTTTCCAGGGAACAGTTCTGCAGCATTAAGTATATTCATAATGATGCTTCCACTACCATTTCCAAAGTGTTTCTATTAGCACAGACAGAAACTTTGTCCCGTTAGACAGTGACTCCCGCCCTGCAAGCAGCTGCAGTCCATGTTCTGTCTGTGAGATAGTTACTTCTTGATACTGTGGAGAAGTGGAGTTTGTCCTATGTATTGACTTATTTCATTCACATAATGTTTTCAAGGTCCTTCTATATGGTAGCATGCATCAGAACTTCATTCTGTAATCTAGTGGATAATATTTCATCACACACACATGCACACACACACACCCTCACATCAGCTCACACTCACCCTCACATCAGATCACCCTCACATCAGCTCACCCTCACATCAGCTCACACTCACATCAGCTTACACTCACATCAGCTCACACTCACATCAGCTCACACATCTGCATGCAGATTTGGTAAGATCTTGCATTCTGTTAGGAAGACGTGTTAAGTCCTTGGTCACCCTTCTGTCCTTTTCTCTGGCAGCCTAAAGATGTGAGTGAAGACGATGTCAAAGCTGTGTTTTCGTCGTGGCTACAGCAGTCAGCTACCACCATGCTTCCTTTGATAGTGTCAAAGGAAGAATGTATTAAGCTGAGAATTAAAAATGGTGCGTAAAAGTGTTACTTTTTTCCTACTGAAATGACTATAACATCTAAGTTTTTTGTTTTGTTTTGGTTTTTCCAAAACAGGGTTTCTCTATGTAGTCATGGTTGTCCTGGAACTTACTATGAAGACCAGGCAGGCCTCGAACTCACAGAAATCTGCCTGCCACTGCTTCCCAAGTACTGGGATTAAAGGCGCGTGCCACCGCACGTGGCTAGCTAGAAAAATTTTTTTGTTTTTTCAACTTATGTCACATGTGAACAGTGAAACATAGCAGTATTATATGTGTTAAAGAATGTCTTTAATTTAAATATGCTCAATATTTCAAATCAAAGTATTTCCTCTCAGTTTCAGTTCTAACTCTCCATTTATTCCTTTCTTCTTAATAGGGTTGAAAGAGTTCAATCTGAGTATAGTTCATGCTCAGGAAAAAGGAGAGGCTGTGTTTGTGTTGAGTACCATTCTGCTGCAGAAGATCTCAATACAGGTAACGACATCCTGTTGATGTGTAATAAAGCAATGTTGTTTCTGTGACTAATTAAGTATGAGCTTCTGTCCAGAAGCGTACATCCAGAACTGCTTTAGAAACCACATGAGAAGAATAAGGAATAACTTGATTTTAAATATTTTACTCTATAAATTATTGATTTATCCTAAATGTAAGCATCAGTTAAACACACTTAAGTTTCAGAATTACTGTTGATTGTGTAAACTGGTAAACAGATCATGGTTCTGTGTATTAGTTTTAGAGGATTGATTTTAAAAGTTCTTATTTTGGGGCCAGTGAGATGGCTCAATGGGTGTTTGCATACAAGCCTGGTGACCTGAGTTCAGTCCCAGGGAACCATGTGTTTACCGTTTGGTGGAGGAGAGAGGCCACACCTCCTCTTTGTAGTGTGCACATACGCACCACAGTTGTCTTCTGACCTCCTTGTTGAGGTGTGCACACACATAATAATTTAAATTTTTGTAAATTAATACTTTAACCTACTGCTTACGTTATTTTGACAGTTGTTAACATTCCCTATGCTTCACAGACGTCGCCCCACGTTTCTTGCGGCGGCGCCTTAGTTCTTGTGTTTTCAGAGTATTGTGTTCTACTTCTGTTTGCTGCTGTGACTGAAACTGGGCGAGCTGCTCGGAATTGCAGTGATTTGGAACTAGCCCCAGTTAATCTTTGGAATGTGAATGTCAGAATTGTGGAGATATTAATTAGGACACAATTGAAAGAACACACATGTGTGAAGTGTCCCCAGACAGCTGCTGTCTCTCCGCTGCTGTCTGTAATGTCTGTGCTCCATGCGGAGCACCTCGTCAGAGGTTGTCAGGCTGTATGCTTGGGCACAGCACCTACTTTCTCTGCTGGAACAGAGTCGGTGAAACAATCAAAAGGCATAACTTTGAAGTGTAAAACTGACTTTTCCTTGCTGCTGTAGGTCCTTCTAGAGCCTATGATAAGAGAAGAAAACAGTGAGGAAATTGACTTTCTTCTTCCCTTTTTAAAGCTGAACTCTCTGGGGTAAGAGGTTACGGCCGAATCAGTATCTTTACAGACTGCTTTGGATTCTCGCTCTGGCAGGCTTCTGTGTGCACATGTTACAGCGACCAGGAATGCCAATGAAAAACCTTTCTAATACATTAGGAGATAATTTTCAAGGATTATATCTGTCCTCATACATGGGTTAAAAATGTACCTTGTTTAGGTAGCTAGTTTTATTAGAGGTTCTGCTTTGAGAATTGACTTGTGAGGAAAAAAAAAGTTAACCAAATACCACCTATCTGACCATTGTACTTGACCAAAACAGTAGTTATCAAAACAAATAAAAGTATTTTAATAGCTAAATCTAAAGTATTGAGTGGTGAGAAATATTTCAAATTAAGTTATTCCTTCATTTTTTGTTGTAATAATTAGGATTTTTTTGTATATTTTCTCATCTTTTCAGAAGATCAAATCTGAAAAAGATTGGTTTCTTTATTTATATGCTCAGACTAACAGCCTTAGACGTGTTAGCTTACACGAGATGTGAAAAAATGAAACCTTAAAGAGGATTGGGTGCAACAGTATGCATTACTCTGAAGTAAAATCTCTTTGGATTCCACTTTCTGGTGTTTTTGCTCTACTTTTGTTTTTATGAATAAAATCATGGTAGAAATCAAGAAATAGTGTGGGTTCAATGTTTGTATGTGACACGTGAAGGCGGAGGTTTCAGAGGAGCCAGAGCTTTGACTGTCCCGATAAGCCCTTCTGCAGCGCCTGTTCATGGTAATATTAGTGACCAGACTAAAGGTTATTTGGGAATGCGGAGTGCTTAGGTGTGTTAGATGACCTTTAGAACAAAGCTGTGGTTACTGCACATGCTGCAGACATTAGACTAATGTTTAAAAGCTACACATCAGATACAGTATTAGCCCTTCTAAGACTTTATGCCCTTAGTATGGCTAACTTGCCCAGGAAGGAAAGCTTCAGCCTTTTCTAGCTAAGGCTCTACCTTGCTGTGGGCTTTTGTCACTTAGGAACTTTTGTGTTTTGCAGTGGAGTGAACTCCTTAGGTACATCCGCCATGGAGCACATCACCCACAGCCTCTTGGGACGCCCTTTGTCTCGGCAGCTGATCTCCCTGGTCGCAGGACTTAGGAACGGTGCTGTTCTGATCACTGGAGGAAAGGTATTTGGCTCAGACATGCTCCTTTTCACAAACTAGAAGTATTTCACTCTTACCTCTTTGGATTTTGCTTATGTATTTTGAAGAACTTTTAATACATGAAAGGGTGGGTACCTTGTTAGGTATTAGGGATGTCGTCCTGGGTTCACGTACCCCCTGCACCCTCTTCTGTGTTGATCGATAACATTCTGTGGCTTGGTGTGTAGGTTTTTGATGAGGCTGTTGAAAGTACTGGTATTTTTTGATGAAATATCATTGGACTGTGGTGATGTGTGCTTCCTACCATTCTGTTTGATTTTTTTATCTGTGTTTCTGGGACACGTGGGTCTGCAGCATTTGTCTGGTTTTACTGTTGGTGTATTCAGGCTCATGATGAGCTGTCGGGTGTTTCCCTCCTTTTTGTGAGGAAAATGTAAAGTTGGCTTTCATTCCTTCTTTAAATGCTTGGTAAGATCTGCAGCAAACCCATCCAAGCCTGGAAAGTCTTTACTGCAAAACTTCTAAATGACAAATACCATATTCTTAATGACTACAGAACTGCTTAGGTGGTCTGCAGCACCTTGATTGACAAGCAGCTGGTGGTTTTTGGAGATCTGATTCAGTTCTTTTTTGATGTCCAGTTTGTGAGCATTAAGTTATTTGCTCTTCTTCCCCTTAGGTTCTAGGTTTCTGCAGGCTCTGGTGTGCTGCCCTGTTTCCTGCCATGGGTCATGTATCTTGAGATCTCTGACCTCTTAAAGAGGCTTATTTTCTGTTGTAGGGAGCTGCGGGCAGCGTTCCTGCAGCCCGGCTCCTGGCCACCTGGCTAGCTTATACCCCGAAATAACGACACACAAATTGTATTCTTTTAAACACTGCTTGGCCCATTATATCTAGCCTCTTCTCAGCTAACTCTCGCACCTGGACTAGCCCATTTCTAATAATGTGTGTAGCACCCCAAGGTGCGCTTACCGTGAAGATTCTAGCCTACATCCATCCTGGGTCAGAGCTTCATCACATCTGCCCTGGAGAAGAGCGGCCTGGCATCTGAGCTCACTTCCTCTTCCTCCCAGCATTCTGTTCTGTTTACTCCACCCACCTATGTTCTAACCTATGAGGCCAAGCAGTTTCTTTATTTTTTAACCAATGACCTTCCTCCATCAATTGTCTTCTTCTCTGCCAGTGCTGTGGTTACTGTCTTGTGCTCAAAGACCCACAGACTGTGCATTGGAGAGATGTTTCATTGGAAAAAGTGTTTACTGCTTTTGTAGAGGGCTGGAGTTGGGTTCCCAGCAGGCTCCTGCACTCGCGTACACCACACACACACACACACACACACACTTAAAAAAATCAGTCTTACACATAATCTTAAAAAAACAATCTAAAAATCACACAGTGTTGCATGTTTTGTTTGTTTGTGTATTTGTTTTTAAGTTTTTTGAGACAGTGTTTCTCTCTGTATCTTTGACTGTCCTGGAACTCACTCTGTAGACTCTGCTGGCCTCGAACTCACAGAGATCCGCTTACCTCTCCCTCCTGAGTGCTGGGATTAAAGGCATGTGCCACCACACCCAGACCACATTGCTTTTATAATTATAGAATTTTGAAGTTAAGAGACTTTCCCTTCACTACATTTTAATAACTGTCTCCTATTACTAGTCCAGTTTTTTTCTCCTATCTTACTTAAACATAGGAACCATTCTTTGTCATTTTATGAACACTTTTATTTATTTTATGTATGTGAGTGTTCTATCTCCGTGTATGCATGCATGCCAGAAGAGGGCACTAGAGCCCACTGGAGATGGTTGTGAGTCACCTTGGGGATGCTGGAAATTGAACTCGGGACTTCGGGAAGAGCAGCTCTTAAGCACTGAACCATCTCTCCAGCCCGTCTTTGTCATTTTTAAATGCCAACATCACCATGGTAGAATATTTATTTTTAGAAAGTTTTATCCCACCATCTCTGAAAGCAGTCTTTTGAAGTTCTTCCTAGAATAGGACAGTCAGTAAGAGGACCTGGGTTTATGTGTCATCTTTAATGTACTTATTGTTTAAGTTTTTATTTATTTATTATTTGTTTTTTTTTTTAAGGCAGGATTTCTCTGTATAAAAGTCCTAGCTGTCCTGAAACTAGCTCTTGTCAACCAGGTTGGCCTTGAACTCACAGAGATCTGCCTGCCTCTGCCTCCCGAGTGCTGATATTAAAGATGTGCACCACCACCACCACCCAGCTAAATTTTAAATTTCGTTTCTCATCTGAGTACATTGGGTCAGCCTCCCTTAAGGGAGAGGAGACATACATGAGAAGTGCTGTACGAGTATGAGTTACCCTGGACTGGGTGAGTGGTGACGCTGTGTCTGCTCCACAGTCCAGCCCCGCTCATGTTGAGGTGTGGGCCATGCAGTGGGGGCGCACACCTTTCATCCCAGCACTCAGGAGACAGTCTGAGGACAGCCTGGGCTACAGAGTGAGTTCCAAGACAAACAAAGCTACACGGAAACCTGTTTCAAAAAACCAAAACATTTAAATGTGGTTTAATTCTATGAAAGATGATGATGATAGTACATATTTGTTGAGTACCTCCAAATTTTAGATTTTTCACATCAAATTTTGCTGGGTTTTACTAGTAATCAGAACAAAGTACTTGAATTGCTACAACGTTGTTGGACTTCAGAGCAACAACAGCAAGAAGAGGTGATAACAGATTGAAAGAAGAAACCGGTAGTACCAGAACTATAAAAGCTCTCAGGTTGGGCTGTGCTCAAGGACACTGTAGACATGTGCTCCCCTCTGATGTCGTGATTCTGCCTCTCCTGAGACATACGCACAGATCACTAAACATTCGACTTGATGGTGACACATAGGGAGGACCGTAAATATAAAGCTTAAAGAAGTAACTTTTGTTTGCGTTTTTGTTTTTTGTTTGTTAATTTTTTTATTTTTTCAAGGCGGGGTTTCTCTGTGCGGCCCTGGCTGTCCTGAAATTTGCTCCATGGACCAGGCTGGCTTCGAACTCCCACAGATCCACTGCCTCTGCCTCTGCAGTGCTGAGACTAAAGATATGGGTGGGAAGTAACTTGTTAAACAGCTTAAGTAAGATTGTAAAACTTGATTAACATTTTAGTTCTGTTTTTATAAGTTTGTGAACACACAGAGTGCTGAGAAGGCGGAAGGGCATTAAGACAATCACGTTACTGAGCATAATTTGTATAATTTCTGTTTTATTTTTACATATTATTTTCTAATAAGACAAAAGCTTGTATTTGAACATAAAATGCTCATTGACTGTAAGCCAGTGTCGAGTTCTTTGTTCTTGTATCAAAGTATCCAATCCTGGCAGCTGACTTGTCTCTCAAGGACCTGTGCTGTATCCAGTAATCTCAGCCACTCCAAAGTCTGGGGCAGGAGGCTATTATATTCAAGGCTGTATTGGCCAACATAATAGGACCTCATCTTGTACAACATGCCCATCACGGGCACAGAGTGTCTGACGGTTCTTCTCCATGTTAATTGGTAGTCACAGTAACGGCTGTAAATCTATTAAAATTACATAGGACAAGATATTTGTTAGTATCTACTAATATAATAGTATCTATATTATTAGTGATCTGCTTTTCTCATTGAAATCATAGTGATTAAATGAAAATATCTGTTTCAAATTTATTTCATTTATGTATTAGTCATATCCTGTAACAATAAAGTATTATTTTCAGTTGGATTCAATTAAATGTTAGCAGTTGTATTCACCAGCGAGTGTAGAAATGGGTGTGTTTCTGTCTCTGCACATTAACAGAGTAAAGAAGAGCCAGATCTCGGTAGCACAGAATCAGTCACACACTGCAGTTGGGTTGGTGTTTACTTTCCAGTAGACGAGGCTGAATCTTGGTGACTATTGCAATGACAGGAGCTACTTCTGTAATTAAATTTACTGAGAGTCTGATGAAGCAATTGTTTTCCAGGGGAGTGGAAAATCAACACTAGCCAAAGCGATCTGTAAGGAAGCCTGCGACGTACTGGACGCCCATGTGGAGATAGTTGACTGCAAAGTGTTACGAGGTAGGAGTGAGCATTCAACATCATCCCCCTTCTGTAGACAGGAATGTATTATTAATGCTATTAGTAGAAATAGTTATGTACTTTTAAACTCATATCTGTGTCATTTGGTTATTGAAAATCCTTAGAAATTTGGAAGCTGGGCATGGTGGTGCGCACCTTTAACCCTAGCACCCAGGAGGCAGAGGCAGGCAGATCTCTGTGAGTTCGAGACCAGCCTGGTCTACAGAGGCAGTTCCAAGACAGCCAGGACTACACAGAGAAACCCTATTTTGGAAAACCAAGAAGTCCTTAGAAAGTTGAAGTCTTTAGCTTTCTGATGTTTGTGATAACATCCCTAAAACTCTATTTGACAATTTGATGGAAGGGATTTTTTTTAAAGTGAAAAGCACTATAGACTGTTCTTGGAAATACCAACAAATGTCACTCCAGGTGTTTAGAGTATACTTTATTCAATCTGTATTTGCTCTTGGTCTTTAATTGCTATGGAAAACTGGTGTGGTTCATGCCTGGGAGGGTAAGTAGGTGGCTTTGGGTAACAGTGAGAAGAATTACCATTGATCTTGTACCACTTGTGTGTTTTTTAAACATTTCTAACGTTTACATTATTAACTGTTCAGTTAGAACAAGAGGTTAGAGCAGTTTCTCTTTGAACGATTAGCTTCCTTCTGGGTTTCCACTAACACCTGGCTCCCAGCTCATCTTTGTAGCTCATGTTTTTACCATGCATAATAAGAAAATAAGAAATCCCATTGTATGGACATAGGAAATTCTCAGAAGATAAATAAAAATAAGTATTTTAAAGCAAGATAAAGATAGCTTTGAAAACTCAATTCTTCACTTGCTATAAAGTTTTAATCCTGGTTGAAGCCCCATGAATAAAAAGTAACTTAGAGCTAAGTATCAGGGAACCTTTGCATTAGCTTATAGACCTATAAACTTTCTGTCTTCTGGAAATTAAAACTGTGTACCACACCTTTAACAAGCCTGGAGCCAAATGTGTCCTTCAATTCTAGCACTTTCGGGGTCTCCAGGCAACTGCTAGGGTTTGACTCAGATCTTGACTTCTACTCTGGTTTATGTTTTTCTACATCCTATGTATTCCACAATTATAAGCCACCTGAAACTCTGGAGTGAGACTGAGTGCATACAGACCAAAGTCAGAGCAGTGTATTTCTTTCCTTTGTGGTACAGTTTGGCACTTTGAGCCCTTGGAGACTTAGGAGTTGAATGTGCTGATAATTAACAAGTTTTTGATTGGTATATTAATAAAACATGGATTTAATTTTTATAGATAATTGAGTTTTTCTATCACTTTCAAGAGGAACATGAACTTTTGATCCCTGAAATAACATTGATACATCTTCTGTGTATAGGAAAAAGGCTTGAAAGCATACAGAAAGTCCTGGAGGTGGCTTTCTCAGAGGCGGCCTGGAGGCAGCCATCTGTCGTTCTGCTGGACGACCTAGATGTCATTGCTGGACTGCCCAGTGTCCCAGAACAGGAGCACAGCCCCGAAGCAGTGCAGAACCAGCGCCTTGCACACGGTAATGCGTCTCCTACTGATTTGGGAGCTTTTTCTCTCGTCAGTTGACATTTTTCGTTTTAATGGTAAATCTATTTTCTTACATTTTTAATTAGTTTTATTTATTTAGTACTCATGTATTTGTTGGGGTGGCCCGTGTGCCTGAGTATTACATGTTAAGGTCAGTGGACAGTTTTTAGGAGTCTCTTCTCTCCTTCCTCCGTGTGCATCCTGGAGACTGAAGTAAGGTTGTCAGGAGTGGTGGCGCATGACTACCTGCTAAGCCATGTCACTGGCCGTAAATCTGCCATTGTGAGGAAATAAGGTATATGCTCACTGGTAGTGTTCTCCAGCTCTGTTAGGAAATGGCAGAGCGAGAGTAGTGAAAATCCTGTGACTTCATGGCTGGCTGTCTCCACCCCACTTCACTTGCTGGAAGGCGTTCAGTTGCAGACTCACTTTCATTAACAGATACACGTTGAACACTTACTTTACTCACCATTCTCAAAGTCAAGGGGAGGAAAGGAAGCAATTTCAGTGCAGAATGGCGGGTGCCGTATAGAGTGCCGTTTCTGGAAGAGGGCTTCCGTAGGTGAACAGTGGGAATCTCCCGGTTCGTCAGTCAGCAAATGGAAAGTGACAGATAAGTAACTGGAGCCAGGTCAGGCAGCGGCTGGAGGTGGCGAGATGGCTGCCCTGGAAGAAGGCGCAGTGTGTGCTGTAAGCACCCAACCCAGAGTGAGGGCGAGGTGAGCTGCAGCACTGCATGGAACGGTTCCAGGGACGCTGGTCACTGAGTCGAGTTTTACTGGGAAGGTGAGAATTAATAGGCAGCCATGGAGTATCGTTCACAGGGTGAGGTGCCGCAGTGCCAGAGATTACAGAACATTGAAAAGTCCGCCACTGAGTGTAGCTTAGAGTGTGACGGCATTGCCTCAAGGTTCTGAAGAGCTGAAGCAAGCACAAGATATAAGTAAGAGTGTCTTGCATTAGATTAACTGGTGTTCATCCCAAAGTTTGAGTTCTGTATCTCCTGTAGAACCTCCTATTGGCAAACTCAGAGACACCGCTCTGTTGTTAGTCTCTATACAGGAAGGCTGTGGATCTCTGGATCAGGACTCAGAGGTGTTTATGTTACTAAGGCTTGTTTCAGTTGTCAGCTCCTCAAACTTAGCCAAGCCTTGAATAGAAAGAAATCCAGGAACTACTAGAAGCATCATGCCTATTCTAAGTAACCAGGATTGGTTACTAGTATGCACACTAATCACCCTAATAGAATATTCACTGAGATGCCTATTTTGGTTAACTTGCTTTATAAGATGGAGGCATACAGAGCCTCAGTAGACATGTCCTGAGTTTACAGAACCTCCTATACTTCCATTTGATACAACAGATCACTGCATGGATAGAATAAAGTTTTTATTTTTGGTTATGAGCCTAGCCTTTAACAACTAAGCCGTCTCTCCAGGAGCTAGTTCTAGGACAGGTCCCAAACCTGCAGAGAAACCCTGTCTCGAAAAATCAAAAATAAATGAAGTTTGTAAAAGCCATGAAGGAGGTGTTCAGTCTTAACATTAGGTTATTAGTATTTTAATCAGTATACAGCTTTAAATGTTCACATTTTCCCCTTTGCTTTATGCCGTATTACTTCAATCTAGCTTTGAACGATATTATCAAAGAGTTTGTTTCTATGGGAAGTTTGGTTGCGCTCATCGCCACGAGCCAGTTCCAGCACTCCCTCCATTCCTCACTTGTTTCTGCTCAAGGAGTGCACACATTTCAGTGTATCCAGCACATCCAGCCTCCTAATCAGGTAACCTGAGACCTGGAAATGGTTTTGAGCTGTGTTCTTGTTTGGTTTTTTTTTTTTTTTTGATTTATTTTTATTTTATGTACATTGGTGTCTTGACTACATGTGTGTCTGCATGAGGGTAGCAGACCCTCTGGAACTGAAGTTACAGACAGTTGTGAACTGCCATGTGGGCGCTGGGAATTGAACCTGGGTCCTCTGAAAGAGAAGCCAGTGCTCTTAACCACTGAGCCATCTCTCCAGCCTTTGAGCTGTGTTATTTTCTTCAAAGTTGCTTTTATTTTAGAAGTTACTGCTTCTAGGAGATTGTGTAGATATTTAAGCAACATGTGCAGTTTTGAGCACAGATTAGAATTTATACTCATTGGAGATGCTAGGGACTTGCTAAGGAAATGGCTTTCTTGAAGTCAGTATTTCTTCTGAATGAGGGTAAAATGAGATGTAGGCATCTTTTAATTTGATAAACCGTCTCTACCCCCTTTGGATCCTTAAGCTTACAAGCATGTAGTGACCATATAAAGAAGGACGTGTGCTCAGGATGGAGACACTTAGGAATCTTATTTAAGATTCTCACACAGTGTCTGTCTTAAGTGCTTAGACTCTTTGCCATTTAACTGTTATTCTGTGTCACAGAGGGCTGAGCCCAGTGGTAAAGAGCTGGGTTCAGTACTTAACACCAAAAACGAAAAGAAAGGATAGTGCTATTGGTGTCTTAGTTAGTGTTGCCATTGCTGTGAGGAAACACTGTGACCAAAAAGCAACTTGGGGAGGAAAGGGTTTTTTCACTCACAGTTCTTATGACAGTTCATCTTCAAAAACAGTGAGGGCAGGACCTCAAGCAGGGCACGAACCTGGAGGAAGAGCTGATGCGGAGAACCTGGAGGATGCTGCCGGTGGCTCGCTCTCCATGGCATTCTCCTGCTTTCGTATAGAACCCACCAGCCCAGCGCCAGCACCATTCACTGCGGGCTGGACTCTTCCCTCATCGATTGCTGGTTAAGAAAATGCCCAGCAGACTTCCTGCAGCTAGGGAGCATTTTCTTAACCCAGGCTCCTTTTTTTGTAATTGTTCTAGTATTTTATTTTGAATGTGTCATCTTTTTAAACAGATACTTCAAAATCATTTTTAATAAGATGTTATCCACCTTAATAGACATCTCTTTTTTACTGTTTTTATTGAGCTGTATGTTTTCTCCCCTCCCTTTCCTTCCTATCCCCTCTCCTTCTGCCCTTTCCCATGATACCCACACTCCCAGTTTACTCGGAAGATCTTGTCTTTTTCTACTTCCCGTATAGATTAGATCCATTTGTGTCTCTCTTAGGGTCCTCTGTGTTGTGTAGTTCTCTGGGTTTGTAAACTGGTTTTTCGAGGCTCCTTATCTGACTCCAGCTTGTGTCAATTGGACATAAAACTATCCTGCACATTGGTTTTTGAATATGTTTTTAGAAATGTTAGAGAGTTTCTAACCCATTTCTTTTTTGTTTTCTTTTTTATTATTTTATTTTATTGATATTTATTGAGCTCTACATTTTTCTCTGCTCCTCTCCCTCCCCGCTTCAGCCCTCCCCCAAGGTCCCCATGCTCCCAGTTTACTCAGGAGATCTTGTCTTTTTCTACTTTCTACTTCCCTTGTAGATTAGATCTATGTATGTCTCTCTTTGTGTTCTCATTGTTGTCTAAGTTCTCTGGGATTGTGGTTTGTAGGCAGGCTTTCTTTGCTTTATGTTTAAAAACCACCTATAAGTGAGAACATGTGATAATTGTCTTTCTGTGTCTGGGTTACCTCACTCAAAATAATGTTTTCTAGCTCCATCCATTTTCCTGCAAAATTCAAGATGTCGGGGGTTTTTTCTGCTGTGTAGTACTCCATTGTGTAAATGTACCACATTTTTCTTATCCATTCTTCAGTCAAGGGGATTTAGGTTGTTTCCAGGTTCTGTCTATGACAAACAAAGCTGCTATGAACATAGTTGAGTACATGTCCTTGTGGCACAATTGAGCATCCTTTGGATATATACCCAAAAGTGGTTTTACTGGGTCTTGAGGAAGGTTGTTTCCTAATTTTCTGAGAAATCGCCACACTGACATCCAAAGGGGTTGTACCAGCTTGCATTCCCATCAGCAATGCAGAAGTGTTCCTTTTTCTCAACAACCTCTCCAGCATAAGTTGTCATCAGTGTTTTTGATCCTGGCCATTCTTACAGGTGTAAGATGTAAGGTAAAATCTCAGAGTTGTTTTGATTTTTATTTCTCTGATGACTAAGGATGTTGAACATTTCCTTAAGTGTCTTTCAGCCATTTTAGATTCCTCTGTTGAGAGTTCTCTTTTTAGGTCTGTACTCCATTGATCTTTTTGTGTCCAATTTCTTGAGTTCTTTGTATATTTTGGAGATCAGACCTTTGTCTGATGTGGGGTTAGTGAAGATCTTTTCCCATTCTGTAGGCTGCTGTTTTGTCTTCCTGACCGTGTCCTTTGCTTTACAGAAGCTTTTCAGTTTCAGGAAGTCCCATTTATTAATTGTTCCTCTCAGTGTCTGTGCTGCTGGGGTTATATTTAGAAAGTGGTCTCCTGTGCCAATGCGTTCAGGTGTACTTCCCACTTTATCTTCTATGAGGTTCAGTGTGGTTGGCTTTACGTTGAGGTCTTTGATCTATTTGGACTTGAGTTTTGTGCATGGTGATAGATATGGATCTATTTTCATTTTTCTACATGTTGATGTCCAGTTATGCCAGCACCACTTGTTAAATATTTTTTTTTCCTTTTGATATTTTTTGCTTCTTTATCAAAGATCAGGTGTTCAAAGACGTGTGGATTGATATTCGGGTCTTCTATTCGGTTCCATTGGTCCTCCTGTCTGTTCTTATGCCAGTACCAGGCTGTTTTCAGTACTGTAGCTCTGTAATAGTTTGAAGTCAGGGATTGTGATGCCTCCAGAAGTTCTTTTATTGCACAGGATTGTTTTGGCTATCCTGGATTTTTTGCTTTTTCATATGAAGTTGAGTACTATTCTTTTGAGGTCTTTGAAGAATTCTGCTGGGATTTTGATGGGCCTAAAACATTTCTAAAATGTTATAGCAAAATCCAAACCAAATAAAACCTCCTAAGAAATAGATGTTAGCTAAAATACTCCTTATTAGAGACAGAAATGGCAGTCTTGTATCGGTTTTGTTTTTAGTTCATTTACTAAAGAAATGCTTGAAGTATAATTTTAGACCAGACACAGAAATATAACCCTCTGATAGGATTATGGCAGAAGCAAAAAGTTTATGATTTTGAAAGAAAGGCCTGGACCCAACCCTGATATCTAATTCACTGTTGGCTTCAGTGTGATAGAACTGTCTATCACAACTGTTGGTGCGAGAGCACCTCCTCACGTTGTGTGAAAGCAGCCGAGTGGACAGAGCTACCTGCCAGGGTGCCTGTGGTACAACAGAAGACTGGACCGTGTCGTGTGAGGGTTAGAAGTCTGTGCCATCTCAGTTTGTGTAAATGCACTCTGTGATGTTTTGATAATGATGAAGCTACCTGGTGAGGCATTTCTCTGATCATATTCCCATTGCTAAGTGACATATAACTAGTGAACTGTACCTCTGAAAAATTAATAATCTGAATTTTCTGGTTTTTTCTTAAGGAACAAAGATGTGAGATTCTGCATAATGTCGTGAAAAATAAACTGGGATTCAATATAAACAAGTCTCCTGACTTTAACCTGCAGCACATAGCCAAAGAAACTGAAGGGTTTGTGGCTAGAGATTTCACTGTTCTCGTGGACCGAGCCATACATTCCCACCTCTCCTGTCAGCATGTCTCCACCAGGGAAGGTATCTTACGTCAAACCCCGAGCTTCCTTCTGTTGTGGAAATGTTGTCGTAGCCGAGCAAGAATTATATATATTCTGCTTCATATAGTATTTAAGTAGAAGTCTGGCATTTCCAGCCAGTATCACAGAATATTTTAAAAATGAATTGGGCTTGGAGGTGCATGTCTTTAATCTATCCTGTAGGAGCAGAGGCAGGCTGATATCTGTAAGTTTGAGGCTAGCTAGGGCTGCCTAGTGAGATATTAACTAAAAAAATTTTTTTAAAGCTTTTGTTTATTTTTAAACAGAATTGACTTTAACAACATCAGACTTCCAAAAGGCTCTCCATGGATTTCTTCCTCTTTCTCTGAGAAATGTCAACCTGCATAAACCTAGAGACCTGGGCTGGGACAAGGTTGGTGGATTACACGAAGTTCGGCAGATACTCGTGGATACTATCCAGTTACCAGCCAAGGTAAGGCAAAGCACATACACACACACACACACACCAAGTACTAATGGCCAGAAGAAACCTAATCCACGGGCTCTGGCTTTATTTGTTAGCTTATACAATTCCCATTTGACTGACAAGGATTCACTGAGTTACCAAAGAAGTGGGATTTTTTAACTCCTTGGTATTTTTACCGCCTGTAAATGCAAATCCATTTTGATGTGAGTGTCTTAATTCTGTTTTGCTTAGGTCACTCGGGTTTGCTAGAGCATAGTGACCCATTTGCTGGGATTTCAGCGGAGTAGATAGAATTGAAGCTTACCAGACACGCAGGTGGACTGAGCAGACTTTTGGACTCCGGGTATCAGTCCTAGAAAGGCAGAGCTGACTGGCAGCCTAAACTCGGTGGATGGAAAGATAGAGGAGGAAGTAGAGTCTAGGTGTAGTATGTTAAATCAGAGACCTGAGACATGGGTGGTTGTGTGAGATTGAGGACTCAAGCAAAGAAATAAGTCAGGACTTTGGGTTACATGTGGCTTGGGAAGGGTTGTTGTCAGGGCCCGAGGTGTGTTGAGTATAGCACAGAATCAGATTTAAGCCTATGGGAGAAGAAGTTGGTGTGGACTTACTAGCCAGCAATATCATGGCCTCAAATGCTGAGTTTTTGCACTAGGCATTATAATCCAATATGGAGACCATGTGCTTGAATGCTGACTTTGAGACCTCTCTGGTTAGTAGAAGTCAGGTTGGAATTTTGTCAGTAAATGAACCCACAGAGGCTTGCCTAGGAGCTGAAGCAGGCATACTGCTGATTGTGGCTAATATTTACTTAATGTCAGGTAGGATTTTGCTCCTTGGGTAGCTGGTTAGTTAGAAGGTAATTGAAAAAGAGTTAATCACTTACTTAGCAAGGAGACTCTTGAAAGATGTCTGTAACCGTGACATGTGCTTCTTTGTTATCGCTTTGACTCAGTACTTGAATACAAACAGCTATCACAAGGTAGCCATACAAGTGGTATATGCTTACTGAAAGACTATGCATTCGGTCTTTGGATTCTAACACAGCGCTTTTACTACACTTTAGAAAGGAAGATTGCTTTACTCCTGTAGCTCAGTGGCTGGGCCTTGCCTGGCTTAGTCAAGGCCCTGGTGACACTCTTTTGTACCACCAAAACAAAAGAAGGATGAGCAGAGTGGAAGGAATTGCTAATGCCCTGACAGTGCTTTATATAGATGCATTCCATGGACTTCATTGACTGTTTCCAGTAGGAGTTTCCTGCTGGTGTGTTATTATTAATAAAAGAGGTAGCAGTTACTACCATCCAAATATTTTCTGTATTCAGTCGTTTAGATTTCTGCTCTTTGTCATACTTTTAATATTTTTCAGTACCCAGAATTATTTGCAAACTTGCCCATACGACAGAGGACTGGAATATTGCTTTATGGTCCCCCAGGGACAGGAAAAACTTTACTTGCTGGGGTAGTTGCAAGAGAGAGTGGAATGAATTTTATTAGTATCAAGGTATGTATGCACTTGCCTTCTTTGTCTTTTTTGTTTGGTTGGTTTTGTTTTTATTTTTCAAAACAAGGTTTCTCTACAAGCCCTAGCTGTCCTGGAGCTCTCTCTGTAGACCAGGCTGACCTCGAACTCTCAGAGATTTGCCTCCTGAGTGCTGAGATTAAAGGCATGCACACTGCCTGGCCATTCTTTGTCTTTTTTTAATTGAGATAAACATGTAGCATTCAGTTAGCTGCTGTTTGAAGTGTAGAATTCATTGGCATTGTTTTTATACTCACAGGACTGTGAACCTATAACCTCCTGTTTTTAAAGCTATTTCATTCTGTTCCCGCTTCCCTCTAATTCTTCAGCAGCTGTTAGTTTTATTTCTGTGTCTTTGTATTTGCCTTTTCTTAATATTTTGTATGTATAAAATCAGGTGATAGGTGACCTTTTCTGTCCTGCTTCTTTCACCTAGTACGCTTCAAGTTGTCATTGTTATTCTTTTTTAAAAAATGCTGCAAGATCCCCGGTGGCAGTAGGCAGCAGAAATGCTGTAGGTCCCAAATGGTGGTGGCGGGCCATGTGGTGGCAGGCAGCAGGCCCTGGGAGCAGCCAGTCCCAGGCAGAGACGGCTGCTGGTCTCAGAGCAGCGGCCCAAGAGGTGGTGGTGGTGGGCCATGTGGCAGCAGACAGTGGGCCCCAGGCAGAGATGGCTGCTGGTTCCAGAGCAATGGCTGGTCCCAGGCAGGGAGACACAAGGCGGGCAGAAGACAGAAACATGGATAGACAGGGTGAGGTTGAATGTTTACTCAGGGGGTTATGGAGGAGGAAGGGTGAGGGGGGGGACAGAGAGAGGGAGGGAGGGAGGGAGGGAGAGAGAGAGAGAGAGAGAGAGAGAGAGAGAGAGAGAGAGAGAGAGAGAGAGAGAAGGGGGGAAGCAGAGAAGTGGGGAGAGAGGCAGAAGCGGGGCTGCCTCTCCGAGAGGAAGATGGAAAAGAGGGGAGTGAGCTCAGGCCGGAAGCTGAAGATCAGCCTGCCTCAGTGGGTGGGGGAGGGAGTGGGCGTGGCTTGTCTCTTAAAGGGACCCAAACCATAACAGTCACGTGCATTACCACATTCCATTACACACATTGGCACACTTTGTTTCGACATTCATTTTCATGGGTTGTTTTTTTCATCAGGCTTTAATGCATATATTTTAACACTAAATTGTTTATTTTGTGTGTATGTGTGGGGGCTCACATGCGAAGGAACAGACTGGGAATAGGTTCTCTCCTCGCACCATGTGGTTCTGTGGACAAAACTCAAGTTGCCAGGCTTGGTGGCTTGTACCTTCTGAGCTACCTCTGCAGTATTCCGTCTGCCAGGCTTTCATGAATAATGCTGTTCTAAAAACCGTGTACAAGTTGTCTATAAACGTACGTTCTCATTTCTTTTGGTAGATACTGAGTCTGCTTAGTTTCTTCGGACACCACCATACTCTTCCTCCCACCACAGGTTTCCTGATTGTGGATCAGTCTCCTATTTGGAGAGCCAGGAGGAAGAGTGATGGAAAGAACTGAGTGCCAATCCGCCTCTTTCTGAGTGGCTTTTAAGTTCTTGTTTAATGCATATTGCCATCATTGTGAATAGAATTTATGTAAATATTAAAAGGAAAAGCATATTGTACTTCAAGGAGAAGAGACTTACAAGAGTAGAGGCAGTCTTCTGGGTCTTTTGCTTGCTGACTGCCTTTTACCCTTTCTAGTTCACACGAGGTCTACAATGTTTTTAGATATAAAGCAAGTGCGCTAACGAAGTCACACTGGCAGATGATTGGGTGATGCTCACAGTCATATGCTGGATAGCTTCATGTCCTTAGTCTCAAGACCTCAGCATTAGCCATTTACCAGAAAATGACTGATTCTGAAGCAAAAGAATTGTATGGTAGTCATACTCAAAACTTACTCAGAACCTGAGCTCCAGGTAAATAATTTGTAATTGGGTTTTGCCTGCCCTCCTTTGTCCTGATTCTGTTTGAAGTAGGTAAACAGGAAGTGATGTTCGTAATAGTGGCAGTGATGGAGAAAGTAGAAACTTCAGTCATCCATCTTCCTTTTTTTCTAGATTTCTTCCAGCCCCTACTGCCTTCCTAAATGTTTTTTAGATTAATGCTTATCCATATATATTTTTCCATTAGGAAGATCTTTGGCAGGTACTGTTCTGTTTTTATTTTTTAAACCCACACAGCTTTAAAAGTGTTCCTAATTTAAGGAAAAATTATTCATTATCAATTTTGCTATATGTAATTGGTGCGGGACAATTCTGTATTCTGTCAGTTATGTTTTAAATAAATGCTGATTGGCCAGTAGGCAGACAAGAAGTAGAGGCGGGGCAATTAGAACAGGAGTATTCTGGGAAGGAGGAAGCTCTTTCCCCCAGTCCTGTCCAGACACTGAAGAAGCAGGATGTGACCTGCTCTGCTGAAAAAGGTACTGAGCCATGTGGCTAACATTGTTAAGAATAATGGGCTAATATACGTTACAAGAGCTAATAAGAAGCCTGGGCTAATGGGCCAATCAGTTTATAATTAATATAGACCTCTGTGTGATTTTCTTTGGGGGTTACTGGCTGTGGGAACTGGGCAGGACAGAAACCCCAACAAGCAGCCCACTCCTACTGTTACATGTAATAACATTTGTTTTCAAAGGTTTTTGCAGTTGAATTTCAGGAAAGGAATTTTATTTTTCACCTCCTCTATAAACAAATTGATTTCAGTAATTGAAGATGCTAAACAGAGTGAATTATATCTCTGTACAATTTATAAGGCTCCCAAAGGTTTGATAGCAATAGAGTTTGTCCTTTTTGAACCATGCAGTACTTCACTAAACAAACCTAGTGCTTCATTGGCATCACTGTCTTGGCAGTAGAGACTCAGCAGAACTTTGTGCTTGAAGCCTACATTCTAATAGTGGAGAGAGACACTAAGTAGACATCCGCATAGAAGCTGCTGCTGGGTGGTGCTAAGCCCAGCAGGAAACGTGGTAAGGAGGCACGAAGTAGCCGGAGGGGGTCACACAAGGTGTTGTCAGGTGAAGCTCAAGAATAGGGACATGTTGACAAAGGCAATAAAAGGCAGTAAAAGCCACAAGCCATGAGAACGTCTAGGACTGTTCTAGGAAGAGGAAGCCAAGGGCAGGGAGTGATTGGGACACCCCAGCACAGTTCATTGTAAGATACAAGAAGAGACGGCCATTCGACCCTAACATTGTAAGATACAAGTAAGAGACGGTCTCTTAAATGTTCTCTAATTCGTTATGTGTAATCAAACCGCAAGCTGTGTTTTTTTTAATTAATTTTATTTCAGCCTGATTTTCTTTTACCTTCTAGGGACCAGAGTTACTCAGCAAATATATTGGAGCAAGTGAACAAGCTGTTCGGGATGTTTTCATCAGGTAGTTTTTATGACTGTTTGAAGTAATAGATAGCTATTAACATTTATTAATCTTGGTTTTGGTCTTATTTTTTTGAAGAACTGATACTTGAAACCTGTGGTCTATTTACTAACAAAGCAAATGACAAGGGTTTTATCTCAGCAAATACTATTTAAAATACAATTTCCAATATTAAATTTTGGAGATTATTTTTATTTATAATAGTAATATTCTTGAAAGTAGAATCATAAGTGCTTGTTCAAAGATCAGACTATTCTGTCTTCCTTCCTTCCTAGGTAAAATCTCACTATACAAGACAGACTAGTCTTGAATCCATGGTCCTTCTGCCTCAGCTCCCTAATTGCTGGAATTAGAAGTATGCACCACCACACTTTTCTTTCCGATTAGATTCTTATATGAAGCAAATAATTATTCCTTATGTTTTTAAGTTCTAAGTTCTTTTTTCTTCTAGTTCCTAATGTATCTCTTACAAGTCAGCATGTGATATATCCAGTTTTATTAATGCTTGTGTTACTGAATATACATAAGATCTCATATTAACACAGAAGATAATACTTAAATTTGAAAATAATTATTCAAGTGTAACAATCATGGGAAGTTTTTAAAGTAAGATTTTATTTTGTTGTAGTCTTCTAATTAAAGGTTTATGTATCTATCATGAAGTTTAAGGAATAGAGCCTTATAAGGGGGAATTATTAAAGTCCCCCATATTGACAAGAGGTTAAATTTACAAAGAATATATAATTCTAAATATTTTATATCTAATAATGCAAGATTTTTCAGAGTGTTTCTAAGAAACAATGAAAAATAATGAGCTTATCATCTTTGAACAGGTTGAAGAATTAAACAGGCATTTCCCAGATGCAGAAGCCAGTGAGCACACATAAAAATGGCCACCGTGAGGCTGGAGAGTTGCTCAGTGGTTCAGAGAGCATGCAGCTCTTCCAGAGAACCTGAGTTTGGTTCCCAGCACCCATATCGGGTGGCTTGCAAATGCCTTTAATTCCAGCTCTAAGGGGTCTAACATCCTCTTCTGGTATCTGAGGACGCATTTCATACACACACACACAACTTAAAAAATACAAATCTTTTTAAATGACTAGCCATGATTAGAACCTATTGACTAAAATTTGGGTTTGAGTCTTTTACTTATCCAGAGGCATGAATCTCTAAACAAGTATCTTAAGCATCTCAAGAGTAAATTTAGAGAGAAGACAAGAAGCAGATATGATCAAAGTACCTTGTGTGCATAGATGAAACTAACTGAGAATTAATATGTAATAAAAATATTTAACACTACTGTGAAGGCAGCAAATTCCAGTTTAAATTTTATGATCCTGAAAATAAGGATAATTGCATCAAACATGCTTTCTTTAAGGGTTAGTTGTGAAGATTAAGATAAATATGTATGTGTATATTATAGTCTATGCTGCATGTGCGTGCATGCGTGTGTGTGTGTGTGTGTGTGTGTGTGTGTGTGTGTGTGTGTGTGTGTGAAGAGTTTGTGAACTCTGGAGCCCTGGTAAAATGTAGAATGTGTTTTTTTCCCCCAGAGCACAGGCTGCAAAGCCTTGCATTCTTTTCTTTGATGAGTTTGAATCCATTGCTCCTCGAAGAGGTCACGACAACACGGGAGTAACAGACCGAGTAGTTAACCAGCTGCTGACGCAGTTAGATGGAGTAGAAGGCTTACAGGGTGAGCCACTGTTAATACAAAACACAGTGTAAGAAGAAGTTACTAAACATCACTCTAAAGTGTTCTTTCCCCTCAGGTGTTTATGTATTGGCTGCTACTAGTCGCCCTGACTTGATTGACCCTGCCCTGTTGCGGCCTGGCCGACTGGATAAATGTGTATACTGCCCTCCTCCAGATCAGGTGATAACATCAACCCGGCAGATGCAAGCGCCACACTCTTTGCTTCTGAGCTTTCCTTCTGCCGTGCAGTAGCAATTGTCCTTAGGAGATCGCTTTGCAGGCAAAGGCTTTGTTAACTGGTTACTCAAAGTGAAAAAGGCCCTAGTTAGGTGTGGGGAATGGCTGTATCAGCCAATAGGAGAAAATCAGGAAACAAAAAGGACTAACACCTGTTTCCTGTCAGAAACCTCTGATTCAGGGCCATGCAAGTGGGGCAGTGAGCCTGTGGCCAGGTCCCGTGGAGAAAGGTTTTTCACCTGTCCTTGTCGTGTTCTGAATGAATGAATGAATGAATGAATGAATGGGCCCAAAAGGTCAAAGCATATGGTCCATGCGCTTGTTTCTTAATAAGTCTCCTTTGTTGGCATACTTGGCCAGATCTAGGAAATAACCTCAGTGTGAATGTGAACTTGTTCATGCCAAACAGTTATACTGGTTTTCATTCATTTTCCTGCCTGTGTCTCCTTTTAGGGACACAGTGCTAAAGACAGATAATATACTTCTAGTACATTCTCCAAACTGCTTGGAAAGCTTGTTAAAAATGTCCAGTTAATTTATAAAGGAAGTTTGAAGAGTCACAATTCACAATGACAGTTGTTTAATGTGTTTGGTCAACTAGTTTCTCTTCCTCCAGGGATCGCGTCTTGAGATTTTAAAGGTCCTCAGTGACTCTCTACCTCTGGCCGATGACGTGGACCTTCAGCACGTGGCGTTGGTGACCGAATCCTTCACTGGGGCTGATCTGAAAGCTCTACTGTACAATGCGCAGCTGGAGGCCTTGCAAGGAAGGCTGCTACCTGGTGGGCTCCATGTGAGTTCCCTGGGAAGGGAGAGAGCAGGTCAGGGTCAGACTCTATGGGGACTTTAATTTGCCATTGTAAATGTTCCAAAATTGGATACGGGATTTGCATAGAATTTTAATCATGAAGATTTGGTATCTCTTTCCCTAACATTGCCATAATATTAACAAACTGTTTGTTATTAGGAAAGTATTAATAGAATGGGGTAGTGTGAATTCACATAAATAGAAAAATAACTAAAGTTTTCAGTTATTTTATGCTTCTGACCGGTTACTGTTTGTTTTGAAGAAGTGGCAGTCTCCTGTGATGAAACACGGGACCTCATCTCACATCCTCTTCATTCTTCAGTGACTTCCTTACTTCCTGATGCTAAATATCCCAGCCCCAGAACCAGTGTTTTCTCTAATAATGGCATTTCATTTTCAATTATTGCAGAAGATAATCTACATTATAGACTTTGCCTATATTTTCTAGGAAGCTTTTCAGTATATTTCCCTCCACCAATTCTTGTTAGAAACATCTGTAGGTCCTAAATTTTTTAAATAGTTACAAGTCAAGTGTATGTGGGGGGAGCCAGGGATGCTCGTGTGCATGACGTGTGGAAGTCAGTGAGCAACCTTGGGTGGCGTTCCTCAAGTATCTTCCCCCTTTTGAGACAGGGTCTCTCACTGACCTGAACCTGTGGATAGGCTGGCTGACCAGGAAGCCTCTATGCCACACTGTCCACGCCCCCAGCACGCTGATGACAATTCCACCTGTATCCAGACTGTTTATGTGTGTTCTGAGGCTGAGCTCAAGGCCGCATGCATGCACGTCACTTTACCTACCGAACTACCTCCACAGTCCTTGGGTCAAGTTTTTGCTGTTTATTTTAGCAAGCCATTATAGTGAGTGGGTTTTTTGTTGTTGTTGTTTTATTTCTTTATGGTACTAGGGATTGAGCTAGGAGCCAACACATACTAGGCAGACTCTGCACCATTCAACTACATCCCTATCCCTGCCTGAAGGTTTCTTCTTTCTCAACCCCCTTTTCATATGAGTACTTTATAAGTATATATGTGTACACAGACGTACACACTCTATGATTGATATAAATCATATTATAAACATAATAAAAACAAAAATGAGTGAAAGGCAGAGATGGAGAAATAAAACCTGGATTCCGGGTTCTACTTTTGTTTTCATTGGGAAAGTTGATGGATTTTCTACATACTCCATTTTAGTCTTCCCTTACTGTAATAGTTGTGTTGTGTAGGGCTGGACCTGTAGCTCAGTTGGTAGCATGCCTAGAATGTACCAAGCTCTGAACTCACCCCCAACACCAGGTAAACCAGGCATGCTGGTCCATCCTAAGTTATACACAAATATAAGGCCAGCATGGGCTACATAAAACCTTGTCTCATAAAAACATTATTATTGTGTACCTGGCATCCATAAAGGATTGAGAGCTTGCTGAGAAGCGTGTTCTGTGGAGTGGTGTCATCTGCTGTTATCTCTAGCTATGGAGTACTGAATGGAGTCTTACACTGGCTCTCTCTGTGTCCTCTAGGACGGAGGCTCCAGCTCTGACAGCGACCTAAGTCTGTCCTCCATGGTCTTCCTCAACCACAGCAGTGGCTCTGATGACTCAGCTGGAGATGGAGAATGCGGCTTGGATCAGTCTCTTGTTTCTCTTGAGATGTCTGAGATCCTTCCAGAGGAATCAAACTTCAACATGTACCGGCTCTACTTTGGAAGCTCATATGAATCAGAACTTGGAAATGGAACCTCTTCTGACTTGGTATGTTGTGTATTCGTCATTGTGTGACTCTGATACATAAAGATACATGTTGATGTGACATTGAACTAGGATTTATCTCCTAACCAGCCCCACATAGTCTTTCTGGTGGTTGGTCTGCAATAAAAATAGTCTTGCTTTTTTTAATTTATGCCAATTAGTTATTTTCAGTCCTTGTTAAGCATTTAAGCAGGAGCAAAGAAGTTGGTTCTTCAGGGCCCAGATGTGGGTGCCTTTATGGTCTTCTGGGTATTTCTCTCCTCGTCGGCAATCTTAAACCCTTTTTACTCTGAGATCTATTTAATAGTAAATATAAACTTTATTGTCACGAAGTACTAATGTCTAAAATTCTTAACAAAAGTGTTACCTATCTGTGATTCTTTTTATGGAAAATATGAAAAGATGCAATTGTATATATCAACAAGGAAACTATTTAGGTTAAATGTAGGCAACATCCTTATTTTTTCTCTTTATTTTAAATATATACCCACTGAAATTAATATTGGCTTACTATTACTTTTTTAATATATAATATTTTTACATGCATGGTTACTTTTTATACATTTTCTTTAATAATTCAGATTTCTAAAAATATAAAAATACTACTTTTATTCCTAAGAAGTGGGTTTTTTTTAATATTACACACACATATAATTTAATTGTTTCCTATTTTTCAGCGTCTCTAGAATACTGGGGACCCTTAGCATAACTATCTCCTAAGCACTTAGCAAAAGGGCTTGGGAGACGGCTGCTCTTGAAGAATTCTGACTCCCAGGCCCGGCACGGGATACGTATTTGTGATTCCAGCTGGGGGGCACACTCCCCGGATGATCGCTGAGGTTTGCTAGCCAGGTCAGAGTCTGTCTCAGAAAATAAGGTGCAGAGAAACACTGAGCTCTGGCCTCCAACCCCTCCCGCATTCACTTACACGGAAAGCTACGAGTAAGGCTCATGTCGAACCTCTCTTTGGCCATCAGTTAACAGATTTAAGCTTAAAACCTAAGTTCAGGTTGTTGCTTGAGGGGTATGGTCTCTGGTAGTCTGCCTGTGCTCAAGGATGGCCTCATCCTAAAAGCACCAGACAGACATACAGTTGGGAGGGGAAAGTGGTGAGGGGATGGATTTGCTCAAAACTCAAGTGCATCTGTGAAATTCTCGGTAGATGTTAAAAAGCAAGCAAAGTTTCCATTTTCATCTTCTTGCCCATCCTGCAGAGTTCACACTGTCTCTCTGCACCAAGCTCCGGGACTCAGGATTTACCTGCACCTCCTGGAAAAGAGCCAGTGTTTATACAACATCCTGTGTTTAGGACATCTTCCCAAGAAGGCCACCAAGACCTTACTCAGGAGCAGAAAGACCAGCTGAGGGCAGAAATCAGCATCATCAAAGGCAGATACCGGAGCCAAAGTGGAGTATGGCCTTTTCCCCTCAGAACTGTTAAAACCTTAAAAAAAAAAAAAAACTTAAAAACTTCAAAGTTGCTCTTCCCTTTTTGACGCGTATTTCTTTGCATTTTAGCTGAGCCACATCTCCAAGCAGAGCGCTGAAGCGCAGTGGCTCAGTCAGAGGCTGTCAGGGCCCTTGCTCTGGAATTGTCCTTGGAGAAAGAGTGTATGCTTTTTAGGAAAAAACTGACAAGAAGAAATGACACTTTATTCCTTGAATTGCTGAGTTAACATTTGTTTAATCTGCTTTTTATTTAAGGAGGATGAATCCCTTAATCAGCCAGGACCAACCAAAACCAGTTTTGCTGTTAGCCAGGCACATTTAATGACTGCGCTTGCTCACATGAGACCGTCCATAAGTGAAGATGAAGGGAAAGATTTTGCTGAGCTGTAAGTAACCATAAGAAACATATTATTCACCAAAGCTCTTTTGTGTTTAAATATTTGTTAAACATTTGGAAGCTAATTTAAAAATATACATGGTTAAACTGGGGTTGTAAGTCACACAGCATCTGCCGAGGATGTGCAAGGCCCTGTTTATCCCATTCCTGTAACCAGAAAAGAAATTGTTATAGCTATGCACTCAATTAGATTTTGTTTAATATAACTTGTTATATTATATTTGAGTTATATTATAACTGATTTTAGAAAATGAAGAAATAAAGCCAGCAAGTGGTGGCGCATGCCTTTAATCCCAGCACTCAGGAGGCAGAGGCACTCAGTTTCTGAGTTCAAGGCCAGCCTGGTTTACATAGTGAATTCCAGGACAGTCATGGCTACTCAAAAAACAAAACAACAACAACAACTATATGTGTATGTACACATATAAACATACATATACTGGTTTTGCTTATAAGATGATTTATATTTTATTAGTGTTGACATTTACACAGAATTTTCTTCACTTATGGAAAGTTTAAAACACTAGAATTTATAGTCTTCCCACAGTTTACACTGTGGCTACTTTGAATGGTGGACTGGCTAATATCCTGTCAATGATTCAGCATAATTTAAAAATATTTATTCCTGGTTTGTTTGAGAATAAACACTTCAGTTTTGCAGTTCTGAGGTGAGATGTGTATATGTCCGCAGTGTGTACTTACTGCACAAATATCCAAAACAAAGAGAAGAAAGAATAAGAAAGGAAAACTTCCTTAATCTCACACTGTAGCACAAATACTAAAAACCCAGAGATAGGTATTGGGGTTCAACCTGAACATCAGAAGAACAAAGCAGCCAGCCCCTGGCTGTTACCTCTACCTCAGACCAAAAGTGGGTGAGATTCTGTCTCCATGAATCCTGAAAGACTCCACACCCCACACTCTGCTCTCTACCAAGTTCCTGTCTCTTCTACCCAGCCCTAGCACTCCTGTCTCCACCTCCCTAGTGCGGGGATCTCCTTTGTGTGAGCTCTGTTTCTCTTTAGATTGATTCAATCTTGTGTAGCCCAGGGTGGCCTTGAACTCACAGAGATTGAGTAATCTCCGAGTCCTGGGATTAGCGATGGGTCCCACCACTCCATGGCCAGTATGGCTGCTTTGCTCTCTGATCTTCAGGCGAGCTTTATTTATTAAAACACAAATAATATAACACTATATCACATGACTTTATGTAGTTAACGTTTTTCTCACTACAATGAGAATGCCCTACCTGTGCTGCTAGGCCCCCATCCCTTTAAGGCATCCGGCCATCGTGAACAGTTTGACAGGCTATGCAGGGCCACTTTGTGGTGTTTAATGCCAGTTTCTAGTGTGTCTCTGCCACAGTATCCAGGACTTGACATTTATGTTGTCTCCTGGTTCTCACTGCTATTCTGGAAGCAGTGTGAAGCCAAATGTTTGCTCTTCTTTCATTAGTTCACTGGGATAAAGGTAGAATCATTCCATGATAATGGTACCTGTGACAGGGTACTAACATATTGCCAACTTGCTATAGCTAGTGTTCAGTGTCTTTCAGTGACAGAAACAGGACACCAGATCTCAAACCCTCCCACCTCAGTGTCCCACTGCTCAAATCAGGGCTGATTTGATTGCAGAAAAATTATGTCTTACTTAGTAATTTCCCTGCCTTTGAATAAAACTATAGAAGTTATAATTTTCATATTGTTCATTGCAATTTTTATTTTATCCTGTCCAATCTGCTGTTTATTTTCTTCTTTTTTCTATTAGACTACAACTTTGAAGAATTATTTTAAATAGTTTTTTAATGTTCTCTACAATTTTTTTCAGTTATTTTCCTTTCATTCTTAAAACATAAGGCTGTTTTTAAAAGAATCCATTATCTTTGTTTTGTAATTATTAAGTATTATCCACTGTATATCATCTCTCTTACTTTTTAAGGTATGAAAACTTTCAGAATCCAAAGAAGAGAAAAAGTCAAAGTGGAACACTGTTTCGGCCTGGACAAAAAGTAACTTTAGCATAGAAGAGACTTGATATTTTCTAGGATGTGATTGTTTGTTTGTTCTGATGGTCTGTCCCTCAGTGAAAATTATAAAAATGAAGTCTGTAAATTTTTTTTAATTTAATAAATTTGGTTAACCTATGAAAACACAGAATGGTAAATGCTATGATTATTATATAATGCTCAGGACTATCTGAGATTAATAGGGAAGCTAAATGAAGGTATTTATAACAGATTGTGTATTTTATTTCCATAAGTCTATATTAAATCCTTAATGAAATGAAGTGCGATCAGTGTTGGCGTTGACTTGTCCTCTAGAGGAGAGATTTCTTAGCACTAGGCAGCCTGCAGCCTCGCAGCTTCTTGACTGTTTTGGAAAACTATATATTCTGTTATCTTCTGATGTTTTAATTCAAACATGACAGTTCGAATAAATTGCCTGATAGACTTTTGATCCAGCCCCCAATCCAGAATTTTTAAATGTTCTTTTTTTCCCTGATTGTAGCATGATATCTTGATATTTTCTTAGTATGTGAACTAATTTGTAAAGTCAGCCACTATCAACACAAACAGTATCTCTAATATCTAGTAACTCATATGAAAAGGAAGAGAGAGTTAATTAAAATATAGAGATCAGCTGTGAAATAGCAATGTGGGTGAGGGCACAACAGCCTTGTTGACAGCTGCCATTGAGATGGCACCCTGACGACCCAAGTTCTATCCTGGAACCCACGTAAAGATGGAAGGAGAGAACTGATTCAACATAGTTGTCCTCTGACCTCTGCACACACTGTGATACATAAAACTACGCACACAGCAAATACATGCAATAAAAATGAATGAAATAAAAATGTATTAAAAGCAAAAGGGCACTGAAGGCTTTTACCTGAGCATTTGTTCACACAGAACACAAATATTCTTAGCCTGCTCTTTCCCCTAAGCCTCATCGCCAACTGTACTCTGTAATTAAACCTTGTTATCTAGTTATTAGCTGCCATCTATGAGTCAGCATAGCTTCTGATTGCAGATATCTCTCACTTCTAACAAAATTAAGGGGATAGATTGCTCAAAAATTCTTCCATAAGAGCACAACAGTAACTATAGGTAACAATATGATATAATGGGAGGAAAGTAGAGGGAGCAGAAGGGGGGCAGTGGGAACTGGATTTGGCATATAAATGAGAAAAGATACAACACGATGTAATACAAATATTATTTCAGAGGTCTAGAGAAACAAATTTGAACATTTAGGCTGTAAATATTAAAGGGATAGATACAATTGCTATGATTTAAATATGACATTAGTAGATATGTATCAAAACATGTTGGCCTCACTATTATGGATAACTTATATTTCTACTTGTTAATTTTTTTCAAGTGAAAAAATTTTGGATGGGTTTACAGCATAAATTTATAACCACATCCTTTGGGAGGCTAAGGCAGGAAAACCTCTTGTTCAAAACCAACCTAACCTACAGAATGAGATTCTAAATTTTTTTTTTAAAGAAAACCTACACCTTTGGGGAATTTCTCCACTGTTGTCAGAGCCTCTCCTCAACTTAGCAATATGTTCTATTTATTTGGTGAGCCACAGTGGTGTTCTAGGTTTCTAGGACCTCGTATCTTCAGGCATCTTCCCAGTGCGCCTGGGATAGAGTCTACAAGATTCGTAGCAAGTACTGATGATGTTATTGCAGAACCCTTCCCCAGTGGGCCTGACTTGTTCATTCTTGATCTGACCAAGGTCTGAGAATTTGGTGAAAGGCCATCACGATAAAGTAATAGGCCTTCATTTACTAATAGGTTTTTAAATTTTTCTATGGATCAGTGCCTGTGCACCTTGGTCTTAAAAACACCATTTAGGACCGGCACTCCCTGTAGGTCAGCCTGTGGGCATTAGCAGGCTGACTTTCCTCCACTTGTCACATCCACCTGGTCTTTTGCAGTTACCTAACCGCTACTGTTTTATGGTCCTCTCATCTCCTCTGAAGCTACCCATTTCTCTCCTGCAACACATCCTGTGACATCCTGATGTCGGTTACTCAGGTTGACTCAACATCCTTTCAAAGAACCTCTCTGCTTCCTGAGCTCTGGAAAGTGAGTTTCTGAGTCACCTGATCTCCACTGTGGCCACATGTGATCATGTGGTAGTGTACTTAGAAGTCCCCAGGGCAGCCTTACTTTATAGCATAAAGTTACAATGTTTGGAGCTCATCTTGAAACCAAGAAGGTGAAAAAATTGAGACCAATGATGGCAAATCAAGAAAACAAAACGTGATGGTTTCCTGGCCACTGAGCTGACAGAGCACAGCAGCTCTGCTGTCCAACAGTGAGCCCTTGTTTGTGTTGTAAACCACAGTTGGGGTGATTTCTGTCACAGTCCAGCCACAATGGGTGCCTACATTCCAGGGTAGGGGTGTGTGCATTAGAAATGTCAGGTAGTAGGAACAGAGATAAGAAAAAAACACAGAGGCATAGGATAGTACTGGAGGGCAACTCAGTGAACAGTGAATACTGTGTTTGCCTGTGTTTATTTTCCATATACTTTTATACCCAATCCAACAGGGGGAAGAAGGCAAAAGACTGCCTTAACATGACACAAAGGACAACCAGAGCAGGTACTCGCTTCAATACATGAGACACCAAGCCATTATTTCCTGACATGTCGTGCTTTGGGCAGGATATACAGTGAATACACTCTAGACCAAGTATCCTGTACGCAGCCACTCCCTATGTCAAACCTCCTATTTTAAAACGAAGGAGCAGGAATAGGCTTGAATTCTCTGACCTTTGGTCAGGGTGGAGCAGATCCACCTCTATGGACCATCTTAATGTCCAAAACACCAAGTAACCACACCCTAGGTCAGGGTTTGTAGCCATACCTGTCGTCAACAACTTTGACAACAAAAATAAGCTCAAATTTTCTGACCTACAGTCAAGGTGGAACAAGCACCCACCTGTGGGTCCCCACATTTGTGTCTCTTGGGGGCTCCTGCTTAGCTCTAACTTCCTACCTACAGTGACACATAGCTCCCATAGTTGCTAATCCCCCACCTTTGTCAAATCCCATGTAAGGCAACAGTCTCCTCTTCCTGGCAGTCAGTAATAAACCAGGTTTGCAGTTTCTGCAGGAGTTCCTTGGTGTCTAACCTGACATCCAGCCTTGGTGGACCAGCTGATGGGAAGACCTCCAGCGGGAACACAGGCTCACAACTGGCCGGTTTAACTTTTTTCTCTTCTTTCTGTATCTCATCCAGTTGTTTCTGTGCTACATTGCAACTCCACAGGGTCAGGTTCTCCTCTTCTTTGCTCGCCGTACAGTAACCTAAAATACTACCTGGCAGTGGGAATAAGCAAATGAATAAGTAATAGAAATGTTGATGAAATCATTATTTCTCAACTGAAATTGAGGTAATCTTGAAGGAAGGAGAAAAAAACAAAACTTGGAAGCCAAAATTTAGATGTGCCCCAAGGCTAAGCACATCATCTAAAGTCATCCCAGCTTCCCAGAAATGATCTCCAAAGAGAGAAATGTGGAGCCAAAAGTTTATATTGGTGTTGGCTTGAAAGAGTAAAACTGTTAAACCTACTGACTGGAGGGAAGCATAAGAGCTCTGCCTTAAAAAAAGATTAATTTGGCCGGGCGGTGGTTGCGCACGCCTTTAATCCCAGCACTCGGGAGGCAGAGGCAGGCGAATCTTTGTGAGTTCGAGGCCAGCCTGGTCTACAAGAGCTAGTTCCAGGACAGGAACCAAAAAGCTACGGAGAAACCCTGTCCCCTGTCTCAAAAAAATAAAAAAAAAAAAGAAGAAGATTAATTTATAAGTCAAACAAGAAAAGATCCAAAGGGCTCCCCCTATCCGGGCTTGGGCTTTGGTTCGGGTGATCCTGACACCAAGAAGGTCAGGATCATGGGAAAATATGGGACCTGCTGTAGTACATCCCTCCAGAAAATGGTGAAAATTGATATCATCTCTCTTGCTCCTTTTGTGGTAAGACCAAGATAAAGAGACAAGTTGTTAGCATCTGGCACTGTGGTCCTTACATGAAAAGTAGCTGGTGGAACCTGGACCTACAGCACCACACCTGCTGTCACAGTCAAGCTGCCATCAGAAGATGGAAGGAACCAAAAGACCAGGAGAAATGCTACCATTTGAGATTGCCTATCCTGCAATGAATGGGTAAATTCAAGAGAAAAAAAAATCCAATTTTTTTTCTCCTTTACAAACCAACTTGGTGACGTGCTATGGGACAATGATTTGTACCCTGTCAATTCTCTTTTAATAAAATACTGATTGGCCAGTAGCCAGGCAGGAAGTATAGGAGGGTCAATGAGAACAGAAGAATTCTGGGAAGAAGGAAGTCCTAGTCCATAGTCATGACCCAGCCACAGAAGAAGCAAGATGTGACTGCCTTGCCAAATAAGGTACTGAGACACATGGCTAACATAGGCAAGAATAATGGGCTAGTATAAGTTATAAGAGTTAATAAGAAGTCTGAGTTACTAGGCCAATCAATTTATAATTAATGTAGACTTCTGTGTGATTTCTTTGGGACTTAATGACTGTGGGAACTGGACAGGACAGAAACCTCAGAGAACAGAAAAGCACCCACATGGACATCTGCATCCACATAAAGCCTGAGAGAGTTTGGGAAGTAATTCTCGACAAAAAATAGGCAAGAATAATGGACTAATATGAGTTATAAGAGTTAATAAGTCTGAGCTAATAGGCCAATCAGTTTATAACTAATGTAGACTTCTGTGTGATTTCTTTGAGATTTAATGACTGTGGAAACCGGGCAGGACAGAAACCTCAGACAACAATGACCAGATGGTTTCAGCTCAGAATTCTACAAGATTTTCAAAGAAGAACTAATACCAATACTCCTCAAATTATTCCACACAATAAAAACAGAAGGAACATTGCCAAACTCGTTTTATGAGGCTACAATTACCCTGATACCCAAATGACACAAAGACATTACTAAGAAAGAGAATTACAGCCCAATCTCACTCGTAATATTCAATATAATATGGAAAATATTAAATAAAATACAGGGAAATCGAATCCAAGAACACATAAAAATGATCATCCACCATGATCAAGTTGGCTTCATCCCAGAAATGTAGGGATGGTTCAACATATAAAAATCTGTCAATGTAATCCACTATATAAACAAACTGAAAAATAAAAACCATATGGTCAGCCGGGCGATGGTGGTGCACGCCTTTAATCCCAGTACTCGGGAGGTAGAGGCAGGCGGATCTCTGTGAGTTCGAGACCAGCCTGGTCTACAGAGCTAGTTCCAGGACAGGCTCCAAAGCCACAGAGAAACCCTGTCTCGAAAAACCATTAAAAAAAAAACCATATGGTCATCTCATTAGATGCTGAAAATACCCTTTAACAAAATACAACATCCCTTCATGATAAAAGTCTTGGAGAGAACAGGGATACAGGAACATACCTAAACATAACAAAGGAAATATACAGCTAGTCAACAGCCAACATCAAACTAAATATAGAGAAAATCCCAGCAATCCCACTGAAACCAGGATAGAAAGCATAGCATCATTAGTAGATTACTTAATGAACCAAATATTATATGATTCTAGAACTTGTTTTATAAACTTGCTAACAAGAGAGTTTTCTCTCTTTAAATCTGATTTCTTCTCTTAACCTCCTGGGGGAAGCTGGAGAGTCAGTGATGCAAAGACATACACAATTACATAGCAAGCTCGGGCCAGCCTGGGCTACATAAGACCTTGTCTCAAAACAGCTAACCAACCAAACAAGACCATTTGAAAAAACAAAACACCCAAGCATGCCCAGGAAAATTACGATAAAGCCTCTCTTTTTTTTCTGGTTCACAATAAAACTTAATTATGAAAGTGTGCAATGTATCCATGTAGGCACAGGCAACGCAAATCATCAAATAAACAATTTTCTATCCATTGTGCACATGATTTTACCTGCTTATTGCCAAAATGGAATTGTGATTGTCTTAGTCACTCTCCTTTGAAGAGACATCATAACCAAGAAAACTCTTATAAATAAAAGAAAGCAAAACTTAATCTGGGACTTGCATACAGTTTCAGAGGCTTAGTCCATCATGGCGGGGAGGATGACACTGGAGCAGCTGAGATCTACATCCCAATTCTTAAGCAGAGAAAGACTCTGGGCCCTGGTCTTTGAAACCTCAAAACCCATCCCCAGTATCACACTTCCTCTAACAAGTTCACACCCTCTTCAATCAAGCCACACCTCCTAATACTTCTCAGATGTCACTCCCAGGTGACTAATGAATTTGAGTTTATAGAGGCCATTTTTATTCAAACCACCAATGACTTAAACCCTTTCTCTTAAAACTTATTATTGTGCACACATGATGTATGTATATAAATGGAGGGACTGTATGCCACAGGGCATATGTGGAAGTCAATGGTCAGTTCTGTGTAACTGGTACTTTTCACCTTTTCTTTCTGGTGTTAGAACTCATGTTGCAGGCTTACAACTGCATGTACCTTTAACAGCAGATCCACCTTACTGCTCCCCTGCTTTTCTTTAATGAGATGGTGCCTTGCTTTGTAGCCAAGATGAGCCTTAAACTCTTGAACCTTGGCCTCCCAAGTAGGACTACAGGTACAGGCATCACACTCAGCTTGATTCATGCATATGCAATGTATGTATGTGTGCATGAATGTGTATGTCTGCATGTGTGTAAAGGTCAAAGCACAGCTTCAGATGTCATTTCTAGGACCTGTTCATCTGTTTTTAAGTCAGGCTTTCTTGCTAGGCTGGAAGCCACTGGGCCTTAGGGCTCTACCTCTCTCCACCTTCCCAGCAATGAGAATACATGTGCCACCACGCCTAGCTTTGGCACATGGGTTATGAGGCTCAAACTTGGGTCCTTGTTTACAATGAAAGGACTTTACCAACTGAGCTACCATCTCTCCCCTGATTCATACTGCTTGAAGGAGAACTTACATAAATTCTGTAAAATTCATAACCAAGAACTAGGATAGGCTGAGATAGTTTTCTCAAATATTCATGTGTAAGGTTCATCTTTTTAAATAAGTTAAAATAATCTACTACTAACTAGAAACATGACAATGTGAAATTTTGCTTCATTTGATTATTCACAGGAGAATAGAAAGTTAATCCTGTTGTCATGGCCTAGCATCAATCAACTAAGATGTCTACTGTTACTTTAACAGGACCTAAATTGGGTATCATGGAAACCCCAGATGAATAAACACACGCACACGCACACGCACACGCACATCCACATCCTCTGCACAGAGAAACACTCCTTTAGGGTAGGAATGGGATCACAGAAATCCAAAGTAAAATGCAATCACAAAGAAAGGTTAGACCGATTTCTAGAGGCCAGGGGCTCTGGAAAAGTTGCATGAAGACAGAATTTAAGGGCTTTGGGGTGGGGATGTAGCTCAATAGCAGAGCACCTGCCTAGACTGTATGAAACCCCGGGTTTGATCTGTCGAACACAAAAATTTAACAAGAACCTTGGGAAAATCTTCAGTAGAGTAGAACTGAGCAGTGCGAACAAGGGCACGCCACCAGGAAAACAAGAAGGGTAGGCGTCAGATAGTGTGATGGTAACTGGGAAGAGGGAGGCAGGTGGGGGACACTGGCGAGGTCTACCAGAGCAAGCTTCAGACATCATCAATACTAAACAATGACAATCACTCGAGTTGGTTGTTAGGAAAATGAAAATTCAATATACTATAAAAGATACTTCTACCAGTTTATAAAGAAATGGCCAGAATAAAAAATGGTCTTGGATTTTGCTTATTTTCTTAGAGTCTCTGTGCAGTGCTGGCTAGGTCTGGAACTTGCTATGTAGACCAGGCTAGCCTTGAATGATAGAAATTCTCTTGCCTCTGCCACTTGAGTGCTGAGATTAAAGACGTGTATCTGCTCAGTTTTGTTTGAGACAGAATCTTTGTGTAGTCTGGCTGTCCTGGAACTCATTCTGTAGACCAGGTCGGCCTTGAGCTCAAAGATCTGCCTCTCTGCCTCCAAAGTGCTGGGATTAAAGGGGTGTGCCACCACTGTCCAGCCTAATTTGGATTTTTAAATGCCTTAATTTAAATAAATGTTAAATGTTCATTTTTATCAATAAGTCAATCTTTAATTTTTCTAAATTCTGTTACTTATGGATGATTAATCTTTTCTACTTTGAATTTCAAGTACAACAAGATTGATGTTTCAATTTAATACCATCTTGGGAGAGGCATCCTATTTCCTATTTAAGTAGTTCAACTGAAATAAAGAAATCCAAAATAAACTCATTATAAAAATATTTTTTAATCCCAAACTGGAATATTAACATTTAGAAAGTCATTTCCAACAATATTCACCAAAAACGCTTTTGTGTTTTGTTTTGTTTTCTGAAATTTTCAAGATAGAGTTTCTTTGTAGCTTTGGAGTCTGTCCTGGAACTTGTTCTGTCAACCAGGCTGGCCTCGAACTCACAGAGATCTGCCTGCCTCTGCTTCCTGAGAGTTGAGATTAAAGGCATGTGCCACCACTGCTTGGCTATTTACTGTAGGAATAAGCTTTTAAAGTAGACAGATGCTTCTTCCCAACTTTGGGGCTATAAAAAAGGGTAAAGAGTCCTGATGAAAATCATTAATATCAAATCAAATTCCCATAAATTCCTGTGGTTAAAAACATCCATCTGGATAGATCAGGACAGAGACAGCAAGTGGGTGCCTGCCCACTCCTTCCCCATTATGTGACCAAACTGCACTTGAAACATATACAACAGGCGTTCGCAGGGGAGGCACACCATGAGACCTCAGCAAATGGTTTAACTCTGAGTCTTCACTATCAAAACTAATGACCTAGTATTAGTTACTTCCAAAATAGTCACCAGTCACTATCCTAACAATAGTCAGAAAATTATTACAGGGGCTGCTGCTGCCTACGTGGAAAGAGGGGATGCCTATGCCGCGGACCAAAGGCACGACTGAAGAACTACCTCACAGGAGCGTAGATGTTAACAGTAAAAGGCAGTTTGTCTGAGAGCATGAGATGAATGTTTTAGAGAGCCAGGGCTAATAAAATCACCTACCAATTGCTTTATGACTAAAGCAGCTTAGGTCTGCTTCCGGAGAAGGGAAAATGATTGTGTAGCTTTGGGAAACATACTGGTCACATTTTTATTTAGTGCTTGATCAAAATCTAAAATGTAAGCCAGGTGTAGTCGCACACACCTTTAATCCCAGTTCTCTTGAGTTCAAGGCCACCCTGGTCTACAGAGTGAGGTCTAGGACAGCCAGGGCTACACAGAGAAACCCTCTCTTGAGAGGGAAAAAACAATAACAAAACTCAATGTTTTGCATCTATACAAAAATACAATTTGCCTTATGAGTTTCTAGGAATAAACTGTGAGGAAAAATAAACACTTCATGTTTCTAATGGTTTCCCTGCCACTTCTGTCTGGGAAAATATGCATGGAATTTAATGTTAAACTTCAAATTTATTCTTTTTCCACCCTATTATTTTTAAGCAACAGGCATTAAACAAGCTAGTAATTACGGGTAGTAGGATTAAAAAATTCCTCAAGCCATGTTTCTATGTAGGAGCTTCATCAAAGTATCTGGCATCAACCAGCCTTGGTGCAACAGGTCTGTAATCCCAGCACTCAAGAAGCGCGAGGCAGGGAGATCTCAAGGTCAGGCCACCCTTGACTATGCCTGTCTCAAAAATGTAAAGAAGGAAAGTTGAAAGAGAAAAATGTGTGGCATATCATAAGAAAAATGGAAATCTGCTTTTATTTCGGGGTGTGTATGTATGTTCTGAGGATTAAACCCAAAGCCTCATACATGCTAACTAAACATGCCCCAGGTTTGATTTTGTAGCTATAAGTGGTTGGCAACTGTTTCCTTAATAGCTATTGCAGGAGTAGGTCCAACATGAGTCCATATGTAGCCCTTCTCTGGTCTGGTGGGAACCGTAGGAAATGGTGATGACCTTGACTTGAAATACTCAGAAGGTGCGTGGCAGACAAATTCCAGGTATTCCATCTTCCTTGGAAGATCTTCCTCTGGCCCTAAGAGGCAGCCAATGGAAAAGTTAAACACAGTTTTGAACACATTTCATTTTTATGAAATGTTAGCATTCTCAGACACTAAGAGGAAGCACTCAGGATGCTACCCCTTGACATTAACCCTTGGAACTATTTCTGAAGGTTTTGAAGTCACACTCCACGGTTTACTGCAGGTGATTAAGGAAAACAGCGTCCTACAGTACTGAATATTCCCGGTTTACGAAGCCAATGCTGCCCTAGGTACTTTCTATCTACCCACACTAATTCCTCACAACGTCCTGATGGGCACTGTTTTTTCCTATTTTACGTGTAAGTACAATAAGGAAAGACAGATTAAGGAACAGTGAAGTGGAGGGGCTAAAAAGGCCAGTAGTCTAACTTCTGAGCTTGTGCTAGACTTTCCCACCATGTGACATCATGATGTCACTTACTAATATTTACATTTCCTATTCTGATTAAACTGTGTTCTCAAGCCTCTAAATTCATATGCTGATGGTCTGTCTTTATATGTTATGTGCTGAAGATGGAACCATCAGACAGGTCAAATAAAGCCAGAAGAGTGAGACAAGGAACTCCAGGCAACTCAGAGTCTGAGAGTGAGAGAGCTGGTCACGGCGTTTCCTCACAGCAACAGAACAGTAACTAAGGCCCCTATCCCGCCCACATTTGGTCATCTACTAAAGTAACAGGAAACAGACTGAGCAGGTTGTATTTATGTATTTAGGAATATACATTAATATACATAGCAATTAAATAATTAACAATAAAAAAGTAGAGTCATGAATTTGAGAAAGACTGGGGTGAGGTACATGGGAGATCTAGAGGAAGGAAAGGAAAAAAGAATATAATTGTACTTTAATTAAAATTGTGAAGGATTATGGGAGCCAGAGAGCTCAAGGACATCACACGTAAACCCACAGAATCATCTATCCTGGTCTCATAGGGGCTCACAGAGACTAAACTGTTAACTAGAGTTTGCATAGGACAGACCTAGGCCTTCTGCACATATGTTACAGTCGTGTAGCTTGGTTTTCTTGCGGGACTCCTAACAGTGGGAGCAAGGATTGTCTCTGACTCTATTATCTGCTTTGGGGACTCTTTTTCCTACTATGTTGCCTCCTCCAGCCTTAATAGGACAGGACGTGCCTAGTCTCATTGCAACTTGTTATGACATGGCTGACTGATAACACAATAGGAGGTCTGCCCTTTTCTGAAGAGAAAAGAAGAGGAGTGGATGGGGGCTGGGGTTGGTGAGAGGGATTGAGAGGAGAGGAGGGAGGGAGGGAAAATTGTGATTGGGCTGGAAAAAAATTAATTAATAAATAATAATAAAGTAGATCCCTATCTCCTAAGACTGATGCCCTTCAATGAGGGAGCCTGCATGGGACTGACCCTAGGCCCTCTACATATAAGTGACAGTTATGTAGGTTATTCTTCTTGTGGGACTCCTAACAGTGGAATCAGAGGTTGTCTCTGACCTTTTGCTGGCTTTTGGGACCCTACTCCTCATACTGGATTGTCTTGCCCAGCCTTAATACATGTGGAGGAGCTAGTCCTACCACAACTTGATATGCCAAGCTTTTTGATATCCACAGGAGGCCTGCTCTTCTTGAACAGAAATGGAGTAGGAATGGATGAGGGGTATGCAAGGTTGGAGTCTAGGGAGAGAGGGAGGAGGAGGGAGGGGAAACTGTGATCAGGATATAAATTAAATGAAGTAATTAATAAATTTAAAAAAAAAGCAAAAAAAGAGAGAGAGGGTGACAGGCAGCAAACAACTAAGCTCATACATGTGTCCCTCTATGATAACAGATAGTAGAATACTATTTTACAATGAAAACAAACAAATGTGGCAAGATGTTTTTATAAAACCATGGTTACATTTAAAAATAAGATATTCTTTTTTGGTACTTGGGGTGGGGGAGGAGGCTGGTGTCCTTATAAATGGTAATGGAGAGCTCTCTTTCAATGTACACACACAGAAAAAAAGACCATGGGGAACACGGCCAAGGGCGGCCACCTCTAAGCCAGGAAGCAAGGCCTTAGCACACAGCCATCTTAACAGGCCTTGCTCTGACTTCCAGCCTTCAGAAAAGCTTGTAGCATTCTGCTATGACAGCTCGCAGACTAACACATTCTTTTATAAAACAGAGGAATTAACTAAATTTAAGAAGCTGTGCCATTTACCTATTATATAGGACGCAGGATCAAACTGGTCTCTGGGGCTAGCCAGCGTGGGAATGAGCCACGTCAGTGCGGCGCTCTTTTCACAGTACTGGTCCTGAACAAAACCCCTGATCTGAGCATAGTACGCCTTTCCATCCTGCTCGTCAATCACAGAAACAACATCACCAATCTGGTAGTATACTCCCTGGAGGGAAGAGAAGGTAATCTTGTATTTAAAATAGTAACAGATCACAACCATTAACAAAGTTTCATTAATCAGCAAGCAAAATTTCAAAGTAGAAAAAAAAAATCAGGTCTGAGCACATTATGTTGACACTTGTTTCACTTCTCAATGAAGAGAGTTATTAAAAATAATAATATACACACATATATGACAATTTGCAACAAGGGAAGTATTTCTTCATATAAATTCTTTTATTTTTGTATTATGAAAATACTACCTCTACTTTTAAAAGAAAAGACTTCACTTTTAGGAATGATTTTGAATTCACAACAAAATCATAGAAGGTAGAGCTAGGGAATCTCCCCTAGTCTCCTTACCTGGCACATATACAGCATCTTCCATTATCCATGTCCCCGTTATTAGAGTGAATCACTTATGGCAACTGATGCACCTACACACATGTCACGATACAAACATCATAAATTAACTCTACTCTTGGTAATCTGTGGGCTCGGGACATGTATAACATGGATTCTTAGGATCGCATCATTGAGTACTTTCACTGATGTAAAAATCCTATATACTATCCCTACTTTAAAAAAAAAAAACAGCCATTAAGCTGTAGAAAACTTATTGCTAAAGTCCACATAAGGCAGAAACTGCAAACTATGCACCTACACTAACTAGCTTAGTGATTTTTCCTGTGCTACCTTAAACATCAGCATTTGCTTGGTGAGACACATTGCCCTCCCCAGTTGTCTATGCAAAGAAAATAAATACGGTAAGCTCAATCCAAAAGAAATGAAAACCTGTTTTAAAATTATAATCAGCATTCAGGATGTGTTTACGCTCAATCACAACACATTTCCCAACAACATGACTATGACATATCCATTTCCTGTTCTACTTTGTATCTAACCAATCTGCACAACTCTCCCTAGGCCTCCACTACCCATCCCAGGTCCTCTGCCCTAGATCCTGAACTTGAAAAATTTCACCTTTGAATATCCTTTGAATTTTATGATCTGTAGAACTTTCCTTAAGTGTGTGTAGTCCTCAACTGTAGGAACAATGTGTGTTTTCCTTGATACAAGGCTTTGGTAGCAGTCAAAGCTGCTAAGATACATGAAATTTAACCATAAAAACATTCTAAATGAACACTTCCAGCGACTCAACTGCAACCTGGGCATCTGATAGAGCAGGGATTCTCCTCGTGGATGCTCGTTCATGTGTCTGAGGTGACTCACTGCTTACTGGTTCAATGCTATTGTCAGCTGATCTTTCCCTGCCCTACTACTCCAAGGTTCTAGCTACTTATCAGATAAAGTTTATGTCTGTTATCTGCTATATTCATACATAAAATTTTCCCCAAATTATAAAATTATATTTGTTTATCACAGGTACTCAGATATTGCTGAATATGAATTACAAACGTAACAGTGTGAAAATAGAGCTACGATGCCAAGATAAGGTGTTAGTGAAAAGTTTCCATGACAAGCACTACTTCCCCCATGAGGTCTGTACAGCAGTCTCCCCTTATGCCGGGCATACACTCCAATACCCAAATTCCCTAAATGGTTGTTTATGTTTATTTACATTTAAAGGGAACTATGCTACAGATATGAATAATTTGCATTGGTATGAATCTTGGTTTATTGATACAAATTTAAGGTCAATTCTGATATATGTATATTTTTTGTTCTTGATTAAGGTATTGTGTTTGTGCAGCTAATTAAAAATGTAATGTATAATTTAAAAATATAGGTTAATAGTCATCTGTAATAGTCTATATATATATATATATATATATATATATATATAGAGAGAGAGAGAGAGAGAGATATTTCAGTTAGACAGGTATTCTTCAAATCTTTCAGAGACCTTAAGAATATGGCACTTAAAATATTTTAGTAACTTAGGACTTTTCATGACCGTGAAATACATCTGCTCCTGGCAGTACCAATTACTTCAAGAGGAAGATGGACATCAAAGAGGCTCCTCATTGAGTTTGCTAGCCATTTGGGCAAGAAACTGCTCTTGCCTGAACTGCTTGATGTATTACGCTGTATGAACTGGACATGCAGGACCCACAGAAAAATGACTGCTGAACTTGCCTAAAGGTGAAACTGTCCTTCAGGGTTCCTGCTTCATGAAAGAGTCTGCCAGATATTCTGCAGGACACAGAAGAAAGTGAGTAACAAACTACCAATATAGGCAGAACTGTCTTTGAAATTTCCTGCTTCATGGAAAAGTCTGCTGGACACTATGGGCCTGTAGGCTGAAGATGGATGCTCCAAGGGTACAGAAGAACTTTGGGTGACTGTCCAGGCAGCGAGATGTCTCTGTTATTTCTAGAGTTTTAAAAGTTGCTTACAATACAATTTCTGTTTACTTAGGTAATATTATATCCTTCTGGGGTCTTTGATGGAGTTGAAGAATAGATAGTTATAGTTTTCCTTGGTTATGATAAAAGATAAAGTAGATATAAATACTGTACCTGTAATTCTTGCTTGATAACTATTTTGTTATATGTAATTTTACTATGCTAAAGTTAAAACCTTCCTTTTTATTTAATCAGAAAATGGGAAATGGTGTGGGAAGTCTGGTGTGGGAGGTCTGTAGGGGAAGCCCAGCCAATCACCTAGCTTGAAGGGCGGGATCCCCTGAGGATATTATTTACTTATAAATATTGCAGGTGTGCTCCCCGCCTTCCCTTCTGTTTTCCTGCTCTCCGTTGGAACCTCAGTTTCGTAAGCTCTCCCCTTCTTCCCCTTAATAAAGCTGATATTAAAGCTAGCCTGATTAATCCTATTTGCCGGTCATTTACGCCCCTACAGAGGTCCTTTTGTCTATGTGTTGCTTTTATTGGTTAATAAATAAGGAACTGGCTTGGCCTATAGCAGGGGAGAAGGAAGACAGATTTAGAGGGACAACATGGAGCCGCCGCCAGAGTCAGACATGCTGAAACTTTGCCGGTAAACCACAACCACGTGGCAATACACAGATTAATAGAAATGGGTTAAATTAATATGTAACAGCTAGCCAATAAGAAGCTAGAGCTAATAGGCCAAGCAGCACTTTAGTTAATATAGTTTCTATGTGATTATTTCAGGAGTCTGGGAGGCCGGGAATGAAGAAGTGGCCTCCTAGAACAGGGCTCCAGCTTAGCTTAGAAGCTCACACTGATCTCTTGATCATAGAAAGAACAAGATCTTGATTATAGAAAGAACAAGTAGGACATCTCTTTATAATGTCCTTAGCTTGTTGCCATGTAATGGAAAATTCTTTCTTTAGGCCTTTACTATTGACATGATGCTTTTTATGAAATTCTGAGGTCTGCAACACGCTTCCAATTAATAATTGACCAATCTCAGTGTTACCTTGTGATAGAGGACCAGGCAGACCTGTATGGGACCGGATGTGTGTTATGTACATCGGACAAAGCCTATTCCTGATTATGTCTTGTACCTGGATAAACAATGAAGTCAACTCTGTGTCATTTGGTATAAATTCAGCGGTTTCAATATGCAAGATAACTCTTTCTGCATATTGTGAATCTGTAACTATATTAAGAGGTTCTTTAAAATCTCTTAGCACCATAAGGATGGCATATAATTCTGCCTTCTGGACAGAATTATAAGGGCTTTGTTCCACTTTACTCAATTCATCTGACTTGTAACCTACTTTTCCTGATTTATTTGCATCAGTATAGAAAGTACGGGCTCCAGTTATTGGAGCATCACGTACAATTCTAGGAAGAATCCAAGAAGTTCTCTTTATGAGGTTAAGTCTACCACTTTTGGGATAGTTGCTATTAATTTCTCCCAAAAAATTAGCACAAGCTCTTTGCCATGGTTCACTGTCTTCCCATAACTTTTTTTATTTCTTCAGTAGTAAAAGAAACTTGCTACCATGATATCAGCTCTTTAGTTAGAGTGTCCACAATGCTGGCTACCTGCAACATTACTTGAATATTTTGCTGTATTTTGGTCTTACAATTTAATAAACATAACAATAGATAATGATAAGAAAAGACTGATCCTTGCAGTAACAAGTCCCACATACTTTTTCTGTTAACACACGCATAGAAATCACTAGTACACTAAGTTTTTACCTTCTAGACTTAACCTATACACCATATGAACCACTGGAGAAGTTCTACGCAAATTTGAAGTTGTGATGATGCGAATTTGTACCATTCATTGACTTTACTAAATGTTTAACATTCTTAGTCTCAGAAAATAATTACTACTTACAATCTTTATTTTGTTCAGATAACCACCTGCCACGGTAATGGAGCCAAGATCTGATTCCTGGGCTTAGGCTCTAGTACCATTCCATGACTTACCAGCTACACTATCTCGGATAAGCTAATTAATCTCTCTATAGTCAGTGCCCTTATCCACAAAATGAGGAAAACAGTATTCACCCCAGAGGAGAATGAATGAAACAAAACACTTAAAATGTTCCTCACTGTCCAATCCATAAGATGCATGCTTGTGTGTGCAAGCATTTGAGCATGTGCACACACACATTCACCTTATGATTTAACAATTAACAACATATTAAATTCTAGAAATATAGGAAAAATTCTGGCTTATGATATAGTGGCATATTATTTGTGTTTTATCAAATAAAGCTTGCCTGAAGATCAGTGCAAAGCAGCTACACCAGTCAGCCATACAGGCCAAGCAATAGTCACACACACCTTCAATCCCAGCAGCCACACTAGTTAGCCATAGAGGCCTTAAAGAATCCCAGCACTAGAGAGGAATATAAGACAGGGGGAGACAGGTCTCACTCTCAGTCTCAATCTGAGGCTTCGTGGAAGCAGGATCGCTCATTTTCGGTCTGCCGTAGAGGTAAGAGCCAGTGGCTGGCTGCTTCACTTTTCTAATCTTTGGGTTGAACTCCAATATCTGTCTCTGGGTTTTTATTATTTGTGCTACACTATGACCGCCTTTTTTTTTTTTTTGATTAAAACATGTGTGAACTAACAAAAATAAATACACTTAAAGGTCAAACCATTTGAGTACCATGAGGAATTTGGTCCAGATGGGTTAGGTACAAAAACAAGTACCGTCTCACTACTGAGTCCAGCATGACAGTTCAGAACCTCAAATACCAACTGATACCTCAAAGATACTAACTGATTGCTGCCTATGGTAGGCCTGGCGGCCTTGAAGGCCTTTTCTATGTTCTTTTTTTTTTTTTTTTTTTTGGTTTTTCGAGACAGGGTTTCTCTGTGGCTTTGGAGCCTGTCCTGTTGTGTTTAAGATGTCACATCCATCACTGGTGTCACGGCTATCCCTTTGGCCCAAGGCAAGACCTTACTTTACCAACTAAAGATATCCTTGTTCAGATTTTCATCTTTTGTGTATGGGCGTTCTAACAGCATGGAAGTTTGTATACCATGTGTGTGCCTGGTGCCCAGGGAGGCAAGAAGAAGGCTTTAGAACCCCTGTAACTGGGATTACTAATGGTTAAGAGCTGTCATGTGGGTGCTGAGGATTGAATCTGGGTCCTCTGGAAGAGCAGCCAGTGCTCTTAATTGAGTCATCTTTCTATTCCAACCTTTAAAAACTTTTCTTCTTTTTACTGAAAACAGATCAATCCAATACATCCCAACCACAGTTTCTCCTCCCTCCACTCTTCCCAGTTCCCCTGGCATCTCACCTGTCCCCTAGATCCACTCCCCTTCCATTTACCTCCAAGAGACCAAAACCAAACACCAAGCTAACAACCATACATGTATACACAGAAGACCTGGTGTCTCTACCTTTATTTTCTCTTGCTTCTGTTTTAAGACATTTCAGAATCACTAACCTGCTCTACCCACCAGGCAACATGGTCAACATCGTCTATTCATTCATAACCTACCTTTGCCCTTCTCACCTGTCGATGCCTTCACTTTGGATAGGATGACTCGCTCTTACACAACTCCACTACCATTTTAAGAATAATTCTTAGCAACTTCATATCATATTCTCATAGGCAACATCCTCTCCTACCTGAGTTCCAGATGAGGTGTTCTACAACAGCCACCTGGAAGGAACTACAAGGGTAACCACATCTCTGCACACACACAGTCACAGAGGTGTTCCCACTAAGCCAGTATCTCAGTAGCATATTGTACACCAGGCCCAACTGCTCTCTCAGTGACGCCACAGCAGCTTACCTTGTAGAAGATTGATTCTGCAGTAATTATGGTTGAGACAGACTCAGGAGCTTTGATAGGCTAAAAGAAAACAAAAGTAAAAATATTTGTGTATCTATATAGCATGCATGGGCAGTTCCCCAACCATATGAGAACTGGGTTATTTGAGAAAAATAAAACACTGTCATTTGGTGACAGAAACAGCGGGAGAAATCTCTGACAGGGGTGAGGGTACATATGCAATCCTAGTACTTGGAAACCTGCTGCAGGAGGATGGCGAGCTCTAAACCAGTCTGGGTTATATAGCAAGAGTGTGTACACACACATATACTTGCACACAAGAAGAAAAAGACTTCCTGAATGTTGATGAGAAGCAGCTGAATACTTCCAACTCTATTTGTTACTAATGATTTAAAAGGTGCTGAAGAGGTAAAATTTCTGATTATGCTGCTAAAAGCTAACAGAGAGCTCTTTCAGAGTTCTAGTAGACATTAACATTACAATTACAGAGACACACTGGCACAACAGGGCGGAAATTATAAATATGTATAGATGAATATAAAATGAAAATTTTTAATTTTGTTACAAGCCTTAACTCTTTGGCATTCTTAGCAATTTGCTACATTGCACTATCACTAAAATACCTTTTTAAAACTGCAATGCAAATTTCACCACAACATAAAAAATGACCTCTCCCATGATTTTGTGTCATTCTTGAAGAATGAAGATGCAGAGAAATTAATGATGAAATAACTTGAGAACAAAGGCTGAATACTTACAAAGAAAATATGTCTGGTATATGTTAACATGTTTTGACTACTCAAAAAAAACTTAGTTTTAGAAAACTAAATTATATAAATCTTAGGCTATAAAAGCCATTATTTTGATTAAGAAAACAGTCACTGGCTGAGAGCTGGTGTATCAGCACTTGCCCAGCAAGCCTGACAGCCTGAGGTGGACACTAGAATCCAGCGGAAGGAAGGAGTGAACCAACTCCTGAAATCTGTCCTCTGATCTTCAGGTATGTACCATGGCATATACACCTGCATGCATATGCGGGCCTGGGAAGAAGGCTCAGTGCTTAAGTACTTGTTGCTCTTGCAGAGGACCTAAGTTCATTCCCTAGCACCCCAATGGCAGCTCACACTACAACTGTCTATAATTCTAGGGCCAAGGGATCTGACACTAGCCTCTGAGGGTGCTTGGTATATACATGCAAGCAAGGCATTCATACACACAGAATAAAAATAAATATCTAAACAAGCGTCTACAGGGCAGGCCCCTCTGTTTTATAAATATGTCTACTTTAGTAATGTGTGAAGCATACTTGTTCTGAAAGTAATCTCAAACTGAGATTAAACCAAACCTACAATTGTCTCCTATGTACAGAAATAAGCTAGCACAACAAACGTCCCTAGCGTGCGACTTTAAACAATCTGCAGACATCAGGGTAAGAAAAAAAACTGGGGACGGAAGAGATGGCTCCGCAGTTAAGAGCACTGACCGGCTTTCCAGAGGTTCTGAGTTCAATCCCCAGCAACCATATGGTGGCAAACAACCATCTATAATGAGATCTGCTGTCCTCTTCTGGCATGCAAACATACACGCAGACAGAACACTATATATAATAAATAAATAAAATCTTAAAAAAAAAAGAAAAATATCTGGATTCATATCCACCAAGTTCATCACGAACCAAAGGATAAGTTTTCTGGGGCTACTATAACAAGCATGATACTGATGAATTCTGTTATTTGCTTAGCTCTTTAAAAGACAGAAAAAAGTTTTCTTAGTTAACTATGCAGCAAGAGTCATAACCTAATTTAATATATTAATAAAAGAATTTTAATCTCTTTTTCTGCATAGAGAATGTGACAAATTGATATACTCTGAGATAAACTATACAGTATTTCTTAGACTTGTATTTTCTATTTTCCAGATGAAAAAGTAAAAGCTGGAAAAAACAGAGAACGTGCTTTTCTAATGTTATAAATAGCAGGCTTCTTAAACAGAGTTCATCTTTTGGAGAACCTCACCTTTGCTGCCCCAGAGTATTGCAGAAGGGCCCATGTTCAACGAGGAATAGAGAAAGCAGCGGCAAAGCACACCACACACAATGTCCTACAGTAAACACACCATCCACAAACATCTTACGTTTTTTAATTTAAAAATATGCCTTCTCCCTTTTCCTTTAGTGGAAACTTTCTTCTCAGCCGCTGGAGCAGATTTGTATTTGGTGTTTCTGAGCCGAGCAGATCTTCTGTGAATTTCTTGCTTACTCTGTTACATAATTTTGAGAAAAAAATAATTAAAACTATTCAAGAAAAGCCAACACAATAATTTCACAAAGATCAAAGGATGCACTTTGTCAAAAATACTTTTAAAATCTGAAGGCAAAGATGAGTAAAACCTCTGAAGGACCTCCCAAGAGGTGGCGCTGCTTACCAGAGAGAAAAGGACAGGAGTGGGTGGAGGCCAACGCGGGAACGGGACTATCACGTAGCAAAAATACCCAATTTACGGCCCCGCCACCCCAGAAGTTTGCCACATACCTCACACCAGAATTCTAATGCTTTCATTTTAAACGACCTAATAATTGATTAATAACATAATGACAAGGATTTTAACAAGCAAGAGGCCCTGGCCCACAACCCTGTGGCCTATGGCATAGCGCGCTGCTCATTTGTCGCGCACCGTCCGGTCGAGCGGGCAGTGAGGGCAGAGGGGCGGGAGCTCACCTGCTTGCCGCCCCCGCCGCCGTTGCTCTGCGGGGGGCCGGCCGAAGTGCTGGCGAGGGTGGCCGAGCCGAAGGCGCCGGCGACCCCGGTCCCGCCCGCCGCCCCCGCGCCGCCGCCCCCGCTGCCCCGGCCCGTGCAGTGGTGACAGAGGATGTCGCCCTGCGGACTCTTCTTCCACATGGAGGACGACGTGGTCTTGCACACGCTGCAGGTGGGCTTCAGGCCCAGCGGCATGGCGGCCGGCTCGGGCGGCCCCCGCGGGCGGAGCGACACGGGAATGGCGGTCGTCGGCACCGACCGCCCAGGGGTCGGCCCGCCACCCCGGCGCCTGGACGAGCGGGAGAGGCAAGGTCTGCGGTGCTGTGGCGCCCGCACCGGTGTCCAGCGGCCGCCGCTGCCCCCAGCAAGCGGGAAGCGGGCTAGGGCAGCCCGGGACCCAGCCCTGGCGCTGGGCCGCCCGCGGGGGACGCAGGCCCGGTACTCGGCCTGACCTCCCGGGAAAGCCAGCTCTGGTCAGACGGTGGACCCCGGGGTGGACGGGGCAGCAGGCACAGCAAAGCCCGACCTCCGCCCACCGGCGCTTCCGGCGGCGGGCGGAGCTTCCGGCGGCGAGCTGGGCTCCCGGGCGGGGCGGGGCGGGGCGGGGCGGGGCGGGGCCAGGTAGGTCGGTGTAGCCGACCTAAGCCTTCAGGCTGAAAGTGGCATTGCCATTACCTGTCATTAACTCTTCTAGTGGGGAAAATGTAAGATTTCCTGTTAAAGGTGAACTTCAAGAGAACAACAACTAATTTTTTTTTTTTTAGTGAGAGTAGCCCACAAAATAATTGTTATCTGAGACTCAAATTTACCCGAGTATTCTGTTTCTGTTTGATAAATTAAGTCGTCTTGATCAGGACCCTTTTACATGCTTGCTTATTTATTTATTTATTTATTTATTTATTCTTGTTACTTCGGAGGCTGGGGAGGTAACTGGATAGGTAAATTTCTTCTGGAGCAAGTGTATGGCCCTGAGTTTGGTTCCCAGTACCCACATAAACAGCTAGGTGGCTAAGAATAGAGCCAGTATTAGCACCTACTCCATCTAAGAGACAATTTTATCTTTATCACTTGACATTCCCAATCTAGGAACACTGAGACTGGGAAGAACTGAGATACATGAGATTAACTTGCCAATGACTTGTTTTACTTGGGTCAATGCTGTGCCCTGAATACTGTATGGGAGGAGTCTATTAGTTAGTACATCAGTCGATTTAGAAATTAGCAATGTACAGAGAAGTATTCCTATCAATTTTTCTCATAAATTACAACACTCTAATTAAACATTATCACAGTTTTGTGTGACACAGTCAGGTTCAGAGGCGGGACAGTTGTATCATTTATGTCTTAGCATAGGCTTTACTTATTTGTGTAATGAAAAAGCAACACACCAACTCTCCCAACATTTAAAATGATATATACTAGCATAAATGTTTTCAAAGAAGATTACTGGAGAGATTCCATTGAATGCCGCTTAGATAGGGAGTAATTGCTATAATGATTTATATTATATCTTTTTTTTTCTCGGACTTTGGTTTGAGGAACTGGACACATATAAGTCTTGATTTGAATCATTGCAAAACTAACAATTCTCTGGGATAGTCATTAGCAAAACCAGACTGTAAAAGAGACTTTGATTAGTGCGAGATAAAAAGCCGAAGCGTTGGCTATGATTGTTGAAGTCTAAAGCTCACTGGAAAACAAGCCCAAGGAATGCGGGAAACCATCGGGACTGGATACAGGGAAATAAAAACTTGATTGAGTTAACTAAATTTTTTGGTGGTGTTCTGTTGTTGTTTTGTGTGTGGCATATGTAAACATGTTCATCTGCGTATTCACATGGGTATGAACACATACATGTGTGTACATGTATGAGCATGTGTGTGGAGGCTAGAGGTTCACATTGATGGGGGGGGGTCCTTCCTCACTCACTTTCCACCTTCTTTTTTTTTTCTTTCTGAAAACCTTTCCCTGAACTTGAGGCTTACAATTAGCCTAGACAGGCTTAACCAGCAAGCCACAGGAACCCTTCCGTCTAATCGTTGTGTTTGGCCTTTAACATGGATGCTGGGAATTCAGATCCAAGCCCTCAAGCTTTCATGGCAAGCAATCTCCCTGGGCCCTTTTTGGGGGTGGGGGCGGGGACATGATCTCACTATCCCAGGCTGTTCTGGCATACACTGTATAGTCCAGTGTCCTGGAGTAAATGGAGTGGTTCTCATAGTAGATAAGAGAATGATGCTCGGCCGAGGGGACAGAGGTTCTGTGATCTGCCGGGAGATTACCCAGGGTCTCAGCAGGAGGTTGGAGTTTTAATTCTATGATTTATTTCCCACTACTCACACTTGACTACATAGACAGTAATTTGTTTTTTTTCCTTTCTATTATTCTTCTCTCACACAATATACCCTGACCCCCGCCTCCCCTCCCTTCTCTCCTGGATCCACTAATCCTCCATTTCCCTTCAGAAAAGAACAGACCTCCCGGTGATACCAATTGAACAAAGCATAAGATGATGCAGTAAGATAGGTACAAACCCTCAGGTCAAGACTGGGCAAGGCAGCCCAACAGAAGAAAAAGGTTCCCAAGAGCAGGCAAAAGAGATACCCCAACTCTCGCTATTAGGAGTCCCACAGAAACCCCAAGCTAAACAACTGCAACATATATGCAAAACCCACACAGGCTCCATGAGTGCACGAAGGAAATCCAATTAACATGATTTAGTTAGCCAGCATTGGTTCAGACTTCTACAGTCTGATCCTGCCAGTTTATTTTAGCTGTATTTAAGCAAAGCACCATTTTAGAAAAACATTTCATGATGATAATTAACTCTTTCCCATGTGTACAACGAAGCTTAAAGATGTGTTTACACTGACACCGAAAAGTACACATGGCCTCATCCATAAAGATGGGTTCTGTTGGTTCAGAAACAATGCTCGAGATAAGGGTCTAGGGAGAATGACCTGGGAAAACCCCATCTGACTGTGCAGACTACAGAGGTTACCCAGGCTGCTCTAGAGTACACGTGACATCTCCCATAAGGATGAGTTGTATGGACTGAGAAGCAGTGCTCAATTCAAGAGAGGAAGGGTCTTGAATGAACAAGTCTGGGGGATTCCGGTGAGGAATTGCCAGGTTATTAGCCACATCCTTTTTTAACTTTCCGAGCAGAAACAGATATCTTTTCCACAGAAGAGATAATGCTGTGTTTAACATCCCTAGTTTCCCTAGTGCTTATCTGTGAACACAAGGACCTTGTACTCTCTCTATAGGCTTGATGCAGTGGTGTGTGCTTCTATTTCCCGTGCAGTGGAAACAAGAGAGAGGGGCTCACTTGGTGCTTGAGGTCCGGCCAGTCTAACTGAATCTGGGAATACCTGTTTGGGTGAAAGACCTATCTCAAACATGAGGTGGAAAGTGAATGACAAAGACCTAATGTCAACTTCTGCCCCCATGCACATCTATATCAAAATTGATACATTTTAAAACCCAAGGCATAAGTATATATTCATTAGCCATTGGATAGCATAACTTATAGCCTCTGAACAGAATGCCAGTGACAGAAAGAGAATGAAAAGACCAGATAATTGACAGCATTGTTGAAAAATGGCTCTGATTCTGAGGACATCCTAAAAGGATCTTGAGAAGTAGGTGGGCAACACTCAAGAACAATCAGGTGGCCTTGTCAACGCCTCTTTGAAAAGCCAGATAGGCCTTATGAATATCTGTAGTCAAGGCCTTGCTGGGGAAAAGGCATTTTGTTTCAAGCACTTAGATTTCCTAGACTTGGCATACTTGGCGTGCCCTTGCTAACTATGCTGGGTCAAAAGAAACATGCATTCCATAACTACAATGTCACGGTCTTATTTTGAGTCTATGGTTACCTTGAAGTGGGATATTATCCTTATTTATTATTAACTAATGGTAGATATCTGGGCTGGCTTCCATCACATCTGTACTCTGGGTTCCCCTACTGGGAAGAGTTTCAGAACCAGTAAGTGCTGTGGTTCAGTTACCCAGGCTGTAGGAATAGATTTCCCTGATAGTAAACCAAAATACTGTAAAAGCGGTAGAAAAGAATGGGTAAAGTGTGATCTCATTCTAGGCCAAGGCTGAAGGGGTTCAGAAGAGTTTATCCCCAAAAATGCTATTTTAGAGCAGTGAGCTACATGGAACATCTTTTCATCTGAAAGCAACGGAGCAACAAGACGTGCAAGGAAAGCTTCAAATGGCTCCTTGACCTTTCACTTGCTGACTAGAGCAGTGAGTGAAAACTGCCATGTAAACGATGCCTTCTTTGGTCCAGAAGAGATGAATGTCTGCATCCTTACTACCATGTGGACAGATTCCCAACTAGTCCACAAGCGAAACCTAACTAAAACTTGGAAGCCTTATCTTCCACTAGTGCCCTGTACACTTTCTAGTCACATCCTGACAGTTTGCTAGTCACGCCTTGATTGTTGCTTCCCCATGATTTATCAATTTATCATGCTTTGTTTAAAAAGCTTATAAGCTTTGGGGCCTTACAGTTCTATCCTCTTTTTCTTTTCATTCCATTCACCTACGCTTCCAGAAACTCACCCCCTGCTCCTCCTCTCCTCCAACTCCTCCCAACAATCTCTCTCTCTCTCTCTCTCTCTCTCTCTCTCTCTCTCTCTCTCTCTCTCTCTCTCTCTCTCTCTCTCTTCACTTCCCCGTAGTCCAATTATTGCTGTTCATATGTGTAAAGGTGTATGAGCAACCTACCAGTGAGGATGCCTCTAAAGAAAAATGTCTTCCTTTCTCAGCAGCCATCAACTGTCAAGAGTTCCTCAGCTAGGAGTGGGCGCGTGGGAATGCTGCCAGCCTTGACCTTGTGCAGGTGACCACAGCTCCTGTGAATTCATGAGTGTGATGACTGTGTCACATCCAGGAGGCTGCCTTGCACAGCATGCTTCCCCATCCTTTGGCCTTCATATTCTTTCCACCTCCTCTTTTTTATGTTCTCTGAGCCTTAGTTTGGGGCTTACCAACATATTGTCACTTATTCTCAGCATGTCAACTAGTCATGAGTTTACTGCTGCACTCTGAAAAATGAAGCCTCTTTGACCAAGACTGAGGATAGCACAAACCTATGTGTATACACATAAATATTTATAAGGCAGTTTGACAACATGACTTTAAGCAAAACAACGATGGTAGGTCTCTCCTTTAATGGTCTTGAATACAGTTCTTAGTCTTTATAACTGTAGCAATAATTTACCATTTACAATTGTTGTCAACACAGCTGGCCACGGAAAGTGGACTCCTTTTATATACCTTTTTGTATCGTTTCATATGTTTTCTCAACACATACATGCATTGTTTTCATTTGGAAACAATGGAAAGAATTGTTTGGGAGATAGTACAGTCAGTACAGTGCTGGCTGCACAAACATAGGGACCACAGCGAGTTGGGCATTATGCATGCTTGTAATAGCAATGCAGTGCAGGTAGACATAGGTGGATCCCTAGGGCTCACTGACCAGCCAGTCTGGCCTAATCAGTGAGTCCAATATCCCTGTGCTACCAAATAGGGAGGGCAGCTCCTGAAGATTGAAATCAGAAGTTAACCCTCTGGTTTCCAAATGTTAATGTATATACCTGAGTGTACACTTATGAACACAAACACACACATGCTTGTGCATATGTACACTGTTGACCGAGTTTTCCGTCCTACCTTGTCCTGTAATAGTTCAGTACCTAAGAAATACACAGAGGTGTACATTAATTATAAACTGATTGGCCTATTAGCTCAGGCTTCTTACTAACTCTTGTAACTTACATTAGCCTGTAATTCTTGTCTATGTTAGCCACTTGACTTGGTACCTTTTTCAGCGAGGCAGTTACATCTTGCTTGCTCTGTGTCTGACTTCCTCTGTGTCTGGGTGAAGACTGCAGACTGAATCTTTCCTCTTCCCAGAATTCTCCTGTTCTCATTGCCCCGCCTCTACTTCCTGACTGGGTCGCCCCACCTATACTTCCTGCCTGGCTACTGGCCAATGAGCATTTTATTAAGCAAATACAAGAAACAAATTCTTATAGGGTAAAACCATTGTCCCAGAGCAGTACCCACAACACAAACCTGCATCACATACATACAAACATGCATATGTATCTGCACATGTGCACATAGGCAGCAATAAAAGAAAGGGAAAGTATCAAGTGGAAAAAAAATATTTTTCACCCTCCAGTCTTCTCCCACCATGGGGCAAAGTTCACAATGGACCATATTTCATTCAGGGCTTGGCAGTTATACCTCCTTTCTGAGCTGAGTTCCTCTATAATGAGGATGCTGTTGCCCAGCTTCCTATCATCAGTGACTGTGTGTGGCACACAGAGCTAACTCAACAAGTAGCTTCTTCATGCAGCAGCAACTCTTCTGTAGATACCTTAGAGCACTGATTTTCAACCTATGGGTTTTGACCTTTGGAGGGTAGAATGACCTTTTCACAGGTGTCACTAAGGCCATTGGAAAACACAGGTATTTACATCATAATTCATCGCAGTAGCAAAATGGCAGTTATGAAGTAGCAACAAAAATAATTTTATGCATGTGGGTCACTACAATATGAGGAACCGTATTAAAGGGTCACAGTGTTAGAAAGGTTAAGAACCACGCCTTAGAGTGTAGCAGCATTTGCTGCAAGGACTAATAGGAGTCACTAAGCAAAGATGATGTCGGGGATCAAATGAAGAGAAATGGGCAACACCCTATGAAGGCTCTCACCTAGTCCTCTCCTCCCTCACGGATACCTCAGGAAGACTATGAGCCACAAGGGACCAAGTCATGGCTCCCTGAGGTTTCAAGTCTTCATCTGTTTGTGCTGCTGTAACAAATTGCTGGTATTTAAGAAGAACAGACATTTTTCACAGTTCTGATTGCTGAATCCCATTCACTAGCATTTCACCCTCCTTGACTACTCTCTTAAGTGTTCCACCTTTAAAAAATGTTACTTTTTCTTTAAATATATTTAATTAAAATACAAATATATTATTTCTTCCCTCCATTTCTTCCCTCTAACGCCTCCCAAGTATTCTTCCCTTCCTCTAAGATTGATGGCCTCTTTTTCTTTGATTGTTACATGTGGCATAAATTCTAATTGTTCTTAAAAATAAAAACTCGGAGTCAGCTCTCAGAAGTGAAAGCTGAAGGATTAAAGAAGCAGTTCGGCCAGTCATTAGAGTTCTTACCTCTCTACCAGTGATCCTCAGAATGCATCTCAGACTGAATCCTAAGACTGTGTCTGAGCTCTTGTCTCCTCCTGCCTTATATTCCTCTCTCTGCCCAGCCATATCACTCCTGTCTCCACCTCCCTAGTGCTGGGATTAAAGGCCTATGATCCCAAGTGCTAGAATCATCTTTGTATGAGCTCTGTTTCTCTTTTAGACAGATTAAATCTCTTGAAGCCCAGGGTGGCCTGGAACTCACAGAGATCAGTCTGTCTCTGTCTCTCGCGTGCTAGGATTAAAGGTGTATGCCACCACTGCCTGGCCTCTATGGCAAACCAGGGGCTTAGCTCTGCACTCTGATCTTCAGGCAAGCTTTATTTGTTAGTTTATAAACAAAATATCCCTGTAGTTACATATCAATTATATATGTATCTGTGCATTGTACATACATATATGCATAAACATATAAATTCAACTTGCTGAGTCTGTTTCTGTTGTTGATGTCTGTCTAATTTCAGGGCTAACCAGTTTGTATTTGATAAACAGTTGGGGGTCTTACTCCTGGAAAGGCTAATTCGCTTTCTCTCAGTAGTCATTAGTTGGCTGTAGATATTTATCTAGGGGTTGGACCCCATGAGATTTTCCCCTTTCCACATTAACATGGCTATCAATAGTTTAGGCCCTGTCGGCTCAGCCATTTTTAGGAGACACAGCCTCACGTCAGACTTCCTGGCCCCCTGGCTCTCACAATCTTTCCCCTCTTCCGTGATGTTTTCCGCCTTTGGGGCAGGACTTTTGTATTGTAGATGTTTCCAGTGGGACTGAGCTCCCCATGATAGTTCATCTCTGCAGTATGCCTGGGTGTGGTTTTCTGTGATGTTTCCTATAAAAGGAAGCTTCTTTGATGAGGGGTGATTATACTTTACTTGAGATATAATGGTATTTTGTAATGGAGTTAGGAATTATGCTCATCTACTGATGAGGGAGTAGGATCTTTTAAGATACACGGACTCACCAGCACTGGGTGCTTGACTAGCCTTCTAATACCAAGCATGTTTTCCCTTCTGTTGAGGATCTGAAGTCCAATTAGACAGCTGTTGGTTCCACCAAAACGTGAGCACCAACCACTACTGCGCATTTAGATGTACCTTCGCATGCTGACCAGTGTTGTGGTTCATAGGCATCACAACTGGGTAGGATTGTTGATTGCATCTTTCCCTTGGCTGCTTGCATAATACTTTCTATTATAGTGGCAATTAAGTTTCACCATGTGTATTAGGGAAATATACTCAAACCATAGCACGCAATGAGAGATACTCAGTCTGGAGTAAACAGAAGGGTTCAACTAGATCGTACAGACAACTTACTACATGTAAGACATGTGAGGGAATTTTGGTGACTCTGCATGTACATAAACAGTCAAAGCAGAAACAAATGCTTCCGAAGGCCTAAAAATTTCACATTCAAGGGGAAAACCTAAACTAGCTAGCTTCCTTACATGTTCGTTAATTTCAGTATGTGGTATAATTTGCAGGCAATTATATTTTGCATGATTTATGTGTTGCATAGTTCACTAATTAAAAGTCTCCAGATGAAACAATAGAGCAGATGTATAGAAAGACTTCACAGGCTGGTTTCAAAAGAGATGATTTTGTTTCCTGATGATTACAGGTCACAAGGGATCCACAGGCTATGTGTAACTTCACCCTGTATGATAGAGGAGTGGGACTCTGCAATTAAATTTCTACTTGGTTTACTCACCTGCCGTAGATCACAAAGTTGATGTTCTAAAGTGAGTAGTACATGTCAGAATGCAAACAACGGCTACGTCTAAGAAAACCTGTGTAATGGAGACTAAGAGCTTGATGGGAAAAGAATTTCTTTTGACCAATCTATAGCTAATTCATTAGTTATAATCCTGACATGTAAACAAATAAACCATATTAACTGCGTTTTGGAGGGGAAAACATATAATTAACTTAGGTTGACTGTTTATGCCAACAAACTAGAGGCACTGGGGACTGGACAGAGATAATAAGTAGGATCTATGAGACTGTGAGGTTCAAAAGAAGATAGTCAGATCTTCTTGCTGACTTTTTTCTTTTTAGCCAAGGTGGGTGAGGGGTGGTCACCATATGTCTTCCACTGTAGGCAAGGTTTCTGGTCTTAGTATGCTGTAACTTGAGAACAGTGCAGCTATTTTCTGTGTAAGATATTTTTGCTCATTTTTTTTTGCCTCAGAGTTATCTTTTTATAAAACCCAACTTATTTTAATTTTATGTGCATTGGTGTTTTGTATGTATGTATGTCTGTGTGAGGGTTTCCAATCCCCTGGAACTGGAGTTACAGACAGTTGTGAGCTACCATGTGGGTGCTGGGAATTGAACCCGGGTTCTCCGGAAGAGCACTCAGTGCTCTTAACCGCTGAGCCATCTCACCAACCCAGAGTAATGTTCTCTTTGCCTTCTTTGTACTTCCTCCCAACCTTAATATTTAACATCATCTTTCTAAGAACCAGCCAACATTTCATCTCCACCTCCATAATTGTAAATGGGTGGTTTTTTTCTTAAAACATTTTCCTTCTTTGTCCCTTACAAGTACACTGGGCACATTTTCTCCTCCAGCCACATAGGGAAGGAATATATCTTTTCTGCATTTCTTTCCCTTCCTCACTCTCTGTACATAGCAAACAGGCACTAAGTTTAATGAATGGGTTAGTAAAAAGCTCCACAGAGAACAAGTTTCCCCTTCTTTACAAATCCTAGAGAAGGAGGGCTCTTGGTAGCTGCTCACCTGGTCACGCGTCTTCTCTCACCAAACAGCCTGACTTAGGTCTTCCAATGTTTCTCATCGATCTGTAATCTGCAGATAGCGATCCCTCACTGTGCGGGAGGAGACACCAAAGTCATCACGAGTATCAGAAAGACCAGTCCATACTTTGCTAAAAATGAACCTTACTTGTCTGAAATAATAGTACAGGATATCTGGAGTTTTATGAGTATCTTCCTCTTGCTGAGAAGAAAGTGATGGACACTTTCCTCATGGACAGAGCCTCTTGCTCCATGACATAGGGTGGGTTTAAAGACCTGAGTGTAGGTCTCCTTGAGACCAACAGAGTGCATTAGCGAACATGAGGGTGGATAGAGTGGGCTTGACTTAGCAACCCTCGATAGGAAGGTTCCATCCACCCCATACTCCAACTGCCGCTCTCTTAACTGTCGCCCAGAACTTTGCTTCTCAGTCCGGCCACCTGCCTGACTCTTCTTTGGATGACTGCTGGCTCAGGACTCAGGAGAGCTTGTGATAACCAGGTGAAAAACGCGTTTGTGTTTCAGGGACCAACCAAACATAGTTCCTTGAGGAAAACTCAGTGCTTTTGGGTTTTGGTTGCTCTTGTCTTTGAAAAAAAAATCTCACTGTCTCTCCTGATTTTTAGGGCACTATAGACACCAACTTGGTAATTTGAACATCTTTCAGTGACCTTCAGCTTTGCTTGAAGATTGCTTTCTCAGAGGCGCTTCAGACTTCATCATAGAGGGAAATATTTCTTTTTATCATCAAAATGTAAATATATTATTATTGTTATTATTATTTGGAATAAATGACTGTAAAAACTCATCCAAGTCAAGTATATTACCAACTCAGTTGTATCAGAATAATAATCAATCCTGTTTGTGGTATTTCTTTCCAGTCCGAGAGGGGGTGAAATAGTAATTCAATCTTCCTAGATATTATTCTCAGATTTTGCTTTCTTAATTCAAAAACCATATCATAGTGAATTATGATAATAATAATGAATAACATATAATTGGTGCAAGTACATGTATGTTTTGTGTCTGTACCAAAATTAATTTAACTTCTTCCCTGTTGGTGGATAATGGGCTGTAAGAAATTTTGCCAGTTATAATAATGAATGATGTACTGAATCCTCTTTTACATGTATGTTTACCTTCATGTGTTTATGGAATAATTATCTCAACTATAATTGTTGGGTCTAAAGTACTACATATTTGGAATTCTGGTAGGTGTCACTAAAGTATCTCTCTACAGAAAACTTTATATTGTTATGAGATGCTGTACCTCAAATGTACTATCCATATCCACTATATATAGTTGACTTAATGCTTAGGACTTATGATTGTTTTAGAGTAACAAAAGTATTTTAAATTTGTTTAAAATTAAGATAAAATTTTGAACATAATAATGGATAACATATAATGAATCCATGCTGGTTTATGTCAATATTTCTAGCCATGACAAGAAAAGATTATTTTAAATAAGAATATATTTAAGTTTATAATTATTTAAATTAAATCTATTTATTGTTTTGTGGAAGAGAAAGCTCAGTAGAAGAAACATATGCAGAGAGTAGTAATGTGCCTCTGGATTACCTGTTTCTCTATAGCCTTGAAACAATGAGAATTGTCTCTCTAATCTTTGAATGTCTTTTATATAAAAAAGACACTTCACTACTGCTTTTACATACAGTTTTTGATTGTTTTGTAAGGTGTTATCTCCTAGACTTACTGGCAATTTAGATTTTTTTATGAATTGGTTGTTTGTGTTCATTTCTCATCTTGGGTTGCCAATATTTCCCTTTCTGCAGTATAATAATAAATATTGCAAATATTTTACCATTTTTTCCATATCAGACTTGTTGACTTTTCTATAATAGCATCTGAAGTGTTCTGTACTGCCAATCTGTCAAGTATTTATTTTTTATGGTATCACTCTTATAAAAGCCTATCTAAATATTCCTTGTATTTGCCAATAGAATGTCTATGAACATTATTATATATGTCAAAATTTTCATTTCACCTGTGTATCCATTACTTTTCTATTTCTTGGTTATGGTGACAAAACACCGTAACCAAGTCAACTGAAAAAAGAAAATATTAAATTGGGATTATGATTTCAAGTTAGAGTTCATGAGGGCAGAGCAAAGGCATGGTGGTAGGCAGGGGGAGCAACATCTAAGAGCTGACATCTTGATTCACAGTAGGAGTCAAAGAATGGCAAGAGTCTTTTGAAGCTTCAAAGTCAACTCACACTGACACACTTTCCTTACGGTCTGCAACTTCTAATCCCTCCCAAACAGTTCCATCAACTAGGGACCAAGTAGTCAAATCTATGAGCCTATGGGAGTCAGTGGGTGGGGATGAGGCATTCTCATTCAAACCACCACAACCTGCAATATATCTCCGAATGACACACAAATAACTATTAAACTATTTTTTGTTTCCAAGTGCGTAACTAATTGTTCCAACATCAGAGGGCATAATTTGAAGTTTTACCTTTATCAACTATTAAAATCTCATATATACATACATCAATCTGTTCCTTGAATCTCTTCCATCCCTTTGATCCATGTATTTATTGCTACACTAGCATTATAATTTTAGTCATATAGCTTTATATCATATACATCTGATAAACATATATATATATATTTGATTTCTGCTAAAGTAAATCACTACTCCATCTTTTATAGGCCTCTTTCAAATATGTTCTTGATTTTTCTCATATATTTATGCAATGAATTTTAGTGTTACTAGAAATCCTACTGAATCTTGTAAACTCTAGAGATAATTGGAGGAAAAAGGACATCTTTATTAAATAGCATCTGTTTCTCCAGGAGCCTGGCAGGTTTTTGGACTCCCTGTTCACATCATTCTGGCTTGGCTATCTGTCTACCCTACCTTTACCATCTTAGTCTTCTTCTCCATCATGTCCCTTGTGAGACAAGAAGCAGGTGGCAGTAGAGGGACCTTACTTGAAATCTTCCAACGTAACTGGGCATAGTAGTACTTGCCTTTAATTCCAGCACTTGGGAGGCAAAGGCAGGTGAGTTCAATGAGTTCAATGCCAGCCTCATCTACAAAGTGGCAGCAGCAGCAGCAACAACAAAAACAAACAAAAATAGAAAGAAATAAGAAAGCAAGCAAGGAAGGAAGGAAGAAAAACAGAGAGGAGAGAGAGAAATAAAAATAAAGGAAGAAAGAAAGGAAGGAAGGAACCTTCACATGTTCCATGAGGTGGGTGGGAGAGTCTGCCTTTGCCTTGATTCACCTTATGACTTCCTAAGATTGGTGTTTTGGTTGCCAAGCACAGCAGCCATGCCCAACTTCCTCAACCACCATTTCTGGTCTCTGCTTTCTACTGATTTCCTCTGTAGGTAGAGGGGTCTTTCTAGTCATTGTAGTCAAATCCCCAATTTCCTGGCTTGCAAGCTTCAGAGACTGCCTGTTGCATTAGCTTTTCTATTGCAGCTTGTACAACTTTGTGCAAACGTAGTGCCACAGAACATAACAAACACACAGTCTCACAGTGCATGGTCAGAAACCCATATCAGATTCACAGGGCTAAAACCAAGGTGCCAAAATGGCTGAGTTCTTTTCTGGAGACTCCAGGAGGAAATGTGTTTCCTGCCTTTTCAACGTCTCCAGGCCACCTACACTCTTTGCTCCAAGCTGCTTCTGCGTTCATCCTCACAGCATTTGTAGCATTTGACTTCCATTTACTTTCCTTATTCTGCCCTTTCTGTCTTCCTCTCTTCTAAGTATGATCATAAGACTGAGATTTGATTGTACCTGGAGCCGTCTTATCTCAATGTCTTTATGAGCACCTGCAGTGTTTCTTTTAACAAGCGTAATGACATCTTCAGGGTCCCTGGAGAGGGATGTGGAATCACTGGAGGACTATAATTCTTCCTGACTTAATGGTGTCATTGAGAAACTCACGCCAACTTCTTTAAATTTTTCTAAGCCCCTCCTCCACCTAGCCTCAAATGACGAAGTCTCATGACCGAATTGTTTAACCTCAGCACACTACCAACTTCCCTATTCTGGAATATGAACATCTTCAGTTTCTGGGCCCTATCATATTTCCTCTGTCCTGGTTCACTTTGACTGCTCTATCTGGGGAAATCTTTTTCTACCTCTCCATTTGGCAAAGTGCTATACCACTTCCAGCCTTGCCATGTACCTCCTTTTCCCCGGGAATGTCTGGGAACATCTCCGGCTACCAGTCTTTTCCTATCTCACACCCTCCCACATTCCAGGCTTTCTTATATTGCCTTTAATATCAGCATTCATCTGAACATTTTCTTTCCTCCAGTATAAGTCAGTTGAAGGCAGAAGCAGTGGCAGAATCTCCCTTGCGCTCCTTACTGAATGAATTAAAAAATTAATTACATAATAGAAGGCAAGTTATTTTTCTCCACAGCGGTGGTTGTCAGCCTTCCTAGTGTGCAACCCTTTAATTCAGGTCCTCGTGTTATGGTGATCTCCAACTATTAAATTATTTTCATTGCTATTTCATAACAGTAATTTTGCTATTGTTACAAATTATATTGTAAATATTTTGGAGTTAGAGGTCTGTAGAGAGGGTCGAGCCCCACAGGTTGAGAACCCGCGCTCTACAGAATCCATGTTACACGTATTTGTTCATTTAACAAATATTTATTATACATTGGTGAGTCCACAATCATTAAAAATAGGATATAATCACATGAAAGTTATAAGGATAGTAAAATAATGGGGGTGTGGTCATAAAGACATGAATGACAGGTCTTCTTTTCCAGGAAAATAGACTTGGAGGTCAGTGAGCCAGTCAACTACAGCTCTGGAGATCACAAATACCTGGTTCAGAAAGCAGCAATTAAAGGTGTCCGTTCTAATCCGGAACAGCCCTTCACATATTCATCCAGAGATACACCACAAGAAGCCATAAAATACCCATATCCAAAGAATAGAGATGGAGCAAATACTTATGCAGTACAGATTTCAGAGGACGTTACCCCAGATGAGAACACCACAGCTGCACCCAGTCCCTTCGAAGACATGTCTGTTCGTAGAGGTAAGAGTACAGCGCTTGGGCTTGGAAAAGAGCAATGTTTTCTTAAAGTATTTCCATGCTGTGTACTGCCAGAAAGAATGAGTTCCCTTTTATTTAGCTCTTTCTTACTATGAAATGTGTAATAGGCTGCCATCATAGCCACCATGATGTTGGCTAGGAGATTTAGAGATCCATAATAAACATATGGCAAATAATATTCAGATTTCTTTAGAAGTGTGAGTTAACTGTTGATTATGAAATGTTTTGCCTACATACAACATGATCATATAATATTGGTCTAGGTCTTTAAACATTAATTCAATATCCTAGATATTTACTCTGGAATAGAACAGGAATAATATTCATCAGAGAATGACAGAAGTCTTAAAAATTGTGACATAAACAAATGAAAACTTTTTTTTTCTCATGAAATGTGACGTTGAAGCATAGGTAGCTAAGGTCCATGCTATGGTTCCCCATGTCCTACATACTGTACTTAAGCCTTCCCAGGGCTTGGATAACTTGCAGGTGAACTCTGAACTTTGACTTCCAGTGGTACCTCCCCCCTAGTCCCATCCTTTGCCATAGCCTGGAAAGAGGCCTTTGGGAACTCTAGCCTTTCAGGTTGGAGAGGGCAAGGGCCAAAGACCAAGGACCAAGGGAGGACAAAGGTTCTCGGAACTCCAAGCAGTCCCATTCATGAGAGGAGTCCCAAGAGTTCTCCAAACTGAACCTTTTTAGAGGCTTCCCCAGAAGCACATCCCTGCAAGAGCTTTCATCCACATGCCATAGGTCCTATTTGAAGCACTTGGCCACTATGTTTGTACTTTCTTTGTTGGGCTGATTACCATGTTTCACAAGATCTGGGTCAGATCATGAGGTAGCCAGGGCACAGGTGTGTCTAATCAGTCATCAGTCAAGATGCCAAGACCTTCAGAGTGCCATGCAAGGACAGGGGTTCTGCAATTAGTCTTTCCAACAACTGTCTGAATGAACAAGTTATAAAGTCATATTGGAGATGTGGATGCCGTACTTAAAGAGGCAGCATAATCAGAGGTTTCGCTCCCCCTGCCAGTTCCTGAATAACCACTCAGAGGCTTATATTAATTATAAATGTTTGGCCAATGACTTAGGCTTATTAGCTAACTGTTGTATTTAAATTAACCTATATTTCTTATCTATGTTTTGCCATGTGGTCCTTAGCTTGTTACCTCACTTTTTACATGTCTTGCTTTCTCCATGTCTGACTGTCATCTCCCAGATTCTGCCCTTCTCTTGTATCTCTTCTATGATTTCTCACCTGGCTCTATCCTGCCTTGCCATTGGCTAAGACAGCTTTATTTATCAACCAGTGAGAGCAACAAATACTCACAGCATACAGAAAGACATCTCATAGAAAGGGAGAACCGAAATATATAAAGAATCCTCCTTGCCAAAGTCAATGCTCTCCAGCAGCATCTTCTGGAGATAGGCAGGCCTTCCTCTGCCTTCACAAGTTGCACAGTATATAAGATGAAAGTATCCTGGAGGGAAGAAAACAAGAAATGTAATATGACAAGAGTTATGGAGGAAGGCCTGTAATTCTTGAAAGCATCTCTATGAAAATACAATTTTAAGTTCATTAAGTTCACCCTTTTTAAGCATACAATGTTTTCAGTAAATTTATAGTTTTGCAGCCGGCACCATAATCAATTTGGGATTATATTTATTACTTCAAAATGCAACTCATCAGAAGGTAAACCTATCTTTCTCTGCCTTGCCAATTGCAAATTTGCTTTACAACCCCATGGATTTGCCCTTTGCAGCCATTTCAGGCAAGCAGGAGCATGAAGCATGTTCTTTTGGAAATCACCTTCCTTCATGAAGCGTAAGGTTTTTATGGTTCAGTTTGCTCTGTAGCATCAGTTTGTATTCATTTTATGGCCATATAGTATTCTATTTCCTGGTAATAACACATTATATTGATGTATTTGTTACAGAGTTTGAATCCACTGAGAAAAGAGCACAAACTCAATCCAAATTATGATTAAGTGAGCAGGACAATAAATAACATTAAAGCCAAATGAAGGCATGCCATGCAGAATGGGCCAGACAGAGGGCTTTAAAAAGTGGAGTTCACAATTATCTTGTTTTTTTTCTGGAACGTGCAGTTGCTCTGAAAGCTGTCTCACTCCCTCAGCTAGCAAGGAGCTTCTTCTCTTCCCTGCTTACAGGATGGAGATGTCATCTCACTCTCTGGTTCACAGCTATAAGCGGGTTTACAGAAGCCAGAGGAAGCAGTTAATTATCTCATCACTGTACAGTTCTGAGAAGGAGTTGGAGTTGCCAGGAGCAGTTCTTTCAGGAATTCAGGATGAGTTCCCAGCACAAAGTGGAGTTTCCCTTACCCAACACATATTTGCCCCTAAATGTTGGGCTGTTTCTCCTTTTGGTTATTGTGACTAACACTGCAACTAATATCCAGGAAGAGCTCTAGTAGTTCTCTCCCTCATAGACCATAGGTCACATCCCTAAAGCTAGCCTCCAAGGTCCATGCCTTTGTTTGGACACGCTCTTATACTAGACTCACTCATCAAGGTCCAAATATCAAAGTATTGACGTTCAGCAATCAAAATCCCCTTCTGGCTACCCTAATTAATATGTCCTATCAAAACATGCTGCCACATATCAGCACATGCTAACACAGACCTCCCTTTTTTCCTCTGGAAAAAAAAAATTACACCAGCAAGGCCATTTGCTGCTGTTTTCTGCCTGAGTCAGAAATCAGTCACTTTACTTTTATTTCCCGCTTAATAAAGGATCTCTCTGTGAAAATACATGTTTGGGGCATGGTTTGTGCCTAATCCTGGGTCTGGGAGGGAGCTTCCTATCGTGTTTAGGTCCCTTCAATTTATATATCAGTTTTATATAAACATACGTTTACACTTCTCTTGAATGGAATGAGGGATTTTTGAATGACATCACAAGTATGCTTAACCTTTTGAGGAATAGCAAAACTTTCCAAAACAGCTGCATAATTTTCATTTCATCCAATAATGTATGGAGTTTTCAGTTCCTCAACATCCTGGCTGACACTGGTTATTACCTTTCTTTCTGACTGTAGACATTCTGGTAAGTGTGAAACAGTATTACTTAATAGTTTTGACTCAAGTTTGCCTTTTCCCTCCTCTTTTATTGAAAATAGATTTTTTTCCTCACATAATATATCACGATTACAGTTTCCCATTCCTCTACATCCCCAGGTCCGCACCTCCCCTCCCATCCAGAGTAATTCTCCTTTCTATCTCTCATTAGAAAACAGTCTTCTAAGGGATGGTAATAAAATACAATGAAATAAAATATAACAAGATAAAACAAAAACTTTCACATTGGAGTTGGACAAGATAAGCAGAAGGAAAAGACCATAAAAGCAGGCCCAAGAATCCGAGATCCACTCATTCACAAACAAAGGAATCCCATAAAAAACAGCAAACTGTAAGCAGTAACACATATGCCAAGGACCTGGTGCAAAAAGGCCCTGTACATGATCTCTCAGTCCGTGAGCTCCTATGAACTCTGAGCGTGTTAATTTAGTCTGCCTTGTTCTCTTGACTCCTACACTCTTCCTCCTTCCTTCCAAGGGATTCCCTGAGCCCTGAGAGGAGGGATTTGACAGAGACATTCCATTTGGGGCTGAGTGTTCCAAGTGCACTCACGCTGCACAATGTCTGTCTGGGGGTCTCTGTATTTGTTCTCATCTGTTGTAGGATCTCTGAAGATGACTGAGCAAGGGCAGTGATCTAAAAGTACAGCAGAATGTTATTAGGAGGTATTTTATTGCTACTTTTTTAAAAATTTGTTTAACCCTAGCTAGGTCCCTGGGCTATCTAGTCTCTGATTATTGGTCATACAAGCAGCTTCAGATATCAGTTTCATCTCATGGAGGGACCTTAGGTCAAATCAGTGATTGGTTGGTTACTCTCACAAGGTTTGTGACACCATTGTACTAATATATCTTGTAGGCAGAACAACAACTATAGATCACAAGGTTTGTGGCTGACTTCATGTTTATGTGTCTCTTTTGGAAGAGTGCAGAATGCCTTCCTATACCGAAGACACTAGTAAGTAGGGATGAAGGCTTTATGTAGGCACCAGCTCAACTTCTTCATGTGCAGAGTTGTGTGGGTGTTGTCTTTAGCAATGGGGCATTGCTGTCAGTTTATGGAGAGTAACCTATAATCTTGGCATCAGCTAGGGTTGTTTGACCAGTAGTTGTTAACTCCAGTTATATTTTTTGAAAATAGTGTTTGTGTGTTTCCCTACTTTGGGTTATGCTGGTTGGGGGTTATCAGATGTCTGTGTTATTGTGGGTGTAGAAAGCTTCCTTGGGTTGAGGTTTTCCTTCTAGTACTTTCTGCAAGGCTGGGTTTGTAGATACGTATTGTTTAAATCTGTTTTTGTCATGGAATATCTTTTTTCTTCATTGATGGTGAATGAAAGCTTTGCTGGGTATAGTAGTCTGGGCTTGCAGCCATGGTCTCTTAGTGTCTGCAGCACATCTATCCAGGACCTTCTGGCTTTCATAGTTTCCATTGAGAAGTCAGGTGTAATTCTGATAGGTTTATCTTTATATGCTACTTGACCTTTTTCCTTTACAGCTCTCAATATTCTTTCTTTATTCTGTATGTTTTGTGTTTGATTATTATATGGTAGGTGTTTTTTTTTTTTTGATCCAGCCTTTTTGGTGTTCTGTAAGCTTCTTGTACATAGGGATAATCCTTCTTTAGGTTGGGAAGGTTTTCTTCTATAATCTTGTTGAATATATTTTCTGTGCCTTTTAGCTGGAGTTCTTCTATGCCCATTATTCTTAGGTTTGGTGCTTTCATGGTGTCCCAGATTTCCTGAATGTTTTATGTTAAGACTTTGTTGGATTTATGTTTTCTTTGACATATATATATATATATATATATATATATATATATATATATTATCTTTAGCACCTGAGAGTCTCTCTTCTATCTCTTGTATTTTGTTGGTTATACTTTTCTCTGTACTTCCTCTTCATTTACCCAGATTTTCCATAACGAGAATTCCCTCAGTTTGTGTTTTCTTTTTTACCTCTTTCAGTCTTCAAGTCTTGAACTGTTTCCTTCACCTGTTTGACTGTTTTTCTTGGTTTTCTTGGGTTTCTTTGAGGGATTTATTAATCTCTTTCAATATTTTGTTTGTCTTCTCTTCCATTTCTTTAAGGGAGTATTTCACTTCCTCTTTAGAGGTTTCCATCATTTTTATAAAGTTATGTTTAAAGTAATTTTCTTTATTTTTTTATTTTTGGTTTTTCGAGACAGGGTTTCTCTGTGTAGCTTTAGAGCCTGTCCTGGAACTAGCTCTTGTAGGCCAGGCTGGCCTCGAACTCACAGAGATCCTCCTGCCTCTGCCTCCCGAGTGCTGGGATTAAAGGCGTGCACCACCACTGCCCAGCATAAAGTCATTTTCTTCCTACTTCTTCTGGGATAGGATGATTAAGTCTTCCTTTTGGGTGACTGCCGTGTTCTGATGTTACCATGTTGCTTTTTAGGTTGTTGGAGGAATTCTTGCATTGGCGCCTACCCATTTCTTCCTTCAAATGAGGCCAGCAGTGTCTTGGCATCTTGGTCCAATCCTTGCTGTGGCTGTCTGAGTATTTGGGAGTTTTTGTTGGTCTGCTCTGTAACTGTCAATGTCTGTCTCAGAAAGCCTCTTAGGTCTCTATATATCTGCTCTCTTGGTTTGCTCTCTTTGTGCTCTTAATCCCCTCAGTGTTATAGCAAGCTCTTGGTCCCCTCAGTATTGGAGCAAGCTCTCAGCTCTTAGGCGGGGTGTGTCTTGTAGCTTGGGAGTTCCAGTGGATGGGTTTGGGTTTTGGGAGAGCCTAGGCTGGCTAAAAAAGCTGAGGGAGATGGGAAAGGGCACCTTGGTTTTGTCCCTCTGGAGAGGTCCTAGGGAGTGGGGCATCTGGCCCTGTGGCTGTTCACTCACCTCTTAAGTTCCCTCAGTATTGTAGCACGTTGTGTTTCAGAGTTCCACTGAGGTTGCAGGAGACTAGGCAGGTTTGGGGGCGGGGTGTACTTAGTAGTTTGGATGGAGGATGGATAGGTTGGGGGGGAAGCCTATCTGCAGGAGACTCCCTGCTGGCTCGCTAAAAAAGCCGAGGGAGTTGGGGAAGGGCCCCTGGGTTTGGGGAGGTCCTGGAGGGTAGGGCATCTGGCCCTGTGGTTGTTTACTCAACTCTTAAGTCCCCTCAGTATTGTAGCATGCTGTGTTTCAGAGTTCCACCGAGGTTGCAGGAGCCTATCTAGAGTTTTTAATCATGAACCAGTATTGGATTTTGTCAAAGACCTTTTCTACATTGAATGAGATGGTCTTTTTTTTTTTTTTTGTCTTTTGGTTTGTTTATATGGTGTGTTAGATTTGTTTATTTATGTGTGGTACACCATCCCTGCATCTCCGGGATGAAGCCTACTTGATCATGGTGGATGCTGGTTTTTTTTAAAAAAAATATTTATTTATTTATTTATTTATTTATTTATTTATTTATTTATTTATTATGTATACAATATTCTGTCTGCGTGTGTGTCTTCAGGCCAGAAGAGGGCACCAGACTTCATTACAGATGGTTGTGAGCCACCATGTGGTTGCTGGGAATTGAACTCAGCACCTTTGGAAGAGCAGGCAATGCTCTTAACCGCTGAGCCATTTCTCCAGCCCTTTTTAAAAATATTATTTATTTATTATGTATACAATAAAATTAATCTTTTGTTTTTAAAGGTTTCTTTATTATGTATACAGTGTTCTGCCTGCATGTATGCCTGCAGGCCAGAAGAGGGCACCAGATCTCATTACAGATGGTTGTGAGCCACCATATGGTTGCTGGGAATTGACTCAGGACCTTTGGAAGAGCAGACAGTGCTCTTAACTTCTGATCCATCTCTCCAGCCCCTGGATGCTGTTTTTGACATGTTCTTGGATTCAGTTTGCAAGTATTTTATTAAGATTTTTTTTTTGCATCTATGTAATAAGAGAAATTGGTCTGTAGTTTTCTTTCTTTATTGGGTTTTTATGTTGTTTGGACATCAGGATAACTGTGGCATCATAAAACGAGTTGGGCAGTGTTCCTTCTGCTTTTATTTTGTGGAATAATTTGAAGAGTATTGACATTAACTGTTTTTTTGAAAGTCTGATAGGATTTTGTGTTAAAACTGTCTGGCCCCAAGGGTTTTTTTTTTTTTTTGGTTGGGACACTTGATGATTGTTTCTATTTCACTAGGGGTTATAGGCTTGTTTAAATTGCTTATTTAATCTTTATTTAACTTTGTTAAATGGTATCTATTGAGAAAATTATCTGTTTCTTTTATATTTTTCCAGTTTGGTGGAGTACAGGTTTTTAAAGAATGTCCTTATAATTCTCTAGATTTCCTTGCTGCCTGTTAAATGGACCTTTTCATTTTTAATTTTGTTAATTTGGAAATTCTCTTACTCTGCTTTTTAATTAATTTGGATAAGGGTTTGTCTTAGTTAGGGTTTCTATTACTGTGAAGAGACATCATGACCTTGGCCCCTCCTATAAGGAAAATGTTTAATTGAGGGGACTCACAGTTTCAGAGGTTGAGTCTATTAACATCATGATGGGACATGGTGCTGGAGAAGGAGCTGAGAGTTCTACAACTTGATCCACTGGGTGTAGCTTGAGCATAGGAGCCTGCCCAACAGTGACACACTTCCTCCAGAAAGGCATTGGCCAAAGCTCCTAAAAGTGACATTCCCTTTGAGCTTATGGGGGCCAATTATATTCAAACTACCACAGGGTTTGTGGATCTTATTGATTTCTCAGAGAACAAACACTTTGCTTCATTATTTTTATAATTTTTTTCTTTTTTTCAATTTCGGTCCTGGGTATGATTATTTCTTGACATCTACTCCCTTTGGATGTGATTTCTTCTTTTTGTTCTAAAGCTTTCAGATGTGCTTTTAAGTTACTAGCATGAGGTCTCTCGAATTTTTTTTTATGTAGGCACTTAGTGTTATAAATTTGCCCTTAGGCCCGTCTTTGTTGTGTCCCATAAGTTTGGGTAGGCTGTACATTCATTTCATTCAATTCTAGAAAGTCTTAATTTTTTAAAATTTATGTCTTGGACTTGTTTTTCATCCAGTAGTAAATTGTTCAGATTCCATGAGTTTGTGAGCTTTCTGTTGTTTCTGTTATTGTTGGTATCTGTCTTTAATCCATGGTGATCAGATAGGATGCAGGGTGTTAGTTACATTTTCTTTTATCTTTTGATATTTGTTTCCGGGTATGTGGTTAATTTTGGAGAACAGTTTTTGAGGTACTGAGAAGAAGGTATATTCTTTTGTGGTTGGGTAAAGCTTTATGACTATTTTAAGGTATTTCTATTGTGACCTATGGGGTGAGACTGCCAGGCTGGAGTGGAGATACACTGTCTTCCATGCTTTTGTGTTTTCACACTGGCATTTAATATTTGGATTTGGGAAGATTGTAATTCTAGGTGCTGACACCTTCTCTTTTCTTTGTTGGATGACTGGTTCCTTGGTTTCTGTTCACCTCACTAGTTCTTAGGAGAGCATTGAGTCTCTGTTTTGCCTGGTAGGAAATGCTTCTGGGATCCTGATAGGTGCAATTTCAGGTGGTTACAGGTAGAATGCTTTTCTGGGTATTGGGAACTGACATTTAAAAATGGGATGAGCTGGGGAGATGCTGGGGGAGAACAGAGGAGAGAGGAAAACAGAGTGTTCCACCAGCATCTGCTTAGTTCTCTGGGGATGGGGAGTGGGGAGAGTGAGGAGAGGCTGCAACGGAAGGCTTACCATGTAGCTGGGGATGAGGCTGAGGCATTGGACATGGAGGCATGGAGGGAGAGGGAAAGGTCTGTAGTTAGCCTACCTGCTTCCCTGGCTAGAGTACCCTGTGAGTTCCCAGGCAGACTTGTGTTTTCTTTGGGGAATACCATTCTAGTCCTTTTCCCATTTAAAAAACACTGACCATGACTTTATCATGTCCTGTGATTCTGTGCACTGACTAGTCTTAGACTTGGCAGTAGGTACCTTTATCTGCTGATCTCTTTCACCAGCCTAAAAAAATTTTTAATAATTAGACTAAATATTTTTTTTGTTTGTCTGTTCTTACAACCAGGAGTTTCTTTTTTACCCTGCTTGGTTTTCAACTCCTAAGCTGAAGCATTCCGCTGGTTTCTGCCTTCTGAGTAACTGGGATTACAGTGTTGTAGTAGGAGCTGTGGGCTGTGTTCCTGCCATCCCAGCTCCTGGTCACCTGGCTAGCTTATACCCCGAAATAACAACACACAAATTGTATTCATTTAAACACTGCTTGGCCCATTAGCTCTAGCCCTTACTGGCTAATTCTGATATCCCGATCAACCCATCTCTAATAAACTGTGTAGCACCGGTCTTAATGGGAAAGATTCAGCATGTCTGACTTGGCGGCTTGCTTCATCGCATGTGTCTGCCTGGGAGAGGGGAGCATGGCCTCTCTCTGAGGTGTCTGCCCCAGAGAGGAGAGCTATTGAGTCTGAGCTCACTTCCTCTTCCTCCCGGCATTCTGTTCTGCCTACTCCACCCACCTAAGGGATGGCCTATCAAAATGGGCCAAGGCAGTTTGTTTATTACCAATGACCTTCCTCCATCACAGTGTGTCCCACTGAGGCTGCTTAAATAGATATTCTTTAAAAGTTGTACAGAGATCAAAAAACATTGTGGAGATGTATGACATTCTCAAAGAATTAAAACACACACACACACACACACACACACACACACACTTTAAAACCTTCTCTGAGTCTCTTTGTGCTACTGTTGACTAGACCACCACTACCCTTTCTAGCCTCAGATAATGACGGGTCCATTGCTTCTGTGGAACTGGAAACTGCATTCAACTTTACCTTTGGATATGCATCTTCTCCCCACAGGCTTCATCATGAAAGTGTTCATTATCTTGTCAGTTCAGCTGCTCATCACTATGGTAATCATCAGCATATTTGTTTTCTGGTGAGTCATTCTTCCTGTCTAGAATCAGATGTTATATTGCTCAAGTGACTGCTCATGGGATATTAGCTTACTTTAATGTGGGGCATTTCAAAAAGTATGATTTTTGTTCTTCACTATTTGTAGATGATATTCTTTCTATAGACAAGTTTTTCTGAACCACCAACATGGCAGGAGATTCTAGAATTTAACTTCCTAGGCCAAGAACATTTTTCTTACTCTTCTTTGAACATTGCTTTCTTTTGATATTCTCTGAGCATTTTGAGAAAGTTATGAAGGAATAATATTTATTTGTCACCAAGTCCATCCTACTGAAAGTGTTATTTGCAATATGAACCATGAGATGATTCCTTTTACCTTATACATATATCAGTTTCAGTATTGTACTGTATTGTATTTTTTTGATATAGGAGCTCACTTGTAGCTCTGGCTGTCCTCACTATGTAGACCAGGCAGGCCTCAAACTCACAGATATCATCCGCTTCTGCCTCCCAAGTCCTGGGATTAAAAACAGATGTTTGAGATGGGGGAAGGACAGAGAGGGAGAGCAAGGAAAGAGATATCTTGATTGAGGAAGCCATTATGGGGCTAACAATAAGCCTGGAACTAGAGAAATTCCCAGGAATCCACAAGGATGACCCCCGCTAAGACCCTAAGCAATACTGAAGATGGTGCCTGACCTGGCCTTGCCCTGTAATCAGATTAATGACTACCTTGTCATCATAGAGCCTTCATCCATCAACTGATGGAAGCAGATGCAGAGATCCACAGTGAAGCAATGAGCTGAGCTCTCAAAGTCCAGTCGAAGAGAGGGAGAAGCGATAATATGAGCAAAGGGATCAAGACCATGATATGATAGGGGTACCCAGTGAAACAGCTTACCTGAGCTAATGTGACCTCATTGACTCCAGCGTGACAATAGGGGAACAAGCATAGGATCAGACTAGCTCCTCTGCATGTGGGTGACAGTTGTATGGCTGGGGCAATCTGTAGGGCCACTGACAGTGGGACCAGGACTTATCCCTACTGCCTGAACTGGCTTTTTAGAATCCATTTCCTTTGGAGGGATACCTTGCTTAGCCTAGATATAGTGGGGAGGCCTTGGTCCTGCCTCAAAGCAATGTGCAAGACTTTGTTGACTTCCTATGGGATGCCTTACCCTCTCTGAGGAATGGATGTGGTTGGGTCGGGGCAAAGGTGGAGGGGAGGGAGTAGAAACTGGGATTGGTATGTAAAATGAGAAGGGATTTTTTTTTTGAAAGTATGTGCCACCATGCCTGGCCCTCAGTATTTTTAAAACTGAAGGTCTTAACCATGTATTTCTTCTTAAATCTGCTGTGTAATTTAAGAAAAATAACTTTTTAAATGTGTCTTTCTTTTCTTGGTGCTGGAAATTTTAATTCAGGGCCTCACACATGCCCAGTGGTTACTCCAATGGAAGCCATGCTAGCAGCAGTCTCCCCGTTGAAAGGACTGTCTCAGTGCTTCCTCCCCATTTGCCTCAGGGCCATCTAGAGTTTGCCCATCTTTCTCATGACACTGTCATGCTTCTATTTTAATTAGTGCAATTCATTATATTATGTAAAACTGTATTCTTTTTTTAAACCAGCAAACCTGTAAGGAAGTGGATCATTGGCATCCCTTGGTTCATGTACGCACTCTTGTAAGTATCATTCATGATTCTACGAACTATTGGCCAAGATTTTATCACTATTAAAAATTTAGTAAAGAATGGCAGTCTTGCTGGGTATAGTGATGCATGCCTACAATCCCAACACTTAGAAGGTGGAGACAGGGGATCAGGAATTCAAGGCCAGCCTTGACTGCATAAGACCCTGATTCCAAGTAACACAAAGAACAAAAAATCATGCAAAAACACCCAGGGAAAAGCATAACTTTCTTATATTTTACTTGTTTTTCTTTATGTGTGTGTGTGTGTGCGTGTGTGTATGTATATCCTGTTACATAGGTGTCACAGAGGGGACAGAGAATGTCTGATCCCCTAGAAATGGAGTTGCTGGTGTTTGTGAGCTGCCATGTGGGTGCTGGAAACTAAACCCAGATGCCCTGAAAGATCCATCTCTCCATAAAATCCTTTAAAGACAAAATTATAGAAATGGGAAGCAAGCTCTCTTTTTCCTTCTCTCCCTTCACTGTTGCCCACGCTGCAATAAACCTCGCCACGTGGGTTTTGTTGTGTCTTGCGTCCTCCTTTCGTCTCCGAGAAGAAGAAGAACACTCCCCCGAGAAAAAGAAGAACATGCCGCGGAGAAGAAGAAGAACACTGACCAAGATGGAATATGGTCAGGATGACCACCTGGAAACATTCCAGAAACCACAGGACTCCGGTAGTGCCCTGAAACGCACGCGATTAGCCAGCACTACATCTCCCGGCGTGCCTCGCTGTCACGTCACTTGCTGTAGCGAGAACTACATCTCCCGACAGGCCACGGGAGGCGGGGTGCCCGCGACCTTGAAAGCCGCTCTGGACTGCCCGTGATTTCCCGGTCTATCAGGGTGCACTTTGAGGAGGATGGCGCTGGCGCGGGGAGCCAGCAATTCGGACCTGGACCCGGACGATATCCGGCCTCTCAAGCCGTGTCTGCTGCGCCGCAACCACAACCGCGATCAGCACGGCGTGGCGGCCTCCTGCCTCGAGGAGCTGAGGCGCAAAGCTTGCGAAGTACTGGCCATTGATGAGTCCCAGACACCAGTCACCCTGGTCCTGGCCGAGGACGGTACAATAGTGGACGATGACGACTACTTCCTTTGTCTCCCTTCCAATACCAAGTTTGTGGCCTTGGCCTGTAATGAGAAGTGGACGTATAGCAATTCGGATGGAGGAACAGCCTGGGTTTCCCAAGAGTCCTTTGATGCCGACGAAACAGACAGCGGAGCCGGGGCTAAGTGGAAGAATGTGGCCAGGCAGCTGAAAGAGGACCTGTCCAGCATCATCCTGCTCTCAGAAGAGGACCTCCAAGTGCTCATTGACATCCCGTGCTCAGAACTGGCTCAGGAGCTTTGCCAAAGCTGTGCCACTGTCCAACGGCTCCAGGACGCGCTCCAGCGGGCGCTTGACCAGAGAGAGGAGGCCCGCCAGTCCAAGCAGCTCCTAGAACTGTATCACCGGGCCTTGGAGAAGGAGGGTGCCATCTTCTCCAACCAGGAAGAGCCCAAAGCCGCCCTCGGTGGAGACGCGGATGCGGTGGACACGGGCATCAGCAAAGAGATGGCTTCCGATGTGGCACTTACAAGCCAGATCCTCACTGTGCTGAAGGAGAAGCCTGCCCCAGAGCTGAGCTTATCTAGTCAGGATTTGGAGCTGGTCTCCAAGGAGGACCCTAGAGCCCTGGCTGTTGCCTTGAGCGGAGACGTAAAGAAAGCAGAGACAGTCTAGCGGGCCTGCAGCGTGGAGCTCGCCCGGCGCCTGCAGCAAGTGCAGAGCTTGCGTTCCCTCAGGAATTTCTCGGTGAGAAACAGCAAAGCCCCAAACGCGCCAGACAAGACCCCAAGTAGCTCCACCGGAAGCACGCTTTGCTGAGGAAGCCCTTGGTTTTGTTAGCATGAACAACCTCCCTTCCCACTGTACTGCCTCCGCGCTGCTCTACCTCCTGCCTTCCAGGATGCTGTTGTAGCAGAGGTGGCCATGCCCTCCAGAAAGGCCGCTCCGGTCCACACGTGTCCTTCTTTGTAGGGGAAGCCCCCCAGCCAATCACCTTGCTTGTAGGGCGTGGTCCCCTGAGGATATTTCTTACTAATAAATATTCCTGGTGTGCTCCCCCCTCCCTTTCTGCTTTCCTGTTCTCCGCGGGAACCTCGGTTCTCTAAATCTTTTCATTATTAAAGCCTAATATTATATTATTAAAAAAAAAAAAGAAATGGGAAGCAAGTTAATGGGTGCCAGAAGTCAGGGTCAGTTGTGTGTAGAGTTTATGCCAGGCTGATCTTTGATATGTAAGACAGTCCTGAATGTTAATTGAGGTGGCGGCTACATGTATCTACTCATAGACATAAGTCACACTTCCATGTTAAATAACTGTTCATGTTATACCAGTATACCGGTTTTTAAATTGTGCTATAATATATAAATCAAAATCATTGGTGAAGATTTCATATAGTTTTAATAGAACTTCTCCGTCCTTTTATAATTTTCTATGAATATATATTTGTTTTTGTTTTTTTTTCTAGTCAGGGTTTCTCTGTAGCTTTGGTGCCTGTCCTGGAACTAGCTCTTGTAGACCAGGCTGGCCTCGAACTTCCAGAGATCCGCCTGCCTCTGCCTCCCGAGTGCTGGGATTAAAGGCATGCGCCACCACCGCCCGGCGAATCTATATTTTTAACAAAAAATTTAAAGACAAGCTATCTGTGTATCAAACTTTAAAAGCTCATTTTGAAGGCATAAAAGAGAGGTAAGTAGAAAATAGCAATTTAGTTTGCTCTGTATATCAGGTATCAGCACATGACAACACACTTGCATCTGTATCCCCCCCCCCCCCCCCCCCCCCCGGGTCTAGACACACTGCTCAGGTGGCGATACACTCACATCTGTGTCCCTCGCTGGGTGTGTACAGACATGATTATACACTTGGGTCTGTCTCTGCACACACTGCTCACGTGTTGGAGAACTGAAGTAGTAACTGGTGGTTTCACGTTCCCAGCCCAGCTGTCCTCGTTGTCATCATTGTGCTTGCGTGCTGTAGGGATATCCGACGCCAAGTGCCTGCCAACTACATTCTCCTGGCATTATTCGTAAGTAACTCCCCTTGACAGCCTCCCTCGGACACATCCTCCTGCTGCCTTTAAAAGTTATTTATTTTACTGTGGAAACTTGTGGTGCAGGAAGGGAGGTAGGGAACACTTGTACAGAAATGGTACCTTCCCTGGAGACAGCAGTCCTCACCCCTTACAGAGTTGGATTCCAGGTCACTCTTTGTTCTGGCCAACTTGCCTCTCTCTTGAAGCCACACAAGAACCCACACCCAGTCAGGGCTGTGTCTGCAGTTAATGTAGGCACTACAGTCTCTGTAGGAATAACAAACATGTTTCTCATCAAGGAGTTGCTTCCACTTCTCACCCACAGTCTGTGAACTAGAAATGGTAATTTTTTTTTTTATTGTGAAAGATGTATTTTACTACGAGTTCCTCATGAGAAGAAAAGCCATTTCTGAACTTCGCCTCTTGCCCAGTTCTCCAACGTTCCTCTCCGTACAGGGGGTGTTCCGCTGACAGAGCTGGGGTTGTGGTGTGGACCCTTAACTATCCACATCCCCACCAGCTGGTTCCACCACCAGGCCTCGTCACATCTATGATGTTCTGTTATCGGTGCTGTTTCAGCCATACAGAACTACGTGACTACCCTTTTAACAGCCAATTCTGGGGTTTTTGTTTTTTCTGCTTATGGGGTCCTTAGAAACAAATAAACGCCTAGTCTCCTTAAATCCAAATACAATCAAAATCTATAGTTTTACTCCTACTGGCCCAGGCTCAATACTCCAGAGAGTTTTGGGCCTTTTCATGAGACTTAGCAGCACCCCAGAGTCACCCTCTAACCCAGACTCCTGTGAGAGTCAGGCCAAACCTTGTGTGTCCCAGAGGCCTGGATTTTTCAGCAGCTGGCTGGTAGACATTGCCTGGGCTGTGTGGATGCACTTGGGACCGACCGTCCAGCGCTGGCCTGGTATAACTAAGGATGGTGTCAGTCTTGTGTTTCTGTTTCCTCGGCATAGTGCTGACCATTCCTTTCTATGAAGGCTGACTCCTAGAGCTGGCTCACAACTATATCTGCAATATGAGAGAATAAAGACATCAACAGGGAAATGAAACGGAAGGACACAGAGCAGGGAGACAAACACTCTTTAGATTAGTGTAAACAAATGCTCTGGATGTATAGTTGAATGTCCTAATCTTGGATATAATTCTGAGTCTGCTGGTGCTCAAAGCAAGTAATTTCACAGGGCCAGGGATGTGAGTGTATGGGCACCAAGTAATTTTATTACAATTCCCCTGTTGGAAGGAACAGGCCTGGGAATATGGCTGGCTGCCACCCAGAGTGGTATTTCCTTTCGAGTATTGGGGAGCCTTTCTTGGCTGGAGTGATTCCCCAGCAACTGCACAGGCAATGAAAAAAGATACCCCAGGTCCTGTGGACTGTGGGGTAGTTTTCACAAGAGTTTTCTTTATTATCCTGGCTCAATTACTTCCTACTTCTCCATCTCCAGAAGGGGATGGGGAGGACAGAGGAAGGGAGCTGTCTGCTCATTCTGCAGCCCTGGCTGGTCTGCAGCGGCTACAGAGACCAGAGCTCCTCCTCTCCCTGCCTCCCGAGTGCACCACCGCAACCTGGCTATGCTGGAATTTTTTATTTTAAACATTAGAAGAAAGGCTGGGGCTGCAGCTGGCACAGTGTAGGTGAGGCCCTGAGCTTAGTTCTCTAGCACCACCGAAAATATTTTTCTTAATGAAGGAAGCCAAGAAGAGGGCTGAGTTGGTAAAATGCCTCTCCAGTGTGAGGACCTGAATCAGATCTGGGCACCCACTTGAGGTCCAGGAGCATGTCTGCAACCCTAGCACTGAGGAAATCTGAAGAGGGTGCAGATGGGGGGGGGGGATCCCACGTGTTTATTGGCCAGTCAATCCAACCAAATCAATGAGGCCTAAGTTCAACTCTAAGCTCACCTTAAAATAAGGAAGAAAGCAGCGGAGATGGCAGCATACATGGATCCCAGCCTCACTCCACGTACATGTCTGTATGTGCACATACACACACACTCCCGCATACAAAACTCTCTCTCCTCTCTCTCTCTCTCTCTCTCTCTCTCTCTCTCTCTCTCTCTCTCTCTCTCTCTCTCTCTCTCTCTCTTTCACACACACACACACACACACACACACACACACACACACACACACACATCAAATTTACATGAAGGCCTGTTACATGTTATGGTGAACTCTTCAATCACATCCACCAGGAGGCAGTGTCAGGAAGATCACTGTGAGGCTGAGGCCAGCCTAGTTTACATAGTGAGTTTCAGGCAGTCTGGGAGTCTGGTTACACATCAAAACCAAAACTAAACCAATTCAAAAAATTTAATAAGCTAGATTTTCTTTTTTAAAGAAAAGGTGTGCCCAACAGGTGGGGGTGGTGCTGCACACCTTTATCCCCAGCACATGGGAAACAGAGGCAGGTGGATCTCTCTGAGATCCAGGCCAGCCTAGGCTCTGGCAGAGAGGCCCCCTGTCAACACAAATAAATAAACAAGCTCAGAGGGTTTAGGTTTCTGGTCCCCAAAGGGGCTTTCCTCAACAGAGGCTCTGCACGTAACCACTAAAAGAGGCCCTGTTGTTCAGGGTCAAGCAATGCTTTCATTTCCAAGACTCAGAATCTTGTCCAAGTGTTAAAAAATAACACCGAGAAAAGCATTTCAGAAAAACACTTGAGAGAAAACAATAAAACACTCACTCTTGCCACACAGTTGGCTTTTGTCCCCTAGAATCTGTGATTCCCTGAGTTCCAGTCCTGAGCATGCTTGGAGCCACTCCCCATCCTCTCTTTTCCCAGCCTGCCTGTCTTCTGTCCCTGTGTCTTCCTGCCTCCTGGCTCTGTGTCTCTGCATCCCGCCCACTTTTGATGATGCTGGAGAAATAGGAAGTAAAGGGATCAGGAGAAAATTTAAAAACATATCTTAGGAGGAAGGTTGGAATCAAACACATTTTTTTTTTTACTGATTTTTATTGAGCTGTACATTTTTCTCTGCTCCCCTCTTTGCCTCTCCCCTCCCCCCTTTAAACCTCCCCCAAGGTCCCCATGCTCCCAATTTACTCAGGAGATCTTGTCTTTTTCTACTTCTCATGTAGATTAGATCTATGTAAGTATCTCTTAGGGTCCTCATTGTTGTCTAGGTTCTCTGGGATTGTGGTGTGTAGGCTGGTTTTCTTTGCTTTATGTTTAAAAACCACCTATGAGTGAGTACATGTGATAATTGTCTTTCTGTGTCTGAGTTACCCCACTCAAAATGATGTTTTCTAACTTCATCCATTTTCCTGCAAAATTCAAGATGTCATTATTTTTTCTGCTGTGTAGTACTCCATTGTGTAAATGTACCACATTTTCCTTATCCATTCTTCAGTCGAGGGGCATTTAGGTCGCTGGCTCAATCCTGGTCTGCCAATGTCTCTGGACTGGATCAGTGCCTGCTCCCATGGAGCTTCTCAAGCACATTTTTGAGGTATCATTTGTACACAGAATAAATCTTTTCCTCTGGTGGATATATGAAGTACCTTCTTAGCTACATTAACCAAGTACAACATGAGGCACTCCCCTCCCCCATCGGGTCTGGGAAGTCCAGAGAAGTGGCTGAGGACTTTTGGGTCCCAGTTCTTTTTCAGCATCTGGTGCATTGGGAAACTCCAAAGCCAGTATAGTGTCAGCACTTTGTTTAGGATGTGCCCTCCTTTTTGACCTCTGGGAGCAGAGGACTCCCCTTGTCTTTCCCATAGATGATCAAGTTCCTGAGGGTCAACTTTGGGCTGGGAAACCTCTTCAGTCTGACAGCTGCTCACCGTCTGTGGTACTGAGCCTGACTGTGGGTCTGCCGATTCCTACCTTAGTCCCACCCTCTGGCTTCCTTGCCCACTGGATCTCAGTGCCACCTGTCTCCCACACTGCCCACAGCCTGGTTCCATCTGGGCAGAGGGCATCCTTCAGGGCATCAGCCCTGTGCTGTCATCCCTGAACTACCGTATTTCGACACTGTGATCTCAGTTCTCATCCCAGGTCTGAGTTCTGAAGAAATATTTTATGTTAACAGGGAACACAGAAGATGGCATTATGCAAGTGTGGGCAAAGCAGTAATGGGAACAGCATGCGCTGCTCTGATGAACCGTGTAGACAGTGTGTGGAAGACTCCATTTGATTAATGAGCATGTGGTCCACGAACGAACCTTTTACCTTGGTTTCTTCACTCACAGTTAGAACATAGGTCATGCATTGAATATGTGGAAGTTACTGCAGCTTGGAAGTTCTTACTAATGAGAGGATTTTCTTCCGTCAGTTCTAGGGAGAGTGTAGTAGTAGTTAGTTAGTAGTTAGTAGAGAGTGTAGAAGTAGTGAGTTGTACCATTTGTTAACCATTTTGTAGCTGTGGCCCTGGGGTTGTGCTCACCTCCCCACTTGCTCCCTAGATCCTGCCCAGATGCACACATGCATGACTGGTCACTTCTTCTGCAGTCTAGGACTTGTCCTCATGCTGGGAGAAACAGGCTGCTGACTGACTGTGAATTTTGTTTTTAGACACTTCTGGAAGGTCTCATGCTAGGGAGTATGTCAATGTAAGTCTTTAATTCATATTTCTATTTTATTGTGTATGATTTTCTCTGAATATATCTGAACAGTAACTACAATCTCTGGTTCTAGTTTCTACAAAGCGGAAGAGATACTATGGGCAGCGGGAGCAACCACTCTGGTGACCTTAGTGCTTACTTTATTTGCTCTACAAACAAAAGTACGTATTATTGAAACAGTTCTCTCTCACAGGGCGCCTCTGGCTGTGTTCCTGTGTCCCTCCTGGCCCATTCTCATCCACACTGGCCTCACTGTCTTATAGGCCTCTTCAGCATGGCTTTCTTGCCTTGTCAGCAGTCGGGCCAGGGAACCTCAGCTGGAAATCAGAGGGACAGAGGAGAGAGACTTATTCCCATGGTGTCCTCCCTACAGGTTCCTCCTGAGCTAGCCACATTAATTGCCAAAATTACTCGCAGCTTGTCTTACTTGGCCAGCTTGAGACAGCCTATCTTCCAAGATTTCTGTGTCCTTGTTCCTTGGGCCCTACAGGCAGCCACAGCTGCTCACCTAGTTCCTTCCTTTCTTCTTCAGGAGGTGGGTTTTACACACCAACTACCTCTCCTACACTGCCACTGAGTGCGTTCTGTGTTCCCTGCTGGGGCCCTACTTCAAAATGGCAGTTCAAAATTCTCAGATTTTCACAGGTATTAGGACTCAGAAGCACTACTAACCCCTAAAATAATTCACGACTGCTCTTATTTTGGTGGGGTACTAGGGACCGATAATGCCAGCAGGTGATCGCTCAACTACAGAGCCACACTCCAACCAATCAAAGGGCCATTTCTTTTTAACCGTGTTGTCAGAGTCTCTCTAGCCTTAAGATGCACCTGGGGGTTTCAGTTGCTTCTTTCCACCGTCTTTCATTTATAGACATTTAGTGAGTAGTGTCACCTTAGCCTGTTTAACAACTAAAGAGGAATATTTTTTCTATTGTTTGGAAAACCTCATAACTTTATACAAGAACTGAATTTAGACTTTGTGGGTGGAAAAAGGAAGGTCCCGAGAGGTAGAGGGACCTTTAAATATTGTTCAAATATTTAGACAAGTTGTATCAAAAGTAAGGGTTCAGGGACTGGGGCGATGGCTCAGTTAGTAAAGTGATTGCGGTGTACACACCATGACCTGAGCTTGATCCCCGGTGCCCACGTAAAGATCTTGGTGTGGTGGTGTGGGTTTGTAATCGCAGCTCTGGGAAGGTAGAGACTGGCTCCCTGGAGTCTCTGGCCAGTCCCCTAGCCTAAATTTTGGAGCTCTACGTCCTAGTGGAGATGGTTTTCAAATCATAAAAAAAATAAAGCCTGAAGTGGACCTGAGACTTCACACACATACACACAAAGTAGAGCTTCAATTTAATTTAGAATCACATCAGTATTTGCTATCTCAAGGATAGTCCTAATAGAAGCCATCCTATGTGTGAACAGACATGCCTTCCTACAGTGAGTGAGGTGGGCTTCTGATACAGACATAGGTTCCTTGAGCTATTTAAAGCCTTTTAAATGTCAGAGCATTTCCCCCCAATATCCTATGGTATTTAAATCACTCTCAGGTAAAGAATGACCTGAGTTCTTGAAACAAAACATTCTGCTGAAAAACACCTTACAGACGAGTCCAGGTGTGTTTGCATATGAATGACTTGGAAAGGCAACTGAGCTTTCATTCAACTACCCCCCCCCAACCCCATGAAGATGTGTGGTGGGGTTTACACAGCTTTCTCCCTCTGCAACGCTCCCCAGGGCTACAGAGGAAATGTAAGCATGTGCCGAGTCCGAGTTTTCTGATGAACCCCAAGCTGTCCCTTAAAGGGAAAAATTAACCAGAAGGCCAGCTTGGTTTAAATATAACCAGACTCCATTCTCAGATCAGCTCCTTTGTGTTGAGTGACAGTTTCACGTAGATTCAAGATGCTCAGCCTCCTGGCTTCTGCTTGCCTTTTCATCTAAGGTGGAGGCTGGGAGTTTGGAAGGAGGATGAACCTTTTGTGAGTTTTGGTGAGAGCCAAAGAGGGGCTGGTAGCAGAAACATCATTTCTTTTCCTGTTATTTGTGCTTGCTGAGTCCCTGTTGTGTCCAGGCCAGATGTGACTCAGATACTGAGTTTGGCAAGAGATGACAGAGATCCCTCCTGAATCCTAAGTGGGGCTGAAGGGGCTACAGGTCTAAGAAGAAAATGAAGAACTAATGTTGTGTGCATTGAGAATGGAGGAAAAATGCAAGAAAATATCTTGGATGTTTTTAATATTTGAAAATTTTCAGCCCCTTTAATAAAAACAACAACAAAATACATGGGTCACTAATGTTTAAAGACAAAGCCAATTTATTCACAATAATAAATGCCAACATTATAAAATAATCATGACAGTAATTTTTGAAACCGTACTTATGTATTTTACAAAAATATATGCATACAAATTTGAAAGAGATCCAATGACATAATGAAATAACCTATTTCATTATCTTAATGTTTTCTATGTATATGTGTTCTTTAAATATGAATAGTTATGATTACATTGTACATACAAATTTATACTTCACTTAATTCATCTTTTTATATGAATTTTATATATGAATTTGTCATATACTTGAGCATGATCTTCCTGCCTCTACCTCCCAAGTCCTGGGATTATGAGTTTGTGCTACGATGTCTGTTTATTTATTTATTTTTTTTATTTTCGAGACAGGGTTTTTCCATAGCTTTTTGGTTCCTGTCCTGGAACTAGCTCTTGTAGACCAGGCTGGCCTCAAACTCACAGAGATCCGCCTGCCTCTGTCTCCCGAGTGCTGGGATTAAAGGCGTGCGCCACCACCGCCAGGCCAAGGAAGAAATTCTTATACATAGAAAAGTGGAATAAATATGATGAATTCTCATGTACCTTTCACCCAGTTTAAAAATGAACAACTCCTAGCTCTTACTATTTTACCTTTCAACATCTCCTCCCCGCTGAAGAAACTCCGAGGGACTGGGATGGTTTTATCATTTATGTGGCAATTTTCAGTGTTTGGGGCTAAGGCAGTTCCATCTAAGAAACAGCCAGGGCAAACAGTGCATGGGGTAGAAAATGCATCTTAAAACATTTGAGGTCCGATCTGGATGATAATGAAGTCATGCTTGCTATTTGTGTCTCCCCAGTGGGATTTTACCATGCTAAATGGAGTGATGTTTGTTTTCCTCGTTGTGCTTATGATCTACGGGATTATCGCACTCATTGTACGATCATACGTAAGTGACTGTCATTTTGAAATCTTCAAGAAGTACTCAAGAGGGCTGGAGAGATGGCTCAGTGGTTAAGAGCATTGCTTGCTCTTCCAAAGGTCCTGAGTTCAATTCCCAGCAACCACATGGGGGCTCACAGCCATCTGGAATGAGGTCTGGTGCCCTCTTCTGGCCTGCAGACATACACGCAGACAGAATATTGTATACATAATAAATACATAAATATTAAAAAAGAAGTACTCAAGATGAGGGAAGTGCTGGCTGTGTCAGCACAAGTCCTGTGAGAAGCAGACGTGGTCCTGGGGCTAAGAATGGAAGGGCTTTATTATTATCACTTTATTATCTGTGGTGATGAGCACACCAGGCAAGCACTTCACCTCTGAGCTACACTCCCTGAGATCAAAGACAAACTTCAGTAGTTTGCAGAGTTTGCCCAGTCCAGCAGCTGAGCAGGGTACGCCACACTCCTGCCCTGTTCTCCGAATGTGTATTGAAGTCATTCTTAGTTGCACACCAGGAATCTGTGGCGAATACTGTAGACAGGAAGGCAGTGTGTGAATATTGACCCCCTGCTTAAGACAGCAGTTGTCCTTCCCCAACAGGGTCTGGGGGACCCTGTCCTCTGTGGCAGACAATGCATTCTCCTGCACGCAGGTGCTATTGTTTGAAGCAAAAGTGGGAGCAAAGCTCCTCTAGAGGTTGCAACCACAGAAGGTTGCTTAGCCTCTACCCAGCTCTCTCTTTCACTGAGTTCTATGCGTCACACATAGATCTTGTGCGTATTTTCCACCGAGCTATCACACTCAACTGTCACAACATTCCTGAACAATACTCCTTGTTTATTTTATAGGCGCAGCGAACTTTAGCTCATTCAGGGTCCTCAGGGAACTAGGGGCACAGGTATCATGGATGTCAGATCTGTGTGACTTTTAGGCAGTGTTTATATCTCCATTACTTTGTGCATGGTCTGTCTCTGGAGCAGAACTGGAGAACGCTATATATTATATGGCCTATATTGTCCAGGAGTACTTTATATGGAGACCCTGCCTGAGACCTGAAACTGTCTGTTCAAATTCTGAACCAAACCATTTATTTGGCAGCAAGTGGATTTTTTTTTAACGTACCTTTAGACATGTGACTCAGTTCTGTCCAGGTTCATTTGGTCTGATAAATAAGCATGTTTGTCATAGCTAGGGAGAGGGTATCTATGTTTTGCAGACAAACTCTAAGACATACAAAGATGTACCTTGTGTGTTTTTGTTTTGGGGCTTTGCCTCCTTGTTTACTTTTTTGAGAGAGTCATACTATGTAGCCCTGGCTGGCATGCAACTCACTGTCTAGAGCAGGCTGGCCTTAAATCCACAGATAGCACCCTTTTCTGCCTCCAAAGTGCTAGGACTCCAGGTGTTTGCTCACCACCTCACCTGGCGTATTCAAAGACCATAATAACTCTATAGTTACTCAGTGGGTTCCATAGGTCTTTACAGTATCCCTAGCTTGTGGAGGCTGTGTTTCCTACAAGACAGACAGATCTCATTCCCATTCTCACAAATATCTCCAAGCTACAGTCTTAAACATGTAGCAGCAGAAGGTTCTTATCCTAAGTCTGTGCATTTGACATAGGCAACTTTGAGTCCTCTGCATTCTGGGTGTCCCCAAGCTCTCCGGTTGGCACTCTAAAGCTACTGTGCTCCCCAGATTGTGCTGTGAGTCACTGTCTCCCTTCTTCAACAAGAACTTCCTATGGGGAGCTCTGCCAGTCCTCCTTGGGACCACCTTTCTCCTCCTTAAGAGTTTTTGCTACATTTTTCTCAGGTGTTGTGTGTTGCTTTATCTTCTTCCCATGTGAGCCAAACCCTGGGTGTTCGGATATGTCTCATATTTTCTGATCAGGGAAAAATACCAGTCAGATTGGCTTGGGCAAAGTTCTAGGAATTTCATGGGCCTGAAAAGAACCTAAGAGTCTAGCACCAGTAATCCCACCTTGGTGTATGAGCCTGGGGTGACTAGTCATTTCTACTTGTACAGTATAGGTCAAGAATTGCCTGTTGACAGACAAGACCAACTGCAGGTCCCAGCAGCGCTCCCCACTGCTTGCAGGGGCTTCTTTCCTCACATTCTCCACATAGGGAACATGTGATCATTGTGTTTCCAGAACCACTCAGGCCACGGACTGAGGGCAGACAGAGTCTCTAGAAGGGTTGTTTGTAACATGGAGGGGCCAGGCCTGCTTGTTTGTTTGTGTTTTTTGTCCTGCCCAGTTTCCCACAACTGTTTAGCCCCAAAGAAAATCACACATAGATCTCTATAAGTTATAAAGTTGATTGGCCCATTAGCTCTAGCCTCTCACTGGCTAACTCACATCTTGATTAACCCATTTTTCTGATCTATGTTAGCCATGTGGCTCAGTACCTTTTTTTTCAGTGGGGCAGATCACATCCTGCTGCTTCAGTGGTCTGGGCAGCAGTAGGAGGAATCAACTTCCTCCTTCCCAGAATTCGCCTGCTCTCATTACATCATTTCTACTTCCTGTCTGGTTTTTCCACCTATATTTTCTGCCTGGTCAATCAGCATTTATTTATAACATGATTGACAGAATACAGACAATTCTCCCACACCAGTTGTTGAAAATGGGATGGGAAGTGGAGCATTTGTAATGCATTGTCCGCACACCACCCTCATGGAATTTGAAGTGCTCACTTAGTGACGGTGAAGATCTGCATGTACTTTGAATGTTTATTGTAGTAAAGTGGCAATGCTGGTGATTAGGTGGAGAAGAGGCTAATTCCCACAGGCTTGCCTGCCTTCATAATGGGTCCTTATCTGAGGGCAGTGACTCATGGAAGCACTTCCGGCACTCCAATCTTGTTAAGTTGTACCTCTTTCTTTCTGTGCAGTGGCTACATCTGGTATATTCAGCACTTGGAACACTGATCTTCTCCATGGTAGGTACTGTTTTCCCTCACTGCTGAAGACCATGGTGTACACATTCCCAGGCCTGGTGCTGGTCCGTGGAGTCAACCATTCACTAGAAACACTCCAATAATTCACTCAGCAGAGCTGGATGGCCTTTCTAATCTATGAAATCATCACATTCCTGGGCTGGAGCTGTACATCAGGGGTAGATTGCTTCCCTAGCATAGGACCTTGAGCTTCGTCCCCAACACAGCACAAACACAAAATGCAATGTAGGCAGAAGCCACTCCCAAATAACTACCAGAGACTTATTTATAAATGCTCAGCTGATAGCTCAGGCTTGTTACTAACTAACTTTTCCAACTAAATTAACCCATTTCTATTAATCTACATTCTGCTACATGGAATTTACCTCTCTTTCATCTTGCTGGTGACTAATAAGTGTTGGATCCCTGGTTGCTGGGTTCCTCTGCTGCTGATGCAACAAGTCAAATCAAACTGAATTAATAAATCCAGGTTTTATAAATGGCAATGAAAAGCAAAGCACCCCTGAATGGCCTTCAGGAAGGCAGGAAAAGAGAACACGGGACAGAGTCTGGAATGAGGCAGTGCTGGGAGCTGCTGTTTGGTGTGCTGAGGGCAGTATCTGGAGCAGCCCCTCCATCCCTGCAGCTGGAGAGTCTAGACAGCAACTCCACTGACTCTGTCCTTCTTCCCAGTGTCCTTGGCCAGTAGCTTCTTTATTAAACCAATCCCAGTGTACTGAAGGACTATTCCACACAATCCTTTGTGGAAGGATTATTTCACAAAAATGGGAAACTATCACCTTCAAAGAGTTAATATTTGAGAAGAGAAGGGATTGTGTAGAAGCCTCGGTGCTCATTGTCACACAGTGTGGCTTCATTTGCTCAGACCAGTCTCTTATTTCTCTCTACCAAAGCTGTGGAGAGAGCCGGTAGAGGCCATTTCAGATGCGTCTGGTAACCCCTTTCTTTCTGTTTAGTATTGTCTTTTGCTGTCACAGTTTTACAGTTATAAGGTTTTAAAAGTAATACACGTGGATATTTTTTAAAATTCAAACAGGGTGGACGGCAAAAGGAAATGCAAAACTCCCTTCTCCCCATTGCTCAGAGTTAAAGACTGAGAGCAGATTCTAGGAGCCCTGCTGGAGTTTCTTTAGACATCACTGCATGACCCCCTACACTGAGGTGGTCACATGGTGTAAAATATTTTACCTTAGCCTTTTACTTGACAACAATGGTCTCTGGGTATTAGCAGAGCTGTGTCAAATTCATTAGGCCTGAGTTTTTCTATCTTATGCTTTTTATCAATACTTCTCATAGCATTAAAAAATGGTGTGTGTTGCACTGTGGATGAAACTCAGGGCCTTTCCCACATCAGGCAAGGTTTCCCCTACTGACACCAACTTGTTGGGGTTTCAAAGTTCCTTGGAGTTGTTAAAGAAGAAAAAAATGTGTGTGTGTGCTGGTATGCATGCATGGAGCCAGACGACAGTGGAGTTCTGCTCTACTGTTCCCCCTGATCCCTTTGAGACAGGGTCTCTCACTGACGTTGGACCTGGGCCTCTGGCCAGTAAGCCCCAGTAACTCTGCTCTCTGCCTTCAACATCTCTGGAGTTACAGGCACATGGGTGTTCATGATTTAAAAAAACACATGAGTACTGAGGATTTGATTCTATGTTCTCATGCCTTGGCAGCAAGTCCTTGTACCTATTGAGGCGTCTCAGGCTTTGAGGGGAAAAATGTGAAGACAGGTCTCATTATGTAACACTGGATGGCCTGAAACGTGCTGTGCAGACCAGGTTGACCTTGAACTCAGAGAGATCTGCCTGCTTCTGCCTGAGTGCTGAGAGTGTCACCAAGTTTTAAGTGACCCCATTAGCTTCCTTTCCAGCGCTGTTTGTTTTTACATCCTGACTGCAGTTTCCCCTCCCTCCTCTCCTAGTCCCTTCCCCACACATTTCCTCTGTCCCCACCCTTTTCTCCCCCATTTCTCTTCAGAAAAGGCCAGATCCCCCACCCCATGGATGTCAAGTAGCTGTGAAACTAAGCACCTCTTCTTCTATTAAGGCTGGATGAGGCAACCCAGTAAGAGGAAAAGGTCCCCAAATCAGGCAACAAAGTCAGAGGCAGCCTCTGCCCCCACAGTTACACAACTGTGACATATATGCAGAGTGCCTAGGTTGTTTTCAGTTTCTGGCTGTTATATGAATATAGCCTCAAAGAACATAGCTAAGCAAGTGTTCTTGTGGTAAGATGGATCATCTTTTGGATATATGACCAAGAGTGGTATAGCTGCGTCTTGAAGCAGATTGATCCTAATTTTATGAGACACTGCTATATTGATTTCCATAGTGGCTATGTAAGTTTGTACTCTTACCAGTAATGGAGGAGTATTCCCCTTGCTCCACATCCTCATCAGCAATGGAGGAGTATTCCCCTTGCTCCACATCCTCATCAGCAATGGAGGAGTATTCCCCTTGCTCCACATCCTCATCAACACAGCTGTCACTTGTGTTACTGATCTTAGCCATTCTGACTGGTGCAAGATGGAATCTCAGAGTAGCTTTTTTTTAAATAATTTAATTATTTTTTTCAAAAGGAAAATAGACTATCTTTTTTTTTTGTTTTACATACAATCCCACTTCCCGTTTGGTGTGGGAACTGTCTATGTGTTGTCCTATGTGTCCTGTGTTGATTTTATTGGTTGATGAACCAAGAAAACTGGCTTGGCCTATAGCATGGGAGGAGGAAGGCAGAGTTAGGAGAAGCCATGGATCCGCTGCCTGATACAGACACTGGGAACTTTAGCTGGTAAGATGCAGCCATGTGATGATATACAGAATAATAGATATGTGTTGGTCGAAGATGTGAGCTTAGCCAGAAATATGCTTAAGCTATTGGCCAAACAGTATTGCAAGTAATATGGTTTTCTGAGTTGGTATTTTGCTGGTTCCTTCCCTGTCTGGCTGGAGTTGGTGGCTGGGAAGAACAAGTGACCCTTACCTCAACACCCACTCCCTTCCCTCCACCTATTCTTCCCATTCCGTCCACTCCTCAGAGGAGTTAAGGCACATTGCTCTGGGAAAGGTTCAAGGCCCTCCCTACTAAATCTAGGTTGAGTAAGGCATCCATCCAAAGAGAATGGGTTCCAAAAAAGCCAGTATAAGTGGTAAGGATAAGTCCTGATGGCACTGCCAGTCCTGGTGGTTCTGCAGTCTGTCCGAGCCATACAACTGTCACCACATTCAGAGAGACTAGTTTGAATCTATGCTGGTTCCTTCCCTGTCCGGCTGGAGTTGGTGAGCTCCCATTAGCTCAGGTAAACTATTTCAGTGGGTGTCCCCATCATGGTCTTGACCCCTTTGCTCATATTCTCACTCCTCCCACTCTTGAACTGGACTTTGGGAGCTCAGTCCAGTGCTCTGATGTGGGCCTCTGCCTCTGTTTTCATCAGTTGCTGGATGAAGGTTCTATGGTAACACTTTTTAAGACATTCATCAATCTGACTACAGGACAAGGCCAGCTCAGGCACCCTCACCTCTATTGCTTAGAGTCATAACTGGGGTCATCCTTGTGGATTCCTGGGAATTTCTCTAGTGTCAGGTTTCTTGCTAGCCTCATAATGGCCCCCTCAATCAAAATATCTCTTTCCTTGCTCTCATCTCTGTCCTTCCTCCATCCCATCTACCTTGTTCCCTCAAGTTTTCCCCCCTTCTCTTCTGCCCTCCCTTCTCCCACCCCCATGCTCCCAATATTGTTAGGCAGTCTTATCAGAGTAGTTTTGATTTGCATTTCCTTGATGGTTAAGAATGTTGTTGACCATTTCTTTGATTATTAGACTTTCCTCTGTTGAGAATTCTGTTTATATTTGTACTCCATTTTAAAATTGGATAGTTGTTTCTGTGATTTCTAATTTCCTAAATTCGTTATTTATTTTGGATATTAGACATTTATATCTAAATAAAGATTGATAAAAATTTTTCCCATTCTTTAGGCTGACATTTTGCCCTTGTGATAGTGTCATTTGCCTTACAGAAGCTTTTCAGTTCCATGAGGTCCCATTTACTAATTATTGATCACAGTACCTGTGCAATTGCTGTTCTGTTCAGGAAGTTGTCTCCTATGCCAGTGTGTTCAGGGCTAATCCACTTTCTCTTCTGTTAGGTCCAGTTTATCTTGTTTGATGTTGAGGTATTTGATCCACTCGGACTTGAGTTTTGTGCAGGGTGATATGGGTCTTATTTGCATTCTTCTACATGCTGATATCCATTTAGACCAGCACCATTTGTTGAAGATGCTTCCCCCCACCCATTGTATAATTTTGTCTTCTTTGTCAAAAACCAAATGTCCATAGGTGTGTGGATTTACTTCTGGGTCTTTGATTCCATTTGATCCATTGATCAACTGTCTGCTTTTTATGTCAACACTGTGGTTTTTATTACTATTGTTCTGTAGTACAACTTGAAATCAGGGATGGTTATACCCCCAGAATTTCCTTTATCATAAGGATTGTTTTAGCGATCCTAGTTTTTTTTTGTTTTTGTTTTTTCATGTGAAGTTGTGCATTGTTTCTTCAGGGTCTGTAAGAAATTGTATTGGAATTTTGATAAGAATTGCCTTGAATCTGTATTATTTTTACTATATTAATCCTATTGCTCCATGAGCATGGCAGATCTTACCAGAAGATGGTATCTTCTCCAGTGTTTTTCTTTAAAGACTTGAATTTCTTGTCATACAGGTCTTTTGCTTGCTTGGTTAGGGTTACACCAAAATATTTTATATTATTTGAGGCTATAGTGATATTTTATTTGTTTTAAATAAAGCTTGCCTGAAGATCAGAGTGCAGAGCTAAGCTACTACAGGCCAGGTAATGGTGGCATACACCCTTAATCCCAGGACTCAAGGTCGCCCTGGGCTACATGAGATTGCATCTGTCTAAAAAGAGAAACAAAACTCACACAGAGGTGCTCCCAGCACTAGGGAGGTGGAGATAGAAGTGATATGGCTAGGTGGAGAGACAAGAGCTCATTGCAGTCTGAGGTTTGGTGGAGAGCATTGCAGTCTACAGTCATGCAGGGGTCAGGATCGCCACCTTGAGCCTTGGTAGAGGTAAGATCTCTCTAGTGACTTGGGTTCTTTGCTTTTCTGATCTTCAGCTTGCCCAATATCTGTCTCTGGGTTTTTATTATTTGTGCTACATGTGCTTATTGCAAAGAGTGTTGTTTTCCTAATTTCTTTATCAACCCATTCTTTGTATATAGGAAGACTATTGATTTTTTTTTTACAACCAGAAAACATTTTTTTTCCATTTAAAAAAGTTTTAGGACACATAAAACAAGGCAACATTTATTCCTTCTTCTCGTCTTCTGGCATGGGGTCTGTGGGTGGCTCCTCTACTGTTGCCAGTATTACTATCACTGGTCCCTTCGACCTCCATGTGTCAACCCCCCTCCCCCTCCGCCCACTCTCCTTGTCCTCAGGAGTAGATGTGCCTTCTTCACCATTCTGCTGGCTCTGTGTTGTTTCTTCCAGGTGTGTCTCCTCTGTCTCCATAGGGATGCTTTCTTCATCCTTCTTCTCGTCTTTGTTCGTTGCTTGCTCTTCCTCAGGGGCAATGCTGCCCTGACCGCTCTCGGCTTGCTCTGCTGCTTCCTTCTCCCGCTCCTCCTGCCTTTTGCGGGCCTGCTCTACTGCCTGTGCAATTTCCGCTGCGATTTTCTCCATGTCTACTTCCACCTTCAGACCGCATAACCTTTTAAGTTCATTGTTAAAGGAATCCATGCTTTCCAGGAATTTCCTTTTCTTTTCCTGGTGTCGCTCCTGTATCTGAAGAAGTTCGGCTTCCAGTTTTCGCTGATGAACCATTAAAAGACTGGACCTGTCGCTTGAGGACCTGCATTCTGGCTGTTGTGACAACCGACCGCACATCAGGGACCATGCTCTCACTGAGGATCTCACTGATGAGGCGGTGGTTTCTCTGGAAACAGGTGGTAGCTGTATGCTTCATTGAAAAGCAATCATCATAATCATCTGGATCCTCAGCAGGCTGAATGCTCATATAAGGTTCTCCTTTCTCCATGCGAGACTGTCTCTGTCGACTTTCTTCCTCTAATGCAGCTTCGGCACGACTTTTTGCATTAATATATGCAAGGTATGCAGGGGAATTGTGATAGGCCTTCATAGACTCATTGTACTCTATCTTTTCGGCTTCGTATTCTTTTAAATATTCTTGTTTCTCTTCATCAGTGAGATCTCGCCACATGCCACCAATAATCTTGCCAATTTCCCACAACTTTAGGTCAGGGTTGGAAGCCTTTACTTGGTCCCAGACCTTTCTGCTGTACCTCATGTAGGGCATCAGCGGCTTATCTGGTGGCTTTGGAGACTTTGGAATCGTGATACCAGATGACGCCGTGACCCGGCTGTTGGTGCCTGGGTTCCCTCCCAGCCTGTAGTTGTTGTAGGCGAGATGACTGTATGGATTGTATCCCACAAACCCTGGTGTGCTGGGCATTTGTGTTGCAGGAGCTGGGGTGGGAGGTGGGGCATAAGATGGTCTTTTTGACATTTTGGAAGATTAAGTTCTCAGTTCCTTAAGAATGAATCTGAGACACCGCGGGCAGACAAGGCGCCCGCAGCTCCGGCTTCGCTTCCCTTTTCGATTGTTTTTTTTTAGTTAATTTTGTATCCAATCACTTTGCTGAATGTGTTCCTGGTAGAATTCCTGAGGTTGTTTATGTATACTATCTTATATGCAAATATCATCTAGCAATACTTTGATTTCTTTTCCAGTTCATATCCCCATGATCTCCTTTAGTTGTCTTACTGTTCTAGTTAAAAGTTAAAGTACTATTTTGAATAAGTATGGAGAGTGTAGACAGCATTGTCTTGTCTTGTCCCTGATTTTAGTGGAATTACTCTAAGTTTCTCTCCATTTAATTTGATGTTGGCTATCTGCCTGCTGTATATTGCTTTTATTAAGTTCAAGTATGTCTCTTTCCCCTCTGATCTCTTCAAGACTATTTTCATGAAGGGGGTTGCGTCTTATCAAAGGCAAAATTAGATTTTTCAGCATCTCATGAGATGATTTTTTCCCTTTCAGTCTGTTTATATGGTGGATGATCTTTTTGATGTGTTCTTAGATTAGGTTTCTAAGTATTTTGTTGCATATTTTTACATTGATGTTTATGAGTGAAACTGGTCTGTAACTCTTTTTGTTGAGTTTTTGGTTTGAGTATTAGGGTGACTGTGGCCTCATAAAATGAATTTGACAATTCTGTTTCATTTTGTGGAATTTGAGGAATTCTGGTATTATCTTTTCTTTGAAAGTCTGGTAGAATTATGCACTAAAACCCACCTGGCCCTGGGCTTTTTTTCTGGTTGGAAGACTTTTAATGACTGCTTCTATTTCCTTTGGAGTTATATGTCTATTTAAATTGTTTATCTGATCTTGATTTTACTTTGATAAGTGGTATCTATTGAGAAAATTGTCCAATTCTTTTTGATTTTCCAATTTTGTAGAGTACAGGTTTTTGAAGTATGAGGTTTGATGTGTGATTTAAGTTCTTAAAACAGTCCTTAGGGATGGGGTTAAAAAACAGTCCTTACTCTGAGTCTGGGAAGCATCTTTGGTTTGATCCAGCAGGAGCATGGGAAGGTCTTGATACAGGACACATCATTCACAAATGGTGCAAAGGAAGTATACAGATTTGGTACTGTGCATTTCAGGAGGATGAGATACTTGCTCTCAGAGTGCAAACTATGACTTCAACAATGGTTGAAGCTCTAATAATGTATAGTTACAACTGACCTCCAGCATCATTTTACTTCTTTCTTCAATCTCCCCCTCCCTTCTCCCCTTCCTTCCCTATCTTTTGAGATAGTTTCATGTAGCCCAAGCTAGCCTCAAACTTATGTAGTTGATGATGACCTTGAGCTTCTGACCTTCCTATCTCTATTTCCAGTTTTCTAGAATTGCAGGCATGTGTGGTACATGGACTGGAATCCAGGGCTTTATGTATGCCATTCAAGTACTCTACCAACTCGGCTACATTTTTCTTAATGATAAAATAACTTTCCCCACATCATGAAGGACACCTACTTGGTAGATCCAATCTAAATAGATTCTTCCTCCTCTTCTAGTACCTGGTAATGGACGTGCAGATGATGGTTGGGGGGCACTACCATTATGAGATAGACCCCGAAGAGTACATTTTTGCTGTTCTGAACATCTATGTGGACATCATCAACCTTTTCATTTTCATTTTGGACCTGATTGGACGATAGCCGATGGCCAAGGCTGGCTTATGCTGAGAAGGAACGTGGGATGCCTGTGGAGTGTTGCCAGGCATAGGCACTCGGTGGTGACCACTCACAGTTCCTTCCATAGTTATTTGTTTATTCATTTATGTCAAAAGAAGTGAAGAATTCAGTAGATGGTTGCTGTTATACTTATTTCCCTTGTCATACGGTAAAACTTTCTTATTCATATGAAAACATTTCAGATTCCTATAAATTCAGAAAATGAGTATCCTAATTATATACTGACATACATTTAGAAGGTTTCCATTGCTTTGTTGAAGTTTTATAGGCAAGATTTAAAGCTGTAAATACTCCTACATAAATAAAGCTGATTGTAGAAAACCCCAAACATGCCCTTTGTCTTCATTTGGACATTCTAAGGGAGTATGTTAACATGTCATTTTTTTAACAATAGGACAAACAAAAATATTCTTGGTTTCTCCCACTTTCCACAGCTAGACTGGAGAAAATTCTTTCATCAAGTACGGAGAAAAGAAGCTCAGGGCAGAGTGTCATCTGCATGCCACCAATAAACCTGTACTTTTGTGCTTGACTCAAGGACCTCTTCCTCTGAGTGTCTGGGCCAGCTGGCCTTATAACATCCTAAATGTCTTTAAAAATTGTTTTTAAAACATACATAAAAATTTTCATTTTAGCAGTTTCTGTGTACAGTTAAGTAGTATTACATATATTATTGTGAAACCAATCTCTGCAGTGTTTCTAGCTTGAAAACCAATGCTCTCTGCCAACTATATTAGTCAGGATTCTTTAGGAACATAAGTTATAGGATGAATCTATCTATCTATCTATCTATCTATCTATCTATCTATCTATCCATCCATCCATCATCCATCTATCTATCTATCTATCTATCTATCTATCTATCTATCCATCCATCTATCATCTATCTATCTATCTATCTATCTATCTATCTATCTATCTATCTATCTATCTATGATGATTTAAAAAAAATGACCCCCAAAGGGAGTGCCATTATTACATTATTAGGTGTGGCCTTATTGAAGAAAGTGCATCACTGTGGAGACAGGCTTTGAGATCTCTTTTGCTCAAGCTTCCTTCAGGAGTGTGACTGTCAATTGATTTATTTACTATCTTATATGCAAATATCATCTAGCAATACTTTGACTTCTTTTCCAGTTCATATCCCCGTGATCTCCTTTAGTTGTCTTATTGTTCTAGTTAAAAGTTAAAGTACTATATTGAATAAGTATGGAGAGTGTAGACAGCATTGTCTTGTCTTGTCCCTGATTTTAGTGGAATTACTCTAAGTTTCTCTCCATTTAATTTGATGTTGGCTATCTGCCTGCTGTATATTGCTTTTATTAAGTTCAAGTATGTCTCTTTCCCCTCTGATCTCTTCAAGACTATTTTCATGAAGGGGGTTGAGTCTTATCAAAGGCAAAATTAGATTTTTCAGCATCTCATGAGATGATTTTTTTCCCTTTCAGTCTGTTTATATGGTGGATGATCTTTTTGATGTGTTCTTAGATTAGGTTTCTAAGTATTTTGTTGCATATTTTTACATTGATGTTTATGAGTGAAACTGGTCTGTAACTCTTTTTGTTGAGTTTTTGGTTTGAGTATTAGGGTGACTGTGGCCTCATTAAATGAATTTGACAATTCTGTTTCATTTTGTGGAATTTGAGGAATTCTGGTATTATCTTTTCTTTGAAAGTCTGGTAGAATTATGCACTAAAACCCACCTGGCCCTGGGCTTTTTTTCTGGTTGGAAGACTTTTAATGACTGCTTCTATTTCCTTTGGAGTTATATGTCTATTTAAATTGTTTATCTGATCTTGATTTTACTTTGATAAGTGGTATCTATTGAGAAAATTGTCCATTTCTTTTTGATTTTCCAATTTTGTAGAGTACAGGTTTTTGAAGTATGAGGTTTGATGTGTGATTTAAGTTCTTAAAACAGTCCTTAGGGATGGAGTTAAAAAACAGTCCTTACTCTGAGTCTGGGAAGCATCTTTGGTTTGATCCAGCAGGAGCATGGGAAGGTCTTGATACAGGACACATCATTCACAAATGGTGCAAAGGAAGTATACAGATTTGGTACTGTGCATTTCAGGATGAGATACTTGCTCTCAGAGTGCAAACTATGACTTCAACAATGGTTGAAGCTCTAATAATGTATAGTTACAACTGACCTCCAGCATCATTTTACTTCTTTCTTCAATCTCCCCCTCCCTTCTCCCCTTCCTTCCCTATCTTTTGAGATAGTTTCATGTAGCCCAAGCTAGCCTCAAACTTATGTAGTTGATGATGACCTTGAGCTTCTGACCTTCCTATCTCTATTTCCAGTTTTCTAGAATTGCAGGCATGTGTGGTACATGGACTGGAATCCAGGGCTTTATGTATGCCATTCAAGTACTCTACCAACTCGGCTACATTTTTCTTAATGATAAAATAACTTTCCCCACATCATGAAGGACACCTACTTGGTAGATCCAATCTAAATAGATTCTTCCTCCTCTTCTAGTACCTGGTAATGGACGTGCAGATGATGGTTGGGGGGCACTACCATTATGAGATAGACCCCGAAGAGTACATTTTTGCTGTTCTGAACATCTATGTGGACATCATCAACCTTTTCATTTTCATTTTGGACCTGATTGGACGATAGCCGATGGCCAAGGCTGGCTTATGCTGAGAAGGAACGTGGGATGCCTGTGGAGTGTTGCCAGGCATAGGCACTCGGTGGTGACCACTCACAGTTCCTTCCATAGTTATTTGTTTATTCATTTATGTCAAAAGAAGTGAAGAATTCAGTAGATGGTTGCTGTTATACTTATTTCCCTTGTCATACGGTAAAACTTTCTTATTCATATGAAAACATTTCAGATTCCTATAAATTCAGAAAATGAGTATCCTAATTATATACTGACATACATTTAGAAGGTTTCCATTGCTTTGTTGAAGTTTTATAGGCAAGATTTAAAGCTGTAAATACTCCTACATAAATAAAGCTGATTGTAGAAAACCCCAAACATGCCCTTTGTCTTCATTTGGACATTCTAAGGGAGTATGTTAACATGTCATTTTTTTAACAATAGGACAAACAAAAATATTCTTGGTTTCTCCCACTTTCCACAGCTAGACTGGAGAAAATTCTTTCATCAAGTACGGAGAAAAGAAGCTCAGGGCAGAGTGTCATCTGCATGCCACCAATAAACCTGTACTTTTGTGCTTGACTCAAGGACCTCTTCCTCTGAGTGTCTGGGCCAGCTGGCCTTATAACATCCTAAATGTCTTTAAAAATTGTTTTTAAAACATACATAAAAATTTTCATTTTAGCAGTTTCTGTGTACAGTTAAGTAGTATTACATATATTATTGTGAAACCAATCTCTGCAGTGTTTCTAGCTTGAAAACCAATGCTCTCTGCCAACTATATTAGTCAGGATTCTTTAGGAACATAAGTTATAGGATGAATCTATCTATCTATCTATCTATCTATCTATCTATCTATCTATCCATCCATCCATCATCCATCTATCTATCTATCTATCTATCTATCTATCTATCTATCTATCTATCTATCCATCCATCCATCTATCATCTATCTATCTATCTATCTATCTATCTATCTATCTATCTATCTATGATGATTTAAAAAAAATGACCCCCAAAGGGAGTGCCATTATTACATTATTAGGTGTGGCCTTATTGAAGAAAGTGCATCACTGTGGAGACAGGCTTTGAGATCTCTTTTGCTCAAGCTTCCTTCAGGAGTGTGACTGTCAATTGATTTATTTACTATCTTATATGCAAATATCATCTAGCAATACTTTGACTTCTTTTCCAGTTCATATCCCCGTGATCTCCTTTAGTTGTCTTATTGTTCTAGTTAAAAGTTAAAGTACTATATTGAATAAGTATGGAGAGTGTAGACAGCATTGTCTTGTCTTGTCCCTGATTTTAGTGGAATTACTCTAAGTTTCTCTCCATTTAATTTGATGTTGGCTATCTGCCTGCTGTATATTGCTTTTATTAAGTTCAAGTATGTCTCTTTCCCCTCTGATCTCTTCAAGACTATTTTCATGAAGGGGGTTGAGTCTTATCAAAGGCAAAATTAGATTTTTCAGCATCTCATGAGATGATTTTTTTCCCTTTCAGTCTGTTTATATGGTGGATGATCTTTTTGATGTGTTCTTAGATTAGGTTTCTAAGTATTTTGTTGCATATTTTTACATTGATGTTTATGAGTGAAACTGGTCTGTAACTCTTTTTGTTGAGTTTTTGGTTTGAGTATTAGGGTGACTGTGGCCTCATTAAATGAATTTGACAATTCTGTTTCATTTTGTGGAATTTGAGGAATTCTGGTATTATCTTTTCTTTGAAAGTCTGGTAGAATTATGCACTAAAACCCACCTGGCCCTGGGCTTTTTTTCTGGTTGGAAGACTTTTAATGACTGCTTCTATTTCCTTTGGAGTTATATGTCTATTTAAATTGTTTATCTGATCTTGATTTTACTTTGATAAGTGGTATCTATTGAGAAAATTGTCCATTTCTTTTTGATTTTCCAATTTTGTAGAGTACAGGTTTTTGAAGTATGAGGTTTGATGTGTGATTTAAGTTCTTAAAACAGTCCTTAGGGATGGAGTTAAAAAACAGTCCTTACTCTGAGTCTGGGAAGCATCTTTGGTTTGATCCAGCAGGAGCATGGGAAGGTCTTGATACAGGACACATCATTCACAAATGGTGCAAAGGAAGTATACAGATTTGGTACTGTGCATTTCAGGATGAGATACTTGCTCTCAGAGTGCAAACTATGACTTCAACAATGGTTGAAGCTCTAATAATGTATAGTTACAACTGACCTCCAGCATCATTTTACTTCTTTCTTCAATCTCCCCCTCCCTTCTCCCCTTCCTTCCCTATCTTTTGAGATAGTTTCATGTAGCCCAAGCTAGCCTCAAACTTATGTAGTTGATGATGACCTTGAGCTTCTGACCTTCCTATCTCTATTTCCAGTTTTCTAGAATTGCAGGCATGTGTGGTACATGGACTGGAATCCAGGGCTTTATGTATGCCATTCAAGTACTCTACCAACTCGGCTACATTTTTCTTAATGATAAAATAACTTTCCCCACATCATGAAGGACACCTACTTGGTAGATCCAATCTAAATAGATTCTTCCTCCTCTTCTAGTACCTGGTAATGGACGTGCAGATGATGGTTGGGGGGCACTACCATTATGAGATAGACCCCGAAGAGTACATTTTTGCTGTTCTGAACATCTATGTGGACATCATCAACCTTTTCATTTTCATTTTGGACCTGATTGGACGATAGCCGATGGCCAAGGCTGGCTTATGCTGAGAAGGAACGTGGGATGCCTGTGGAGTGTTGCCAGGCACAGGCACTCGGTGGTGACCACTCACAGTTCCTTCCATAGTTATTTGTTTATTCATTTATGTCAAAAGAAGTGAAGAATTCAGTAGATGGTTGCTGTTATACTTATTTCCCTTGTCATACGGTAAAACTTTCTTATTCATATGAAAACATTTCAGATTCCTATAAATTCAGAAAATGAGTATCCTAATTATATACTGACATACATTTAGAAGGTTTCCATTGCTTTGTTGAAGTTTTATAGGCAAGATTTAAAGCTGTAAATACTCCTACATAAATAAAGCTGATTGTAGAAAACCCCAAACATGCCCTTTGTCTTCATTTGGACATTCTAAGGGAGTATGTTAGCATGTCATTTTTTTAACAATAGGACAAACAAAAATATTCTTGGTTTCTCCCACTTTCCACAGCTAGACTGGAGAAAATTCTTTCATCAAGTACGGAGAAAAGAAGCTCAGGGCAGAGTGTCCTCTGCATGCCACCAATAAACCTGTACCTTTGTGCTTGACTCAAGGACCTCTTCTTCTGAGTGTCTGGGCCAGCTGGCCTTATAACATCCTAAATGTCTTTTAAAGTTGTTTTTAAAACATACATAAAAATTTTCATTTTAGCAGTTTCTGTGTACAGTTAAGTAGTATTACATATATTATTGTGAAACCAATCTCTGCAGTGTTTCTAGCTTGAAAACCAATGCTCTCTGCCAACTATATTAGTCAGGATTCTTTAGGAACATAAGTTATAGGATGAATCTATCTAATCTATCTATCTGTCTGTCTGTCTGTCTGTCTATCTATCTATCTATGATGATTTAAAAAAAATGACCCCCAAAGGGAGTGCCATTATTACATTATTAGGTGTGGCCTTATTGAAGAAAGTGCATCACTGTGGAGACAGGCTTTGAGATCTCTTTTGCTCAAGCTTCCTTCATGAGTGTGACTGTCAATTGACTTCCTTTTGCCTGAAAGATGTATCACTTTCCGCTCCAGCACCATGTCTGCCTGCACAATGTCATGCTCCCCATCATGATGATAATGGACTGAACCTCTTGAAACTGTAAGTGAGCCACCTCAATTAAATGTTTTCTTTATAAGAGCTGCTGTGGCCATGGTGTCTCTTCACAGCAATAGTTACCCTAATAGAGTTCTCTATCTGAATAGCTTATAAACTGTTATCCAGCTAGTCCAATAATGGTTATCTCCCAATAGAAGATTCAGATAGTAGTTGTTCATTCCACAAGGCTTGATGCCTCAGCTTGTCTTCAGCATATGTCAGAATCCCAAAGGAGTGGTCTCCAACGCCAACAAAGGAATGGACTTGCTAGTGAAAGCAATCAGGCAAAGAGTGAAAGCTTCCTTCTTTCATGTCCTTTATATAATCTGCTAGCAGAAAGTATGGCCTAGATTAAAGGTATCTCTTCCCACCTCAAAAGATCTAGATTAAAAGTGGGTGTTCTTACTTCAAATGATTTAATTCAGAAAATAATCCCTCACAGGCATGCCTAGCCATATGACCTTTAGTTAATTCCGGATAAAGTCAAGTTGACAACCAAGAACAGACATCACAAGTCCACTCCTTATCAACTTGACACACTGTAGTAATATGGGGCGGCGGCTGGGCTGCGTCCCCAAAACCCCAGCCGCCTGCCTTGCCCGGCTAGCTTATGCCCCAAATAATTACACGGACACTGTATTCTTTTAACCACTGCTCTGGCCCATTTCTAATCATCTGTGTAGCGCCCCTAGGTGCGCTTACCGGGAAGATTCTAGCCTAAGTCCATCCTGGGTTGGAGCTTCATAGCGTGCGTCTTCCCTGGAGCAGGTAGCATGGCGTCTCTCTGAAGGCGTCTGCTCCGGAGAGGAGAGCTGTGGAGTCTGACCTCACTTCCTCTTCCTCCCGGCATTCTGTTCTGTTTACTCCACCCACCTAAGGGTGGGCCTATCCAATGGGCCTAGCAGTTTCTTTATTGCTTAGCCAAAGGAATCAACAAATTGATATATGACACTCCCACATCAACACACAACCATGTCTCCTTATGTCAAGCTCAATTTCCAAATAAAAGCAATAACTAGGTTATAATTGCACCTAACATGATATAACTAACCCTTGAATAATTACAAATGCATTATATATTTAACTAGGCCATAATTATGCCTAACATGATTTAGCTACAGCCAAAAATGTTTTAGAATAGGTAATAATATCCCTTGAGGGAATATTCTTTTGATATCTCAAAACTTAACCACAGACAGTCTCTTACTTGATGTTATACCACATGATAAAGAAACCGAGGAAAGAAAATACAAATATCTGTAAAAGCACATTCTTAACAAAATACAATAAAACACTGATGTCAATTATAATTCTTGTGTCTGCTACCGGTCTCTAGGCCTTAGCGGGTATTTTGGTATTTATAACCTTCCTCTACTACCCGTTCAGGATTTTCTCCACCCTCAGCAAGGACTTCTTCAGGTCTTGGCTCTTTTCTGGAAGGAATGACCCACTGCCTTCATTCCAGAAGGCCTGTGCCCTTTGTCGTCTTTCCTGGATTAGGCTGTTGTAGTTCATAGTTTCCCATTGACCATAATCACAAGACATGATAGTTCCAAGATCTAGAGGATCTGCTGGACTCCAGACGTAATCTTTCTAACCTCCAGTGTAGAGAAGTGATCCAATTTTCCCTTGAAAAAAAATATGGATCAATCATCCCTCCTAACACATTTCTTTCTTAGCCTGTTGACTTGAGAGCATCAGAAGCCCAAAGTGACCAGAGGAAGTCTGAGTTCAACAGAATATTTGTTGTGGCTCCTGGCAGTAGCACCCCTTCCCCTGTAGGCCAGCAGAACTCAGTATCACAAGAAGCAACATTTTTTTCTAGTGGGTCATTAGGGGTAACAGTGAGTGCATTCCACCTCTTGATTCCTGAATCCATGGATCTACCTATGGGAAAAACCATACCACATATTGGATATTGATTCAAAGCATGCACCACCCTCTGGAGAACTTCCCATCCTCCAGGCTGCTGCCAGTTGTAACTGTTGATGTTGTAACTGTGTCTTCAAAAGACCATTTAATCTATCGGGCTTGCTGTTTCAGTGGATTTTACGATCATGGGCCCACTGTTGCACTTCTCTGGCTGTAAAGTGAGGTCTTTGGTCAGAAGCTATAGTGGTATTTTGTGTTTTAATAAATATAGCTTGTCTGAGCATCAGCGGGCAAAGCAGCCATACTAGTCAGCCATATTGGCCAAGGAATGGTGGCAAATACCTTTAATCCCAGGACTCCAAATCCCAAAGGTCTCTTCTGTAGTTCACCTATAGAGGCCCGAAAAAGGCTCCAAACAGCATGTCTTTCTGCTACTGATACCTCAGGAACCATTAGGTCTGCTGGATCCAAGTAGTAGAGAGGATCCGTACTTACTTACTGGGCCAATGTTACCTGATAGGGGCTGGTCAAGGAATTAAACCTCAGACTCAGGATGGAGAGGCCCCAGCAAGGCTAAGACTATAACAGTTTTTACGAAAGCAATCAGACTTTTTATACCCTTATCAGAAACAGAATATAGTGGTAACTGCCAGGATCAATATAGCTGTAGTTGCCAAGGTAAAATGACATTTGCAAACTATACAGGGTATACCCACGATTAATATCTAAGATCAACTTTCTATCAAGTTTCCATGGTTTCTTAACTTCTAAAGGAACATACAGAGAAAGACAAAGTGGCCTGAATGCTTCACTGCCTGAGGGGGTGCCTTGGTTTCTCAGGAACTGAAAGGCACATAGTGCCCCAGCAGTCACAGACTCTACCCTGATTCATGCCTCTCCATTGTTTCCTGCAGTAGGATCTGTTGAAGATCCTTCTGTTGTTCCAGCCCCGACTCAAAGCGAGCAGCTTTCCTAGACACTTGGGTCTATGCGTAGGAGTGACACATCTAATTGAGGACTGTGCTGTCTCCAGAATCCAAATGGCCCCACTAAAGGCTGTGTTTGCTTGTTGGTGGGAAGGGCAGATTCACCTCTGCCTGCCCCACACCACTGGATTCCTAAGAATTTCACTGAGGTAGACAACCTTGAATTTTGGTTGGATTTATTTCCCATCCTCTGATGGACATATATGTTACCAAGTCCAAAGTGGTTATCTCCTGTTCACTGGGTCCAAACAACATCATATCAATATGGTGCATCAATGTGGTGTTTTTGTGAAACAGACAGACAATCAAGATTCCTTTGAAAAAATTTTTTGACACAGATCTGGTGTTTATATATCCTTCAGGTAAAATTGTAAAGATATACTGGAAGTCTTGCCAACTGAAAGCAAATTGCTTCTGGCGGTCCTGATGGATAGTTATCGAGAAAAGGTCATTTGCCAAATCAATAGCTACATACACATGCCAGTAGATATGTTAATTTGCTTAAGTAAGGACACCACATCTGGTGCTGCAGCTGCAATTGGAGTCACTACATGACTGAGTTGATAGTCAAGTGTCCGTATCCATGATCCATCCATTTTTGCACTGGCCAGGTAAGAGAGTTAAAGGGAGATGTGGTTTAGCAGACAATGAAGGATTAATTTCCTCAGTCAAAGGTGGAAAAGGCAGTATTTCAGGGGTTGGAGAGACGTGAGATAAACCCTTGAGAATCTGAGGGCTCAAAGTTCTCAGCCTCAATGGGGTTCTCCACATATCTCCACCCCAAGTTACAGGATCTCATTTGTTAACAACTAATGCCCTTAATTTAAACTCTGAGACCCTCGCATAATGAGACTTGAATTTTTGCTGTAATTCAGTCAGTCTTATAAGGAGGCCTTTGCTTTGATTTTCTGAAACTTGAGCCCTGTGGCAGAGAAGAATTTTTTCCTGGGCACAATTCTCAGGGTGGGTGAATCAGGATAAATTTGTAAAATAGTCCAATAATTTATGACTACAGGAAGGAGAAAAGCAGTAGGCACAGGCATACTGGACTGTGATATTGTTGTTTCTTGGCTTTCAAGGCATGGTAGGCAGCAGGCATTCATGTGGTGCATATAATACAGGCAGGCAAAACACTATACATACAAATTAAAAACTAAAAAAAAAAAACTAGAAACAACAAAAATGAGTACACTTCCACTTGGCATTCCAATGTGGATAAGGGAAACTTCACAAGCTTCATTCTTAGATGAAGAGCTACAGGCAATTAGTGGTTGCTAAGGGAGGGAGACTCAAGTCTTCTCCATGAATGAGCTCCCAAAAGTTCATCCAATCCCAAGCAATCAGCCCTAAACATATCAACAAGTAACACTAAATGGACTCAGCGGCTGTACATGTGAGTACATATGTTTAATAATAATAAAGTTAGAGATCATGAATTTGAAAAAGAATGGGGAGCACATGGGAGGAGTTGGAGAGGGTGGGAAAGAAATGACACAAATTGGGTACCTATAAAATTTTCAAAAATTAAAAAAGTGTATTTACAGGCAACATCTGGCAGAGGGCGATGTTGGACCGGGAAAAGACCTGTGGTTCTGACTCAACCAGTCAAAGGCAGTGCGTTCCTCTTCACGGCTGGGGTTTCTACAGGGTTCCACTATATTTGTTTCAGCTGGACCACCAGAAAGGGGACTATGGGGACTGGCAGAGCAACAATTTATATGTGTCATTGTTCCTTTTTTGTATGTGGAGGCCTCTGACTGGGGCATGCCAATGACCGTTGTGAAACTGATGGTATAGGATAATACAGTTCTATATACATTCAGATCTGGAGGCTACATTACACTGGATTACCCTCAGGCCCTCCCCCTCTTCCAGACCATTAGCTTCCCCTCCCATTACTGAACATGCTCCAAAACCATATCCATTTCAGGAGCTGAGGAGATCTGTCAGCTATGAGTAGCAGAAGAGTTAGCACTCATCCTGGGAGGGGAAGAGTCTAGTTGCAGGGAGTGGGCAAGTCAGTCCAATGGTCTGTAGCCCTTGCTCCAGACTGCAAACTACTCTGTGGCTATGACCTCAGCATGCAGAGAACCTGGGCCCTGAAGCTTCCTGCCCTGGAAACGGCTGTCAGACTCTGACACCTTCTCTGCCCTTTGCACCCAGCACAATGTTCCTTGCCTCTAAGTTAGCATTTGGCTGTGCTTGCTCTAAACCCTTAGACAGAGCTTTATGTTTGCTCTTGCATTTGAAAAATGCACCTACTACCTATTGCTCAAACAAAAGTTCTTTCAGTGTTTTTAAGTCCACTATGAAAAGCTCTCAGAAATCAAGGTTCTGATTTTGGGTATGATTTACTTGATGTTCAATTATTCTATGACCCAACAGCCAGGGCCACACTGCCTTTCAGCTAGAGACACAAAACTGCTGCGTGCCATAAAAAACGTCCCTTTTGCTGCCTGCCTATTTGCCATCTGTTTACTAATTTCAGTCCTTCCTCTAGGGCTAATCCTCTAGCAAGTGTTCTCAACCTTCCTAATTCTGCGACACTGTCAGTTCTGGGTAGTCCTCTGTGGATGTCTCTGCATGTGGGTAGATAGAGGAGCGGTCTCCAGTTCCTAAGACCATCAGAAATAAGTGTTTTCTCATGGTCTTAGGTGACCACTGTAAAAGGGTCATTCAACCCTGGGGTCGTGACCCACAGCTTGAATGCCACTGCTCTGAACTTCATTACCAGGTAGAACCTTGGAACCCCACAGGTTCCCTTCATTCCTCACCTCAACCCTATCACTCAGGCGCGAACTTTCTCTACTATACCCCAGGACTCGTAAACTTCCATGGTTACATTCTTTTGACTCAGTTTCCTTTCCAGACAATCTTCAGCATCCTGTTGTCCCTGTCAAAACTTCTGGTCTAGGACTTCATTTTGTCCTTACAAGCTAGTTACACTGTCCCCCTCTCAGGCATGCTGGCAAAGACAGGAGATTGGGGTCAGAGGCAAAGAGCTCACCTTGAAGGTGCAGAAGGCAGCTTTGCATCAGTCCTCCATACGTCTAGTCCCACAGGGAGAAACACAGGAGCCTGGATGGTACCAGGCATGAGTGTGCTTCTGTTGCATTTGAAAAATCCTCAGCATGAGGAATGTACTACACTTAGAGCAGACAGTTTGGGCTATTCTCGAGTCTGAAGGGTACTAGTTAGACAAACAGAGAGAGAGTGCAAATTGTTCTTAGGCCTACGGTCACAGAGTAGCTACCAGCGTGCACCTCCCTCCCATGGTCCCCACCTCCTGGATGAGGGACAGTGTGACCTGTAGCTGACAGACCTCCTCGGCTCCTGTGACAGATATGTTTTAGGAGCATTTTCTGTAATGGGTAAGGGAAGCTAAAGGTCCCGAGGGAGTGGTTCCTGTTTGCAATTCAGTGTAATCTCTCCAGATCTGAATGGATAAAGGAACTGTTTCACAATGGCCTTAAATACACAGCAGATGAACAGGTATACAAGGGTTCCAGAATGAGTTTCTTCCAGCTATTTTCTTCATGCTATTCTGTTTACTTGTGTGTCTCTTAACCTGTTTATAAGCTGATGTCTCATGAAGAGTAGGCCCTTGCAGAAGAAGCACCCAGGGAAACAAGGGACTAGGAGATGTAGAAAGCCTGACTAAGAAGCTTCAAAGACTGAAGAATAATTCCTCCAGAACTTTGGGCCACCATTCAGTTTGTCAACTATTTCAATTATAAGCAGACTTCAGTGAATACCATAAGAGCCATGTTCTTTACTAACTGTTGTAGGGCTCAACGCCCAATACCGAAGAAAAAGAGAAGACAAACAAAATGAAAAACTGCCTGCTTCTAAAATAATAACATGCCTGCTTCTAAAATAACAACTGTCACAAAAAGCAGTCTAGGTGAGAGCCACTTTTATCTTTCTAGAAACCTTATCCACGGGCTCTGATGATGTTATAGGAACCAACAAGGCAACAGTAGCTAAAGAGAGGATGCCACAATTATGGCCCAGTGCTATGCTGAGGTGAGGGAAGGCTCTAAGAACTGAGCAAAGGGACAGCCTTTCCCTATGCAATTATGTCAGCTCCACCCCCACTGGTCCCAATTCCTACCATGGTTTAACGTTAGGTTCCAAAGTTTTACGCTTTGGAGACTAACCATAACAATTTAAAAATAACTGAACTTCAGTAAGCCTCAGGTTTTAATGCCTAAGAGGTCAGGCAACAGGTTATCTAGGACTGAAAAAATAAAGATGAGACTAGTTGTTGTGGAATATTATTTAAGATGTGTTACATTTGTTTATGCTGTGGAACATTTGTTTAATGATGCCAAGATGCCCTGCATTCTTTTATGTAAATTTGTTTAACTCTGTGAAGCTGTGTTACTTTGCCTGTCTAAAACACCTGATTGGTCTAATGAAGAGCTGAATAGCCAATAGCAAGGCAGGAGAAAGGATAGGCAGAGCTGGCAGGCAGAGAGAATAAAAGAGGAGAAATCTGGGGACAGGGAGACCAAGGAGCAAGAAAAGAAGGGGTCAGTCAACCCACCACATAGCCATACATGAAATACTAAGGAGAGAAAAGTCACATAGAGAGAGGCAAAAGGTAGACAGGATAATTTACAAAAACCTGGCTAGAAACAAGCCAAGCTAAGGCTGGGGCATTTATAAACAAGAATAAGTATCTGTGTAATTTATTTGGAAGCTAGGTGGCAGGGCCCCCAGAGAGCAAAGAGTCAAAAGAGTAAAACAAAGAACTACAAGTAGTGGCTACAAAAGATACCTTGAAGGAAGGACTTAGCATGTGAACTCTGGAGGTATTTTCAGAGCCACACAATGAAAGGCATACACAAAAGGCACGACGCTAAGGTACTCAGGTGCATCTAGTGGCCTGGAACTGATGCACATACCCTGAAGGTGGGAAACCAAGGGCTGTGTTCACTGGAAGCCAGAGAACAAGGCGGTGAGAGGCATGACCTTCTATTTACAAGGCATACATTTTTTCCTCCCAATTTCACAAAACAGAAATTGAAGTTCTATATTGCCCTTCCTCTTCTTCTATTACATTTTAAGGAAATGACATTTTTCCTCACAAAGCTAGAGAAATGAAAATGAGCACTAAATTCATAATTTTAATGTAGTATCATATAGTGAATTTAAATTTATCTTTGGGGTGCACAATGTTCAACAAATGGGCTACTGTAAAAAATATTAGGCACTAATCAATTAAGTGGCAGAACCAAATTAATACCATCATTCTGGAGGGTATTTAACATAAAGCAAACTTTACTTCCTAATTAGTTTAAAATGAAGTTTATGATTTAGTGAGACAAAATGGAAATAGTTTAAGTAATAAATGTTTAATCAAAGAATTTTACATATTATTAACAGCATTCATTTGGCCAAACATCTACAGGTCTGTAGAATCCTACTGTATATAAAGTGGGAATGTATCAAGTATAGACTATGAAAGTGCAAATAACAAGTCAAGGTTAGATTAACTTTTTTTTTTACATTATAAAATTAAAGTTGTTTACAAAATAGGCTTTGCCAAACTTTATTACTGAATTGGAAAGTCAATGACTGTGCCGTTTTTAAAATATGTACCAAGGAAGTATAAACCGGAAAATAATAGTTTTACACCCAGGAAACCAGTACATCATGACAGGCACTGCACAGGGCACGGGGACAGAGGTCCCTCCTCTCCTCACTGCGGCTGTGCGAGATGTCTCTAGGGATACAAGTGCTTTCTACTGGAAAAGTTACACCCTGGTCTAGAAACTTTATGGTGTTCATATTTTTAATCCAAATTAAAAATTCTTTAAGACCATTTCAGTTTAACATACAGTAATACACTGTAGACAAAGTTTGCATTTGCCCCACTAACTTTAAAGGGACTCATATCAATGCTGTGATAACTGGAGAAATAAAAACTATTAGGAACTCTTGATATCCATGAATAATTACCAGTCAATACTCAGGTACAATGTTTTGGCCATCTGAAATCAAAGTACATGAATATTTCAAAAGCAAGGTTTGAAAAAGAGGTAATAAGAACAATAATTATGGACATCAGTATGAAAGACAATCTTCTACCTGGCCTAGGACTTACCTATACAAACTCAGTATAGAAATTTTGGTTTCTGGTAACAATGGCAAAGCACTACATGGAGTGCTCCTTGTATCTATTTTGCTTATGTTATGCTAGCTTTAATAATAATAAGTAAAAGAGCCATTCCAACAGTTTACTCTAGTATTAATGACACGCTGTACCACTGTATCTTAACTAGAACTAAGACCAGTATTTCTTCACAGTAGGACACTGGTAACTAGGAGGTTGGGTTGTCAATACTAAACAGTGATCACACAGCAGATGAGTTCTGCACAAGAGAACAGACACAGCAGCATTTGCTATCTAGGCAAACAAATTGAACACTTAGTTGTCATAGTTACTGTAAAGGCAAGGCCATGGGTGGTTTCATGGAGGTCTTTGCAATTCATAGCATAGTTACTTCAGAAGAGACATTGAAATTTGAATTACTGACTTACTTAACTGGCAACTACCCATTTAGGTTAGGCAAAGGCACGGTAACATGTTGTGTAGGATGTTGTATTGAATTTTTTAATAACTATGGGATTTACTGTAACTCAGGAAAACTCCAGTTTTTCTATGTTATAAAACGCCATTAAAAGTAACTGCACCCATTAGTAATTAGAATGCACTGTAAGATTGTGAAAAGAAACAACTATGATTGCACTTCCAATAAAGTGTCTCTTAAATACAGCACCGCTGTTGCTAATCAACTGTATTTTAATATTAAAATAAACTGTTTTAACAGCAGCATTAGCTTTAGTTTACTTAAGCTACAGGCTACATTTATTTAAATGCAGTCTCCATGGCAACAAAAGCCCATTAAATTCTGGAACATCATCGCTACCGAGTGGCACCTTTTACTCCCCGACAACGCTGACACTGCCCTGGAGCATACTAGGATGCTGCACACCTGAACATCTTGTTAGTCAGCGCCCGAGTCAGAGTTTGGCACAATTGGACGGTGAATAGACATGAGAAGGAATCTTTGATCCATGTGGGAAAAAAAAAAAGTCACACTGTGGTAGACAGGTACTAGAAGCAACACAGACACCACAGCTCACACTGCTGGGACAACAAGGGACATAGACATAGACACTGAGGACACACACTCAGTCCAGCTTTTAAAATGAAGAAAACGTCTCACTGTTTTAAAAAAGAGGAAAGCCATCAGAGGATTAAGGAGTAAGCTTTTGATATAAGTGGTCAACTTAATACTGCCAACCCCAGGCTAGACAGAGCACTGCATTCTCTGAGAATGTGGATGTCAACCCATTATTCCACTGTGTTCTCTCCTGCTCTTCTTTTGTCACGGAAAAAGGGACAAACACAAAAGAAAATCCCCTGTAAGGTTAAAATCGACACTGGAGCTATCATCCGAGGGAACACCTTTGCATTCAATCCTAACATCAGTGGTTTATAACTGAGTTCAAACTGAGTGGATCAAAGTCTCTATAAAGCAAACTCCAGCTAACATACTCCCTGTACTGCGATTCACCTGGAGAGCGAACATGTGCCACTCATACTAAATGTACTTGCTCGAGCCAGTCACTTGAGGTTTGAGGGGTTTGACTGGCAGCATCTGACAGATCCCCTCTGCTGACTGCCTCATTGCTACCGTCACCAACTTGAGACAACTCCTCCCCGGCCAGAATATTCTCTTCCCGAGGTTTTTCTTCCCTCTGGGTTCTTTCGCCTTCATGGACACCAACAATTTTGGACACTGAGTCTTCTGGAGGCACCAGTCTCACATCCCTCGTACCTTCTGACCCAGCTCCAACACAGGGAAGCTGAGGCTCTGCACTCATTTCCGTGGCTGTTGCTGGAGGAATCAGGGCGATACTCTGAGGGTTCATGTCATGAAACCAAGCCATAATATTGCCAAGAAGATTGTCACTGGCACTGGGGTCCTGGCCAGCTGAGTCAAGGTCACTGGAAGAGGGACAAAAATCACTTCTCGGTTCACTGAGAGGTCGTGAACTCAAAGTGTCAGTTGAAAATGGGTCACTGTCTGCTCCTAGTCTCATGAGGCTGTCACCAAGTTCCAGTAGCTCAGAGCTACTTAGTGCAGCCCGAGGACTATCTGTGCTCCTGGGTACAGAGTCTAGCCGCGAAGGTAAAGAAGTGCCTATGGCTCCCAGGGATGCTTCGTTATTAAGGAAGTCTCTGGTTTCATCATCGATGGCCAGTCCAGACTCTTGCAGTGACAACTGTATAGCAAGAAGTATATTGGGGTCATCTTCATCTAAGGAACTCAGAGCCTGAGGCAATGAAAAATAAAGTCACATTAAAATTTGACTAAAGGAAACATTACTTAACCTAATCACACTTACCAGTTTCCTTTCTCAGATAATTCTAATTCTACAAGTTACTTTACATATTTACATCTTACCATTTTCTCCTTGCCTTTGATAAAAGGGAAAATATACCTAACATAAACCTGAAATACAAGAAGACTTTTTATGCTTTATCATTAAAACAAAACTACCATATTAGGAAGAAAGAGGAAACCAGTAAAAGTAAACCCCCAAAACCACTTAACGGAGAAGGAACAAAGCATGGTGCCACACCACCAGCAAGGTTACCTGCAGAGAGTCCTGGTTTCCAGAGCGACTGGCAGGGCTGTAGTCTCGAAGGGAAGAGCTATGCAGCACACTCATGGATGCAGAGCTTACCACGGATGCACCAGGCCTGAGGCTGCCGCCACCTTCTGGCATATCTGCTTCAAAGTAATAATGTGAAAACTCAGGCTCACATTCATATCCACTTCATTTCCTGCCCTTTTTAGCAGGTCTGACTGTAAACAATAACAGGTATCTAGTGTGATCACTGCAAATCTGTGAGCATTTTTTAGACTCTTGCTTGCAATCTATGACTTTCATTAATGCAGGTTCTACTGTTTACTCCTTTTTCCTGAGTTACAATGAATTTCAGTATTTTTATCTTCAGATTTCATAAAATTAAACAGTTCTGGAATCACAATAGCCTCAAGAACCAATCGGTAGTTCAACTGATTCTGTTATTACAGTCTATGATGTGGGAGGTGATGTATGCTGTGAATATATTTATTGTCATTTAGTTAATAAAGAAGCTGCTTCCGGCCAATGCTTAACAGAGTAAAGCCAGGCTAGAAGATATATATATATATATATAATATATATATAATATAATATAAGGGTTAGGGTATATATATTATATATATATACAAAGTAGGCAGAGTCAGGGAGGAGCTATGAAGCTGCTGCAGGAGACAGATGCCAAACGTCGGATGGAACCTTACTGTAGGTAGGCCACAAGCACATGTCAATACACAGATTAATAGAAATGGGTTAGTTTAGGATATAAGCTAGAATTAGGCTTAAGCTATTGGCCAAACAGTATTGCAATTAATATAGTTTTTCTGTGTTTATTTCATGCCTGGGCAGCCGGGAAATGAATGAAAAGTCTCTGAAAACAGATTGGCGTGCCAACCGTGTGCCAGCTAAATTCACATAAAACCTGAGAGAGCTTATAAAAAAATTCTAAACACACAAAAAAACCAAAGTTTAGCTGCATTTTTTTTTCTCGGATGGGCTCTGTTCACTGGTGGCAAGCAGGGGCACAGTGGCTCATTTAAGAGAGGTCTTCCTGATTTATCATTAGCAGCTAACAAGAAAACAAAAACACATCACACAGCCCCTTTAAAAAGGCTTCCTGGTTCATGCTAGTTGAATGAATAGCTCTGGCCCTTTCAGGAGACCGAGCACTTAAATGGGGTCTGTGACCAGTGTGTTACAAATTGCTTAATGTTGACACAGACCTGCTACAACTCTGGAGCTGGGGCAATGTGCATGACTCTCACCACCATGTTGGACTGGGTGGAGCCAACAGGCAGTGCTGTGGAGGGGGTCCTGGCCATGCCTGCCATTTAAAAACTAAATACAGATACACACGCAATAAAGACAAATTCAGATAGAAAAGATCTCTAAATGGGTCACAGTGTTGGATAAATGTATGTAGGCTTGAGAGAGAGAGAGGAAAAAGAGTGTAGACAGTTGTAATATAAAAGAGTACAAACAGTCTTGGATTAAAGGCATAAATATTAAACTTGTAGAAAAAGTAATACAGTAAGAAAAATAAGCTATATTAAAATGGAATATACACAGAGAATCTGGATTATGTATATTTGAGTAAAGTACAGAGTGACATTTCATTATATGTGCTGCTAAGCTAAACCAACATATATATTTTAAAGGTATCCTGACTTCAAAATTTAGGGCTAAGGATATGTTGCTTTGGAAAAGAGGTTCTACTTTTGTTTCTACAGAGGATGAGAACCTGTAGGTTTGATCAAAGAAGACCCCTGAAACAATGGCCTAGATGATCCAACATTCATGTTGGCTTTAGGACTGCTAAGATGGACCTACCACACAGGATATCCCATGACAGACCTGATTAATAGCACCACCTCCCAATCAGCAGGAAGTAGTCTAGACAACAATCCTAAATTCCCTAAGTGATTGTTTATGTTTATTTACATTTAAAGGGGGATATGCTATTAGATTGAATAATTTGCGTTGGTATGGATCATGGTCTGCTGATACAAATTTTAGGTCAATTTTGTTATATGTATATTTCTGCTCTTGATTAAGGTATTGTGTTTGTGCAGCTCATTTAAAAATATAATATATAATTAAGAAATACATTATTATTAATAAATAATCATCTATAATAGTCAAGCTTGAAGTCATGTTAGTTAGGTTTTCTAGATATTTAGAGATATATTTAGGTTAGATAGATAATCTTCAAACCTTTCAAAGACCTAAGAAATATGACATTTAAAATGTTTTATGAACTTAAGACTTTTCATGATAATGAGACACATCTGCTTCTGGCAGCACCAATCTACTTCAAGAGGATGATGGTCATTGAAGAGGCTCCTGATGGAGTTTGTTAGATGTTTGGGCAAGAAACTGCTCTTGCCTGGACTGCTTGATGTTATACTGTATAAACTGGACATGCAGGACCCACAGAAAAATGACTGCTGAACTTGCCTAAAAGTGAGACCGTCCTTCGGGGTTCCTGCTTCATGAAAGAGTCTGCCAGACATTCTGCAGGATACAGAAGAAAGCAACTGATGAACTTTGCCAATAGAAGGCATAAGAGATCTTCCAATTTCCTGCTTCATGTAAAAGTCTGCTGGATACTATGGGCTGAAGATGGGTGCCCCAATGTTACAAAAGAACTTTGGGTGACTGTCCAGGCAGTGAGATGTCTCTGTCATTTCTAGAGTTTTGGAAGTTGCTTACAACGCACTTCCTGTTAACTTAGGTAATATTATATCCTTCTGGGGTCTTTGATGGAGTTGAAGAATAAATAGTTCTAGTTAGTTTTCCTTAGTTATAATAAAAGATAGATTAGATATAAAACTTTAGACTCACAAAGATAAGATAGATGATAGATTATTTTTCTTAATTTACCAAATGCAAATGGACTAAATATTGTAACTAATTCTTGGTTGATAACAGTTTTGCTGTATCTAATGATGTATTAAAGTTAAAACTTTCCTTTTAATTTAGACAGAAAAGGGGAGGTGATGTATGCTGTGAATGTTTTATTGTCACTGGTAAATAAAGAAGCTGCTTTCGGCCAATGGCTTAACAGAGTAAAGCCAGACTGGAAGAGAGAAATATATAGAGAGAGTAGGCAGAGTCAGGGAGAATTTAGATGCTGCAAGAGACAGATAATGAACACCAAATGGAACCTTACTCGTAGGCCACAATCATGTGGAGATACACAGATTAATAGAGATGGGTTAATTTAAGATGTAAGAGCTAGCTAGAAATATGCATAAGCTAATAGGTCAAGCAATGTTGTAATAATCCAGTTTGTGTGTGTGGTTATTTCGGGTCTAGGTGGCTGGGAATCAAACGAGCAGCCTCTGTTTACAAGTCTAGGTATGTTTAATGAATATTTTTAAGAATGCTTCTGGGAACACAATCCCTTGAGAAATTTGAATCTTTTATTCATTGTTTCCTAATCTGGTAGGATGCCTCTCACCTTAAGAGTCCAATTAAATGCAGAAAAAAAAATTGAAGCATATCCTAATGGTATCAAGAGCTTCCCTTTCTGAGCAGCCACAGTGCTTTACCTGCATGGCCTAACTGGATGCTCATTTTAGAATAAAGAAGACAGAGACCGCAAGTGCCTTGATTAAAGTTACACAGCAGAGATGGGTGCGATAAACCTAGGATGTTCCTACTCGATTCCTCAATGCCATGGTTTTCTAAGAGACTATGATACCTGCCACGCCAGGCGCTCACCAAAAGTGCTTTCGCTTGGCTCATCAGGATCTGTAGGGTGACTGAGCAGACTGTGCACGTCTCCTCGACGGCGCTGTTGTCTGTGCCTCCTCCGGTACTGAAATTCAGCATATTCCTGCATAAACCAAAGGTTATAAAATACAGGAGAGCATGCAAATTGTAAAAATGTAAATAAAACGAAAATTCCTCCACGAGGAAAAAAAATATATGATTTTACACATACTATAAAATCACTTGCTTTAGAAAAGGAAACTTTAAGTTTAGCCAAGCCAAGGAAATAAAAAAGGCAGAAAGCAAAATGCAAAATTTCTAACAGTCACAAATGCTTCTACTGGGATACTTGCAAACTCCAGAGCTAGCTGTAACTGTTACTTCAAGGGTCTTGTTATCTAAAATTACCATTGATATCACAATAATGTTAGTAACAGTATAGGTTCTCTGGGGGTCTAGTTTTTAAGTGCTTGTGATATATGCAAGAAGTATAGGTGGGGAAGAAGAGGAGGGGGACAGCAGCAGAAAAAACCAGATAGAAATACTGTTAAGCCAGAGAGTCTCTGTGACTACTACTTATCAACTCACAGGTCAAAAGTATAGCTGAAAAGAAGTATGTTACATGCTGGCTTTCAAATACATCACTGAGTTTTCTTTTCTCATTATTCAATGCCCAGGTTAGTTACAACATAGGAGTATTCACTACATAGTATTTTAGAAGAAGACAGACTAAAATAAGATGCCCATACATTTGTTTTACATTTATGGTAATAGTTTATGGTAAGTTTGTTACTACCAAAGGCTATGATCTAAGAATATCTGCTACAGAAATAGGGGAAATGAGAGTCAAAGAGAGGCCACGGTGTACGGCAGCAGACTTCTGAGAGTCACTGTTGAATCTCCCAGGGTTAACATGAAGTTTACTTTAGAGTTACTCAAAGTGCTTATAGTGAAAGTACTAGGAGTAAGAGAAACACCAAGTTAGATATTATAAAACTTTCATACTTTATCCATCTGGCCAATACAGCTAATCTATCTGATCTATCTTTATCTAATTCTACCTGTCTATCTATCTGTCTATTTATCTGTCTGTCTGTCTCTCTACCTACCTACCTACCTACCTGTCGGTGTAGCTGGAAACTGAATCTAGGATATGCTACGCAAACACTCTATCACTGAGCTACAGTTTAGCACATTCCTAAAGTTATTTATTAATATTATTTTTACAATTTATTATCCAATACAATTATTTTTAAGTGCATTTAAAATTGTCTCATGTCACTATTTTCTTGCATATACCTAAATCAAAAAGCTTTCAGGTGATTACAAATGTCCTCAGCAGCTGAGATTTGCATTTGGTTTAAACAAGGCACAGGCCTTTTTACCATTTGTCCTCCTCATTACAAGAATTAAACTCAAGGATTAATGATGTACTATTTTATAAATCACAAATGGAAAGAAATGTTAAAATTATTCTAAACTCAGATACAACAGTGGCAGTGCCAATTTAAATATGGGAAAACAGCTACCTGATTTTTACTAGGTCATATTTTTATTTAGAGTATCAATTGTTCTACAATTTCCTTGTTTTAAAAAATGGTTTATTACACCAGGCATGGTGGTGTATGCCTTTAATCTCAGCAGTCAGGAGGCAGAAGTAAGTGGATCTCTTGAGTTCATAGGCCAGCCAGGACTACAGAACAAGTTCCGGGACAGCCTGGTGGTATTATATCACTACCAGGCCACAACTCACAACTATACATTTCTATACATAAAATTTACATCTCTACTAACAAACTAGAAGATGTTCTAAATATTTATGCTATAAATTTGACTAAATTCTATGAAGTAATTAATAGTAGTGAAAGGGGAATGTACTGTTAGACTCCAATATAAGGAAGAGCTGAAGGCAGACTCCGCCAAGGCATTTCTGTTACAGAAGAAAGAACAAGCATTTCTGATCTCAGAGGATTTAAACAGGTGGGGATGCAAATGCAAGTGGGGTTGCATGAAGAAAAACCATGGAGATAACTCCAAACCCCAGAAAAACAATTACCTCAGGTGATGCAAATCCTAAATATTCCCAATCCCATGTTCCACCGGCAAAGCTACAAAGAAATTAGACATACTGTTTGATTCATTATCGGTACTGCAATAATATAACCAGACTCTTACCCTTTAAAATGCTTATCTGCTTATAACTTGCCAAACTCAGGCAGATCCAACTAGTAAAATATAATTACTTCCATTATTTTCTCAAATACTAAGTTGCTTTACACTTGTGCAAAATGACGGAGAAAATAAAAATAACCATGTAACATAAAAATATTCTGATTAATTACATTTTAATTTCGTAAGTATAAAAGATATTTCACCATAAATATTTATGTAAAAATAAGGACAAATGACTTTCTAGTGCTATAATTATAAGAAAAAAATGCTTTAATTTATTGTGGCACAAGCAATGAAGGATAATGTGAAATAAAATTAACAAACCAACTTCTCTTTAAGGGATTAATTCAGACCACTAAAGTAGTCTTAAAATACCAGACTTTTAATTTCCTAATACCAAAATACAAATATGAACACAGCAAGCTGGCAAAGATTCCAAATTCTACACCTTAAGATGTTTATGACTATCATTCCCAAGTCACTACATGTATTAAATTTGAAATCACATGTCAGAATACTCTGGATTATGAATTCTAATATTTGAAATTAAGCTAGCCTTATTTAGTCTGGAGAGCTGCACAATGATAGACAAGCAAAATCATTTAAAAAAATTGTATTAAGAAGAAAATATCACCAAAACAACATATTTTTATCAGCTACCCATATTGTAGGTATAAATAACTCCCAAAACTATGAATGACAGCATGATTTAAAAAAAGTCCTGGCACTGGCGGCTCAAACCAGCAAGGTCTCTATACTGCACAAATTTTTACCTGCGCCTGGGAGCATCTGGTGAGTCTGCAGGAGCAACTCCACGAGCTACAGAGGCCAGGAACTCTTGCCTTTTCTGCTGCACAAGGCAAGCTGCTCTGATGATTTTGTGGCGGGGGGTACGGAGATAAGGCCTATTGACTTTTTGGGCAAGGTCTTCAGTGACCATTTCTAGGTCTGTCTACAAAAGGAGAAACGAGGTAAGCAGACACAAAGCATATCCGGTTTCTTAGTCAAGTCAAATTCTCTTGAAGTCAGAAATTACATTTTGAAATAATTTCTCATTTAACATTCTTTCTATTTTGTATATTTTTCAGGTTATGAAAGGATGATATTTTAAGTCATCATGAATGCAAGGAGATAGCATCCATTGATAAACACAATAAGGGAGTGGGTGCAAATCTCCAAGTAGTAGAGAAAGACACCATTTAGAACAAATGTACAGTATATTCAGGGCATTGCATACTCTGGTACACAGCTGCTGCAATGGAAATGAGGTATGAATGCTGAAGGAATCTAAGACAAGGCAAGACTGCTGTGGCCTTAAAAGAAATACAGAATATAAGTCAGTGGAGGGCAGCTTAAAAGTTCAGAATAAAAATCACCAGAAAATTGTGGTGGCCTCCAATTACGAGGATGATGTAATGAGTTTGGTGAGTTTTGGGACTGGCTTAGGAGTTTTTGTTTTAAATATGTAACTTTCTGGGTTCTACTTCTGAAATAAAATGGCAAAGATTAACTTTCTATTCAAGTATGCAATGCAGTTTGTTTCATCTCTAAATATAAAACCTCCATTTTTTAATAAGAAATAGGCCACACTCTACCGTGCCCAGTCTGAAATAAACTCATGCTCATAGAAACGTTACACAGTGCAGAACTCATTCAAACTCACACTGACAAATTTAAACACAAAGAAAATTTAGTTCATTAAGGTACTTTTCCCTTTATGTAAAGTTATTTAAAATATAAACAAAACTGGTTTACTACTCAAAGTCAAAACAATTTAAAATAGCATCTTACTTGCATTAATTCAAAAATTTCTTTCTTTGTGCTTTTAGGTTCTAAGAAAAATCCATATGGATAAGAACACTTGAGGATGCGTCGAGTTTTTAGGAGAACATGCACCGCATCTTCTATGAAAGTGGTGTCTGGACAGCCTCCTTCAGCTGCAAAGCAATTGAATACAGTGAATGTTTCTGCAAATATATAGTTTGACTGAAATAAAATCCTAGATAAACACTTGTGTGAAAGGTACAGGCCCCTGCAGCCCAGAACCACGAACACATATTTTCCTGAAGTGTCTTCTAATATGGTCAGGAAATAGTATAGCTCTGGGTCCACCCAAAGATGCTTACTTCATAAAAATAGATTATCCCTGTCTTAAATTTTGCTGCTGTAGAATTTGTATAAATGCTTTTGTTAAGTTGCTCGCTTAAAAAAAATCATAATTATTCCTCTGTAAAAGCAATATTGTAAAGAAAAAAAAAATAAATGCTGAGGAACTGGCTAACTAAAACTAAAGTAAAAAAGAAGGGAGGAAGAGTACAGAGGATAGAGAAGAAATTGTCTTGGCAGAATAACACCAAGATATCATCATAAGATTCTATAAACTATAAATGAGACAGAATTAAGCTGTAGAATCTAAATTGAAGTATTAGTGAATATCAAATTCAGCATACCATTAGGAAAATAATACACATGCATGTACAAACTGACACGGAACATCCAAATATATCTACAGACATGTTGTGGAATATTTGTTTAACTAGGCAAAGATGTGTTACATTTTTTAGGCTGCATTTGTTTAATGATGGAAAGATGTGTTACTTTGCCTGCCTAGCACACCTGATTGGTCTAATAAAAAGTAGAATGGCCAATTGTAGAGGGATGGGCAGAACTGGTGAATGGAGAGAAATAAGTAGCAGGAGGAATATAAGCTTGAAAGAAAAATAGAAGAGAAGAGAACAAGGGAGAAAGAGAGGGAGACGCCCAGGGCCAGGTACCTGATAGCCAGCCAGACATGGAGTAGGCCAGGAAGAAAGGAAGGAAAGAAAAGAGGAAGGGAGGAAGGGAGGAGAAAAGCCCCAAGGGAAAATGTAGATGAAGTGAAACAGGTTAATTTAAGTTTTAAGAGCTAGTGGGACAATGTAAGATAAGGCCAAGTACTCATAATTAATAATAAGTCTCCATCTCATGATTTGGGGCTGGCTGGTGGTCTAAGAGAAACCCTGCTACATGTACACTATGTCTCTAGGTATGTGTAGTAAAATATAAAAAGCAAAAGGAACTCAACATCCCTTGCCTTCCATTATAATAATACATGAAATGTCTAAGAAGCAGACTGTTTCATTTTCCAATTGTTATTTTCTATTATTTTCCTTCTATTATTTACTCTGCTGCCTGGAATCTCTAATATGAATAAAAGCAATAATTTGCACTTATTGTTTGTTGTTATGTCAGACACAGTCCTAAACACGAGGAAATATGCACCTGTGGGACTTTTTTCTTCCTGCTCATAAGCACACTTCTAGAGTTTGTATTAGTCCAGCAGAGTCACTGACCTCTAAAGTTTACACACTAACAATTAACAAGGAGACCAGACCAGGAGTGACATTTGCCTCCACTAATTTATTTAACTTTTTAAATGTCTTATTAGCAAACTATTTCCACAAAAAAGAATATTGGTGCAAATTACTTTATGAACTGAGATAAATATAAGAGATTACACTTTTATGTTTGAAATGTGCTTTTAATATATAAACTATGAACCCTCAAAAACAAGCATACTAGAACTTATGCTCTGTGTAGCTGGTGTGAATACTCACAAGTTGGGCCCTCTCAAGACTTTGCTTCTTGAGTTCAATTCTCCCCCAAATCTATATGATGTCTGAAGCAGCTCTGGGTACTCAGTTATGTGATGATTGGGCAACATGTATACTTTCTCCTCCTGGAAGACCTTTAGGATCCGTTCACTTTTGCCAACACTACAGCACCAGCGCTGGCACAGGGGAAGCAAGATTACGGTGTGGTTTTGTCTGGTAACAGCGGAGTCCACATGAGGAGTCTCCGGTAGACACTAATATGCTAGCACACATGCAGGGCTTGAGAGAACTTAGGACAATGGCAGAAGCAGTTCACGGGATCTACTGTCCTCCTTTAGGGGTCTTCCCATCTACCATCACCACTGAATTGTCTTCACACACACACAACACACACACACACACACACACACACACACACACACACACACACACACAAACACACTAGAGAACTTACTTTCTTTGAGAGCTCTACTCAATTGTTCCATCTTTTCTTTGGCTGTTTTAAGAAGGCGTTGTTCTAACTAAAGGAACAGAAATAAATAATTTAAATATTCATTCATTTATTTATTTTAAAGGCAGGGTCTCACTGTGTAGCACTTGCTGTCCTGAAACTTGCTCTGCTCTGTAGACCAGGCTGGCTTTGCACTTAACTCTACCTCCTGAATGCTGGGATTAAAAGCATGTACCACCACACCCAGACTCTTCACTCTTAACAGTGTCTTAGTTCATTTGTAATGATTTGGGACATACCTGATAACTATGTTCATGGTTTTTATATCTCGTGTAGTAGTGCATAAATCTGTCAAGTTCCTGAAACCGTTTATGCTTCTTCTCAGCCTAGGAAACAAAAGTACATTAATGACTTTTGCTAAAACTATATTAAAATTGGTTTTAGTGGGATTTATGTCTCATTAGTAATGGGTAGTAATTCATGCAAATGTGCTATTTTGTTGCTAGAATATAATGACCTATACTTTTCCAAGGCGCTTGTTTGTAGTCTTGGTGATAACTCCACACCTTTAATATTTGATTGTATGGTTCACCTCTATAGAAGATTTGTCTTCCTTCAAAATTCACATTGACGCCCTAATACAAAACGCACTTATATGTGGTGACAAGATCCACGAGGAGGTGACAGGTTAAGTGAGACCATTACAGCCCTATCTTAATGCAAATGCTGCCAGAGATCTCTTGTTCTCTTTCCCAGTCACCACGACCAGAAAGTGGGGCCTGTTGGCAGGCCAAGATGAGCACCCTCACCAAGAACGAGTTAGGTGGGGCTTTGTAGTCACTACATGGGAGAAAGTTGAGACAAGGTTTCTTCATAGCTTTGGAACGAGCTCAAACTCACAGAGATCCGCCTGCCTCTGCCTCCCCAGTGCTGGGATTAAAGGTGTGCGCCACCACTGCCTGGCTAAATTTCTGTTGTTTAAGCTGTCTAGACTAGAAAACTAGAGAAAAGGCTCAGTGGTTAAGAGCACTGGCTGTTCTTCCAAAGGACCCAGGTTCGATTCCTAGTAGCCACATGGCGGTTCACAAACATCTGTAACTCTAGCTCGAGGGGAATCTAGCACCCTGACTGTGGACACAAGGTATGTACATGGTGCATAGACATATATGCAGGCAAACACCCACGTACATAAAATAAACAATGAAAAAACCCACCTAATCTATAAGACAAATATAATAAAACAACTATTAAGGCTGGAGAGATGGTTCAGTGATTAAGAGCACCACCTGCTTTTCCAGAGATCCAGGTTCAGTTTCTAGCACACAAATGGCAGTTTACTGTAATTCCAGTCCTAGGTGATTGACACTGTCTTCCGGTCTCTGTGAGCTCCAGGCAGGCATGCGTATTGTACAAACTTATATCCAGGCAAAACAGTCACACACATAAAATAAATTAATCAATTAAAAAAAAAACATTCCCTCCTTGTGCCTGACTGGAAAAAAGAGGTATGTTATAACACAATACTATATTGCTAATATTATGTTAAAATTGGTTTTAAATCTTTACAAAGGCAGACTGGAACTGGATTTTTCTTATCTTCATCAAAATAAACAAAAAAGGAAAATTTTAAAGGAAAAAAGTTCCCAGTTGATAGTGTTTTTATTTCAAGGGTACTCTAATGTGCATTCAAAGCAAGGCTTCATCATGATAAAGTCAGGGAATTCTCTCCAACCGTAGCTCAGATAGAAAGTGCTCAGGCAGGGGCTACCTCCACAGTCATTTCCTTGGATTGCTCCTCTACATGCTGAATGACTTCATAGCGAGTACATCTGTAATAACCACCAGTGGAAGAACTGTGTTTCTTCCACTCTTCTAGGCAGATCCAGCAAAAGTCATACTTGCACTGTAAAAGAAAACACACATGCGGGTATCTCCGTAAACTAATTAAAAATTCACTCATTAAGTAGACCACAATTAAAAGATAATGACAAAAGTATAATGTAAAAATTCATCTTTTCATGCTTATGGGTTCTGCATCAGAAGATCTTCCCATTTCAAGTGTACAGTCTTCTGATTCTTTAGCCAGGGCTTCTTGTACTGGTTTGTTTATTGTTTAAACATTAAAATCTTGGGTATATCTTCTCCAGTATGAACTCAACTGTAGAGCTGTCTAGTTATTGCAATACCATGTTCTAAATACTTCATGTTTTTTCATTCATTATATATTGCCATTACCACACATTAAATCCCTATGTATGCATCTATTTCCTAGGCTTGCTTTCTATTCCACTTCATACTCTCTGCATTCACATGCAGTACCAGAGTGTTTCAACTACTGCAGCTTCACAGCATATTATCTTACAAGGCTACTTCCCCCTAAGGGAGTTTCCAAGGTTTCCTAACTAAGCTTGTTCTGATTTGCCAGATAAACATCTGAATTACAGAAGCACAAGAACAAGCTGCTGGCATTTCTGTTCACATCTTTTTATTTAAAATGTTGTATTTCTATTTGTTTGCCATTTTTGTCTTAAAGAGGATTTTAAAATATTTTCAACAAAAGCCTTGTATATTTATTAAGCTCATTTCTAGATTCAGAAGGTCTGTATATTCCACCTAGATGTTGTTAGGAGATATGGAGGTTATTATTTTCTGCACATTAATTCTGTATTTTGTTACTAAGCTGAATTTTTGTTGCTGGTAGTACTTTTTCAGTTGATTCTTGTAAGTTTTCTAGTATGTAGTCATGCCATCTGTAAATGTGATAGTGTTGCTTTGTTTTTGAGACAGGGTCTTGCACCATAGCTCAGGTTAGCCTTGCATTCATGACTCTTCTGCCTCAGCATGTGAATGCTGGGACTACAGGTATGTGCCACTACACACAGCTTTGAAGTTCAGGCACTTTATGACCATATTTCTAGGTTTTACACTCTCATTTCTTGTTATTGATTGCTTCTAATCTCTATATTAAATATTCTGGTCCTCTAATTCTCTTTTCTCCCTTTATTGTATATCTGAAATCCTTCAACTTCCTGCTTTGTTATGTTAGCTTAGTTTACCTTCATTTTTCTTTAAAAACTACCTTTTGGATTTTTTTTGCCACACTGGTCATTATTTTTAAAAATTATTTTCTGTCTTAAAAAGCTTCTTACTGGTATTTCTTAATTTGCTTTTTAAAAAGCCAGAACCACATCCTCAATTTATTGTTTATTTTGTATTGTTTTAAATGAACAAGACTATAATGGTTTTAGCTGTAACATTCAGGCTCTGATAATGTGTTCTGATAATGTTATTGTTATTTCCATAAATTCTTTAATTTATTTGAGTTATTTGAAAGATTAAATATTTTCATGGTCTTTAATAACTTCATAATTAATTTCAAATTTATTCTCTATGATTAAGACTATTACTTGGTCTAATTTTTTTATCTTCTTTGATTACAATAATCATTTAAAATTATTGATTATAACAGCCAACACTTAAAGATTATTAACTTGTTTTTCTCTGATGATCCATGCTGTTTTGGAAGAAGACCACTGCGGCAGGAATTATTTTGGATACATACATGTATCTACTGTAGTAATTATGACACTTCTCTATAACTTCTATTTCTTCACTACTTTTCGGTTTCCCTGTAGTCATGGAGATTGAACTGAATTAAACTCTTTGCATTCATTTAGCATTTACTACGCATTTATTCAATAAATTGTGAATTTGTTTCAAAGCTCTATACAAATTCTTTTCCTGGTTGATAAAACCAAATTTTGTGTCTGCTTTGATACAAATACTCTGTGATGTGACTTTATTTCTCAAAAATTCATAAATCAAGTAGACATTACCAATTATAATAGAAAAACAATACATAACTTTATTAATACTTTTATATGTTAATACTTTTTTAAATTTAAGAATGAAAGATTTACATCCTGAGTGAGGTAACTCAGACACAGAAAGACTCATGCACACAAGTAAAGCATAATTACGCTATAATCTACAGCGCTATGGAGGCTAGGTAATAAGGAGGGCTCTAGGAGAAGACGCATGGATCTCCCTGGAGAGGGGAAATAAAATAGATTTGGCTGTTGGACTGAGGAGCAGGTAGGGATGAGAAGAGGAGGGATCAAGTGAGGGGGGAAGAGATTACTGGAATTGGTGGGGGGCACTTGCGTGGCAATATGGAAACCTAGTACAGGGGAAATTCCTTGGAATCCATGAAGGTGACTTTGGCGAGGACTCCTAGTAATCAGGCAAGGCTTCCATTAGTAGGACTGAGACACCAACCCAACCAGAAAACCTTCAATCTATAATCTGTCCTGGGGCAAAGATGGCTTAGAGCTTGAGGGAGTAGCCAACCAATGACTGGTCTAAATTGAGGCCCAATGCAATAGGAGGGAACCCATGACTGACATGTCTGGATGGCCGAGAACCAGATTGAGGCTGGATAGCCCAGAGACCTAAGGTAGAATCACACAGGGCTGGCAAATTAAAAAAAAAATATTCCTAACAATATTGTTATACTCAGAGATTGGTGCCTAGCCAAATCATCATCAGAGAGGCTTCCTCAGGCAGCTGATGAGAGCAGATGCAGAGACCCACAGTCAAACATTATTAGGTGGGAAAAGAGCCCAAATTGGAGAACACCTCCCCTCAGAGATTGGGGAATCCTGCAGAAGGGTGGGAGGAAAGACTGTAGGAGCCAGAGGGATGGCTCTGTGCCAGATCATCCACATACATGCTGTAGTTGTCTAGCCTGGGAGTGAGGGTATCTCTGAGTCTTTTGCCTGCTCTTGGGACCCCTTTCCACATACTGGTTTCTCTTGTCTAGCCTTTATAAGAAGGGAGGTGCTTAGCCTTACTGTAACTTGATATGCCACCACCGCCCGGCTCTGATTTTGAATTTTTTGATGGCTGATAAGATGACAAGGGACAGCTGCTAAGAGACATGGGATTGAAAGAGAGACTGAAAAAAATATGCCAACCTAAATATTTTAAAAATGCCTTAGCTTTAAAACAGATGTCAAAAATATATTTGTAAAATAGAACTTAAAAGAAGCATTACTTTGTAAAAGTGTATTTGTAAAATGGAACTTAAAAGAAGCATTACTTTGGAGAAGCCACTTTGTTTTTGGAAACAAAAGGTTATGGATTTGTTCCAGGTTAAGATGGACCAGATTTGGTCAAGGGAGACCGCCTGAATTTTGAGAGGTGATATCTATTAACAAAGGTTATAACTGGGCTTGATCTCAGGGCTTGATCATTGTCTAAAAATATTATCAGGGACCCTAAAGATACTTTGCCCACAGACAGCAGGAGAAAACAATGTCTCACTCATAAGAATTTTGGGGGGTATGGATAATCTTTGGTTATTTGGTAGGTTATGAATGTTTGTTATATTTAGAGGAAAACAGGAATATAGGATAAAAAGACAACTATTAATATCAGATATTTTGTATTGACATGGATTTTGATGTAGGAGGAGGGGCTGCTTGTTTGTCCCAGCTGCCCCAAACCAAAATTACCACACAGAAACTGTATTAATTAAAACACTTCTTTAACTGCTTATTGGCTAACTCTTATATCTTAATTTAACCCATCTCCATTAATCTGTGTATCACCATGAGGTCATGGCCTACCGGTAAAGTTTCAGCATGTCTAACTTTGGTGGCAGAAGCTCCATCCCATCTCTCTGACTCCGTCCTTCTTTCTCCCAGCATTCAGTTCTGTCTCCCTGCCTACCTAAGTTCTGCCCTATCAACAGGCCAAGGCAGTTTCTTTATTCATTAGTGGTGATCACAGAACACAGAGGGGACTCCCACATCATTTTGGTATAGTGATATAAATTCAATTTTGTTACACTATATATGTTTCTATTCTTGTTTAAAGGATTTTTGTATATTGATACAAATTTAAAGTCAATTTTGCTATACTCTATGTATATTTCTACTCTTGGTTAAGGTATTATGTTTATGTGGTACATTTAAAAATATATAAGCCAGGCAGTGGTGGCACATGTCATTAATCCCAGCACTCAGGAGGCAGAGGTAGGCAGATTTCTATGAGTTTGAGGCCAGCCTGGTCTACAAAAGCTAGTTCCAGGACAGCTAGGGCTGTTACACAGAGAAATCCTATCTCAAACAAACAAACAAATGGACAAACAACCCCCCAAAACTAAAACCAGCCAAAACCAAAAAAATACGTAATGCATAGTTAAAAATACAAATTAATAGTCATCTATAATGCTTAAACTTACAGTTATATTACAGTCAGGTTTTCTAGATATGCAAAGATATATTTCAGATGGATAGGTAATCTTCAAATGCTTCAAAGACCTACAGAATATAGCATTTAAAGTATTTTAAGAACTCAGACTTTTCTTGACAGTAAAAGATTTCTGCTCCTGGCAGCACCGATTACTTCATGAGATAGATGGGCATTGAAGAAGCTCCTTATGAAGTTTGCTTTTAGTTTGTCAAGGGTCACCATTTGGTCAAGAAACTGCTCTTGCTCTTGACTGTATGCTTTATCAAGTTGATATGCAGGACCCAGAGGGAAATGACTGCTAAACTTTGTCAAAACAAGGTGGGATGGTCCTTTAGGGTTCCTGCTTCACAGAAGAAACTGCCAGACATTCTGCAGGACACAGAGGAAAATGACTGACAACCTGCCAACGTTACAGTTTTACAAATTTCCTGCTTCATTTAAAAGTCTGCTCGATACCATGGGCTTTTAGGCCCCAATTTATAGGTCAACTTTGGGTGATTGTCCAAGCAGCCAGATAATCTTTGTCATTTCTAGAGCCTTGGAAGTTGATTACAATGCACTTCCCAGTTACTCAGGTAATATCATATCCTTCTGGGGTCTTTGATGGAGTTGAAGACTAGACAGTTATAATTATAGTTTTCCTTAGTTATGATAAAAGATAAATTATATATGAAACTTTAGACTCACAAAGATAGGATAGAGTATTTTCTTTAATTTTGACAAATACAAATAGAGTAAATATCGTAACTGTAATTCTTGTTTGATACATGGTTTTGTTATATGTAATTTTACTATGTTAAAGTTAAAACCTTGCTTTTTAATTAGAAAAGGGGAGATGGTGTGGGATACCCTCTGTATGCTGTGAATATGATACATTACCATTGGTTAATAAAGAAGCTTTAGCTTATGATAGGGCAGAATAGAGCTAGGTGGGAAATCCAAACTGATACAGAGAGAAAGAAGGTGAAGTCTGAGAGCCACTAGGAGCTGCCAGAGAAACAAGATGTGAAGTAACGCCACAGTCACATTAGATTAATAGAAACGGGTTAACTTAAGGTGCAAGTGTTGAGTTGGTAATAAGACTGAGCCATTGACCAAACAGTGTGTAATTAATATTAAGCCTCAGAGTGGTGAATTGGGAACTGGTGGGTGGAAGAGAAGCCTCTAATTACAAAAGAGATTTGTTTTAATTTATGTAAATGTGTGTATGTGTCTGTGTTAATATATGCACATGTATGCGCGCTTGTATGCACATGCCTGTACAGGTCCATGGTTTGGGGTAAGTGAAGAAGCCGGAAGATGTTGCATACACAGCTGGAGTTACAGGCATTTGTAGGATGCCTGACATGTTACATAGTGTTGAGATCTGTAGTCCAGTCCTCATTATTGTGCAGTAAATACTCTTTAACTTCTGATACATCTTTCTATACTTCTAATCCTGAATCTTAGACACCAAGAAGCATTGGATGGTGGCAGGTGCCTAATTAAAGGCCACTAGACAGAGTCAGTGTGTTCCTGTGGGCTGAGCTCTTGTGATCCTCAGCTTAGAGCCTTCAGCTCTTTCCTCTCCTACTAGGGGTCAAAGGTCCCAGGCTTCCAGGGTCTCAGAAGTCTAAGCAGGGACAATAGGAGAAGGAGCCTAAGTCAAAGGAGGATGTTCAGTGGATCTAGAGAAGAAACCTTAGCCACCAGGCCTCCTGATTCCACTGTCAAACCATAGAGGAGCTAGGGGGAAAAGTGATAGGGTGGAGTGGGGTGGGTGGGGTTATGATACAGCATTCTAATTAAAAATGCAAAAACAAAAAATTTTCTAAGGGGAAATGAAAAAAGTATTTTAAAAAATAACTTAGTTTATTTTCATATGAGTAAACATGCCATTTAAAAAATGTTTAACCCATTGAATCTCAGACAATGCAAATTGTCTATTGAATCATAATCCACACTGAAGCATCAAAAGCCTAGGCAGATAATGACATTGTTTGCACTTCAGCATGGATTCAATTTTTCATGACATGTTTTATTTGCATACTTGAAAAATATTCTAAGAGGATTCAACTGTGTGCACTGAAGCTATTAGCTAGGTAAGTTTTCTATGTCAAAATGAGAACACCACTCTTCAGTTTATTTTCTTTCTTTTTGGATACAGGGTCTCACTGTGTAACTCTAACTACTAGCTTGCTATTTAGACCAGGCTGGTTGCAAAGATTTGCCTGCCTTTGCCTATAGAGTGCTGGGATTAAGGCCATCTGCTATCATGACCAACTCAGCTTATATTTTCAATCTGAAAAATTCAAAAAGTATATAAAAAAGGCTCTTAAATTTACAGATCGTGAAAATGTTTTAAACCCTAGCGAATCTCAAGCAACATACGCTTATGTTAGTACCTTTGTACTGATTAGTTTATGAAGTTGCTCCTCCAGTAATTCATATTCATGAAAGGACAGAAAGGGAATACTGGAGTCTACCTCAACAGCCAACTGCTGATTTTTTATGATCAAATTATACTTCTGTGCACATTTAGGAATTTTATACCACATTTTCTAAGAACAAAACAAATATGGAGTTAAACATGAGGCCATAATTAGAGGAAATAATTTTGTTCAGTTCTTAACTAAACTGTTAAGTTCTTTTGAGTAATTTTCTCAGAAAAAAATAGTATGTTGTTTCCTTCTACCACTTAGGGAATCACTGCTGGCTCAAAAAGTACATTTCTTTACATTATTTGTAATTTCCATTCTTTTGCAAGTTGTAATACAATGATAATTGGTTTAAGGATTAAAAAAAATCAAGTGATTTTTTTTTTCCCCCAAGACAGCATTTCTCTCTAGCTTTGGAGCCTGTCTTGGAACTAGCTCTGTAGACCAGGCTGGCCTCAAACTCACAAAGATCCGCCTGCCTCTGTCTCCCTAGTGCTGGGAGTAAAGGCGTGTGCAACCAATGCTCCGCTCAAGTGATTCTTAGAGCAACGTTTTATTAGTTTTAACTATTTTAATTTCTTTTACATTCTAAATGAGAAAAAATACAATATCTTAATATTTTAAAACCACTTCAAATAAAGGGAGAAAATGAAAAGCATTATTACAATTTTTTTAAAAAAAACCACTGAAACAGAGGCATGAGTTAATAAAATATTAACCTAATTCCAAGATTAAAACACAACAACAATGCAGATCGCTTCTTTTCTACACTGAGATCTGAAGATCACAGACTGCCTTTCAATCCCCTAAATGTTTCAGCCAGGTGGATCTCTGGAGGCATTTTAATTTTTCAAGGTAGCAATGAACTGAATTATTTATTTAGCTGATGGTTTTATTACCAGAATATCATCTTGTAGTACAAACTAAATTAAGACTTTTAACCACAAAGCATGAAAACACATACCAGCACCTTACCTTGGCACACTGCATGTGATTGCAGCCTTCATTCTTCTGTATTGGAGACTTACAGTTTGCACAAGGCTTGGAGTTAGTTAACAACCACAGACAATTGGCAGCATCCTCATAGGCTTCACTGACTCCAACAACTTTAAGATATAGAGGACAAACATAAAAGCATATTATTAAGCATATGACTCCAGGTGGAACTAGACTTTTCTTTGCAGGCTGTCTCTCCAGTGTAATAATGTATTTCTTTTTCATAATAGTGTTTATGGAGAAACTTTTACAATTGCTTCAATTTTAATAATATAAGGACTTCTGTTCCAAAATTATTCTTAGAAAATGTACTTGAAATGAGATTTCTCTATAAATCTATACAAATAAACTGGGGAAGAATCAAAGTTTTTTTTTTATTTAAAAAAGTATGTGCTTTGTTTAAATTAACTATTATACCCAAGAAAATTTTAGAATGACTACGTTAGATCTAGTGTTCTCAATCTGGGGGTTAAAAGAACATTTCACAGGGGTCAGCTAAGACCATCAGAAAACATATAGTTCTGACAGAACCAAAACATATTTCTTAGGAATCAAAATATGTTCCTCTGTCTGTCTCCTGGCAGGTCTGCCCACACGCAAATACACTCACATACAAGTAACCAAAGGTTGAGAACCATTGTCCTATACTATAATTTATTTTGATTTTAATTATTTTAGATGTGTATTTTGTTCTATGTGCATGACTATTTTGTCTGCATGTGTGTGTATCACATGCAACTTGGTGCCTGCAGAAGAGTGTTGGATCCCTTGCAACTGGAGTTGTAGATGATTGTGAGTTACCTTCTGGGTTTGGGATCCACATCTTCTGCAGGAGCAACAAGTGTCCCTAACCATTGAAAAATCTCTCTAAGGCCCTGAACTATACTTTCTAAAACAGGTTAGTTGCAAACAAAATTATCAGGAACTTTTCCTAGTGGAAATTATTAAACATCAACATCTGTTTTGTGAGACCACTTGCTACGCGTTGTCCAGGCCACCTACAAACCCAGAATTTGGCTTTCAGCCTTCAGAGAGCTGCAAATACACAAGAGAACCATTTTTTTCTTTTCTCTTCCTTTTTTTGTTTTTTAAATCTTTGATTACTTCAGATAAACAGATCCAAGGGTATATGCCCAAAAGTAAACATCAGTTCTTTTATTTACCCATGCTTGTAAGTCATCTAGAGAGCTCAGACTTCATCTACTGGGTGGACTGTCTTCAACACCCTCTGGCTGGCCCACTCACAGAACATCACTGATTCCACTCCTGACTCTTCCATGTCCTTTCCATCCCCACTTTTTGTTGTCTGAGCTAGTGCCCTCCACATCTCTTGCCTGGACAATAGACGCACAGGAAACTAACCCTTCTTTGCAGTTCCTTCTCCCTCCCACTTTCAACAACACTGACTACAGAGTGATCTTTGAAAAATAAAATTCTGCTTTCAATCTTTCATTTGCTTCTCCTTGACAAAAGGACTACAAGATAAAAATCAAATTGCTTTAGTAAACAGTGTGAAGTCCTTTACGACTTGGCAGGTTTTTCTAAGGGACTAGGGATGTATGGCTCAGTGGGGAACTGCTTGTCCCACACCAGCTTTATCAATTGTCTTCTTAAATTTATCTGTGATCTTAAGGAATATTATAGTTTTTAAAGATTCTAAGCATTCCATTTTAACTTCCCCCTAACAATTTAAAAAGTAAAATTAAAATTCTGTTTGTCCTGTAAGAATGGCAGGGATCTGTGGGTTGTCTTTACTTTTCTACCTCTGCACTGGGCAGCCTTACTTTTTCTGTAGTGAAAATGATGTCAGGAAAGTCACATAAGAGTCACTGTAAGTGGCCATTCAAGTCAAGGCTTTGATTCCATGCACTCTCTAAAAGAAGGTACAGCAAGTAAGGTTTGAGTTGTATTGTCCAAAGCAAGGAATGTTTCCCCAGTTCTTACATACAAGACAAAGGGACAGAGATTGGGGCTGACTGATCCTTAGAAAGTGGCTCTAAATGTGAGCAAGGGTTGGGTACTAGGAGTTGCCTTTCCATGGAACCTGGCAGCAGAGAGGAGCTGTTTTGCTGCACTGATCCCGCAAGCTACCTCTATATGTCTGCATCTACAACACTACAGCACCAGCTTTTGCCTATGTAATACTGGTTTTTAATTCCACATAGCAAAGAGAAACAGCAGCACTAGTGAGGTGACTAGGTCATACCAGTTTCTAACCTGAGAGGAAAAGGCTGGTGGGGAGAACTCACATGGTTTGGTGAGAACAGGAATCTGAGAAGGAACTCATAACCGCTAGTGTGGTCAAGCTGTAGAGGCAATGCTGTAAAATCTAAACATATTTAAAGCATCGGATTCTTGTTTAAAAGAAAGAGCCTTTCTTCTCTTTTCAGTATCAACACTATTTTTAGTTTAGAGATTCTAGCATATTCTTATGATTCGTATTGTTCATTGTTTTAACACATAAAGCACAATGCCATGCAAACAAAGCCGCTGTATGAAGCACAACAGAGCACTTTTCTTCCACTCTTGGAGAGAAGGCTCACTTAAAAAAAAAAATTTAATTATTTATTAAGCAAACAATGTACTGCTGGCATGGAAGGCACCAGGTCTCAGTACATATGGTTGTGAGCTACTATGTGGTTGCTGGGAATTGAACTCAGGACCTCTGGAGGAGCAGCCAGTGCTCTTACCCTCTGACCACCTCTCCAGCCCGAGAAGGCTCACTTCTAATTACATTCTAGGGCTTGTATGATGGTGATTAGGAACTGACTAACTGTACTGAAACTTCTGGGGGATTTGCTTTCTGTGCATCCACTTCTTTGAACCCACCCTTCTGAGCACCTGTGATGCATGTCCCACCACTGAGTTTTCTTACTCCACTGGTTTTCAAACTCTTCCTCTTACCTGAGCTATATATGTCTTATATACCTTGATCTTGTATTGTTAATAATTTGATGTGCTAGAGTCTCATGATAAGAAATATCAGCTTCATTTAATAGCGTCAGAGTATAACAGAATCTAAGCCTCTTTAATAGAACCAAAATGTATACAGCCAGTGCACGCACACAAACACACACACACACACACACACACACACACACACACACACACGCACATCCCTCTATATGCACTTGTATACAGACCACACACTTTTAAAGACTTGTTTCCTTTAATGAATATATAAATGGTCTGCCAATTTTATAATTTTACCATTTCACCAGACAATAACTATACCCACTTCTTGCTCTGATTAAACACAACAGAATCAATTTAGCGCTTTAAAAGACTAGTCAATTGTTTATATGAAATCCTCTGAACTGATTTTTGGTATTTTTTAAATACTTTTTCTGATTAATTTGATTGTGTCACTTCTTTTGAATTTCACAATTCAAGGACTAGAAAACTGGGCTTAGAGAAAAAAAAAACACTCACAAACTTAAAATTTGGTAAAAAAAAAAATACTTATGACAGCTGAATGGGGTGGCATATGCCTGAATCTGGGCTATTTAGGAGGCAGAGTCAGGAAGAGCACCAGTTTCAAGTCAGCCTGGATAAGTTAGTAAGAAACTGTCTTTTTTTGTTTGTTTGTTTTTTTCGAGACAGGATTTCTCTGTAGATTTGGTGCCTGTCCTGGAACTAGCTCTTGTAGACCAGGCTGGCCTCGAACTCACAGAGATCTACCTGCCTCTGCCTCCTGAGTGCTGGGATTAAAGGCATGCGCCACCACCGCCCGGTTAGAAACTGTCTTAAAAATGGTTGTGATTGTTATTTTTTGTTGTATGAAGCAAACAGAGTAACCCTGGAGTGTGACACAAGTAGATACCTAGGCTTCTCTTGGCAATGGGGATTTTCAGTGCAATCTTGGTTTGGTGCCTCTTCGGTAGGGAAGTATAGGTGGACGCTCTTTCTTCTAGCCTGTTTTCTAACATTCTTTCCAATATTTCTGAATCAAAATTTCATTTGGACAATTCAAAGAAAAAATGTTAAGTTGCAGTCTATCTATCCCTGGCCAATAGAAATATCATGCATCTCATTGCTAATCTTACACTTCTTTCCTCCTCTTCCCATAGGATCCTTATTCTGTACAAGGATAGTCTTTCCTGGGTCCAACACTAACCTCATCTTGCCAGTGAGGACTCTTACTACCCTCCAGAGTAGAAAATTATCTGTGGGCCAGTTCTAAAATGGTGAGGGACAGTGTTGTGCTGTCCTAACTGAAACACTGCCTCTGGAAGAGGGCAGTTCAGGAAGAAGATGATATTCACAAGTCTCAGGGAACTCCTGAAAGTTAAAAAGATTCACATGGCCCTGCCCCCAAGGTTATATCAGAAGTCACAACTACTGCAGAGAAAAGACACTCCAACCAGCTTAGCTGTTGTCAAGCAGGAACTCCAGGAACACAGCTTTTACGTCATCACAAACTGAGGTCAATTTCCTCATGACACAGATGCCTTTGAGCCCACCATGCTACCAGTAATCCCAAAAAAGCCACCGGATCACTAAGCTAGATTGGGTGGATTTGTTTCTCTGGCCTGCAATAGGTGCCCCGTTTGGGTCCCTGGAAATGTGATACAAGTAATTCTAACTATAAATTCCCCTATAGTAACTCTAACTAAGAAAGTGGAAGAGTTGTATGATTAAAACTTTAAGATGTTGAAGAAAGAAACTGAAGAAAGTATCAGAAGATGGAAAGCTCTCTCTCCCATATTCATGGATTGGTAGGATTAACATAATGAAAATGACCAACCTACCAAAAAAATCTACAAATTCAATGCAACTCCCAACAAAACTCCAACACAATTCTTCATATATCATGATATAACAATTTTTATTCTTCATGTAGAAACACAAAAAATCCAGGGTAGCTACAACAATCCCAAATAATAAAAGGACTGTTGGAGGTTTCACCATCCCCAATCTCAAATTATACTACAGAGCTATAGTAATAAAAAACATCATGATATTAGCACAAAAACAGAAACACTGATCAGTGGAAGCAAACTGAAGACCTAGACATAAATTCACATACCTATGGATACCTGATTGTGACAAAGAAGGCAGAAATACATAACGGGAAAAAAAGACAGCATCTTCAACAAGTGGTACTGGTCAAACTCTATGATTTATAAAGCCAAATGAGTTGCTTAGACAATGGTTTGCATCATACTTCCTGGGAGGGAGTCTAGTTGCATTCAACAGAGAAGACAATGTCAGACCACAGTCACAATACTATCCCATCCAGGTAGTTTGGTGAACCAGTGTGTTTACTGGGGAATCACTTACAGGAACATAGGTGACTCAAAAGTCAGGAAAGCACGGATGATGACTGAAAACGCTGCTGCCCCCAAATTCTATTACACAAGGAACATGCAAACATTCCCTGCCAGTTTCCTGTGGTGGATTCAATGAGAAATGTTCCCTATTTGAGGCGCTGTTTGGGAGGCTGAGCTGATATAGCCTTGATGGAGGAAGATGTCACTGGGGGCAGGCTTTGAGTGCTTAAGGCCTTGTCCTACTCCAGTTCATTTTCTTTGCTTCATGCTAGTTGACAAGATGCAAACTTTGAGCTTGTGGCTCTAGCTGCCATCATGGACACTTCTTTCTCTGGAACCCTAAGCACACACACACACACACACAAAAACCCCCAAAAAACCCCTTCTTCCTTCTCTTGCTTGCTCATGGTGCTTTATCACAGCAATAGAAAATAATTAATATATATCCTCTAAAAATATTTCTCCAAATACTTGCTTTGCATATCAAACCACATACTTAGGCCATATTCTGTTTTAGAATAAAAAAGTATGCTAGACTAATTACATCTGGTAGCATAGCAATCTTCAAGCAACTAGCATGCTAGATTTAAAACAATGACACTGCATTTTCTTTAAACTCCTGTGTCTATTTACGTCCACCCGATCTGAACTACTGCCTGCACAGCTCCATCACTCACCACAGCACCCTGCATTAAGGACTGAATTTCAGGTCTTCAGTACGCCATGCTGCTTCACAAAGCGACTTGACCCTGCCCGTGAGTGTGCTTCTTATTTTCGTCCACAAGAAGAGCACTGACGAGGTTTCAAATGTGCATCAAATTTGTTACTCTTCTCCAGAGATTACTGCCTCCATGCTCCCCTTTCCCCATAGTTCTCACAGAAATAATATCCTCCTACAATATCTGTGACACTTACATTATTGAAAACATAAGTGTTAAGAGCATGGATAGTGTCTAAATTTTATATCTAACACAACCAGTACTTAAATAAGGAAGACTCCATTTAAAATAAACAAATTACTAACTTTTCCTAGCATTTCTACTGAGCATGAGGCAAGTACTTCTAGAATTCCACTGAACATCTCCAACCATTTATCCTGCAAGTACCACACATTCAACATGCCTACATCAAGGGCCGTTCTTTTTCCTAGAAAGCAACATCTTTATCTGAACTTGCTAACTCTGACTAAAGGTATAACGGTCTATCTTATGACACAAATTAAAAATCTCAACTTCTCAATCACTGGTCTCTCCATCCTTTAAGCTAGCCCTACGGTTACCAGCTATTCTGATAGAGATAGGTTTGATAAACACCGTGTCCCTGCATAAATACTGCACTCTATGGCTTATTCTATTAAGAGTTTCAGCAGACAACATGGACTTCAGGGATCTACAATACTGAGGACTAGCCCTTGGGCAATGGGAGATTCCCTTCCATAAGGCCAAAGGTCTCATAGCTCTAGCCTCTCTCCAAGTGACACTTCTGATACAAGCACCTTAGCCTCTAAATAAAAGCCCCGAGGCCAATTTACAGTCTCTTGCCTTCATGAGAGCCCGAAGAACCCTTTCTCCCTTCAATCTCAGCTTCAGCTAGCTCTTCTCACATTTCCTTAACTGTATGCTAGCATATGCCATATAATCTGACAGTTTCTCCTAGTCCCTGCTTTCCCTAAAGGCCGATGCCATGCTTATTATGTGTTTGTTCTGAAGTATAGATTCACCAAGTGAATTCTTACTAGCTCCATTATCTAAAACACATAAGAAGACTCTCACTAAATCTTAACTTACATTACTTTAATAGGAAATAGTTGCTGTCAAATACTTTAGAAAATGGAAATTATTACAAAGAAAATACATTTATTTGTTAAATATGGGAATTACTATTAGGAGAAATGTAAAAAGGAATCCTTCAGAAATTCAAACCTATTTTGTCACTCGATATATGCCTTATGTCACTCAATCCAGGGGTCATCTTATCTGCAAAATGGGATTACTAACATCACTTCATATCCTTTCTACAACGGAGCAGAGATAACGTATTTATAGAAGTTTTAGAATCTGAATCAACTAAGCAGGTGTCCTGGCTCACTTTGTTTGCCAATTCCACACAAGCTAAAGTCATCAGAGACGAATGAATCTCAGTTGAGGAAATGCCTCCATGAGATCCAGCTGTAAGGTATTTTCTTAATTAGTGAACAATGGGGGAGAGCTCAGTTCGTGGTGGGTGGTGCTATCCTGGGCTGGTGATCCTGGGTTCTATAAGAAAGCTGACTGAGCTTTCCTCTTGACTCTAGAGGGGTTCCCAGGGGTCCAGAGAGATGTCCCCAGCTACGTCCTTGGGCAGCTGAGGAGAGAGAGCCTGAAATGGCTCGATCCTATAGCCATGATAATGAATATCTTACATATCACCATAGAACCTTCATCTGGTGATGGATGGAGATAGAGACAGAGACCCACAATGGAGCACTGGACTGAGCTCCCAAGGTCCAAATGAGGAGCAGGAGAGAGAACATGAGCAAGGAAGTCAGGACCGCGAGGGGTGCACCCACCCACTGAGACAGTGGGGCTGATCTATTGGGAGCTCACCAAGGCCAGCTGGACTGGGACTGAAAAAGCATGGGATAAAACTGGACTCTCTGAACATGGCGGACAATGAGGGCTGCTGAGAAGCCAAGGACAATGGCACTGGGTTTTGATCCTATTGCATGTACTGGCTTTGTGGGAGCCTAGCCTGTTTGGATGCTCACCTTCCTAGACCTGGATGGAGGGGAGAGGACCTTGGACTTCCCACAGGGCAGGGAACTCTGACTGCTCTTGGACTGGAGAGGGAGGGAAGAGGAGGGAGGGGAAGGGAAAAGGGAGGCGGGGAGGACGCAGAAATTTTTAATAAAAAAAAAAAAGAAAGCAGACTGAGCAAGCTAGGGAAAACAAGCCAGTAGGCAGCCCCCCTCCATGGCCTCTGCATCAGCTCTTGCCTCCAGGTTCCAGCTCTGCTTGAGTTCCTGTTCTGACTTCCTTCAATGATAAACTACAATGCTGAAGTGTAAGCCAAATAACCCAACCCTTCCTTCCAATTTACTTTTTGGTCATGGTGTTTTGTCATAGCAACAGAAACCCTAACTAAGGCAGAAGGGCTCATTCAGACGGAAGCAGAAAGCATGGGGCCTGCATGGGTCTGCATCAGGACCTCTGGTGTTTCTGTAGAACTCCTAATAGTGGGAACAGATACACCTCTGAATCTTTTGTCTGTTCTTGACACCCCCCCCCCACCTATTAGGTTGTCTTGTCCTGCTTGATATTAGGGCTTTTGCTTTGTATCTTATTTTGTTGTGTTTGTCTCTTGGAGGCCTGGTCCTTTCTGAAGGGAAATGGACAGAAAGTGGATCCAGGGAAAGGAGAGCTGGGGGAAGTGGAGGGAGGGGGTGTGGAGGTCAGAATATATTGTATGAGAGAGGAATCTATTTTCAATAATAAAAAAGTCTCAGTGTTTAAATAAATGTACAGAACTGCATAGTACCAAGAAATTAATATTTTACTGGAAGTTTCAGGGAAATAGGTGTTTTTCTTACTACAGACCATAACGCTCATCTTGTAAGTACAGAAAAAACAAGGTGGCCCACTAAAGAATGAAAAGGGCTTGGTGAGAAGGTTAAATATGACCCTCAATTGCACCTTAGGTTAAAATTTCTTGTTACGATCAAGGATCTGCCTGTGATTCTGCCCTGTATAAACTCATCTCCAAAAGGATCTACGTGAGAGAGGCCACGCTGAACATGGGGCCTGGCATTAGCAAGTCTGAAAATCTCTCTTAAATAAAGATTATTTAAGAAATAATATGACATTATCTTTTGAATGCCCATAGGAAATATGTAGTGCAGATATGCAAAGTTCCACTTACGTTCCTCTGGCTTCATTTCAGTAATTTTTTGTAGCCAATTTTTCCATGTTTGGCAGTCACAAGGCTCATGTGCTTCACCAAGGCACTCCCTAAAAAACAAAACAGGAAAGTCATTGAAAAATAGTCCTCATCACTATCTGGAATCAAATATGTGAATGGCAAATATTAATCCAATTTTAAAATTGAAAAAACTAACGCACAAATGAGATACGACACATTTCAAAGCTGGACGACTTCAGTGCAGTCTCTGAACACAGCATGGTTACACACTTTAAAGTACAACTTAGTTTTGCAGCTGTAGGAGCCACAACACAGCTATTAATCACCTTTAATTACTGTTACTCAGGTATGATCTTTGCCAGCAGCACTGCCATTAGACTCATTCGAGCAGGCCCAGAGACCTGGCAACGACATCACGAACACTCCTCCTTCATTGTGGAGTCTGAGGAGCTCTGTGTAAGGAATTCTTCTAGTTTCATCTACCTGTGTCCACTCACTGCAGACCCCGCCCCCCAGCGCTGGGGTTACAGACATCTGCTTTTATGTCGGGGTTAGGGATCCAAACTCAGGTCCTTATGTTTGCACAGCAAGTACTTAACCCACACAGCCATTTCCCCAGCACTGGAAAATCGTATTTGAACAGTTACGTTTACCTCCAAAATCTCTGGTAACTGCCAGTGCAAGCAACCAAAAGTTACTTTTACAAGGATTTTTGAAATTAGATATAACTGAAAATATCAATCATTCATTTGTAACTCAATTACACATTCATTCTATGAATATATAGAGTTCAAATATTAAAAAAAAGTCTAAACCCTTTATCACTCATTTTGTTTCAACATGGTATAATACAGTGTTCTAGAAAGTGTCATTAGGGAAAGAAACTCCAAAGGCTGGACATATTAACACCACTGTTACTACCTTCTTAAATAAAAATCTTATTTGTAAAGGTTAAGTTTATTAAGACATACCAGTTGAGCCGGGCTGTGGTGGCGCACGCCTTTAATCCCAGCACGAGGGAGGCAGAGGCAGGCGGATCTCTGTGAGTTCGAGACCAGCCTGGTCTACAGAGCTAGTGCCAGGACAGGCTCCAAAGCCACAGAGAAACCCTGTCTCGAAAATCCAAAAAAAAAAAAAAAAAAAAAAAAAAGACATACCGGTTGGCTTAGATAATGCCTTAAAAACTAAGAGGTAATATTTCACCATACTTAAAATATACTGATAATGATTTTACTTCATACTCATTAGCATAATTATTATTGAAAACTAGAAATAACAAGTGTTGGTGAGGATTTAAAAAACTGGAGCTCTTGAGCACTACTGATACAAATGCTAATGATGCAGCTGTCTGGGCAACAGCTTAGTGGTTTTCTACCACGTGAAACAGAACTACTGTCTAACTCAGAAATCTCATGCTCAGGTATTGTATTATGATGTGTTTCTTTGCTGTGACAAAGTAACAGCATCTTAGGGAGAGGCAGGTTTACTCTGAGTTTAAGTAGGGAGAAGGCATGGGGTTTGGGTCCCACCTGTGACACAGCCAGCAACCCACTTCCTCAGGCTTAGGCCCCATGTCTCAGAGGCTCCATAAGGCCCCAAAACAGTGAATCAGCTTGGGACCAAGGGCTCAAACACGTGAACTTCATTTTGCTAAAGGAAATAAGTAAAATACGAAAGGATAAAAACTGCATGATTTCACTACTATTAAAAGTAGAGTAGGCTAATTTATAGACAAAGAAGACAAAACAATGATTTTGTCAATGGTTGTTGGGGAAAGAAAGAGAAGTGCTTTTTCATAGTCACAGGTGGGAGTCACACTTTGATGGGGGACTTCAGCCAATCACAGACTGCTTAAGGTGTGTTCCCCTGGGGCCATGCAAAAGCAATAAAAACATCCACACTCTCTTTTGGTTCCCTGTGCTCCTGGTGTTCCTGGGATCTTTGGTTGTGTAAGTTTTCCCTTTTTCCTCAATTATTAGAAACTAAATCTTTTATATTGAGCTGGTCTGGTTATTTATCAATCGACCACACCCCTTCAACACTTAATAGCAACTTAAAAGCTACTCAAAACCGCTAGGTTGTTTAAAAACACTAGTGCACGTGCTTTATGCTGTGAAGTGCAGACTCAGATCTGTGATAACTGCAAACTTTCATTACGCACCTGGACTAGCATGCAGAAGTAAGGAGTACATGCTACAGCCAGAGAGAAGCAGTGCTCCTATCTGGTGCTTGAGAATTCATGTTGGAATGCGGAAGATACATTTCTTGGCACTCATTATTTTTAAAGCCTACTTGTTAATTATATTTCAAGAAAGCAGAAAACAAAATCCTAGGATGCAAAAAAGTTATACATCTTCAGCAACTATAAGAAATGAGTGAAATCAATAAATATAAATTAGTTCCATTAAGTTTTTTTTACCCACCCCTGGAGATTATATAGCACAGTCACTATTTTTTCCTAGAAGAATCAATAATAGTATATTGGTCCTGCTGTAAAAATATATTTTGAGAGGAAAAAGAAAATTATGGAGGAAAAACCCAATGCTGTAAAACAGAATCTAAAAAGCCAATCAACACTTCTTCAAAAGGCCGTAACTGCTTATCGGTGTGCATGGCTCTCTATAACTGTGTGGCATTAGATAGCAACAGAAGGCCTTCCTTCCCAGAGTCTCGCAGGACACAGGTTTCCTGTTGCTGCAGGTGCTCAGTGATGACAGTCTGACAGTTCCCATGGACACCGAGAGTGGGTGTAAAGGAGACACTTCTAAGAAGCTTCAGGAAGGACTGCGGAGTAGAAAGTGAACCATGGCTGCTATTTAATGCTATTCTTGAGCACTAACTCATCTGTGAAAAGAGGTTTGGACTCCAGAGTATTACAATAAAGGATACTAGATAGAGTAGCTGGTTGATAATCTAGGTTGAGAAGTAGTCCTGCTGATATCACGAATCTAAATTCTTTGATTTTTCTGTACTTCTGAGATGTGGTTTTGCTGTGTAAGTGGCTGACTTTAAACCTGTTACCCTTCTGTCTCAGACTCCTAAGTTTACAAGGATGCAATGTTATACCTCACTCCTAAAAGAAGATTTAATTGGTGAATGCTATCTGTTGCCTATTGAAATTGTATCTCAGGATGTCCATAGAACATGGTATGGAGGAGGACCTTGGCTAGAATTATTAATGGAATTGATCTACCAGGGTTATGAAGGAAAATGTGGGTGCCCACAGTCTTCATCCCTGGAGGCTAACCTAACATCAACAAAACAAGGCCCTTTCTTGAAGATGTGTCAATGAGCACCACTGTTGGTAGGAATACAAACTGGGTGAGAAAGAAAAAACCTTCTACTCCTTTAAAGTTTAATTACTTGATTAAAAAAAATTCTATCAAGATCTAAGAAATTTCATTTATGTGTAATTATAGAACCTTAGTAATCACAAATAGCGAGTGATTTAATTAAGAATCATCACTTTGATAGTTATTTGCTTTAGTTACAGTTCTAAGTCTTGAAGGCAACCTCTGGTCACTGGGTGTCTTCCTCTATTATCTGTCTGCCCATACACCCACTCACCCACCCATTTTTTTTTGAGGCAGGATCTCTTACTGAAGCAAGACTAGCTGGTTAGCAAGTCCCAGAATCCTCCTTTGTTGGCTTGCCTAGTGCTGGTTTACAGGTGCACACCACCTCTTTTGGCTTTTTATTTGGGGTTGGGTATCTGAACACAGGTTCTCATGCTTATGAAGCAAACAAACATTTCCCCACTCAGCCATCTCTCTAGCCGCTGAACTTAAATTCCTAACAACTCTTTCCTAGGGGTCACCAAAGGCCATCAGAAAACACATTATTTCTGATGGTCTTAGGAACTGAGACACTGCTCTTTTATCTGTCTCCAGGCAGGTCCGCCCACATGGAGATAAGCTCTCACAGGAGTACTTGAAATTGTATTAAAGGGTTGTGCATTAGGAAGGTTGAGAACCACTTTAACAGTGGCTGCTTGTTGATCACTGAACCACACTGTGAGGCAGAGTTAAGGCTCAAATGCAGACTCTTAAGATATCAATATGAACTTTACTGGAATATTTTAGCAATGACTGAGATTTGCTGAATAAAGAACACCACATCATTATTTCCAGATTGTAAAGACCTGGGAAATGCTACTAGTCACCAGGGCACTTTCACAGTCAGATACTGTTAATCAGGAAAAGCCATTCTTTCCATGTGTGGAGCTACTAACTCAGGGGATGGATTGTAATTAAATTAAAAACTTTATTTTAATCGGAGGATGTTTAAAGAGTCTCTCTGACTATGATGTCTCCAGCGAGAAAGATGAGCCCTAACTGTTCTTTACTGTAATTAGCATTCACGGTCCCAGGTGTGATAGCATGTGTCCGCAATTTCAGTAAACAAATCTCCACTGTTATACAATGTCAATTCCACCACGTCATTATTTAGAGTATCTTTCCAGTGACACTTCTCTTTGTTTTGTTGGCACTGTGGGTGGAACCTGGAACCTCCTGCATAGTAGTTAAGTGACCTACCACTCAGCTACATCTTCCAGCCCTTTCCAGTAAACTTGAGGAAATTATTCTAAGGTAGGTTTAATTGTCTACTGACTCACAGGAGAACCTTCCAAGTGAGTTCCCAGATACAAGCGCAAAAACCTGTATTTGAGTTAAGGCCATTCTAGAGCAAGACAAGATGATTAGTATACCATGTTAAATCTTAGCTCTGGATTTGATAGATATGGATGCTGGTGGCCAAGAAATATTTCTGACAAAGAATCTTTAAATGTTTCGTCTAAGGCAAGACAGACTCTGTGCTAATTCAGAGGGCAGAGAAGTTACTCACTAGTATATGCAAGCTATAAATGGAAAACAGGGGGACCAGTCACTGGTTAAAGTCATTGCCTTCCAGTTTGTGGATACCACCTAGCGGTGACTGATTTCACTTCAAATAACAAAAACTATTTAAATAGGTTAAGGGAGAGAGCATTCTAGATTCAAACATTTTGTGGTCTTTGTTCTTTGGTCATCATTGGAAAACTTTCTGAGGTTCAATAGGTAAAGTGCTTGCTGCAAAAGCATGAGGAACTGAACTCATGCTGTGGAATAATCCTTCCGTACTCTGTGAATACACATTACTCTCATTGGCTGGTAATAAAGCTGACTTGGCCTATAGTGAGGTGGGAAAGATAAACTGAAAATACAGAGAGGAAGCAGGGCAGAGTCAGAGAGAGAGAGAGAGAGGAGCCAGCTGCAGGGAAGCAAGATGCTAGAGGACAGATAAAGCCATGTGGCAAAATACAGATTAATACAAATGGGTTAATTTACATTGTAAGAATTAGTTAGTAATAAGTCTGAGCTTTGGCTGAGCATTTTGTAATTAATATAAGCTTCTGTGTGTTTATTTGGGGGCTGGGTGGTTGGGACAAAAAGATAGCTCTGCCTCTGTTTACAAATTCAGATCCCTAGTACCCATGTAAAAGCCAGGTGAGGAGATGCACAACTGTAATAGCAATGCTGGAAAATGGAGACAGGAGGATTATGGGTTTGCAGTCTAAACAAGTGAGCTCCTGGTTCAGTGAGAGATACTGTCTCAAAACTCATCATAGTGGACAGGACAGATGGTTTGGTGGATAAGAGTGCTTACTGTTCTTTAGTGGACCTGGGTACAATTCCCAGCAGCCACATTAGGAGGGACCTGATTGCATTCTTCTGAACTCCCCAGAAACGGTATACATGTAGTGCACATACACATATACATAAAATAAGAATAAACGCATGTTTTAAAAAAAGGTAGAGAGCAACAGAAAAAATTGTCGGCAAGCTCTGTACACACAGAGACGGGTACAAGTGAATAAATGTACATACAGAAGATGGTTTAATAACTGTTGGGGAAAAAGAAAGGGGCAAAGCCAGTCACAGTCTTTACTTTGTAAAGTTCTCTCTTGTACAATTTCCTTTCACAAGAGATTTTGTTTCTTGGTGGAATAAGATAATAGCATCAGATGTGGTCATTTTGACTCAGAATTTCTGATTGCAAGTTCAAAACATTTATCCCATATTACCAAGAAACAAAGAATGAAAAAAAAAGGACTGTATATTAATGCTCACAGTGGTGGGACAGGCAGTATAGAAAGTTCAGAAAACTTTGTAGCAATCATATAGTTGAATGAGTATCAAAATTGAAAGGCAGCTAGATTAAACTAAATAACTTAAAATTTGAGTTTGTTCTACATAAAATCTAATCTCATTTCATTTAAGTCAATTCCCCTCAGACCTATGTACAGAAAATGTTTCAATGTATGAAGTTCTCTGTTGTCCTTCTGCATAAGCGAGAGAACAAATGACTACCAAATGCGATCAAAGTCAGTGTATAGTCTTTCACAGATCCCAGACGGGAACAGAATTCACACCAGAGCCTGAGGTCCTGGACAACCATCTCCAGTGGATCTTGATTAGTCAACAGAAAGAGTAAACTGGTACATTTCTCCAAAGGTGGGCAAATTTACCATTACAGCTATGTATGTGTGCATGCACGTACATGCGTACAGGCGTGTGTGTGTGTGTGTGGTTTTAAAGTATGACCTACCCTCAAAAAATAGAGTCTATTTGTTCTAGATCAGAACAAGTTCATTCCATGGAGCATAAAGAGAAGGCAGGACAGAAGGAAGTAATGTTCCACCTACATGGCACAATGAGAAATCTAGTAGAATCAAGACCATGGAAATCACAAAACTTTGGGTAGATCTAGTCAGAGGTTCTTTTTATCCTTCAAAACTTTATCTTTAGAATCTTTTATCTCTCTGAAAATGTTATATTTAAATGTTTTCTAGGCACTTGCTTTCTTTCTTTGTAGTGTTTCCACTTTAAAACCTAGCATCTTAGAACCAGGATTCCTCAATTGAAGCAAAGCACTCGTAAAATGATTTATATGATAAGTTTTCTGAATTTTCCCAGGAATGGTATACAAATGGTATCATTCTAGAAGCATAGGGAGGATACGATGGGTGCCTTTGTGGACAAGAGCTTGGTTTTTTTTAAGAGATAGCATAGTGACTTAAAAGAAAAAAATAAAAATCTTTTTTATTATTTAACACCCATAGTTCTCAGTACAGTTGGTTGATACCCATCTAAATTCCATTTTTCTGTGGAAAATAATGCTCATTTGCATTTATTAAGTTATTTTTCTTGCTAAAGTTCCATTTATCTTTAGTATTAGTGAGGTAGAGTCAGTAACATGGTAAATAATAAAAAATTGTAAAAGTGTAGAGACTGGCAATTCTTCTTTTAAATGTTTAGAAAAATAACCTTTAATACATGTGAACAGAACTTATTGCTAAGAATTTTGTTGGTATGTTAATTTGTTCAGTCTGATTTAGCCAGAAAAGTAGTAAATGGAAGAAAAGTAGGAAAGTAGAAAAATGGTATTGTTTTCTTAATTACTATACCCAAACTCTAGTAAGCAAACTATTTCTGTAAAAGATGAAACAGTAACCATTTTAAGTAACTGTATACCAATGGCAAGAACTCAATTCTGCTGTTACAACTGCAAAACAGACACAGATAATACATAAATAAACTTGCATGGAAGGGCACAATTGTGTTCCAATAAAATTTTATTTTTAAAACTAGGTATACATAGTAATTAGATGGCCTCTGACCTCCAACATGGTATTTTTATAGAAAAGCAGGAAACAGACAAGATAATATAGGGATAGCTCCATTACTGTGCCGTTTTACGATTGCCAGTGCTATGACTAGACTCTGACTTGAAAACCGGAGTTTTAATCTTAAAATGTCAAGGGTATTTAAGTTCAGTAGGTGAAGGTGCTTGCTACCAAGTCTGACAACCTGAACTTGATCCCTGGAACTCAGATGGTGCAAGGAAAGAATTGTCCTTTGACTTCATATGTTCACTAGGACACTCATGTATCCATACACATACATAATACATACTCACTAGTAAATAAATTTTAAAATGTGATTAATTCTGGAAATAGACAAAAGGCAGAATTCTTATTTGGATCATCTAACTAAATAAAATTATTAATTGAATCTACCTGGAATAAATGAGAATGCTAATTACTAATAAAACTGAACAAGTGTGCAGAGTTACATAGTTACATAGTCTTTGCAATATTAATTGAGTTCAACCTTACTCAGTACTTAGGAGGCATTAGAATATTATGTTTAGAATATTATTTTTAGATGTGTTATATTTGTTTATGTTGTCGAATACTTGCTTAATGATGCAAAGATGTCCTGCATTCTTTTATGTAAATTTGTTTAACTCTGGGAAGCTGTGTTACTTTGCCTGTCTAAAACACCTGATTGGTCTAATAAAGAGGTGAATGGCCAATAGCAAGGCAAGAAGAGAAAGGATAGGTGGGGCTGGCAGGCTAAGAAAAATAAATAGGAGGAGAAATCTGGGAGAAAGACAAGGAGCAGGAAAAGGAGGAGGACTCCAGGGGCCAGGACCAAGCTACACAGCAAGCCAGGGAGTAAGAAATAAAGAAGGTAATAAATAGAGAAATGTAAAAGCTCAGAGGCAAAAGGTAGATGGAATAATTTAAATTAAGAAAAGATGGCTAGAAATAAGCCAAGATAAGGCAGGGCATTCATAAGAGAGTCTCTGTGTGTGATTACTTGGGAACTGGGTGATAGGCCCACAAAAGAGCCAAAAAAAGAGTAGAAAGTAAAAACAACCAACATCACTAGAAGCTAAGTAAAAGAGAAGCTATGTGTTGTCATAAGGTTTTTTCTTTCTTTTGTTTGGGTGTTTATTTTGCTGGTGTTGGTTTTGGTTTTACTAGACAGGGTTTCTCTGTGGATCTTTGGCTGTCACTTTTTCAGACTATGCTGGCCTCCAACTCACACAGATTCACCTGCCTCTGACTCCCGATGCTGGGATTAAAGTATGCGCCACCATGCCCGGCTAGTCTTGAATTCTTAACTAAAATCATGCTTTACAGTTACCTGAGAATTCATTTTGGGGGAGCCTCTCTAAAAAACATGCATGTTTTAAGTCCAGGATGGAAATCTGAAAAAGATTGCAAACCCTAAACACCCCTGGCTTAGAATGGCTGCCAAAGGCTTATAGTTTAATGAAGACATGAAGCTTTGAAAATTTCCTAATCTAGGACCACCACTTTTGTTGTTATGGGTGAAGTAATGGGCTCTGGAATCAACAGGGGTCTCCACTTCCATTTCTGTCATTTCCTAGCTGTACAACATTAAGAAATGTCTCCATGGCTGAGCTTCCTTACGTGGATAAAACAGTATTTAATTCAGAGCATTGGGAGAATGATTCAACTCAAATATATAATCACACTTAAAAGAGTTGGCATGGTGCAGATATCAAGCCCACGATAGTTATGAACTGTTTATTACACATTCCTAAATTACTAACAATAGTATCAAGTATACGGCAACTTAAATACCAGATTCAAAGTTCCAAATCTTTACAAACTGTGAGCACAGGGTGCAGTGTGGTGGCTCTGGCTTGTCTCATACTAACCAGCAGAAGAGGTGTCCTTTCCCGCAGTCCACAGCAGGGGCTCTTAGCAAGGGGAAGCTGAGTGTGTCAGACCCAGAGGGATTTGAGCCCTGCTTTGTCAGTCTGACTGCTCTTTCACAGCCTGCAGTTGGACACCATTTAATGGCAGGATTATTTTCAACAAAGGCCTGTTTAAAAACCATAATAATTAGAAAAACAAAAGAAACTATTTCAGCTGCAAATTCTAAAACAGAATGTATCTCCACAGTGATTAAAAGCAAACAAAAGAATGAAATCAAACACAGGAGTTTAGTTTTAAAAAATACTAAAACCAGAACTAGAAATACTTCAAAAGCAAAAATATGGCATTTACCTTAGTAATAGAATGGTTTTTAAAAACGGTTTTCCCTTAATCTAAAAGGTAGGTAAATGATAACAAAGTAAAAATGCAATTATCTGCGAAAAGGTGTCTAACATAAGAATGATTTGGTTCATATTAAGCTACTTTTTGATTAAATGTAAACAGAAACTTGTGTATAATTAGTTATATTTTAATACTAAATTTCTAAATGTCATTTTGATAAATACATAAAAATCAGTATTATAATACTTTCTACATTAAAGAGGTAGGGCCTAATGTTTTTAAGATTACATAATAGTATTTAGAGTAAGAAAAATCATACAAAGTAATTAAAATAAAAGTTTTAAGTTATATACACAAAAAAAGAATAATTTTCATGTTTAATTCTTAAATGAAAAAAGAATAGGAAAAAAGCAAAAATTTTAATTTATGTATTAAACTGTTATTTGGAATAAAAATTATTTTCAAGTTTAAATCTTTTAAAAAATATTCCTCTCAGGAGTATAAACTATTGTTTGGGAAGAGTAGCTACAAATGAATGCTATTTTCAACAATTAGTTATAAAAAAGGAACAAGAAAATTAGTAAAGAATATCAATAGCTTTTTTGTGGGGTGTTAACTTTCATTATTCCTTTTATACTTATAAAATGCTGCTTTGGTTAAAAGTTTTAATAATATTACCATTCACATATGCATTTTTTCTGGAAAATAGCACTATTTTGCTTATAAAAATAAAACACAGGCTTAATAAGTTGGTACCATACCTTAATATCAAACTGTAGGTAGCGTTTGTCCATCTCCTTAGAAACTACGCTTTCTATAATATCTACAGGCACAAGTTGAAAGCATTCATATGCAGGGCAGAAAATGTTATGGGCTTCACCTTCTTGAATTTTCAGATTTAAAAACCTGTTAAAATATTAATTGACAGAAAAAAGGGAGAGGATGTAAGTTATTTGTATGTCCTAAGACTTTCGTTTTGATCAGTTTTCTATGAGAGTGTTGTTAAAATAACACCAAGAGCATGCACCAAAACCTGTGTTTCTTCTCCAGTCCTCATTCTCTTTATATATATATAAAACTTTATATATATAACTTTGTACTTTCAAAAACCTAAAACATTTTTCACATAAAAAAACTCAGACCCGAGTGATCTAGAAAGGTTATATTAAATACTCAATATTCTTTCCCTTTAAATAAATGGGAAATTAACAAGAGATAAATCAAGTATTTTGTAGGAGCAATAGAATATACAGCATACTTCTTAAAAGAAAAACTTTTTTCTTTATATTTCTTTAGATGAGTATTAAAATGAGTTCTGTGTTATTTTCTCTGCACACCAATGAGGTAGTAAGAAAAACTCATATTGCAAAATAGTTGAATCAACTCAGAAAAAGTTTTGAGCTAGAAAAATTTTAGTCTTTAGCAATTTATTTTAATGATAAAAGCCTTATTTTTGCCATATTTTAATGAGCATACTAATATGTACTTTTCAGAACTGCTAACACAGATTAGATAGTAAAATATAAGCAAAAAGAATCTGTATGTTTTAGAAGGTGTTATAACTATTATTTAATATGTATATACAAGTAAGAAACACACTTATTATGTCTGGATTTTAATGGAATTAATTTTTTTTTCAGACACGCTCTTATGTACCCTAGGATATAACTGAGAATGTGCTCTTGCCTCTACGTCATATGTGCTGTTGAGACTACAAACATGTGCCAGCAGGCCAGGTTTATATTATACTAAGGTTGAAACTCACATGTTAACGAAGCATTCTACCAACCTGGATACATTCCTAGCTGTGGATTATACTATATTTAACAACTCTAGAGAAAACAAAATGAGAATAGGCAAGTATATTATGACTGTCTGGCTCTTAGGATCAACAATTTTTGATTTTTCTATTATCTTCTTCCATAGTACTATCTATTAATTTCACTGCACTTTAGGAAGAAACAATCAAGGAAGACTTAGAAAGACTGCATTATCCATGAGGCTTAAGCCTTACTATTTGTAAGAATGTATCTGTGAGGGTGTCTTTTAGTCCTTGGCGCAGATCTGCAAAGCATCTGGCCGTAATGACAATGAAGAGATGGGGAAAGTAAAGTAGATGGGAAGTTCTAAGCTCACACTATTCTTCATTAAAACCAAGTTTTATTTTTCTATGTGTTGCTGACAGAATGTTTGATTTGTGTGTGGTGGTGGGGGACACATATTACATACAGTGTGTACATAGAGACTAGAAAACAACATGCAGAAGTCATTCCTCTCCTTCCAGAATGTGGGTTTGGGGAATTAAACTCAGGCCATCAGGCTTAGAGTCCAATGTCATTACTTGCTAAGCTGTCGTCTCTCTGGCTAGACTCCTATTAAATTTTAAAGATTTTTTTTGACGCCAACCACCCAATTTGTTTTACTGGTGTCTGATTTGACAAGAGCTGTCCTGGGTCAGATGGAGAATGCTAGATAGCCATACAGTAGCAATGAAAACGGTAACAAAGAATTAAATCTTACTAAAACCTTTTTCTGAGTAGTCTTTGATAAGAATGGGAATTAATTTCTATGATACTAGTTATGTGAGGAAGGTCAGTAAAGGTAAAAAAATTAAAGTAATTCCCAGGCAAGGTCAATTTTCACATAAAAACCAAGTTCAACAATGACAAGATATAAAACCCAGGTAACACTTCCTCAAAACAGTACAGTTAATACTTCAAAACTGCATACATGGAAAAGATTTTCTGCTCTAGAATTGACTCAAAGATTGATTTAGTCTGTGAGTTTTGACTCTGTAGATTAGCTTATTTGTGCCAGCTATACTGACTTGATCCTACTGAACTAAAAAGTCTGCTCTACGTTTACATCTAAAACAAAACCAGGTGCACTTATTTATTTTGACGCTTTGAAAAATGGTTTGTTTCCTCCAAATTAAGTCTTGCAGAACACCTCAAAGGAGCACAAATGAAACCAGTGTACTGATCAGGAGGCTTTCTATCTATTTGTGGGTGGGGGAAGGGACGCGGATGAGAGAGAGGCAGAAAGGTGCAGGAGAGAGTCCAGGAAATGCACATATGTACACAAGTGTAGGAGTGTGTGTACATGTGTCTGTGTGTGTGTGTAGGCCAGATGACCTCCATTGTTATCCTAAAAACCCTATTATCCACCTTCTTTGAGATGGTCTCCCAAAGTCATGGAATTAGAGGAATTTTTAAAAACGAGGCTCGATAGGCTGGCCAAGGAGCCCCACCCCGGGTTCAGACTTCTCTACCTCCCTAGCACTGGGGCTGTAAGTGTATGCTACTATGCCTGACCTTCCTGTGTGTTCCTGGGATTGAACTTGGTTTCCTATGCCTGGGCAACCACTTTACTCACTAAGCTCTCTCTCTAATCCAATGAGTAAATTTGAGGAGCTAACAGGGATATTCATTATCTTGATTATGGTGATTGTTTAATAGTATACATGTATGTCTTGTTTTATGAACTATTTAGTTTAAATGTACAGACTGATATATGTCAACTGCACCACAGCAAAATTGTAAAACAAAAAATACAAAAAACAAAAAACAAAACAAAACAAAACAAAAAAACCAGACAGGAAACCTGCCAGGCCTTTGCTTTCTCACTCATGTAATGCTCCCCAGAGGCCTATACTGGTACCCAATGTTCCATGAAAAAGTATGAAAAAAGTATTCTTAGATACTTATGACATATTTTGCTTCAATCATCAACTAAAGTTTTGTGAGTCTCCAGAGACAGTAAGACACTGTACTGCATCTGTTTTAGAAGCACTTTCAAAAAGTGCAGCTATAAAGTTAACAGATAATGAGAATGCATAAATCTAAGGTAATAATGAGGAAATGAGAGAAAAATACAAGAAGCAAAATAAAACTTCCAGTATAATATACACCCAATCTCTAGCATAGGCTTTTGAGTTCAGAATAACAAAAAAAGAATTTAAAATATCTGCATTCTTACGGATTTTCAAGGCTATCTACTTGCTTTAAAAAATTCAGAGACCACAATGCTTGGGATTGAAGATGGAAACTGATTCTTGATATTTATATTAGATCTGAAATTTATATTATATGTAATATAAATAAAAATACTAATACAATTGTTTAGATATACTTTTTTTGATGTCAAAGAGGAAAAACAAAAATATTCTTTGTAATAATCCATAGTACATTTCAGTGTAACTCAGAAACCAATATAAATGATCTACACCATTAAACACTGAAAGCAAATAATTTCACTACCAAACCAAAGGTGTTAGCATGTAGTAAGAGATGAATAAGCTGTTCATATACTCACGACTCCCAACATCCTCTGCAAAAATCATGTCCACAAGGCATATCCACTGGATCTTCAAATACAGAAATACTGCACATACAAATGTCACACTGGAGATGCACAAGAAAAGTGACTTAGCAAGGTCATACTCTGAAGAGATGCAGTACATTCATTTTGTTCAATAGTTTAATGACAAAAATTATTGCAGTAATTATAAATCTTAAAAACTAAATGTTTCAAGCTACAAAGTCTGTTAAGAGTACCTAGCTTGGACCGAAGAATAAATATCAAGACTGCCTCTTTTAAAAAAAAAATATTTGCTATAGAATTTAATGTCTTAATACAAACACCAAACTTAGTTTACCTATTAATCAGCACTGTGCATTAGGAAAGGGAAACACAAGAAACAAATCGTTAGCATCCACTCAGGTCAAGATCACACAGGTGCACCACACAACAACCACTTCAGTGTGTGGCTTTCACTCTATGCTTACTGGAAAATGCACAGAAACAGAAACTTTGCACTTTGAACACAGAAATTCAGGATTTTAAGAGTGGCAAATGGGTTGGGGAATGTGGCTCAGTGGTATAGTGCCTGCCCAACAGGGTTGAGCAGCTGGGATCAAGAGTTAGCACCTCCTACCTTCCCCTGCCCCCTCAAATAAATAGCAAAGTAAAGTTTTCATGCAAGGAAGTCTAATACAACTATGTTACCTTTTAACATGACTTATGAGAAACAAAGATAATGTTAAAATGTGAATTATAGAATAGCATTTTACTTTCCCAAATGGTTCCTACCTAAGAGAAAGGGGTGCTTTCACATCTATTCCATATTCTGCATGGCTAAACCATGCAGAATATCTGCTCCACAGCACCCCAGTCACAGGCTGCTTATCTCTCACATGGGCATTTACTAAGGACCAGCTCAGAAGCTCTGCTACAATGAGCACACAATCATACAAATATTCTGTAAATGCTTTTAAAAAACCAGCATTCAGCAAATTCTTTTAAAAATTATGTTTTAGGTTAAACATGCATACTACAAACTAAGTTTTAGTATTTCAAATATGTTGTGTTTAAAATACATTGAATACTTTTAGGTGAAAATACAGGGCATGCCTTTTCATTTTTTTTTAAGTTGATTTTTATTGAACTCTACATTTTTCTCTGCTCTCCTCCCTGTCTCTCCCCTCCCCACTTCAACATTCTCCCATGGTCCCTATGCTCCCAATTTACTCAGGAGATCTTGTCTTTTTCTACTTCCCATACATTTTAGATCTATGTATGTCTCTCTTAGGGTCCTCATTGTTGTCTAGGTTCTCTGGGATTGTGATTTGTGGGCTGGTTTACTTTGCTTTATGTTTAAAAACCACTTATGAATGAGTACATGTGATAATTGTCTTTCTGGGTCTGGGTTACCTCACATCAAAATGATGTTTTCTAGCTCCATCCATTTTCCTGCAAAATTTAAGATGTCGTTATTTTTTTTTTTTTTTCTGCTGAGGGCATGCCTTTTCTAAACTGTTTTGAAGTGAGAAATATTTTGCTTTTTCAACCTATAATTCAGAGATCACAAAAACATTCTGTGGTAGCATGAAAATAACTGAGCTTTCAAAGCAAGGTACGACATTTAGTTACAATAATATAAACAACCACTCCATGGAACAGTATCACATAGTTTCAAAGTTGAAAGACTAAAAGCAAAGCTACGGGAAATACACTAAGCCATACCAAACTGGTATCTAAATCCCCAGGAGACAGACTGATTTCATCTGGAGAGGTGACAGAAGAGCGTGTAGTCCTTGGAGTTCTTGGGGAAGGAAGAGTGTCCCAGGCATTGTACCCACTTGGTGGTGGAGTTGGCATCTGCACACCTGACCGTTGGCAGCAGTTCTCTGGGTTGGACATCCAAGCTTCAAGTAATTTCTCCCTGTCCCAATCTAAAAAATGAAACAGATATCTATCAAAATACAGAATTGAAACCTACTAATCACAGAAACAGGATAAATGAAGATGATATATGTCACCCAAGTTAACAAAATCACAGAATTTATATACAATAGTAACTACAAAGGCATGTCTAGATAGACTGAAGTTAGTAATGTTTTAAAATATAATTTAAACTGCTATTACAAATATCAATATCTAAGAATGTGCTCAGAATTTCCAGTCATTTTTATTGATATTTTAATGGCTCATATCATTTAGAATTTACTATTTTCTTTAGTAGAGATTTAATTTAGCCACTTTCCTCTTTTAATTCATAATTTTGCAACTGTCTTCACAATGGTCTCTAGCTGTAAAATGATCATATAGTGCGAAAGGTCATTTGGGAAAGAAACTGGAAATAGAAGAAACTTCCAAAGGAGACTGAGTTGTAAGTAAGGTTTTAGTGAACTAAGTATAAATATGTATTAGGGGAATTTAACTCTGGCTTAATTTAAAGCAGATAATCTTCTGTAAACAATTATAAAATGGTTAAGAGAAACATGTTACTATAAAAACCAGAGCCATAAAATCCAGTTTTTAAAAAAACAACAAACTAGAATATTCAACTATTTTGCTTGGGGTTGTATATATATACCCTAATTTATTTCTCCCAACAAAGTTTTCAATTATTATTTAGGAGAAAAAACCAGGATGCAGAGACGTTACTTAACTTACCCAAGCTCAGAAAGAGACTTGAAACCTCTTTGAGATTCCAAGAGTGTGTTCTTTCCACTAACACACACTGTCAAGTGTATTACACTCTCAAATGTAAAACAAAACAATATAATTTAGTCATAGCACTTATTCATAAGAGCCAAAGTTAGCCTACAAATTCGATACATGGATGGTTATGTTTATCTTAACACTAACTGCAACGAATAATGGACTCAACCTAGGTTCTAACCAACAGATGAACAAAGAACCCCTGCCCCCCACATCAACCTAGGTACTAATAACAGATGAACAAAGAACCCCACCCCCCACATCAACCTAGGTACTAATAACAGATGAACAAAGAACCCCACCCCCCACATCAACCTAGGTACTAATAACAGATGAACAAAGAACCCCTGCCCCCCACATCAACCTAGGTACTAATAACAGATGAACAAATAAAGAACCCCCATATACACTAACACAACTTTTTAAAAGTTCTACTAGAAACCAAGCAAAATTAAGTCTTTTAATTTAAGGCAATGGCTTTTCTATTCCGCTTCTACTTCCCATTTCTTATGCCCACTACATCAGAAAACAATGTCTACATTTTCCGTCATTTCCTTAGTGTATATAAAATACTACATCAGTTACTATCTCCCCTTTCTTTGCTGTTTCACTCATATGGAAAAGCACTTTAAAAAGTTATCTGCCCTTTTTTAATGCTTTCCAAGCAATCTGATTTAGACTGCAGAGAAAGAAAAAAATTTCAAACGTGTTTTATCAGTAGTGATTCATTATATTATATAATCTCAGACAAAGTTTGGCACACATTCAAGTTAAATGCACGAATATTCTGAACAGGAATATTCAGTCTAGCCGACAAAAAGAACACTGCAAGTCAAGCTAAACTGACATTGGTAAAACTACTTATTGTATTATAATGCCAAACTCTCAATGACGTATTAGGAAAACAAGCATAGGGGGAGAGATGCCCCAAGACCAACTAACTCTATCTTACTCTTGGAATAGGAAAGTGGTTGAGTGTTAGAAAAGGTAACTCATAACCCAGTATGTTCAAAGAGAAAAACAGTATTGGCATTTCTTCTGAAGATTGAAAAAAGTGCAACACATTGAAAAATAATTCTTGACTTTATATAGAAAGCTTAAAAGGAGATTATTAGCAGAGTAAAAAGGCAGCTTGCAAACAGGAGGGAATCTTTAGTAGATACACGTTGCTAAAATTAATCATACTCTACCCACCAACGACCCAGTCAGTACATGGACGAATACACAGTTCTCAAAACAAACACAAACGTCAATACACACTTTTTAAATGTTCGCATTTGGCCACTGGGAGTCCATCTCACTCTCTCCAGAATGACTAAGACGTGGAAGGCTAGGGACCCTTCGTCACTGCTGGCTGGGTCTTAACTGGTACAACCAATATGCAAATCAGCATATAGGTATCTCAAAAACTGGAAAAAAAAATCTGCCACAAACGACACACTTATACCAACACTTCTAGTTACGGAGTCAAAAGATTTTATACCTTATCACAGAGATACTTGCATATCTATGTTTGTTGCTACTCATAAAAGCAAGGAAATGGAATCAGCCTACATGGACATGAACAAAAAGGTGGCACATGCACTGAGATTTAATTAATCTGTAAAGAAAATGAAATGACAAAAACTTCAGGAAAATGAACAAGTCTAGGAATTACTATATCGAGGCAACTCATACTTAGAGAAATACTGCATGCTCTCTCCTTTGTGGGTGTAAATATGGGCATATCATGAAATAGAAAGGGCACAAGATGGAAAAAGACTTTAAGGCGACATGAAGAAGGAAAGGGACTGCTGAGGCTGCAGGCGTGATCGGCGGGAAGACAATGGGACGAATTGGGAATGAAAATGTCAAACTTCTTACTTTGTATGCCACCTAAAAAAACAAAATAAAGAATCTACATACACATGGTCAAATGAGGTTTTAGGTGAAAAGGCAATGAGGCAGAGAAGGGTAGAGTTTTTTAGTAAAGGACAAATTTCCATGCAAAAGTTATAATTTTAATCTATATCCTATAAAAACAAACTAAAATTTTATCATAAAACTGGACCTGGGAAAGTAGCTTAGTGGTAAAGGTCTTGCTGAGCATACATGGTGTCCAAAGACTGATCACTAGCTACAGCTTCAGAAAGAAGCTGTGAAGCACAAAGGAAACAGAGGGAGTCAGGCATGGTGACATGCAATTGTGACGCCCATATTGGGGAGGCTTGGACAGGAAGTTTGTGACACATTTAAGACTAGCCGAGGGTACAGAGCAAAATCTTAACCACAAACCAACTATCTAGGAGATCAGTCAATCAAAGTTGTCAAAATTCCAGATGAAATCTTCGTAACTTTAGGTTAGACACAGACTCTATGAGGCAGAATTGGCAAGAGCAATGATCCATAAAAATAAATAAAATGATGCTTATTAAATAAAGTTTTTGGTAGCAAGAGAAAGATACTTCTTTTAAGCTGGAAAGCAAATCTGGTTCAAACAAGTAAATAATGAATTTAAAGTAACAGGAGAGCTCAGAACATGATGCAGACATCTCAACCAATTAAAACTCATCTTAATTAATGAATTTTATATAGTCCCAAATGATGGTAAATTGGTGTAAAAGTTCCTTCTGTTTGTGTTGCTTTCATAGGATAATGAAGAAAGAAACTGCCTTGGCCTAGTTGATAGGGTGGATCTTAGGTAGGCGGGGAAGACAGAACTGAATTCTGGGAGGAAGAAAGCAGAGTGAGAGAACCGCCATGGAGCCGCCAGAATCAGACATGCTGAATCTTTCCTGGTAAGCCACTGTCACGTGGCGATACACAGATGAATAGAAATGGGTTAAATCAAGATATGAGAGTTAGTCAATAAGAGGCTGGAGATAATGGGCCAGGCAGTGATTTAATTAATATAATTCCTGTGTGGTTAATTCAGGTGTAAGCTAGCCGGGCGGACGGGATGAAAAGCAGGCCCTCATCCTCCAACAGAGGCAATTCCAGGATTAAAGCTTCAATCTATTCACGGATGTACTGTTGTTGAATAATCTTTCTGTGCTGTATGAAGATGTGCCACATTGATTGGTTTTATAAAAAGCTGAATGGCCAATAGCAATGCAGGATTTTTGGTGCAGAGAGGACACTGGGAAGAAGGGCAGACACCAAGGAGATGGAAAGCAAGCAGGATGGGCACCACAGAGATGAGATAACAAAGTTACAAGGCAGAAAGCAAGTTAATAGAAATGGGTTAATTTAAGCTATAAGAGCTAGTTAGGAACAAGCCTAAGCTATTGGCCGACTTTTTGTAATTAATAACAAGTCTCCATGTCATTATTGGGGAGCTGATTGATGATCCCACTGATGAAAAAGGCTGAATATAGTACTACTTAAAAAACCAGATTCTAGTGGATCCAGATCCCCCCTTCCCCCCGAGTTTGCCCTCTGTGCGCTGGCACCCAGTTCGTGAGCTTCGGGCAAGGGGGCTGGAGGTTAAAATACACAGGCACACACAGAGAGACAGCGACACAGGTCATCCTTGAATTCCCCAAGAATGTCCCCTTTATTGTGTTCAGGGGAAGATTATATAGAGATAGCCACGCCCCAGCCAAACCCACCAGAAACCACTCTCCTGCCATCAGGAACTCCTGAAGGTCTCGTGCTCAGGGCAGCTGTAGGCACTCAGATCAGGGGATTACAAGAAATTCAGGATCTGGGGTCTCACTGCTCCCAACACAGATCAGGGACATTTGTGGAAGCAGGATTGAGCCAGCAACCTGGGCTGGAGCCGGCCTGGGACTGCAAACTCCACAGGTGCAGGAATGAGTCAGGAGCAGGCCAGAAGCAGGGAGCTCCATGGGAGCTGGACTGAGCCAGCGACTTAGGACTGAGCAGGCTGACAGAGAACTCCGTGCTGAGTTTGAGCGGATTCAGACCAGGGACTGAGCCTGCAACCTAGGCTAGAGCAGGCATGACATAGCGAACGCCACAAGATCAGGTACAGGGAAGCAACCTCTGAGAAAGTGGGCCGGAGCCAAAGATTTCTGCGGGTCCAGGTGTGAGTCTGGGACCTTCGAGGGAGTAGAACCCCTGCAGGTCCAGGCGTGAGTCTAGGACTTCCGAGGAACTAGGCCTGAGCCAGGACTTCTGCGGGTCCCGGACCTCTGAGAGAGTAGGCAAAAAATCAGAGACCTCTGTGGGTCTGGGCATGAGTCTGGGACCTCTGAGGGAGTAGGGTTGAGCCAGAAACTTGGTGGGAACAACCCCAAGACAGGGACCTGTGCAGGAGCAGATCAAGACAAGGGACATTTACAGAAACAGGTCTGAGCTGGCAACCTAAGGCAGAGCAGGCAGAGGAAACCCCGGGATAACTGAATGACCTCGAAAAACAAGGAGTGACCAATGGGGTAACTGGAACCGTGACATTAACTGCACCATGAGGAACAACCATCTGTGCCTTAGATCCACTGGCATCTGGAAAACTGATCAGAGATACAGACAGGCCCAACTACACCAATCAGAGGAAAAGACAAGGTAAGAACACAAGCAACACCACAAAGAGCAACATGACACCAGTAATCTAGTGACCCCACAAGAGTAAGACTTGAACAACCAAATACAGATGATGAAGAAGAAAATGACCTAAAAAATCACTTTAGGAGAACGTTTGAGGCCCTTAAAAAGGAAATGAAAAATTCCCTCAAAGAAATGGAGGAAAAGACAAAACAAAAAATTGGAAGACATCAACAAATCTCTTGAAGAAAACCAAGAAAAAGCAATCAAACACATGAAAGAAACTATTCAAGACTTGAAAACTGAAATAGAGACAATAAAAAAAACCCCACAATCCGAGGGAATTATAGAAACAGAAATTATAAGAAAATAATCAAGAACCACAAATGCAAGCATAAATAGAAGAATACAAGAGATGGAAGAGAGAATCTTAAGTGCTAAATATACAACAGAGGGAAATAGACTCATCAAAGAAAACATGAAACCTAACAAAAGCTTATACAAAGTATCCAGAAAATATGGGATAACTTAAAAAGACGAAACCTAAGCATTAACAGGTATAGACAAAAGAGAAGATCAACTTAAAAGCAGAGAAAATATATTTAACAAAATCACAGAAGAAAACTTTGTTAACAAAAAGAAAGATATGCCTATGAAGAAACAAGAAGCTTACAGAACACCAAATAGACTTGACTAAAAAAATTAAAAGAAAGTCCCCTTGCCGCATAATAATCTAAACACTAAACATACAGAATAAAGAAAGAATATTAAGAGCTGCAAAGGAAAAAGGCCAAGAAACATATAAAGGCAGACGTATAAGAACTACCCCTGACTTCTCAATGGAGAAAATCAAAGTCAGAAAGTCCTGGTCAAGTGTTATGCAGACATTAAGAAACCACAGATGTCAGCCCAGACTACTATACCCAGCAAAACTTTTAATCACGATAGGACAAAACAAGATATTCCATGACAAAACCATATTTAACCAATTCCTAGCCACAAACCCAGCCATACACAAAGGAGATAATGCCATATGATGGACCCCACTGATGAATAGCCATGCTTGCACTTTATTTCTTCTAACTATTTTTGCTGTTTTTATTTTTTGGTTTCTGAAATAGACTATACCCCTGTAGACCAGACTGCCCAGAACCTTACTGTGTAGCCCACAGTGATCCTCCTATCTTTCATTCTTAAGCACTGAGATACGAGGTAGAACATACTACATCTTGCTTTCTGTACTACATTAAACTACACATACTTTGTGTGAAAGAGGTTAAACAAAAGGATAGAATATATTTAGTGGTGCTAAGAGCCTGACTCTAAAGAAAAATGGTAACATAATTTAAGGCATTTCTTATTTCTATTTTAGTTTGGTGCTTGAGACAGGGTCTCCCTATGTAACCTAGGCTCGTCTTGAATTCATCATACTGATGTCCCTGCCTCCTAAGTTACAGGATTTTAAATCCTAAATTACAGGATTCTATACAAGTTTTCATATTATGATTGTTAGGCATTAATGTCAGGTAAAAGGAGACCATTCTGCTATTGAATTGTCTCACTAAGCAAGGACTCTACAAACTGAGATGTAGCTCCAGTCCCAAAAAGAATTTCTAAACTTAAGTTTTTTGACTCAGGATTTTCTTTGGAATTTAAAAGATGATAAATGAAAAACAATTTGAAAGCAAAAACACAGATTTTAAAAACATATAAAAATAAAATTCAAGTATGTTTATTCATTTCACAACTATTTCCTGAAATTAATTAATATATATTTTGGTATTATGGAAACACAAACACACACACACACACACACACACACACACACACACACACACACACACAGAGGGGCATTTCCAGGCTAATAAAGAAGAAATGCAAATAAAGACGTTTACTATTTTGGTCTGAGTGTGTAAGGCATTGGTTCTCAACCTGTGAGTTGTGACTCTCTTAGGGAAACCATTTATTTCTATGTTTTTAGGAACTGAGACACTGCTTCCCTATCCATCTCCAGGCAGGTCCACCCACATAATATGGGCCAACATATGAGTACCTGGAACTGTATGCTTTAAAGGCTTTCAGCATTATCAAGGTTAAGAACCACCCGTGTAAGACATGTATGTATTTATGTGTGTGCTGTGTATAGAATATAATGGAAACAAGAAGAGTCCCAAAAGATGAAAGGTAAGAGAAATTCCTAGAAGGGTGGCTTTTAAGGACAAATTGGGATACATGGTTAAAAAAACAAAAACAAAAACAAAAACTGGAGAGTCTAACAGCTCAGATGAAGAAACGGGTGTCACAGGTCTACTTTAAAAAACTGGATGGGTTTAAAGTCTGGGGAGACAGTGATCCGTGCAATGATGGGCTCAGATTTGCATTTTAAAACAACACAAAGTATATACTGGATGAAAGGAAAACAAAACTAAAGATTAGTCCAAGGTAACACAATGCTGAAAACTAGTAAGTCTAAATTCCAGTCATCAGTGGGAATGGAAGAACAAAGAAGATGAGCTGAGGCTGGGGTACTTAAGAACAGAAATGATGGGAACTAGCTAGAAATGACATATTTCTGCCAGGGTAATTAGTGAGACTGGTGTCCACCTATCAGTGTTAGGTAGTATGGAAAATGACTGATAAGCACGTAGACATAGTTTAGAAAACCTGGTTACAGTCAAGATGATAGATTTGCAGCTATTATCAGGTCATTTTAAAAACTATTGGCTTCATAGTAGTCCACTTAGCAAACTTGTTTAAATATATTTATTTCTGAGCTCAACCCCACATCTTAAGATTCTGATTCTCTGAAGTTTGCCTTGGAATCTATGTTTAATTTCCCAGACCATTCCTTTTATAGTAAATTTAGGAGTCATTGGTACATAACTAGAACACTGTGGTCCAGAAGGAAAAAACGATAGAACCATGCAAGCACTAGTGATAATGGTGTGATTCTGGAGGGTTAGCCAACAAACTGGAAACAGTGGTCCTTAATCCATGATGAAACACCAAGTTCTGAATATTATTTATTTATTTATGTTATTTTGAGACAGGGTTCCTTTGTGTAACAGGTCTGACTGTCCTGGAACGCCTCGCTTTGTAGAAGAGGCTGGCCTTGAACTCACAGATCCACCAGCCTCTGCTTCCCAAGTGCTGAGATTATTATGAACAAAAGATGACACAAACATTTTGGGAAGCAACCAAGTAACATTCTATTTTGGTGTTCAGGATAAAGACCCCTTGCTAAAAATAGACAACTAGTGTGGTGGCATTTCAAATGTATTTTAATAAATGAAGACTGCCTGAAGATCTGGAGTCAAACAGTCCCACTGGTCAGCCTTACAGACCAGGTTATGATAACCACACCTTTAATCCCAGTAGCCACAGGAGTTACCATAGAAACTAGGTGATACATGCCTTTAATCCTAGTCCTAGAGAGGATTATAAAATGGGAGACAGCTTTCAACACAGTCTCAAGAGATTCCTAGAGGCAGGATCGCCATTTCAGGTAGAGGTAAGAGCCAGCAGCTGGCTGTTTTGTTTTTTGGATCTTTGGGTTGGACCCCAATTTCTGACCCAGAGTTTTTATTAATCAAGCTTCAAACTAGAGTTTCAAGTAACTAGAAGAGAATATTTGCTATTCTGTTTTAAAATGTATTTTGTTAAAATTCAGCACTTACCTTTCTGCTATGGGATATTTATACACTGTGTCAAGATGTATTACCATGATTTATGTAATAAAAATCTTAATGGTCAATAACTAGGCAGGAGGTATAGGCCAGACATCTAGGCAGAGATAGAATTCTGAGAAGAAAGCTAGAGTCTCTAGTCAGATGTAGAGAGGAAACAGAACGTGCAAGATGGAAGAGAGATAACACAATGTAGCAGAACATAGATTAATATAAATGGATTAATTTAAGTTGAGAGCTAGCTGAGACTAGTCTAAGATAAATGTCAAGCTTTCATAATTAATAAAAAGTCTCTGTGTCATTATTTGGGAGCTGGCTGGTGGGACTGAGAAAGATTTATTACATTCCTTTTTATGTAGACAAAAAGAGGGAAATGTGGGGTATTTGTACACTGTGTGGAGATGTACTGCTGTGATTTATGTAACGAAAAGCTTAACAGCCAATAGCTAGGCAGCAGAGAGAGAGCTCTGGGATGAAGAAAGGGGGAGGCGCTAGCCAAACACAGAGGAAGAAGGACATGCAGGAGGAGAGTAAAATCCACAAGTCACATGGCAGCACATAGATGAATAGAAATGGCTTATTTTACGTTATAAGAGTTACTCAGAAAAAAGCCTAAGCTAATCTCAAACTTTCATAATTAGTAAGAAATCTCTGTGTCATTATTTGGGAGCTGGCTGGCAGGATAGAAAAAGACTCCTTACACCTTTCTTTTTTAAAATTATTTTAAAGTCAGGAAATGCTTTTCTTTTAAGCCAGATAAAATAGCAAATATAAGTACGCAAAGAGAGTATAACCCAGCATGCAAAAACTTCCAAAGTGGCTGTGCTAAGAATCACAGAGGTCAAAGGACAATTTGGGTAATTTTTTTTTAGTTGGTTATATCTTTAAGGAAAAAGAAATAACCCAAAGCAATAAGTTAAAAAATGAAAAAACAAAAATATCTTATAAGAGATAGTATGTTCTCAAATATTAATTTCAATTTGGACATTTCATGTGAGAAACAGCTTCTGAATAAACATAATTGATAACACAATATAATTGAGCTATACAATTTGATACTTGAACAAAAATTACTTCAGCAGCTAAGGCCAAAAAAAAGTTCTAATTTTCTTTTTGATTTATAGCCACTTCATGCACCAAATGTAAAGTGTTATAGGGTGATGACTATTAGAGCAACATGTGCACAAAAACTATGTCAGTTCATTTTAAAAAATTTCATACTAAAACTCAGAAATAGCCATGTTTAACTCTGAAGTTTCAAAAGGCGCTGAGTTATCAAAAGTAAGACATTTCTCATTACCATGAGCTCGAAGTAGCGCTTCAGCAGTAAACAGAGGGGCCTGGAGCATGTCTGCAGTCTCCACAATAAGCATATCCTTTAATTTACGAAGATCTTGAGGCCTTAATCCTTCATACGGCTTTGGAAAGAAGAAAAACAACGTTAAATTGGCGATTATATTCTATTAATATTTCAGTTTCAGTTCAGATGTGGAAGGACCTTTTGACTCCACTACCTTGATTTTCAGTATAACCTTGCACGGGTCCACTTTAAACCACAAGGGATTACAATGAGAGACCAAAACTGTACACTACAGTACAACAATTCTGGATACTATATAAAAAACTACAGGAATAAAACCAGAACCACTAAGTAATAACCATTCTTACAGTCCTCATGTAATTTTATCTCGTTTACTACTGATGTGAGTCCGTCGTTTGTGAATATCTGAATGCTCACGAGGCACAACTAAACAGTAACCATCTTTTAGCAGTAAACAGAGAACTAAAGATCACATTTAAAAAATGCAAGATTTCCCAAATGTTTGGGAAGGAGAAAATAAATCAATAAAACCCCCAAACCAACTGAGAATATGGTCTGGCAGCACCTACAAGTTGTTAGAGAGCTCGGGGGATATGGTGTATCTCACCTACTGTAGTTGATTTACAAGTATTTACAATTTGATACGGTTTCTAATCCCTTGATTTTTTTAAAGAAAATATCACGACAACCATTTCATCAGTTCTTATAGAGCATGTGAGTAGGGCTGTTCACAAAGGTAATTTCTGAGGTAAAACAATTCACTTCTTGATCTCTATATGTCTTCTAGCAGTCACATAAAAGGTAACAACTATGTTAGTTTTGAAAAGACCAGTAGAACTCAAACATATAAAAGTCTACTTTTTTTTTTACAAAAAGTCTACTATTTTAAAAACACAGAAAAATTGAAAACCTATAGATAAAGAATTATAAAACACAAACATTCAAAAAGGTGCAAACTTTTATCTCTCAAGTTATCCAAGGTTAGAAAAACAAGATTAACACTTAATGTTGGTAAGGTTTTAGGAAGCTGGTCTTCAGATACACTAGGTTGAAAAGAGTATCTTCCTTTTACATATAAAACTACATATAACTTAACAATTTGGTGTCATCTTTCCTTTAGAATATTCATGTTTTAACCCATGGTAGAATTCTATTCCAGTGCAAACAAAACAAGCCATCTGTAGTGTTACTTGAAAAAGAGAATAAATGCCAGTAGCTCAAATACATATTAACAGAGTTATGCAATACCTTCATGTTACATCATTCATCATTCATTTAAAATGATTTCCCTGAGTTTCCAAAAATTCAAAGAGTTAAGAATAAAAGCTGTTAAAAATAAAATATGTGAGTCAGGCGGTGGTGGTGCATGCTTTTAATTCCATCACTTAGATATCAGAGGCAGTCAGAACTCAGAGAGTTCTAGGCCAGCCTGTTCTACAGAGCAAGTTGAGACAGGGCTACACAAAGAAACCCTTTCTCAAAAAACAAACAAACAAACAAACAAAACAAAACAACCAAAAAAAAAGGGAAAAGAAAAATATGGAGTATCATTGCAACAACATAAAAATAAGTAAGAGGCAAAATGCTGAGGATTATTTGAAAACAACAGGAAGATAAACTTTAAAAATAAGGAACTACTAACAGTGGCAGTGTTAATCTTTAGACAGTGCACAATCTTTAGAGCTCTTCCAATTAAATACTAAGGAGCAAACTTAGGTTAAACATATTTTCTATCACACGGAATAAACACCCTACTTCATCTGTGTACATTCCTGCCATGGCTGTGATCATGTGATCACACGAAATTAACCACAAAGAAATGGAAATTTAACCCATGGTTCTGTGTGGAGGATATCATTAAATGAAAACTGCAACTTAATCCTAAGTATCAATTAGAAAAGTGTCTAAAGTTTGTTGTTAAGCTAATTATTAAACACACCTTTCCCTGAAAAATATAATACATCCCTTCATAGTTAAATCTTCAGAATTTGTTCCAGAAGTTACATATAATCTATCACACAGCTTCTTCAAAGGGTGTGCCATGTTCGGCCATGCATTCATAGGATTGCAACCTGCCTCAGCAGTAGGACTTAGGTATTCCCAATGGTGGCAGTTGTGTATTTCTTGCATGTATTTCCTAAAAGTTCTTTTTCAGATTAGTAATCATTTTACCTCCTTTAGGTTAAATCAACTAAGCAAAGAGGAACTGCAAATTTATCAACAACTCTATAGGTCATTGTTATCCAAAAAGTGCAAATAAATAAGAAAATTAGTCTTCCTTGCAATCCTCACAACATACAGAGGATCTAGATTTCAGATAGCTAAGAGTCTACATACATTAATCTTTTAAACTGAAGTGGGTAACAACGGAAGAGTTCTTGACAGACAAAGGCATACTGCCTTCATGAGCACATAACACAATTTCTGTGAAACTCTTGAGTTAGAACTGTAATTAGGTCACGTTAAACATTTTAACATATTGTTCAGAACATGAACTCTCCCTTCTGTGGCAAGGATTAAAATGATGGTGCCTTTCTGTTTCCTGTTGCAAAGATAAATGGTTACTGTTTTCAGATTACAAGTCAGTAACCTTTTGACCTTTAGAAAAGGTCAAAACTGATATGAAAAAGAAACTAAATTGGAAAGAAACCATAAATAAAACTGCCTCTTCTCTAATCTGAGTATACCACTGCTATGAAAAACACCACAGAAGAAATGAGCAACAGCCTAATACACAAACTACTATTTTGATAATACTAAAAAGATAGTTAATTTAAAAAACTATTTCAGAAGAACTATGATATTAAGGAATCATGAAAAGAGTACTTTTTCTATTATTTATTACAGAAATGAAGACTAGTCAACCACCTCAGCTACAGGTGAACATGGTAAAAAAAAAAAAAACTGTTCAGGAACCAGGCAGTGGTGGCACATGTCTTTAACTTGGGAGGCAGAGGCAAGTGGATCTCTGTGAGTCTGAGGTCAGCCTGGTTTAGAAGAGCTAGTTCCAGGACAGCCAGAGGTACACTTGAGAAACCCTGTTTCAAAAAAAAAAAAAAAAAAAAAAAGGGCTCAGTCCACTGAGGCACTTGTACATATAGGTCAAGGAAGAAATAAAGAAAGAAATTAAAGTTCTCCTTAAATTCATTGAAAAGAAAAACACAACATATCTAAACCTATGGGACGCTATGAAAGCAGTGCTAAGAGGAAAGCTCATAGCACTAAATGCCCACATTAAAAAAACGGAGAAAGCTCACATTAGAGACTTAACAGCACAGCTGAAAGCTCTAGAAAAAAAAAAAAGAAGCAGATTCACCCAGGAGTAGAAGACTGGAAATAAACTGAGGGCTGAAATCAACAAAATAGAAACACAGAAAACAATCCAAAGAATCAATGAAACATTCTCTTTGAGAAAATCAACAAGACTGACAAACCCCTATCCAAACTAATCAAAAGGCAGAGGGAGAACAAGCAAATTAACAAGATCAGAAATGAAAAAGGGGACATAACAACAGATACTGAGGAAATTCAGAGAATCATTAGGTCTTACTACAAAAGCTGATATGCCAGAAAGTTGGAAAATGTAAAAGAAATGGACTTGTATTTAGATAAATACCATATACCAAAATTGAATCAAGACCAGGTGAACAATTTAAATAGACCTATAAGTCATGAGAAAATAGAAGCTGTCATAAAAAAAAAAAAACCTCCCAACCAAAAAAAAACCCAGGACCAAATGGTTTTAACGTAGAATTTTATCAGAACTTCTAAGAAGAGCTGATACCTATACTCCTTAAGGTGTTTCTCATAATAGAAACAGAAAAGTCATTGCAAAATTCTTTTTATGAAGCTACAGTTACCCTGATACCAAAACCACACAAAGACTCAACCAAGATAGAGAATTACAAACCAATCTTGCTCATGACATCGATGCAAAAATTCTCAATAAAATACTGGCAAACTGAATGCAAGAACACATCAAAAAAATTATCCATTATGATCAACTAGGCTTCATCCTAGAGATGTAAGGGTTTGTTCAACATATGAAAATCTATCAATGTAACCCATCATATAAATAAACTGAAAGAAAAAAAATATGATCATTTCATTAGATACTGAAAAAGCATTTGACAAAATTCAACACCCCTTTATGATCTTGGTCTTGGAGAGGTTAGGGATACAAGGTTCACATCTAAATATAATAAAAGCAATATACAGCAAGCTGACAGCTAATATCAAATTAAATGGAGAGAAGCTCAAAGCCATTCTACTAAAATCAAGAACAAGACAAGGCTGTCCACTCTCACCATATCTCCTCAACATAGTGCTTGAAGTTCTAGCAATAGCAATAAGACAACATAAGGAGATCAAGGGGATTCAAATCGGAAAGGCAGAAATGAAACTATCATTATTTGCAGATGATATGATAGTGTACATAAGCGACCCCAAAAACTCTACCAAAGAACTCATACAGCTAATAAACATCTTTAGTAATGTGGCAAAATAGAAGATCAACTCCAAAAAATCAGTAGCCCTCCTATACACAAAGGATAGAGAAGCAGAGAGGAAAATCAGAGAAACATCACTTTTCACGATAGCCACAGATAGAATGAAGTATCTTGGGATGACACTAACCAAGGAAGTGAAAGATCTATTTGACAAGAACTTTAAGGCTTTGAAGAAATTGAAGAGACATCAGAAAATGGAAAAATTTCCCATTCTTTTGGATAGGCAGGATCAACATAGTAAAAATGGCAATTCCATGAAAGGAAATCTATCAATTCAACGCAATCCCCACAAAATCCCAACAAAATTCTTCACTGACCTTGAGAGAACAATAATCAACTTTATATGGAAAAAACCAAAAAACTCAGGATAGTGATACAGGAGGGTCTTCTATCTATCTGTTGCTTTCCTTGGTTAATTAATAAAGAAAACTGCTTGGCCTGATAGGTCAGAACATAGGTAGGTGGGGAAGACAGAACAGAATTGTGGGAGGAAGAAAGCAGAGACAGGCAGACGCCATGAATCTCTGGCCTGAGACAAACGTAGGTTACGATCTTTCCCGGTAAGCCACAGCCTCGTGGTATTACACAGATTTAATGGAAATGGGTTAATCAAGATGTGAGAGTTAGCCAATAAGAGCTAATAGGCCAGGCAGTGTTTAATGAATACAGTTTCCGTGTAATTACTTCCGGTAATGCTAGTTGTGTGGTGGGATGCCGCCCTCTTGCCTCATCACTACAGTTGGTGCCCAACGTGGAGCCAGATTTCTAATAGTAGGACTAGAACACCAACTCAGCCACAAAAACTTTGACTGTAACCGTGTTAACTGCTTTGATCGAATCATTCTACAATGTGTATATATCAAAACATTATATTGTATGCCATCAATGTACACAGTTCTGGTGTGGAACATTAACTGTTAGGGCCATGTAGCAGATCCTTAAGGGAAGGGATGGGAATTCAAGTCTCCCACTGATTTCCTGTTTTCTATTTAATTATGTGATCCTAGCTTTTGTGCATTCTTTTCTATTTATCATGGGGCCCTTACCAGAACTTGCTTGGATTTTCAACCTCTATGGTACTATGAGCAAAGTAAACGTATGTATGTATGTATATATAAATTTATTTAGTAAGACACCAAAAGGGACTAATAATACAGTCACTAAATGGTTCAAACAATGATGCATTTTTTTAAAATCATTTTGTCTCCTTTGTACCAAGCAGATTCTCAAGTGATCACAGTGGAGGGGAGGAGATCAGCAAAGAGCTACGACAACGGCTGGGATGAAAAGTGAACATGTGGTTCGGTTTAAAGCACAGGAAAACAAACTGGGATGAACAGACTCAGGTCATGTTTTTGAAGGTAGAAGTAACACGATTTCTTGGTTATTTGCATGTGATTTGCAATGATAAAGGGAGATATGAAAATCAAGAATTCTGCCACATTTACGTTTGAACCACTAGTAGATCAAAGTAATGCTTATTGAGACAAGGAGAGCAAGGAGATGTCTGAAGCCAAGGGTGGCATTTCTTCAGGAAGGCAGTAGGTGAGTCTGTGAAGAGACTGGCCTAATGCAGGGGAAGGAAGAGAGGGAACAGGACGAAGACCTTGGTAGGTACAGACTGCTATGTTGTTTTGCTTTTTCAATCATAAAACAGATCAGAGACATGACACCGCAGCAAAAGAGGGCTATGGATGGTGAAGAGCAGTGGTCGCGTTTTTTAGTTGTTACATTTTCCTTTTGTTTTGTGTTTCAGGTGGTCAACTGTAACCTGTGAGAGAGGGAAACACTAACAGAGAATGGAGCCATGAGGTTAACTGGGTAAGTGGTAACAGTTCTCTTCTTGTAGAATGGAACTGTACTTGACATGGAATCCCATATTGGTCAATTTTCCATTTCTCTTTGTCTTTCCTGAATGCCTCACAGTACTTCATAGACTCACCTACTGCCTTCCTGAAGAAATGCCACCCTTGGCTTCAGACATTTTCTTGTTTTCCTTGTCTCAATAAACATCAACAAATTTATTTACATGTCAGTAAACATATAAACATGTTAAAGGGACAACTCAACACCCAGGTTTTCTAGATGTATTTTTATGCTCATGGTTATGGAATGAGTACTGATGAGGTTATTTAACATACTGTAAGATGACCACCCACACTGAGTTAAAGAAAAAAAAAATTAAGTAAAGAAAAGAAAAGAAATCACCTTACCTCTCGTTTATCTAATGCAGCATACTCGGCTTCTATTTCCTCAGCCTCTGGGTCCTGAGAGAACACCATCTGAGACTCCAGACTGAGGGCCAGATCTTTGTGGTGTTGTTTTTCGGCACAATCACAAGGAGTATCTTTATTTTCATTTTCAGCAAACAAATCTCCTCCATGTTTTACTAAAAGCTAAAACAGTTTTTTTTTTAAGAAACAACTCACAATTATAGATTGGGTTATTTCATGTTACACATTAAAGAAATTAAATGTACATAACTGGCATAACAAAAATATACAGTAGATGCAATGTATCTAAATGTATTTTAATGTAAAATTAAAGTATATTTAAGAATTTAAGTTAAAATATAAACATATGTAGCACAAATTCTTATTGGTCTTAATAAGAAAAACCTGGAGTCAGATATTAGGAGGTGAAAGCTGAAAGATCAGAGAAACATTGCAGCCAGCCACTAGGTTTTACCTCTACGAAATGCTTAGACCTAATGGGGTATCCTGTCTCTACAAGTCCTCAGACTGAATGCCTGAGTTCTGGTCCCCTCCCACCTTATATTCCCTTCCTTGTCCAGCCATATCTCTTCCTGTCTCCACCTCCCTAGTGTTGGGATTAAAGGTGTGGAATTCCCAAGTATTGGATTGAAGCTGCGAGCCACCACAGCCAGGTTCTGTTTCTCCTTTCCACCGGATCAATTTCTTACTTCACAGGGTGGCCTTGAACTCACAGAGATCCCTTGTCTCTGCCTCCCAAGTGTCGGGAGTAAAGGTGTGGCACCATTACCTGATCTCTATGGCTAACTAGTGTGGCTAGCTCTGCTTTAGTTGTTACAGCACAAACAAAATATAACTACAAATGTATTTTAAATGATAGGAGGCATCAGGTAGTAATGACTTTTTAATTTTTAAGGTTGGGAATTCTTGTTTTACTAATAATGAGTTTCTTTGGCTAAAGAAAGTAAATCTTCAACTTTAAAAACAAATTCTTAAGTACTTTGTTAATTTCCCACACCTAAATAAACTTTACTTAAATATTCTTAAATATTAAAAAAGATTTTAGTTATTTAATGCTTAAACTTTAAAATTTTGTTTAGATTTTTCTCTCTCTTTTCTTGACAAGGGCCTGCAACAAGTCCAGGTTGGCCTTGGACTCAGTCAGCACTGTCTAGAGACATTAGAAAGAACATAAGGAAGCCTCAGTTTGTCATGAAACCTTTTAAAGGATTGTGACCCTCGGAGCAATACAATAAGTCACGTATTGTGCACTGGTCAGAACTTCTATGCTAAGTACTATAAATACACATTCTCTCCTTACTGTTAATATCTTAGGAAATTTACAGACTGTGACTCAAGATCCCCAGCAAAGCAGTGTAACTGGATTCAGACAGTTTGACTGATTTTCATCATGCTTATATCCCGAACGAAGTCAGTTATACTGCTCACATAAAATGAAGAAGACAAATGCACACCACATTTATTCTGAAGCTCTGCACAGATTCTCATTTATGATATGATGTGAATATGATTTAGAGGCTCTTATTTTGTTAAAAAAGCTTTTGTTTTGTAAAAGGATAATCAAAGTTAAAATTTCATCTAAATAATTTTATACTTTTCATTACACACCAATGAATACAAACACAAAGTTCTTTGGGACTGAAACTTTATTGTTTTCTTGGGCAAGGGGAATGTTCTAAAACAATATGCTGAAGGTTCAAAAGGTATGTGTGTACGTGTAGAGAGGACAGGTAAGTCATTGTTGAGAGGCATGCTGACCTTGTTTGAACAGAGACAAACAGGTAGTTAGCTGTGCAAGAGGTCCCCAGATGAGTTTGATGAGTGGCTGAGGGTACCACTGTTACAGCTGGCATCTGTTGAGAACCTCATAAAGTGGGATAGAGTAAGGCGACCATATTTGCAGCAGGATGAAAATCTGCTTGTATGCCACCTTTAGCATGGAAAATAGCTAAAAGTAGTATTGAACACCGGAAGGTAATGCATTAAAAAGTACTTCAGCCTACTGGCCTTTGGGAAATAAGTTCAGAAAATTACCAGCTAAAGGCATGCTGGGTAGAGATAAGATTTTTCCCCCTATACAAACTTAGTTGTTTTGCTTTGACATGATAGGAAGTTTGGTTTAGAAAAGGCAGTTTTAAAACTTTTTAACCAAAGCACAGCAGGTATCCTTCTACTTATTCTGATCAGCTAAGCAAAAAGAAACAGGAGGACTGGGTATTTTATTTGTGAGAGTTTTACTCTCTCTCAAATACTTGTTGGCACATAAAATGATCTCAGCAAATCTATTCTAATTCTGTATTTTTTTGGTTCATAATTTCAGAAGAAAAGGAGTAACCAAAATATTCAAGACATATTCCATCCATATCCTCCTTATGGTTCGGTAGTTGATGACAAGTCAAATCATTTAACTGCTTTAAAGTCTAGGTCCACAATGGCTTATCTGGAAAATATGGTAGCTTCTATAATTTTGATAAATGATATCAGAAAGTCAACTAAGGTGGTATACAACTGTACTTCCATATTAATTAGGTGGAAACAGGAGGTTCAAGATCAAGCTCAGCCTGAGCTACATGAGAATTTCAAAAACCAAAAGCTAAACCAAATTGTCCTGGCTAGTTTTATGTTAACTTGACACAAGCTAAATGAAAGGAGGGAACCTCAAATGAGAAAATGCCGTCATAAGATCCAGCTGTAAGGCATTTTCTTAATTAGTGATTCATGCGGAAATGGCCTCGTCTCTTGCAGGTGGTACCATCCCTGGGCTGGTGGTTCAGGATTCTGTAAGAAAGCAGGCTGAGCAAGCCTTGAGGAACAAGACAGTAAGTAGCACCTCCATGGCTTCTGCATCAGCTACTCATTCCAGGCTCCTGCCCTCAGTGATGGACTGTTGCCTGGAAGAACCCTGCAGGTTCTAAGAACAACATAATTAAGGGGTTTTAATTTTCTGCTATGCATAAGTATGAGCATATGTGTATGTATATGAGTGTGTGTAAGTGTTGGGAATATTTTTTAAGGTGTGTTACCTTTGTTTATGATGCGTTTTATTTAACTATGTGAATCTGTGATACTTAGCCTGTCTTGAACACCTGATGATCTAATAAAGATCTGAATAGCCAATAGCGAGGCAGGAGAAAGGACAGGTAGGGCTGGCAGGCAGAGAGAATATACTGAAGGAGAAAACTGGGAGAAAGGGTTTGTAATAGTAGTCTGAAAAGGAGGAGGACATCAGGGGCCAGACACCAGCTACACAGCAATCCACGGAGTAAGAGTAACATTTAAAGAAGCAAGAGAAGAAAAACACAGAGGCCAAAGGGTAGATGGGATAATATAAATTAAGAAAAGTGGGCAAGAAACAAGCCAAGCTAAGGTTGGGCGTTTATAAATAAGAATTAGACACCATATGTGATTATTTGGGAGCTGGGTGGCAGGCCCCACAAGAGAGTCCAAAGAGCTAACATCATATTACTACATGTAAGCACTTATGGAATACAGCATAGGAAGAGTTTTGATATAAACATTCCATCTCTATGGTTCAAAATGATGAGTCATAACTGGGTATGGTGAGGCTCACCTTTAACCCCAGCACTTAGGTGACAGGTGGATCTCTGTGATTTGAAAGCTAGCATGGTCTGCATAGTGAGTTCCAGGACAGCTAAAGTTACATTAATAGAAACTCTTTTCTCAAAAGCAAGCAAGCAAGCAAGCAAACAAACAAACAAAAAACAGGAACCACAAGGAAACTTCAAATTATTAAATGCACAGAGGAAACAGCCAAATAATAACTTTCTAAATTCTTCTTTTGATTTGTTTATGAGTATTTTGCCTGCATGTAAGCATATGAACCATGTGAGTGCCTGGAGTTCAGAAGAGGGTGTTGGATATCCTGGAACTGGAAACAGGGATGGTTGTGAGCCACCCTGTAGGGGCTGGGGACTAAACCCAGGGTCCTTGGCAGGAGCATCAAGTGCTCATAACCACTGAGCCATCTCTTCAGCTCCTGATAACTCTAAATTCTACTCTTAAATAAATATACTATTATGGTTTGAATGTGAAATATACCTCCCAAAAGCTAACATGTTTGAACCCATGATTCCCAACTAAAAGTACTGTCTGGAAGGCTGTGAAAACTTTAGGGAGTGAAGTTTCACTGCAGGAAGTGGGCCACTGCAGTAGGCTGTAAGGGTTTCTAATTTTATGTGTTTTGGTGGTATTGTTTTGATTTAAAGAAAAAAAGTCAATTAAGAAAGCACTAACAAGAATCAGGCGACATAGCTAGCGGATTTGAAATGTTATAGCCTGGTCCTACTTCCTGTCTGCTTTCTGCTTCTTATTCTTTTGAGGGACGAGTAGTCCCAGGGAGCCCTCTCCTCCCAGAGTTAGAGCCACTCGTCCTACCACGGTTGTCTGGCTACGACTGAGTCAAAAAGCACCCTACGCTGCTTTGTCAGAGCAGTGGGAAAACTAACACATATAAAGAAAAGAACCAAAACTCACAACTAGAGAAGAAATGTTTCCATAAATATAAACCCCTACTAGTTAAAAAATAGGTTGGTCTTACTTGGGAAGGGGAATAATCTCAAGTTTATAAAGACTATGCAGAGAAAGGGGGTATATTTTACAATAACCATTAGTTAATAGAACACTAGTGACTGAGGGGTCTTTTGAGATAATTTTGAGATTTATCCCAAGCAACCAAGAGGAAACAACCTCAAAAAGTCCCATAGGCAGTAGCAGGACCAATAATAGACATCTCTGCCCCTTCCATAACTAGATGATCTCATAGTTTTATGAAAAATAATGACTATCTGGTGGTATTTATTCACTTATACCATTATTTGATACTTGGTATCACTGAGCATTACAAATACTTGAAAATTACAGAAATGGCACTTATCCCTATTATTCTTATAATAAAAACTGTGAGCAATAATGTAGAGAAGTCTAAAAGTATTTAAAGTATCCATAATGATAAATATTTAAGATACATTATAATCTAGGAACTTTAGTTACACAGTGGGCTATATATTATAATGTGTGTGTTTTAAGCAGTTATGCTATGAAAACACATAAGGCCTCTGTAGATAAGTTAGTTTATGCTGCCCAGGGAAATACTTTTAGTTTAATAATAAGCATGACAAAAGGTCAGTAAGAGCCTAAAGCTGGACAGTTAAGGCATTGGTGATAAACTTTATGTGGACAAAGTATTACACTGAAATTTGTCAATAAATGCTGGAACACATGCAAGGTGTTTATAAGGTTCCACTTGGAAGACTTTACAGTAAACCAACAAGCTCTTCTCCATATCGGAAAAATGGAACAGTCATTAACTAGAGTGGCTCGTGATGTGATACACTGACAGATTAAGCAGTACAAAGAGAAACACACATATCAAGGCAATCATTGGACCTTCCTTCCAAACCACATAATTAGCCCTCTGGAAACAACAACAAATGAAACCATTTAATAGGCACAACATTGTAAATACACTAAAAACTGACCAGTACTTAATAATGCTTACTGAGAAGTATTAGAAGCAAGTTATTAAAGCAGAATTTAAGAGTATTATTGCTACTAACAAGAACAAGCTGTTTCTACCTTAACACATTTAAAGAACCATAGAGTTAACACATGTGAGTCACCACCGCCGATTCTTCCCTAGGAGGTGAGCACAGAACTATATTCAGGAAAGCTTGTCAAAAATTCTGTTGGTATGTGTCCCCCTCCTAAGTCCTAGGGCATCTTTTCACTATGTTGAGTCAATATTAGAAAGCATTGCTTGGGAATTCAAGTTAATGACCATATTTCACTAACTAGTGGGCAAAAAAGATACAAACAGAGGAAACAAAAGGACAAAGTTTGTAAAAGATTAACAAGTAAGAAATAGCAGTAAATAGAAAACAAGATCATAAGAGTTCAAGAAGTAACAAAAACTGATCTTTAACTATACTAATGAATTATGTGACTATAGCCTTTAAAAACATTCATAATTTTAATAACAACTTAAAAGTGTAACATTAAAGAAACATTAAATATTAAATCTTTTAGGATAATTACTTTTAAAATATACTAATTTTACAATAAAAAGACTGATCCAATCTCTAATCTGTCCTGTATATAGCTAAATACATCTATACAAGAGAAATTCTATCAATTATGTATGAATTAACATGAAAGTTGGTAGTTGAGAATATTTGTACTGCTGTATGAACAGTAGTGATAATACTATAAAGATAACTTTTTATAGTATCTATAAAGATAACTATTGGACTCCAAGTGGCCAAGTTCTGTCCCTAGGCCCCACCTCTAGACTGCTCTGACTGCTAGGCCTAGTACCTAGAGGCATAGAATTGGCCAGTCCCATCTCCAGAGTACTCTTAAGGGCGTAAAAACCAAGCCAAACCAACCAACCAAACAAACAAACAAATAAACAAACAAAATCCGTGACGAGGCCACAGAATCCTAACAATCAGAATCCCACCAATATCTCAGCTTGTCCCAAGATCAGACTACTGAACCCCAGACTATCCTGAAAAGGTCTGCCTCCCAAGAAACCTGCCTCCTATGCAGTTCTTTGCTGCTTCTCTCCTGTGCTGAGGCAACCACCCTCTTATATCCTTTCTAATAAATCTCTGGTGTGAGGTTTGTTGTGCAGTGTGACTTTGTGGTATTCCTTGGCTTCTGACTGCCAGGATACCTGTTGCGGGAGGTCCTCCCACTCCTCCAGCCAATAGCCGCTGAGATACCAGCCCATTGGGGCGTGGTCTCTCTCCCTTTAAAAAAGCAGCCACTTCCCTCTCCTCTCTCTCTTCACTTCCTGCTCCGCCGGTGACTTGACTTCCTTCCTGGTTACGCAGAGGGCTGACAGTGATCTGTAAGTTTTTTCCCCTTTAAATAAATACCACCCTATTAATCATAATTCCAAACTGGTGTGGCATTGTTTATGACTTACGTCTACAGATACCTATCCCCTCAGAGATGTGACACAGTTACAATGTCTTTAAAGAAACTAAGGGCTTAAGCTTTTAAGATGGTTCTATATTAGCAATATATAATAGGCATTTATAAATAAAAATCCCCAAATTTAGTATGTATTCAGGAAGACTTTAGCACAGATTCAACAGAATCAAGGCATTTTAAAGACAAGCTTTTCAAAGGAGTATAACAAATGCATCCATTAACAGTTACCTATTTAATAAACAAATCAAGTGAAGATAATATTGCTCAGGTGGAAGTTCCATCCCAAGTCTCCTCCCCGGGAACTGCCTCAGTCAACACTCTATCTCCAAAAAAGCCCGCCAAATGATGACCCCTTCCCAGAGATGCTCAAGACCATTCCCACAGGGTATTTAAATTGCATCCCAGGGAACAAACACATGGTTTTCTAGTCTTCCTTTTCTGGCTCCTCTCTGAGGGGCTAGAAAGCCATCTGGTGATGGGGAAACTCAACCAATCACATCTGGTTAGGGTGTGGCCGCCTGGAGCCCAGATAGAAAAACCAGAGATGTAGATGCGCGGCTCTCTCTGCACGGTGCTTGCTGGACCATTTTGGATTTTGGACATCCCACTCTTGTAGCGTTGAGTTCCCCCTTTTCAACTACTAAAATATAACTGTTGTTTTTGAGCTGGTCTGGCTATTTATCATACCGAACTAACTCGCGACAATCTGGGAGTGTTGTTATCCATTAAACCTGGGATTTTTCTAAGTCGGTTTGATTGGTCTGATTTGGATTATTGCGTTGGTAGAGAGGTTTATCAGGGTGTAGAAACTTTTCATCTGGAGGTCCCATGGAGGAGGCTATTTCTCCCATTGGTCCAAGGCACATGGTGGAAAACACCCTTTTCCCCACACCTGCTCTCTGCCAGGCTAAGATTGGCTTTGTCTAGGTAAGTTCCAAGTTCTAAATCATAACCTTAGAGGCCCCGGGCCTCATTTTCGGACTGTCCTGCCAAAGACACAGTCTGCCAGGCTCCTGACCTGTTACAGGGACAAAGAAAGGGCCTGCCTTGTCCTGTGAGATTCCTTTTTCAGGAGACATCCTGTTCAAGGTATTTCTCACACCCTCTGGGTTTTTTGACCCAAAGTCTACCACAATGGACGTATTAGACTAGGCTATGGGTCTCAGTATAGACTTGCAAAATGGTTATCTACAACTTGAGGCCTGATCCCCAAATGTCCTTGGGTGGCCTGTTACAAAATCTTTTTAAATTGGGCTATCCAACACTGTACATCCTTGACACCTAAAACTTTTTGCTGGTGTGGAAACAATTAAACAACCCCCCCTTATGCTCATGGTCTCTGGATGCTGGTTCTCCTGCTCCCCTCCTCAACCCCCTTCCCCACTTCTCTCACTGTCTGCTGGTGTGTGCATTTCTGGCATGTGATCAGGTCACTCTGGGCTTCCCACTCTGAGCTGCATGGGCAGTTTGTCCTTACGTTTCTGTTCTCCCTTACAGCATCAGCTCATCCGGCCCTCAATGGAACTACCTGTGTGCTCACCTGGCTTTTGCAGTCTACTCCAGGATTTTTAAGCTGTTTTGTTCGTCTTTCTGTTAATATATATGTGTAAATAATGTGGCCACAGTATGCTTGTTTTATGTCTGTGTATATATGTGTGCTTGTTTTAAAATCTGTAAAACTTATAGGTCCAGATTACTACAACAGCTCTGAAAAAATACAAATACATGAATAACCACTATCTTTGGTTGAAGTCAAAACAGAAACCTCAGCATCATCTCTGGTAAGAGTACCCATGGATGCTGGTCCTACCAAGGAGACAGTCCACCTCCAATATCCTTTGGCTTACTAAAATATTCTTTCTAATTGTCTTGCTTCTATACGCTTTAACTAACTGGGTAAACTATATGTCTAAATTTAACTTATATGTCTAATTTAGATACACCTGACAGGTAATTGTACCCTGATTCTTAAGTATCTTTACAGATCCGACAGTATGGCATTTAACAAAAGAGCTTCCTATGACAGAGAGAGATGCCAGCTCCTGCACCACCCTATAGCTCTTCCAAGAAGATGCACGGTTGTGAAAGACCCTGCCTGGAGGCTTGCCTTTGGGTATGGCAAAGTCACCCACACAGCAAAAAGCTGCCTCATCAGCTTCCTCGATATATACTGGGAGATCAATTGTCTAATCCTGCCAAGACAGGCAGACTGAACCTTACCCCCACAGAAAAAAATCTGTCAGGCCTCCTAGGATTAGCAGCTAAAGGCAAGTACTGCTTCATCAAAGGCCACAGAAAGACTTGGGATTGCCTGCGTAGCTGAAAAAAGCTGTCTCACTTCTGCTCACTTACTTATCCCTCTCCAATCTGTCTAATGGCAATTGATGACTTAGGGTGCTGGTAGCTCATTACTTCATTATTTAAGTTTCCTGCTAAAGGACAGACAGGTGTGCCTCTTTCATAGGCTTCATAGTACAAAATTTAAAAGGTTTCAGGTGTATCTTCAGAGGTTCAGAATTTCCAATTTTCTTTAATTGTCTTCTAAAATCTTCATGCTTTTTAACCTAAAGCCCTAGCCTTTTGCTGTGACACCAAGACATAAATCTGTTCCAGCTGTCTTACAGAAACCTGCAGGTTCCTTGAAAAGTTCTGCTGCTGCATCAAGAAATCCGGTCTAGTGGAAACTAACGGTCTCCAGAGTCTATTTTGACCCCACCCATTTTCAAGCTTATTTTATACATCATTACTCCTGCCTGGGCCAAGATCAATCTGCAGTGGGTTCTCCAGATAATACCAGCACCTATACCAGCTCACCAGCTCCTGGGACTTCACCATTGATATCACCTCTCCAAGCTCAAATGGGCACCCAGCAACTGAAATCTGGTTTTAAAGGGCATATCTGCTCTCATCTCATCCATTCACCCTTGCCTCTCCTTTACAACCAGGCACTTCTCCATCCCATTCTTTCTGGCAGTTCACAGGGCCTGTAATAACAATCTCTTTTTTTCTACTAGCAACCTGCCTTCTCAGCTCCCTCAAGGAACAGATGCCTTGAGGTCTCCAGGATGGTAGTTATTGGATGCCTCACCATCCACACCTCCCGCTGAGCATGAGCCCACAAACTCCCAACTCTCCCCTCCCCCACATCACTCCATGCCTGAAGGAAGTAGCCAGAATTGAGCCAATGCTCCTATACCCAAAGTTTGGAAATGTTTGAGTTAGGCTACAGCCCCTAACATTCATATATCCAAAGAGTCTGGAATGTCCAAGTTGAAGTTCCATTCAAGCCCCTCCCCTGGGAGTTGCCTCAGTCTAGACTCCATCTCTGAAAAAGTCCACCAAAGGATGACCCCTCCCCAGAGATGCTAAAGACCACGCCCACAGGGTATTTAAATTGTACCCTAGAGAGCAAACATGTGGTTTTCTGGTCTTCCTTCCCCAGCTCCTCTCTGGGGGGGCTGGAGGGCCATCCGGGAGCATTGGTATCCAGTAATTTTTTTTTTCTAATTCGGTTTGATTTAGTCTGATTCAGGTTACTGTGTCAGTGGAAAGGCTTATAGGTGTGCAGAAACATTTCAAATATACTGATAGGTCGTACATGCCATTTTCCCCCCACATTTAAGATAATGTAAGTCTTAACTTAGACAACAATGAAGACACTAAGAGAGACTTACATAGATCTAATCTACATGGGAAGTAGAAAAAGATAAGATCTCCTGAGTAAACTGGGAGCATGGGGACCTTGGAGGAGGGCTGAAAGGGGGAAGGGAGAGGCAGGGAGGGGAGCAGAGAAAAATGTAGAGCTAAATAAAAATCAATAAAAAAGATTAATATCTTAGATTTAAAAAGATGTGTAAGTTTTATAAGTTATTTTAAAAATCAGCAAAAGAAGAGAAAAGAAACCCAAACCCTATTATTTTCAGTATGTGAGTACTGAAAAAGTACTTTATCTTAGGGGATGTTAACATTATTGATCTTGATTACATTATATTTCAAAAGGCTGGCAAGCTGCATGGGTTTTTGTTGTTGTTTCCTAACATAATGAAATAACTTTCCTGATAAAGTTCTTTTAGAATGAATAAAGAGGTAAGAACTTCTAAGACAAAGCAAACACTGACGACCACATATTATCAGCACACATTTTCTAGCACAGAAAATTGGAAAGAAACCAGGTTTACCTCTACACAGGCTTTCATCCCTGAGGCTGCAGCATAGTGAAGGGGTGTGTTCTTTTTGTTATCAACAGCATCAATAGCTGCTCTTTCATATTCACCCTGGTCAAGCTTTGCTCCTTTCCATCTTAAGATCATCTGCAGACAGTCTGCCCTCCTGCAATCATCTTCCACAGGGCGTGCTAAACGGGGATGAAGGGGTCCTTCAGATATCATGATTTGAGGCCCCATACACAACAGGTGCATAGATGTTTCATTGTGCACATTCCGTTTATTGGGGTTTCCATCTCTACCAAAGAGAAAAGTCCTAAAAGGAAAAGGAATGATAAAAACAACTTTTTCCAACCTAAAAATACAGAGAAGATAACAATTTTAAAAGTAAGTTGTACTTCAGAACTAAAAATCCAACTTCTATTGAAGTGTCTGTATGACTAATTAATTCAATTAAGAAGACTGGGAGCCGCAAAATGGCTTAGATGGTGAAGAGCTCATCACACAAGTCTGACAGTCTGAATTTTGGGCACAGAACTCATGGTAGAATGGCAGAACTGACTCTTCAAAGTTGTCCATGAGCTGTGGCACATGTATGACTGTCCCATACACAAGAAAAATGAACTTTAGTGTTTATAAAGTATATGAGAATAAAAATAGAAAAGGGAAAGGAAGAGAAAAAAGAAAGCAGAAAGAAGGAGGGGGATAGAGGATGTTCTAATCCAAAAGAGTACTTTAAAAAAATTAACAGAAATAAAAAAATAAAAGAAAAGCTCTGACATGCCATATGAATCAAGGAACCTCCAAAGAGGCCACTGAGTTTATTCTTTTGTTGGCCACCTACTGCTGGGCATGCAGCAATAGATAGTTTGTTTCCCTAGTGAGACCTACTTGAAGGAAACTAAAGATTGCTTCTGGATTAGGGATGGGGCATGGTGTCCACTCCTACTTTAGCTTCTAGACACCACAGAAGAGTTTTTCAAAAGACTCCATCTGTCTTAACACATGTTTTGATTGAGCATAGTTTATGAACAAAAAAATAATTTAGAAAATGGGAAGGCAATTTTAAATTGCCTTTTTAAATAGCTGAATACTCATATTTGATACCATACCAAAAGTTTAACAAGTGATAGATTATTAAAGGTTAGTTAAAAATTGTATGAATGAACTTTTTGCAGTGTTAATTAAAAGTCTAATGGTCTGAGTTACATTTAAAACATTTTAATAAATGCAGAACTTTAAACAATCATAAACAAATGTGAAATATATTGATTCACTGAGTTAGGGACACTCTAATTTTATTATATAATAAATTACATTGGTTTTTATCTCTACCAATTTTATTAGAAGCTAAGAAATCAGAAGTTGTCAGGTTGAACATAAAGAATGAGTCTTTCAAAATTTTAGCATTCACTTGAAAGATCAAAGAAAAGAGAAAAAAGAACAAGAAAGTAACACACCAGTCCAAATGGATCTGTCAATCAACTGGTCAAGAAAATCCTCTCAGGAAAAACTGTCTGCTATAGGGAATTAAGAAATAATACAAAAGTTGCCTAAATTATAGAATGATTAGCAGTTGCTTTACTTGAAAGATTTAATTAGTTTTTGAGAAAATGCCAGCCTAGGGCCCCAGTTGTCATTCACCGTTTGAGAATAGTACTGTATTGCAGAGGGCAACAATAAATGAAAAAAAAAAAAACCCTAACTGTCCAAAATGCTGAAAATAAGTGACAATAGAATGCTCAGCCTCCATCAGGATATGGATCAACCCCTGTAAGACTCAGGGAGCATTGCAGAAGAGGAGTGGAAAGAATGCAAGAGCCAGAAGACAAGGAGATATGCAACAAAAAGATATTTTCTGGACATGACATAGCAAATATAGTACTCTTTTCCTTAACTCACTAAAGCTGTGTTGATCTGCACATGACTTGCACAAGATTAAGTTACTCAGTATTTTATCATGGGTAGGAGAAGAGCCCAGGAGGCCCCTTCCCTCCCAGAGGGTTTGTTGACAGATAATGGTCCAAAGGGATTATTGCAAAGCAATGTACACTCTTAAGAGGTGAATGTGAACAATGACCAAAGAGGTCATTCTATAATTTAGGCAACTTTTGTATTATTTCTTAATTCTCTGTAACAGACAGTTTTTCCTGAGAGGATTTTCTTGACCAGTTGATTGACAGATCCATTTGGACTGATCCTTAGGTGAGGGGACACTAATGTGCCACTTTTTTGTTCTTTTTAAACAGAAAGCCCCCAGCTCACTAATAATTCTATATATAGACAGTTATCTATTAATGACCTTCTGGTAAGACCAAGATGTCATACCTATAACCCACAGCGAATCTATGACTCAGATCTCAATTCCAGTAATCAGAATTCTTAGTTTTATAAGTCTCTGATAATGAGGAAGAGCTATAACTAGTGACTGCTAATAGTCATTTTTTTTCCACTTCTAATGCAAAATGTCTTTAAATTAGTCTTAATCTCTTTAATTGGGAGAATACACTGATCTCCAACGGTCCGTTTGACTACTGTTCACTCTGACCCTTGAGAGTATTCTTTTGTAATCTAATCTATTTTCAACAATGCACTCTGGATATCAATACATCCAAAGCAACAAAGCACTATTAGAACTTTTGGTCTGATTTAGAGATAATACAAAACAATCCTATCAAATTATTTGGGTACCCTCAGTTTTAGAAAACTTAACCCAGAATAGTATCATGTAACACAAACATGTCAGTATACATTTTCAAATATCACAAATATTTTCCTTTCCACTGATTACTTAACAACGGGCTGAAGGTAATACTTACCCTAATATTCTATTCATTCCATGTCTAGCAGCATAGTGTAATGGAGTGTTGTGTTGATAGGGCTCTCCATAGGATGTATTTGGATCAAGGGATTCTTTGAGTTGAGGATTATTTTCATATATTTGGCAAGCGAGGTTTTCATCACCATTGATGAGAGCTTTGCGGAATTTGGTGGTTGTATTTCCCATGTTTTGTTTTATTTTCTGATAGGCAGTGGCACTTTTTTTCTTCAGCCACTTCTTGAATACTTCTACATGTTCCACATTCTAATGAAGGAGAAGTAATCAAATTAGTGTGTAACAGTAATTACAAAGCAGTATCCAACATTGCCAATTACAAATATTAATAACATCTGTGAAGCAGATGAAGGAAATAAACAATATTACATGCTGTTAAATTTGCCATACTTTTAACACTGGTCAAATCAACATCTTATTAAATTTTAACATTTTCTCATATAAAGACTGTAAGGTTACACAGCTGTATTTTATCTAGAAAAATTTCTTTTATATATATAAACTTTTCACATGAGCAGGAATCAATTTCACTGACTTTTATGGCTGAGTACATTTGTAATTCATGAGGACTAATTTTGGTTGTCAACCCAAGGACATCAAGAATCAAATAAAACCCAAGCAGCTGGGCACACCTGGGGACAATGTGAGGTGAGCAGACACGCCCTAACACTGGGCTGCACCTTCTGGCAGGACCCCACATAAAAGCACATGGAAGAAGGGAGCTTTTGCTTTTTGCCTTCTCATCTTCACTCCTGCTGGAAAGTCACCTTTCTGTTGCTGAGGTATTCAGCATTAGAACCTACTTTTTCAGAATCCTAATGCAGATGGAAGACAAGCAGCTCTCCAAGAAAACTCAGGCTCACTGACTGAACAGCTAAAGGATTCTTGACCTTCTGGTCCAAAGATAAACTACTGTTGGGCTACAAGAATTAGTCTGTAAGTCATTATAACACCCCCACCCCCCAACACACACACCACATGCACACATGTGCAGGTACACAGTATTCTGTCAGTTCTGTTCCTTTAGAAAACCCCAAATAAAACATAACCCAGTGAATTACAGAAAGCAAAACAGCTACACTAGTCAGTAATACAAGCCAGGCAGTGGTGGCACACACCTTTAATTCCAGCAGTCACACCAGCTGGCTATAGAGGCTGGGTAGTGGTGGTGCATCTCTTTACTCCCAGCACTAGAGAGGAATATAAGGTGGAATGAGTGAGGAAATGGCTCTCTTCCATTCTGAAGATTTCGTAGAGGTAAGAACTCTTTAGTGGCTTGGCTGCTTTGCTTTTCTAATCTTCAGGATGAACCCCAATATCTGTCTCAGGGTTTTTATTATTTGTGCTACATTTGGCACTCAACATTTGGGGGTATGAATTCACGAAAAATCCATTTGCCTACAGCTTTTTTTTATTAAAAATTTCCACCTCTTCCCCTCCTCCGATTTACCTCCCACTCCCCGCAATTCCCTCCTCCCCCCTCTCCAGTCCAAAGAGCAGTCAGGGTTCCCTGCCCTGAGGGAAGTCCAAGGTCCTCCCCATTCCATCCCGGTCTAGGAAGGGGAACATCTAAACAGACTAGGCTCCCACAAAGCCAGTATGTGCAGTAGAATCAAAACTCAGTGCCATTGTCCTTGGCTTCTCAGTCAGCCCTCATTGTCAGCCACATTCAGAGAGTCCGGTTTGATCACATGCTTGTTCAGTCCCAGTCCAGCTGGCTTTGGTGAGCTCCCATTAGATCAGTCCCATCCTCTCAGTAGGTGGACACACCCCTCACGGTCCTGACTTCCTTGCTCATGTTCTCTCTCCTTCTGCTCCTCATTTGGACCTTGGGAGCTCAGCCTGAAGCTCCAATGTGGGTCTCTGTCTCTATCTCCATCCATTGCCAGATGAAGATTCTATGTGATATGCAAAGATATTCATCAGTGTGGCTATGGGATAAGGCCAGTTCAGGCACCTTCTCCTCTGCTGCCCAAGGAACAAGCTGGGGACATCTCCTTGGACACCTAGGAACCCCTCTAGAGTCAAGTCTCTTGCCAACCCTAAAATTGCTCCCTAAATTAAGATATATATTTCCCTGCCCCCATATCCACCCTTCCTCCATCCCAACCATCCCATTCCCTCAAGGTCTCCCCAATCCTCCCCTTCTCCCTTTTCTCTCTCCATATCCCCTTACCCCCACCCCAACACCACCCCGATGCTCCCAACTTTTGCCTGGTAATCTAGTCTACTTCCAATATCCAGGAGGATAACTATATGTTTTTCTTTGGGTTAACCTTCTTATTTAGTTTCTCTAGGATCACGAATTGTAGGCTCAATGACCTTTACTTATGGCTAGAATCCACTTATGAGTGAGTACATACCATATTCATCTTTTTGGGTCTGGGTTATCTCACTCTATTTCCACCTATTTGCATGCAACATTCAAGATGTCATTGTTTGTTATCGCTGAGTAAAACTATAAAGTGTATATGTGCCACACCTTCTTTATCCATTCTTCTATTGAGGGGCACCTAGGTTGTTTCCAGGTTCTGGCTAATACAAATAGTGCTGCTATGAACATAGTTGAACAAATGTTTTTGTAGTATGATGGGGCATCTCATGGGTATATTCCCAAGAGTAAAATTGCTGGGTCCTAAGGCAGGTTGACTCCCAGTTTCCTGAGCAATCACCACACTGATTTCCAAAATAGTTGCACAAGTTTGCATTCCCACCAACAGTGGATGAGTGTTCCCCTTACTCCACACATCCACTCCAGCAGAGGCTATCATTGGTGCTTTTGATTTTAGACATTCTGACAGGTGTAAGATGGTATCTCAAAGTTGTTTTGATTTGCATTTCCCTGATCACTAAGGAGGTTGAGCATGACCTTAAGTGTCTTTTGGCCATTTGAACTTTTTTTTTTTTTTTTGGTTTTTCGAGACAGGGTTTCTCTGTGGCTTTGGAGCCTGTCCTGGAACTAGCTCTGTAGACCAGGCTGGTCTCGAACTCACAGAGATCCGCCTGCCTCTGCCTCCCGAGTGCTGAACTTTTTCTGTTGAGAATTCTCTGTTCAGTTGAATACCCCATTTTTTTAATTAGGTTAATTAGGTAAATTAGAGTTTTAATGTCTAGTTTCTTGAGTTCTTTTTTTTTTTTTTATTTTTTGAGACAGGGTTTCTCCGTAGCTTTTTGGTTCCTGTCCTGGAACTAACTCTTGTAGAACAGGCTGGCCTCGAACTCACAGAGATCCGCCTGCCTCTGCCTCCTGAGTGCTGGGATTAAAGGCGTGCGCCACCACCGTCTGAGTTCTTTATATATTTTGGAGATCAGACCTTTGTCTGATCTTTGGGTGAAGATCTTCTCCCAATCAGTAGGTTGCCTTTTTGTCTTAGCGACAGTGTCCTTTGCTTTACAGAAGCTTCTCAGTTTCAGGAGGTCCCATTTATTCATTGTTGCTCTTATTGTCTGTGCTTCTGGAGTTATACACGGGAAGTGGTCTACTGTGCCCATGTGTTGCAGTCTACTTCCCACTTTCTCTTCTATCAGGTTCAGTGTAGTCACATTAATATTGAGATCTGTAATCCATTTGGAGTTGAGTTTTGTGCATGGTGATAGATATGGATCTATTTTCATTCTTCTACAGGTTGACATCTAGTTATGCCATCACCATTTGTTAAAGATGTTTTCTTTCTTCCATTGTATACTTTTAGCTCCTTTGTAGAAAATCAGGTGTTCATAGGTTTGTGGATTAATATCTGGGACTTCGATTCTATTCTATTGGTCAACATCTCTGTTTTTGTGCCAATACCAAGCTGTTATCATTACTGTAGCTCTGTAATAGAGTTTGAAGTCAGGGATGGTAATGCCTCCGGAAGCACTTTTATTGTATAGGACTGTTTTGGCTATCCAGGGTTTTTTTTCCCCATATAAAGTTGATTATTGTTCTCTCAAAGGTCTGTGAAGAATTTTGTTGGGATTTTAATGGGGATTGCTTTGAATCTATAGATTGCTTTTGGTCAAATTGCCATTTTTACTATGCTGATCCTCCCAATCCAAATGCATGGGAGATCCTTCCATTTTCTGGTATCTTTTTAAATTTCTTTCTTCAAAGCCTTAAAGTTCTTGTCAAATAGATCTTTCACTTCCTTGGTTAGAGTTACCCCCAAGATACTTTATGCTATTTGTGGCTATCGTGAAAGGTGATGCCTCTCTGATTTCCCTCTCTGTTTCCTTATCCTTAGTGTATAGGAGGGCAACTGATTTTTGGAGTTGATCTTGTATCCTGCCACATTACTAAAGGTGTTTATCAGCTGTAGGAGTTCTTTGGTAGAGTTTTTGGGGTCTCTTATGTATACTATCATATCATCTGCGAATAACGACAGCTTAAATTCTTCCTTTCCAATACGAATACCCTTGATCCCCTTATGTTGTCTTATTGCTATTGCTAGAACTTCAAGCACTATATTGAATAGGTATGGAGAGAGTGGACAGCCTTGTCTTGTTCCTGATTTTAGTGGAATGGCTTTGAGTTTCTCTCCACTTAATTTGATGTTAGCTGTTGGTTTGCTCTATTTTGCTTTTATTATATTTAGATATGATCCTTGTATCCCTAATCTCTCCAAGACCTTTATCTTAAAGGGGTATTGAATTTTGTCAAGTGCTTTTTCAGCATGTATTGAAATCATGTTTTTTTTTCCTTCAGTTTATTTATATGATGGACTACATTGATAGATTTTTGTATGTTGAACAAGCCCTGCCTCTCTGAAATGAAGTCTACTTGATCATAATGTATATTTTTTTGGATGTGCTCTTGGATTCAGGTTGTATTTTATTGAGAATTTTTGCATTGATGTTCATGAGTGAGATTGGTCTGTAATTCTCTTTCTTGGTTAAGTCTTTCTTGCGTGGTTTTGGGATCAGCGTGACTGTAGCTTCATAAAAGGAGTTTGGCAATGACTCTTCTGTTTCTATTTTGTGAAATACCTTAAGGAGTATAGGTGTCAGCTCTTCTTGGAAGTTCTGGTAGAATTCTGCATTGAAACCATCTGGTCCTGGACTTTTTTTGGTAGAGAGGTTTCTGAAGACCGCTTCTAATTCCTCACAACTTACAGGTCTATTTAAACTGTTCACCTGGTCTTCATTTAATTTTGGTATATGGAACTTATCTAAAAAAGTGTCCATTTCTTTCACATTTTCCAATTTTGTGGCATACAGGCTTTTGTAGTGAATCTAAAGATTCTATGAATTTCCTCTGTGTCTGTGGTTATGTCCCCCTTTTCATTTCTGATCTTGTTAATTTGTGTGTTCTCTCTCTGCCGTTTGATTAGTTTGTATAGGGGTTTGTCAATCTTGTTGATTTTCTCTAGGAACCAGCTTTTTGTTTTATTGATTCTTTGGATTGTTTTCTGTGTTTCTATTTTGTTGATTTCAGCCTCAGTTTGATTATTTCCAGTCTTCTACTCCTCCTGGGTGAGACTGCTTTTTTTCTTCTCTAGAGCTTTCAGGTGTGCTGTTAAGTTAAGTGGGCACTTAGTGCAATGAACGTTCCTCTTAGCACTCCTTTGTAGTGTCCCATAGGTTTGGGTATGATGTGTCTTTATTTTCATTGAATTCAAGGAAGACTTTAATTTCTTTATTTCTTCCTTGACCCAGGGGTGGTTCAGTAGTTGACTGTTCAGTTTCCATGAGTTTGTAGAATTTCTGGGGCTAGAATGGTTGTTGAATTCTAACTTTATTCCATGGTGATCCAATATTACACAGGTGGTTACTACAATTTCTTTGTATCTATGGATGTTGGCTTTGTTTGATCAATTTTTGAGAAGGTTCCATGAGATCTTGAGAAAGTATATTCTTTTATGTTTGGGTGGAATGTTCTATCGATGTCTGTTAAGTCCATTTGGTTTATTACATCTGTTAGTTCTCTTATTGCTCTGTTAAGTTTCTGTCTGGATGACCTGTCCTTTGGTGAGAGAAGAGTATTGAAATCATCCACTATTAGAGTGTTTGACGTATGTTTTGAGTTCTTGTAATGTGTTTTTTACATATGTGGGTGCTTTTATATTTGGGGCATAGATATTCAGGATTGAGACTTCCTCCTGATAAATTGTTCCTGTTATGAGTATAAAGTGTATAAACCTTTTCCCAACCCTTTCCTATAAGCGAGTGTCTGTCTTTGAATTTGAGGTGTGTTTCTTGTAAACAGTAGAACGTTGATCCTGATTTCGTATCCATTCTTTTAACCTGTGCCTTTTTATTGCTGAATTGAGTCCATTGATATTAAGTGATATTAATGACCAGTGGTTGTTAACTCTGGTTACTTTTTCTGGTGGTAGTGTTTGTGTGTTTCCCTTCTTTGAGTTGTGCTGGTAGAGGGTTGTCAGATGCTTGTGTTATTATGGGTGTTGTTGGCTTCCTTGGTTTGTGATTTTCCTTCTAGTATTTTCTGTAAAGCTGTGTTTGTGGCTACATATTGTTTAAATTTTTTTTGTCCTGGAATATTTTGTTTTCTCCATTGATGGTGAATGCAAGCTTTGCTGGGTATAGTAGTGTGGGCTTTCATCTATGGTCTCTTAGTGTCTGTAGCACATATATTCAAGACCTTCTGGCTTTCATGGTTTCCACTGAGAAGTCAGGTGTAATTCTGATAGGTTTCCCTTTATATGTTACTTGACCTTTTTCCCTTTCAGCTCTTAATTTTTGTTCTTTATACTGTATGTTTTGCGTTTTGATTATTATATGGCTAGGGGATGCTTTTTTTTTGATCCAGTCATTTGGTGTTCTGTATGCTTCTTGTACCTTCATAGGAATATCCTTCTTTAGGTTGGGAAAGTTTTCTTCTATAATTGTGTTGAATATATTTTCTGGGTAATTCTCCTTCTTCTACCCTTATTATTCTTAGGTTTGGTCTTTTCATGGTGTCTCAGATTTCCTGGATGTTTTGTGTTAAGAATTTGTTGGATTTGCTCTTTTCTTTGATCAATGAGTTTATTTCCTCTATAGTATCTTCAATGTCTGAAATTCTTTCTTCTATCTCTTGTATTCTGTTGGTAATACTTGTCTCTGTAGTTCCTGTTTGTTTACCCAGATTTTCCATATCCAGCCTTCCCTCGGTTTGTGTTTTCTTCATTAGCTGCATTTGATTTTTCAATTCTTGAACTGTTTCCCTTACCTGTTTGATTGTTTTTTTCTTGGTTTTCTTGGGTATCTTTGAGAGATTTATTCATTTCCTCTACCTTTTTGTTTGTCTGCCTATGGCTTTTTTTTTGCCACCATTATAGGCCAAAGGTGCATGCACACAGAGCTTCAGCCCCACCTGGCTAGGTTTTTTTTTTTTCTTCACAAGGCCTCTGATTGAGTTTGGGCTTTTCCAATTGTAGCTCCTCTGAAACAGTCACCAGCTTCCACCCAAACTCCAGAACTACCTGGGCTCCAAATGCCACAGGACTCACTCACTCTAGACTGGCCAGTTCTGCCATCAGGCAGTAACCCCCCACACACACCACCACACATGTTTTCTCTGAATTACAAAGACAGCCATCCCCCCCCCCCCCAGTGCTTACGGGCTCTCCTTGAAACCCATTTTTGGGCTGCTGCCAAATTTGGTAGCTGGCTTGAGATCCAGTCAGGCTTTTACTGTTCTACACAGCAGCAGTCAGTCTCACATGTTCATCGGCATTGTTGTAGATTTGGTAAGACAATTAATTCTTGAAGGAATTAGTTAAATATTATCATTTTTTTTATCACAGCATGCCATATGAGACTATTGCTTCCTTGATTCTCCCTAAATCTAACATTGGCATAGGAATCCAGTTAGGTGTAACAGAACCTCTGCCATCTGGTGATTCCTGTAAGGTTACTGGTTATATTATTAAGGTTGGTTGTTTGAAAACTTTAGACTGCTCCTCTCTATTTTTATAATCCAGTGCTGAATGGCTCTCCCTTAAAGTCCTTGGTCTGGATTTTAATATCTCTGTGATCTGTTTTATTAGGTTTTTCTAAGAACTGTATCTTAGCATTCATATTAAAACAACTTTTTTAGTGATAAGACAAAAATGATAAGGCTGATAGTATTTACAATTGATATCACATAAATCCCATCAAAATTAGTTATCCTTTCATTTAATCATTCCATTTTGAAACTGTCTAGCATATTATCATACAGAGACCCAAATCCTTCCATTCTAATGGTTTCCCCCATTTTTTAGTGTGGTAAAAAACTCCCTTTTAACTAATTTGGAAAAGCCCAAACTTTTGAGTGCTATGTACATTTACAATGGAATTTTATCTAGCTATGAAGAAGCACAAGTGTCATTTGCAGGGAAATGGAAGCACTTGGAGATTATTGTGCTAAACAAATCAAATCAGACTCAGAGAAAATATCACGGTCTTTCTCATTTACAGATTTGTAGATTATATGTAGATATACAAAATCATGTATGTGTGTATGACATGGAAACAAGTGAAATTGTTTAAGAGAATGAAGGGGACTAATGGCAGGGTATGAGGTTATATGTGTGTTGGGAGGACACGGTCAGGTACAGTATGTCTACAAAATGTCCTTATGAAATCCAGAATAATGTATACTGAATAGATGCCCAAAAAAGAATAAGCATGACAAAATTGGGAGGATGGGGTGGGGGAAGAAGGGAGGGTGGATAGGGAAGAAGAGGTGGTAAAGGGAGGGTTGAGGAGAACTTGAGGGAACAGAATAGGCAAGATGGAAGACGGACAGAAATGAGAGCAAGGAAAGAGATATCTTGATTGAGAGAGCCACTATGGGGTTACCAAGAATACTGGCTCTAGAGAAATTCCCAGGAATCCATAAGGATGACCCCAGCTAAGAGCCTAAGCAATAGAGGAGAGAGGGTCCGAAGTACCCTTGCCCTGTAGTCAGACTAATGAATATCCTAAATATCACCTTAGAACCTTTCTTTATCCAGCAACTGATGGAAACAGAGGCAGAGACCTGCAGCTCCCAATGTCCACTGAAACAATCACCTGAGCTAATGGGAGCTCACCAACTCCAGCAGAACTGGGAAGGAACAAGCAAAGGACCAAACTAGTCCCTCTGAATGTGGTTGACAGTTTTATGGCTGGGGCAGACTGCAGGACCACTGGCAGTGGCACCAAGATTTATCCTTACTGCTTGTACTGGCTTTTGGGGAACTTATTCCCTTTGCATAGATACCTTGTTCAACCTAGATATAGCAGGGAGGGCCTTGGATGTTCCCTAAAGCAATGTGCCTTACCCTCTCTGAGGAATGGATAGGGGTGGGGTAGGGAGGTGTGTGGAAGGGATGGGAGAAGGGGAGGGAATAGGAACTTGAATTTGGTATGAATAATGAAAAAGGGTAAGTTTGTTTTCTTTTTAAAAAATACAAAAATAAAAAAGAATAAGTAATCTATACCTAATTGATCATCATACGTACATGTGCTCATATTTTGCTGACTATAACAAAAATTATTACCTAGGAACCAATTCATTACATTTTGATGTTTCACCAGGCTTTTACACTAACTTCTAAATGTGTATGTGTGTGTGTGTGTGTGTACAAATGTCTATGTGTACACACACACATATATATGAAACTTGAGAGATGTGTTCAGATGTATTCACTTCAATATTCATGTCTTTATTTCAAAGAGGATGAAAACACTTGGATAAGGACATTACTGGTATTTATGTAAACTAACCAAACAAACAAAAAAGGGGGGCTAGAGATGACTTACTAGATAAAAGCGTTCACTCTCCAAACATGATAGCCTGGTGACCTGAGATCAATTCCTGGAATCAATTTAAATGAAGAAGGAGAGAATCCACTCCACAAAGGTGTCCTCTGAATTTTATATGAGCTCCAGGGCATGAGTGTCAGCTCTCAACACATATACACATCACATACAAACAACAACAATAATAAATAGAATTATTTTGGGGACAAGGTCTTACTATGTAGTTCTGGTTGGTCTTGAACTCAAAAATATACAACTGCTTTTGATTTTTGAGTGCTAAAATTAAATGCATATGCCACTACACCCAGATAATAAATAGTTTTAGAGGAAAAAAACTTGTCAAAGACTGCAAATTTACACCACAAAAACATAAAATCTGTAAAGCATAATTTCAAATCAACAACTGAGCTTTGTCCATCTCTGAAGAAATGAAACTTATAGCCAGAAGTGATGGCACAGGACCATAATCCTGGCATTCAGTAGGTTGAGGTACAAGACTTCAAGAAGTTTAAAAGCAACAATAAGTTAAACACTGAGCCCTACGACAAAAGAATGGAGCTAAGGGAAAGGAGAGAGGGAAGAAAAGAATGGGAAAAGAAGAGAGAAGGAAAGGGAAGAAGGGAGGGGAGGAGAAAATGAAAGAGAAAGGAAAGTAGAAAGGAAGAAAGAGATGCAAGTTAATAATATCATGGAGTTAAATTTAAGATGTTAATGAAAATGTTGAACAGTACAGCTTAATCAGATGTGTAGAAGTGAACTTGTACAAAGACCAAACTCCTGGGTCCGTAATGAGATGATCATGGTAAGATTTATCTTTGCGGTATATGTACCATTTCAAATTTAATTCACACAATTAATTCCACCTGCATTATACAATCAACTAATAAATATTAAATAGATTCTAGAAGCTTAGTAATTCTGGCAAGGTTTAATGGTAAACTGAGAAAATTCTAGAGACAAGCCTCAGTTTGAATCCTGGCTTTCCCATTTAGAGTCTACTGTATGTGTAGACATTTGAATCTTAGTTAGCACCTAGAAGCGTTCATTCATATTCCCATATATCTTTATTTGTTGATACTAAATCTTAAGTGTTCAATATATTTTACTGCTACAGGAACCAAGTATAATTAAAGTTTTTCTCAGGCCTACTATCTGTTACCACAGACTTGAACTATTCCAAGTTAGAAACTCTCCAGTATCAGAAAACAAAACTTGAATCCCATGCCTACTTAGTTTTGGATTTCACTTTATGTAACATACATCTTAATGAAGTAGCGAAGGACCACATAGACCAGTCAGTACAATTAACAAAATTATGAAGATGTGAGTCTTGATGCACCCCTGCTACCCTATATCCTGAAAGGATGGAACGAAATAGCCTTAAGTGCTTCAGTGACTCTTACAAATTGAAACATTAAGATATAATTCAAAATACTGGCTGACAACAGGGCAAATTACTTGGAAAAAGCTAAGGCATTGTGATATTTATATCAAGTACACAAATTTCAAGACTTACTGGCCAAAAGAAACTGAATTAAGGGCAAGACCCCCTGTAGAACATAACTGTTCCAAATAAAGAAGTTAAGAAACACTGGCTACATAGAACTAAAGTCCTTGAAAGGCTCAACTACCATGGCCCCAAAACTCTCAATTCTGGTTAAAAAGGTGGAAATCAGTATTGATTTTCTTTAAACATGAAAAAAAAAAGCTATGGCATTGTTGTAACTCCTGACATAAAAGTCACTTAAGAGCAAGATGTATGTCAGATCTTACTATGAGTATTAGAAAGCACCAGAGTCAATGAGAGCAATCAATAATGTAATCAATAAATAGGGGATGAAAAGATGCTTAGTTATTCCCCAAAATTACACATAAAGTAAGAAAAGACAACTTACATAAGGGGTAAATGTTACCCAGTCCAAAGAAGAATCAATAATTTCAAATACAAACAAAAGAACGGCATAAGGCATATTTATTTATTTATTTATTTAGTTAGTTAGTTAGTTAGTTAGTTAGTTTTTTGAGACAGGGTTTCTCTGTGTAACAGCCTCAGCTGTCCTAGAACTTACTCTACACCAGGCTGGCCTTCAACTCACAAAGATCTGCCTGTCTTTGCCTCCCAAGTGCTAGGATTAAAGGCATGCACCATCATCAACAGGCTAGACACAATTGTTTTCTAAATGAGAAAAACAGAATTAAATATTCAAAGTAAAGATTTAGATGTGATTTTCAAGCTAACTTTTCAGAAGAAAGCTATACTTTTTTAGATATATAAGCTCATGGAAGAATGTACTTTTGGACCACCTACCATGTGCCAGGTTATACTAAATATAGGAAAATCCTGCAGAACAAAACAGATGAATCACAGGCACACGAATGGAGTTTTACATTCTACACACGGTAACATAAAGTGTCATTTCTGAATTATCAAACCAGGAAAGGGAGAATGTTGCAATGCTTAAGAGTAATCAGGGGAAAGTGACACCTTAGTAAAGAGCTAAGGGAGGCAGTCAGGCACCATCCACAGATAAAAGTACTCCAGCACAAAGAACAGCTGTGGATGGATGTTCAAGCACAGAAAGGGGCGGGGCCATGGTGAAGAGAACAGGAGCAGCTAAATTCTTGGAGGGTTACTTTAAATTACTTCATTTTTATTCTGGGTGTAAAGGAAAGGCACTGGAGGCTGTTTGCAAGGAGGGAATGACCTGTAACATTTAACCTGGCTGGCTGATTGGAGATGGGGGGAAACCAAAAAGCAGGAGCCCATTTATGAAGTATCTGTAGAGTTCCAAGTGAAAGCTGATAGTAGGTAACTTCAACGGAGAAAGCAGCAGTCGTGATGCAGAGCACTTACTCCCATTCGGGATGTACTCTGGAAGTAAGGACAGACAGAATGTGCCAACAACTTGGAAGTGGAGTAAGAGTGGGAAGAATGACTCGACAGCTCTTTGTCAAAGCACCTGGAAGGATGGAATAATGAAGGTGGAAGACTGTAGGCAATATGGCTTAAATGACAAGTGGGAGAGCTACTTATATCTGACACAAACATTCAGACAGACCTCAAGTGAAAAGTCTAAAGATTTAACAATTCGCAACGTATAGAATTAAATTGCTCTGATAAAATATTATATAAAATGGCTTACTTCTCATATATAATTTTCCAACTTAAAACGCTAAGATTTTCTCTTAACTATCTAGTAAACTTTATTCATTATTTAATACACATGTTAAATGAGAGACAGGAAATCAATTATGGAGACAGAAATATATAAAACCCAAGAAAAAATATTAATGTATGGATAGGGAAAGTATATAAAGCATCAAAACAAAGTCATTGTGAGTTTCGGGTTACAAAATGGAACACTGACATCATGGTATGTGCTATGTTTAAAAAAGGTACTTAATGTGTAGCTGATGTTGCCTAGATCCAAAAGTAAAACCCACTGGATGGACAGGTCTCTTTAAATCATATTCTGGCCAGCAGACAAGTGACTCTTCCAAGTAGATGGACCTATTCTCTGTCCCTCCACTCCAACATACGATGCACACAATACTACATTAATCTGCCTATGTCCATGAGTAAACAGGAAAAGAAACTGCTTGTTAAAAGAACACTGGCTCCTCACTTGGGTCCAGAAGGTAACTAAAAAGAATCAGTAGAAAACCCTAGCATCTCTGTCTTCATTTTGTACCTGCCTCTTTCTTTCAGTCTGTACACATATCAATCATTTAAAGCCTGTCTAAAATTGATAACTGATAAAAAGTGAATTTGTTATACGTTTCTCTAAGCAGCCTCATTCCCTTCCAAGGCTGAAAGCTCAAAGAGTAATTAAAGTATTTTGCCATCAATGTATATGAAGTTCTGTTCCACCTCGGTCTGCCCTCGCTGTCCTAAACCTATAGACTAAACCTAGGACTATATGAACAGTGAAGCCTTACAGGTCACCCCAGGATAAAAACAGAGGCTGCTTCTCACTAGCAATAGGAAGTATCTGCTCAAATGATAAGGACTTCTCCAGAGTCCCTAACAGAAATGGAACAGACACATATAACCCACTAGAGTAGTTTGATCAAGAATACTGCTCTTACAGAGGACCTGAGTTTGGTTACCAGCACTCACACTGGGCAGGTCACAACCACCTCTAACTCCAGCTCCAGGGGATTTGATCCTCTTTTCTTGCATCTAAAGGTAACTGCAGACATGCATAAATTAAAAAAAAATCATTTTTAAAAATAAAATTTTATTCATCAGAGTTCCTCATCTAAAGCACAAAACATAGAGAAACGAATCGAGAATGTTTTTAAATTCTCAAAGTGATTATCTATAACTAGTAATATTTTAGAGACATAGGGAGAATTTAAGGTCATACACCAAGTAACAGAAATCCCAGCAGCACCTGGGAACTTATTAAGACAAAACTTTCAGACTGCCACCCAGATACCTAGAATCAGAAACTCAGAAGTGGGGCCCAGTGTTTTGTGTATTAATAGGCTATCTAGATGATACTATGATACATGGCCAACGTGGAAAATTCTAGCTTAGAGCACTAAAGGCTCAGTTTTCTCAAGGAGTCAAATGAAAATGACTATTGGACTATATATATAATCCTTGAACACTGGAATCCTATTTTCCACCTTCTCTTGCCTTATATATTCGACATTTTACACATGGAGTTTTTGAGTAGTTAAGAAAAAATCAGATGTTCCCACTTCCTGAGTTGCCCTACTTCTCACCACTATATGATAACAAATCATCAGTTTAACCTTTACCTTCCATTGTTGTCACCCATATTATATATAAAGATGTTTTCCACTCAGAATATCATGTCATATCTTTTAGTATTAAATCTGTGGATGCCATGTCAAATCAAGTTTGGGGAAAAAGTTTCATGTACCATGCCAACATTAGTCCCATACCGGGCACACCTCTTTTCAGAAGGAGAGAGAACCTGAGCTGAAATAACTATTCTGTTTCAATGATTTGGGATATTTATTTAAATGATTAGTAAGGGATAGGAAATTATTTTTACAATTGTTTTGGGGAATTAAACATCATCAAATCTACCAATGCCTGCCTTAAGTATCGGCAATAGTGTACTCCCTTTTCTTATTCCTTATTCTGAACATCGACTATGGCGGGGGGAAGAAGAATCTTAACATTAGTGAGTGCTACTCAACTGTCCGATGGCATGGCATGCCAGGCTAGCATCTTGTCTTCTACTGTCTTATCAGTTCAATACTACATTTCTCAGAATTACTGTCAGCATGTTCACAATAGCTGCCTCATTCATGTAATGTGGCAATTTTCTGGCTAGCACTTATCTTTCAGATTATACTCCATCTCACACACAGAGAGTGTCTGTAGAAAATCAAGAGTAGAATTCGTTGAAACTTTGTCCCAAGCTGAAAACTATTTTTACAAGATTTCTGAGGTAGAAGCAACATGCAGATTATATGGGGCCAAGGGGAAGGCAGAACAGAATATACAGAAAGAACATGGGTTTGAGAATATAGGACTTAATAAGATCAAGTATTTTTCAAAAACTTCTAAAATTACATTTTTATGTATGTGCACAGATGGGTTTTGAGGTTATGTACACTGTCAAAGAACACTTTCCAGGAATTGGTTTTCTCCTTCCACCATGTAATTTCTGAGGAATGAATTCATGTTAGGAGGCCGGGCAGTAAGAGCTATCTAACCAGCCCTGAGTTGAAGTCTTAATTCAAGCTCACTTTATAAAACAGGACACGGTCTCTGTTCTGCTCTGTTTGGCTCAGCACCACAAGAGGGTGGCCTGGCCCCCTTCATGCCACAGTACTATTATACTATCTTATATTGTTGATATCTAAACTATATTATAACAAAAAGTCCTTGAGAATAAGCTTATATTTACACACACATTCAATATTCAATATACACAAGAATTATCTTAATATATCAGATTAACTTCCATTCTTTCATATAACCAAATTAACTTTATCAAATAACAAACATGATCTTGTCCAGTTCCGTTTCAGAATATTATAAAGGCAACTTGCTCTAAAGAAAATTTCCTGCTAGCACTTTAAAAACCATTTTCACTATTAGGACTCTGGATCATAGCTCCCCAAACCTTTATTAAGTTATAGGTTGTCTAGTTTGATCATGGGGTTAGCTTACCACCTAAAACTGTACTTCAGTGTTTATCTGCTTGCCTGGCTATGTGTAAACTCCTGGAGAAGAAGAGCCGTATCACACTCAAGGTTAGTTCCTTTGTTTTCATGGTCTCGAGGCTAACTTAGGGCTCTGCAGTTGCTAGGCAAGTGCTCTGCCCCTGAGCCTTGTTCAGTTTTTTTTTTTACTATTTCTATTTATTATTGTTTGTGTGTGTGTTTGTGTGAACATCATATGTGTATCAGTGGTCATGGTGACAGAAATGTATATAGGATTTTAAAAAATTTTATTTATTTTTATTTCATGTGCACTGGTGTTTTGCCTTTATTTATGTCTTGTAGGAGGGTGTAACTCCTGGAAACAGAGTTACAGACAGTTTTGAGCTGCCACGTGGTTGCTGGGAATTGAACCTAGGTCCTCTGGAAAGGCTACCAGTGCTATTAACCACTGAACCATCTTTCCAAAGCCAGCCTTATTCAGTTTTATAATCACTGCATACAATAGTTGCACATACATTTTTTAATCAACATTTATTTATTGTGTACAATGATAAATTTCTGTGCTCTCCAAAATATCAGTTTTCAATTTGATAATATAATCAATCATGTTTATATCTCTGTTTATAAATAAATTAGTATGGGGTGGGTCATGAAAACCTTTTAGGTATGACAATTCAAGAGATTATAGAAAAAAGTTCTGAGTTCCTAATTTAAATGCAATTTTATGTCACACGAAGCCAAATCTGAATTATTTTCTAAAAGAACAGAAAAAAACTTGTTATGGGAATGTAAAGAGGGCACTGCTTTTTGGTCTTGGCTCCATTCTAGAGATAACTACATAGGATACTGTTAACACACCCAGAGGCATGGATGATGAGAGAATAAAAAGAAAGAAGCTGCTACTCAGTCTGGAATGTCACCTTAAGACCACAGGTGATAAGACAGGACAACTAACCAGAAAGACAAGTAAGCATGTATTACTGACAGCCCTGTGGAGCCACCACACTGCCACAGACAGTGCCATCTGACTTCTCACTACATAGGAAACATCTTGTTGTTTGTTTGTTTTGTGAAGTTAGGAATATAACTCAACCTTGACTATATAATAAATTTAATTCCAGTCTGGAAAATGACTCAGAAACAAAGCAAAACAAAATAAAGAAGAGGTATGTATACGAGTGTGTACATATGTGTAGGTGAACACACAAACCATCTATCCTAACCATGTCCAGTAAAAGCACACGGAAGCATTCACACTCTAGAAGCAAAGAGGATGAGGTCCCAAGTCTTTGTTATAAACATCTATCATCTTTACAAACCAAAACGCAAAAGCAGGCTCCTTGTGGGAAAGCTGATTTCAGTGGCAGAGCAAGCAAAGCACAAGATGAATCAGGAACAATTTATTCTGCCAGAAAGGAAATGGGAGCATGATCAAGGGGCATGGCAGCCAGTTTAAAGATGTTCCCCTGACTAAACTGGGGACATCTGAAATAGCACAATAAGTGAGATAGTAACAATTCACAACCTCTCACATAAAGTCAACACCATTTCTTCTTTACTTTTAAATAAAAAGCGAGAAAAGAGAAGCAGTTTTCAATAAAACATCAACTTGTATATGCAGAGAGAAAATGTAAATAAATAATAATTGCTAATCATAAAAGTGGTTAATTGAGGTAGGAGTCATCAATGACACTAAGGTCAGCAAGTAAAGGTTTGATAAGAACTAAGATAATGGCACAATTTTGGAGTTTATTTCCACAATTATATCTTGTTACATTCATTGCTAGTGACATGACTTGGTACTGAGGGCCTCTGGATGAAATTCACTAAGAAGGGCATGGCATCTTTTCTTGATATTCCTGCCAGGAAGGTATAACTTGCCTGGGGGACATGAAGTTCATAATTCTAGGATGAGGATTATGCTAGAAAATATAGGCTTACAAATAGCATGAAATATCTCCAAGTAAGTATAACCAAACAAGTGGAAGACTTGTATGACAAGAACTTTAAATCTTTGAAGAAAGAAATTGAAGAAGACACCAGAAAGTGGAAAGATATCCCATGCTCTTGGGTAGGCTGAATTAACATAGTAAAAATGGTGATCTTACCCAAAACAATCTACAGATTCAACGCAATGCCCATCAAAATCCCAGCAAAATTCTTCAAAGACCTCGAAAGAACAGTACTCAACTTTGTATGGAAAAGAAAAAACCCAGGGTAGCCGAAACAATCCTGTACAATAAAACAACTTCTGGAGGCATCACAATCCCAGACTCCAAACTCTACTACAGAGCTACAGTACTGAAAACAGCCCGATATTGGCATAAGAACAGACAGGAAGACCAATGGAACCGAATAGAAGACCCGGATATCAATCCACACATCTTCAAACATCTGATCTTTGATATAGAAGCAAAAAAATATCAAATGGAAAAAAGAAAGCATATTTAACAAGTTGTGCTGACATAACTGCATATAAACATGTAGAAGAATGAAAATAGACTCATATCTATCACCATGCACAAAACTCAAGTCCAAATGGATCAAAGACCTCAACATAAAGCCAGCTACACTGAACCTTATAGAAGAGAAAGTGGGAAATACACTTGAATGCATTGGCACAGGAGACCACTTCCTAAATATAACCCCAGCAGCACAGACACTGAGAGAAACAATTAATAAATGGGACCTCCTGAAACTGAAAAGCTTCTGTAAAGCAAAGGACATGGTCAACAAGACAAAATGACAGCCTACAGAATGGGAAAAGATCTTCACTAACCCCACATCAGACAGAGGTCTAATTTCTAAAATATACAAAGAACTCAAGAAATTGGTCACCAAAAGAACACATAATCCAATAAAAAAAAAAATGGAGTACAGACCTAAAGAGAGAACTCTCAACACAGGAATCTAAAATAGCTAAAAGACACTTAAGGAAATGTTCAACATCCTTAGTCATCAGGGAAATGCAAATCAAAACAACTCTGAGATTGCATCTTACACCTGTAAGAATGGCCAGGATCAAAAACACTGATGACAACTTATGCTGAAGAGGTTGTTGAGAAAAGGGAACACTTCTGCATTGCTGGTGGGAATGCAAGCTGGTATAACCCCTTTGGATGTCAGTGTGGCGATTTCTCAGAAAATTAGGAAACAACCTTCCTCAAGACACAGTAATACCATTTTTTGGTATATATCCAAAAGATGCTCAATTGTGCCACAAGGACATGTGCTCAATCAACTATGTTCACAGCAGCTTTGTTTGTCATAGGCAGAACCTGGAAACAACCCAAATGCCCCTCAACCGAAGAATGGATAAGAAAAATGTGGTACATTTACACAATGGAGTATTACACAGCAGAAAAAAAATAACGACATCTTGAATTTTGCAGGAAAATGGATGGAGCTAGAAAACATCATTTTGAGTGAGGTAACCCAGACACAGAAAGACAATTATCAATGTACTCACTCATAGATGGTTTTTAAACATAAAGCAAAGAAAGCCAGCCTACAAACCATAACTCAAGAGAACTTACACAACAATGAGGACCCTAAGAGAGACTTACATAGATCTAATCTACATGGGAAGTAGAAAGTAGAAAAAGACAAGATCTCCTGAGTAAATTGGGAGCATGGGGACCTTGGGTGAGGACTGAAGGGGTAAGGGAGAAGCAGGGAAGGGAGCAGAGAAAAATGTAGAGTTCAATAATATCAATTAAAAAATATTAAAAAAGAGAGAAAATGTAGGCTTATACTTGACAAAACTGCCAAAGACATGGAATATGAGGAAACTGAGGCCAAATATGTCTGAAAAAAGTTAACATAGTGTTTATTCTTGAAGGGGCAGTATCAGGATTGCATAACAGGGCTTTGTTTTTAGAAACCAGACACTGTAGTGTTGCAGGGTAAAGACACACGTTTGAAGCGTCCTCAAAATGCTGCGAAAGACTTATAAAACTGTATGTGTTGAATGTATATATTTATGCATGGAGAATGAAATGGTAAGCAATTAAGGAAATTAGCAGAACGTTAACAGTGAAAGAAATTCAAATGAAGATATACAATTGCAGATCTTTGTGTTGCTAGCATCTTATGAATTTGAAATGACCTAATTCAAGTAATCTGAAATCATTTCAAAATTATTGTTAAAATTTTGAAAGATATTGTAATGTAGAATACCCGGTGGTAGAAAAGAATGGGATCCAGCTATCATTGTCCGAGACCAAAACCAGATGAAAACTTTGGTTTAAAGCATTTATATACCTGCCTTTACCATAATGAATGGATGTATTAACAAGGCAATACTTTTACACCTTTAGGGTACTGAAGGCATTTAAATAGGCTTTTCCTTCATGAATTTTAAGTAGATATTTTATAGCCCAATGATAAAAAGAATCTTGATTTGTTCACCTTTATAGGCCAAGCATCAACACACATTTATAGTTTTGTCTCTGTTACATTGTTGAGTAGGAATTCTAATTCCACCATCATTCCAATCAGAAAAATACAGTACCCTTGAGTATTACCAAAGACTTTTACACGTGAAACAGAAAGACTATGGGTGTCCAGTGTGTGTGTGTGTGTGTGTGTGTGTGTGTGTGTGTGTTAAGAAAAAGACAGAAAACAGAAAAAGTAGCAAGTATTGCTGTTTTTTAAGAATTCAAGAATTATTAATGGTATGTTCTATAATCTCAGAAGCAGAAGAGCATGTAATTATAGTAAAGGGCAGTGGCCAAAACAAGAGCAAAATGTTTATAATACAAAAGAAGCATTGGGAGAAAAGTGGTAATAGTAGTAAATTATGCTTCTGAAAGTTAGGGGGTTCAAGAAACCATAAGATTGAACTGTATCAAAATGCTGCTAAACCATAAATCCCACTAATCAAGTCTGAATGAGTATTTTCATCTCAGAACCAGTACTCTCCAATGCCTTCAGACAGAATCACAGTCAAACATCTAGATTGGGAAAGTCAGTGAGAAAAGGAATCTTGATATATGTACCCTGGAGTGGCAGAACATAAACCCTGATCCCCACACACAGCTCAGTAAAGGTTGAATGAAATGAAGAAATACAATAAGCAGGAAAGTGAAGTATCTAGGGTGGAGAAGGAAGAAGCAGTTTGAAGAAAATGGACTGAAAAGTCCAAATATCACTGTTCCCCAAGTTAGATCATTTTGTGAAATTAAATAAGATACCTAAGCATTTTTAGGATAATGCAGAGAAACTCCTGACAATACTGAGCTGAAACTCAAAATCTTTTTTGACAATATATGCCATATAAATCTCAATATTTGAAACACTTAAGAATTTAACCTAAATGATATATGCAGCCTCCAAGGGGGGAAAAACTATTAAAAGCACCAAGAAAAAAATTTTCACTTCCACTAATGGAGAACAAGAGACACTTGATTCATATTTCTTCCATCAACCGTATCTACTCATTTACGAAAAATACCTTTACCTTTTACCTATAGGAACGCTGTATAAATATATGCACTTCACTTTCACAAGTGAACACACCGAGGAAAGAAGGAGGAAAGACAATCAACACTCTAAGAAGTGAGGAGTGCTACAGAAGCTTGAAAGAGTGGACAACGAAACACTGTCTCCAGGGCACAGCATGCACCCGTGTACAGCCCTCACTTTCTAAGACAGCATGCATGATTTCACCGATACTTTCATAAATTCGGTATTCTCAGAGCTGTGAGAAAGGGAACAAATAAATGAAATAGGAAAATGTGGTTCTATTTTTCTCTCTTTGCCCCAAAGATAATTGAAATCAGTGGACTTTTAAATAAGGATTGTTCTGTGTAACTGCCCATTCCCCCATTAAAATACTCAGATCTTATTCAGAAGCTGATGTACAGAAAACAGAAGACACCCCTTCAACGATGCACTCAAGTCTGCACAGTGTTGGCTTCTGTGCCAAGGAAAGTGTATTTCCAGAAAGACTGTTGGAACTACATCTTCTGAGCCTGTGAAGTGTAGTTACAGAATCAACTGCTAAAAGAATTGTTTGGGGGGAAGGGTGACTAAACATACTTATTGTTCTGAAAGAAATAATAGTTTCCAAGAAAAATGTTACCAATGCTACCATCCTGCCTTAGAGTAGTTTACAGAAGAATGACAAAACTTGAAGCCTACAGAGCACCAGTATTTTGAGATTATCATTTGCTTTCTACAATGCCTTGAAAAGTAGTAAATACATGAAGACACATGACAGCGACTGTCCAGTCACTGAAGTATTAAAAGTATATTTTAACCTAATTTTTGGAAAGTTCTGCAAAAGCAGACTAAAAAAAAAACTAAAATTTAATGAGAAAAAGTCTAGTAATCAACACAGTAAGAAATTAACAGTATCCAAAGTATACTAACTAAAATTTCAAACATTTTCACATTCGTTCTTCAGTAAAGCTTTCCTGCAATGAGTTGTCGCAATACAAGATTTTTCAAGAATAGAGCTTGTGAGAATAAAACCTCTTCAGGAGCTGCTTCATTAGGGCTCTAGCTCCAATTTCCTCCGGCTCCAACCTCAATGTAAGAACAGTTCCCACAAACAGGGACAGGACTGAGGGTACAGAAGGAGCGTCCATTCTTTTGTTTGGGTGGCAAAACCAACAAACAACGGTGCCATCAGCATCTACCTAACCCCACCATGACAGTCCTGCAGAGCACTTTTAACCTCTTAGCTCCTCGGTACGTCAGATCTGCGGAGTTGGAAGTATCCAAGGCTTTTCACATCTCATGCCCGGGCTGCTCCGGGTTCTACAGAAAATGAAGGAGGGCACGAATCTTGTGAGGACAGAGGGACAAGGAGATGTAGACATGTATGGAGGATGGGGCGCGCCGTGGAAACCCGGAGGCTTGTAAATACGTGAGCGTACCTGTTCAGGGATAGGGACAGAAGGGACGATGGGCACACTCGCAAGAGACAGGGAAGGGCGTGAACTGGGCAGCTTTAGACAGCCTCGGCCCAAGCCGAGCCGTGAAGCAGAGACTTACGGTTACTTCTCCCGGTGGGAACCGGGGTCGCGCGGATCGCACAGGTCTGCAGCCTCCTCCCCCGCGGCCACCTGCCTCTCGCGCAGCCGAGCCGATGACCTCGCTTCCACTCCGCGCCGTACCCACCCGCTGCCAGCGGCTGAGGGAGCCGGAGGATGCGCGCTGGAGGCCGCGGGAAGCGCTGCGCGAGCCCGACGCCCGGGCGAGCTCACACCCTCTCCAGCTGCGCCGTCGCGCTCCGGGTAGGGAGGAGGGGGCGGGGGCGCCTGCCTCCGCCGCTCGGTCAAGTCCAGAGCATGGTCGTGCCGTGGGTGCGCGCGCAGCCGTGGACGCCGACCTCCGCCAGCACCGCGAGTGCCCAGGGGCCGGCTGTCCGCTCCAGACAGCGGCGGCCGCCGCAAGAAGGGGCACGGACCGGCACGAACGGCGGCACCCGCAGACCGACCCGGAAGCTTTTCCGCCGCAAACCTTAAGCAGGCTGGGGGGAGGGGGAGGGGCGTAACCCCGGAAGTTATTTCCTGGCGCCGGTGGCGGCGACGAGGCCAGCCGAGGCCTTAGGTGCCCCGAGTTTGTGGGAGAGGCTGAAGGTGATTGCGGCCGAGGGAAGGGAAGGACAGTGGAGAGCAGGTGTCCAGACCCGAACTCTCGGGGCGGCGACTTCTGCTGCAGGAAGTTGGCTCGAGCCCCTGATCCTCTTAGAAAGGCAGAAGAAATGAGAAAACGGTGACGGCTCCTCAATGCACCGGCTGCCGCCCCACCCTGTGACTTGGATGTAGCGGACCCGTAAGGGGATGGCCGCTCGCTCGGGTTAGTCTTCTGGGTTTCCTTCGCGGAATCGAGAGGCACCATCCAGACTCCAGCTAGCGAAATCGGGTGGGACACCGAACCTCTCCACCTAGGTTCTGCAGGCAAAGGGTGTATTTCTCCGAGCAGTTAGCGAGACTCCAAGGTCGTCTTTTGGGTAAGAGCCCATGGAGCAAAGCGGCTTGCTTTTTCCCCCAGTAGTGGAAGATTGGTGGGTGGTGGGGCAGCTTCCCAGGCAGAGTGTTATCTTTGTAGGGAAAGTGATGACCAGCGTATTGATTGCGGGTCCTTTCTTCTTTCCGAGTTCTTCGTTTACGGTTTTTACCTCGCTTGCTTTGCTGTCCCCGCCCCTTCCCCTGTGTTTGTAGCTTCAACCAGAACCCCTTTATGTGGCTGGCCTACCTCAAGATTTCAGCTTCATTCCTGTCCCACCCTCCCAGAGAACTTACCATGGCCTTTACTGTTTGTTTGCAGTCAGACCAGCTGACCTACAAAGGAATATTACCCTAGCTGTGGGCACTAAATGACAATTGTCCGCCTCTCCTTTCTCAATCATAATGATAAACAAAACGCCCCTATGTGTTTCTAAAACGATCTCAGAAACCTCCCAGTTATGAACCATCACTTACATAAGTCCTCGTTATTTTGGCAGCTTATCACGCCTGAGCATTTTCTCCAGTGCACTGAGCCGTAACAATACCTTTATTTCTTTAGTCTTTTGTGTTTCTGTTGCACCTGTCTTACTTCATGACTGGTAGCTTTTGCTATTTTTCTTTTTCTTTTTTTTGTGGTTGAGTTTGAGCTGGAGTAGGTGCAATAACCTTAGCTTTTGCTATTTCCTAGCTTTAACTTTTGTTTCCTTTTTTGTCACTGAAAGATTATTTTAAATGCTCCAGTACAAGTACTTCTTGAAAACCAATTTTAAGAATATTTGGGGGATATGTTAATAGTGAACGACTTAAAATATATGAGTATTAATTAATGAAACACTTTGTTAATAGGCGTTTTCTTGTCATGAGTTGATTGAAACAAGAATTAGTTTTCTTTAAATTCTGCGTAGAAAGTGAACAGCTACTTCATTTCTTCTTTAGGCGATTTATAGAAAGCACTGTTTTCTGCAATTGTCATGTATTCTGTGCTGTGTCTCTACAATACAATGCCTTTTAAAGAAGATTGCAGTCTTTAAGGCACCCATATATCTTATTATTTATAATTTATTATGTTTTAGTCATTGTTGATCGGAGATGAAAATAATTGCTAGACAGGAATTTTGTAGAAAAACCTCTTTTTCACTTTCTGTAAGCAGCTTTTCTGCATGTAGTGGCTTATTAGGATGATCTTATTAAAATGATTGAACTGAAAAAAAATCCCTTGAACTATAGAAATGGAACAAATCTTTTTTCAAAACTTTGAGCAAAATGAAATGCTTTCATTCTAATGTCTCATAGAAAGTTCATCGAAATACCTTAGTTTCTGTGGAACAAAATCAATGAAAACTTTTGTAATTAAATACTTTAACTTTAGAAAAATGAGTTAGGCTGTCAGAGTGCCATCCATTGCATCTGAGCAAAGAGAGTAAGCGTGTATCCTCTCAAGTAACATTTCAACCCTTTTTGGAAAATGCTTCTTCTGAGAGTTGAAGCAATAAGGGACTCATTAAATATGAAAAGACCACTTTAATGCCTAAAGGGCCTTTAAAAAAATTAAAGGAAGCTGATGTGAGTGTGACTAGAAAAGAAACTCTGGGGTTGATTTCTCTTACAGATTTACTGGCATATCACTGACTGGAACATTTAAGAGCCAAAGGATAAAGATGTGCAGTCCAAGAGAAGCTTTTTAGTGTAGCTATGAACAAGTAATGGTTCTGATCAAAGAGAACATTCAGCAGTCAAGTATGTGACTGAAATTCAATTACTTTTCCAAAATTGCCCAGTGGAGACTTAAAAAATAATTTTGGGGGGTTAGGGAGGATTACATACATTGACACAGTGACTATATTTAAAAGAAAAACTGTGGATTACCTAGGGAAATCTATAAATGAAATGGAAAAGATTTTTCTTTTCCTACTGACCAAATGGTTCCAATCTGTGATGGGCATCTCCAAAGAAAGTTATAAACCTAAGTTAGGGCATCCAGATATCTAAATCAAATGTTTTCTTGCTCAGAGTTCTGGAGTGTTAGTAGGTATAAAGCAGCTACTTCCAACTTCCAAACTCAATATTTATTTGTATACTTTAAGGAAAATAAAAGTACAACATTATTCTGAACCACTATTTTGAATTATTATTTACTTTATAAAATATTTTATAATTATGCCACCCTTTAAAGCCCCAAAGACAGATTCTTGATTTTTTTTTTTTTTTTTTTTTTTTTGGATTTTCGAGACAAGGTTTCTCTGTAGTTTTTGGTGCCTCTCCTGGTGCTAGCTCTTGTAGACCAGGCTGGCCCCTAACTCACAAAGATCCTCCTGCCTCTGCCTCCCTAGTGCTGGGATTAAAGGCGTGCGCCACCACCGCCCGGCCAGATTCTTAATTCTTGATGATGAAGACAAAATTAAAGTCATCTTTGGCTTGCCTTTTAGGTATTATATAAGTTATAAAAATCAATATTTTACAATTGTTTGCAAAGTGACTCTTTAAAAAGTTGTTGAACTGGGTTCAATGCTTTACCTTGCCACCAGTTATGTCGTTTACTCCTCCAAGGACCTTTCTGTTTGTTTTATAAAGCAATGGGAAATCCAGAAAACATAGAAGATGCCTATGTTGCGGTTATCCGTCCAAAGAATACGGCCAGTCTCAACTCTCGGGAATATAGAGCCAAGTCCTATGAAGTGAGAAAATTTAATAACATTTTATTCCTACCATTGAATGTCATTCTGTACTGTCATTTATATATAAAGCTTTATGACCATATGCTGCAATTATTATTAGTGAGCTAGTTAGTCTAGGTCTCTACCCAATTGTATTTTTTTCTGTTGCATACCTTTCAATTTGGCATTCATTTACATGTGTAGATTATTAAATAAAAAGTTACTTGTGGGACTGAGATATAGATCTTTTTATACATTCTTGGCTAGCATGCATAAAAAAACTGAGTTTGATTCCCAGCACTGCCTAAAATCAAGCATGGTGGACCTTGACTACATAGGTTACTTGAAGCCAGCCTGGGTGCATGAGACCCCTTCTTCAAATGAAAGGGCCAGAGAACGAAGACAAAGTCATGAGGCTTTTTATTGGTGGTGTTGGTGGTAGTGGTGGTATTCCCCCACCCCCCCCCCCACCCCAAGACAGGGTTTCTCTGTATAACCCTGACTGTCCTGTAACTCACTCTGTAAACCAGGCTGGCCTTAAACTCAGAGATCTGCCTACCTCTGCCTCCCGTGTGCTAGGATTAAAAGTGTGCACTACTATGCCCAGCTCATGATTTTCTTAAGTTTATCTATTTAGGTATTTATATAATTTATGGATTAACTCAAAAATAAAAACTTAATGAAAATCAGTTTAATCCGACTTCTAATATAAAGATTGATAATTGATTATTTTCAGATTATTTTTAACAATTCATTGAAAAATATATTTTACCTTAACTAATTTGACAGCTTTACACAATCAAATAACTTTTCTGTAGTTGTGTATAGATTAGCAAATGTGTAATTGGGGCAATTATGTATCTGGTGTTACAGTTGTATGTTACATATATAAATGCAATTGAATTGCTTTCCCCCCATGTATTATAGCCTAATTTTTCTAACATTTGGCTTAAAGTGTGTTTCTAAGGTTATCTGTAACCATTTCCTGATCTCAGTTGCACTATAGATTGATGGGAAACTATTTGCACTAGGGTTCCATTCCTTATGCATTCTGATTGAATAGGTCCAGAGAGGAGACTTGGATTGGTATTATTATTCTGTAGTATGCACCTAGGGTTGAGAAAGACTGTCAGATTATAATAGTATTCTAGGGCAAGTGGTTAAACTTTCTATTAATGCTGTTTTTCTTATCTAAGATTTTATTGCATGAAGTTCCCATTGAAGGACAGAAAAGAAAGAGAAAGAAAGTTTTGCTGGAAACTAAACTACAAGACAACAGTGAAATAGCACAAGACATATTGGATTATGTAGTAGAAACTACCAAACCAATTTCTCCTGTAAACCAGGGGATCAGAGGTAGGAACTTTTCTCTCTCCCTACACCTAACAGTTTGTTTTCAAGAGTTAAAAAGAAAAAAATGTGGGGTTTTTAGGTAGAAGGGTTGTTTTGTTTTGTTGGTTTTGTTCACTGTGTAACCCTAGCTGGCCCGGAACTAATTATGTAAACCAGGCTGGCCTTGAACTTGCAGAGATGTGTCTGCTTCTGCTCTTGAGTGCTGACTTGTACTGTGGTGCCTGGCCCTGAAAAATATTTTTTAAAGTATTTTAAAACCAATTTCTGTTTTCCTTTCCATTTGAAAAAGTAGGAAAACCTCGGGAAGTTGTTAAACTATATCCAAATCCTTGAAGTAGTAACTTCAGTGTAGTTTTATCAAATTTTATTCGCAAGTATTAACTGTACAATAGATTTAAACTATAGTCCAAATCCTTGAAGAAGTAAGTTCAGTGTAATTTTATCAAATTTTATTAGTAAGTATTAACTGTACAAAATAGATTTAATTATAGAATTTTCCAGTGTATGTTATGTAGTTTATCATATTCACTGTTGCAGTTCAGTCCCCGTCCACCTTGCACTGGTCCTCTGCTTCCCAAAGATAACTGACTTCTGCAGAGCCCAAACTGTGTGAGGAACTGCCGTGCTAGGGATTTGTTTATGGAGCAGGTTACTTTTGCTAACAGTATGGTTTTCTAGATAATTATCTTTGAGCTATTATTTTTATTTCTACCAGACAGAAGAAACTAACTATAAGCCTCTCTCTATGGCTTAGTGAAATATAATATTCATGGATTAATTAGCCATAAAAACCCTTACCAAGGTGATACAGTTTTCTTCTCATTTTAATCATAGGAAGAAAATTCTTTTCAAAAAACCAAACTGAAAAGTATTAACTTGGGCCAGGTTATGGTGGTGCAAGCCTTTGATCCCAGCAGTCTGGAAGCAGAGGCAGGTCTGTGAATTCAAGACAAGCCTGGTCTACAGAATGAGTTTCAGAACAGATAGAGCTACACAGAGAAACCCTGTCTCAAAAAACTAAATTAATAATAATAATAATAAAAGGAAATAAAAATAAAACAAAAGAAAAAAAAGTATGAACTCTAAAAAGTAGAGCCCATTTAAAATGTTAGATAATATATAGCCTGTGAAAGTTATTGAAAAGTAATAACTTATTTTTTGGCCTCATAAGAAACAGAGAGCTGTCAGAAGGTATAACTTTTATAAACTGTGTATATGTTACGTTTTAAAAAGGAAAAAATTCAGAGCTGGATAAATGGCTCAGTGGTTAAGATCACTGGCTGCTCTTAAAGAAGACTCAGATTCAATTTCCAGCATCCACATGGTGGCCCACAGCTCTTAGAATTTTCTAGTACATTAAAATATGGCCCTGAATCTATTAGTTGATTGTCTATATGTTGATTCCTTAGTATCAAAATTTTACCACCATTTTTTAATTAAAAACTTTGTTGTGTATGCATGCATGCCCATATGCTCATTTGTGTGTGTGAGTGTGGGTCACAGTTATACCACGACTCAAGTGTGAAAGGGCTAGGGAAACCTTATATTTCTCTGTTCTTGCTTTCCACCTTGTTTGATAATGTGTTTCTCAATTGCTGCAGCTGCATACACCACGCTAGTTGGCCCTCAAACCTCTAGGACGTCTCCTGTCTACATCTCCCATCTTGCTGTGGGGCACTGGGATTATAGGCACACACTAATATGCCCAGATTTACCTGAGTTCTCTGAGGAGTCTCACACTTGTGCAGCAAATACTTTACCAACTGAATCACTCCCCAACTGCCAGAATGATCAGTTTTTATTAGTGCATTTAATATAGTATAATATAATAAAATATAACATAACAACCTTTTAAAATGTTTGAGTTTCTTTTCTGAATCTTTATTTTCTTTGGTCTTTTTGTATATGTTTTAAGTTTTTATTAATACTAATTTATTATTAAAATATATATTAATGTTGTCTTATATATTTAATATAAATAAATATTTCATATTTATTTATGTGATGCAAGAGATCAAGCTTGGACCCTTGGTCCTGTTGGAAAAGTGTTAATACCAATGAGAGGTATCTCCAACCCCTAAAAACTTGTTTTCTAATCCAGAAGACAATTTGTCAGATTTAAGTATCTATTATTTTCAGTCAGGTATGATGGCCTGCAGCTGTAATCTTGAAACTTGAGAGACTGAGGCAGCAGAATCATGAATTAAAGGCTAGCCTGGGCTATAATGAGGGAATCTTATTTTTTCTTTAATTTAAAATTTTTTTAATTTTACACACTAGCCCCAGTTCCCCCTCCTCCCTTTCTCCTGCCCCTTCCCCTACCTCTTTACCCTCATTCACTCCTCAGAGGGAGTAAGGCCTCCCTTGGGAGTCAACAAAGTCTGGTGTACCAAGTTGAGGCAGCACCGAGCCCCTCCCCCTGTATCAAGGCTGAACAAGGTGTGGTGGGATGGGCTCCAGAAAGCCAGTTCATTCACCCAGGATAGGCCGTCATGGTCCCACTGCCTGCTAGGGCCACACCAAACAGATCAAGCTACATAACTGTCACCCACATTCAGAGGGCTTAGTTTGGGAGGGACCCTATCTTAACAAAGCAAACAAAATAACCCTTTACTTTCATCTTTGCTCTTCTTTTTCTCTTAATTAGGAAAACGAGTAGTGCTAATGAAGAAATTCCCTCTGGATGGAGAGAAAGCAGGCAGAGAAGCAGCACTGTTTATTGTCCCATCAGTTGTCAAAGGTAATCTGAATTTAGATTTTTAGGTATTTTGAATGTTAATTGAAAATTTACTGACGTGATTAGGAATGTATGTTTATAGTTACTACTGTTATATTGTTATACGTATTTTTAAGTTAACGAAGAAAAATTATCATATATATTAATTTCAAAGTAATGTATAGGTTTCTTGGCTAATTCATAATGTTTTCATTTCCATTTTTAAGATGGAGATGTGAAGAGAGAAGGAGTAATTGAAATTAAAAGTGTTCAGGTTAAGGAGCTAGAGATGGTTCAGCAGTTAAAAACAGACTGTGCTTCCAGAGGACCCATGTTCAGTTTCCATCATTCAAACAAGTGGGTCACAACCATCTGTAACTCCAGTTCCAGGAGATGCAGCACTGTCTTCTGGCCTCTGAAGGCACAAGGCATGCTTGTGGTGGACAGACATACTTGCAGGCAAAACTCATGCACTTAAAATTAAAAAGTGTTCTGGCTGGGCGGCCGTGGTGCTCACCTTTAATCCCAGCACTCGGGAGGTAGAGGCAGGCAGATCTCTGTGAGTTCTAGGCCAGTCTGGTCTACTAAGTTCCAGTACAGCCAGGGCTACACAGAGAAACGCTGTTTGGGAAAAACAAAACAAAAGTATTCTGGTTATAAAGCAGTTTTTCAAAGGATATGCCATTAATAGGCTAAAAATAGATACAACATAATGAGGCCAAGAAAATGTTGTTCTAAAATACTCTGCCCAGTAATATGGTTGATAACGTTTACAGAACATAGATCTAATATAAAAATTTTAATTGAGCTTTAGATATCCTGGAATAATAGAAAGGAATTTTGAGTTTCAGTGCAGATCCTGTAGCTATTTCATTTTGAGACTTTGGGCGCATCTTTAAGATTTAAAATTAACTATATGTGCATAGAGACAATATCATTCCATGCTTTCACTTGATTTGTAGTATAGAGAGAATTCACTGAGGAACTTTGCAAACCATAGAGTGTTAGTGATACTTCTGGTAAAAATTTAATGACCTAACAGAGACTTCCATCAGCCTGCTGCTGCAGTATTGTGTTGACCAGCTCTCGTAAGCAAGACACATTCTTCTAAGTGTTCTAAAGTTTTTAAAATATGTAGTATTTTAAATGATGTTGGAAATCATAATAGATTTTACAACATTATTGAGAAAGAGATTATAAAGATTGTAAGTGCTGGGACCAGAAGTCTGGCTTAGTGACTAAAAGTGCTTGCTATGCAATCCTGATGACCTGAGTTTGATCTCTGGATCACATAAAACAGCCCAAAGCCTCTGGATTCACAGCATTCTAGTTGTGAGTTTGGGTGATGGAGATAAAATGAATGAACCAAAACCTCATAGGCCAGCTCTCCTGGAGAGCTGCACATAGCAGAAAACAAGACACATTGTATCAACAAGGTGGAAGACAAGAACCAACTCCCAAAAGTTGTTCCCTGATCTACACACAAACACACTAAAATTTAAGATATAAAAATGCTGTATTCATCAAAGGGGACAAGTCACAGAGTTGGTTGTCACTTGAATCCAGGCCTTCTAATTTCAAATACAGAACAATTTCTGTTATATTCCACAAATTTTGAGAACATGCTCTACATTAAGAACACGTATTTATAAACTTTATGTAATGAACAATTTCTTTTTCTTTTTCAGATAATACTAAATATTCATATACTCCCGGATGCCCAATTTTTTACTGCTTACAAGATATTATGAGGGTTTGTAGTGAGTCTAGTACTCACTTTGCAACACTTACAGCAAGGATGTTAATAGCCTTGGATAAGTAAGAAACACATTAAGAATATTTTTAATCAATCATAATTGAAATTAGTCTGTGGTTCTCTTGTGGGAAAATATTACTGAAAAATAACCTGTCTCAAAAATGGTCAGTTTTTCAGCTTTAAGGATGAAAAAAATCCCCCAATTAAGTTTGCCTTGACTACTTAGAGAATATTAATTTTATCTTTCCAAAATAATAAACACTTCTCAGTTTTCAGGATCAAGATTTTTTTTTTTTGATAAAGTAGGCATAGTAGTTACTCTTGTCAGTGAACAGTTATAGTCTGTCTTCTGGGTAATATCACATCTCAGGAGGCCCAGTATAGAAGTATTTTATATTTTCTAAAGTTGTTTTATGATTATAATGGCATAGACATTTTAGAATAATTGCTGTGTCTATTGACAAAGCTTTTATTAAATACTTAATACTAAACATATTTTAAAGCTGGACATAATATTAGAATATGTTACATGTCAGGGTTCTAGAGCAGTCTGCCTTTGTCACGACCTTCACTTTTGACTTTTTCCTCTCTGCCAGGTGGCTAGATGAACGTCATGCGCAGTCTCACTTTATTCCAGCTTTATTCCGACCTTCTCCCCTTGAGCGGATAAAGACAAATGTTATAAACCCTGCATATGCTGCTGAATCAGGTCAGACAGAAAACTCACTGCATATGGGCTATAGTGCACTAGAAATAAAAAATAAAATGCTAGCCCTAGAGAAAGCAGACACCTGCATTTACAACCCTTTGTTTGGATCAGAGCTTCAGTACACAAACCGGGTAAGAGATTCAGTTGACTCTTACTTCAAAAGACATTTCGAATATAACAAAAACACATTGGTTGTCATGGAAAACATTAAAATAGTACCAACGCTATATATATATATATAAATCAAGTATATGAGACTTTTAAGGAGTTTTATTTTAACTTTTTTTTCCTTTTCTAGGTAGATAAAGTGGTAATAAATCCATACTTCGGTCTAGGAGCTCCAGACTACTCAAAAATCCAAATTCCCAAACAGGAAAAATGGCAGCGAAGCATGAGCAGTGTCATGGAAGACAAGTACTGTTTTGGTTTTACTCTATCTGGCTCTCATAACTTGTTGTTGAAATGTATGTAGGTAGTAAGTGAGCAGTGTGGTCACGGGCCAACAGCCACACAGTGATAGGTCCTCTTCATAGATGTATCACTTCTGTTTTGACGTAATGTGAGTTTCCACAACGTTTATGCTGTCTTAATTTCTTTTTTATGATTAGAGAACGGCAATGGGTTGATGACTTTCCTTTGCATCGAAATGCCTGTGAAGGAGATTCAGAATTACTAAGCCATCTTCTCAGTAAGGGATTTTCAGTCAACCAATTGGATAATGACCACTGGGCACCCATTCATTATGCATGCTGGTAAATAGATTATTCTTTTTAGTAAAATTGAATTTATGACTATATTATTGTTTCTTACTAGAAAACTGTTCTCACTCCAAATAACATCTATGCACATCTATGCCATGTTTGTCTTTTGAGCATTCTATTCTGATGTTTTGATAACTCTGTGTATGCTGCTGTTCATAATTGCCAAATCTGCCACGAATAAGGCACTGGCCGTCTTCTTAGCCATAGTAAGCCATACAGTAAAATGGCCAGTAGTTAGTAAATGTTAGTGCAAATAGTGATATTGCCTCTTCATGATACTTTTATATTGTATTACATTGGTTTATTCTTACTGTAAAATTGACATTCGTTAAGTACATGGGATTTGACCTTATATCATGATAGAAAATTATCTATTAGGTGTATGGTGTGAAAGACACATTGAATAAAAACTAAAAAAAAAAAAAAGAAGAAGAAGAAAATTATCCGTTTAGATCTTTTAGAATCTAAGGTATCAATAAGCCTAACAAATCCTTCTTCAGAGATTCTTAGAATCATCACCTTCTGTTTTACCAGATTGGAACGTATTTGGAGTTTTTCTTTGTGTTTGGTCCCAGTAGAGCTCTTGGCACTGTTAATGCTCACATAATAATGATGCTTAGCTGAACTGAGTTTTTACTTCACAGCAGTAATGAGCTGTTAGAGATTATTGTCTCAAAAAGACATAGTCATTCCATTTTTTATGAGATTGCTTTTAATGTCCTATTTTTAACTTTTTTTAAAAGAATACTGCGTTATTTACTTCCTACTAAATGTCCAGAGTATTTTAGTTGTGTCACACTGACCTTGCAAGGAACTTCAGAACTGTCTACTTTTCAGTTTGCTTATCTATAAGTAAATTTCAGTAATTAGGGTTGAGAAATAGACCTGCCTAGAGTATACAAAGCCTCAGGTCCAATCATCAGCACTACAGAAGTAACAAGTAGTAAGTAATTAGACCATTCTAGAGTTTTTCCAATTCAAACTTTCATTTATCTTATTCTAATATTTGTATTGAGCTGTTTAATGGTTATTTTTAATATACATGCTTTTTCTATTTCTCTGAAAATTTTTCTGTTTACCTGTAAGTATCCTCTTGTTAGGTAATGTAGTTCAGTGGCAGAGCATTTGATCGGTGTACATGAGGTTCGGGGTTTAATCTACAGTAGCAGGGGGGAAAACCGTCAAGCTTTTATATTTATATTTAGAAAGCTACCCTAAATAATCTTTAACTGGTCTAGTATATGTTTCTCACATAACTAATAAATACTGGTAGTAGAAACAATATTAGAGCTAAAAAGAAGGTGTAGATTGTACTTCAATCCTCAAAATTTGCTGCAGAATTGGGAATGACAATATTAGTGAACTTTAATTTAGGAATCTCAGATTTATATATTTGAATGTGCTTTCCATTATGTAGCAGAGGTTATTTCTTCTCTAGTAAAAGAAAAGTAAAACTTTGAACTGCCTACCACATAAAAACAAAAGTATGGTATAACATTTAATGTGTTTCGGGATATGCCAGGTTTTAGTAGCAGTACTTAGTTCCTAAGTATGATCCTTACTAAGTTACTTAACATCCTAATAACCTGCTTATGTATTTACAAGATGGAGTTTAAAATGATAAAATAGAAAATACAAATAAAGTAATTGAGAGCACATAATAAGTGTTGAATAAATGTTGGCTTTGATTAATAAATACGATTGAAGTAGAAGGATAGATAGTTCAGTGGTACGGCGTATGCCAAATATGTCAAGAAGGAAGGAAAAGGGTGGGGGAGGAGAGAAAGAAGAGAAAGAATTGTTAAGATGTACAAATTGTGTGATGTCTAAATCTAAAATTAGTTAATTTTTATTATTCTTAGTTATAATGTCTTATTAGTAGAATACAGAAGGAAAAATTTTTCTTGTGATAAAATTTTCTGTCAACTGAAAATGATAATCATTATTGGATTAATGTGAATCTGAAGAAAGAATGGTTATAGTCCATCATGGGTGCTACACACTTGTAACCCTAGCAACTGGAAAGCAGAGACAGGAGTATTGCTACAAGTTCGAGCCAGGCTTGGTTATATATATACCAGCCAGGGCTCTATAGTGAGATCCTATCTCAAAAGAAAAAGAATTAAAAACTAGAAAAAAAGCTTACTTTATCTTGGAAATATATTCTTTTATTTAAATTCTTGATTCATTTTATATACCACCCAAATTTCCCTCTCCTACCCCTCTTCCCACTCCCTCCCAACCCACCTACCATCCATTCCTTCTCTTATTTCCATTCAGAAGGGGTAAGTCCTCCCTTGGGGAGTCAACAAAGCCTAGCACATTAAGTTGAGTCAGGACTAAGCCCTTCCCCCCTGCATTCCATCATCAAGGCTGAGCAAGGTATCCCACCTTAGGAAATGGGCTCCAAAAAGCCATCTCATACGCCAGGGGTAGATCTTGGTTCCATTGCCAGGGCACCCTCAAACCACCACAGCTGTCTGTCTAGAGGTCGTGAGTTCAGCTGCCTTTAGATTTCCCTATCTTGCTCCCCCGCTACCCACTCAAAGAATCCCTCTTCCCTCTCTTCAATTGGATTATTGGAGCTTGGCCTGGTGCTTGGTTGTGGATCACTGCAACTACTTCCTTCATTTACTGGATGAAGGCTCTATGATGAAAGAGTATTCACCAATCTGATTACGGGGAGAAGACCAGTTCAGGCACCCTGGGGTCATCGTTGTGGATTCCTGGGAATTTCCCTAGCACTAGGTTTCTCCCTAAACCCATAATGGCTCCCTCTATGAAGATAACTCTTTCATTGCTCTCCCATTCCTTCCCTCCCTCAACTTCACCATCCCATTGTTTCATGTTCTCATCCCTCATCCTACCATCTACCGTCCCCCACCCCCAGATTACTCAGGAGATCTCATCTAATTCCCTTTCCCAGGGAGATACATGCGTCCCTCTTAGGGTCCACCTTGTTACCTAACTTCTCTGAAACTGTGGTTTATAGGCTGGTTAGCCTTTATATCTAGCTTTATATCTAGTATTCACTTATGAGTGAGTACATACCATGTTTGTCTTTCTGGGTCTGGGTTATTTCACTCAGAATGATTTTTTTTTCTAGTTCCATCCATTTGCCTGTAAATTTCATGATGTCATTACTTTTTGTAACTGTACCACATTTTCTTTATCCATTCTTCAGTTGAAGGGCATCTAAGCTGTTTACAGTTCTGGATATTATAGTTGAGCAAGTATCCTTGTGGTATAATTGAACATCCTTTGGGTATATGCCCAAGAGTGGTATCGCTGGGTCTTGAGATAGATTGATTCCCAATTTTCTGAGAAGTTGCAATATTGATTTTCAAAGTGGCTGTACAAGTTTGCACTCCCACCAGCGGTAGAATATTCTCCTTACTCCACATCCTCTTTAATATAAGCTGTCCTCAGTGTCTTTGATCTTATCCATTCTGACATGTGTATTCAGAGTCATTTTGATTTGCATTTCCCTGATGACTGAGGATGTTGATCAGTTCCTTAAATATCTTCTGGCCTTTTGAGATTCTTCTGATGAGAATTCTCTGTTTAGATCTGTATCCCATTTTTAATTGAATTATTTGGTTTTTTGATTTCTAGTTTCTTAAGTTCTGAGATCAGCCCTCTGCCAGATGTGGGGTTGGTGAAGATCTTTTCCCATTCTGTAGGTTGTTATTTTATCTTATTTACTGTGTCCTTTGCCTTACAGAAGCTTCTCAGTTTTGGGAGTTTTCATTTATTAATTGTTGCTCTCAATGTTTGTGCTACTGGGGTTATATTTAGGAAGTGGTCTCTTGTGCCAGTGTGTTCAAGGCTGCTTCCCACTTCTATCAGGTTCAGTGTAACTGGATTCATGTTGAGGTCTTTGATTCACTTGGACTTGAGTTTTGTACATGTTGACATCCAGTTATGTTTTAAAACGTGCCATGAAATTTCTAAAAAACTCCATCCTATTCCTTTGTTTTCAGCAAATTGAAGTTGAAAAGGTTTTCCTTATCATCATTATTATTGAATATTATATTGTTATTGTTGGCCCTTTCCTATTGAATTCAGAAAACTAGATTCTCATTCTCATAGTCATGAAATTGTTGATAATTACATAACTGATTCAAACGTCATTTTTCTAATCTGATACAGTTACCACTACCTAACTCATACTTTGTTGTGAAAACTGTATTAAATAGCTAAATAAGAAAAGTTTAAATGTCATACAAAACTCACATTTATGTAGTTATTCTTGTTGTTGTTGGAGCTGGTCTATCTCACACCTTCTTTCCTGTCTTTTCCTGAAAGGGTATTTTTCTGAATGGAGTTTGATGTTGTAGGATGAGTTATTTGTTAAGGATTATACATTCTTTCAGACTTAACAATAATTGTGCTCAATTGAATGGTTTTATATATTCTCAGATAAATGCTCCAGGCTTTTCCTTTTTCCTCAGTACTGTTAATGCATTTTTAGTTGCTACTAAACAGTTTAATCCCTTCTCTTAGGGGCATAAAGCACACTAAAGAATACACTAACACCATCCTAAGGGATTTCCAAGTTGATAGAGAAGAGAAGCACATAAAGGAAGATGAAACTGTGCAAAATGAGATAACTTTTTAAGAGAAACAGAAATAAAATGCTAAAATGTATTAGGAAGCTACAATGTATCTTAATTCAGAATAATAATAGAGTGTTAAACTCTGAACAAAATGGGGAGAAAGGAAAAAACATATTAAAAGTAGTAAAAACCACAGTGTGAGGGGATATGACTAAGACAAGATAGAACACAAATGCCAGTTCAGAGTATGGTGAAAGCCTGGGGTTTGTGGAGGGGAAGAAAACAAACGCTGAAGGCAAATTACACCATATTTGATATGCCATTTTCCCCAAATGCTCTACAGTGAAAACCAGATTCCCCTTTCCCTTCTTCCCTACTACGTTCTTCTTTCCAAACAGCAAGTCCTTTTCTGCCTTTGCTTCAAATCAGCCTTCAGCATGTCTCCCATTTCATTTCTGATTTTGTTAATTTGGATATTCTGTCTCTTTTGTTTAGTTTGAATAAAGGTTAGTCTCTTTTATTGATTTTTCTCAAAGAACCAACTCTTTTCATTGATTTTTTTTATTGTTTTCTTTGTTTCTTTCTGATGATTTTGGCTCTCAATTTGATTATTTCCTGTCTTCTAGTCTTCCTGGGTCAGTTTGCTTATTTTGGTTTTAGAGTTTTCAGGTGTTCTGTTAACTCACAATTGTGGGCTTTTTCCAGTTTATTTATGTAGGCTTTTAGTGCAATGAGCTTTCCTCTTAAACTGCTTTTATTGTGTAACTAACTTCCTTGGGTTGGAGTTTTCCTTCCAGTACTTTGTTTAGGACTGGGTTTGTGACTAGGTATTGGTTAAATCTGGTTATGTCATGAAATATCTTGTTTTGTTTAGCTACGGCGATTGAAAGTTTTGCTAGGTATAGTAATCTGGGCTGGCATCTGTGGTCTCTTAATGTCTACATAACTCTTGACCAGGACCTTCTGGCTTTCATTGTTTCCATTGACAAGTCAGGTGTAATTCTGATAGGTCTGCCTTTATCTGTTACTTGACCTTTTTGCTTTGCAGCTCTTAATATTCTTTCTTCTGTATGTTTAGTGTTTTGATTATTATTTGTCAAGGAGACTTTTTTTTTCTTGGTCTAGTCTATTTGGTGTTCTGTAAGCTTCTTGTATCTTGATATGCATATCTTTCTTTAGGTTGGGAAAGTTTTCTTCTATCATTTTTGTGGAATATATTTTCTGTGCTTTTGAGTTGAACTTCTTCTATCTCTATTATACTAAGGTTTGATCTTTTCATGGTGTCCCATATATCCTGTATATTTTGGGTTAAGCTTGTGTTAAACACTTGAGATTTTTGTCTTCCATCTCTTGTATTCTGCTGCTTATGTTGCACTTGTGCTTCCTGATCATTTTACTATATTTTCTGTTCCCAGAGTTCCCTCGGTTTGTGTTTTCTTTGTTATCTCTATTTTGTGTTTGTAGCCTTTAATTATTTCTTTCAACTGTTTGGTTGCTTTTTCTTGGTTTTCTTTAAGGGATTTGTTTATTTCTTCTGATTTTTTTGTTTGTCTTTTCCTCCAGTTTTTTTGAGAAAATTTTTTATTTTTTCTTTAAGGGCCTCAAACATGCTCCTAAAGTTATCTTTTAGGTCATTTACTTCTGCTACATCTGTACTGTGGTGTTCATCCTGCTTTTTTGTAGCTACTAGTTTATATTGGTTTCATGTTCATCTTTGTGGTGTTGGGTGTGTTTTTACCTTGTCTACTCATCTTTTTCTCTGATTGATGTAGTTGGGTTCTAGTCTCTGGTGGTTGCTCTTTCAGGTTCCAGTGGATCCAAGGCTCAGATGGTTGTTCCTGGTGGTGGAGTCAGGGCCATGGTTTCAGTCACTTGACATTCCTGGAAGTTGCTTGACTCTCCCAGTAATCACTCTACAATCCTGGAGGTTGTTTGGGCCTGTGCCCAAGAAGGTCACTTGCTTGGGCCTGCTCCTGCTGAGGTTGCTGGCTTGGGCCTACTCTGGTGGAGGTTGCTGGCTTGGGCCTACTCCGATGGAGGTTGCTGGCTTGGGTCTCCTCTTGTGGAGGTCACTGGCTCAGTCCTGCTCTGGTTGAGGTCCTTGGCTCAGGTCTACTCCTGTGGATGCTCCTAGCTTGGGCCTGCTCCTGCAGAGGTCGCTGGCTCTGGCCTGCTCCCACAGAAGTAGCTGGCCTTGGCTTGGTCCTGTCGGGGTCGCTTGCTTGGTCCTGCTTTGTGGAGGTCGCTGGCTCAGGCCTGGTCCCAGGGAGGTTTCTGGCTCAGGCCTGGTCCCTTGGAGATTGCTCCCTTGTACCTACTCTGGCTAAGGGCACTGGCTCAGGCCTGCTCTGGCCTGGCCCTATGGAGGTTACTGGCTTGGGCCTGCTTCTGCGGGTGTTTCTGTTCAGGCCTGGTCCTGCAGAGGTCCTGTACTTTTTTTTTTTTTTGAGTCTGTCCTGGAACTTTTTCTGTAGACCAGGCTGGCCTCAAACTACAGAGATCTGCCTGCCTCTCCCTCCTGAGTGCTGGGGTTAAAGATGTGCACCACCTGGCTAACTTTTGTACTTTATGGGATAATGATGCCATCTTTTTCCTCTTGTTTTGAGAATATATTTCTCTTACTTGGTCAGAAATTGAAATAATTAAATTGAATCACAGTAATACATAAAAATATTTGCAAGCATTCTAGATACTTTGGTATCTTAATACATTATTCATTTGTTCTCTAGATTTCCCTCACATATCTTGTAAAATTTGAATTTTGAAGCATTTCAGATGGAGTTTTTTATGTATATTTATTATTTTTATAGGTATGGGAAAATTGAGGCCACTCGCATATTACTAGAGAAAGGAAAGTGCAATCCAAACCTTTTAAATGGGCAGCTCAGCTCACCTCTTCACTTCGCTGCTGGAGGGGGACATGCAGAAATAGTGCAGATCCTCCTAACCCACCCAGACATTGACAGAGTAAGTTATTTTCTGTTTTTATATTTTAATGCTCAGCAACTAACAAGTAGTAATACAAAAGCATTTTATTGTATACTAATCAGGTCAACTAAAAACAACAAATTTTACTTTATAGAGTATAATGTATGTGTTAACTGTGATTAACATACGTTTTGAATTATTATGATAAAGAATACTTCACATAAAATGTATTATTTTAACAACATAAATGCAAAGTTTATAACATTCAGTACATTTGTGTTGTTATATATAGTCGTTACATATATCTCTACAAAATATATAAAGTTTATTCTATATCTTATTTCCCCCCGAATGTGTTAAAGAAAACCATTTACCCATTTTCTAGAATTTGCACTAATAATCATTTGATAAAAAGGAAAGTAAAATTGTGGAAACCTTTCTTAAATCTATAACTGAACTTTTACAAAACATAATCCTACTAATGCTTTGAATTTTGTAGCTTTTCTATTTTTTTAGTATATACTAAGTATGGTTAATATTTACTTAATCTTTAACCAGAGTATTTGTATAATGTTTTAATTGAATAACATTCCTTCAGAACAACATGTATTTGTAATATCTTTTCGTCCATTGCTTCCTCCATTCTAGCACATAACAGACCAACAAGGAAGATCCCCATTAAATATTTGTGAAGAAAACAAACAAAATAACTGGGAAGAAGCTGCAAAATTATTGAAAGAAGCCATAAACAAACCTGTAAGAATTGTCTGAATAGCCAAAGGCAAATGTTGTATTTGCTGTTGTTTGTTCCACTCTTTACTCTCTTGGGGGCCCACCATCCAGGTCCCAAATAAATACACATATGGTCTTCTTTCTCATCAATGCCTGGCCTTAGCTTAGCTTGTTTTTAACTAGCTTTTCTTAAAAGTTATGCTGTCTAACTTTTGCCTCTGGGCTTTTACCTTTCTCTATTTCTGTATAATGTTTCTTTTACTCTTACTCCATGACTTGCTGGGTAGCTAGGTTACTGGCCCATGGTGTTTTCCTCTCCTTGTTCTATTGTGCTCCTTCTTTTCCCTCCAGATTTCTCTACCTATTTATACTCTCTGCCTGCCAACCCCTCCTATGCTTTTTCATGCCTTGCTATTGCCCATTCAGGTGTTTTAGACAGGCAAAGAATCACAGCTCCACAGAGTTAAACAAATGCAACATAAAAGAATGCAACACATCTTTGCATCAAATTATGTGTGATTGTATTTAACATGTTTATTGTAAGTAGTTCTGCTCACTGGTGTGTTTTACCCCAGCAACATTTGTGAAACAGCAGCATTATATACCATTCATTAATAGTCTTCAGCAAGTTAAGTGTATAAAATCTCATTTTCTTCTCCACAGAGGTGAAATAGATGACTTCCTAGTTTTGTGTATATGTGTGTGCATGCATGTATACATGTGTGTAGTTGTTTGTGCTCTAGAGACCAGAGAATAATGTTAGGAAGTCTTTCTTTACCACTTCTCCACTTATGGTTTTTTTTTTTTTTTTTTTTTGATTCAAGGTCTCTAACTAAAACTAAAGCCAACCATTTTGTCTAACTTCCAGGACCCTCCTCTCTTCCCTCCTCTATCCCACAAACTCTGGGATTATAGACACAAACAGCCATTCCCAGTTTTTATGTGAGTGCTGGGGATTTAAATGTAGATCTCCTTGCTTTCACAGCAAGTGAGCCATATTCTTAGCCCTTTCCTGCTTTTTTTTTTTTTTATTAAGCTAGCTCAATAGAGTCCTCCTTATGTTTTTCTTCTCTATCATTCAGTTTCTAATGATACAGTCAGATAACATTTTCTGGCCTAACTTTTATATTGTGAATGTGATCAAATGAATCGGATACTTTTAATCCAAAATGTACTGGCCTGTAGGTTACTTGGGAGATAAGCTGCCTCCTTTAACAGTACAAATCTATCGCTAATGCTACTGCTATTTGGGGGTTTTGTGAACTTGAGGAAGGAAATTAATTCAAAATCCAATATTCCATGACTTTCAAAGTCTTCCATCATGAATTTCTCTTAGCATAAGTTATTGTTAATACACATTTCCTCAGTCCAATTTGTGCCCTACTTCTCATGAGGTTCTTAGATTTCATTCCAAGTTTATATTTCCTGTGGCATTACATTGTATATTCAATACTTTATAAACTGTATTTTACAAAAGACAGTAATAAAGATTTTCCTTGATTTGATCATGGAACATTCAGAAGAAAATTTAGACTGTAATGGAAGTAATAGTTTTCTAAATATTGTCAGCCTGTTCTCGTTTGAAGTAAGTTTTTGATAGTTCCCACATTAGACATCTATCTTATGAAGGATATGAAGTTGGGCATAAAGTATCTTATGGCATTGTGATACATAATTATTATTAATGTGTATGTGAGTGTGCCTGCATGTGTTTGTGAGTGTCGATAGGGACCAGAAGACCAAGGTAGGTGCAGGATCCAAACTCCAGTCCTCTGCCAGAATAGCAAGTGCTCTTGACTGCTGAGCCATCTCTTCAGCCTCACGATTTGTAATTTTCAAGTAGCTTAGATGACTTTTCTTTTTTTTTTCCAGTATGAAAAAGTTCGAATTTACAGAATGGATGGGTCCTACCGTTCTGTTGAACTAAAGCATGGCAATAATACCACAGCGCAGCAGATAATGGAAGGAATGCGACTCTCTCAAGAAACTCAGCAGTGTTTCACTATTTGGATCTGTTCAGAAAACCTTAGTAAGGAAACTTGGGATGGAGAAGTATTTTACTGTTTAAACCTCATTGTTCCTTTTTGGAAGTGGGCTAGTTGTAGCACAATTAATAAAAACCAAGAGACAGAAATTGGGGTTCATCCTGAAGGTCAGAAAAACAAAGCATCCAGCTACTGGCTCTTACCTCTTCCTCAGTCTGAAATGGCGATCCTGCCTCAAGGAATCTCAGAATGAGACTGTCTGGGAGCTGTTTCCTCCTGTCTTATATTCCCCTCTAGGGCTGGGATTAAAGGCTTGCACCACTATTGCCCAAATTCTGTGGCAAACTAGTGTGGCTACTGGGATTAAAGGTGTGTGTCACCACTGCCTGGTCTGTAAGACTGACCAGGGTGGCTGTTTTACTCTCTCATCTTCAGGCAAGCTTTATTTATTAAAATAGAAATGAAATATCTCTACAACTAGTAAACTTGAGTATAGCATTATTATTATTATTATTAAACTGCTGAAATGGGCAGGATTCTATGCCCTGTGTTTAGTCAAGCATTTAAAAGTTTACTACTGTGATAACCCAGTTAGTTAGTATGCTATGAACAGTAGAATTCATACAATTTGCCTTTATTTTCAGTGTTTCTCTCAAAGTGATTGAAATATTTCTTTGTTTTCTGTCAAACCTTTTTATTTAAAATCACCTTAATGTCAATGTATATTTATCTTTCCAAATTTACTATAACTACTTAAAGAATTTAATTAAATGGATGGTGGTTATCTATGTTTAGCACTAAATCATACTGATTATTCTTAATTCAGTAAGCTATAATGGAATTAAGAATTTAATATACATTAATATATTTCATTTATGTTAACATATTTCATTTATGCAAAATTATCTGCAATTTTTTCCATTCTTATTTGTCAAGCCAGGACTTCCAAATACTAAGAATCAAATGTTATTCTACTGATTCACATCCCAAACACAAGAAATATTCTTTATTTTTATTTCATTTTTGGAGATAGGATTTCATGTAACTCAGGCTGGTCACACTTGCTATTTAACTGAGGATAACTTTGAACTTGTGGTCTTCTCCTACCTCCCAAGTGCTGGGATTATAGTCTTGTGCCATTATACCTCTCTCCCATTCTTTTTGGAGGGATGCTCAGCCTAGATATAGCTGGGAGGGCCTTGGTCCTGCTTCAGAGGGAAGTGTCAGACTTTGTTCACTCCACTTGGGAAGCCTCACCTTCTCTGAGGAGTTGATGGGGGGCTGGGGCGGGGTGAAGCTGGGAGTGGGAGAAGAGGAGGGAGAAGGCACTGGGAGAGGTATGTAAAATGAGAAAAGATTGTCTTTAAAAAAATAAATTTAATTAGAAATTATGTTCTTAAAAGCAGGCAATAATCCACAATTGGCTAGTAATAATTATTAAACACTGATTTAAATTTAGGTCTATAAACAGTCTACTACTTAGGCACATATAGTTTAATGCAAGGTTTCTATGCATTGATATAATGGATTTGTTTTTACAGTGTCATTTATAAAAGAAAAGCTCTTTTTCAGGCCTTCAGTTCAAGCCTTATCATAAACCCTTGCAACAAGTTCGTGACTGGCCAGAAATACTTACTGAGTTGACTAATTTGGATCCACAAAGAGAAACACCACAGCTTTTTCTAAGAAGAGATGTGGGACTTCCTTTAGAAGTTGAGAAAAAGGTTTGCTTAGAAATCTTTAGTTATTTGAATACACAGATTCTATAGATCCCATTGCAGATAGTAGAGGTAGAAACTGTGCTGTTCCTGGACTAGGAGTGTTTCCTTCTTTTACCTTCTTTTAATCTTTGTATCACATCATAAGTGGGAGTTTCAGTTGGTCTGTATACAAACTTAGTGTTTTTCATTATTTTTGTTTTTGTTTTTTCTTTTATTTCCATTACCTTAACAAATACATTTTTTCCTTGTAAAATAAGGAAATTAGCAACTACAGAGATAGTTTATACAGAAATTAACTTTTTAAGACTGGGAATCAATTTTGTGAATTTCAAAGATGATGTAGGAAATAACAGGATGGAAAAAAACCCTACAAAGCCCTGGGTAAAGAATAGAATTTTTGCAAAATGGATTTAATAATGTTATCCTAAGTAGTAAGAAAGCAACCATTCTTGACATAAGAACAGAATTTAAACTTGATCAGTCTTTTCCAAGCACGTTTGTCTGAATTGAAGTACTGTAGATTTAGAGAAAATGAGATGTCAAGACAATAAATTGGCAAAGAAGAAACTTAAGAGAGAAGTTATAGCAAACTAGGTATATTAGCCTACTAGTATCTATAAAAACTTAAAAATAACTGCTAGGTCACATAATATTGTTAAAGAAAAATAAATTCAATTTATTATTATTATTAATAAATCCATAACTATTTGTATAAGAAGAATATTAACAGACAAGGTTGAGCAAGTGTCAGTTATGTCTAAACTTCCTAAGCATTTTTAGTTACATTATCTTGATATTATAAAGCCAAAGTATTGATACTATAAAGCAAAAGTAAATTTGGTCCTCAGATGAATATGCTCTGAATTAGATAAAAATGTTTATGAAGTACAACAAACATTGATAGTGAACATGTGTTAGAATTATATTAATTGAATGAATTGGTGGTGGGGATGGTTATCTCAGTGATGCAGAAAAGACATTTGTAAAACGCAGTGCCATTTCAGGAGACTGGAACAAGGTAGAATGCGCTTTCACCACTGCAATGCAGCACTAGTGTGGAAATCCCACACGTCATAGTTAGAAAAGAAAATGAACTAGATTTTCAGACTATTTGCAAGTGATATGATCTTATGTGTAGGAAATCCTTAATAATCCACTGGATAATTACCCAAACTAGTTAGTAAATTATTTTGGAAAAGTTACAGGGTACAAACTCAACACACAAAAATTACTTATATTTCTGTATACCAACAAACATAAAAACATTCAGAGCTGCAGAGAAAGTAGCTCTGAGTTCAGTCCCCAGTACCCATACAACAAGCTAGGCATGGAGGAACTTACTTATGATCCCAACTCTGGGGAGGAGAAACATGGATCCCTAGGACTTGCTGGCCAGCCAAGCTAGCCTAATAAGGAACCAAGGTCTTAGTGAAATACCGTGTCACAAAAATGAAGGTTGACACTTCCCAAGGAATGACACCTGAGGTTGAACTCTGGCCTTCATTTACATGAACACACACACACACACGATGATGATGATGATGATGAATTTAATAGATTCTTTAACTGAATGACTCAAAAAATTGAAATACACAGAAATAATTCTAACACAGTCCAAGATTCATACGTAAAAAATGTGTGCTGGCAAAATGGCACTGTGAGTATAGGTGCTTGCTGCTAAGCCTGATATTTTGAGTTCAGTCTCCAGAAGCCATGCTGTGGTAGGTGAAACTTGACTTCTACGTATTTTCCACATACACACATAATAAATAAATCAATATGAAGAAAAGGTTTCAATGAAAATATAAAACATTGCTGAAAAAAATAGTAAGACCTAAATAACTACAAAGATATCCATCCCATGTTCAATGACAAAGATATTTTATGTTTAGCTGACAGCAAATTGACCTACATATTTGGTGATGTAAAGGAAAGTATGTCTATTCAAATAGTACAGTCATGAGGAAAGAATAAAGTCTGGGGTATTCACACTTCAAACATGCCACAAAACTGTAGTAACTATGTGATATTAACATATATTTGAGCGTATATACACCAGAAGATTAGAAATGGAAGTCCAGAAACAGACCAATAAATATATCTATGTCCCCATGATTTATTGACAAGCATGACAAATCCATGTGATGGAGAAAGAGTAGTTTCTAAGGTGACACTGGGATAGCTGTGTACACTTATAAGTACTTAGAAAACTGCTTAGAAAATTTTAAGAGTTTTTTTTTTAATGTATGTATGTGCTTGGGAAATGAACCCATGTGAAAGAGAGGCGCAGTCGTGCATATGTGTAATCTCAGCTCTCCCATGATGTAATGGATGACAGAGAGAGTCAGATAATCCCTGAGTGTTGACAGGTCAGACACCCTGGTGTATGCACTGGCAAACAACTAGAGACCCTGTGTCAAACAAGGTAGAAAACAGAGACCAACTCTTCAAGTTGTTCTCTGACCTCACGTTCTTGTCTGCACTCATGAACATAGACACACAGAATGTGGGGCAGGACTAGGTATGCATTGACATTTGATGAAGTAATTCTACTTGTAGTATATACTTGTAGGTATATACTTGAAAGGGCTGAAAACAGGAACTGGGACAATTAACTGATATCGTTTAGTGCATGTTATTCATAATTTAAAAGTTGGAAACAACCTAAGTGTTGAGTAATGAGAGGGACAAGAAAATGCAATAAATATATACATAATATGCAATGATTAAAAGAAATTAATTTGCAATATATGATACATGAGTGATCCTTGAAAACATTCTAAATTAATAAGCAAGACCAAAGGGTAAATGCTATATTATTACATTTATGTTAATTAAAGCATGTAAATTTATAAGACCAGAAAACACATTAAAAACTACTAAATTCCTTATGTTGGGGCTATCAGGAGGGTTCTTTAGTTGTGTTTTATTTGATTGGGTTCTGGGGATTGGACCTGACTTCTTTTGCCAGCTAAACATTAGCACTGCTGATGAACTACATCCAGCTCAGACATTCATTTTTTCAGAGGTTCTGTTTGAGTAGTGTAAAGTCCTTGGCAATAGTGATGAGGGCATACCACAATACTGAGAATATAATTAATGGCATTAGATTTCATACTTACGAATGATTAAAATAGCAAGTTTTATGGTATATATATTACCGCAATTTAAAAAATTTATTAGATTTTTAAAAACTGTAAGTAAAGCTGGGCAGTGGTGGTGCACGCCTTTATTCCAAGTACTCAGAAGGCAGAAGCAGGTGGAGCTCTGGTCTACAGAGCAAGTTCCAGGACAGGCTCCAAAACTACACAGAGAAACCCTGTCTCGGAAAACAAAAAACAAACAAAAAAGCTAAGTAATCTAAGTATACTAAGTCTATCTTCTTGACTCGTGATATTTTAAAAAGTCATCTGGGAGAGAAAACGAGGAATAAAAATCATAGATATTAAATTTTGTGGTTAAAAAAAGTAGATTCATAAAAGGAAACAAGGTTTTACCAAATTCTTAAGTCAGAATGTCACATAATGCAGTATCTTTGTCCTTTCATTCATATAATTGAGAAGTTCCTAACTGCACTCTGAAAAACGGGAGAATTGCATTGATTGGTTGGCATCATAATTTTAGGATGAAACAGCCTGATTTTATTAGTATATTTTTAAGTAAATTATATGTTATTAATCAAATTATACATTTTTCCCTTTAAGATTGAAGACCCACTAGCTATTCTTATTCTCTTTGATGAAGCCAGATACAATTTATTGAAGGGATTTTATACAGCTCCTGATGCTAAACTGATAACACTGGCAAGTCTGCTGTTACAAATAGTTTATGGGAATTATGAGAGTAAGAAACACAAACAAGGTTTCTTAAAGTAAGTATTTGATACAGTGCATGATTTATAATATGCTCAAGATTCTCTTTAGCTAACACAATTTTAATATTACTGGCCAGGCATGGTGGCACCTACTCATAATCAGTGAACCTGAGACCAGAGGGTCATGATCAGACCAGCCTGAACTGCATAGTAAGACACTGTCTCAGAACAGACATACTGTTTATACATTGGTTTAGAATTAAATAATACAAAACATTGAATAAAAGAAAAAACCTATAAAACATGAGTTGCTGTTTTGGTTAGTAAAGCAGTTTTGAGTTTTTCTTATGTTTGCTGTATTTGATATAATTTAGCTTTATAGTTTTGATTTATATTTTTTTACTTTGTGCTTAAATAAGTTGGCTAAAAATTTGACTTAATAAAAAATATGAGTCAGATAATTAAGAATCCCACCATAGAAAATAGTTTGAGAGAAACAGATTTTAGCACAGATTTAGTCTAAAGTTTTTATACTGCGATCTTTCAGTTTTTGAAAATATTTTCAATAAGATAATTTCATATTGAAAAAAACCATTTCTCTAAATTGATAATATTAAGATTGTGGAGCATTTTTAAAATCATATTCAGCTTAAAATTTCCATTATTTAATGCCATTTGTGACAGAGGATTATTATACTTTAGCTACTAAAGATGACTTATTTAAAGGATGTTGACATGTATACTTCCAGCGAAGAAAATTTGAAATCTATTGTACCTATTACTAAACTGAAAAGTAAAGCGCCTCACTGGATAAATCGAATACTCCATGAGTACAAGGTAAGCTGCTCCAGAAATGGAAAACACTGTAGGCCATTTGTATTAGTGTTATAATGTTTAAATATTATTAATAGCAGAATTAAAAGTGAATTTTCTGGTTCACAATGCCTAAAACTGAAACTAAAAAGATGTATTTATTTCTAGAAATATAAAGTCTTTTATTGAATACTTTATATATGCTGAATTTTGTGGTAAAGACATGAGGTAAAGCTGAAACAATGCAGTGTCCTTGCCCGTAAAGCGCTTACCTTCTGTTAGCTTAGACAGCACTTGATCTCAGCTTATTTCTTTTTAATATTAAGGCTACAAGAGAAAAAATCCACTTGAGATAATATACCATAACTTTATTCTTGTTTGGAGACAACATTGATTTTAGAAATAACTAGTTAACCTCTTTGTATTATAAAAGGTCACATCTCAGCCAGGCGGTGGTGGTGGTGGTGCACTTGGGAGGCAGAGACAGGTGGATCTCTGTGAGTTTGAGGCCAGCCTGGTCTATAGAGTGAGTTCCAGGGCAGGCTCCAAAGCTACAGAGAAACCCTGTCTCAAAAAACTAAAAAAAAAAAAAAAATCACATCTCTTTTTATTCTACTTTGTTTTCAGAATCTTAGCATGAGTGAGGGTGTCAGTAAGGAAATGCATCACCTGCAGCGCATGTTTCTACAGAACTGTTGGGAAATCCCCACGTATGGAGCAGCTTTTTTCACAGGACAGATATTTACAAAGGCAAGCCCAAGCAATCATAAAGTCATCCCTGTATATGTAGGAGTGAATATAAAAGGACTGCATCTCCTCAACATGGAAACTAAGGTAGGTCTTAAGCTGTTTTTAGTAGTCACATCGTGTATTATCTGAAATAGTGCCATCCTCCGTGAAGAATCTAGAAATGGCATATAGATACACTCTGTGCATACACTTTTGCATTTGTAATATGTTTTGTCCATACAGTAGAATAAGTAGTATTTTTGGTAGAATGACACATTTATATGTTACATTTTTATTAAAAGGGTGTTAAACTTTATGTAATGTGCTAATTAATATTTGTGTAAAAATTATAGGAATTGAATATTTTTACATAAATACAAATTGCATGTATATTTCTATATGAAAAATTTGTTTTGTTTTTTAAGACAAGGTTTCACTATGTAGCTCTGGATGTCCTGGAACTAACTATTTAGACCAGGCCTTAAACTCAGAGATTTGTCTGTTTCAGCCAAGTGCGGAGATTAAAAGCATGCACTACTATATCTGGCTCATATATATTTCCTATATATTTCTAAAAAAAAAAAAAAGTTCATTGATAATTTTGGAGACAGGAGCCAGATATTGCAAACTCAAATCAAGAGAGACTTTTCCTTATGTAGCTGTCTTAGTTCTGGCTGCTATAACAGACTCCGTAGACTGGAGGCTTATAAACAATAGGCACTTGTTTCTGGACACTTCTAAAAGCTTGGAGTCTGAGATTAGGGCACCAGCATGGGCGGATTCTGGTGAGGGCCCTCTTCTAAGTTATAAGATGCTGCTAACTTATTTTGTTCTCATACTTACCCAAGCATAGTGGCACATATCTATAATCCTGGCAGCTGAGGGGGAAGTAGAAAGGCCATGACTCTGAAGCTAGCCTATCCTAGAATACATAGAAATACCATGATTAGAAGGAGGTGAGGTAGGAGGACTCCAGACTTAAGAAAGGAAAGGCGTTTATAACAATTAAAAGTGAAGATTAGTTTCAGGAAGCTCTTCAGAGAATGAGGTTTAGTGTGGAAGGGACTATGGCTACCATTAGAATAACTGCTTTTTACAGAGTTTTTCATTTGTTTTGTTCTTATTTTTTATTTTTATTATGTCCAAAATTAAACATAATCATACGTCGTGCAGTATGTACTTGTGTGTGCAGTTGCCCCAGAGGTTGCAGGTGTCAGATCATCCTCGAGCTGGTGGTGTAGGCGTTGTGAGCCGCCAGTGTGGGTACTGGAAATCAAACTCAGGTTTCAGTAAGAAATGTGAGTGTTCTTAGCTGATGAGCCATCTCTCCAGGCCCAGTACAGAAATTCTTGACACTATGTTGTTCCTTATTCTAATCAAAGTGATTAGAATATAAGAGATAAGCTTGACAGTTATTTTTAACATATTCAACACATTTAGTTTGGATGAACATCTTTCTAATTTATGATAGTAAGCTGGTAAAATTTTTCCCTAATTTATTTAGATTTGTCAAGGCTAGATCATTTTTCAAGGGTTTAGAAATTTCATAACTTTTTATTCTCGTTTTTGTCTCTTATTATGGACTTTCTTCTTTTTTATGTTTTATATTATGTGTATGGGTGTTTTACCTGTGTGTAAGCCTGTGAATCTCATGTGTGCCTGGTGCTCTCAGAGGTCAGAAGAGAGTGCTGGATCCCTGAACAAGAATTACAGTTGTGATATGAGCTGCCATAGGGATGCTGGGGGATAGAACCTGGGTCCTCTGCAAGTGCAACCAGCGCTCTTAACTACTGAGACCTCTCTCTCCAGCACTGGAGTGCTACTGACTGCAGAATTATGCAGTGAGAATTCAGCACATATTTCAGGGTCAACTCATTAGAGATGCCTATCTCATGGAGGACGCACCTCATTTAGCAAGGCGATGGGGACTGTTGTCACCAGAGATACGCATCTCATCAATCTTATCTGCAAGCTGGTAAGAAATACTGCCTTCAGAATGTGTTAAACTGTCCCATTGCAGAATCCTAGTGTTCAGGGCTCTTTGTCTCACGTTACAGCTTGAGGATTTTTCCCACAACACTGCAGTGTGTTAATAGTTTACTGAGCATAATTTTTGGCAAGAAAGTAATCACAGTCAATACCCTTACTCTTCAACCAAGTCTTTGTATAAACTTAGGAGTCTGTCCTCCTACAATTATCTCCTTTGGAAGCCAGTTGGTTAGTGTTAGTGTCCAAGCAAAGAGACCTTCACAGATGCCAAGGATTACGGCATGTCTAAAGTTATTGAGGTCAAGAGTGTCTTGGATTTACTGTGCCAACAGATGGGAGAGCACTGCCTTAAGACTGACTTACATGCTCCTTTTTTTAAACAGAAAAGGGTGAGATGTCTGGAGTGTTTATCACAAGCTGTTGCAGGCCATGACACAATTACAGCTTACTCTGGAAACTGTTGCTTTTCTCTGAAATTTCACTTTTGCAATAACAACTATGATATCTCCCTATTATCATGCACTTTCATACAATGTGTACATTTACTCTTGTGATTGTATCTCAATTTTATGAACACACATATGCTTGAATGTTCAAATAGATGACTTTTCATTTAGCTATATAGTTTTGGTTTATAGAATATATACTAGGACTTGTTTCATAGCTAGATCTATTGTCCACAAGGGCTACAAACACCTAAAAGCCTACCTTGCTAGCTACACACAATTAGTTCACAAGTTCAACTAGACTAAAGGCTTTTTTCAAAAAGGAAACTTTACAGCTTACACAAGGTCATAGTCACTGATGTCCAACCAAGGTTACTAAGAAAGCATGCCAATTCCTCACTTGCCAGTCTACTAACAATGGATCTGTCATTGGGCACTGTGCACACACACACCACCCTGGTCTGGTCAAGGCTTTGCTCCTCTGGCCTTGGACCTTTGTGTTGCCATAATAAGCAGCTCAGCTCCTTATCACTTCAAGGCTCCTTCAGGAGAAGAGTTTTTTAGGATAGAAGAAGAAGCTTGGAGAAGTTAGAAGTAGAATAGGATTTTTAGAGTAGAAATAAAAAAGTGAACACTTGGAATGAGGAGCATTAGCCTGTCCGTGTGTTATTACAGAACTCCTCTGCACCCCCTTTGCTCCTGAGAAGCATTTCATCTTTGGGATCCAGGGTAAGCTCAGAGCAGGTCTCATAGCCCTTACTTATCTTCTATAAATTATCATTTATCAGAATTTGTAGTCAACCTTATGGACAACAGTATTTTATTATGCTGTTAACCTGTGGGAGGATATAGAGAATAACTACAAACATAGGGCTGAAAAATAAACATAGATTTTTATACTTGACATGGAATTTGATTTACAGCTTGCTCTTTGATCATTGCTTATTTCTGTTAAAACTGGTTTACTTATACTGGGTAGGCTACTACTATGTAGTTTGTGGCTACTTTTCTATTTCTGTGAACTGAGTTTGCTTAAAAGAAATGAAAAATGGGCAGAGCAGTGCATAGTGAGTGAAGGCGAGTGGACCCCTGGAGCTCGCTATCGTACAGTCTAACCAAGCTTTCAGGTTCAGTGAGCAGACCTATGTTGAAAGATAATGTGGGAAGAGACTGAGAAAGCCACTCAGCATTGACTTCTGGGCTTCATGTGCTTGCACAAGTACACACATCAGAGGACTGTGTGGACCTGGCTCTTTGTATTTTGGGAGCCTTCAGAATTCTTTCCTCACTTGTTGAGGGAAGAGCAGCGGGGCTGCGTTCTGGCCGCCCCAGCTCCCGCATGGCTAGCTAATGCCCAAAATAATTACATGGACACTGTATTCTTTTAAACACTGCTTGGCCCATTAGCTCTAGCCCTTACTGGCTAATTCTGATATCCCCATCAACCCATCTCTAATAAACTGTGTAGCACCGGTCTTACCGGGAAAGATTCAGCATGTCTGACCTGGCGGCTTGCTTCATCATGTCTGCCCGGGAGAGTGCAGCATGGTCTCTGTCTGAGGCGTCTTACCTCACTTCCTCTTCCTCCCAGCATTCTGTTCTGTTTACTCCGCCTACCTAATTTTCTACCTATCAGGGCCAAGCAGTTTCTTTATTTTTTAACCAATGACCTTCCTCCATCACTCACTGGGTATTGTCCTCCAACAGCAGATTTTCATTTTACTATATGGGGTAAAACTGAGAGTTGCTGCCTTCACCTCTTTTCTTTCTTTTCTCTCCCTTCCTTCCCTCTTTTCTCTCCTTTCTTCTTTTCTACCTTCCTTTTTTTTTTAAAGTCTTGTTAAAGGACTGATTTCTGACACTAGTTTTAAAAAAAGTTCAAGTGACTAAGTCTACTCATTTTAAAGTATTTCTGTGCTTTCGCTAGTTCCAGTCTATACTAAATAGATATTTTAGCATATTTTACAAGTTTTATTTTACAACATGAATGTAGATAACTGGTTTTTAAACAAATATTACTTCTTTTATATATAGCATACACTCATGTAAATTAGCTATACTGTGTTTTCTTTACAGAATCCCACTTTAAAAATACCCTAAACTATTAGGCGTGGTGGTGGCACATGCCTTTAATCCCTCTGAGTGTATCAGTTTTATATAGTGAACTCCAGGCCAACCAGAATTACATAATAAGGCCCTGTCTCAAAAAAAATTAAAAAAAAAGCAAACAAACACATAAAATAAAAAAGTCCCTGAACATATTTTTAGCTTATAGTTAACATTCTAAGAATTGTCATTTATAAACAGCTGATATTTCTAAGCATGTATGTTTTAAAGGATAGCATAAACACTTTTTGATGTGTATATATATATATATATATATCATATATTTGTATGTTTAGGACAATAAAGGACAAGTTTTTACTAGGAGAGAATAATTAAAGATAAGTATATACCAAACTAGAAGAAGGGAATTTTATTCTACTTACCAGAGAGAAACAATAAGCATTTTAGATTTTAGGCATGTTAATCAATGTATACATGGTATATATAGGCTCATGAGAACATCATATCATAAGTCCAAGTACTACATGTCAACAAAGTAAACATTTAGACATAAGAAAAGATCAAATGGCTACCTAAATATAGCATTTCGTAGGAAAGCATGAGAGTAGCTTACCCTAACATTGTTTCTTAAATAGTTCTATTAAATTTATGAAGATTATATTTCTACTGTTTTATTTTATTTCTACAATAAATATTAACACATCAGTGTATTTCTTTTCAGTGGAATAAAATTGCTGAAGTCATCTGTTAATCCCACTATTTAAATTTCAGATTTAAAAGTACTGTATATATATTCATAAAAGGTTTGGAACACATTAAAGAAGTTACTATTAACCTGCATGAAGTAAAAGCTTATCCTTCTGTGTTCAAACTCACTGAGAATGAGCATCTGTTACAATGTTTATTAGTCTGATACAAATATTATCATTGTTCATTGTGTCCCAGGAGTCTGCCTTCTGGGTTCTGTGCTTCACTCTGTGTGAGGTTAGTGCAGGTGCTATAAAGAGATCTTAAAAATAATGTTCAAAACAATTACATTTAATAACTAGATACATATCCTAAGTGAAGATAAATGTTGCATTTATTGTTTAAGGTGTTTGCATGCATTTTGAGATAGGGTGTGACTGGTCACCAGCTGACTGCTAGCCAAGGATAGCCCTGATTCTGATCTTCATCTTCCACCTTCCGAGTACTGGGATTTATAGGTGTGTGCCACCATTACTGATCAATGTTACTTTTAGCTCTATTTTAGCATAATAATTTCTAATTCTGTTGCAGGCTTTACTCATCAGTCTTAAGTATTGTTGCTTTACATGGCAACTGGGAGATGCTGGGACTTGTTTTCAAATCCATAGTATGGAAAATAAGATGAGCTTTATAGTGCACACAAAACAGGCAAGTACTGATAAATTAGTTTGGACTTACGATGATAGACTACAGTTTTACTAAAAGTCTTTTTTTTTAATTGTTAATTCATTTACCTTCCCTGGAAACCTTTAGTATTAGATGAAATTTAATATTTAAGATCAAGAAAAATTAAAATTCCTTTCCTAACTAAAGGAGCCAAAAACTTGGCAGATTAATTTATCTCTGTTTTAGAGCAGTTAAATGCTTCCTTATGCCATTTGTTTTTCTTCATTCTGATTACTTATTCTCTCTGTTTTTAAAGTTCTTCCCTTTTCTTGACCAGTATACTATCTGAACCAGTCAATGTTTTGTGAGACATTTCTTTTTTTTTAATTTATTTATTTATTAAAGATTTCTGCCTCCTCCCCGCCACCGCCTCCCATTTCCCTCCCCCTCCCCATCAAGTCCCCCTCCCTCATCAGCCCGAAGAGCAATCAGGGTTCCCTGCCCTGTGGGAAGCCCAAGGACTACCCACCTGTGAGGCATTTCTTAACTACCTTCAGAATCCTAAGTAAATTTATCTTCTATACCCTATTTCTTTTTTAAATATGTTGTTAATCGAAGTAGGATTACATCACTTTTCTTCTTCCCTTTTCTCCTTCCAGCCTCTCCTAGATACTGTCCCTCCAACAGCTCCCACTCCCCCACTACCTCTCAAGTCGAGAGCCTCTTTTTCTTTTATTATTACTGCTGCATGTATGTGTGCACATACATGCACATGTGTACACAAATATATAAATACAACTTGCCAGAGCCATTTTTATTTTTGTGTGTTTATGGTTTCCGGCCTAACCACTCTGCATTAAACACCCAAAGAGGGACTCATTTCTGGGAGAGTCTAATTCTTCTTTCAGTAGTCATTACTTGACTGTAGTTCTTTGTCTAGGGGTGAGAGAGACCCTTTACAATTTTTCCCTCCCATAGTAACATGTTCATTGATATTGCCATTGTCCAGGTCTTACTTACGCATCTGTTTCTAGGAGACTGTTTGACAGTAGATTTTAGGAGTCTGCATTGTCCAGGTCTTACTTACACAGCTGTTTCTAGGAGACTGTTTGACAGTAGATTTTAGGAGTCTGATGTTCTGACTCTTACAATCTTTGCACCCTCTCTTCTGCAATGTTCTCTGAGCCATAGATGTAGGAGCTGGGGTGTCCATGTGTTTGTTGATACTAGATTTCCCATATTCCATTGATCTCTGCGTTGTATCAGTTATGGTTTTCTATGATGGTCTATATTTCCATCTATGAGAAAGGCTTCTTTTTCTTGTTTTTTTTTTCTTTTTAAGACAGAGTTTTTCTTTGTAGTCTAGGAGATCCTGGAATTCACACTGTAGACCATGCTGGCCTCAAACTCAGAGACTCACTGAGATTAAAGGTGTGCACCACTACCTCCTGGCTAAGGAGAGAGGTGGTAGTTATACTTACGTGTGGGTATAAGGAGAGGTTTAGAATGTAGTGAGGAATCATGCAGCTCTAACAAAGTGGCGATAGACTCAGTTCTAAGGTCCATGATGTCACTAGCCAAGGGTACTATCTAGGTTTCTAGTACCAGGCCTGATTTCCCTCTTGAGCCTTAAGTCTGACTAGACAGTTGTTGATTACTGACATGTAAATGCCACTTACCGTTCCTTTATGTATATATATCTCGCCATGCTGGTCATTGCTGTGGCTCCTGGGTGTTACAGCTGGGTAGGACTGCTTAATCAGTTCCAGTTCTTTCCCTTGGCAGCTTGCATCGTGTTTTCTGGAATTATGAAAGCTAAGCCACAGCACAGGGGCTCCCAGGTCAGATCCAGTTCAAATTATCCAAGTCCTTCTGTGTCCTAACTGTGTAGTGTCTTCATCAGGAGGGGACCTCCTTGAGCCTCAACCCAGAGAGATGATAACCAGGAGCTACATCAGTAGTACAATAACTACATCATGGTTTGGGGAGCCATGTGGACTCCCTGACCAACCATTTGAAGGAGATTTCTCATTACTAATGTGTATATATACACATGCACGTGTGTTGATACCTTGAGGCTTTATCATACAACCACGGTGTTGTCTCTTGCCCTCTGCTTCTGTGTTGTCCTCCCTCCTTCCTTCTTTATCTCTTCTGGTTAGTTTTAGTTTGAAGTTTATTTTGTTGGATATTAGAATAGCAGTGCCAGCTTGCTTCTTGATCCCATTTGCTTGAAATACTTTTTCTATCCTTTTACTTTAAGGTAGTCTCTATCTTTAATGCTAAATGAGTTCTAGACAGCACATAGATAACTTTTGTTTCTTAATCCATTCAACTTCTCTGTGTCTTTTGATTGGTAAATTTAAGCCATTAATATTTAAAATTATTATTGAAAGCTATACATAGATTGCAGTCATTTTGATTTTTTTTTTTTTTTTGCTGGTTTGTGTTCTTGCTTGCAGCTTTTTTCTTCTTTCTTTCTTTGTAGGGTAGCTTGACTGTATTCCTCTCTTTAGCTCAAAGCTGCTTTGCTCATAATATTCTGTTTTATTTAGGCCGTTTGGATCATAGAAAGTTGTTCCTTCTCTAACTATGGCAGTTAGTTTTAGTTTTGCTGGTTACAGTAGTTTAATTTTGTAGTTGTAGTCTTTTGGAACTAGGATTGCTTGGTTTTAGGTCCTTCTGACTTCCGTAGTTTCCATTGAGAAATCAGGTGTTATTCCAGGTTTCCTGTATTTGTGACTTGGGGGTTTTTGTTTTTCTCTTGCAGCTTCAATATATTTTCTTTCTTTATGGATTCTTGGTGTTTTACCTGTGATATGCCTTTTCTGGTCTTGTCTCTGTGCTTCTTTTATCTCTACAAGTGTGTCTTTAGTTTGGGCAAGTTTTCTTTTATCATCTTATTAAATATCTGACCTATGACATTGACTGCCCTAGGATTCTTCTTTCCCTTCTATTTCTATAATTCAAAGATTTAGTCTTTTGATAGTGTCCCACACATTTCATATGTTCACTTTCCATGTTTATTAATTTTTTTACTTTCTTTGTTTCTTTTGGGTATAGATTCTTTTATTTTCTAGTACAGATATCTACTTATCTTCTGGTTGATTCATTCTACTTGTACTGCTTGTAAGACTCTCCCTGAGTTTTCTAACTGGCATATTGAGTTTTTCAATTGTATCTTCATTTCAGCTTGTGTTCTCATCAATGTTCATATCTCTTTATTCAGTTTCAGTTTTCAAATATTTTTATTTCATTCAGCTGTGTGTGTTTTCTTGGACAACACTCAACTGTTTATTGTTATCTTTTTGGAATTCAATAAACTATTTATATCTTCTTTAAATCCTTGAATTCTTTGATAAACTTTATGATTGTTCTTTTAAATCCTTATGGGAGAATACTTCTGAAATGGTGGGTTTATGGGAGCGATTATTTTGGCCAATCATGCTGTTTTTGTTTTTGCCATTTGACCTGGGCATATGGACTCCCTTTGTTGGTTGTGTGTCTGATGAAATAATCTGGCTTTTCTTAGACTGGGCCATGGCAAATGTACAGCCAGAACTGAGCCGAGTAAGCTGGTGGGCGAGCTCTTTACCTAGGCCAGGGAAAGATGGCTCCCAACCCACAGGACTGGGGCTAGCCAGGCAGAGGGAATTCTTCATTGAAAAGGGTTCACACCCACAGCTTTAGAACTAAATTTGTGGGTTTGCAGGTGTGTTAGATACGCCCAATTTCTTGACATGCTGTCTCTTCCTAATTAAGTTACCCTTCAAATAGGTATGAAAATGCCCGCTACTGTGTATATCTTTTTGTATGTTTCATATTTCTTGTTAACATATGGTTTATTTTGTAGGCTGGACTCGTGGTAAAGCTGCTAATGAAGTTAAATGGACAACTAATGCCCTCTGAGAGAAATTCATGAAAAGAAACAGCTGGTTCTCAAGCCACCATATTTTATAATGCAGAGTTTTTTACATGAAAGATTTCTTAAACTGTGACTTAACACAGGCGTGTAGTCTCTTGTAGTATACATGTATATGCTGTTATATACACTGTACAGAATCTGTACTCATGCTTATGTAATATACAAGTTTTGTATGATATGCTCATAGACTCTTGATTTTTGAGAGAAACACATAAAAAGAGAGATAGACGGTCTGTATTATATTAGACAAAATAGTAAGCTTTATAAAAAGTTATTTTTGGTAAATAGTAAAGAATTTAGTGTAGAATGTGATGAAATTAAAATATAGCTTTGATATAATTTTGTGTGTCACTTCAGAATATACTAAAAATCAACATGATTTGAATAAACATGTATTTTGTACTCAGATCTCTTACTTAAAACATTTCTTCTGTAGTCTATGAACATGCCCCAAGGTGTTTTTAAACTTTTCAGTAAAGATATATGTATCACAAGATAGCTTTCCTTGAAGATGTTGTGGCATCAGTTTTGGATGTTTTAACAGTGATGATTCCAGACAATGGACTGGGAATAAATAAATTTAAATTTTAAATCTCAGATTTAATAAGGACTTTATATTGATAAATTAGACCACTGGTTGCCATGCAGACACACATATATACACGTATGCAATGTAACAATTTCTAGATGTCAGTAGTTGAACTTGTTAAATGTATGCTGTATTTTTGTGTATTGATTTAATACTCATTTGTGTTGCCTTTGCATTATAGGAGGCCATACCACATGTTTGATTGTTTTATTTAGTGGAGCATTAGTGTCACAAATGAGCGGTAAACCTGACTAATGTACTCTTTAATGTGCTCTGTATTGTAGTCTTCCCGACCCAGTAGAGCAGTGTATTCCAGTTTCAGAGATGTATAAAGTTGTCATAAAGTTGTCCTATAAGTTGCAGATAATTTTGGTATGTCATTTTCTACTCTTCATGTTAACTCTTTATTCTAAATGATACTGTGTGTAAACCTTACTAAAATTAATAAGGTTCATAAGAAAGCCTTTTGTTCTGTGCTTGGTACTTTCGATTCTGTATAAACAGTTCCCTGGATAGTTTCATCCATTTGTAGGTATGCTCTTGAGCCTCATTCTCTGTCTGAATTCTAGATCTTAATTATAAGTTCTTGTTCCTATAATTCTACTTACATAACCTATAAGCAATTTTGTTTTCATCATTCTTTTCTTCCTTCCTCCTCTTCCACTGTTACTTGGTTAATGGTGTTGTCAGATTACATTCGTTTACATAGCCTTGAAGTCTTAGAGGAGTCTTAACTTTTCTTCTTTCCTCCTTCCTTACGGTATACATTCTGTTGATCACATGCAATCTAATGTCTTGTGAGTCCTTTCCCATCCTCTTTCTGCTGTACTGCAGCCACCAGAGTTGAAGTCCTTGCCCTTGTTTCCTTTGCTGATGGCCTGATACAGGCTCTACCCTGCCCCTCTGCCACACAATGCCAAGTTTATCTTTCCAGTCTGATCACTGATACAGGCTCTACACTGCCCCTCTGCCACACAATGCCAAGTTTATCTTACCGGTCTGATCACTGATACAGGCTCTACCCTGCCCCTCTGCCACACAATGCCAAGTTTATCTTACCGGTCTGATCACTGATACAGGCTCTACCCTGCCCCTCTGCCACACAATGCCAAGTTTATCTTTCCAGTCTGATCACTGATACAGGCTCTACCCTGCCCCTCTGCCACACAATGCCAAGTTTATCTTACCAGTCTGATCACTGTGGATTGTATTAATAAAGTGCATGATTAGTCTATTAGGGTTCTCTAGAACCAAACTGATAGAATGAGTATGTAAATTACAAAGGGGTTTATAAAACAGTTTATAAACAGTTTATGCTGTAAGAGTTGGGTAATCTAACAATCTAACAGTGGCTGTGTGCATACTGGAAGGGCTGAAAACCCAGTAGCTACTTAGTCTGTGAAGTTGGATCTCTCAGCAGCCCAAAAATAGTGATGGAGGCCTTGAGGACTCCTAAAGCACTGTTGGTCCTTATTCCAAGTTGAAAAGCTTATGGGACTGGGTTCTGATATCAGTGGGTCGTTTATTCATTCCCAGCTACTCAGCCCTGAAATAGTCACACAGAAATCTGTATCAGTTCCAATGCTGTTTGGCCAATAACTTAAGCATATTTCTGGCTTACTCTTACATCCCAAACTAACCCATCTCCATTAATCAGTGTTTCGCCACCTGGCTGTGGCTTATCAGGTAAAGTTCATCCAGTATCTGTCTCCCACAGGGTTACATGGCTTCTCCTTTTTTTTTCTCCCAGCATTCAGTTTAGTTTTCCTCACCTAACTATTCTACCCTGTGCAGGCCCATGACAGCTTCTTTATTCATTAACCAATAAATAACAAGTAGGGGCTGGAGAGATGGCCCAGAGGTTAAGAGCATTGCCTGCTCTTTCAAAAGTCCTGAGTTCAAATCCCAGCAACCACATGGTGGCTCACAACCATCTGTAATGGGGTCTGGTGCCCTCTTCTGGCCTGCAGGCATACACACAGACAGAATATTGTATACATAATAAATTAAATAAATAAATAAATATTAAAAAATATTAAGTAAATAACAGGTAACCAATAAATAACACATAGACAGAAGGACTTCCCACACCAAGTGAAGGATTGTAGCTGCAGGAATGGTAGAATTACTCACTAGCAAGAAATGAAGGCAAGCAAGCAACACTGTTGTATCTGTGAATTATTTACTATGAATGGTGGAGGTGATCTTCTTATGTCAATCCTTTCTGTAAATGTCCTCATAGGCCCCAGAATTCTCATTACGTTTAGAATCAGATTGCAAATCCCATAACATTGAACATAAAAAAAGCTATTCTTTCAGAGTTTTGCATGTATTTGTTTGACACATGAGCTTACTCTTGCCACCACCACCCTCATCTCTCACTCCTGTCAGTCTCCCATCTTCCTACAGATCCCTTTCCCTTTTTTTGTTTTGTTTTGTGACATACTGAGTTTAATCAGGACTGTCTGTGAGCATGGCCTCACCAATGGGTTCACAGCTAAAGATACTGACACCCCTTCCCCTGGAATCCTTCAGTATCCAGTAAGTAGTTCAGCGGGGAAGGGTTGGACCCCTGACTGCTCCAATCCATGACTGGCTGTGGAAAGACATAGTCTTACACAGGCAGCCAGACCTCCTGTGAGGTCAAAGTTATAGTGCTATGCGGTCCATGCCCAGATCATATTTTGACCATTGTCACTGTCTTCCAGATTTTACATTCTGCCATCTCTGTGGTATTCCCTGAACCTTAAATGTGGTATAAATGTCCTATTTAGTTCTGAGTGCTCAGTTTTCCCTTGGTCTCAGCACCTTGGGCAGTCAAGAATCTTTGCATTCATTACTGTTTATTATGAAGATAAGCTTCGCTAAGGCTGAGAGTGGTATTTGTCTGTATATATTGTAGTTTGCTTCTCTGGTGTGATTAAAAACCTGGGGAGAAGAGGGTTTGCTTCAGCTTACAGGAACCTGGAAGCAGGAACTGAAGCATAGACCATGCAGAAATGCTGCTTACAGACTTGTTCATCTAACTTTGTTATATGTAGCCCATGGGCTCCCCCTACACACACACACACACACACACACACACACACACACACCAATTAGCAATCAAGAAAATGTCCCACAGACCACTTTGTAGAAGTCTGTTCTTCAATTGAGGTTCCCTCTTGCTGCCTATGTGAAGCTGCCCACCAAGATTAGCTGCCACAAATCTAAACATAGATGTTTAGAAGGCAGTTTAACACCATGTCAACTTGGGTAAACAAAAGTAGTAAGTTATCTCTCCCTAGAGTCTACAACCCTCCCAACCATGAATTTTAAACTGGAGTTACAGTACTAGGCATGGATTCCTTTCTGTGGAGCAGACCTTAAATCCAACCAGAGTGGTTTATTGCACCATTCACAGTCATTGCCACTAATGGATTAGTATTTAGTGGATTGGTATTTAGTTAATAGGGTTCATAGCTGGAATTGTCCATTGATACTGTTTTACCCCTGTATAGAATCTGGCATCATTATGAAAGCAAACCAGCAAGAAGGAAGCATTCAGCTTGACGTCTTGCAACCAAGTTGTGTTTGCCTACATAACCTAGGTGTGTAAGACCCTGTCTGGTGGACAGGCAAGAAGTATGACAGCAGCCTGCATTGTTTGGGAGTCTTTGGGACCCCCTGCCCAACAATTCAAAGGGAGCTCTCACAGCTGGCACTGACATTTATGGTTAATAGCCAGTGGCTTCTAGGAACAGCAGCATCCAGCCTAACAGGGCATCTTCTCACAACTGATATTTTTACTTAAATATTTTAATTAGCTTACAAAGTAGCATTTTTGTACATACTTTGGTTAACCCTCCCCATGTTCCTCTGTTTCCACCCCTCTTCCCTGTTTTAAGTTTTTCATCCTTTTTACTTTGATATCACCCTTTTCAACTGTTCTTTCCAGTTTCCTGGCTTCTACAGGTATTCCAAGTTAAACATAGTTCAGTCTGAATTCACAAATCAGAGAGAATATTTATACTTCTGGGTTTGGGTTACTTCACTCGGCATCATCGTCCAATTCCATTCATTTACCTGCAGTTTTCCTAATTTACCTTTTCTTTACAGATGAATCGAATCCATTGTGTGTATGTGTGGATAGATAGGTAGATAGATAGATTATGTTTTCATTATCTGTTTATCTGTTGATGAACTCTTTCCATTTCCTGACTATTGCAAATAGAACAGCAATGACCATGGATGAGCACACATCTCTGTATCCTTCCTCCATCAAGGATATATAGAGTCCTGAAGATTAGATGCCCAGGAATGATACAGCTGGTATATATGGAAATTCTACATTAGCAGCCACACCTACTTCTTTTGAGATCTCTCTCTCTCTCTCTCTCTCTCTCTCTCTCTCTCTCTCTCTCTTTCTCTCTCTCTCTTTGTCTCTCTCTCTCTCTCTGTCTCTCTCTCTCTCTCTGTCTCTCTCTCTCTCTCTCTCTCTCTCTCTCTCTCTCTCTCTCTCTCTCTCTCTCTGTCTCTCTCTCTCCAGATCTATGGTTCATTTTTTATTGGCACTTGTTTTCTTTGTGTTTTGTTTCTTGAGTTATTTGTGTTCTTGCTATTAATCCTGTTAGATATCTAGCTAGCAAAGACTTGCTTCCATTCTGTAGCCTGTAGGCTACTTCTTCATTTGATTGGCTGCTTCTCTTGCTGCACAAAGGCTTTTAGTTTCTTGAGTTTCCATTAGTCAGTGATTGGCCATATTTCTTAAGCAATCAGAATTCCACTTAGGAAAGTCCTTGTCTGTGTCTGTATCTTGTACATACTCCCTACTTTGTCTTCTAGTAGTTCCAGAGTTTCAGATTTTTACATGGATCAGATAGAAGCTCTCATAATGCTTTAGTGCCATGTCTGCCTGCCTGCCACCTTGTTCCCTGCTGTGATGGTCATGAACTAAGCCTTTGAAATTGTAAGCAAGGCCTCAGTTAAGTGCTTTCTTTCATAAGTGTTGTTTTTTATTCTTTGGGCTCTTTACTCTTTTGGGGACCAGCTCCCAAATAAATCACACACATAGAGTCTTATTCTTTCTTATAAATGCCTGGCCTTAGTTTGGCTTGTTTCTAGCCAGCTTTAAAAAAAAAAATCCACCTCAAATAATACCATCTATCTTTTGCCTCTGGGCTTTTATTTTTCTCTGTATACCTTTCTTTACCTTCTTTCTCCGTGGCTTGCTGGGTGGCTGGGTGGCTGTCCCCCAATGTCGTACGCATTGTTCTTTTTTTTCTTTTAATTTTTCGAGACAGGGTTTCTCTGTAGCTTTGGAGCCTGTCCTGGCACTAGCTCTTGTAGACCAGGCTGGCCTCGAACTCACAGAGATTCACTTGCCTCTGCCTCTCGAGTGCTGGGATTAAAGGCGTGCGCCACCACCGCCCGGCTTCTACTCATTGTTCCATCTTGCTACTTCTCTCCTTTCAGATTTTTCCTTCTATTTATACTCTCTGCCTGCCAGCTCCACCTATTTTTTCTCTGGCCTTGCTAATGGCCTTTCACCTCTTTATTGGATCATCAAGTGATTTAGACAGGCAAAGAATAACAACTTCACAGAGTTAAACAAATGCAACATAAACAAAAGCAACACACCTTAAAATAATAGTCCACAGCACATAAGTTGCCTTGATCATGGTATCTCTTCACAGCAATAAAACAATAACTAAGACCGGTACCTGGTAATGCCTCAGGGATTATTTTTGCTTTGGATGTCTGGGATCTTTTATACTTCTATATCACTGTTAAGAATTTTTTGTTTGTCTCTGAAGAATGGCATGAGAATTTTGAGTGGAATAGCATTGGTTCTGTAGATTACTTAGTAAAATGGTCACTTTCACAGCTTTAATTCTGACTCATTAGCATGGGAGGGCTTTCCATCTGGGAGTGTTTCCTCTGAACCTCCTTTTTCTGACAATTGTCAATTCCCTGATTCCTCTCAGTGTGCCATTGGTATGTTGAATGGCTGTGGAGTTTTATTTTTTACACCCTACTTTGCTGAAAGTATGTGTCAGCTCTAATTGGTGTTATTTTTAGGGTTTCTTTCTGTAGTATTGTATCACCAGTAGACAGGGAAACTTAGACTTTGTTTCACATTTGTGCCTTTTTTATTTTCTTCTTTTCTCATGTTGCTGTATCTTGAACCTCAGACTGTTTTAAATGAGAGTGGAGAGTGGGCAGCTTGATTTTAATAGAATTGCCTCGGTTTTTCTCCATTGAGCATTGTGTTTGCTATGAGTCATGTATAGCTTTCATCCTATATAGGAGTATATAATATGGGGTATTCCCCCTCTAATGCTATTATCTCTATGGGTTTTATCAAATGATACATTTTCACTAGGAACCATATTTACTCCTAACTACACAAATATCCTTTAGTTGGTGAATGAGCAAACTCAGATATACCCATACAATGGAATACTACTCAAAAAGAAATAAACCGTTGAACAACACAAGCCAGACTCAGACAATATAGTATTCCTTTTAGAGAACATTCTGAGAAAGATAAAACTACAGGGCAGAAGGCATAGCAGTTACTATACGTTAAGGACGGGTGTGGGAGAACATGGGGATATAAAGGGAAGTGTGAAGGATTTGAGAGAAAGTGAAGATTATTCTGGTGATTAAAATAGTATATTATCAAAATACAGATTGGATCACAGATAATCTAACTACACATAAATTTAAAACACAATTTTTAAAAGAAGCAGTTTTGTACAAGTTAAAAAACTTTTTTTAAAAAATACAAAGGTTTAATAGAAATATGTAAGTGTCCAAATTCCACTTAGTCAAAGAACATTATTAGATAAGTTATGTGCTATCCCAACGCTCAGCTCAGACCACCTAAATCAGATTACTAGCGGCAGGCTGCGAGATCTCCCAAAGAGGGGACAGTCAACCAGCAAACAGCCCATAAAGGCAGGAGAGGCCGTCACTGGGGAGCTGAATGACAGCAGGGCCCCCCCTTCTGGTCGCTCTGTGTGACCACAGCCAGCTCACAAACGTTTGAGGGAGACAGGACACGCTGAGCCTGCGCTGCCTCAGTCGCCACAATCGCAGACATTCGCGGCGCGCAAGCGCGGCCCCTGTCGACCCTGGTGTGGTGCATAGTCGGGGCACTTATCTAGGAGCGGTAGGCCAAGGCCAGGTTAGATTCCCGTCTCCACTTTTTCCCCCCGCCGCGTTTGCAGCCCCGAACATCCTCCTCCCTTCATGTTCCCAGCCTGCCGCTTCTAGTGTTTGCATTCTGCCCCACGCTGCTTTAGCCGCTGCTCATTGCTCTTCTTCTCACACCCGTGAAAGCAACTGTTGATGTCGCTTTCTGTGACAAAGTCCTGTGGTCACCTGAATGTCCACATCTTTCAGGTAGGTAACAATTCTCTTGTATCTTTACTAATACTTGTTCAAACAGTTTGGATTTGTGTTTGCTTATCTGATTGGCAACGTGTTTTAAAATAGAACTTAATGCTCGTGAGAGTAGAGATGTTCTCAAATACATTTTTAGAATTTTGTTTAGCTGTATATTTCAGCTTTTACAACCTTTGTGGAAAAGAGTACGTGTGCAGAAAGGGAGGAGCTCAGGGCATGGGGGCCTCACACGCGGAGGTCAGAAGGCAAGTTGCGGAAGCCATCCTAGGCCATCTTGCGCTGTGTGGGTTCCGGGCATGGAACTCTTGTTGTCAGGCTTGGCAGAAAACATCTTTACTAGCCAAGCTATGTCCCTGGATCACTGGTGGCAACTCCTTCAACTGAATCCTTTTCAGTTAGTTATTTAAAAATAATAATAATTTTTTTTTAGGTATTTGTTTTCAAATAACCTGGTTCAATATCATAATGAAACAGCATTCTACACTTCTAGTGTAGACCAGTGTGCGCAGGTAGCATTAGTCACCAGTCACATGTGGCTATTAAACACTGGAAATATGGCTGTGACTAAAAAGATTACTTAATTTCCACTGAAATAGCTACACGTTGCTAGTGTATACCTTATTGGAAAATGATACCATGTACTAAACTCTCGGTGTCATCCCAGTCCCTGGGAATAAAGCACGTGACTGAGATTGCCAATTGTTACCCTAACAAGCTGAAGAAGACATCTTATTTTCTTTTCCAGCACCCGTTTTTCCTGTGGGGTTGCCTGTTCCTCTATACCAGTGGTTCTCAACCTGTGGGTCGAGACCTCACTTGAGGGTTGAATTACCCTTTCACAGGGGTCACCTAAGACCATCAGAAAACACAGAACTTTACATTACAATTCCTATGTTATGAAGAATGGAAATTTTCTCAAATACATTTTTATAATTATGAGGCTGTGAAGAAGCAAATAAAGTGATTTTACGGTTGGAGACACCACAACATGAGGGTTGTATTAAAGGGTCACAGCGTTAGGAAGGTTGAGAACCACTGCTCTATACAAAAGAGTCTATAGCATTTGTGATTTAGCGGAAGTGGATGCTACCTTAGACTTAGGCTGAATCATGTAGCACAATCTAAAAAGCGTTATTCCAGTCCCTGGCCACAGTCATTGGTTCAGAGTTAGACACTTGACCAAATTTAGACCCATGGAGACTTTTGGTCTCTGGCTCACTTATCCTTACACAGAGACACTTCAGTCCTTGTTTGTTTGGTTTTATTTTTTTCATTCAAAAATTTACACCTTCCATAGAGAAGTCAGGTGTAATTCTGATAGGTTTCTCTTTATATGTTACTTGACCTTTTTCTTTTGCTGATCTTAATATTCTTTCTTTATTCTGTATGTTTTGTGTTTTGATTGTTATATAGTGAGGGGATTTTTTTTTATCCAGTCTATTCGGTGTTCTGTATGCTTCTTGTACCTTCATAGGAATATCCTTCTTTAGGTTGGGAAAGTTTTCTTCTATAATTTTGTTGAATATATTTTCTGGGTCTTTGAGCTGTAATTCTTCTCCTCTTCTATCCCTATTATTCTTAGGTTTGGTCTTTTCATGGTGTCCCTGATTTCCTGGATGTTTTGTGTTAAGAATCTGTTGGATTTGCTCTTTTCTTTGATCAATGAGTTTATTTCCTGTATAGTATCTTCAGCATCTGAGATTCTTTCTTCTATCTCTTGTATTCTGTTGGCTATACTTGTCTCTGTAGTCCCTGTTCATTTACCCAGATTTTCCATATTCAGCTGTCCCTCTGTTTGTGTTTTCTTCATTACCTCAATTTCAGTTTTCAAGTCTTGAACTGTTTCCATTGCCTGTTTGATTGCTTTTTCTTGGTTTCCTAGGATATCTTTGAGGGATTTATTCATTTCTTCAAACTTTTTGTTATTCTTCTCATCCATTTCTTTAAGGGAGTTTTTTACATCCTGTTTAAAGGACTCTATCACTTTCATAATGTTACGTTTAAAGTCTATTTCTTCTACTTCTTCTGGATTAGGGTGTTCAAGTCTTCCTGTTGTATGTTCGCTGGATTCTGGTGTTATCATGTTGTTTTTCAGATTCTTGGAGGAATTTTTGCATTGGCACCTGCCCATCTCTTCCTTCAAATGCTGTTAGGAGAGTCTTGTCGGCTTGGTCTGATCTTGGCTGTGGCTACCTGTGTACTTGGGGTTTTTTATTGGTCTGCCCTCTCTTTGGTCCCCTCAGCACTGGAGTCTCTTAGATCCTCTCCACCCTGGAGTAGGCTCTGGTGGTGGATCTAATGTCCCTGCAAATGGAAAAAGGTGCTTGGGGGCAAGCTGGGATAGGATAAGTAGATAAAGGCAGTAGCCAGGGAGAAGCCCCGCTCAATGGTCAGAAGTTTAGGTGATTGGGGGGGGGGGTGCCTGTGCTCTGTTCCCAGCGAGTCCAACCAGCCAGTAGGGCACTCACTTACCCCTCCTGAGGGATGGAATTTCTGGTACAGGTTCAGGCCACTTGCTGGCCAGGCACCTTGCAGACAAAAGGGAGGGCTTGCTGGGTGCAGGCTCAGTGGGGCAAAGAAACTCCTGCAGCAGTTGCACTCACCACTTTGTCTCCAGACCCTCAACACAGAAGTAGGCTGAGTTGGGGGATCCTACGACCCCGCAGATGGAAAGGTGCTTGGGGGGCAAGCTGGGATGGTACAAGAAGAGAAAGGCAGTAGCCAGGGAGAAGGCCCCGCTGAATGGCCAGAAAGTTTACGGTAATGGAGGGTGCCTGTGCTCCTTTTCCAGGGCATCAGGCAGGCTGCCAGTCAGGCTCACACTCACCCCTCTGGAAGGACGGATCTTCTGGTACAGAATCAGGGCCACTTGCTGGCCAGGGACCTCGCAGACAAAAGGCAGTCCTTATTTTAAAAAGGCTTTGAATATTCTTTTCTTGTTTGTTAGTTAGTTAGTTTGGTTTTGTTTTTGTTTTTCGAGACAAAGTTTCTCTGTGTAACAGCCCTAGCTGTCCTGGAACTAACTCTTGTATACGAGGCTGGCCTCAAACTCACAGAGATCCGCCTTCCTCTGCTTCCCAAGTGTTGGGATTAAAGGCATACACCACCACCTAGCTAAAAACACTCTTCCATAATATAAATGTACCAAACTCTCTTTCACAATATAAATGTACCGTGAGCTGGGGCGTGATAATCCGTGCTGTAAATCTGGCACCTAAGAGTATTCTGTATACATGATAATAAGTTTCTCCACTGATGTAGTTAGCCTGATCAAGCTGAACTGAAAAAGCAAAACATTGTTGTTTTATTTGAGCAAAACTCCCACCCTGGTGAGTTCCCCAGCTCCAGAGATTGAGGCTGGAGAAGTCATACTTCTTATAGGCATGCTTGTATACCCTGTAGGTAAAGGGTGATGACATGTCTATCACAAGCTGGGTTTGCGCCCAAGTATGGTCAAAAGCTGAGTGCTTTAGAAGGGGTCTTCGGCTACTTGGAACTTCAGAGAAGGAGCTGCCACAGCCATCAAGAATGTGGAACTGGGTTTTCTGGCACCTTTTCTTTGCTGGAGATTCTCTGAGAAGGTGGGGTTTGGAGAGACAGGAATGGGGCTCTCCTGGTCAAGCAGAAGGTTCCAGCCAAATAGTACCCAGTCCAAAATTAAGGTCAGGTGTGATGATCCATGCTGTGAGTCTAGCACCCAGGTGGCAAAGGTGAAGATGGAAAAACTCACAAGTTCACATCAACCTGGCCCACAGAGAAAGCTACCGTCAATATAAAACAGTAGCTCTTCAGGTTTTATTTAAATCACAAAGAAGAGTAGCTTAGCCGGGCGGTGGTGGCGCACGCCTTTAATCCCAGCACTCGGGAGGCAGAGGCAGGCGGATCTCTGTGAGTTCGAGACCAGCCTGGTCTACAAGAGCTAGTTCCAGGACAGGCTCCAAAACCACAGAGAAACCCTGTCTCAAAAAACCAAAAAAAAAAAAAAAAAAAAAAGAGTAGCTTATTTACATAAAAATAGCCAAATACTTGGAAATAAAACCACCATACACCTGGCTTCTTGAACTCTGGTATTCAACCCCATGTGGTCAACTCTAACTGAAATCCAAGCAAGACATTTTGTGAAACCTGATATATGCTGATTTCAAAATTCATGTGAAGGATGTAAAGGATTGAGAATAGCCACCATTGCTTTGGCATAAAAGCTACAGTGAGGACACTTACCCTATCACATATCAAGATGTGATATTAGTAGAAACTTAGAAAAGCAAAGAGGAAACAGGCTCTAATGCAGGAAGCACTTCCACCCGTACTCCAAGTGACATCAGGAAACTTTGACTGAGGTTGTACCATCCTTTAAGTGGTTGGGTACAGTTGATGAGGCATAGGAACAAACAAATCCTTATCGTACAGCCTCCAGAGTACAACTTCCACATGATGTAGATAACTAACTGAAAAACAAACAACCTACTCTCTGTCCCACCTCTGTAAATTGTCGTTCGGTTAAATCTTCCTCAACTTACCAGTTTGAGTGGATCCTCTTTCTTCTGTGGAATTCTGAAATGAGAGACTTTGGGGTTCGGCCCGAGAGAAAGGAACAGCCAGCGAAAGTCTGAGGACAAATGTATCTCTCACTCTGTGCTGTTCTGAATCAGTTGTTAATTGTTCTGCTTCTATTTTAATTCTCCTGGCCTTCCTCTTAATTTCTTCTAGCTTCCCCCCCCCCCCATTCTAAAAACTCTTCTCCTTACAGGAGTCTTGAAGAAATAAAAAAAAATTATAAGGGTTACCTCTCATTGGTCAAAAGCACATTTTTAGGGTAAGTGATATGGAGCTGAACCATTGCCATAGCAACACAAGATTCCAAAGTTATAGGAATAAGACTCATGACCAGATGGGGAGGGGGCACAGTACACAGTGGCAAATTTTGAGGCATAGGTCTATTGTTAACATATTTGAGAAACAGAATTGTTTTTCTTAGGGTGCTCTGTGTAGTAACCTTGGTTGGACATCTGTGATTCTGACCTTCTATATAGCTGTGAAGTTTTAAGCTTATAATCTATCTACAAAAAGCCTTTAGTCTAGTTTAAAATTATTCTCAGGTGAAAGTGAGCTAATTGTGTGCAGTAGTTAGTTGAGCCAAAAGGAACAAATCAGGGTTTTAACTGTCTATAGTTCTCATAGGACAAAGAGATCTAGTTATGAAGCATGTCCTAATACATATTTTATACACCGAAATTATATAACTAAATGAAAAAGTAATGTTCCTGACTACCCATAGATATGTGTGCCCATAAATTGAGATGCAATCATGAGATTATATATACACATTGAATAAAAATACATAGTAATATATCATAGCTGTTATTGTACAAATGAAATTACAGATGAAAGCAACCATTTTCAGAGTCAGTTATCTGCAAGCCTTGCTGATGGGGTACCCCATCAGCGAATACTTCCTCTGGTGAGGTGACATCTGAATTACCAATTGCTATGAGCTGTAATTTTGTCATGGCTTGTGATAAACACTCCTGACAATTCTGTTACCAAAAGAAAAAGGAAGAAAGTTTTTTTTAATTTAAAAATATTTAATTTAATTTCCCACATTGCCTATGGCTATGGGTTATTAAACTTTATCTTTCAGGAAAACAGCACTATTGGATGACTGGCATTTTGAGGAGTTCAGTCTTCTGAAGGTCATTGCATTAATAATTCTTAAAGTCTAGGCATGGAGCTCAGTGATAGATTGCTTGTCCTGCAAATATTTTTTTCAATTAAAAATGCAAAATATAGCTGTGTATGTTGGTATATTCTTATAAATTCAAGACCAGCCTTGGTTACAATAAATAAATAAACATTGTCAAGGTCTTTCCCTTCCTTTATCAGCATTACTCCTAGTGTTTATTTTTTAAAGCTATTATGAATTGGCTATATTTCTGTTTTATTTCATAGCAATCTCATTACAGAGATCCAGAGAATTTGCTGATTTTTCTGGTAATATCTTTTAGGGTCTTTTAAGTCTTCAATTACAGAGTTTGTAAATAGGGCTAATTTAACTTCTTTCTTACAAATGATGTGCTGACTAGTTTTATTTCGACTTGACACAAACTTCAGTCACTGGTGAGGACAGCACCTCAATTGAGAAAATGAGTCCATAAGACCTACTTGCAGGCAAGCCTGTAGGAAATTTTCTAAATTAGTGATTAGTGAAAGCACCCAGCTAATTGTGGGTAGTGCCAACCATGGCTGGAGGTCCTGAGTTCTTTAAGAAAGCAGGATGGGGCGTGCAGACGCATGCAGTGGCGGCGGACACCAGCGGCACCAGACGCACGCGGTGGTGGACATCCGCAGCACGCAGATGCGGTGGATGCAGGATACTGAAACAGTGAAGCCCACACTGAGATCAGATCGCCACACTACAACTAAATCAAGTAGGTTTTTGGGGGTCTGGCCTGCAGAGTGGTAGACCTTTTATTGGCGAGGTCCACGGACGAACGGGGAGCCTGGTCCTGTCCCTGAAGACCACCCTGAGTGGGGAGAGTGTTCTTGGCCCGTGGCAGGACACAGGAAACGGAACAGGGGCATTCCCCAACCCCCTTGACCCCCCCCCCCCCGTTAGCCTGCAAGGGCTGGTCCCCTCTGCTGGGGCTGCTCCTCCCCTGCTGCGACCTCTCTCTCTCCCTGGCATATCGCAGCTTGTGCCCAGGGGCCTCCTTCACTCCCCCTCCCTTCCACGGGGCCGCAGGATCACCCAGTTTAGCCTGTTTGGGCACTGGATAGGGAGCTTGGGGCAGAGGGCAGCGGGAGTTTCTCTGTTTTGGTGGCTGGCCTGCAGAGGGGTAGGCCTTTTGTTGGTGAGGTTCCTGGCGAATGGGGAGCCTGGTCCTGGTCCTGAAGACCCTTCTGAGTGGTGAAAGAGACCTTGGCCAGCGGCGGGACCCGGGAAACGGAGAGAAGGCATTTTGTAAGTGGGGCCCCTGGCCATCAGGAAAACCTGTTCCTGTTTTAAAAGACCCACTAGATAACATCAATAGGAGGAGATGGGCAGGCGCCAAGGCAAGTATTCACCCAACAATCTGAAAAACAACATGAAAACACCAGAAACCAATGATCTTACTACATAAGGACTTGAACACCCTAACACAGAAGAAGTGGAAAAATGGATGAGAAGTATAACAAAAAGTTTGAAGAAATGAGTAAATGCGTAAATGATACCCTGGGAAAACAAGAAAAAATGATCAACCAGGTAATGGAAACAGTTCAAGAATTGAAAACTGAAATGGAAGCAAGGAAGAAAACACAAACTGAGGACCAGCTGGATATGGAAAATCTAGGTCAACGAGCAGAGACTACAGAAGCAAGCATAATCAATAGAATACAAGAGATAGAAGAAAGAATCTCAGATTCTGAAGACACCATAGAGAAAATAAACGAACAGATCAAAGAAAACAGCAAAGCCAACAAATTCTCATCACAAAACGTTCAGGAAATATGGGACACAATAAAAAGACCAAACCTAAGAATAATAGGGATAGAAGAAGGAGAAGAGTCACAGCTCAAAGGCCCAGAAAATATTTTTAACAAAATTATCGAAGAAAACTTTCCCAACATAAAGAAAAATATTCCTTTGAATATTCAAGAAGCATACAGAACACCAAACAGACTGGATCAAAAAAAAAATCCCCTCGCCATATAATAATCAAAACACAAAATATACAGACTAAAGAAAGAATATTAAGAGCTGCAAAGGAAAAAGGGCAAGTAACCTATAAAGGTAAACCAATCAGACTTACACCTGACTTCTCTATGGAAACCATGAAAGCCAGAAGGTCCTGGATAGAGGTACTGCAGAAACTAAGAGACCATGGATGCAAACCCAAATTACTATACTCAGCCAAGCTATTGTTCACTATCAATGGAGAAAAGAAGACATTCCAGGATAAGAACAAATTTAAACAATACTTAGCCACAAATCCAGCACTACAGAAAGTAATAGAAGGAAAATCACGACCCAAGGAATCCAACATTTCCAACACTGCCTACAATAACTGAGGCATCTAGCGACCCTTCACCAGCACAAGTCAAAGAAGGGAGACACACAAACTCTACTATCAAAAACAATAAGAATAACCGGAGTAAACAACCACTGGTCATTAATATCACTTAATATTAATGGTCTCAATTCACCTATAAAAAGGCACAGGCTAAGAGATTGGATACGAAAACAGGATCCAACATTCTGCTGTTTGCAAGAAAAACATCTCAATCACAAAGACAGGCATCTACTCAGAGTACAGGGTTGGGAAAAGGTGTTTCAAGCAAATGGTCCTAAGAAAAAAGCAGGTGTGGCCATACTAATTTCTAACAAAACTTACTTCAAACTAAAATCAATCAGAAGAGATCGAGATGGACACTTTATACTCATAAGAGGAACATTTCATCAGGATGAAGTCTCAATCCTGAATATCTATGCCCCTAATATAAAAGCACCCACTTATGTAAAAGAAATATTACTAAAACTCAAGGCAGACATCAAACCACACACACTAGTAGTAGGATACTTCAACACACCTCTCTCTCCAATGGACAGGTCAATCAGTCAGAAACCTAATAGAGAATTAAGAGAATTATTGGAGGTAATGAAGCAAATGGACTTAACAGAAATCTATAGAACACTCCACCCAAATAGGAACGAATATACCTTCTTCTCTGCAGCTCATGGAACCTTCTTGAAAATTGACCACATACTCAGAAACAAAGGAAACCTCCACAGATAAAAAAAAAAATATCAATGTCCACCTGTGTCTTATCAGATCACCATGGACTAAAGTTAGAAGGCAACAACAATGCTACCCCCAGAAACCCAACAAACTCATGGAAACTGAACAGTCAACTACTGAACCACACCTGGGTCAAGGAAGAAATTAAGAAAGAAATTAAAGTCTTCCTTGAATTTAATGAAAATAAAGAGACAACATACTCAAACCTATGGGACACGATGAAAGCAGTGCTAAGAGGAAAGTTCATAACACTAAGTGCCCACTTACAGAAAACGGAGAAAGCATACATTGGGGACTTAACAGCACACCTGAAAGTGCTAGAAAAAAAAGAAGCAGATGCGCCCAGGAGAAGTAGAAGACTGGAAATAATCAAACCGAGGGCAGAAATCAACAAAATAGAAACACAGAAAACAGTCCAAAGAATCAATGAAACAAAAAGTTGGTTCTTGGAGAAAATCAACAAGATCGACAAACCCTTATCCAAACTAATTAAACGACAGAGAGAGAACACGCAAATAAATAAGATCAGAAATGAAAGGACATAACCACAGACACAGAGGAAATTCAGAGAATCATTAGATCTTACTACAAAAGCCTGTATGCCACAAAACTGGAAAATGCAAAAGAAATGGACATTTTTTTAGATAAGTACCATATACCAAAGCTAAACCAAGACCAGGTGAACAATCTAAATAGACCTGTTAGTCGCGAAGAACTAGAAACTGTTATCAAAAATCTCCCCTCCAAAAAAAGCCCAGGACCAGATGGTTTCAATGCAGAATTCTACCAGAACTTCCAAGAAGAGCTAATACCTATACTCCTTAATGTATTTCACAATATAGAAACAGAAGAGTCATTGCCAAATTCCTTTTATGAAGCTACAGTTATCCTGATACCAAAACCACACAAAGACCCAAACAAGAAAGAGAATTACAGGCCTATCTCACTCATGAATATCGACGCAAAAATTCTCAATAAAATACTGGCAAACTGAATCCAAGAACACATTAGAAAAATTATCCATTATGATCAAGTAGGCTTCATCCCAGAGATGCAGGGCTGGTTCAACATATGCAAATCTATCAATGTAATCCACCATATAAATAAACTGAAAGAAAAAAACCATATGATCATTTTATTAGATGCTGAAAAAGCATTCGACAAAATTCAACACCCCTTTATGATAAAGGTCTTGGAGAGATTAGGGATACAAGGGTCATACCTAAATATAATAAAAGCTATTTACAGCAAGCCAACAGCTAACATTAAATTAAACGAAGAAAAACTCAAAGCCATCCCACTAAACTCAGGAACATGACAAGGATGTCCACTCTCGCCATACCTCTTCAATATAGTGCTTGAAGTTTTAGCAATAGCAATAAGACAACATAAGGGGATCAAAGGGATTCGTATTGGAAAGGAAGAAGTTAAGCTGTCGTTATTTGCAGATGATATGATAGTATACATAAGCGACCCCAAAAACTCTACCAAAGAATTCCTACAGCTGATAAACAGCTTTAGTAATGTGGCAGGATACAAGATCAACTCCAAAAATCAGTTGCCTTCCTATACACTAAGGATAAGGAAGCAGAGAGGGAAATCAGAGAGGCATCACCTTTCACGATAGCCACAAATAGCATAAAATATCTTGGGGTAACTATGACCAAGGAAGTGAAAGATCTATTTGACAAGAACTTTAAGTCTTTGAAGAAAGAAATTGAAGAGGACACCAGAAAATGGAAGGACCTCCCTCGCTCTTGGATTGGGAGAATCAACATAGTAAAAATGGCAATTCTACCAAAAGCAATCTATAGATTCAATGCAATCCCCATCAAAATCCCAACAAAATTCTTCAAAGATCTGGAGAAGACAATAATCAACTTTATATGGAAAAACAAAAAACCCAGGATAGCCAAAACAATCTTATACAATAATGGATTGTCTGGAGGCATTACCATCGCTGACTTCAAACTCTATTACAGAGCTACAGTATTGAAAACAGCTTGGTATTGGCATAAAAACAGAGAAGCCGACCAATGGAATCGAATAGAAGACCCTGACTTTAACCCACAAACCTATGAACACCTCATTTTCGATAAAGGAGCTAAAAGTATACAATGGAAAAAAGAGAGCATCTTCAACAAATTGTGCTGGCAAAACTGGATGTCAATCTATAGAAGAATGAAAATAGATCCATATCTATCACCATGCACAAAACTCAAGTCCAAATGGATTAAAGACCTAAATATCAGTCAGAATACAATGAACCTGATAGAAGAGAAAGTGGGAAGTACTCTACAACACATGGGCACAGGAGACCACTTCCTATGTATAACCCCAGCAGCACAGACATTAAGGGCCTCATTGAATAAATGGGACCTCCTGAGACTGAGAAGCTTCTGTAAAGCAAAGGACACTGTCTCTAAGACAAAAAGGCAACCCACTGACTGGGAGAAGATCTTCACCAACCCCGCAACTGACAAAGGTCTGATCTCCAAAATATATAAAGAACTCAAGAAATTAGACCGTAAAAGGCTAATCAACCCAATTATAAAATGGGGCACTGAGCTGAACAGAGAATTCTCAACAGAAGAAGTTCAAATGGCCAAAAGACACTTAAGGTCATGTTCAACTTCCTTAGCGATCAGGGAAATGCAAATCAAGACAACTTTAAGATACCACCTTACACCTGTCAGAATGGCTAAAATAAAAAACACCAATGATAGCCTCTGCTGGAGAGGTTGTGGAGAAAGGGGTACACTCATCCATTGCTAGTGGGAATGCAAACTTGTGCAACCACTCTGGAAATCAGTGTTTCGGTTTCTCAGGAAATTCGGGATCAACCTACCCCTGGATCCAGCAATACCACTCTTGGGAATATACCCAAGAGAGGCCCTATCATACAACAAAAGTATATGCTCAACTATGTTCATAGCAGCATTGTTTGTAATAGCCAGAACCTGGAAACAACCTAGATGCCCTTCAATGGAAGAATGGATGAAGAAAGTATGGAATATATACATATTAGAGTACTACTCAGCAGTAAAAAACAAGGACTTCTTGAATTTTGCATACAAATGGATGGAAATAGAAAACACTATCCTGAGTGAGGTAAGCCACACCCAAAAAGAACATGGGATGTACTCACTCATATTTGGTTTCTAGCCATAAATAAAGGACACTGAGCCTATAATTCGCAATCCTAGAGAAGCTAAATAAGAAGGTGAATCCAAAGACAAACATATACGCATCCTCCTGAATATTAATCTTCATCAGGTGATGAAAGGAGACAGAGACAGAGACCCACATTGGAGCACTGGACTGAAATCTCAAGGTCCAAATCAGGAGCAGAAGGAGAGAGAGCACGAGCAAGGAACTCAGGACTGCGAGGGGTGCACCCACACACTGAGACAATGGGGATGTTCTATCAGGAACTCACCAAGATCAGCTGGCCTGGGTCTGAAAAAGCCTGGGATAAAACCGGACTTGCTGAACATAGCAGACAATGAGGACTACTGAGAACTCAAGAACAATGGCAATGGGTTTTTGATCCTACTGCACATACTGGCTTTGTGGGAGCCTAGGCAGTTTGGATGCTCACCTTACTAGACCTGGATGGAGGTCGGTTGTCCTTGGACTTCCCACATGTCAAGGAACCCTGATTGCTCTTCGAGCTGATGAGGGAGGGGGACTTGATCGGGGGAGGGGGAGGGAAAAGGGAAATGGGAGGCGGTGGCGGAGAGGTGGCAGAAATCTTTAATAAATAAATAAATTAATTAAAAAAAAAGAAAGCAGGATGAACAAGTCATGGAGAGTAAGCAAGCAAGCAACCACTCTTGAAGGCATTTGCATCAACCTGCCTCCTGGTACCTGCCCTGCTTGAGTTCCTGTCCTGATTTCCTTCAATGAATAGTGATATGGAAGTGAACCCAAGTTGCTTTTGGTCATGATATTCATCCCAGAAATAGAATTCTTTTTTCCTCCAGCAATAGAAATCTTAACTTTCCTTTCTCTATTCTTATTGATTATAATGCTCATAATATTAGTGTTATACTGATATATGCATGTAGTATCTTCCAACTTCATATATGTTAAATATGTGTTTGATATATATAATATATATATATACCATTTATTAATTTTAACTAAGTTCTTTTTTGTTGTAGCATGAGTGTGAAATGTTCCTCTTAAGCTAATGTGTTTGACCACTTGATCACCAGCCGGTGGTTCTGTCTTCCCAAAACGTGATGTTTTCCCAAATGTTTATGGAACCTTTAGCAGGTGGAACCCTGTTGGAGGAAACGTGTAATCAAGGATGGTTCTTGAGTTTTTATAGCTTGGCTTCACTTCTTGTTCTTTCTTCACTTCTTAACTGTGGATACAATGTGATCATTTGCCTCCTGCTCCTGCCATCCTGTCCTCCTTCCCTCTGACACGCTGGACTATAAGGCAAAACAGATCCTTCCCCCACTTAAGTTGCTTTTGTCACAGCAATAAAAGTAACTATTGTTCTCAGTTTCTTTAGGAATTTTTTTTATCATGATAGGGCACTGAACTTTGTTAAATACCTTTTTTGGATCTATTGAGATGACCATGTAAATATCTAACCTTAAATCTGTTTTTATGATTTATTACATTTATTGATTTGTATTTGTTTCTGCTGAACCAACCTTACCTCTCGGTGATAAAAATCAAGTCAGCCTTGACATAACTTCTTAGTGAGCTCTTGAATTTAGTTTATAAGTACATTATTGACTATTCATCAGAGTAATTGCTCTATGGTTAAAAGTTCCTGCACACCACAATGAAGAGAATATCCTTTCCAACTGTGGTGGTTTGAAAGAAAATAGCCCCCAAAAGGAGTGACACTATTAGGAGGTGTGGTCTTGTTGGAGTATGTGTGGTCTTGTTGGAGGAAGTGTGTCACTGTGGAGACAGGCTTTGAGGTCTCATATGTGCTCAAGATACTGCCCAGTGTCTCAGTTCACTTCTTGTTGCCTTTGAATCAAGCTGTAGAATTCTCCAGCAACATGTCTTCCTACATGTTGTCATTCCCAGCCATCATACTCCCCTCCATGATGACAATGGACTAAACCTCTGAAACTGTAATCTGCCACCTCAATGAAATGTCTTTCTTTATAAGATTTGCCATGGGTCATGGTTCCTCTTCACAGAAATAGAAACCCAAACTAAGACACTAACTGTATGTAAGACAGGAGGTTGATAATTAGATTATGTAAAGAACTGCAAAAATTAAACAGTGTTAGGTCCCAAAGAATCACACAGAAAGTCTACATAAGTTATAAGACTGATTGGCCCATTAGCTCAGGCTTTTTATTAACTCTTATAACTTATATTAACCCATTATTCTTATTTATGTTTGCCATATGGCTCATAAATAAGCAGGGCAGGTCACATCTTTCCTCTTCCATGGACTGGAGAAAAAGCTTCCTTCTTCCCAGAATACTCCTGTTCTCATTGCCCTGCCTCTACTTCCTGTCTGGTTGTCCTGCCTATATTTCCTGCCTGGCTATTGGCCAATCAGCGTTTATTTAAAACATAATTGACAGAATACAGAATTGTCCCACACCACTTTTCCCTCTTTTTTTTTTTAAAGAAAACAAGAACACCCATAGTCCATTTTTGGGGAATTTGAGCATAGTATTCCAGGCTACTTCCTTCTGGTTTGGGGTGCTGATATTCTTATGGGGACATAAAAAAATTAGAATTATGATCAAGTCCTGACTGGCGTATCCTGTGAATCTCGATCATCTCAGGCAGCAGTCTTGAATCTGTTCTGGATGCAGAACTCAGACATCTGGGCCATCTGTTCCTACCGGAGATTTCTCAGTTGGTCTTCCTTGATCCAAACCTGTTTTTTCTTAACTCCGAATGAATCCACAGCCTCTCATTTACTGTGGAAACAAAATCAAAATCTCTTCTCCAAAGTAACATACATTTTGACTTCAATTTTGAAGTCAAGGTATTTTCAAAATACCTATCTTGGGTTAATTCAGCAGCATTCATAAGAAAACGTCTTTTGGCAGCTGTTGTTCCTTCCTCAGCATTCAAACAATTTAAAGAGAGCAACAGTATCCAGATTCTCTGTGTGTTTTCCATCTTTATACAGAATTGTCCCACACCAGAGAGTAGTGACACACACCTTTAAGCCCAATAATCACACTAGTTTGCCATAGAACCCCGGCAGTAGTGGTGCATGCCTTTAATCCCAGCCTTTAGAGAGGCATATAAAACAGGAGAGAGCTCTCGGACACAATCTCATTCTGAGGATTTCTGGAGGTAGTATCACTATTTTCAGACTGAAGTAGAGGAAAGAGTCAGTAGCTGCCTGCTTTTCTTTTCTGGTCTTCAGGTTGAACCCTGATATCTGTCTCTGGGTTTTATTAATCATTCTAGCTACAGGGTAAATGTGGCTGGTATTATGCAGAACAGAGCTAGGGATGAAACTAGAGGATTGGATTTGAAGAGACTGAGAGAGGGATGAGCTATCCAGTTAGCCCCACAAGTGTGATTTTAACATCTTTATTACACTTATTTTAATGTCAACATTTGTCTTGTAGGTTTAAAGGAAAAAAAGAACATGAAAAAGTAGAGTTATAGTCTTGAGTTGATGGAAGAGATACCAGTAAATAAGATGTCAGATGATGAGGATAGCTCGGACCCTGGAAGAACCACTAGATCCGGATCACCAGAGGAGAGTGGATTTTTTGAAGAAATACCAGACCCCTTAAATGAAGCTTCTTTTTATTCAGAAAGGAGCGATTCTAGTCATATTTATGAAACAAATTCTTCAAAGGGCACAGAACAGTCGGCAGCTTCCTCTCCAAACCAACTTAACAGTGATGAAGAGAATAATAAAAACATTCCATTTTCTGATACCAACATAGCAGATGTCACCCCACTGTCAAAACCAGAAATGTCCCGAAACTCCGTGTCATCAGAGACGAAGGCAACAGAAGACTATCAAAATGTTGGATTTCCATCTGGGGAAAATCAGAAAGAATTTGACTTAGAGACAGATAACTTTGCAGTTAATCTTGAGGCCAAGGGTTTACAAGAATTCCCTGTGGACATTTTAAAAGTCAAATATGTAAAATATCTGTATTTAGATAAGAATCAAATAAAAACTTTCCAAGGAGCAGATCCAGGAGATCTGCTAGGACTTGAGATTCTGTCCCTGCAAGAAAATGGATTGCCATCAATCCCCATGGAAATTCAGTTATTTCACAACTTAAGGATACTAAATGCCAGTTACAACCAGATATCATGCATACCTAAAGAACTATTACAACTTAGGAATATGACACAACTCTTTTTAAATAGTAATTTTATTGAGGATTTATCTGCTGCTGGCTTGGAAAGTCTTAGAAATTTGGAAATTTTAAGTTTAGGTAAAAATATGTTAACACATATACCAGAGTCTTTGTCTAGTTTGAAGAACTTGCAAATTCTTAATCTGGAATATAACCAATTGACAATATTTTCCAAGTCCCTATGCTTCCTCCCAAAACTGGTTTCACTAAACCTTACTGGAAACATGATAGGCAGTTTGCCAAAAGAAGTTAGGGAGCTGAAAAACTTAGAAACCCTTTTAATGGATCATAATAAACTTACCTTTTTGTCTGTGGAAATTTTTCAGCTGCCCAAAATAAAAGAACTTCATCTAGCTGACAATAAATTGGAAGCTATTTCAAACAAAATTGAGAATTTCAGACAACTTAGACTTCTTAACCTTGATAAAAACTTATTGAAAAACATGCCACAGAACATTTCCCACTGTGTAATGTTGGAATATCTTAGTCTTAGTGATAATAACATAGAAGAGCTTCCTAGGGAAATCCATAGGCTTAAAAATTTGAGACAGCTCCATGTAAACAGAAATAAACTGATACAAATGGCTGAGGAAATCTCACATCTTAATAACATAAACAGCCTGGAGTTTTCAGGCAATCAAATCACACACATTCCAATTGAAATAAAAAACTGCAAAAAAATAACCAGAGTTGAATTGAATAACAACAATATAATGTACTTCCCAGTGGGGTTGTGTGCTTTACCAGCACTTGACTACCTGAGTTTTAATGGAAATTATATTTCAGAAATCCCTATGGATATATCATTTAGTCAGAAGCTGCTTCATCTAGAGTTGAATAGAAACAAACTCCCCATATTTTCAGAGCACTTGTGTTCTCTCACTAATCTTGAATACCTGGATCTTGGTAAAAACCAAATAAAGATAATTCCACCCTATATCTCTGCCATGGTGTCACTCCATGTGCTCATTCTGTCTGGTAATAAGTTTGAAATTTTTCCAAAGGAACTGTGTGCTTTAAAAAACTTGCAAGTACTTGATATTTCAGAAAATTACTTACAAACAATACCTTCAGACATCTCTAAACTGAAAGGGATCCAGAAATTAAACTTCTCGAGCAATCAGTTCACATATTTTCCTGTTGAACTGTGCCAACTTCAAACCCTGGAGGAGCTGAATATGAGTCAGACGAATGGGAAAAAGGTAAGAGTGCTCTCTTGGGTTTGGTGGGGAGGGCGACTAGAGGAATCTCAACCTGAGACACGTTGTACTTGTGTTCTGACTAGCTTTACGTTAACTTGACACAAGCTAGAGTTATCAAAGAGGAGGGAGCCTTGATTGAGAAAATGCCTCCATGAAATCCAGCTGGAAGGCATATTCTTATTGTTTAATCATCCTTGCAGTTAACAAGACTTCCAGAAGAGCTGTCTAATATGACTCAACTCAAAACACTTGATATCTCGAACAATGCTATCAAAGAGATTCCAAGAAATATAGGGGAGTTGAGAAGCCTGGTTAGTCTACATGCAAATAACAATCAAATAAGTTCTCTGCCACCATCCTTTTTGTCTTTAAAAGTTCTACAGCACCTAGACCTCAGAGGTACGTGTCAAGTATAATAAACGATATGAATCTGTAAGTAGAACATTGATGCTAAACTTCAGATTTTGCTGATGAAAGCATATCAGACAATGTATTAAGTGGGCATCAGAGGGAGGGGGCACACAGTGCTTTCCCAGTAGCAAGAAATGAACATGAAGATGAAGAACTGATTTCTTGCCTTGAAAGCCCTAGGTATGGAAACAGAAGGAAACAGGTGCTGTGGTGGGGGAAATGGGAGAAGTCGGGGGAACTTTAGGTGGGAAGTGGAGGGCAATACAGAGGGAGTGGGGAGCAAAAGTAATACTATGAATGTTTGGAAAAGGCATAAGGGATCATATATTATGTTTATAATTTAGATGAAGTTATGCTATTTGGGGTGATAATGCTTCCCCCAAAAGCCATGGACTATCTAATGAAAACTACACTACCAAGCATGAGAAACGTCTTTTCTAGCTTTTGGTCAGGGGAGCCCAAGAGAATCCCAAAGCCATCAATGTGGACTACTGCTATTGCCCTTAATTCCCTCCCAGAATTTGAATGTAAGACCCTATTGCTCAAGACACCATATACTTTGGTCACAGGTCTTGGAAGACTCGAGCTGAAATAAATCTGGATGCCTCCTCCCCGAGAGCTAGCTCTCCTCTTATCAGAAAGTATTATGCAAGTTGCCAAGGAAGAAGAGGGACTGGTAGTCCTACACAGCTATAAAGCCCATGAAACACAAGAATGACTGGACCGCCAAGATAATCACAAAAGTCAATAGTGGCCCTTTACTTTGGGGTAATTAAGCAGCTGTCTAATTGGACTTAAGGCCCACTCAACATGGTGATATTTGTAGGAGGAGGACCTACTTGTTTGTCCTGGCCACCTGGCAAGCTTAGCTCCGAAATAACCACACAGAAACTGTATTAATTAAATCACTGCTTGTCCATTAGCTCTAGCTTCTTATTGGCTAACTCTTACATCTTAATTTAACCCATTTTTTAATCTGTATATCACCATGAGGTTGTGGCCTACCAGCAAAGTTCTGGCATGTCTGACTCTGGTGGCGGCTCCATAGCATCTTCTGATTCTGCCCTTCTTCCTCCCAGCATTCAGTTCTATCTTCCCTGCCTATCTAAGTCCTGCCCTATCAACAAGCCAAGGCAGTTTCTTTATTCATTAACCAAGAAAAGCAATACATAGACAGAAGGACTTCCCACACCAGGTATTCATGCCTAGTACTGTAGCCCTAGCCAACTACCAGTGACTAACCAAGATGAGTGTCTATCTTGACAGTTTCTTAAACCAATACAATTTTACTGTTTTCTAAATACTTATCCTTTCACCCCTCATCAAAGCATCTTCTTTTTACAATAGACGGAGACTATTAAAAAGATCACAACTGGTCAAAATGCAAGGAATAAGTGACTATGGGGTTCTCAACCCCAATTGATATATCTGTAAAGTAACATCCAAGGCTTAGGGTAAATTGTAAAAGAGGGGGCAGAAAGAGTCTAAGAGTCAGAGGCTGAGCATGTCTGCTATTACATTGTATCCCCTAGGCATCACAGACAGAGAAGCTGCACCCATGAACTCTCAACAATATGGTTGTTTGAACAAGACTGGCATAATGACAACCATAGTTGACAGTCCACTGTAGACAGGGGAAATTCCACATGACCCAACCACTAGGTGAAAGGCTATAGGCTTTGTGACTACAGAGAGGTTCAACGTTCTCTATGGACAAGCTCCCACATAGGTTGTCCAATCCTAAATGGCCATCCCTGGACACAGTACATATGAATAAAGCTAATGGACTCAGTGGGTTACATATACATATATATACCATACTCATGTATATACACACATATAATAATAAAGAAGAGGTCATTAATTTGAAAGAGGAGTTAGAAGTGGGAGAGGTAGATATGATGTAGATGCAGTACTTGTGTATGAAGTTCTCAAGAAATAAACTATTAAAAAGAAAGAGAAATAAAAAAAAATACCAACAAAAATTTCCCCAGAACCTTTTGCTCTGTTGCAGATTGAAACTCCCAACTGGAACTATAGTCCCTGAAGATGGTTGAGTGTAACATGAGGGCCGGCTTGTTGGGGTTTTCTGTCCTGCCCGGTACCCCACAGCTGGCAAGCCCCAAAGAAAATCACAGAGAGTCTACAATAGGTTATAAACTGATTGGCCCATTGGCTCAGGCTTCTTGTTAGCTCTTGTAGCTTATATTAAGCCATTATTCTTATCTATGTTAGCCACATGGCTCGGTACCTTTCTCAGCCGGGTAGATCACTTCCTGCTTCTCGGTGGTCTGAGCAGGAATGGGAGGAATGGGCTTCCTCCTTCCCAGAATTCTGTTCTCATCGCACCTCCTCTGCTTCCTGTCTGTTTGACCCACCTATACTTTCTGCCTGGCCAATCAACATTTATTTAAAACATGATTGGCAGAATACAGACAATTCTCCCACACCAGTTGAGTTAGGACATCAAGACAGAATGGCCAGGGGCATGGTACCCTGCTCTTCAGACTAGAACAGTTCTCTGTTGTTCCATATTAGAATTAGAGAATAGTAAAACCCACTTTGCCAGTCAAGCTCCAAAGAAAAGCTGGGGTCGTGCAGATCAGTGGAAAGACCCGTGTAAACACCTCCCAAGTTCCAGCCTTAAGGCAGTTCATTTCTAGAAGGGCTAAAGAGAGTTAAAGTTACCACAGATATACCAATGGCAGGAAGCATTTTCCACCAGTGACCGAGGAAATAAATGGGCATGATATTGACTCTTTAGAACAGTGGTTCTCAACCTTCCTAAAGCTGAGGCCCTTTAATTCAGTTATGGTAACCTCTGACCATAAAATTATTTCCATTACTACTTCATGACAGGTATTTGCTACTGTTATGGATGGTAATTTAAATATTTGTGTTTTCCAATGGTTTTGGGTGACCCCTGTGAAAGGATTGGTTGTTCCCAAAAGGGTCATGACCCCTGGCTTGAGAATCACTGCTTTGGAGTGCAATGATAGATCTATCAAGCTTTAAGCACAGAGCCTGGTGTGGTGATTTTTAGCAGATACTGTCATCTCTACCTCAAAAAAAAAAAAAAAGAAACCAGGGCTGGAGAGATGGCTCAGTGCTTAAGAGCATTGCCTACTCTTCCAAAGGTCCTGAGTTCAATTCCCAGCAACCACATGGTGGCTCACAACCATCTGTAATGGGGTCTGGTGCCATCTTCTGGCCTGAAGACATACACACAGACAGAACATTGTGTACATAATAATTAAAAAAATAAATAAATAAATATTAAAAACAAAACAAAACAAGAAAACCAGACTAGCAAGTGAAAAAAAGGAGATGGGCATATTGACACTTTGAACTCAGTGACAGCCCAGTTTCCTTTGCAGTCTACTTTACAGCCACGGGTGCTGTTTTTACTTCCCACCCTTTCTATTCACTCTTTCTGTTGGTATCAGGAACATTGGTTCTGATGCTTAGTCCCTCTGCCAGATCAGTCATTAAATATTTTGAATAGTATTGCTGTGTACATGGCCCAAACAGAACTCTAAAGGGGTCCTCAAGCTATGTCTTTGTTTATATTTATTTTTTCTCTTTTTTTTTGAAGTTGACACACAAAGTAATGGGCCTAATTGTGGCATTTCATGCATATATACCTATCTTAGTTAGGGTTTCTATTGCTATGTAGAGACACCATTACCATGGCAACTCTTATAAAAGAAAAACCTTTAATTGGGGTAGCTTACATTTTCAGAGGTTTTTAGTTCCTTATTATCATGGTGTGATGTGGTCACATGCTAGCAGACATAGTGCTAGAGAAGTAGCTACATGCACCACATCTTGACTTACTGGCAACAGGAAGTAGACTGAGATACTGGGCATGACTTGAGCATATATGAATCCCCAAAACCTGCTTCCACAGTGGTGCACTTCCTCCAACAAAGCCACACCTCCTAATAATGCCACTCTTTTTTGGTGTTTTTTTTTCAAACCACCACAATGCCATTATACTTTGCTCCTATTTCCCCCCCCCTCCATGCTAAAGTCCTCCTGCCAGCCCCCCTTTCTTCTCTCATGTCACCTGTATTCTGCTATTCTATTTTTTATCTTTCCTCTCCCTTTCTGTAAGATCCTTTCCTCTTCCTCATGGTTTTCTAGCTACTTTCATCACAGATGCACACCTGCACATGCATGCACGTTTATACACACACACACACACACACACACACACGAATATAAATCTAGAGCTGGTGAGTTGGCTCTGCAGTTAGGACCCAGGTTCAGCTCCTAAGACCCCCATGGCAGCTCATAACTATCTGTAACTCCAGTACTAGGGCATTCAATGACATCTTCTAATCTCCATGGGAACCAGGTGTTTATATGGTATGCATACATATATGCAGTAAAAATACTTATACACATAAAATAATAAAGCAATTAAAATTTCAAATCTGGAATCTGCATATGAGGAAGATAGTGCTTATTATTCTGACTCCTGCTTACTTTGACTAACATAATTATCTCCACTATTCATTTTTCCACAGATATCATAATTTCATTAGTCTTTCTATGGTTAAATAAAATTCTGTCTTGAATATTTGATTTATCCATTCATCTCTGGATTGTCTTCTCATCAGGTTCCATGTCTTAGCTATTGTGAGTGCAGCAGTAAACACAAACAGAGCATGTGTGTTAGCTGAGGGTCCTTATGTGTATCCCAGAAGCAGTATCACTAGCTCAATGGTTGGGTTTTCTTTGTTTTAGTTTTTTTAAGGACTCCCCCCAACCACTGATTTCCATAGTGACTGTACACTCTATAGTCCCGCCAGCAGTGTATAAGAGTTCCTCTTTCCTCACATCCATGTGTTGCTTGAAAAAATATTTTTATCTGAGTATAACATCCGGACTGAAGGAGTATATATTGCCAATTTACAGCTCAACAAATTTTCAAAAACCGAACAAACCCATATTTGAGAACATGGATCAAGAAACAGAGAAGGGAGCTGGAGAGATGGCTCAGAGGTTAAGAGCACTGACTGCCCTTCCGGAGGTCCTGAGTTCAATTCCCAGCAACCACATGGTGGCTCACAACCATCTGTAATAAGATCTGGTGCCCTCTTCTGGCATACATGGAGCCTGAACACTGTGTACATAATAAATAAATAAATCTTTAAAAAAAGAAAAGAAACAGAGAAGTTCCACAAAGCTGCCCTGCTTTCATCTGTTAAGCTCATGGTTCCCAACACCTTGATTTAAGTAAAACTGTGAAGTAAATACTACACCGTATCCCTTTAAGAGACAAGCCCCGCCCACTTCCTCCCTTGTCCCTAGGCAAGCTGATCTTCTGCTTAAAAAATCCAGCCTAGTCTCACTCACCATGCGACTCCCTGCCTAGGTCCCCTTGCCTAGGACCTGCTGGTCCTCACGGCCCACAGGGACCCTCATGGCTCCCTGCCTGGAACCAGTGGTCACGGGACCTGACGCCTGTTGCAGCCAAGTGCCTGCATCTGTTTCTCACCTGCTGTGGCTGCGGCTCCCTGTGGGACTGGCTGCTCTTGCTGTGGTCTCTCACCCACCACTTGGCAGCTCCCTGCTGCCCACTGCTGCCATTCCGGGGACCTGCAGTGTTTCTGCTGCTGTGCCCCTTGGGGAACTGCAGTGTTTCGTTTTTACCCTTACACACTTTTTTACTCAGAATTCTGATTGTGAAGGTCACTGTGGGAGTGGCACTGTTAGGAGGTGTGGCCTTTTTAAAGGAAATATAATGTCATTGTGGGATTGGCTTTTAAGATCTCTTTTGCTTAAGCTTTCCTCAGTGTGACAGTCACTTGACTTCCTGTTGCCTGCAAGATGTACCATTCTCAGCCCCAACATCATGTCTGCCTGCACAGCACCATGCTCCCTGTCATAATGTTAGTGGACTGCACCTCGTAAACTGAAAGTGAGCCCCCTCAATTAAATGTTTTCCTTTATAAGCATTGCTCTCAGTGTCTGTGCTGCTGGGGTCTCCTGAGCCCATGCATTGAAGGCTACTTCCCACTTCTGTCAGGTTCAGTGTGGTCAGATTTATATTGAGGGCTTTAATCCATTTGGACTTGAGTTTTGTGCATGGGGATAGATATGGATTTATTTGCATTCTTCTATAGGTTGACATCCAGTTATGCCAGCACCGTTTGTTGAATATGCTTTTTTCCCCTATTGTATAATTTTAGTTTCTTTGTCAAAAATCAGGTGTTCATAGCTGTGTGAATTAATATCCAGGTCTTTGGTTCGATTCCATTGGTCAATTTGTCTATTTTTATGTTAACACCAAGCTGTTTTCATTACCATGGATCTATAATAGAGCTTGATGTCAGGGATGGTAATGCCTCTGGAAGTTCCTTTATTGTATAGGATTGTTTTTGGCTATTCTGGGTCTTTTGTTTTTCCATATGAAGTTGATTATTGTTCTTTCAAGGTCTGTGTTGAGATTTTGATGGGGATTGCATTGAATCTGTAGACTGCTTTTGGTAGGATTGCCATTTTTACTATGTTGTGTTGGAAAACTCTAAATTCATTTTTATATCCTCCTCCCCCTGCACCATCAACATAGACTTAACTTCCTTAAAACCTGAGTCCTGTCGGAACCTGACCCCCAAAACTGATTTGCCTGGTCTATCGGACAATCTGGACTTTGCAGCGACATAACTGAGTGTCTTCAAAAGAGAGTCTTTTATAAAAGACTGTAGATCTTTAGATTGATAATTCTGAAAGTCAGGGTTGGCCTGCGAACAGCTGTTAAACAACATTCTCAGTGTGAACCCTCATTCTATGTTCTTTTCCTTTTCGGAGCTTCAAATGAAGGCTCATCTGGTTTTGCAGTGGTTTTCTGATTTTGGTAGTTGATACAAGAAGGGAATTTGGAAGTTCTTGTGTACTATTAGTGACTGTCTGCCCACATCCTGCATGAAATACTGCGATTGTTTATGGGAAGTGTCTTTAATAAAGCTGATACAGTTTGACTTGGGAAAAGTTTTAAAAAAATTTAGAAAGAAAAAGAAAAATTAAAATAAAAGCCGAACCCAAAAGTAATTCAATAGAAAATTATATTATCAATAAACGATATACTTTAGATGCCCCAAAATACAAAGGAAAACCAAATAAAAACAATTTCAACAAAACTTTCGTCTGTACCATGCATCCTTTTAGAAAAAAAGCCTCAAAATGAATCAGAGATCTAGCTATAAAACTAAAAGTACAAAAACTTGTAGATAAATAGAAAACATAGACAAAATTTTCTCAGCTGCCATATTAACATTGTAATTGAGAGTTAGAAATATGGTGCTTGACTGGAGAATGTAAGGCTTTGAAAATAGAAGTAAATCTAAATAATTAACGTTGGATTTCAGCAAAATGTGAAACTCAGGCCTTATGAAGAGAATTTTTAAAAAAGAATAGAAAAACCACATAGTTTATAAAAACAATTGCTGTATATGTAGAAAGTAACTATGTGGTCAACATGCACATGTACAAACACACGTGCATCTCACACACACAGAGAGAGAAAGAGAGAGAGAGAGAGAGAGAGAGAGAGAGAGAGAGGAGAGAGAGAGAGAGGAGAGAGAGGAGAGAGGAGAGAGAATTTTAAAAAGTCAAGAGCTTAGAACTAGAACACAGTGTGGTGGTACAGTACTTGCTTAATATAGGGAAGCCCCTGAGTTAATCCAACACTAATAAAAAAATGTCAACTCAACCAAAATCTAACTAGATGTTGAGTGGATCCTTTATAAAGAATGCACACCAACAATACTGGGGAGCACTAGCGTTAGAGAAAGGGGGTTTGGAAGTTCGCTCTCTAACACTAGCAGGAGAACTAGTCTGACAACTAGGAGTGGTGGAAACGTGGGGGAACCGCAACACTTTCAGCAGGAATGAAAAAATGGTATAAGCATTTTGAAATACTGATTATTTCTTATAAAGTTAGGTTCACACTCACTTATGATCCATTAATCAAACTTCAGCTATATTTTGAAGTTAAACCTTAGATTCAGTTTAAAAATAATAAGTGCAATGTATAAAATGACTTTATTCTTAAATCACTCCCTCAAACTGTAAACTCAAGTGTCTTTTTTATCTAATGAATGAATAAATTACTGATATCTGTCTAATGAAATACTTGTTAATAAAAGGAGCCTAGCGATTAATAAGAACTTTGATGACTCTCAAGTGGCAAGTGAGAAAAGTCAGGGTCTGAGTATTGTGCATTGTGGCCTTTAGATGCTACACATGTGTATTTTTATATGACTCATCCTCGTTCTTATAATGTACTTTATTCCTCCCTTCTCCATCCCCCCGACTGAATGAATACCACTAGATACTCCTCCCACCCCATCTGCTTTGTCTTTTTTGTGAAGATGGAAGCCAGGGTCTCAGGAGCATGAGACAGGTGCCTTCCTGTGCACAAGCTGCTTTAGGTTTGGTTTCAGTAAGAGGAACAGGCCTTCATCTGCATTTTAGATAACAGAAGTATAACATACATAAAAAATAGAACGGCAGCACTCTGGCGTGAGATAGAATTAGCCAACACCAAAGCACTACACACTCCAGTGTTTCTGTGAATCTAAAATTATTCAAGCCAGTATGGCATTCATTAAGAAAACAAGCAACGACAAATTCTGGCAAGGATTTGGAAAAAAAGGAAACCACGGAGGTCAGTATCAAGGTTTCTCAGCAAACTAATCCCTGATGTGACCTAAATATCACACTCATTTTTACACAATCACTCCACGTCAACACATCACAGACACACCTGTATATCAGTGTTCACTGAGCAGTGTTCACATGAGCAAGTTTATGAAACCAACTTAGGTGTCAAAAACCAGAGCAATTGCTGTAGGAAGTCTTACAGCCAGTGGTTACCCGCCCACTGGGGGTGGCCTCTATACTGTAGACGCTGATGCAAAGCATGAGTCTGTCCTCTCTTCCGGTCTCCCTCTCTGTTCCGGTTGTGGATTTTGGTTTCTGATCTCCATTTCAGCAGAGGATTCTGATTTGTGAATTTACTTCTAAATGAATAACCATCTATTTCTCACTTCTGAGCTAGTGCAGGATTTCTTTTAAGCGTCTTCTCTTCAAGCAATGATAAAGAAAATATGATATATACTCAAAATAAAAGGGAGTTTTAGTCGTAAAGAATAAAGTCATGTAGTTTGCAAGAAAATGAACACAATAGGGATCTTATTAAATGAATTCAGACAGCGTCATGATGATAGTGTTTCCTCTCAATTGTGTTCCTACATAGATACAAAAAGACCATCCATGTATGGAAGAAGTGACAGTGTAGAGAACAAACAGGACAGAGGAGAGGGAGGGGTAAGAAAAGGAAGGGTCGGGGGCATGGAGAAATGCTCACCATGCCATATATACTTGTATAAAACTAACTTTTTAAAAAAAGTTTATATTAAAAATGATAATACCTGCCCTGAAAAGTCATTTGCTATATTGTAAGAAGATAGCCTCTGGCTTCATTTTGCCAGCCCTAGGAGACAGAGGAACTACATTGGTTTTTAATACACCCTTTTCCCCCTTCTAGCATGAACATTAGTAAGAACTTTGGAATTGTCATCACTGGGAAAGTCCTTGGACACTTTACCAGTACAGTAGACTTCTGCACGCATAGTTTCTGTTTCTGTAGTTTAACTTTACAGAAAGATGAAATTCCTTAAAAGTTTTTTTCCTCATTAGGAAACAACCTGACAGCCCTGCCTAGTGCTATCTACAGTCTTTTTTCACTGAAAGAGATAAATTTTGATGACAATCCTTTGTGGAGACCTCCAATGGAAATTTGTAAAGGAAAGCAGCTGCATACTATTGCACGCTATCTCCAAAGAGCAGATGAAAGAGACGGTGGGTGATGAGTGAGGAACAATCTGCAAGAAATTTTCTGGTATCTGTATAGTAAAGGAGACTTTGAGCTGACAGTAGCATTAAGATGTTTATCATCTTCCTTTTTTCCTCTTTCTGTTTGTGTTGACAACTCAGATTATTCAATATTGGGGGGAATTGGAATATCTTCTCCCCAATCATTCTATCATGTACCATATCTACATAACCAACGGCATATACCAGTATAAACTAATGACAACGTTGTATTAAAAAGTACTGTATTTTGTAAGTCACATTATATACTGGGCACATGGCTGCCATGCAGTTGCTTTCCTAAGATTTTAGCCTGTCTGATAGAAGAAACTTGAAAGAAAAGTGTCTGTCTTCCACTTACTGTAGGCTGGTTATGCTAAGGACTACACTCAAAGGGTATAGTTCTATACAAAAGTTTCAAGTGTCTATTGTTGATAGTACCTTAGAGAAAGTGGTTACACAACTGAACCTCCATTTGCTAAAGTTCTGTTTCTACCCTTCTCAAGGAAACAAAATTCTTGCTGCTCTACTTTTAAGGAGAAAGTGCAGTAGGCAACGACATCTCCAAGATTGGGGGAGGAGAGAAATACACACATTTGCCACCTTTCTGTATGCTCAAGGAGCCTTTGCCCTGCAGTTTTGATCCTTAGTGAAGTAACATGGGAGCCATATTTTTTTCTGAAGTTAACAAGGATCACAAGAGTCCCTTTCTGAGCATTTTATTAAGCACTTCGGTTTTCTTTTCTTTTTTTATTGAAAAAATTTCTGCCTCCTCCCAGCCCCCCATTTCCTTCCCCCTCCCATACCCCTCTCCCCCTCCCTCTCCAATCCAAAGAGCAGTCAGGGTTCCCTGCCCTGTGGGAGGTCCAAGGTCCTCCCCCCTCCATCCAGGTCTAGGAAGGTGAGCATCCAAACTGGCTAGGCTCCCACAAAGCCAGTACATGCAGTAGGATCAAAACCCAGTGCCATTGTCCTTAGCTTCTCATCAGCCCTCATTCTCCGCCATGTTCAGAGAGTCCGGTTTTATTCCCTGCTTTTTCAGTCCCAGTCCAGCTGGCCTTGGTGAGCTCCCAATAGATCAGCCCCACAGTCTCAGTGGGTGGGTGCACCTCTCGCGGTCCTGAGTTCCTTGCTTATGCTCTCCCTCCTTCTGCTCCTCATTTGGACCTTGGGAGCTATCAGTAGTATGAAATATATTCTGAGTAATTAATAGTTTACATACAATGATACAGAGCATGGGAGATCTTGAAATTTTTCATAGTACTCTAATCATCAAAGATGACTTTAGATCGCGTGATTTAGGAGCTTCGGCCAACAAACATATCTAGATAACACTATCTAGAAGCTTTATTATTTTAAAAAGACACTAATGGGTTTGAAAGATGGCTTAGTGATTAAGAGTGTACACTGCTCTTGCAGAAATCCTGAGTTCAGTTCCCAGCACCCATGTTGGTAGCTCACAACTGCCTGAAACTCCAGCCCCAGAGGATCTGATACCTTTGGCCTCTGTGGGTACCTACACTCACATGCATCCCCTAAACATGCTCAATTTTTTTGAGATAGGGTCTCTCTATGGAGTCCTGGTTGCCCTAGAACTCACTATGTAGACTAGGCTAGCCTTGAACTCACAGAGATTGCCTTTGTAAGTGCTGGCATTAAAGATGTATTCTACCATGCCTAACCTTTAATAAATTAAAAAAAATAATATCTATCTAAATAATAGTTTTTAATATAAATATTTATCTATATGCCATGTTTACAATAGATGCTAGTTTTTAAGGTAGTTAATATAAAAAAGCCAGAACTGAAGGGAGGAACTTGTAGATCACTGTAAAGTTGCTTGTAAGATTCTTTTCAAGTAGGTCTGTGGGTTTCTTCAGATTCTAGAAGTAACAGGATAGGGAGTACAAATTGAAGACAGTTCAGCTCTATATTGTCCCTTTCAATTTTATTTGACATATATGTTTGATAAAAAACACAGAAGAAAACTAAATATTAGCTCAAAGTATTTTTTCTCAGAATGAATAATGTTTCTTCTGTGTTCAAATGTAGAAAAAATCTTAGAGAAGATATTCAACATAGTTGCCAAGAATGTCACTGAAATAAATTTTGAATTTTTGCAACAAAAACTGCACATCACAAGCTCAGAAAATAGCCTCCCTGTAAAGAAGTAAGTATAAATGGCATTTGGTACAAATGTATTTTCAAAGCTCATTTACATGATCTTCATATCAACATAGTTTTGAAATATTTACATTAACATAAACTCTACTATAGGTGGTGACCTCTAGCTTCTGATGTATTTGTGATAGTTGCTGGGCAGCCATACAATGTAATGAAGAAGAAGAAGAACTGTGTGAGGAGAAGCTGTTGGACTTTCAGTCCAACTGATTTCCTGAACTTGAGCTTTTCCTTTTCTTTCTCTCTGCTTCAATTTCTTCCATGGTAAAATGAATACCCAAGCTTAGAAAGTTGCCATGACAATCAAGTGAGACCAAGCTGTAAAGTATGCATTTTATTGTATTGGTTTATACAATAAACCACAGTGATTATTGTCTTAATAGTTGAATGTAAGTTGAAATGTGGGCTTTTTTATAAGAAAAAAAAGGAGCTAATCTTTTCTTCTGTGTGTCAGGCTCATTGTAAATAAATGTTCATATATACTGTCTTCAGTTAAATTTGGTCTCACGTTAATGTGGAGAATTAATTTGAAAACTTAGATAATCTTTGAGTAGCTTAAATAATGGTTTTGGCTTGTTATTAAGATAATCATTTCTTAATTTTCACAGCACTGTTCCATTAAATGAGAAGATCTACCATACACTTACCAAGTGGAAAGCAGATAAAAGCTCGTTACTCACAGCTACTGCCTTAAGAGACCAACTTGTTCGGGCACTAAATATGATAGGTGACTACGACATAATAGACAAGATCACGGCTTTGAATCTTTATACAAGTGCCATCAAAATCTAGCCAGTGAATCTGAAGCAGAAGCTGAAAATTTACGAGGCATGTACAGAATTAATTTTTGCCTGATACAAAGGAATTATTTGTATATTGTGTCTCTTTTGGTTTTTAGTAGTTGTTTTCATTTGTGTGTGAACATGCATGTGCTGCAGTTGGTGTGTACGAGTCAAAGACACTTCCAGGTGTTGATTTTCTCCTCCCGTCATGTAGATCCAAAGGCCGAAACCATGCCCTGGCTCTTTCTTTATTCATTGCTAAGAGGTGCTGTAAGTCTGTGCCTGCCATCCTAGTTTCATCTTAACAAAATATTAGAGACCAGGCTTTGCATATTTTTCTGTTTCAATGAATTTTAAAATAATTCTATTAAAATATTGTAACATTCTATTTATTTTATTTTATGAGTCAACATGTGTAGATAATAATAGGTTATTGATGGTTTCCATGGAATTTGTAAATAAGATAAGTTTCTGATTTATAATGAAAGTGGCATACCATCTCTGTTTTCCCCTCATTTAGGAACTGGGTGTCATTATCCATAAAATAAGGCTAGGGCTGGTATTCCTTCAGCTGAATGTCCTGGGAAGATGATTATACATCTGGGAGCATGTGGTCATCTGTCAAGTGTTGCACAGAGGAAGATAAAAGCCTAGTATATTGTTTGGGCCTTGAATCTAACCATATCTGAAGCTCACTTTCTTCTGAACATTTTGCTTTCACCCATTTAAGTTAGCATGACTCCCATGGCTTTCTACAACTTTGAATGAAAAGAGGCCAATTGAAGTAGTCAATAACATTGTAGATACAATGTAGTTAAAATGTTATATGAGAAATAATTGTAGGAAGTAATTTATCTTCCTGGTTGGAATTTGTATATATTTTGTCAGTTGTGAAATGCATTATAAAATATTGGTTCAACAGCAAAAAGCCTCCATCTCTAATCTGCTCCATTTAAAGATACTTTCCAGTAGGAATATTACTACCCTGGCTTTGTATTAGCCCATACCTCATTAGAAGACGGCTATTTTTACAGAAGATTAGAATGGGAAGAAAACTGCAAATTTTCTAGTGATGTCACTTTTACAAATGAACAATTTAAGACCTAGAAAATGTAAAGTGGGTATAAGAGAAGGAAAGGGAGAAGAAGGGGGAGAAGGGAAGGAGAGGAAGGGGAGAGGGAGAGAAGTAAGGAGAGAAGACTGGAAAGCATCAGAACAATAAAAGTACCTGGTCCTTATTGTTTCTTACCAAACCACTACAGTAACCTTTATATTTTACCCCCCCCCCGTGTGTGTGTGGTTGTGTGGTTGTGTGCACAAGCAGTCTATGGTGCAACTATAAGGGTCAGAGGACAATTTCAGGGGTCTCATTTCTCCTTACATGGCTCTTGTTTCTGCTGCATTGAGTACTCCAGGACAGCTGGCCTGGGAACTATACAGTCCTCTTGTCTTGGCTGCTCTTCTTGCTAAAAATCTTTTATCTATCTATCTATCTATCTATCTATCTATCTATCTATCTATCTATCTATCTATCTATCTATCTACCTATCATCTATCTATCATCTATCTATCATCTATCTATCTATCATCTATCTATCTATCTATCTATCTATCATCTATCTATCATCTATCTATCTATCATCTATCTATCTATCTATCATCTATCTATCTATCTATCTATCTATCTATCTATCTATCTATCTATCATCTAATTTGATGCAGGGTCTTACTATGTAACCCTGGTTGACTTGAAACTCATATTATAGACCAGGCTGGCCTTGAAATCACTGAGATCCACCTGCTTCTGCCTCCTGAGTGCTGGGATGAAAGGTGGATATCATCACACTCAGCCATATTTTTATTTAAAAACAACAAAACTATTTTTTTTAGTATAAATCTTTCCTTATTTTTTCTATTATTCTCCAGTCAAGCTGAGCTATTGAAAACATCACCAGCATGCTCTAAACTCTCATCTTTCTCGTTTGCATTTGCTTTTATTATGCATGGGGCATGTCTTGCTTTTCTTTGAGTGGCTATCCCTTCACGACTGATTTTACAGATCTCCTATGATTTTACAGCTCTCCTATGAGACTTTTTAGATCATGAACATGCCACGTTTAGACCAAGATACAAGTCTGTACCTAGAGACAAAGAACTGACAAGTCGCTTACTCCTCTGCTCAGTCTCCTAGGATTGGTTATAATAGGAATTTGTAAATGAATGTGTAGCAAGAATTCTAGTTGGTCTTAATAATGAAAAAAAATCCATAGTCAAATATTAGGGTAAATGCTGAAAGATAAGAGAGACAAAAGAATAAGTCAAGGCCAACTCTTACTTTGCTACCTCCTCAGCTGAAAAGGGGCTGACCTCCTGTCTCCTTCCACCTTATATTCCTCTCTCTGCCCAACCATATCACTCCTTATCTGTCTGGACAGTCCTCTAGAGCTTTATGGTTAATTAGTGGCTAGCTTTGCCTTCTGATATTCAGGGAAGATTTATTTGTTAGAGCACAAACAAAATATCACTACATTTCCCTTTTTTTGTCTAAAATGGAAAAAAGGTTATAACTAATATAAGAAAAACTACATACAATAAGTACAATAGTTATATAAAATATATACAGGCAATAAATACATCAACAATGTCTAGTCCACTAGCAATTCACAAATTCAGAGAAAATACTCCATATCTTCCCTTTCTTGATGAGTCCAAAAACTTGTACTTAATTCACTTTCTATTCTAACTTGCACTACCAAAATTATCTTTTAATGTCTCTCAACTTCTTATACTTTATACCTCCTTGCTGAATTTCTTTTCTGAATCTGGTAACAAAGAAAACTATAACTATAAAGTCTTCAACTCCATAATGCTCAAGAAGGAAATGATATTACCTGAGTAAGCAGGAAGTGCAAGCAAGTGAATTATAAAAAATATGAGAAATATCAGAAACAGCATCCATCCTTGGCCTACAGGCCTAGCATATAAGACTTTAATGTGAAGCAGGATATCCTAAAGCTCTGTCCTATCTTGTCTTCATAAAGTTTGGCAATCTTTTCTTTTGTGTCATATTTGTCCAGTTTGTACAGCATACTGTCAGCAGTCGAGGCAGGGCATTTTCTAACCCAATGGCTTACTTTTGTCCAAAGAAAGTAAATTTCATGTGGAATTTCTTCAATGCCTATCATCTTTTTTGAAATAGATTAGTGCTGCTGAGAATTGGCATGTATCATTGTCATAAAAAAGAACTGTATGTTATTAAAACATACCATATTCTTTTTTTAAACATACCATATTCTGTAGATCTTTGAAGTGTTTGAAGACCATCTCTCTAAAATATATCAAGCAGATATTTTAGAGAGGTGTGGTTGTAATAAGTGACAAACTACTATATTTCACTCCCTTATCCTAAATAGTTGGTAATAATAACTTTCAGGGACTAGAAATTTGCATTACATTGTTAAATGAGCTGTATAGGTAAAATAACTTGAACAAGATTAGAAATATAAGTACAATATGGTCTAACAAAATTAATCTCAAGGTTGTATCAATTTGCAAAATTCCATATCAATGTAAAATATTAAAAACACATAGTTTTTATATTTCTATATCCCCCTATTTTTCTTTTCAAAACAAGAACCCTGTATCTAAATTCCTTTGTTTGAGCACAGGAGACCTCTAAACTCACCTTCCACAATGATACACGTCCTCTAACAAGACCATACCTACTCTATCAAAGCCATACTTCCTAATTTCCTTTTGGGCTCCCCTGCAGGTAGAGTTATGGTCAATTGTGGCCTGTTATGTGGGTGCTGGGAATCAAACCAGTGCAAGAGCAACCAATGCTCTTAACCTCTGAACCATCTCTCCAGCCCCAAATAGCATTTTTTACTTAATATATGTGAGGTAGTTGTTCTTATCAATTTGTTCCTCATCTAGGGTTAATGATTGAATCTCATTCTTTAGTGCCCTAAACTGATGGATTAATCTTTTGGCAGATTTCTAAAATGATAACATTATTTGGAGGAGATGAAAGGTAGGATGTAAAGCCCGGTTGAAGGAAGTAGGTCACTGGGATTTTGTCCCTAAGACTAAATCTTGCCCTTTCAGTATTCCTGTATTTTCTCTGCTTCTGCTCACCAGGAGATGAGTAAGATCCTGCTAACATGGTGATAATGTTATCTCCAAGTATATGTGCCAAGCAGTCATGGTCCTTTGAAACCATGAGCTAAAACAAATTCTTAAGTTGTTTCTGTTAGATATTTTAGTCAGAGACAGAGGAATTAATATATAATTTTGTAAGGCTTATTCATTTTAGATTGAGTATTTGCTTCCCTTTGAAGGCTGGATAGCTGTGATAAAATACATAAACAGAAGTGACTTATGGAAGAAACATGAGTCCACCATTTGAAGGGTGAGGAGAGAGGGATGGGGTGGCAGCTCAATGAAACTGAAAAATCATATCTTAGTTGCAAGCACAAAGCAGAGAAAGCAAAATGGAAGTAGGGTGAGGCTGTATGAGCTTACAGCCCTGGTGCTAGTGACTTACTTCCTCCATCAAGGCTGCAACACCTAAACCTCCTCCAAACAGTAGCACCAATTATGAACCAAGGCTCATAGACGTGTGCCTATGGGAGACTTTTCTCATTCTAAAGACCACCATTGTATATGTAATCATGACATCCCATTGTAGCTTCAAATTTGTTTTGTGGCTAATACTATTGTGCCCCTTGCCTTGCACACCACTGAGGGCAGCTTATGGCTCGGCTTTCTGTGCTTGTCACAGCTTATTACCCCAAATGGTAGTGGTAGTAACTCAATGGGTCTGGAGTGCATGTGTGCAGGATGGCAAACTTCATCTTCTGAATGAATATTTAGAGGAAAAAATGTACTCAACATCTTCCCACAGCCTGGCTCCTGGCCGCCTGGCTAGTTTATACCCCGAAATAACAACACACAAACTGTATTCATTTAAACACTGCCTGGCCCATTTCTATTAATGTGTGTAGCACCAAGGTGCGCTTACTGGGAAGATTCTAGCCTACGTCCATCCTGGGTCGGAGCTTCATTGTGTCTGCCTCAGAGAGCAGCGGCCTGGCATCTGAGCTCACTTCCTCTTCCTCCCAGCATTCTGTTCTGTTTACTCCACCCACCTATGTTCTAACCCATCAGGGCCAAGCAGTTTCTTTATTAATTAACCAATGACCTTCCTCCATCAGGAATGTAGTAAGGCTAGCCTCAGTGATGGCTGTTACCTCGGAGGATGAAGGAGGATTGCGAATTTGAAACCATCTCGCACTTCACAGCCAGAACCTACATCAAACCACCATCACAGATGAACTCTGAAATAGCTTGGCCACCTGGGATTCCACTTGGCTTGGGTTGTACACACCCTGTCCTGATAATGTGCCTAGCAACCTAGGGCTTTCACCTGTATTGATCTGTGTGTTTACTCCACTACAAACAATGGGATACATCAGCCCTCCCTTAGCAAAGGCATTGGTAACCCTGCTCTTCTGTCCATTACAACATATGTAGGAACATATCTGAGAACTAAAAGTTTGGGGTTGATTCAGGTAAGTGTGTTTAGAAGTCACCATCTGAACTTCTTGGGTTTTTGTTTTTGAGAAAGAGTTTCTCTATAGGTCTGACTGACTGCCTATGTAGACTCATAATCACATAGCATCTCCTGCTTCTGACTCTGGAGTTCTAGGGTTAAAGGTGTGTGCCACCATGCCCAGCTCTGAGTGATCTTTTAGGGAGCTTAAAAACCCTACTCACCATCTTATGCCTATGAATAATTGGGTGTGCATTTGGTTAAAACGAAATAAATCATGAGAAAAGCAAGTGTATAGAAAAAAAAGCTTACATGATTCAAGCCTGTCAATCAAAATAGAGAATGACACAATTACGCCTCTTAAAAACAAATTCCTTCTTCTAGACACCATAGAAGGAGTCCCTGGGCTGTAACCAGGGACTCTAGATAACCCAAGAAATGCATGGTCCCTTTGCAGTGTACTTAATTTGTGCTGTCACGTTGTTTCTAAGTAAAGCTCTCCCTGACCCTCCAGGTAGTAGCCTCTAAGGAGATTGGGGTGTCGACAGGGCAGTACCTGTGCTTGAGATGAGAGCAGTAGACAGAAAGTAGGTAGGCAGACTGGAGGACGGGGCCCCACAAATGTTCTCAGTTCTCTGCTGGAAGAGAGCTCTGATTTCTCCCTCTAAGTGAGCACACCCAGCCTGGAAACTATATATCGCAGTGGGAACCCAAGCTCTGTCTGATAAACAGCACTGAAACTAGATCTCTACATTTCCATGATATTTGGTTTATAGCTTGGGAGGCAGGGGCAGGCGGATCTCTGTGAGTTGGAGACCAGCCCGGTCTACAGAGCGAGTGCCAGGACAGGCTCCAAAGCTACAGAGAAATCCTGTCTCGAAAAACAAAACAAAACAAAACAAAAACAAATTTGAGCCATTCCCTAAGTGACTTTAGGGTTACCTTTTTAGAGGGAGGGGTGTTACACTGAAGAATGTACTTTTTCCTCATGAGCTTAGCCAGTTGGGCAGGTGAATCAATTCTCGAGAAAATAAGCAAGACTACCTTAAAATACGCTGAAGAGGCTGAAGGGCTGAGATAATTTTCCTTTCTAGAAGTCCCATCCCCCTGTGCAGTAGCTTACAGAACTTCACCCACACAGCTTCATAAGTCTGCCTGCTTTTCTGAGGAAGCTTTCTCTTTTTCTAGTCTAAGCATGTTTCCCCTAACACTTGGGAGTTTCTCTAAAGCTCTACTCCCTGCCATGAGGCCACTTATAGCTGACCTCCATACCTGGTTTAAGTCAAATGGCTTGATATTTTTCTCGTTCTTTCCATGCTCCATCCTTCCTGAGCAGCTGCTACAATTTACAGCTTGCTTGCCTGGAATTTTCCTTTTCAATTCTAACAGAGTTGCCGCTACTCTCTGACTTGAATAAAGGTGACCACCCCAAGTTTTGCTTTTGACGAGTATCTTCTGAATGTGTGAACAGTCTGCTGATTTAGCTTTTGCTGTCTTCATCCCTTGTATGTGTTTCTGAGCCTCTATTTGTCTTTTCCAGTAACAGACAGACTTGGGAGCCAAATCAAGGTCTAGCTCCCTCTTTTGGGTTGGGGCAATGCTAGCACCCCCAGCATGCCTCTCTGGGGAGTTTTGTGCACCCCTATCCAGGCCCAAATCTCCTGCCACCAGCAACTGCCACTGCCACTGCTTGACATGATCACTTTGTGAACTAGGATTCAGAATTTCTTAATTTTGAACTTGCAGGTTACTGGATTCAGTTCAGCAGGGATTCAAAACTTTTGGGTATGGATAATGTTGAAATATAGTTTTATGATATTCTACTTTATTGGAAAGCTGGTTCTGGGGTTGGAAAGTTTCTATCCTATGTCAGGAGATCCACCTGAAAAAACCAGAGCAGATAAAAAAAATTCGATTATTGGTTTCATTTAATTGCCTAAAACTTTTGCTAAGATAAACCTTATCTCAAGATTGTAAAACTATTGTGTTAACTTTCTGTACTTCAAGTTAAGTTTATTCTATATAGATAAAAAGCTGTAAGAGATATAACAAAAATGTATTTAAAACTTATAATACTGAAACAATGGATCCTGATAATTGAAATTCTGCCTTCCCCTTCTCACCTCCCGCCCCCTCCGGAAATCTTGTGCTGGTCTGCCGGTGAAAGATTTACCATTTGTCACACAATGTAGGAGAAACAGTTGCTGAGATAATGACGGGAGAGACTGTGTATTTACTGCTCTTTTTGCCACATGTTTATAAACTAACTCACTTCAGAATCTGGAAGATGTCTCAGGGATCACTGTGTCCCTTTGTCTTTCTATTCAAAGTTGCATCATTGATTAATCTTTTCTGCCTTCACACACAGACAGACACACAAACACACACACACAGAGACATACAAACATACACACACACACACACACACACACACCATGCTTGTAATCCCAGTACCATACTCAACTTTGTAAGTATATGTAAAACAAGTTAAGGTCTATCTAAACATCATTACACAATTTATGTCACTAATATCGAATATAAAGATATCATGGGAACTTGTCAGAAATAATGGTGGAGGTTGGAGGATCAGAAAATCAAAGTCATCCCTCAGTCTTATAGCAAGTTCAAGGCCAGACTGAGCTACTTGAAACTAGGTCTCAAGAAAAACAAAGGCACTGAACAGGGTTGTGAAGATGTGGGGTAGGGTGAAAACGTTTTACAGCCCAACAAACCTCTCTGCTGACACAATAATCCAAAGACCAAATCAAACCGAATTAGAAAAATCCCAGTTTTAATGGATGCCAGCGCTCCCAGGTGGCCCTCCAGGCTCCCGCAAGGATGGAGATGGGAAGAAAGACTGGGAAAACTATGGAGAGGGAAAAGAAAGACCAGAAGACCATGGAGAGGAGAAAGAAAGACCCAGAGACCCTCCTTCCTCTCATAACAGGATGCTGGCAGTCTAGGTCTTGTCTGTAGGTCCCTGGGAGCTAAGGAGGCAGGCTCAGAGACCCTCCTTACTCTCATAACAGGATGCTGGCAGTCTAAGTCTTGCACAGGCCTTGGGCCAGTAATTTCAGCTACTGTGAGATCAAGATTACAATAGCAGCGTCATGCTCCAAAGATGTCTGCCTCTCTTTACTTCTTGCTCCAGCTCTTATATTAACATGGCCCCCTTTCCTGTCTTTTTTCCTAGGTCTTGAAGGTACTGATATCATTTTGACCAATGTATATGCATCACATGTCTTTTTTGGCCTCTTTGAGTAACCCAGGCATAAGCAAGCTTGAAGCATCTTCTGACAGATGCAGCAAATAGTCCAAGTCTGGTTTATTAAAAAACAAACAAACAAACAAACAAAAAACGGGGCAGGGGCTATTTAGGGAGAACAAATGCCAAGGAGCAGTGTCCAGAACTAGAATCCTGAAAGACCAGTTTGTATGAGTAGTTTGTGCCCTCTATAGGTGATAAGTGGGTTTGTGGGGTTTGGCTTTGTCTTCACAGAAGGATCATGACCTTAGTCCACTCCTTCATGAATGTAGCTACCACCTGTTGCCATTCCTGGACTTAGCATGTGTTTCTTCTAAGAAAATGGTGTCTCTACATCAAAAAGTGGCAGCTGATGAAATTTTGGCAGTAGGTATGATAAAAAAAAGTCCTCAGAAAAGATTTCAAGCTTAGAAGCTGCAAGTATGTTCATTTAAAACTGCAAGGAAAAACTATTCTCTGGCAAAGTTTAATAGTGAAACATAATAGTGAAAAAGGCTTAATGTCTTAGAAGGATAAAAAAACACAACACATCAGAGCCCCCAAATAAATAAAGCAAAAACTGGTATTGTGGTCAATAGATGAATTTGGACTGGATTTTTACATACTCCGAACACCACCGTACAGAAGATAGGAAAATTGAATAGGAATATTAGAATATATGTTGGTATATATTGACTCTGATGAACAAAAAGTATAGTTCCCATATAGGAAAAACTGTACAAAACAAAAAAAGTGTGAGAATGTTCTTGAGTCTTTACAAAAGATCAAAATTAGTTATTCATCAAGGATAGAAGACCTCAAAATGTAGTACATGATCATGAAAGTTGGCCAGCTATATGGAATTCATTTATCTAACCACTAATAATCTATCCTTCTAATAAACTCTTATTTTAAAAGTTATCTGTTTGTTTGAGCTAGGATCTCACTTTCTCATTCACGTTGACCTAGACTCACTTTGTAGACCAGACTGGTCTCGAACTCCTGGCAATCTGCTTGTTGCAGTATCCTGAGTATTGAGATGATAGTTATAAAATTCTATGTCCAGCAGTTTTCCTTTCCAAAGTTTTAAAAAATTTCTTTATTGAATCTTTAGGAGTTTCACATCATGTGCCCTAATTCTGTTGATATCCCAGATCCCTCATATTCTCCCCATCCCTGCTGCATCCCCCCATGAAAAAAAAACAAAGAAAGCAACAAACAAGTAAAAGCAACAACAACAACAAAACCCCCAAAATAAGCCCAAACAGAACAACAACAAAAAACCACACCTGAAACAGAAAAATCTCTGTTTCTCCTTCTCCCCTGACTCTCCATCACGTCTTCATTCATCTTGATGATATCAGAGGTTTTGGTGTATCATATAGTATACCCCTTTGTCCCATCGGCTTGACTGGCAACTGTCCATTGCAATGAGTCATTAGTCTGATTCAAGACCTCTGATTTTTGGTATACCAACCTTACTAGATCCTCACTGGAGCTCTTCTGGGGGTATACTGTGTCTTGAAGGTCTTGGGGGTTTTGTTCCACAGGACCAGTCTCTTCATGAGCTCCAGCAGGACCTAGATGGGGTTAGATGCTAGGGTGGGTCAAACTAAGGCCCAGCTGTGGGCCTAGGTGTTAACTAAGTAGGTCAGATAGAGCCACTGGTGTTACCCTTCTCGGGTGCAGTGATTGAGTCAGCTCCCCTACATTCATGTCCCCAGAGCAGATTCATCTCCGCCTTTGGTGAGATAAGCCATGACTTTTCATTTCTATAAACAAGTTTGGTTACCCCAACTGCACAGGATGTGCTTGCTCATACATAGGTGGGCGATACCTTAGGCAGGAAGTATGTCAGGATGTATGCTTGCCCACAATTGCACGAAGGTGGGAAGTGTAGGTGGGAAACTCTAATTGGTCTTAATAATAAAAACTCGGAGTCAGCTATCAGGGGTGAAAACTGAAGGATAAGAGAAGCAGAGTCGTCAGTCACTAGAGTTCTTACCCATGCTCAGACCAAAGGGGAAATCCTGTCCACAGACTGCCTCCTCAGGCTACTCCTCAGACGGACTGCAAGCTCGGTCTTCTGCCTTATATATTCCTCTCTCTGCCCAACCACAGAGCTCCTATCTCCGCCTCCCTAGTACTGCAGGGTTCACCTTTGTGTGAACTTTGTTTCTCTTTTACACAGATTTGATCTTGTGCAGCCCACAAGGGTGGCCTTGAACTCACAGAAATCAGTCTACCTGTCTCCTGAGTGCTGGGATTAAAGGTGTGTGCTATCATTGCCTGGCCTCTGTGGCAAGCTTTATTTGTTAAAACATAAACAAAATATCACCACAGGGAAGTACCATAGCTGTGGGTTTGGCCTTTATAGGCACCTGGCCAACATAGTTTGAGGCCATTCTCTGGGAAACCTGGCCACTGCCCATCTTCCTGGCCAGTATTAAACAAAGCTTATTTTAATTGGATGATTGTCTACCTCTTTCTCCTCACCATGTTCAGGGTTAGTAATGACCTGGACTTACTCTAGTTCATCAAGCACACAAGACAGGCCCGGGAATACGGTGACGAATACGGTGAACAACGTTCCTGCTGTAGTAACACAGATCCTAAATGATGAGGCTCTTACCTCAAGCAGTGGCAATAAAAACGGACTATTAGATTCGATGACTGATGTGAGGAAGTAGTTAAACGGTGTAAAGACCTTCCTGTATGGCCACAGCAGGAAGGCTTGCTGGCTGAGGCGTGGGAAGAAATAAGTTTAGTTTGGGCCTTTATTGACCTGCTAAGATAAAATGTGGCTCTCCGGGTAGAAGGCAGCAGTTTTGTCTCATCCACTACGCTGTCATCTCCAAGCTTAGCCAAAAAACCTAGCTCTTAAATCTGGTTGAATAAATAAATGTAGCTGTATAGGACCCCATGTGAAGGATCACGAAGGAGGGTTAAATTTGGAAGCATGTCATCTGAGAATGAGTGTGATCAGGGTAACTCCTGCTTCAAATCTAGCGAGTAAACTATTAGAAAGGGGTACTGGGGAGCTCTGGCCTCAGTTCACTCTTATCTGTATTTATTTTGGAAGACTTGTTTTGGTGCAACAGCACACTACACAAGTATCACTTGTTAACTCCGTGGCCCTATACGAACAACCTGTTGAACAACACAAACAACAAATTGTAATTGGGTGGGTACGGGTGAGCCCACGGCCTCATCCTCCAGTCTGAGTCCGCAGAACCTCGTTTTTTCACAACTCCGATTGCAGGGCTCATGAAGGGCAGGTCTCACCAAAAGTCCGGGAAGCCACACCAGGGCGGGATAGGTGCAGCAGCCCGCGCCCCACAGAGGGGGCGGTGCCCGGGCCGCCAGTCCCGCTGACGCCACATAAGCCGACATCACCTCAGCGGCGCGCGGTGCAATCACAGAGCGCTTCGCCTCTGCCTCCGCCGCCTCCAGCGGGCTGGTCTCGAGATCCCTCCGCCAGGCCCTCCCGTGCCCGCTCCCGGCGCTGTGTTCCTGGGGATCAAGGGCCCTCGTGGCCCGCGGTCCTCAGGGCGTGGCCGTGTCTGCAGCGATCACTTGCTTGCCAGAACCCCCGTGCCACAGGCAAAGCCCACTTCCTCAGGCCCCCTCGGTGGCGCAAGGATCCCCGAGGTCAGAGGGGGCGTGGCCGCCAGCAGGCCCCGCCCTGTCTGTGACGTGCCGGTGGCGCGCGGCGGGCCGCGGGTGTGGGAGGTGCCCGGACCTGTAGAGACCCGGAGGCCGGGGCCGCCTTGCGACGCCCACTAGCCGGCTTCTCCTGCTCCATCTTTTCGGAGAAGCAGCGGCGACCTCGGCCTCCAGCTCGTCCAGGGGGAGCGACGCGGCGGCCGGCCGGGATGGTGTTCCTGGGCTTGTTGCAGTCGGGCGGCTTGGTGCTGGGCCAGGCGATGGAGCAGGTGACAGGAGGCAACCTGCCCTCCACGCTGCTCATCGCCTGCGCCTTCACGCTCAGCCTGGTCTACCTGTTCCGCCTCGCAGTGGGCCACATGGTCCAGCTGCCCGCCGGGGCGGTACGTGCACCTCAGGGGTCCTCGTGCTGTGCTTGGGTCAGCCTTGCGGTGGAGGGCGGCTGGGGGCCCGGGTGGTGGCTGCAGACGCCGCTGTTGCAGGCGATCCTGATCTTTGCTTTCGGTAGTGGGGTCATTGGAATCCGAATTCGGGGTTGTGCTGGCCGCCGCAGTTTCTGCCGTGGCAGTAACTTGCTTTGACCATCTGACTAGGCTCTCGCTTTGCAGCGTGTGTAGTTATAGCGATGGAAGTGCAGACTGATTTGTGTGGCCTTTTGGATGGAGTTGCCTGGTCTTGGACGTGACTGTAAATGCAGAACGCTGTACTGGCTTTGCTGTTTCCTTTCGAGGTGTTCAGGATTTTTGTGAGGGCCTTGGTGGCGAGTAATATGGACAACAGCGGCCCTGGTGGCCGTCCCTCTCTCTATTGCCTTGTGTGTTTAGTATCCTGTGTGCTATTGGAGGTAATGGCTATTAATATCAGTATCAGGGAAATTGTGGCCAGTTCATAAGTGCCTGAGGAAAGTGTGATACTGTTAAAATAATCTAACCTAGCACTACAGCAAACCACGAGCTCCAAGCCTCCCAAATGTTATTTGATGAATGCCCTTTGTAATCAACATTTGAAACCGACAATGGAATGTAAGAACGGCACTGTATCCAGCATTAAATCCTAACCAAGTTGCTTTTAAAATTATTTTTGTTTCAACCCGAACGAGCACTAGACAGTTACTATTTCTTACTTTTATTAGATATGCTATGTTAAAAGCATTTTTTTTGGGCGGGGCCTTATTGTAACCCAGGGTGGCGGCGGTGGAACTCGCTCTGTAGGCAAGGCTCACCTTGGCACATCTTCCAGCCTTCACTCCTTGGGTGGTGAGTTTGAAAGTGTGCTTCTCCATTGCTTTGAGGAGATTGTATTTATCACTGGAAAGACAAAGGTACCTTATTCTAAAGTGCTGTGAGGTTTTGCTGTTTTGAGACCACCAAAGATGAGAGGAACATCATCTATTTTCATCGTTGCACGTTTTTTCCTCGCAGAGTCTTGGCAATCTGAAGATCTTATTTGGTGGCATCTAAAGCCCTTTTAAGACAAGCACTACCAAATTCCTGCTGGAGAAGGTCCGTTCTCTCAAATATTGATGGTTCTAGTTATTTGCAGTCAGAGAAGCACGGCAAACTTCCGTTTCCCTGTAAATGTGAGAAACGTTTTCTTTTCTGTAGTTTACTATTTGGCTTTTTCTGTTTCAGAAAAAGTCAGGCAAGACTCTGGGATTGAAAGGAGTGCTCGTAGACTACAGAAACTTTGGGAATGCAGTCAACTCTCCCCTTGTTTGCTCCACCTTTCTGCCTGAAGCCTCAATAATATTGGACGTTTTTTGTTAGCTACCGATGTTCAAAATTGCAGTACCTTTCTGCCTAGTCATTTCTATTTTGAATTCTTTTTGACTATACTTTCTCTAAAATATACTTATTTTTTTTAACAGTAATCTCAAGCTGGCTCTCTAACAACTCTTAATTAAATGAAAATTAAAATTTCTTTTTTTTTTTTTTTGCAGAAAAGTCCGCCGTACATTTTCTCTCCAATTCCATTCCTTGGCCATGCAATAGCATTTGGGAAAAGTCCAATTGAGTTCCTGGAAAATGCATATGAGAAGGTAAGTCTTAAAAAATCAGAGGTGGAGAGACTAGTTTAGAGAAGTGCTTTTCTTTAAATGGAAATGCATTAAATAAATGTTGTACCCTCTCTGCATATTGGCATTATTGAAAACATCTCTGGTTTAAGAGATAAAAGGCCTTGTTGACCTGTTTAGCTTCCCACAGTGTTTGTCCTGGGTTAGTCTCTACAATGTGAAGAAACCTGTCTTTCTAACAATTATGTTTTAAAAAATAGTCTTAAATTTTATTTTCACTATTTATAGTCAAAGCTGACTTTTATCACTTTTCTTAATCATATATCTTTGAGATTTTCTGTCTTTTATCCATTGCTCTGTCGATCCAGTGTGATTTCACTCTCCACTTGGACAATGTAGATATTTAAGTCCTTGAAGCTTTCCTCTGCAAACAGTGCTTTTGCATAGACTTCTTGTTAATCACTTCACTTGTTAATTATTTCAATTAATTACTTAAGAGAACTCTCTCCTTTGTTTTAATGTAATTTAAAATCGTCTTTAAGAATTTCATAAGTGTACATATTGTATTTTGATCGTATTTACTTCCACTCCACTTTTCCCATTCCTCCTTGATTTTTTCCCCCATGTCTCCCTCTGAACTTTATGTTATTTTTTAAAAAATAAAGCACTCAGTGCAATTTGTGCTGTTTGTATATGCGTGTGGGGCCATCCATTAGAGCATGGTGAACCTGCTTCGGGCCACACCCTTAAAACCTGACTCTTCAGCCCCTAGCAGCCAGGAATTGTCAGTAGGTTGGGGCTTGCATGTCACTCCTGCATCCAAAGTGTTCTCAACACTTTCCTTTTAAGATTTGGTTTTAGTTGTTTGGAAAGCCTTTGTGTCTCTGATAGTATGTGCGTCTAAATGCAGCTGTTTGCCAAGGCCAGAAGAGGGCATTAGATCTCTAGAGCTATAGCTACAGCTGGCAGCTACCCAGTGTGGGTGCTGGGAACCGAACTCAGGCCCTCTGCAAGAGCAGAACACAGAGCCAGCTCCCCAGTCTCTGTTCTTACACTGCACTTGTCCTGACTTACTTGTGCAAGACCTTTTGTTGTAATGATTCTTTGACATCATTCAATTCATGGGTTCTGGAGATCAAACTCAGGTTGTCAGATTTGATGGCAAATGATTTTACCCATAAGCCATCTCATCAGCCCCAATAAATTAGTTTTTAACAAAAAGGAAAAGTTATATTCTTATAAATGCTTATTAAAGAATTCTATATAGTCAACATAAAGCAAAACAATAATTAAAAACAACTCGCATATTACCTATATATTCAATAATGGAGAGCAACTGACTGAGCTAACAGTAGCACCTAATGATCAAATACATTAGAATTCTGATGTTTTGCGTAGTAGAAAATATTTTCAGGATAAACCGTGGGGAAGAACAAACCATTGTATTTATGTTGCTTTTGTGATGAAGATATGGCCAGATGAAAACAGCTGCTTAAAAGTTCATGAGTATTTGGAACTTTTCCTTTTATTCTGTGATGTAAGGAGTGTTTTTTTCACATTACTTTTCTTTTTTAGTATGGTCCTGTATTCAGCTTTACCATGGTGGGCAAGACGTTTACTTACCTTCTGGGGAGTGACGCGGCTGCACTGCTTTTCAATAGTAAAAATGAAGATCTGAATGCGGAGGATGTCTACAGCCGACTGACCACTCCCGTATTTGGGAAGGGGGTTGCATATGATGTGCCAAATGCAGTAGGTGGCATGTCTGTCTTGGATAAAACACAAACCTAAACTATAGTAGAGTAGTTACATCTAGTTACGTAATATTACACATTTGTAATGCAGGGCTAATTTCTTCTTTGACTTAAGAAATTAGAAATTTTGTGATATTTAAAAAGAAACTATGGGGAGCTGTTTAAGGGATGGGTATTTTATTTTATATTTGTTGTCAAGGCTAAACAAATTTTTAAATGGTTTTCCGATACAAAGAAATAGACTCAACAATAATTTAGCATATTGGGATTTGACTTGAGAAAGGAACAAGAAAATACCATTATTCATCAAAAGGACTTCTTACTACTGCTTGGGAGTCTAGTCCAAGAGCTTGGAGTTGAAAATTGTTGACATCAGAACTCTTCTTGAGCTGTCTGTGGTGACTCATACCTGCGATCCCAGCCTTTGGGAAATTGATGCAGGAGAATCTTGAGTTCAAGCCCAACATGGACTGTAGTGTGAGACCTGATATTTAAAAAAAAAAAAAAATTCTTTTAATCTGTCTACTCTGGGTATGGAATATTTTCATATTATGTTTACCTGCTCCCAAATTAGCATATTGGTGTGTTATGAGTAGAACATAATTAGGTAATGGGGATGGCAGTGAAGAGTCAATTTTAATATTTCTGGGGTTAGGAGTAGTAGAAGAAAGTCTCCCCTTTTGTAAGAGCAATGGTTTTCAAAAATTTTTGCTCAGATTTATCTCTTTATTATTTTAAATATTTTATTAGAATTTTTAAAGTTTAAATGCCTCAAAGGGCTATTAGTTCAAAAATTATTTTATTTAGGCTGTTCTAAATTTCTGGAAGATAGTGTCAATGATGAATGATATCTAGAAATGTGATGAGAACATAATTGAAGGAGGACATAGTGAAGTGTAGTGAACTTTTGGGAAAGTGTATTAAGTGGTTTGGGTTGAAGATTAGAATACAACCGAGATTGGGGAGTGGGTCTCTGAATAAAGAGTGGTGGGACATTAAAAGGTGAGAGGTAGGATTCCTGATGGATCATTTTCTAGGATCCAGGGAGAGGAACCCCTTCCCTTTTTTTTTTTTTTTAAGTTTCCATATGTGGTTTAGTTTTTAGAAATCCTGTTATTGTTTTTGTTTTCAAATTTAAGAATTCTTTTTTTTTTGTTATGTAGCTAGAATAATCTGGTGTATCTTAGAATAAAATAAAAAATGTATTTTAATGTTGTGTACCCTTAATTTTTTTAAAGGTTTTTTTGGAGCAGAAGAAAATGTTAAAAAGTGGCCTTAACATAGCCCACTTTAAGCAGTATGTTTCTATAATTGAAAAAGAAACAGAGGAATACTTTCAGAGTTGGGGAGAAAGTGGAGAAAGAAGTAAGCAAAATCATTACATTGGTCCTATTCTTTTCTGTTTGTGTGTGTATGCAGAACAAAGTACAGTATGTGTAGAACTGCTGTGTATCTAATGGTTTGGGAAGTGTGGATGACTCTGCAGTTGTAACACCAAATGCAGTCTTTAGTGTGCACTTGTAAGTATTGTCTTCTGAGAGCAGTTGGTGTATCTATACCAGGAGCCATATCTGCTTATGGGCCAGTGGGGCCGAGGCAGCAGGTCACCACCTCCTGATGTTGGCCGTAAGCTCCTATAAAAGATGTAGGAACTTTAATATCACTATACCTGAAGCTGCTGTGATGATGTGTTTTCTAGTCACAGAAGGCGCTGATGTGCACATTAGAATGCCTATTGTTTATTTATTTGTGAAGGCCCTTGCTGTATAGTCCAGCTAGCTTCAAACTGGGGCCAGAGGGGCAGTGTGGCTTCGGGTTTATTGCCTCCAGAGTTTTGCACAGCTATGTAGCTGTCTGAAGACTTTGGAGGATGAATAGGATTCATAAATATTGGATATATTCCAATTTTTATATATCCATTTTTTCTTCACAATTTCTTTATATGTTAAATTATTTTAAAAGATTTTTGAAAATTGTAATGAGAATGATCTTTTCTTCCTCTTAGATGTGTTTGAAGCGCTTTCGGAGCTCATAATTTTAACAGCTAGCCATTGTTTACATGGAAAGGAAATTAGAAGTCAACTCAATGAGAAGGTGGCCCAGCTGTATGCAGATTTGGATGGAGGCTTTAGCCATGCGGCCTGGCTGCTGCCAGGTTGGCTGCCTCTGCCCAGTTTCAGGTATGGATAAGGAGCACTTTGCACTTGTAACTGTGCTGTTTGTGTACTTTCTGATTTGGGCTGATTAGGAGCCTCCATTTTATAAGAATTCAAGACAGTTTATATAGTGAGTTCATTTAAAGTAAGCTTTATTTTATTGAGAAGGTAGTTCGCTGTCTCTAGTACTATTTTGCTTACCTAATATGTCTTCTTACTCCAAGAAGTCTCTAAGCTGTACTTAGAGCCATGACCTTTCCAAAGCACTTGTTTGAAAGCCTTGCTGGCTTTTCAGTACTTCTGTTGGGCCCTTTCTTTTGGCTGTTTGTGCATTTATTTGATTTTGTCTCCTTGCTAATGGTACTGTAGTTTCCTTAAGGGCAGGAACTGCCTCTGATTCAAAGCAAGGTGGTCTTTAGGACTTGGTGTGGAGCTCAGGTCTTAATAACTGCTTGCTTTCCTCCCTTTCTAGGTTGTTTCTGTTTATGTGAGATGGAATTAAACTATTAGCTTTGTTCCATTGATACCCACCCCTTTATTTATTTTTGTTTGTTTTTGTTTTTGTTTCGAGACAGGGTTTCTCTGTGTAACATTCCTGGTAACACTGGAACTCTCTATAGACCAGGCTGGCCTCAAACTCACAGAGATTCACCCATCTCTTTCTCCTTAGCGCTAGGATTAAAGGTGTGTGCCACCACCACGTGGCTCACACCTTCTATTTTGCTGCCAAATAAAGGCTATTACAGTGAAAGAGCAAGCACAGGGAGGGTCCCTGGAAATCAGCATTTATAAGAAACTTTGCAGTAAAAAAAACCAAAAACCAAAGCGACCGAAAAGAAATGCTTGTATGTATATTGTGCTGGCATGCACTGCACCCATAATTTGTCTGACATAACATCGTCTTGTTTCTATCTCCCCCATTTCTTGGTTCTTGTCAAATTTCTAGCGCTTCATGTTATAGCCTGATCTTTCCCTGTTTTACTCAAACCAACTGGTTTAGTGAAATTACTCCATGTACTTTTAATTTTTTGTTACTAAACCTTGGGCATACTAAACACATGTTCTACCTCTAAGTCAGAGCCCTACTATTTACTTACTTAGTTAAACCTTATGCTCTCATCCCTCTTTTTTACTCACATTATGATGTTGAAATGGAATCTTCCTTTCTGTGTGTATTATCTCAATTGTCTTCAACAGTAGTGCTTTAAGTGAAATAAGGCAGTTTTCATTAGAGAGTTTGATGGGCTTTTAGGAGTCAGTATTACTTTTTTAAAATAAAGATTTTATCTTTGCCTCTTTTCTCTCTCTCTTTAGTCGCTCTGTGTGGTGTGTCTTGTGTGTGTGCACACATGAGTGCTGGTATTTGCAGAGGCTAGAGGCATTATCTGTCAGCTCAAACAGCCGGTAACACCAGCTCCAGGATTTCTGCTGTTTGAGCTGTCAGATGTGGGTTCTTGGAATTCAACTCCCAATCTCTGTAAGAGCTCTACTGAACTACTGAGCCATCTTCTCCACCTCAATATTGCTTGGTTTTAGAGTCTTGTTGTTGCTCACTAGCTATGTGGATTGAGTGGAGTCTCTTATGAATTGGAGGCAATGAGCACACTGATCAAAAGAAAGGTTTTGAAGCTGGAGCATGTGTTTTGACACAAGGACTTTTCTTCATGCAAAAAAAAAAAAATGCAGTTATAGAAAGTGAGAAGTAGAGTAAAATCCTATGAGAGCCAGTGCGACTTGGTAGCTTTGAGGATTGATTTGGGAAAATTAGACCCTCATGTTAATTTAGACATGTGTTATGTTGAACTGGAAAATGCTTGTAAGGCAATGTCATGCCTATTTATCTAGGTCGTGTGTTAGCAATATGAGCTGTGTTGACTAGCTTTGCACTAAGAACTGTCAGCATGACTACAATGTGAGCTCACAACTCATTTTTGTTGACTTAGTTTTCTGTTCTGCCTGGTTCCTGCAGTCGTTAAGTCCCAAAGAATCACACAGAGGTCTACATTAACTGTAAACTGATTGGCCCAGTATCTCAGGCTCTTCTTATTAATTAATTCTTATAACTTATAACTTATATTAGCCCATAATTCTTGTCTGTGTTGGCCACGAGGCTTGGTACCTTTTTCGGCAAGGCAGTCACATCTTGTGTCCTCTGTCTGGGTAACAACTGCAGGCTGAGCTTTCCTATTCCCAGAATTCTCCTGTTTTCGTTGCCCTGCCTCTACTTCCTGCTGGGTTGCCCACCTATACTTCCTGTCTGGCTAGTGGCCAGCAGTGTTTTATTAAAATACAATTGACAGGGTATAAACCATTGTCCTACAGCACCTTTTTTTCTGGTTCTAAGTTTTTGTCACTTACTTAGGTTAGTAAACCAATGTTTTATGTTTGTTATTAGTTTAGAATGTGAGTCTATAGAATAATTACTCTATTGAAAATCCTCTGGTTTTAAATTGTAGACGCAGGGACAGAGCCCATCGAGAGATCAAGAATATTTTCTATAAGGCCATCAAGAAACGCAGGCAGTCCCAAGAAAAAGTTGATGACATTCTCCAAACTTTGCTAGACTCTACATACAAGTAAGAACTATCAGATCACACGTAAGCTGAAACTACATGAAAATGTAGATTACTGGTATTTCTGGTTAGAGTGGGGCGATAAATTGGTACTTGTAAACTGTAGAGACACGAAGCACTGGGCCCTTGTGCCTTATTGCAACCCCAGAAGCAGGCATAGGTAACATCGGCAAATAAACTGGAAGGAAGTCTTCCACATCTTGCTTTCTCCTGGTTGGTCTTTTTTTTTGGGGGGGGGAGGGACCCTGATTGGTAGTAGGTAAGAAGAGAGTTGATTATGTCCATAAATTGTATTAATGTTAAGTGTGTGGTTCATCCCCAGGGACGGGCACCCTCTGACAGATGACGAGATAGCGGGGATGCTCATCGGACTCCTGCTGGCAGGACAGCACACCTCCTCCACCACCAGTGCCTGGATGGGCTTCTTTTTGGCCAGAGACAAACCGCTTCAAGAAAAGTGCTACTTAGAACAGAAAGCAGTGTGTGGTGAGGACCTGCCTCCTTTAACGTATGAGCAGGTTTGTGCACAGTTTGAGGCCTTCTGTTCACTATAGCTCCAACTGCTGATAGGCTTTCAGAGACTTTTCTACAAGCTTAGGGAACAGTAAGAGCCAAGCGAGTGCTTCTCTAAATTCACAGGTGGATTTCGTACTGAGGCTTTAGCGTGCTCTACCCTGTTGCTTTGCTGCTTAGCTTTAACGTCTGGCCTCTGGACACGGACTATATCATATGTATGTTGTGGTTTTTTATAAAGTGTAGGAGCTTTGGAGTACATGGAATTCTGTGGCCTGTGTTTGGGTAGAAATGATATAAGCACTCCACCGAGCTTGCTGGGCAGGAAAACAGGAGAGGACTCATCCACTGAATAACTAGGCAGCTACTTTTGAAGCATGCCCTGGTCTTATCCTTTTTTATTATATTTTGTTTAAATACTTTATTAAAATGGTATGTTACATCCAGATATTCTTAAATTCCTGGGGTAAATCCATATATATGTATGTATATATGTTTCTCAATTTTTTATATAAGCATAGTATATACATATATATATTATAGACATATATAATAGAGGATATACAGCTGTAATTTTATTGTATCATCTTTGATTGGTAATATGCCAATTACCTCTTACGAATTAACTTCTTCCCTACTAGTTAACCTTAATTACTCAGAGGGTCTGATGATTCCCCATTATTAATCTTTTAAAAATGCCCCACTACTTCCTGCCATCACCATATGAACCTTTGGATTACATTTTTTTCTTTTCCTTTCTTTCTTTCTTTCCTTCCTTCCTTCCTTCCTTCCTTCCTTCCTTCCTTCCTTCCTTCCTTCTTTTTTTTTGAGAGAGAGTTTCACTGTGTACCTCATGATTGGTTTAGAACTTACTATATAGACCAGGCTGACCTCAACTTAAGAGATACCTGCATTGACCTCCTGAGTGCTAGTGGCTGGTGAATATTTAATGACATCCAAGCTGTAACAGAGGGATAAGGTTCATCCATGTTGGAGCATGTGTCAGTATTTCAAACTTTGTCTCCAATAATATTCTACAATAGGCACATACTGCATAGTACCCATTTTTTACATATTTGGGTTATCTCCACTTTATGAGGTCCATACCTAGGAGTGAGATTGCTGGGTCATACAGCAATACATGTTGATGTATTGAACTTCTAAAATGTTTTCCAAACATTTGCTCAGTTTTTAACTTTGTCAGCAGCAAAGTGTTCTGATGTTTACTATTCTCCTGGCTGCAATGTATGTGACGTGGTCTTTTGAGCTAAGTAACTTTCCCCTGATGACTGAGTATTTTAAGATGTTTTCTTAGGAGACTGTCTGTTCAGATCCTGCCTCTTTATAATAAGGCTGCCTTTCACTGTCTTGAGCAGGTGTGTGTTTACAAAAGGTGTGAAGACTTACTTACCCCTCTGTTTTCTTCTTAGTTTCCTTCTACTTTTTGGTCTTTGTCCTGTTTTGAATTAAATTTGAATATAATGTGAGATAAGAACCCTTGTGCCTGTTCTGTGTGTAGAGATCCATTTATCCCAGCACTGTGTGTTGAAAAGACTACTTTCCCCCAGAACGGGCTTGTCAAAAATTTATTGGCCACAAATTTAAGGCTTTATTTCTGAACTCTGAATTCCATTCTATCAAGATGAGTGTCTAGCTTATGAGTTAACTATATGTTTACTTCTGTAAGTTTTAAATTTCAGAGTGTGGCTCTAATCTTTTCCAACTATTATAGTTATTCCTAGTTTATTCAATTTTTACTAGAAGTTTAGAGGAGATGGGGGAGCTGGAGGGGGAATTGTGGTGGGTATGTAAAATAAAATACAAAAAGAATGTTAGAGTGCGCTTGTCAATTTCTGTGAGCTCGTGATTGGATGCACCACATTTGGGAGGACTGCCATCCTATTAGGTTTTAGACACAACTCCATGAACATGGCGTCATGGTGTGGCTTTTCCTTATTTTTGGTCTTTTAATTTCTTCCAACATTTTTATTTTTTATTTATTTTTTACTTTTCATTGAAAAGGTTCATACCCCTTTGTTAAGCCTATTTTTATTCTTTCAATGCGTTGTTTCTTATTTATTGTGTGCGCTGTGTGCCTGTGTGTGGCAGAGGGCAGCACGGAGGAGCTGCTTCCCTCCACTGCATGCATCAGCAAGCTTGGCAGCAAATGCCTTTTCCTGCTGAGCCGTCTTGCCGGCCCTTAAGTATTCTTTTTATGTTCATTCTCATGCCAATTCAAATCTGCTATTGATCTACTCTAGTGAAAGTCTTACTTATATCTTCCAGTTGCAGAATTTTTATAATTTTTTAAAAAACTATTCTCTATTTCATGGTTATATTGTTTCATACTTTAATTCTTTAGGCTTAATTTTGTTTTTGTTCTTTGAAGGTATTTATAATAGTCCGTTTAAATTCATTTAGTAAATTCAGTGTGTTTCCTTAATTGGAGGTTGTGGTCATGGCTGCCCATTTCCTTTTGAGGGTTACAGGATGAGCAGTTAGAACTGCAGGTCTGCTCCCTGAGGTCAACTGGTAGCTGCTGAGAATGTTGGAGAGGGAGAGGAAGGGTCAACAAGGAAAACGGACACACCCCATGTGCCTCCAAGTGGCTTCTGACTGCCATCCCATTGGTGATTTCTGTTCTCTTCCTATATTACTAAATTTTAATACTCTATAAGAAGCTAGTTGCTTTAGTTTTAAAAAAATCCAATTTAATGATAGTTCCCATTAATCTTCCTTTCGTGGTATATATGAGCTGTAGTTGTAGTTCTTAGTTTCCTTTTTTTTTTTTAAGTTTCTAATATTTTTGTTGAATTTGCTACATTGAAAAGCAGTAGCAGCTCTAGAAATGAGATCCCTAACCCCGAGGTTTGTTCCTTCTGCAGGGTTTGTAAACGTGTGTGATCCTGTCTATGTTCAGTGACTCTCATAAACAGATGAACAGGGTTCTATGATGTCTGCATTCATCTGTATTCAGTGAACTCTCCTGTTTATTTCTGTGGCCACATAGTGATTAGAGACTTTGTAAATCTTTTTTGTTGTTGTTTTGTTTGAGATAATCATCTCACTATGTCTTTCTGACTGGCCTGGAACTCATTGTGTAGACCAGCCTGGCTTTGAACTCCCAGATATCTGCCTGCCTCTGGGATTAAAGATGCTGCCATTCCTGAGCGTATCAATTAGAGATTTTTTTAAATTGTCTTGAACTCAGCTCTTGCTGAGGAGCTATGCATGTTCATGGCATGTTATCAGGAGTGCGTCAGGAGGTTACAGTGGTGTGTGCTGGTCAGCCCAGGTGGGAGACTGGATCTCTGTCACGTCTGTGCTGCTTTCCTGGGCAATGTATGCGGCTTCATGTTAAGGACTTTCAGGGTCTATGTCAACATTTCATTTTCATTTTCCAGGTGTCGTCTTGTTAAGTATCTCCTCAGGTACTTACAGTATTAAACAGTGTCTGCTGGATATTTCTTTTTTGTTTTTTCAATACAAGTTCTCAATTTAGCCAAGGCTGCCTCAGCTTCTGGATGTGGGAGGGAGGTGCTGCTCTGTCTGGCTCTTCTCGGCATATTTGCTCTGCCCTCTCTGAATAGCGAGGCTGTAGCTGCCGTGCTTTGCTTTCCAAGGCTCCCACTGATCTGCAGTGTAAGGTAACACCAAGCTTGCTTTGCTCACCAACACACAGCATTGTTTTTTCTTGAATGAACTTATGGTAGATTGTTATATGCCTTTGTCTAATTTGTCAGAGTTTTGAAAAAGTTGACACTGATTATTGAAAATCTCAGTTTTTCAAAGAGTGAATTTTTTTGGTCCTTAACCATACAGTTGCCCCTGTCCGTGTTATTTTGGCCCCCACTTTTTCCATTGACTGAGCAACCTTCCCAGCCTTATGAATTAGTTACCACTTCCCTTTTACTCTCACACTGGCTAGAAAATTAAAATAATTTTCTCCTACTGTGGAGGTATGGTGAATATTTGTGTGTGTGTGGGAGGAAATACCAGAGATGATCCTTGATTTTTTTTTTTTTTTAAGCTGAAGGATCTGAATTTGCTTGACCGATGCATAAAAGAAACATTAAGACTGAGACCTCCTATAATGACCATGATGAGGATGGCCAGGACCCCTCAGGTAAGTCTCGGCTAGATTTCCCTGCCTAGGGCCCAGTTTCAGAGAGAATATTTTAAATTATAAACGTAAAAACCGTCATTATTATAAATGTATGAAAATCGTTACATAATTACAAATAGTAAACATGCAACTCTAATTCTAATTCTGTTATTACTTTTTTAACAATTGCAGTTTTTAAAGATTAGAGGTTCATTTCTTTGTTGGCTTTAGATATAATATGGTATTTTGTAAAAATTATAAGTGTGAATTATATAGGTCAGATTATGAAAGGTTTTGAAATTCTACTCTGCTTTGAGCTGGGTTTGTATATATGCTTCTAGTTCAGTAGATAATTTCAGTTGGTTTATCATCTAGACAGTTTTTAAACGTATGTGTAGTTCACCTTGTTTGGTACTGTGTTGAAACATTCTCTAATGAGATGTCTTCTTTCTCACTCTGTAGACTGTGGCAGGGTACACCATTCCTCCAGGGCATCAGGTGTGTGTTTCTCCTACTATCAACCAAAGGCTGAAGGACTCCTGGGTAGAACGCTTGGACTTTAATCCTGACCGCTACTTACAGGATAACCCAGCATCAGGAGAGAAGTTTGCTTATGTGCCGTTTGGAGCTGGTAAGAGGGCTGCTTACGTTTTAGGTTAAAGTGTTTGCCTCTGTTATTTGTTTTTCTTCAGTAAAACAACTTGGGGGGGGGAGATAGGGAAGGAGAGAGAAAGATTTTGGGAATTGACTCTGTAAAATCTGTAAAATATTTCCCAAGTTTAAGGATATATCTTTGTATAATGCTCCATTGCTCTGACCCACATCCTTTTATTTGTTCCAAATATATGAAGACCTTGAAATTCAGATCATTATTTAATAAGTACACTTAACATGAGATACACAGGATTGTAGATTAATAATTGAAAGGGCCCCTAGTTCTGCAGTTTAGATTCTGTAATGAGAGAGGCAGCATCACTAAACTGTGCCTGTTTCCACTGCTGTAACGCACCAGACTGGTCCTGCGCCTTATGCGGCTCCTGCGCCTTATGCGGCTCCTGCGCCTTATGCAGCAGTACATTCCATTTCAGATGGTCCTGATCACGGTCTTGGCTTTTCTTCATCCCTGTGTTAATATTGTAGAGTTTCTATAGCTAACATAATCTGGGTGTCTAAAACCAAGATTGTCTGTCACCTTCCCATTCTGGAGGCCAATTGTCTGAAATCAAGGGTGTTGGCAGTGCCATGCTCTCTCTGAAGGCTTTGCAGAAGGATTCTTGCTTCTTCCTAGTTCTAGAAGTTGCAATTTTTGGCTTGTGGCTGCATCTCACTCCAGCCACTGCTCTGTCTTTCCTATTTATTTATCTGTTTATACTTTTTATATAACATTGTAAGTAGTCAGAATTTATCAATTCTTTTGTTGATTCAGTTAGGATACTTCTGGCTATTAACTTCTTACTTTAAGCCAGACTTCTTGAATATGGACCAATGTTAAGTGGCTCCCTTAAATGTGGCTCCCACAAATAAATGCTTAAGGGGCTATGCAAGCATGGTGGTAAGCCGTGTTCAATTTTATTTTTTCTTTAGCAAAAAATATTTTCAACAAAGATGTCCCAATGTCTCCTCTCCTCTCCCCTCCCCTCCCCTTTTCTCTTCTTCTCTCCTATTTTTTTTTTTTTTTTTGAGACAGGATCTTACTATGTACCTTTCAATGGCCTGGAGCTCTCCGTAGAGTTCTTCTACAGGTTGGCTTCTAATTTATGGAGATCGGCTTGCCTCTGCTTCCTGAGTGCTGGAATTAAAGGCGTGCACCATAACGCTGGGCCCAGCCAAAATGTTCCAGACTTAAAACATTATGACATTGTCTTTTTTCCAGCCTCATGTCATAAATGTGATTTCCTGTTCTTTACTAAACCTTAATGACTTGAGTATTGATAATCTAGGATTGTCTTGAACTATTTTGATGTGAGAAAGGGATGAACTTGTGATTCTTAGATTCTCCTCACACCCATAGTTTAGTCTTGTTATTCCAGCATTTTCTCAGCTTGATGTAAGGCTGAGAACCAGATAGACATCAGATTTTTTCTGAACTCGGTTCTGTCCCCTTGATCTATTTTTTGGTCCTTGTCTAGAACCATACTGCACTGGTTCTGGGACCTTGAGTCATGTGATCAAATTTGAAATCAGCCTAAATTCTTTAGTGTAGTCCATGCTTAAGGTTGCTCTGGCCTTGTTTCCCTGTGCATTTCATAATTTCTCAGCTTTTGTAGATTTTGATTCTAGTATAGATGTTATTTTGGCTTTATCAAATCCTTTTCTGTTATCATTGTACTGGACAAAATGAATTTTGATTCACAGGATCACACTGGACGTAACACTAGAGCTCTCTGGGGACCCATATTCTACACATACCCAAGCCTTTTTTGTTTGTCCTCCATAATACTAACGTTCACAAAATGTTATCATAATCACCTTCATTTTCCTCCGACACTGGAAACTTTTTGTACAAGGTGTCATCAATAAAAGGATGCACATCCCCTGCTCATTTAAAACAAATGTCACCTCAGGCCGAGAGAGGTAAGAATTCAAAACTTTTTCTGATGAAAACTTTTTTCTTTTTTTAAAAACAGGACGGCATCGTTGTATTGGAGAAAATTTTGCATATGTACAAATTAAGACAATTTGGTCTACTATGCTTCGTTTGTATGAATTTGACCTCATCAATGGATACTTTCCCAGTGTGAATTATACAACAATGATTCACACCCCTGAAAACCCAGTAATCCATTACAAAAGAAGATCAAAATGAAAAAGGAACAAGGAACCAGGGTGGGTTAATGACTGCAAGCGGCAGCTTGAGAGAGAATGAAGCTTATGAAACAACTTTCAGTGTGTACTGTTTTTTTGAGTGTGTAATTCTGAAAGCCAGTTTGATTTTAATGTCTTATTAATGCAGGTGATTTTGAAACAGTTTATAATAGTTTTGATAGGACTTCATGGAAGTCAAACTTTTGAGTTAGAAATTGTTTCGGGGAATCTAGATAGTTGGCTAGAGAATACAGTGTTCAGGTGTTAACTTCAGAAGCACACATTGCTCCAAGGAGACCACTTTCACGAGTGTATTCTGTAAGTTTAAAAGCCTAGTCAGATTCTGCAAATTGTGTGTAAAAATGCGAAAGGGTAAAGAATAAGCTCCCTGCCAAAGCTTCAGATGAAAGTGAACACTAGTTAGATGGAGTGATGTGTCCTTTGAAATTTTAACTTGAAGCACAGCTGCAGGAAGATGGCAGAGACATCGGACCATGCCTTGATAGCCATGTTTCCTAAAAATAATAAATACTAAAAAGTGCTATGTTACCAGCTCCGTGTGGTCAAATTTTGGTGAATCTTTATGGGATTTGATTGTGATTGCTTGAGGTTCTTTGTATATTCCCCAGAATACAGTTAGAGAAGTTTCAATAAGATCTTGAGACCAGTGACTTCTGGGCTTTAGGTTGGAATGAGAAATGGTGATGACTGGTTGCTTTCTGTGGGAGCTGCGTTCAGGAGCCCTAGCCTAACCAATTGTAACCATGGGCCCAACTCTGTGACATGCCTGTCATCATACTGGAGGAGTCAAGATGATTCTGTGCCCATGTTTGATGCTCGTGCCTAGCACTTAAGGCTGAGGCAGGAGGATTTTGAGTTTGAGACCAATGTAGGCTGCATAGCAAGACTGTCTCCCCTCCCCCCCCAAAAAAAAGAAAAGGAAAGAAATACCCTCCCCCAACTAACTTTTTTTTTCCTAAAGTATGTTACAGTTTTAAGAGGCTTAAAGACTCTGTATGAAGGCAAATCTCTGCTGTTAAAGGTTTCACATTAAAAATGTCTGACAAAAATTTAACCGGTCTATTCATGGATTTAAATTGTGTACACAGTGTAAGTACAGTTCAAAGGATCTGAGAATTTGGAAAATTAGATCCTATTTGTATGAATTAGACTCCTGTTGGTAGTGCCTTTGGGTTATGAATTTAGGCAAGTCACTAGTGTTATCATCTCCTCGTGAGCAACCAGGTATTTTTTCAATAGTTGTTGAACTCACAATACACTTTTTTTCTCCTTTTTGCTACAGTAGCTATTAGACTACTTCTAGGTCATAGATGCTGTATTTGCATGCATCTGTGCATGCACAGCTTTTATTAAAGGTTGATGATTGTTTCTATGTAATGCATTTTCTTTACTTTATTATTCTGAGAAGGGTTCCAGACTTAGATTTGTAGATTTGTGGCACAGAGTTGTGACTCTTGAGTAAGGCTGGCCTGTTTACTGACTCGTTTTAGACTTTGACATTTTTTCAGTGCTGGGGTTAAATAAAGGGCCCAGGCACTAGAATTCAACAGATCAGTTACTGAGAATAACACAGCAGAGACCTAAGGCCGTAGGAAGTCGACGGTCCATCCAGCAGTGGGGCAGACTCAGCTGGCAAGCACTTGTCCATCCACCTTTTTCCTAGAGAATGGCCTTGACTTGGCAACTGTATTAAAAGGTTTTTATGCACAATTTTCCCCTGCAACTAGTTATTTTAGAGTAGCTTTTCTATTTCTAGAAAGCTTAGTTGTTAATATGGAAAATAATATTAATTAGAAATTCCCAGCAATGTACAGCTTTGTGATTGTGTTCCTATAAAGACCATTACTAGTGAAACAATATCTTCCAGATGTAAAGAATAATGCTGCCATTTTAGGCAATGCTGTGCAAGTAGGGAAGAAACCCTCTGGAGAGCTGTATTCTCTGAGTTTCCCAGTACAGTTTGACTGACTTAGCAGGAGGCATCCTGAATTTTGCTGCACTCTTATTGATACAATTTAATATTCTTTGAGGTGATTTCTGTTTAGATTGTGAGGAGGCTTCTTCGGACACAAGAATACTAAATGTAATAAAATAGACTAATCATGACAATGCTAACATAAGAGTTGAAAACACTTATAATAGATAGTTCATACAAGGACACACTGAAAATGTTCCGTAATGGAGGAAGAGAAAAACCCACTTTTTGGATCTTAAGTTCTCCTTATTAGAGATAAGAAACAAGATGATGTACCATGAGCTGAACTGCGGCTTAGTTAAAAATAAAGGTTCAAATACAGTATGGTGAAAGTGGTGAAGTCATTTTTATTTCAGTACTAAACAAACTATCCCAGTGAAGTTCAAATACTCTACCATTATACATAAATAGGTCTCTCCAAGTGATGTTATGTCTTCAGCACCAGTAGCAAATATATTAGGCAGAAACATGAAGCCTTGTAGTAAAAAGTGCACATACACATCTACCAGCATTGTCATTTGAAAAACTTTAAAACTCTTCACCCATCTGATAAATACAGTTTATAGTTTAATCATTTAAACTAGCATTCCACAAACATATGTAATTTAATGATTACTGTAGGTGTTTATATACACAAACTCCAGTTTGTCTTTATGTGCTGGCAAGGATTTGTACACAACCGTGTGTTTGTACTGGTTGGTCCCACTGAATATACACAATGAAAAAAGCACAAAAGAGCCACTGATTTACAAAGGGAATCTGTTTAAAATCCAGTTAATGCTTTCCTTATGGCAGTATGAAATTGAAAATTATCTCCTTATACAATATGATATCAGAAGGCAGGTGAACCTGTAAAATAAAAAACAAAACAATTAGATTGTATCAGGGCAGCCAGTTCACATAGGCAGATGATCTATTTAAAACCATCTTAAAATGTTGGGGGCCAGTGAGATGTTTCGGTGGAGGTTCTGCCAAGCCTGACAATCAGAGTTTGATCCCTGAAACCCACATGGAAGGACAGCCAATTTCTGTAAGGTTTTTCAGTGTCACATGCTGTAGCACAGGTGTGCACATACATATAAATGTAAAATAACAAAACCCAACCCAGTGTCTTCATATCTGAACTTCAATCTTTTTCTTAAAGATTTATGTGTGTGTGTGTGTGTGTGTGTGTGTGTGCACGCATGCATGCACATACTTATGAGTACAGTCCAAGGATATTCTAGACCACTGGATCCTCTGAAGCTGGAGTTACAAGGGAGTTGTGAGCTATTTGACACTGGGTGCTGGGAGCAGCCGCAGGTCTTCTAGAACAAACAGTGTGTGTCCTTTAGTACAAAGCTTTCTCTTCAGCCCCATACTTGACCTTAGCTCTAAGAGGCTGACTACATTTAGAAGTCACCAAGCAAGGGAAGGGAAGCAATGCTCATGTGTTCCATGACTGCTCTGAAGGTTGTGTGGGTTTAACAAACAACTTCTATAGTCCACAGTGTGTGTATTCATAGAAAGAGAATCCTAAAAATAATTAGAACAGAAGAAATGCCTTCCAAGAGCACTGGATTCTCAGCAACCACATGGCAGCACACAATCATCTAAAACTCCACTTTTCGGTGATCTGATGTCCTCTTCTGGCCTCTGCAGGCACTAGGCATGAATGAAGTATGCATACACACATGGAGGCAAAACATCCATACAAAGAATAAATAATTAAAAAATGAAAAAATTAAAGTGAACTGCTAGCACAGTAACTTGAAGTGATTCAATTTTGGAGCCAGTAGTGAGCAAAGGAAGGCAGGGAAGTTTTCCAATGATGAATGGAATCTGCCTCTACATAAAGTATAATACTTCATGTATAGTGCTGAAGAATAAAAGGTAATTCTTACAAAGTCTATATGTAAAAATATCTTAAACCTTACATTTTTATTTATGTGTGTGTAGGTTATATCCCACAGTGCAGTCAGAGGGCAACAACTCACGATTGAATTCAGGTACTCAGGCTTGAAGGAAGGCGCCTTGACCTGCTGAGCCATTTCTCCAGTCCTTACGGTCCACCTTTATGGAGTGTATGACACTGAACTTTTGAGGAGAGAAAAGATGATGCTTACAGTGCAAGGGATGGCTTGTTTAAATGATATGTAGAAGGACAATTAGGAATGGGGAAAATGGCTGCGTTACTTGCTTAGGGCAAGGCTTGCTCTGCCTTCTACATTTTGCTGTTTTCTACCATATGAGGAACAGGTTCTGCCATGGTCCTCAGCAGCAGAGTACCTGGCAGTGCCCATCACGCACTTTGTCTAATTCAAATGAAAAAGTACCAAATCATTCCGTCAAGGGCTACTGGTAGAACACGGGAGAGCCAGTTCTCTGCTGGTCAGAGATTAAGCTGGGACGACCTGGGAACGGATACACCAAGCTACAAGATTCAGTTAACCCAAAGAAATATGTCAAGGAGTTAGAGAGAGACAGGTGGGTCTAGCATTGCCACTACAGAAAAGTGGTTAAAATTCGGCACCTTACTGTAAAGTAATTCTGAGTCGTCTCTGTAGTTCATTGATCTGGGTAACATAAAACCAGTAAGGGTTTAAAAATATATAAAAAATTAAAAAATAAAAACAGTATATGTGCTATTTACAGTCAGTAAAAAAAATATAAAAAAATAACTGTATATGTGCTATTTATAGCCAGTTTCTATTCTTGCTAAAAGAGACAGTACAAACCAAGGAGTCTTTCATTGGTTTTCTGTTTACATTCAAACATGACTTAAGAGCTATCCTTCAAAGAAAATAAACTCACTGGAATACTGTATTTGTAAAGTACAAGATCAAAGGGGCAAGGGTTTCTGAGTGGGTAAGGTTCTAGGAGTGGGGGGAGATGATGTGGATAAATACTCTATGCTAATATAAAAAAGTCTTATCTTCACTATATTAGAAACAAAACAAAATAAAACTAAAAATGTGAAATCAAGATTTTCTAGCTTTTCTTGTCAACACAACTCACTATGGTAAAAATTTCTTCTCAGTGTAAAGCTATCCTAAAATACTCTCAGGGTACCAAACATACTTCCTTTCTCTAAGGCTCAGAAGTCAGGACACCTGGACATGGCACGGCCTTGACATCACAGTGTGTCCTCTATCCTGTGCTCTCCAGCTTTTGACCTCCTTATGCCTTGAACTGTTCTAGCCCTAACATTTTTCCTGCTGAGTTCTAGCTGTACAGAGAAGGAATTTAAAGTTACCATTTGTTGTGGGAGGTCCTTCCGCTCCTTCAGCCAATAGCTGTTGAAGTACGAGCCCATTGAGCTGCAGGAGTGCCTTCTGCTCCTTCAGCCAATAGCTGTTGAGATACCAGCCCACTGGGGCGTGGTCTATTTATCTTTAAAAAAGAGCGGCAAGCCTAGGCCCACTCCACTCTCTTGGTTTCAGCGCTTGGTTCCTGCTCCTGCTCCTGCTCCGGTGACTAGGTTCCTTTCCTGACGGTTGGTGTTTCGTGAGTTTTACCCCCCTAAATAAATATCCCTTTAAATCATAATTGGTGTGGGATTGATTTGCGCATAAACCATTATTTTATAAAATGTACAGAAATATAATGCTAAACTGTAAAAACTTCATAAGTGGGATTCCAGGGGTGGGAAAGGGAGAGGAGGAGGAGAGATCTAGGTGTGGAAATTTTGACAGTAAACTCAAAAGTTGAATATGCCACACTGAGAAAAGGTAAAAGCCACATGGCAGAATGTAGGTTAATAGAAACTGGTTAATTCAAGTTACAAGAGCTACTTAGGTTTATACTTTAAGTTATAAGAACAAGTTGGGCCTAAGCTAAGGCAAAGCTTTCCTAATTAATAATAAGCCTCCATGTCATTATTTGCAGGCTGGTGATCCCAATGAGAAATACTGCTATAGGTGAGATTTTATAATCTGCTCTGTGGAGAGAAAAAATGATTCCCACTTCATAGAGAGGCTGTGTAAGAGGAAAACCACACAGGATACACGGTTGTGCAACAGAAACTAGACAGTGAAGTCAGCTCGAGGGAGGAACTCCTCATGGTGCGTTTTCAGCTGGACTCAGATGAACGCAGCAAGAAAAGGTCTTTCTCTTTGGAGCCTACGTTAGTCCTACAGGGTTCCTCATAACATCTTGAGGTTTTAGTGACTCACCATCTGGGACCTAACTTTAGTAAGATGTGCTTCAAACCCTCAACTCTGAAATCCAAGATGAAGCAGATTTTTGACTTCTTCCATCTCTGTTAAATCCTCAACTGACTCCAGAATAGTGCTCTGAGGTCAACCTAACACTGGAGTGGGATAATCTCTGATCTTGAAATGATTCTTACTGCCATCTTCTACTGATATAGTAGTAAACAGTACAAATACTGTTTTATGGAACACTTAGTAGTAAATTTATCTGTACCTAACAAAAAATAATTTCCTGATTTCCCTAGGAGAGCTGTTCAGTGAACTTTAATAAACATCTGCTCAACTGTGGGGGTTGTATTTTGTTGGTTATACTGAAGGGGGAATACGGTAGACAGTTTGTTGGGCATGGAAGATACCATCACATTGATGACCACCTCTGTTCAGCATGGAAAGCATCTATTCATCTCCCTTGTGTACAAAGGGAATGAGAGAAAGAGAGAGAGAGAGAGAGAGAGAGAGAGAGAGAGAGAGAGAGAGAGAGGATAAATGAATGTTCTGACCTACCAAGAGTATGAGCTGAAGATTAGCACAAGGTCAGCCATCCCCCTCAAACTTTGTTTTTGTTTTCTTCTCTCCTAGCCCTGCAGGGCTGCTTCTCTGAACCAGGCCTTTAGTTTGAGGTTGAAAACATGGACAGTCCTGTGTTGAGAAAGCCAGGGATAATTAATTTCCCAGTTGTTAACTAATCATAAGAGGCACAGACACAGGCGTCCTGTGCAGGCAGAAGTGCTTGTTGGTCCTGAAGTTATGCAGATAGACAGATTAGAGGAAGGAAGGCAAATGTCCATTGTGCAGAGTTCACCATTTGTCTTGTGTGGCTGCTCATTATTAGTGAGCACCTGTGTGACAGACACTGGGCAGCACACGGATCACACATACTGTAATTGTGAATATTACTTCCTCCCAAACATTCATCAAACCTTTGAGTATAGAAGGAAGAACGGTCATTTGTAGCTATTTCCCACTCCCATAAGGATTGGTGAGCATTCTCATTTCAAAGATAAGGAAACTGAGGTTGAGCGAAACATGAATCCCTTCCTCCAACATTGTTTCCTAGAGTTCATTTTCTGGGTCCTTGAGCTTCCTTTCCCTTCAACATAGAGTCTCCCCATTTCTGAAGCACCATCTCTTATCACTCCCATACATTCAGTGAACCCGACTTTAGAATTTTACAGGAATAAAAACTCTTTGGAGCCCAGAAGACGGAAAGAGGTTCCTGTTTTTAGAGGTCTCAGGTTCTCTCCAGGAGCTGCAGAACTCCTCCGGCATGGACAGATGAGTGCATGGCAGAACTGCTTTATGGCTGATCTCAGTGACTCACCATAGTGCTGGGAAAACAGCCTATAGGCCACTGAGTATTGAGACAGGTCCCTTGGGAGTTGCAGAGAGACATTCTGTGACAGTCACAGAAACGTTTTAATTGGGGTAAAGCTCCACAGGACTTGACCAGTCTATTGTGTTTTCCATGCTTATTACTGGAGAATACACAGCACGAGGTGTCAGGAGAGGGCTGAGCATGCCTACATTTTGACAAGAATGGTGTGAGGGACAGAGAGTAGGACTGTGAGTCCCACAGCTGGGGTTGAACTGCTCACAAATCAGCATCTCTTTGAGCACCAGTGCCATTCACTGTAGAAGGCATCATGCAGTGGGTGCTGATGGTGTCAGTGCTGGCTACCTTGATGCTCTGGTTACTGCCATTCATCTTTGGAACAACCTCAAACACTTAGTGGTTAAGCACTGTTTTCCTCTCTGTGTGCCTCAAATTTAACTTCAGGTATTCTGGACATAACTAAAGTTGGAAAGTGGTGTGGTAAGTCCTTCTGTATATGTGTTTCTTTTATTGGTTAATGAATAAAGAAGCTGGCTTGGCCTATGATAGGGCAGAGTAGAGCTAGGTAGGGAAAACTAAACTGAATGCTGGGAGAAAGAAGGCAGAGGTGTGAGATGCCATGTAGTCACCCAGGACAGACCAGTCGGAACCTTGCCGGTAAGCCATAGCCATGTAGCAGTACACAGATGAATAGAAATGGATTAAATTAGGATGTAAGAGCTAGCCAATAAGAAGCTAGAACTAATAGGCCAAGCAGCAATTTAATACATTTTATGTGTGGTTATTTCTGGAGTCTGGGTGGTCAGGAAATGAGCAAACAGCCTCCTACTGCAGGAAAGTATCAATATTTTTAGAATACTAGCACAGCAGATCCTCTCATGCAACCCAAATATTAGATAATGTAATCCAGCATCCAATTCTTGGCATTCTAATTGACAGATTACTATGATCAATTTAAAAATACATATTTGTCCTTAATCTTTTCTTTTATCATTCAAACTTTTGCTCCTAGAATTTACAATGATTACTGTTTGTTTCTACTGAATAACTGCATACATTGTATATTGTCAGAATCAATTGAAATTTATTTCCTGCCTTATATCTCTTTAAGGATATCAAAAATACATTTAAAATGTTCAAAAGTGTTAGGTGGACATGAACATTCACCTTTTTAAATAAATGTGTATTTGAAGCACAATTAGAACTTGAAGCCTGCCTCTAGGACAATACTTACCCATTGTGATTTGGAAATATTTACTTACATATCTTCTCTTAAATGGTGATTGGATAATCAGGTATTATTTTTGTTTTATTTTGTTTTTATTCTTGATATCACTCATAATCTGACACACAAGCACCCAATATCATTTTCTGTATAGTAACAGTAAAAGGAGGGGCACCAAGGGACCCATTTCCCCACAATCATAAGTTAAACATATGAAATATCCTTCTTCTCTGTCCCTCCTTTCTCATCTCCTGATCCACCGGGGGTTCCCGAGAATGCACTGTCAACCTGGGAACCTTAGTGTCCTTAAAGCTGATACTTCAAAGTTAGAATGAAGCCATTCCCCCTGACTCAGTTAAAGGCAAGGAAGGACTCTTCTACAATCAGGATAAAAAAAAAACAACCTGTAAATCTCTCTAAACTGAAATAATCCACCCTCTGACCCAGCTGTTCCCCAGAGTGCTTGTGACTTCTGGACCAGGTGATGGTTATACAAGGTCACTGACTCTAGCACTGTTTCAGCAGCTAAAATGGAAACAAATGGTGTATTTCCTATCAAAGACCTTATTGTAATAATCTTTCTACTAAAGTATGGATCTGTGTTTACCTAGAGGGAAGGGCCAAAACGCTAACTTTCTAATGTTAATGATGCTAAATCACCTTGAATTCGCTGGCTTGTCACAACGAAATCCATTATAATTTAGTTTTGAAGATCAGAAATGCAAATTCTGTTTCACTAGTGTGGCAAACTGTATATAACTGACCCCCATAAGGTCACAGGGAGTGGCATTTTTTAGGAGATGTGGCTTTGTTGGAGTCAGTGTGGCCTTGTTAAAGGAAGTGTGTCAGTGTGGAGGCGGAATTTGAGGTCTCATATATGCTCAGGTCACACCCAGTGTCTCAGTTCTCTTTCTTATGACTGCAGGATCAATATATAGCTCCTTCTCCACTGTCTGCTCATTCTCCAGCACCATGTTTGCCTGCACACTGCCATTTCTCAACATGATGCTGATTGACTAAGCCTCTGAAACTGTAAGCCAGACATTAAATGTTTCCTTTATAAAAGTTGCTGTGGTCATGGTGTCTCTTTACAGCAATAGGAACCCTAGCTAAGACAACTAGGCAACCATATAGGAATCACAGAGGTTTGCTGCTCAGGAGCCTTCTGTCTTTTCTTATATTTTTGAGAGCTTGCCTGGCGTTCGTTCCCATTTTCTTCTGTCAACTCATCACTCCAGCCCTGAACTTTCTCTATTACACACTGTTCCCTACTCTTGCTCTTCTACCTCCTTTTTATGCAGATCCTTGTCAGGTATGGGGCCTATACTATGCTATGTTATGCTGTGCTGTAAGAGTTTGGGGGCAGTAGGCCACATTGTTTGTGCAGTCAGGAAGATGAGAGATAAAGGCTGGTACTCAATTTTCTTTCCTTTTTCCAGTCTGTGACTGTACCTCTCCAATGGCTTTGCTCAACTGAAGGTTGTAATTTTCCTCTGTATTTAAAATCCTTCTGGCAAAACACTAACATATCCTTATTTGTATTTCCATGGTGATTCTAAATCTAATCAAGTTAAAAATGAATATTAATTTAAGAAGACTTTAATATCTTTTTTCTTCAATAGAGCATTCATTCAGAACAAAAACTTCAGATGTAAGAGAAGCATCAGATTTAAGAAAAGATTTTACTCATTTAAAGAACACTTCTTTTACTAAAGCTGCAGAACAGACAGCAGAATTCTTTTTTACATATATATGTGTGTGATGGATTTACATTTTGCTTGCACATGTGGGATTGCATGTGCACATATATACATGTGCATGTAGAAGTTAGAGATAGACATTGTATGTATGGGATTGCATGTGCACATATATACATGTGCGTGTAGAAGCTAGAGATAGACATTGTATGTATGGGATTGCATGTGCACATATATACATGTGCGTGTAGAAGCTAGAGATAGACATTGTATGTATGGGATTGCATGTGCACATATATACATGTGCATGTAGAAGCTAGAGATAGACATTGTATTTATGGGATTACGTGTGCACATATATACATGTGCGTGTAGAAGCTAGAGATAGACATTGTATTTATGGGATTACGTGTGCACATATATACATGTGCATGTAGAAGCTAGAGATAGACATTGGCATTTTCCTCAATCACACTCTACATTATTTACTGAGCCACAGTCTCTTGATAAGTCCAGGGCTCATAATTAGGCTAATCTAGCTAGCCAATTTGCCCATGGATTACCTGTCCCTTTCTCTTATGAGCTGCCATAGCAGGCTGGTCACCAAACACATACAGCATTTATATAAATTTTGGAGATCCAAATTCTGGTTTCATTTTTGCATGGCAAATGGTTCATCCACTGAAGAATCTATCCAATATTTCATTTCTTTTTGAAATAATGTCTAACTCTTTTGTCCAGCCTAGTCTTGAACTAGTCATCCCCTGTTTTAACTCCACTAGTGATAAGATTTAGAAGCACATGTCCTTATACTTAGCTACATATTTACCCCTTTAATGCTGTAGCTTAGACATTATGAAATCACAAGCAAGCTTTAGACATTCAGAGTCACTGAAATAATATCATGTACCTCTTTGACTATTATGAAACCAAACTTAAAGTTGAGAATAATCACTACAACAACAAAATCTTCAGAGAAAAAGGCAAGCAGATCTCTGTAAATTTAAGGTTAGCCTGATCACTTTCTAATGAACACCTAGGATTGCACAGTGAGGCCTTGTTGGGAGCTCACCAAAGCCAGCTGGACTGGGACTGAATAAGCATGGGATGAGACCAGACTCTCTGAATATGGCAGACAATGAAAGCTGATGAGAAGCCAAGGACAATGGCACTAGGTTTCGATCCTAATGCATGAACTGGCTTTGTGGGAGCCTAGCCTGTTAGGATGCTCACCTTCCTGGACCTGGATAGAAGTGGGAGGACCTTGGACTTCCCACAGGGCAGGGAATCTGGACTGCTCTTCAGTCTCTCAGTCTCAAAAGGGAGGGGGAATGGAATGGGGGGAGGGGGAGGGGACGATGTGTGGGAGGAGGGGGAGGGAAATGGGAAATGGGGAGGAGACGGAAATTTTTTTCAACAACTAAAAAAACAAACAAACAAAAAACCCAAACCAAACCAAACCAAATAAAACATAACAAAACAAACAAACCTTCAGAAAATTCATGGAGATTTACCAAACTGCTACTGAATAATACATAATGGGAAATTGAGGGAATATACAGATTTATTGACATTAAAGGACATGGAAATGAAACAGCCCGACTATTAGGAGACATGGTAAAAGGCAGCACTAAAAGGGATGTTTGTATCAATAAACTTCTCCACAACAAAAACAGAGGCAGGAATAAATCCATAACGATTGGCTGAATTGCAAGAAGAAGACATACATGGAGACAGGCAGAGGAAGGAGTATATGTGAACACAGAGGGAAAGGTGTTACCTACAAGGCAGCAAGAGATGCCTAAGAAGACAACCCAGCCAACATTGCCTTCCTAGGACTCCAGGCTAAAGAACTGGGAGGTCAAGGACATGTTTGACCATTGCTTTAGCTCTTAGCCTATGGTACATTACTATGGCAACCCTAGCAACACAGGTACCATTAAACTGAAAATGTGGAACCTTTCACTGTGGTAAGACTCATTGTGGAAAGGGAGGGAGCAGGATAGAGTACACAGGGAAGAACCACACTGAGGGAAGACGGACCTGAGCAGCTCTAGAGACAATAGACCATTGCCCACATTTAACACTTGTATCTCAGACCTCACAGCCTAAGTGGGTGAGCATAGAGTGCTGAGGATGGGGTACAGCAGCCCCATCAGTTGCTTCTCAGACAGCTCAGCCTCTGAGAGGGGTTCAGATGTGAGGGATTTTAATATAATTCCTCTGAAAAGGATTTTGTCAAATGAAGCTTTAAAATGTCATTCCTGCTTGAAGCATGATCTTGTTGGATACTTCTGGCTGCCTGCTGTAGCTGAGGAACTTATGGAACCAGTGCTCACAAGGTTCACACAGAGTGCCCTTGCCTCCCCTTCTGCTGAATTTTATGGACAGGATTGTGCTACAGGTAAGGAGGATGAATACTAAAGGGACATGTGTTGTGCCTGAGTCCCAGGACCCCCAAGAAGACCACATGGGGCCACACTTCCTAATGAAAAGGAAAGGTTTCGTTTGTTAAGTACGGGCTAGCACGGGTCCTCTGCCTCACAGCCCGACACAGCAGATGGAGGGAGAAGGACTCCGTCTATTTTTGTAATGAGTTTATAAAGACAAAAAATCACAAAACAATCACAAGGTTATAGTCTCAAAACACAAAATTACTTATTGTATATCACAATTGGCTAAAGGTGAGGTTAATATCAGCTGTTAGTTCCTGATAAGCTATTAGTATCTAAAAGAGATAGCAACAGCCCCCCTCTCCTGGTTACATTCTCCAGACATCTGCTGAACCTGTGCTAACTACAGGGGCTGCTTGAAATATTGCCCAGCTGATAGGGGAAGTTGGGTCGGGGAATGGACTGCAGTCAGAAACTTTATGTAACATAGGTTTCTCTATTATCTAATACTTCTCATAAAGTGGGATCCTACAGCCTTCATCTTATTCCGGGGGCTGGCGGTGGCTTTCAGCTCTTCTACAGCCTTCAGCTTATCCTGGGGACTGGGGTGTAGTTCCTGGTCCCAAAAGGGCCCAGCACAGAAATGGAATCTTTCTCAGCCTTCCACACTCTCACCTGTGAACATCAGGAGAGTCAGCAGCAGGACACCATGAGGAGTCTCAGGCCAGGAGTCAGGGTCAGACATCCTGAGATCTGAGGAGTCTGCTCTGTCTGAAGTCTGTGCAGTAAGAGAACCTATTTTCCTTTGAAGAGAAGAGATGTCTTGGTTCTCTTGGCACACAGTGAATTTGTTGGTGTGAACAGGAACCAAGCTGATTATTTAGGAGTATTAATGAGGTGGTGTTTGGCCATGACCCAAGCACTCCAAACTTATATAAAATACATGATCTCAAATGGCTAATTCTTTGTTTTACAAGATGTGCTCAATAACTTATATATGAACTTGACACAAGCTAGTGTTTTCCAGGAAAAAAATCTCAGCTGGAAAAGTCTCTGTAATATTATCTTGTTGATAAGACTGTATTGCATTTTCTTGATTGAGAGTTGATGTGAGAGGGTCCAGCTCTTTGTGGACAGGTTGCCAAGAAATCAGGCTGAGCAAGTGATAGGTAGCAAGCCAGTAAGCAGCTTTCTCCTTGGCTTCTTCTTCAGTTCCTGTAGTTCTAGGCTTTTGCTCTGAATATTTTCCACAGTTTCCACCGATGACAAACTGCAATATAGAGGTGTAAGCCAAATAATGTACTTTACAAATGGGTTTTGTCATTATGTTCATGTAATGACAATTCATTCACATCTCCACTTGAAACTGTTAAAAGCCATTTGTCAATTCTACTGCACCTTTGTTAATAAAATCACCCCCTATGTCTATTGTCCCAGTTTAAATTCTGTTTCTGTGATAAAATTACCTGATAAAAACAACGTAGCAAAGAAAGTTTTTTTTTTTTTATCTCTCTGTTCCACCTTACAATCTGTCACTGCAGGGAAGCCAAAGTGGCAGGCATTTGAAACAACTCGTTACATAGTGTCATAGTCAAGTGCAGAGAGATAATGAATGCATATCTGGCACATCTCAGCCTACTTTCTGTATTCTTCTTATGCCTTCCAGGACCCAAGCATGGGATGGTGAACCCCACAGTGGGACGGATCTTCCCACATCAACTAATGTCATCAAAACAGTCTCCCACAGACATGACCACAGGTCAACCTGATCTAGAAACTCCTTGTGATTCCTCAGGTGATTCAAGATAGTTTCACATTTACAATGAACACCATCTTATCTCACTTATGATGCACACAAAGCATTTAGAGATTCATTAACTAATTTCTTTTTGTCCTCATTCAAAGGTATGCCAACTTTAAAAAGAGAAGTTTGTGTAACTCACATTTTCAGTGGTTGAAAGTCCAGGACCATGGTGTAAGTTCCTTCTTTGCTATGTAACACATGGCATGCTGAGGTGCATGCAGAGGGAAGTAAATGGTTCATTAAATATGAAGCCAGGCAGAGAAAGCTCAGGGACAGTCTTAGGATTTTCCAATAACACTCTTAAGATTCAATTGGTATCACTCAAGACACAACATGTGATCAATTCCAAGGGCCTAATGGACTTCATAATAATATTTCAAAAGGCCCACAATCTCCTCCCACCACCCACGAAACAAGAATGGAGATTCTAGTACAGGAACCTCAGCATCAAGGGATAGGTTAGGTCTATAGCAAGGACCCACTCACTTATGTGCTGCCAACAGTATAATCTAAGAAAGAATTACATTCTGTGTCTAAGAGAAGTCTTCTCATTGGGACAGTAAATACAAAGGAAAATGATTCATACAACAGACATTTTCCCTTTTTTTTCTGAATCACACACCGGCATTTGTTTCATTTGCTGTCTTTATAATGTGCACATTATTTACTTTAATTTCTAATATATTGTTAATTCAACCAGTAACTCTAAGTTCCCCCTGGCCTTAGATACAGTCACATTTCCCTTATATAGGACAATTTCAAACTGTGGTCACACATAAGACTTAAAAGTTTAGTCTATTGTGATCAGTCACATGCATTTAATCAAAGCACCCTCGGCTGAAAACTCACAAAGCAGATTGAGTCTCTTTTCTCTGAGTGAGCTCTGTTTTTAATCTCTGTCCTGGTAATGTGTTGTATTTGAATGGGTAGATTACAGTTCCTACATCATGACAACAGAGAAAAGTGTTTGTGATCTTTGGGACCAGGACACTTCCTCCTTCCTGTTTAAGAAATGGACTGGAAAAAGTCTAAGTTTTCTAGAGGTAAGAGTCTTTCTCTTGCCGACTTTGCTCCTTCCTATGAATCTTTCTATCTCAGGTTCTCCCAAGACTATTTGCCTTTCTTACCTAGGAGCCTCGGGGACAGGGGGTTGGGTCAGGAGCTACCAAAATATTGGAGATGCTAGACTTTCTATTTGCCATTCTCCAACTTTTTCTTTATTTCCTTATGTCCTATTGTACCTTATTTAATGACAACAGAGGAATTTATCAAACTTTACAAATTATTTGGATTCCTTTGTCTTTATCTCATTTTTAATATTCTTGTTCTGTTTTGCAATACAACCTAGGATGCCATGTTACCTTAACTTGATGTACTTGTTGAGGCTTCTGGTCAGAATTTTCTTAATTTGGATGACCGATAGTTTTGAGAAGTTAGGAAGGCATACAAGAGCATGTTCTTTTAGAATCTCCTCTATGTTTTCCTCATGACTAGAATGAGGTTGTGGTTCATGAGGAAATCTACCAGATCTCAGAAAGCAAAACAAAGGTGAATGTGACTGCCATAATATTCACATGTTGGTGTTAATTGTGACTGTTGATGAACTGTTGATCACTTAATACCTTGTAAGTTTTAACCATCATAAAATACTATAACTCCTCTACAACTATCTTAATATTCCTTCCATGATGCATTTTTGAATCAAGTCACAGTGAGCTGCCAGTACTTAAGAGTGGGGAGCTGTGTTCCTCCAATTCAGGGAGGAGTATGTGCATAAATAATCTGGAACTCTTTTGCAAAAAGACATTTGCTTCCTCTTGTTTGCTAATTTATTTAACCACTCATATGTGTCAGTATTGACTTTTACATGTATTTGATGTTATATTGCTGATTTATTTTGCTTTGTTGCTGAACATTGGCTGCTGAGAACTCTAACTGTTGCTTCTTAGCAACATGCCCTATACTGAACTAGCTGGAGGATACAAGAGATGTGAAGAAATGTTTTATATTTAAGTGCAACATTTAAGAAATCCCAGTAGAGTTAATGACATACTCATTTATTTACAGGATCACTTAATGTTTATTATATCGGTACCTGTGTTCTGGCCACTGAGGCAGGGTAGCTCTATCATGAGGAATGAGATAAAGCACACATGTCATTGTTGACTTAGTCCACAGACCAACATGTCTATTGAAAATGTTCAGTGCCATTAGTGACCAATCATAACCCTTCTTTCAGGATTTTCTGGTGAAGATCTGACCACTTTAGATTTGTTAATCTCTAATGCTGATTATCAATTTGACTTGTTCTATAATAACCTAGGAAATGATTCTCTGGGTATGTTTCTGAAGAATTCTACAGATTAGATTACTGCTTGGGTATGCCCATGAAAGATAATTTGATTAGGTTAGTTGAGGGGGGAAGATCAATCCTAAAAGTAGTTGGCAGCATTATCTTGAATACATGACTAATAAAACGGAGGAAGATGAACAGGTGTACTTACCACTCTCTTCTTTTTGACCATAGACAGTGATCTGAGTGGCTTGTACTGCCACATGGGGCCATGGTTGCCCATGTCTGGGCTGCTGTCAAGAGCCATGTCTGACTCTATGGCTCTACAGCAGCCAGTGTCTGAGTTGATGTGTATGGCTCCTGTTACCACCTGAGGATGGTACCATGAGGATGAGACCATGTTGGGCAAACCTACTGTTGTGGTTACATTGATCTGGGTGGTGTGTAGTTAATTAATATTTTGCAGGGTTTTCTTCTCAGGACGGGGGAGTTCTGCAAGGGTGATGGGCAGATATGGAGAGACTGAGAAGTGATCAGGATTAAGGTACATGATGTGAAATTCTTATATAATCAATCATGAATTATGCTAAAAAAGAAAAGAGGTTGAAACTGAACAGGATGTTTAGGGCAAAAGGACCTCTAAGAAATAACTAGTTTCTTCTTTGTCTAGAAGCCCCATATGGCCTTAGATCTCTTGGAAGCCTTGTTCTTTTCAAAGGCCAGAGATAACGAAAGTGTTTAGAGGCTCTGATCCTTATCTCATTCCCAAGTAATTTTAGGGTTACCATTTCAGGAAGATGTTAGAGTAGCTATAAAGGCTTACTAAAAAAAACTCATGGTTAAGAGAATAGAAACTGTGGCCTGGGTGGAGACCCAGTGTTCCAGGTGGGCAGGGTCCATCACCTAAGCATAGAACCCTCTAAAACCACAACAAAGGGATAAGGAGAATAATTTTTCCTTGAGAGGCATCATGGTGCAGCATAATTCAATCCCTGGACTCTGGAAGCAGAGACAAGAAAATCTTAATGAGCCTTGTCTACATAGCAATATATAGGACTCTCAAGGCTATTTAGTAAGATTCTATGTCAAAACTTTTTCTCATTAGTTTATATACTACCCATTTCATTGCTAGAATTCTCCCTACCCAGTGCAGTCCCTACATGCTATGTTGAGGTCCAGTTGGGTCTGTGTATCTCATGGTGACCAGATCAGACAAGAACAACTTTTCATTTTTTTTCTTTTGTCTCTTCCATTTGGATTTTGGATGCTCACTGAATCTAAGTATAACGTTTTGGTACTTGAAGCTCCTTTGCTTTTTCTAGAAATGCCCCCTTTATAAATGTGGCAGTTTTTTCATCATATGTCTGACCTCCATGGCTTCTTAAACAGTTTGAATATATTTCTCCCTTTACTCCTCCATTGTCTTCCTCTGTGAGATTGCTGAGTTGTATACTTGCCTGAACTTAGAACATTCCCTCATAACTTGAACAGATTATCTTTGGACTTTAACTTGAGTACATTTTAAATTTCTTTTATTAATGAGATTAAGAACCCCCCACCCCAATAGAATCCAATAACCAAAGCATTACAGCTCTGAGCTATCAATGCTAATGCAGAGGAACAACAGGGAATTCTGAGTTAGAGATGTCTTTGTAATGAAGATATTTGTGCAGATTTCCACAGCTTTTCACCACAGTCTCAGTCTCTCTAAGAAAGGTGATGTCAGATATTCAGAGTCCAATGTGGCAGAAGATGAAGAGAAGATCTGTGGAAAATGACATATTATTCATTACTCCTTTTACCACTTATGCATTGTATCTTAGTGCTGCAATATCCCTGGTACTGCTCTTCTTCTGTCCTGAGTGGATGAGATGCCCATGTCACAAAAGTGTCATCCAAGCCCAGTCTCTGAGTTGTATGGTCCTTTTGAGTCTATTCCTTATGATCACGGAGAGAACAAAGCAGAAACAGTCCTTGTTACAGGTCTCTGGAACTTCTAAAAATTGATCCATAATGTAGATTACAGTTTCCCACGGACCTTTCCTTCTGCTTTCTATGGTGACCTCCAACAGGAGCAGTGGGACCAATACCCCACATCCTACCTCAGGGCCCATGTCATTCACATCCTTTAGGCCTCTTTGGACACCTTTATTGACCCTGAGTAAATTCTTACTGTAGGAGCTTGGGATGTCTCAAAGGGTTCTAAGAGTCTCCTGAGAATACTCAGCAACATGTCATTAGCACAGATCCTAAATCTGTTTGACAAATATCTTGGCCGTCCTACTAACCCTACCTGTTCTATGTTAGTTCATAGACTGATATTACCCTGGTGCTTTGAATAAAAAAATATTCTTGCAGATTGCCGGGAGGAGGTGAGCAGTAGTGAGGGTGGCCACACCAGCCTGCTGAGGGGAAATGCTTAAACAGCAATGCTACAGGCCAGACAAGACCAGACCACAGGGAGGAGAAGTGTGAGCAGCAACTAGGTGAGCCAGGCTAGGCTGCTGGGAGGAGAAGCAGGATCAGTAGTGTGTTGAACTGGGACAGACCGCTGGGAAGAAAAGCAGGAGCAGCAATGCAGCGGGCCATGATGGTAGCAGTGGCCTCCAGACATTATCTGACCACTGGAGCTTCAGCTTCAACCCTGTCAACACCGGGAGGAATGATCATCTGAGCCTCAGGCCCATAGACACCTGGAGGAGAAATGACCAAGGGCTCTCCTCTGCCTACACCCGAAGAAGAATCAATGGAGCTACAGCCCCCAGCCATACCAATCGGAGGAAAATGGACCCTCATGAAACACAGGCTCTCTCTATTCTGATTGGAGAAAGAGATGGGTAGGCAACAGGGTAAGAATACACTCAGCGGCATAAAGAGTAAGAGAGCACCACCAGAAACTGGTTGTTTTACAACAGCAAGGCCTGAACATCCCAGTGCAGATGAAACAGAAAAAAATGACCTAAAAAATAACTTTATGAAGATGATTGGGGTTCTTAAAAAGGAAATAAAAAATGACCTTAAATAAATGGAGGAAAAGACAAACAAAAAATTGGAAGAAATCAACAAATTCCTTAAAGAAAACCAAGAAAAACAGTCAAACAAGTAAAAGAAACAGTTCATGACTTGGAAACTAAAATAGAGGGAAAACTAAAATAAACACAAACCAAGGGAAATTGGGAGATGGGAAATCTAGATAAATGATCAGGAACTACAGATGCAAGCATAAACAACAGAATACAAGAGACAAAAGAGAGAATCTCATGCCATGAAGACATGATAGAGGAAATAGATTCATCAGTCAAAGAAAATGCTAAATCCAATAAATTCTTAACACAAAATGTCCAGGAAATATTGGACACCATGAAAAGACTAAACCTAATAATAATAGGAATTAAAGAAGGAGAAGTCAAGCTCAAAGGCACAGAAAATATATCCAACAAAATCACAGGAGAAAACTTTCCCAACCTAAAGAAGGTCATGCCTATGAAAATACAAGAAGCTTACAGAACACCAAATAGACTGGACCAAAAAGAAAGTCCCCTCATCACACATAATAATCAAAACACTAAAATACAGATTAAAGAAAGAATATTAAGAGCTGCAAAGAAAAAAACTAAGTAACATATAAAGGCAGACCTATGAGAATTACACCCAACTGCTCAATAGAAACAAAAGCCAGAAGGTCCTAGTCAGGCTTATGCAGACACTAAGAGACCATGGGTGCCAGTCCAGACTACTATATCCAGCAAAGCTTTAATCAACATAGATGGAGAAAACAAGATATTTCATCACAAAATCAGATTAAGCAGTATCTATGCACAAATTCAGCCCTACAGACAGTACTAAAAGGAAAACTCCAATCCAAGGAAGTTAGCTACACCCATAAAACATAGGCACTAGATAACCTCACACCAGAAAATCCCAAAGAAGAGAAACACACACTACCACCACCAACAACAACAACAAAACAGAAACTAGCAATCCCTGGTTATTGATATCCCTTAATTTTAATAGACTCAACTCACTATAAAAGGATACATACTACCAGATTGGATGCAAAAATAGAATTCATCCTTCTGCTGTGTATAAGAAACATGCATCAGCTACAAAGACATTACCTCAGAGTAAAGGTTGGGAAAAGATTTTCCAAACAAACGGACCTAAGAAAGAAGCTGTTGTAGCTATCCTAATAGCTAACAAAATAGACTTCAAACTAAAACTAGTCAAATGAGATGAAGAAGTTCTTTTCATATACAACACAGGAAAAATCCATCAAAGATGAAGTTTCAATTCTGAACAGTTATGCCCCAAATACAAGGGTACCCTTATTTTTAAAAGGAACATTACTAATGCTTAAATCACACATCAAACTCCACACAATAAAAGTGGGAGACTTCAATATACCACTCTCACCACTGGACAGGTCTGCCAGACAGAAATTTGACAGAGAAATAAAGGATCTAACATATGTCATGACTCAAATGGGCTTAACAGACATCTACAGAACATTTCACCCAAACATAAAGGAATATACCTTCTTCTCAGCACCTCATGGATCTTTCTCTAAAAATGACCACATTCTCAGTAACAAAGCAAATATCAACAGATATTAAAAAAATGAAATAACCCACTGTGTCTTATTGGGCCTTCATGGCTTAAAGTTGGAATTCAACAAAAATACTAATTGCAGAAAGCACACAAACTCATGGAAACTTAACAATACTCAACTGAATCACCACTGGATGAAGAAAGAAATAAAGAAAGAAATTAAAGACTTTCTAAAATTCAATGAAAATGACCATATAACATATTCAAACTTATGTGATGAAAGCAGTGCTAAGAGGAGAATTCATAGCAATAAATGCTACATAAAGAAGCTGGAAAAATCCCACACTAGTGAATTAACAGAACACCTAAAAGCCCTAGAACAAAAAGAAGCAAACTCACCCAGAATTACTAGATGACAGGAAATAATCAAACTGAGAGCTGAAATCAACAAAATAAAAACAACAAAAACAATACAAAGAATCAATGAGACAAAGAGTTGGGTCTTCAAGAAAATCAAGATAATAGACAAAGCTTTATCCAAACTAATGAAAAGGCAGAGAGAGAGAGAATACCCAAATTAACAAAATCAGAAATTAAAAGGGGAACATAACAACAGACATGGAGGAACTCCAGAGAATCATCAGGTCATACTTCAAAAACCTGTACTCCACAAAACTGGAAAACTTAAAAGAAATGAAAACTTTTTGGATAAATATCACATACCAAAATTAAATCAAGACCAGTTATGCAAACTAAATAGACCTATAACCACTAAGGAAATAGAAACAGTTTTCAAAAGCCTCCCAAACAAAAAAAGCCCAGGACCAGATGAGTTCAGTGAAAAAATTCAGATTTTCAAAGAACTGACATCAATACTTAAACTTTCCAAACAATAGAAACAAAAGGTGCATTGCAAAACTCATTTTACAAGGTGACAGCTACCCTGATACCCAAACCATACAAAGATATAACTAAGAAAAAAATTACAGAACAATCTCCCTCATGAACATTGTTGCAAAAATACTCAATAAAATACTGGCAAATCGAATATGAGAACACATCAGAAAAATTATCCACCATGACCAAGTAGGCTTCAACCCAGAGACACAGGGACGGTTCAACAAATGAAAATCCCTCAATATAACCCACCATATAAACAAATTGAGAGGCAGGCAGATCTCTGTGAGTTTAAGGCCAGCCTGGTCTACAGAGTGAGTGCTAGGACAAGCTCCAAAGCTACAGAGAAACCCTGTCTCAAAATAAATAAATAAAATAAACAAACAAGCAAAATGAAAAAAAAAACCATATATCTCATTTGATGTTGATAAAGCCTTGGTCACAATTCAACACCCCTTTATAATAAAGGTCTTGGAAAGATCTGGGATACAAGGAACATACCTGAACATAATAAAGGCAATATATAAAAAATTAACAGCTAACTTTAAACTGAATGGAGAGAAACTCAAATTGATCCTACTGAAATCAGGAGCAAGACAAGGCCATCTACTCTCTCCATATCTATTAAATATAGTACTTGAAGTTCTAGCTAGAACAATAAGGCAAAAAAAAATGGAGATAAAGGGAACTCAAATTGGAAACAAAATCAAACTTTCACTCTTTGCTGATGATATGATAGTACCCATAAGTAACCCAAAAATACCACCAAGGAAATCCTACAATTGATAAACACCTTTAATCGTATATCAGGATATAAGTTTAACTAAAAAAAATCAACAGCCTTCCTATACACAGATGATAAGTTGTCTGAGAAAGAAATCAGAGAAACATCGCCTTTTACAATAGCCTCAAATGACATAACGTATCTTGAGGTCATTGTAACAAAACAAATGAAAGACCTACAGAATGGGAAAGGATCTTTTCCAACCTTACATCTGATGGAGGACTGATCTCCAAAATATGCAAAGAATTCAAGAAACTAGATATTAAAAGAACAAAAAATCCAATTAAAAATAGGGTACATACCTAAATAGAGAACGCTTAACAGAGGAATCTCAAAAAGCCAAAAGACACTTAAGGAAATGCTCAATATCTTTAGCCATCAGAGAAATGCAAACCAAAACAACTCTTATATACCATCTTACATCTGTGAGAATGGCCAAGATCAAAATGACTGATAACGACTTGTGCTGGAGAGGATGTGGAGTAAGGGCAATACTCTTCCGTTTCTGGTGGGAGTGCAAACTTGTACAGTTGCTTTGGAAATCAGTATGGCAATCTCTCAGAAAATTGGGAATCATTCTATTTCATTTGTACAATGGAGTACTACTCAGTGGTTAAAAAAAGACATCTTGAAATTTGTAGACAAATGGATAGAATTAGAAAAAAAAAACCATACTGAGTGAGATAATCCAGACACAGAAAGACAAATATAATATGTTCTCACTCACAAGTGGCTTTTAGACAAAAAGTAAAGAATAACCAGCCTACAATCTACAACCTCAGTGAACCTAGACAACAAGGAAAACTCTAAAAGAGAAATACATGGATCTGCCTAGAAAGGAGAAAAAGACAAGATTTCCTAAGCCAGCTGGGAGTGTGGGTAGGGGCAGAGGGTGAGGGTGAAAGGGAGAAAGGAGGAAGGAGAGTGGGGAATATTCCCCACTCCCCTTCCTTCATATATATATAAATAAAATATAAAAATATTTCAAAGTCAAGTGCCTATGCGCCTGAGATAGATAGTAAAGGAACAGATAACTCCAAGGTTACCATGTAGGGAAAATGGTAGAATAATACAAATTAAAAGAGTTCATGTAAAAAAAACTATTGGAATATGATCTAGCACACAAGTGGAGTTTAAAATGCACTGTTAGTGAGTATGTTATTAGAATTTTCTTTCCCTCAAAAAATATTCTCTATATTCTATGATATTTGAAAACTTGTTTTCTAGTCGGTGTTACTTTTTGGTGAGGTTTAGGTAGTACAGCCCTTTCAGAGAAAGTATGTCAAGGAGGTGAGCTTTGATATTAAAAAGACTTGTCACACTTCCAGTTTATTTTCTATATTCCTTGCTGTCCACCAAGGATGTGAGCTCTTAGCTCCCTGATCTGCTTTCCATGTTTCTCAGACTTGATGGACTCATATGCTGCTGTAACAGTAAGATCATATTACCCTTTTTTTCTATAAATTATTTTCATCGTGCTATGTTGTCACGTCAATAGATAGTAACTAATACCTGATACCCACTCCATCCCTCCTAACTTACAGTCAGGCCTTCTGCTTCTTGTACATGTAGATGGCAGAGGCACCAATCACCAGTAGCAGCTTGGGTCCAAGGATCACAGCTACAAGGATTTCAGCAGTATCTGATGTCTTCAGTTCTGGAAATCAAGTGGTAGGAGGAACATAGAGGGCACAAGGAATTTATCATCATAGACCTTTACCTGAGCTATTTGTGCATTCCCATGTCCATCAAAATTCTGAGGAATTTAAATCTCTGCCCTATCCCAGCTTCAATACTTCACAGAAGAAGATGCAGTACAGATATTTCTAGTTTCCCAATGGTCCTATCACAGGTTACTAAGTTGCCATTCTAGAGAGATTGGGTAAGAATTTGTACTCAATGCTACATAGCACTTGTTTTTATGAACAAAAGTTTCCATAAAGAAGTTGAACCTTCAAACTGTACCTTTTTAATTATTATTAACTATTTGGAATTTCATGAATTGGAGAGTTTGGCATGCTGCAAGTACAGAACCAAATTATCTGGGGCCATATTCAACCCTCTTAATAGCCATACCTTGCTTTCCTCTGTACTCGACACAACAGCTTTGTGAGAATTCAGATAATTTGAATGCACAAGCAGAATATTAGTTTTCCTTTAGAATGTGTTAACTTAGCAACTTCCACCAACCAAGATACCAAGGATGTCATCTGAAACCTCTAACAGGGTTCTCTGCTATGTTGTAACCCACCTCTTCCATATTTCTACCAATGCAATGCAAAAGTGTCTTAACTTATGGCTTCTCCTGCAAAAAATTGCTTAAAAGTTCTTCTACAATGGCCTTTAAGGTGACCTAAATCTGTGTTCCTGGGCCTTGATCACCCATATTTTGATCTAGAATGAACTATTGTGATTTAAGGATTATTATTTACTCTTCATTGTGGAAGCTGATCTATAGGTAGGCTCACAAGGTTAGTGGGATTCAGAGAAGCTCCTCACTGCTAGTCTTTAGGATGATCCCTGGGGCACTGTCCTTGGATGAGACAGGTTCAGTCTCTCAGTTGCTCAGCAATAGCTGTGACAGTACATGCACACAAAGATGGCCCCTTGGAAGAAAAATAGTTGATACAGTACCTTGTTTATAGAAAATCATCCTTAAAAAATCCAGATTTGTGGCATAATGGAGCCTGGTGAATTGGCAAACAGCCTACTCAAACCACTAGCTGAAAACATGCAGATGAAGGATCAAAACTCTATAGATGAGTCCATGAGAATAGATGTTACGGTTTGGTGCCTCAGCCATTAGACAGCCCATGTCCACCCCAGTGTAGATGCCTTCTAAAAATTTTTTTGTTTTTCAGGAAGTGGTGTTTTTAATTTAGAAATTAATCGAAGGTTAAAATTTGGTTTTAGGAATAGAAATAGGCTGATTAGGTTGTACATTGATTGTAATGATTGCCTAACATGTAAGGTTAGTTGGGTTCCTAGGTGCAATCCCTAGCACAGCACCAACTACAACAGCAGTAACAATAACAATAACAACAACAACAACAAACACTTTAGTAACCATTGCCTATAATACCAATACTAGCAGGGTGTAAATAAAAGAACCATATGTGTGAGTCTTACTAAGCCCAGGTTTCCTGTGACACTCTCTATAATAGGTAGTTGTAAATGTCCACTACCTCAAGCTAAACTTTCTTAGGAAGAACATTTCTGCTAAGGAATTGTATAGATATGGCTGACCTGTTAGTGTGTCTGTGGCAGATTACCTTGATTGTTACTTGAGATGGTAAAGACCACTATGAGTGTGCGTGGCACCATTTCATTAGACATAGGGTTCCACACCGTGTAAGAAGAGTGAAGAAAGTTAGGTGAGCATCACACAGCAAACAGATAATTATGTTTACATTTGTTTTTCTCCGCTTTTGACTGTGGGTGTGATGTTTGAGTTCTTGAATTGACTTTCCTTGTGTATCCTGGAATTGCAAGCTAAACAACACATTTCTTTACCTGAGTTTAAAATAAAACTATAACATTTCCTGAAAACACAAACAAACAATAATAAAGACAAAACAAACAAGCATGAAAATGGTCTTGATGTGGCCTTGGGAAGAAGCAGATACCCATCTTGATGCAGCAGAGTCGAATTATGAATTCTATTGCCTCTTCCCTCCTCTTCATCCCGAAAGAATTCTCAGTGGCCATCCCGTGGCTCAGCTCTCTGAGGAGTTGCTGTGTCTTTTGTTATCTCTGCACTATGATCCCATGGATCTCTCAGATACACATCCTGTTTCATACCTGTTTTTATATCTACAGTGATCTGCCTTCCTACATTCACCACAGAATATTTCCTTGGAATTCTGACATGGAAGAGTAGTCAGGATAATACACTTAAATAAGAGAATTTGGAATTTGATTACTAAACTGTCTGGCACTGAAGATCCCAACTGTAATGGCCATTGTTCCCAGGGCTTGTGGTAGAGGTATAATTATTTAAATTAAACTGGCAAGAAATAGTTATTTATAGAAAGATAATTCATTTGCTCCAAGCGTTGAAGTGAATTGCCTTGCACCTCAGTGAAATCAAAAAGACCAAATTAAATCAGGAACAAGCAGAATGAAGTAAATACTATTCTTAGAATAGCAAGAAAAGACTAAGTAAATATCACATCAAGAGAAAAGAATTTCAGCTGGGTAGTGGTGGTGCAAGCCTTTAATACTAGCACTTGGGAGGCAGAGGCAAGTAGATCTCTGTGAGTTCAAGGCTAGCCTGGTCTACAAGAGCTAGTTCCAGGACAGATTCCAAAGCTACAGAGAAACTCTATCTCAAAAAATCAAAAAAAAAAAAAAAAAAGAATAGAATCTCAACTTGGGCTCTAGGAAGGCAAGTTAAATAAAAGCATTTTTTTTTTCTACAATACAGTTTTTCCTAGTTGAGCAGCAATGTAGTTCACCTTTCTGAGACTTGACTAAGAAGGAACCACCTTTTCTTTTCCTGTTTTCATCTTTCTTTCAGGGCTTGCCAGAACCCAAGCTTGCTTTATCTGATACTATTGACTGCACTACTATTTTTTCTACAGCTCCCTCCCCATTTGTTGTTCACCATGTGATTAAATTTTGTGCTGGCTAGAATAGCATGGGATTTTTTTGTTTGACTGTTTAATTGTTTCTGGTTTTGTTTTCCCATTCTTTTCTACATTACCAAATTCTGAGAATCTTATGAGATTTAGAGTTTGCCTGCACTATGGATTTTATTATTTTTAAACTCCAATTAAATTCTCATTGGACTTCCTTTGAGTCCATTCTTAAATTAATGGCACTAAGAATCCCATGACAGGATCCCAATTTCCTATAGATCATTTGTTGACCCATAAGGTATTTCCCCAAATTTTTGTAGCAATTTTGAAGAGAGAACAGTAGAAAATCAATGAAATATAAGCTGAAAAAGTAGATATGATTACTGAAATAATTCTGTTTTGTAAAGGGTAAATGTTGGAAATCCTCCAGAAAGTCTGATGAAATAAAAGGTATATGACAAATTTTCCACATCAATACTGAGAGAGGAGCATTATCATAGTTACACGTACACTTAGACTTTAAAAGGACAATATGATCATCTAATAAATTTTATAGCAAAAGTTTGAAAACTCACATTAAATAGAAAAAAGTTCTAAACTTATTTGTTATTGGTCAAACTATGGAAGGTGATACTTTTTGAATAACTTAACTTTGTTGCACACAAAAAAGTCTATAAAGTATTTTGAAAAGACAGCTCATTTGAAATATTGTTAAGATTTATAGTTAATTTCATTGAATATGATGATGCTTTTGGATTTGAATGAAAAGATTCTTATTTACCTGAGCACTCACTGTGAACTGCACTTGTAAGTGTATGAGCATACATGACAGATCCATCAGAAGGTATAATTATGTAGCATCTATATATTTCCTACTCTAAGGGAGCTCGTATTTTCTAAACTTTACTGTTCTACTGGTGGTATAATGGTTATTTGGTTGACCTATCATTTATCCATCAGATAAAGCTCACAACAAGGGCTGTATGACAAGGAACCTGAGGTTTTAAAAGTCATGGGAGTTGATGGCCATGCCTGGTGTTTAATGAGTGGGAAATAAGACATACTTATATAAAGGTCCTCAAACCCTAAGTCCTAGAATAGTAACAAGTCAATGAGAGATACTTAACTAGAAAAAATTTGCCTTATGTACTATTTATGACCATGCTTCTAGGGGCCTTAGATTTCCCCTCATTACATAGACAAGATCACATGGTCTCAGGGTAAAAACTCAACATCCCTATTGCTTCTCCACCCCTAGATTCACTATCTATAAAACTTATGACTCATTAGGTAATTAATGAAGGGCAAAAGATGACAGAAAAATGGAAAGCTTCATGTAGTATGTGTGGATTCATGGTCTGTATACATAGATATTTGTCCTTTATAATAAAACAGGAGGAAATGAGGCTCCTGATATGATCACTCACAGTCAAGTGAGCTGCCAATTTACAGTAAAACTGCAGCTCCTCAGGAGGACTGTTGGAATTACATTCAAGAGGTAGCATAGGACACTGAGTGAGGACCCAGATATTCATGGAAAAGAGTAAAATGGAATGGAGACAGGGAAGGTACTGAAAAGGAAGAAGAAGATGAACATGAAATAACAAATGTTAGGGTAAAAAAGTCAACAGGTAAGATTCTAGGGTAGGATGATGCCTTCCTGTCCCACTTATTTAATATCTGTGAATGTTAACACATAAATGAATAGATGCATGAGACCCATGGGAGGTTGGCAATGAGAGCTTGCTTTAACTTTCTAGTTAGTTTGTAGATATTAGGATTATCACACAATAACCAAAATGCTACCTTTGACATTTGAAAAGAGGAAAAATTAGCAAACAGCCAAGAAGTTTGGGTAGAGAACTTACTAGACACGGTGCTAATACCTTGTTCCCTCTGACGTGCACTGACCATCACAGTATGAGTTTTTATTTCCAGTGGCTGTTGATCATGCTCAACTTGGCAGGTGAGTATTATGTCCTCCTCATGGGCAGATACATTCACTATGTGCCAGCTGGTCCAGTTGTAGGTCCCATCCTTGTTTACAGTGAATGTAGAAGGGTCTTCTATCTGGGATATATTTCCATTCACTAACCAAATCAACCGAAGCTTCGAAGGATAGAACTTATTCACCTGGCAGGTGACACCTATCAGATTCCATACCATTGATGGCTGCTCATTGATCTCCAGGGTGGGTGAAACTGAAACAATACAATCAGAAGCTGAAACTTCAAAGCCTAAGTAGAGAAAGACCCCAGAAGGGAAGCTGAAGTATGGAGGAACCATTCTCATTGCAAGTTCATCATGGGGACAGGTTGATTATTTGTGCCAGAGGAGAGCCCCCAAACATAGCTCCTGTCACACAGGTGCACAGGGTGTCACAATAAGTGAAGTAAATTAGCACAACTCCCAGGTGCACTGAAAAAGCAATAACAATAGTAAAATGGATGAAAATGCCAGGAATTAGTGTGTGGCTTCTAATCAGTACAACCGAAATTACTTCCGTTAAAATAAATACAGTTTCTGTTATGTGATGGTTGCAGTCTATGATTCTGTGTTGTATGCATGAATGCTTGCTGGGAACTATGGACCAAACTATTCTGAAAGGATAAGAGCTTGAGCTCGTTTCAGAGTCATTTACCTCGAATGATGTCAGATAATTTGGCAGTTCCACGAAGCGGGCCCTTTTTCAAGGTGTCATGGGCCACCTCACAGGTGATCTGAGAGTGGACATCCCCAGCACTCAGCACCACCTGTGCTGTGCTGGAGATACTGTAGGAGATGCTTTCTCCTTTGGGGTTCACAGTAGTTTGGAAGTGAGAGAGCTCATTTCTGTCTTTGAACCACTTCAATGTGATGTTCCGAGGGGAGAAACCATGGGACTTGCATGTGTAGTTCACTGTCTGCCCAGGAGCAACTCTGGCTGCAGGGCCCAAGACCACAGGAGGAGACGGTTTAGCTGCAAAGGAGCATGTAGACGAGGGTGGGATTGTGATGGTCACCACTGTTGACATAACATTGTGAGGAACCTTCATATACATTATCCCCATTGTCATTGTTTGTTGTGGGGCCTGGGATCAATACCAGAGCTTCAGCCATACTAAGAACCTGCTCTGCTCCGTGGTGATAACTGTGACACAGACATAGACATTAACTATTTATCCTCTTCGTTTCGTTGTTTGTTTGTTTGTTTTTTTGGACAGGATTTGTCCTTCTGTTGTGTCCTTTGTTCTTTGGTCTCCATAGTCTAGCAAAGATCCCCACCAGTTAATGAGGAAGGGCAAAGCCTGGTGGAATTCTCAGTCTGGACAAAGGAAGGCAATTATCAATGTATTTTATATTTTCTATCATTTGCTCTGCCGGCTTCCTCTGGAAATCTAGGGAAAGCATTTTTAGATTTACATTTATAGTAACTCAGGAAATAACATGACAGAAAGGCCACAAAGCTGGAACCCTTCCTACTTTTCCCAGTCATTTGTTTTTTCTTCTTTTACTTACACACTAATAGATCTCATCTGCGCCAAGCCTGAATGTAACACTGAGAGCTCACTAGTCTGGATCTCTAAATGGGCTTCAGTCAGACTTAGTTTGAGGTTGAAAACAGTGATTACCGTTCGTAGAAAAAGCTAAAGGTGGTTCATGTCCTCAGTGTTAATCATAAGAGACACAGACAGAAGCTTGTTGAAAAGACAGCAATGCTCCCTGGTTGAAAACATATATTTGAGTGGACTAGTGGGAGGAAGGCAGTGTGCTGTTTAGATGTCCTGTGCTGAGGTTAGTATGTGTGACAGGCTGCATTTGGAAATATCACACACATTTGTATTTCTATATATGTGGCTCCTCAAATGCACATCAAACCACGAGTGTAATCAAGTGTTGTTTGAAGTCAATCTACCTAAACATGAGCATGCCAGATGTCCCTCGAAGTTTGAGGGACCAGTCACTATTTATCAGGAGCTTCTGCCCATCTTGACATTGTTCAGTTTCCAGTGACCAACCCTTTGGTGGGATTAATACCAAATTGCATATGGGTGGACAATTTACACAGGCCAAATGACAAAACTCATCTCACCCCAATGGGTGATTAATTTGAATCTTGATCTTTATCTAATGAGCATCAATGTCCCCTTCCATAAAAACTGAACAAAAATATCACCATAAAAATGAAAATGAAGGTAGAATCCTTTGTGTAAGTATGTGTTTGCAAATCCTACATATCAAGGCAGCTGTTATTAGATGTGAGATCATATATTTATTCTTTGCCACTGTAAGCTATAGCAAAATCCATAAAGGCATAAAATGACATGCCTCTAGATTGTTCCTGCCCCTACTCTGAAAAACTTATGTAAGGAGCAGAGCCTCTATACTAGTAGTTCTCAACCTTTTTAATGCTGCAACTTTTAACATAGTTTCTTCCTCATGTGGTGGTGACCATCAACCATGAAATTATTTTTGTTACTGCTTCATAACTGTAATTTTACTACTTTTATAAATCATAATGCAAATATCTGAGATGAGACTGCTGTAAAAGTTCTTTTCAACCAGCAGATGGGTCTTGAACCACTGAGAAACACTGTTCTGTACCCTGACATCCTCCTCTTTCTTAGGGATCTTCTTACTAAGTTGGCCAGTGGCTTTTACAGCACAATCAGGACTGCAAGCACTTCCTCCAGAGGGGCTAATTATAGAGAGCAGACAGCCAGGAGATAGTTGAAGGACACAGCTCAACAATATACTGTGTCATTAAGGCAGAGTTCTCAGTGAAAGAGAGAAAAGTCAGACCTCAGAAATTGTTCTTCTGTAGTCCTGTGCAATATATGAGAGCTGCTCCCTGAGATTAGAGTTGAACAGCATTCTTCCCTGGTTGGATCTCCTCCCTGAGAAATATTCCAGGCACGTTACGTGGGCTTTTGGATATTGTGAGCAGTATGGTGGGCACTGCTATTCTGAAGCATGAGGGATGGTTCTGCCTCAGCTTGGTGATGTAACAGGTCCATCAAGGGACTAATGACAAATATCTCCTGTTGTTTTAAAAAATGTATCTGAGGAAATTTTAAACTCAAGCTGCATATTAGAACATTCTGGAGACATTTAATGTTTCAGATGGTCCCATATCAGACCAAATAAAGAAATGTGGATCTTAGATTTATCTCTGTTTCCCACATTATTCCAAAGAGAAAATGTGGCACACCATGCCCTTCTGTGTTCTATGAGCTGCCATACCATTCTTGAGCCAGGCAAGGGGCTGGAGATTGAAACACACAAAGACAGACAGAGGTGAGAGACAGAGACACAGGTCATCCTTGAAGCCAGAATGCCCAAGAATGCCCCCTTTATTGTGTCCAGAAGAAGTTTATATAGAGATAGCCACACCCCAGCCAAATGCACCAGAAACCACTCTCCTGCCATTAAGAACTCCTGGGGGTCTGGTGCTCAGAGCAGCTGTAGGTACTCAGATCAGGGGAAAACAAGTTGTTTCAGGATCTGGGGGTTCACAGCTCCCAACAAGAAAAGAGAAGCCAGGTTGAAAATCACTAACCCTCTACCCCCAAATTAGTTGATAACTAAGGCCTGGAGAGGGAAAGTAAGAATTCAAGGTCACATGACTTCTGAGTAACAAAGCTCACATTGATGAAACATTTCCTACAAGTCAGGAGTTTCTCTAAGTGTGTTATATGACTTCACTCCTTCAGTATAGCAGGCCTATATAGTGTGCTAGCAGGGAGAGTCTGCCAAGTGAGTTCTCCTCTGTGCAGGGTTGCTATGGGCACAAATGAGAGAGAAGAGTGCTGGAATGCATATTGGGATGCCTATGCAGACACTGTCTCTGTCCTCTCCCCTGCAGACCACTGTACTATAGCTGCCTTGGAATGTCACTGATAATCACTATCTAGAATGTATCTGTACCATTGACCAGGGAACATGGCTGTTGTCATCACAGAAAGTGATGACATTACCTCCTGATGCTAGTTTCTTAGTAATTCTCGGGGTAGTCATAGAAGCCTGAAAAAGTGAGTGCAGGTATCCATGTTCTACAGAAGGGGAAACTGTCATTCAAATCCAGTAAGTTATCCAAGTTGTACAATGATAATGCCACTTGGATTCTGGGGTGCTGCTTTGCCCTGTGATATACAGAGGGCCCAGCATCTCCCTCTAAAGGATCTGCGATCATCACCATGCCACAGATGAGGACCTGCTGTGTCTCAGAGGTCATTTCCCATGTCTCACTTTAATTTACCACAACATAGTAACTGTCCTCATTTCTGAGATTCTGACTCTGACTCTTCATCTCTAAGAATTTAACTTGAGGGATTCTAGCCAAATCCCTGTTCCAGGTAACTCCAGAAAGGAGGTTCTTTTCCAAGAGGCTCCTGCAGAACCTGCTTTTCTCCTTATTCCATGGATAGCCCACATTTTCAAGACTGGACACAAGAGGCAGCTATGTACTATGCTTCTGCCATTCAGAGAGAATAAACTATGTAGGAGGAATACCATGTATGCTGTGTTACTCTATGAGGCAGGGTGATTTAGTCAAACTTGACTCTTTCTCACCTGCTCACCACTCATGAGACCTCTTTGAACCTCAGAGTTTTCTTCTCTAAAGGGAAGACATGACCTCTCCCCTATAGAACACGTTTAGGTAGAAAACAAAATAACAGACATGCGGCACATAGCACACTGCTATTCCATTTCCCTCTTTCCATCTACTTTCTCATCAAGGGATTCCTGAGGGACAGTGACATGTCAGATAAATCTAGTATCAGTGGATGTCTATGGATTTCATATTGACTAATCCACTTGCTGGTTGTAGTTGTCCAGGCATTGCATTACCTATACATTAGTGTCTTCATTTATGGCCTCTATAGTTTCAGGGTAGTCACTCCTCTTGTCTTTCTCTATTGAGGGGTTGTGAGAAGACTTCTTATACCCAGGTAGGAAAATGGTAGCATCCTTATGAACTAATTCACCTTCAAACACAGCAGGTCTCCTTCAGAGGGCATGACCTTGTTGCCTAGGACTGTTGGTCTACAAGTTCCTTCACTGTAGCACTGCTTTAGTGGCAATGAATTGAGACAAATGAAGCATTCATGATCTGGGATCTTTATTAGTTTGTCTCTAGCTGCTGGACTGTGAAGCTTTGTTTACACAGGGAACAGTTCTCACTTTAATATGGAGTGATAGTATGGTTACCTTGGTGTAACTTTCCCACCACTACTATTAGCGACTGATGTGAGGAACATCTTGAAACCTTGGGGATCCGATGATAAATGGATATTATGGTTGAGTTTGAGAAATTCTGACTCAGCATTTCATATGTACCAGGCTGCTAAGTGGAGATGGTGTTCCTTGCTTGGACTGTAAGAATCTGGCCTGAAGTCAGCTGTACATTCAAGTCCAGATCCTAACATCAGCTGGCTGTGTGGACATGGGCAGGGCACTGGCAAACTGGGTTCACATCTCAAACAGGGATGGACTGGATGATCTTCATACTATAAAATTGCCAGAATCAAGACCAAGAAATAAGACTTCAGGCCTCTGTCATAAGTTCAAAGTGAATGTCCTGATGCCTATGCTGGTGATTGGAGATCATCTACATGGAGACTAACTCCGAGACTTAACTCTACATTGCTTAGAACCTTCAGTGCCTGTGCAAGTAGGATTCAAAATGTTTCCAGAGAGACGCAAGACAAAGTTGTAAACCAAGGGTGAGAGATTCCACAGTGAATGTGGGCACATACCAATGGATCTCAGTGTGCTGTGGACGAAGAGAAAATGAGAAAAGCACACCGTGCCAAGTACTTTTTACTTTTTGCCTTGACTTTATTTTCCTCTTGGGAGGGAGGATACTCACATCTTGGGGAAAGAGCTCATGCTTGCCTGCTTCTTGCTATCTGTTTTACATCTAGAATGAAACCTGGCATACACTAGGCCCAGGTTGTCTGGCAGAAAGAGAAGACTTAATTGGGTGAGGTAATACACTGTGGAGGCGGTAGGCCAGGTTTGTCCTGTCCCTGAACAAGGCATCAGCTGTCTTTATGTAGCCACTAGATGGGGACAGATCAAGAAGGGTAGCTATCGTAAGGCAGACAAGGGTATGGGTTCACCCCCATTTACCAGAAATGGCACCACTAGCACATAGCATGTCCTCTCCTCAGCTTCCTTGGCCCACAGCTGGGGAAAGTCACCCTATGAATGAGGGTCACTTACAGGCTTGCTTCTTGGTTGTTGATCACAGAATCTTGGACACATTTTGACCTTTTAGAGATATGAGGGGTGAGGAGGACAAGGCAGTACTTACCAAGGACAGACAGCACTGTGCCTCCCCCAGACAGAAACTCCTTGTCAGAGTCTGCTTTCTGGAACTTCACACAGTAGTAGGTACCAGCATCATCAGTTGTGACATTACTGATGCGGATGGAAAAGTCCAGGTTGGTTCTCTTTGTAGTATCTGTAACATTTGTGACTCTGGGAGACTTCTCTCCTGTGGAACTATATATTAGTTCCCGACTCCATCCTGTGCCCCTGAACCACATAATGGGCCCCAGAGGACGCAGAGAGGTCACAGTGCATCTCAGAGTGGCTGATTCTCCAGCACCGACAGAAACTGCTCTCTCAGGCTGAATCACCTTCAGGTCCTCTATAGCTGCTCCTGCAGGAGACATCAGTTAATACTCAGTCTCCTCTAGTCTGTCATCAAATACTGTTATAAACTAGACCTCAGCATGAAGTGATCACAGTTCCCCTCACTTGGGCCTCTTAGCAAACAAATGTAACAGATGAGGAAATGAGTCTCAGAGACAGAGTCTTTGGCAGTATTTTCATGAAACCCCAATTCTGTTTGAGATTCTCATGCCAGTATCAGCTTGGTTTTCATTTTCTGTGCACATGGCATGTTGCACTTCTTATATAATAATACTGTGTGTGATTACATGACTCTTTGAGAACAGTGAGATGTAAGCATTAAGTGTAAGGTATAGTTAGTGAGATGTACATTTGATTACAAGATTCTAGGTGAGGCCCCAAGTCAGGGGGGTTGCTTTATCAGGTGGAGTGATAATGCTGTAGATATTTCCCAACATGCAATAACATGCACATTAATTAGAGAAAGAAAACCCCGTTTTAAGTTACCAGTTTTTAAAATATGTATTATCATCACATTAATTAATTAATTTTATGTGTATTGGTATTTTTCTTCCACATAAGTCTGTGTACCAAACATATGCCAAGTGGTCAAGGAATCTAGAAGAGGGTGTCACAGACCTTGTAAGTTATACATAGTTATAAGCCACCATGTGGGTGCTCAGAGTTAAACCTGAGTCCCATGGAAGAATAGCAAGTGGTCTTAACCTCCAAACCATCTCCCTCTGACCCCAACATTATATTAAGTTCAAGAATGATATAACAGATTCCTACAAAGTTAATGGTTTGACACAACAGAAACATTTTATTTCACGCTTTGGAGGTCTAGTTTGGTGTGACATGGCAGCTATCAAGGGGTCACAGTGCCCCACCCTCCAGGAGGCCCTGTTTGTTCCCTTGCACATGATGTGGTCACCTGGGGACACTCTCTCTTGTCGCCTGTTTTCCCATCACAGCACCCTATTTACCCAGTTATTCTAAGTTCCATAGCTGACACTTCTGTCCCTTCTTGCCTGGACTTTAATGATCTTGTAGGACTACATTGTACTGCACTGTCCTATACTACTGGACCAAGACTGTGCAACATTCATTTGGGATATGAAAAGAGCAAAAGGAAAGTAAGGAAAAGTACTGAAGAAAGTGAAGAGTCTGAATAGCAAAATATAACACCAAACCGAGAGAGACTATGAGAAGAAACCAAATGATATTGAGGAGTCAACTCATGAGTCAACATACGAGGGGTTTATAATTTATTAGTCCAGTGGACAGGGTCCACAGAGGATTTAGCAGGTTACAAAAAAATCCCAAATCATGGAAATGTGTACCATAACATTACTCAGGCAGCCCTGCAGGGAAAGAGGTACAATAAAGAGAAGAAGTTGAAGAATTTGGAGTGTAGTGGCAAGATTATTGAGGAAAAAACTGCCGTATAAAACCTTCCTGGTTTATTAAAATATAAGAACTATAAATCCAACAGCTGACCTAATTTGATGTGAGATAAACTCAGAGAGATGCACACCAGCAGATGCTAGAATCCAACAGACAAAAGCGGTATAGTAAGAGAATGCTGAGAGCAGCCTAGAGCATGACTCATCTCATCCTGCAAAACGGTATGAACACAGCTCTTATCAGAAATGTTAGCATCCAGGAGGCAATGAGATAGTGTGTGTAGTCACAGTTTTAAAGGAGAAAACACATCCAGAATTTAAATGAACCCCAGGATTCCCTATATTGCAAAACTATGTGACCAACACAAGAGAGAAAACATGCTCTCCCTAGTTAAAAATCTGAGTTTATTACAATGATACCTGTTTGGAGATATTAATAACTGCCCTGCTGGAAGTAGTAGTAGGTTTCCCTTATGTTGAAATAAAGAATCCCAAAGAATAGTTCCAGTTTTAAAGACAATCCAACTCTGACTGTACTCTGAATTTTAAAATTTCATAAAGCCTCCTGAGCTCCAAAATTATACTTAGGCTGTTTGACAATGGTGACTCTAATCTTCTACCTTGTAGTTCTCATTGATAGCTTTAGGGAATACCATACACCTATAGCTGTTAGGAAGGTGGTAGACGGTCTGAGACCTCACATCACTGCCAGGTCTCGAACAAGAATATTTGATGTGGAAAATCTGCTTCCCTTGATACCTAAAACCAAAAGCAAAGGACAACTTTGTGAAATTAAAACCTTGTATAACGAGTAATGCTAAATCTAACAAACATGTTGATAGTCTTCGAATACTTACTGAATAAAAAAATGAAATATGGGAAAAATAATGGGAATAGGGGTAGAGTATATGAGCCTATATAATAATTTATATTTTGGCATAGCTATGTACAAAAATTACAAAAAAAATCTCAAAGTTCTACATTTTTTCAAACTGGAAATCCTAAATTCCTAGACCAAAATTTCTTTAGAAAATATCACAAAGATTAAAAAAGACCTAATTCGCTTTTGTACTAAGATAAGGCAAGTCCAGAATTTGAAAACTGTAACAACTCTCAAAATTTCTTGGACTGATTTATTGTATTTAAAAACAAAATTGTAATTTCAAATTTTATTGAGCAATGGTACCTAAAATGTAGAGTCAGAAATGCTTTTCCAATAGACTTACTTAAACATGACACATGAGTAGTAGCCATTCCTCTGTAACATTTCTTATTAGCAGTGAAGCTCTAACATAATTAATAGAAACTAAAATGAAATAATGTCTTTGATGCTTGCAAAGTAATTTGATTCTATAAAAATGGTAAATATAGGGAGATTTAAAAGTCAATGTCATAAGCCCCAGTACCCACCCCATCTTTCACAAAGAACTAAGGCAGTAGCCAACTGCTCCTTAGGCAACCAACTGTGAGAGAGAGAAGGAAGTCATCAAGTGAGTGACTAGGATCTTGTGTATCTGGGAGAAGAGCACAGAAAGCTAAACTAAGTCTTGATGTGCATGGAATCTGCTTTGCAGAGTGTATTTGAGAATCTCAGTTAACTCTGTTTGAATGGATGTAGATGATCACAGCTAGTAGAAGCATCCAGACTTTAGCTGATTTTAGATTCTACACAGCAGCTTTGCTTGGAAAAAACTCCATCTTCTCTGTCCCATCTCTAGAGTCCATGCTGCAGTGACTGTGTACTATCTAAGCAAGGGAGAGTTTCTGACTTCACACAGTTAGGGTTGTGGAAGGTAGATAGTTTCATACCCTTATCCGTGAGTCCACAGAAATCCCAGAACACTACCACAGGTGGCGCAGCCTCAATATTCAATATATCCAGGGGAACAGCAACAACAGCCACACTCAAGCCTGTCAAGTGCCACATGATGCAGAAGAAAAGCATTTCAGCAAAGAAGAGAAAAGTGAAGGATAGTGGATTCCTTTTGTCAACAGTCTCTGCCTCATAGTCAGGACCCAACAAATGCGTGATTTGCTCAGTGTGCATCTTCCCATGTGACTCAAACCCATTTGAAATAGCTAATTTATGTAGAAACCTTGTTTCCCATGTGAATGAATTTCCAAATAAAAACTGTTTGCATGTAAGGAGGAAGCTGAAGAGCACAGGAGCAGAGGCCCATAGACCCTGTCCTCATTTCACCAGCTAAAGCTCATGGAATAGAAGAAAGTCTCTGGGAGGAGTGATTGCTAATCCTATGACCTCAGTCAATCAGCCTGAATCCAAACCACAGCTCTAGACATTGCTGTCAGGGTTGTTTGTGCTTCTTCTTCTTCTTCTTCTTCTTCTTCTTCTTCTTCTTCTTCTTCTTCTTCTTCTTCTTCTTCTTCTTCTTCTTCTTCTTCTTCTTCTTCTTCTTCTTCTTCGTCTGTGGCAGTTTGACATGAGCATTAACCTGACATGTAGGCCCATATGAGGTAGAACAGTGGAGTACATTCTACAGTAGTTGGGACATGGCGAGTGCTCATGCTCATGACACTGAAAAGTAATTCCCCAGTTGATTTTTCTGGGTCATGGATCATTCACTGACACTTGGTATCTGCATAGTGTCGTGGACCTTGGTCCAGATTACGGAGCTGCATCTAACTCTAAATACAGATGTGGATTTGGTGATAATTATAGCTTGCTAAATTAGCTTCCTATCCATTTGAAAAAATACCCAACCAAGGGCAGTGGTACAAAGAAATAAATATTTACCTCTGTCTCCATGTTTCAGAGAGTTCAGGGATCACAGTGCTGACTGTCTCTATTGCTGTGGTCTCGGGGGGGGGGAGGGTAGAACCTCCTCATGAAGACAGAGTATAATGGGACAATATTGCTCACGTCCACCTTACCTTCTAACACCCAATCATCTCTTATAGCAGTGCCATCAGTTGAGAACAAAGGCTTTAATACATACATTTTTGGGTGTATTTCATACTCAAAGTATAACATTTGTACTAGAAAAGTCCACAATACTAAAGTAAATTCCTAAGATTAATTAGCCAATAAAAAACAAAGTTTCCCTAAATACCACATTTTAGAAATTTCAATCCATTGGCTACTCTATTGCATTGGAGACTGTAGGAAAACATGATCATGGTAGGGAGACAGCAATAATGCAAAGCAAGGCTAAAATGTGACTATAAAGACAGAGCAAGGACACACAATGTCTGTCAGTGAAATATTCACCTTTAATGCTATCATGTGTATTGGTGTTGTTCTTGTTCCAGTAACAGTGTATGGATTGAGAAAATTGTTTATTTTTATGTATTTAGGTATGTGTGTGTGTGTGTTTGAGAGACAAAAACAGAGATACATAGGAGATATGCATATAAAGAGAGTGAGGGAGAGAGTGAGAACAGTTAAAAAACAGTCATTGAATTAGAGAATGGGACTAGGGAAAAAGATGTAATTATATATTAATTTGAAAAAATTAAAAACAAAAAGTTTCAGGAAGTGCTAAAATCATCAGAAGGACCTATCAATTATTGCTAGTATCAGTTTCTAGTGAGGACATATTAAAAGTTTGACTTCTATTATTAGATGACACAATAATCAAAAAGGGAAGCCTGAGGGCTGATAAGCCCTGACCTGAAGCCATCAAGTTTTTCTCATGAACAAAGAAGGAACTGAGGACAAACAACCTTTGAGAATCATGAGCAGGGACCACTCACAGTGTCAATAATCCTTACCATGAGATGAAGGGGAAAAAAGCTCCCTGGAGAATATCAACAAGATTAGGGATGTGTGAGTACCTGGTATAGATGAACTGCTTACACTCTACATATCAAAGCCATAGCCCAGTACCTCATAATGTGACTATATTTAAACCAGGGTCTTTGAAGGAGTAAAAATCAATTTAGGTGGATCTTAACCCAATGTGACTGGTTTCATTTCAAGAAACAGAAGACCCACAGAGACAGAGTAAGATCCCGTGTGGAGAAGAGAAGGTATAATTTATAATAGAAGAGGCATCATGGAAGAAAGTATCTTAGTGGGCATCTTGACCCTGGATTTCCAGCCTCCAGAACTTTGACAAAATGAATGACTATTGTATTGATTACCAGTCTGTGGTACAATGTCATGGCAACCCTGCCAATAAAACACAAGCACTAGTAAGACAAAATAATAGTACAGCCTCTCAAAGCAGCAGCACTTGGTGAGAAGTTTGTGGTCAGATGAAGAAGGAACTGGAGGACAGAATGAGGAAACTTAGTGAGAAGGATGATGGCTGAGCATTGCCAGAGACACTTCCCTCTAACCATGGTACTGCGCTTGACTTAGGAAGTGAGCAGAGAGTGCCAAGTGTGGAGACAGGCCATCAACAGCTTTGGAACTGACATGCTGTGTCTGATAGGACTCAGAGTTACATGTGGGGTTCAACTAAAGTAAATTTGTTAGCTGTAATATTAGAAAAATTTAATTATTTTATAATTGAAAGACCCCCACTCAATATAAACAGCAGCTAGCAGCAGTAACGCCATTCTTGCAAGGCTTGAACTTTTGAGCAAACATACACAAAAACCAGGGCAGGGAAGTTCAACTTAAAAGACAAGGGCAGAGGGGCTAGGCAGGATGTCTGCGGTCAGCCACTGGGCCCCAAGCAATGAGGAACTAAGCAAGGGGAAGCAGCTCATGCCCTAGATGGAGCCAGAGTAGACAGTTTATCTGATTACTAGGTAAAACCTCAAATTGTCCTCGATGAACCTGGCCTTATATGAACTGACCAATTAAACCCCTGTAACTATGCGTCTCGCTTCTGTAGCCGTGCTTCTTGCTCCCCTACCCTATAAAAACCCACTACCCCCGCCTGAAGGCGCGCTAGTCCTTCGAGAGACTAAGTCGCCCCAGGTACCTGTGTACTGAATAAAGCCTCTTGCTGTTTGCATCCGAAGAGTGGTCTCGCTGTTCCTTGGGAGGGTCTCCCCAGTCTGAAAGGCTGCCCACCTCGGGGGTCTTTCATTTGGAGGTTCCACCGAGATTTGGAGACCCCTGCCCAGGGACCACCGACCCACCACCGGGAGGTAAGCTGGCCAGCAAGCAGATCTGCAATTTCCCCTGTCTTCTGTCTTTTATGTTTTATGTTTGCGCCTGCGACTGTACTGGTTAGCTAACCAGATCTGTATCTGGGCGGACCCGTGGAGGAGCTGACGAGCTCGTACTCCACGACCGCAGCCCTGGGAGACGTCTCAGCGGTGTCTGGGGCCCGTTTCGTGGCCCATCTGCAGTCTGTGAGTCGCACGGAACTGGGACTGTTTGGGGCTTCCCCACAGTCTGAGGGATACGTGATTCTTCTGGGAGGCGAGGAGTCCGGGTCCTCAAAGTCTCCGTCTGAATTTTTGCTTTCGGTTTTACACCGAAGCCGCGCTGTGCGTTTCTGTGTCTAAGTTGCATGTTGTTTGTCAGTCTTATTGTCACTGTCACCGCGGTTGAGAGAATGGGCCAATCTGTAACCACCCCTTTAAGTCTGACTCTACAGCACTGGAGGGACGTCCAGGACATTGCAGACAACCAGTCAGTGGACGTTCGGAAGAGACGCTGGGTAACTTTCTGTTCCTCGGAATGGCCCACGTTTAACGTGGGCTGGCCGAGGGATGGAACTTTTGACATCAATGTTATCTTACAGGTGAAGGCTAAAGTGATGGATCCTGGCCCTCACGGGCATCCAGACCAGGTCGCGTATATCGTGACTTGGGAGGCGATGGCTATGACCCACCGCCCTGGGTCAAGCCTTTCGTCACCCCGAAACTCCCTGTCCTTACCCCCTCTGCACCTACTTTACCCCAACGGGACCTCCGCCTCGCTCCTCCCTGTACCCAACCCTTACCAAGTCCCCAGTGCCCAAGCCCCCTCCTCCAAAAGTCTTGCCCCCAGGTGATGACCTACTGATGGACCTCCTCACGGAGGACCCTCCCCCATATCAGGAGCCAGCCCCACAGCCCCCAAATGAGGCTGACTCAACTAAAAGGAAAGAAGAACAAGAACAAGCAGCGCCGGCCTCCGCTGGTCCATCCCCAATGGCCGCTCGCCTGAGGGGACGGCGGGACCAGCCGCCTGCAGCAGATACAACCTCCTCACAGGCATTCCCTCTTCGAACGGGAATGAACGGCCAACTGCAGTACTGGCCATTCTCCTCCTCAGACCTATACAACTGGAAAAATAATAATCCTCCTTTTTCTGAGGACCCCTCTAGGTTAACTGCTCTGATTGAATCTATCTTGATTACCCATCAGCCTACATGGGACGACTGCCAACAGCTGTTGCAGGCTCTGCTGACCTCGGAGGAGCGGCAGAGGGTCCTCCTGGAAGCCCGGAAGGAAGTCCGGGGACCCGATGGCCGCTCCACCCAATTACCCAATGAGATAGATGCTGCCTTCCCCCTTGAACGCCCCTCTTGGGATTTCACCACGGTGGAAGGTAGGAATCACCCAGCCCTCTACCGCCAGTTGCTCATAGCGGGTCTCCACAGGGCGGCTCCACGCCCAACGAATTTGGCCCAGGTAAAGCAGGTTATACAGGGGTCAGAGGAAACTCCCTCTGCCTTCCTTGAGAGACTCAAAGAGGCTTACCGCAGATATACTCCCTATAACCCTGAAGACCCCGGACAGGAGACCAATATCTCCATGTCCTTCATTTGGCAGTCAGCTCCAGATATCAGACGCAAGCTGGAGCGTCTAGAAAATCTCAGGGAGAGTTCACTCAGGGATTTGCTAAAGGAAGCAGAAAAGATTTTCAATAAGAGGGAGACTCAGGAGGAGAGGGAGGACCGCCTCAAAAAAAAAAAAGCAGAGGAACGAGATGAGCGCCTCAGAAAAGAAGCTGAGGAGAGGGAAAAGGAAAGGGAGAAAGAGAGGGACCGCAAGAGACATAAGGAAATGAATAAACTTTTGGCCACCGTAGTGTCAGGGCAAAGACAGGATAGACAGGGGGGAGACAGAAGCCATTTCGGGCCGGTGGTGGCGCTCAATCCTGCAACCCTGCTGCCACTCCTGGAGGAGGGAGAGACGGACCAACACGACTGTCTCAAGATCCTTGCGGAAATGAACGGGACCAGACCAGACCTGACGGATCAAGGTACACTGACGGCAGCAGCTTTCTGCGGGAAGGTGAGCGAAAAGCGGGTGCAGTGGTAACTACGGAGACCGAGGTGATCTGGGCACAGCCTCTGCCTGCGGGGACATCTGCGCAGCGAGCAGAGCTTGTCGCCTTGACACAAGCTTTGAGGACGGCGGAAGGTAAGAAGCTCAATGTCTATACTGACAGCCGATATGCTTTTGCCACTGCTCATGTTCATGGGGAAATATACAGAAGAAGAGGGCTACTGACTTCAGAAGAAAAGGAAATTAAAAATAAAACAGAGATCTTAGCCTTGTTAAAAGCTCTATTTCTGCCTCGGAAACTGAGCATTATGCATTGCCCAGGACACCAGAAAGGAGATAGCCCTGAGGCCCGGGGAAACTGTTCCTTGGGAGGGTCTCCCCAGTCTGAAAGGCTGCCCACCTCGGGGGTCTTTCAATAATGATTTCCAAATAGAATGTTTCTGGTCACCTGTGGGAACCCATGGACTCACAGAGCAGTACTCCAGACACTGCCTCTAGAAAATGAACAATGTTCTGAGCTTCTCTCCTGTGGCAGTCTGTTGTTTACCTAGAACCCTTCAGTTCTATTCATAGTGAAGGGGACACTAGCCCATTGGAGCATGTGGCTCTAACAGACATTGACTTTCTCCCCAGTTCTTTCTGCCTTGCTAAAAACCATCAGATTACATTCCTGAAGCTAGTCCCCTAAGGTCTGTTCCAGTATTTGGACAATCCCTTTTCCTGAGGCTGACTGTCAATGTTCTGCTAACAATGTATTAAAATCCAGCAATCAAAACCCTTCTTAAGCTCACATAATTAACATGCCCAATTAAACTTAAGCACCCCTTTCTAACATGGGGGTTCCCATTTTTCCTTTATAAAATTACATTTTCCTGTGTGCCAAATTTGTCTCTTCTCTTTCCAGGACAAATATCCCAGTTACCCTTCCCTGGTTCTCTTCCCCTTATCCCCCTTCCTCTGTCTTCTGTCATTATCTCTTTATTTATTTATTTATTAAAAATTTCCACCTCCTCCCATTTCCCTCCCACTCCCCCTCCCTCTCCAGTCCTAACAGCAGTCAGAGTTCCCTGCCCTGTGGGAAGTCCAAGGTCCTCCCCGCTCCATCCAGGTCTAGGAAGGTGAACATCCAAACAGACTAGGCTCCCACAAAGCCAGTCCATGCAGTAGAATCAAAACCCAGCGCCATTGTCCTTGGCTTCTTAGTCAGCCCTCATTGTCAGCCACATTCAGAGAGTCTGGTTTGATCACATGCTCCATCAGTCCCAGTCCAGCTGGCCTTGGTGAACTCCCATTAGATCAGTCCCATTGTCTCAGTGGGTGGACGTACCCCTCTCAGTCCTGACTTCCTTGCTCATGTTCTCCCTCCTTCTGCTCTTCATTTGTCCCTCTGTAGTAATAAATCTTTGTCCCGAGAACTGGGTCTGAGAACTTGAACTTGGGGGTCCTGAGTCAATATTTTCCCTTTCACACAGGAGATATGGTTGTACTCCTAAGATATGCTCACCTGAGAGTCCCAGCAGTAGGGCCAGCAGCAGGACACTGTGAGGAGTGTGAGGCCAGGAGTCCAGGTCAAGCATGTTGAGAGCTAAGGAGCTTGCTCAGTTCAGGGTTTGTGCTGGCAAGATTCTGGGTGCTAATCTGCAGATACTAGGTTCTAATCTGGTATGTCTTCTTTTGCATAAGGGGTGTGACTGTATTGTGCTGAAACAGGAACCATACTGGCTATTTTGAAATAGACACACAGTCTTGCAGGCTAATGGAATAGATGAGTTATTTATCATGCATTTTAGAGGAACTGAGTGAGATATGCCTAGGAATTGCTTTCTCATTTTTATTTAATGAGTAAATGAAATTCTCATAGATGACAGTGTCTTTACTCACCTGATACTTATGCTGCTTCCATAGTTTGACTCTTTGATGAATATGAAGTACAGACTTACTTAACATCCCGGTTTTACTTTCTTTGAATATACATACAAATTGTGAGATTGCTAGATCATCTAGTAGTACTATTTTTTTAAAAAGATTTGCTTACATACTTTTAAAATTATGTGTGCATATGTGTGTCTGTGCATCTGAGTACAAATTACAGTCCAACGAGAATGTCAGTCACTTTGTAGCTAGAGTTACAGCTGTTTGTGAGTCACCCAGTGTGGGTGCTGGGCATTGAAGTTGGTAAGAACACTATGCACTCACTCTTTGCCCTGAGCCATCTCTCTTGTCCTCCTATTTTTAATTCTTGAGAAAGCTCTCTGTTGTTTTCCATAATACCTATACTAATTTACATTCTCACCAACCAATACAAGATCAACAAAATAGTCACTGTAGGATGCAGCCTTGACAAGTTCAATAGAGACCTAAATTTTATTCTACCCTAAGGCAATACCTGGTTCCAGGAAAGATCACTCAGGCACCACCCAGGAACAGACCATCCAAGAGAAAATACCTAACATTCCACAGCCCCCATGCACCCATCCCCCTTTCACCAGGACCCCATGAGTGAAATAACTGATTTAAGCCTACTGGAGAATACAGAAATGAAAGAAAGCCTTGAAAAAAAATTGAAAACTGCAAATTGAAAAAAAGGTGGGAAAACAATTAGTAGTCACATGGGTGAACCTGAACCAGCTCTACAAGGAGGAAGGGAAAGGTGAGGGCCAAAAGCAAAACAAGAACCCAAACCCTAGGAGGAAACTACCCCAGTGAAGCACTTTGTCTGAATTTCCTGTGACTTACACCAAGGCAAGGTGAGTACACAGCCTTTAAGCCGCCCCAGCCTCTGGAGACAAAACATGGGTCCTCCCATTTTCTTTGTTTTTGTTTTTCGAGACAGGGTTTCTCTGTGGCTTTGGAGCCTGTCCTGGAACTAGCTCTGTAGACCAGGCTGGTCTCGAACTCACAGAGATCCTCCTGCCTCTGCCTCCCGAGTGGGGTCCTCCCATTTTCCTAGCCAGCCCAGTGCACATGGTACCAGCAAATACCTCTGAGTTCTGTGTGTACCCCTACAAAAGGACTCAATTTCAGGCCATTCCCAGTAATATGCCTAGGGAAAGTAATCTTTTCTCCTTCTCTAGTATTGAAACTAGATCTGCATGATCAAGACATCTTGTATTAGTAACTCTTCAATTAGGATCCAGGAAAAAAGAGGTTTTCTTTCTTTTTTGGTTTTATAAGCAGTGTTTCACTCTTAAGTCATGACTGTCCTGGGACTCACTCTGCAAACCAGGCTGGCCTTAAACTGAGAGATCTATAGTCTATATATATATATATATATATATATATATATATATATATATATATATCTATATATATATATATATATATATATCTATTGTGGGATGTTTTCCTTTTTCCATGTTTACCTGGATTCCTGGACTTGAACTCAGGTCACCAAGATTATGTGGTAGCACCTTTACCCACTGAGCCATCTTGTCAACCCTGGAAACTACTTAAAATTAACTCCAGAGACTGAATCTTATCCATGGAATGGACCAGGGAAGCAGTGGGAAACTACCCAATAAATACCTTATTACACTGTGTCTTCATTAGAGTTTCTATTGCTGTGAAGAGATAACATGCCCATGGCAACTCTCATAAAGGAAAACATTAATTGGGGTGGCTCCCTTACGGTTTCAGAGCTTCAGTCCATTATTGGCACGGCAGGGAGCATGGCAACGTGCAGGCAGACATGGTGCTGTAGAAATAGCTGAGAGTCTTACATCTCACAGGCAACTGGAAGTCAACTGTCACACTCCCCAGTATTCTGAACACAGGAAGCCCACTCAGAGCCCACGCCCACAGTGGCACATTCATCAGTATTCTGAACACAGGAAGCCCACTCAGAGCCCACCCCCACAGTGGCACACTTCCTCCAACAAGGCCATATCCTATGCAACAAAGCCACACCTCCTACTTGTACCACTCCCGATGGGATTATGGGGGCCAATTACACCACACACTGCTCTGATTTAATTGTAGCCAATCAAAAAGTAAATAAAGTTCCTCAGTGCCATGTACTCACAAAGCAACTTTGAAGACGTTGTTTGAACTCAATGAGCTTCTAGTTTCCCATCTCCAAAATTAAGAAAATGTCAGTTAAGAAGACCTCCCACCGTCATAGAATTTGTCAACATTTTCTGTATTAAATTTGCCCTCGGATGTTTATATCGTTACCTCCTCCTGTTTCATCAGTCCTTGAGAACCCTGCTCTCCCTAAGGTGCAGGCTCTGAGCAAAAGGGGACCTACAGCTGCCCTGCCTCGACATTGGATAATTGCTCCTAATGATCTGCATATCTTATCAGAGAGAAAAGTCTAATTATCTTCTCCCCAGACAAGCACCCAGAGAGGAGCTTTTAGGCCTGCTTTCTTCTTTGCTTCCCAAGAAGAGTAGTGTTTTTGAACTTAGTTTCACCTTGGAGGAAAACACCCATGCACATTTGTATACACACATCCAACTTTTATGCCAATGAATTTTTAAATTCTGATTTCCTGAGTTTATAGATAAATGCTTAGATTGGCACAAGGGAGGTTGAGACTTTTTATGTACACTGAGGTGTATGTATAAATCTCTCAGTTCACTTATCACGTCTTTGAGCTCACTGATTCCACTTCCAACCTTAGAGGCCTACAGACTCCTCATTCTCATGCTTAATTTGCAAAGCAAACTTTCATCTTATATTGAGGTAAAAGTATATATACTCACGTGTGTAATTCTAGCAAAATGAGGTGGAGAGATGAGCTGTTTCCCCATTTTTTTCCCTAATGTCAGTAGCTTCCTGCCTAATTTTGGGTCCCTCAATAACATTTTCTGGCTGATTGCTTCAATTTCTCACTAGATACATATACAGATTAAAATGATGAGGCAAGCAAGCTGAGAGATATATGTAGAATATTACAAATAACTGATAAGGGAATCTTTAAAAAAAATTTCCTTACACACTGGGGCATGACAGAGATCTTCCAGTTGAGAGTCTGGGGAAAGAAACACTCTTTGAGCATTCATGTGAGCCCCTAACTCTGCCTAATAGTGTCCAACCATTTCCTGGTTGTATCTCCCACATGCTTGGTGGGTAAGGAAATATCTCTCTATGCAGGTGCTTCTGCCAAGGATCAGGGGATCCTAAATGTTGCAGTGACTCATTTCAAGAGAAGGCATCGGAGAGTAACCTTGCAATTGGCCTCAGGGAAGACATTCTTTCTCAGCATGAAATAAATGAATTTCTAAAGTTTAGGATAGATGGGTAGTTCAATGCTTAAGTTCTTACATAACACACACGAAGTCTTGGGTTCTATTCTTCAAAACTTAAAAAAAAATTGGCCACAGTCTTTTTCAGATCCATTTTCTTACTAATCCAAATGCATGTATTTCAAAGCTTATTATCCTGCTTGCCTCACTGAGGAAGAAACAGATTTAAAGAGGTTAAGGAGCAGCTCAAAGCCACAAAGCAGGTGTCAATGAATGGCTCTGAGGTTTGATGCCAGCTTTTCCGTCTCTAAACAGATTCTTTTTTTTTTTAGATGTTCTCATTCATTGTAGGACTGGAAGAAGAATGCATGCATGCATGGGTGGATGAGGAATGGGGAGAAAGCCAGGCCTATGCTCCATGCTTCAAGGTAAGCAGAGGTTCTTTGGCAACGTGGACCTAGGCAGAAGAGCCATCCAGATCTCCTTGATGAATCCAGATTGCAAATGTCAGGTGACAAATTCCAAATGATGCAGGGGACAGAGATTCTGTTCATATTTTATTCAAATGTAGAAGTAGTCTCTATTTCACTTTTGCTGTTGTATAAATTTTATTCATTGTGATTCTGTATGATCCTGCAGATGTGTATAAATTTTATTCATTATGATCCTGTATGATCCTGCTGATGTGGAGCAAGGGCCTAGAGAGTTTGTTAAATGCAACTTAACTGGTGATCTTCTGGTGACATCCTGGGCTTCTGATACTTCTTTGTCTTTCCGAAGTGTTTCTCTAGACATACTGAGAGAGTTGAAGCGCTTTTTGGAGAAAGTTGGGAGTTGTCTTTTGGATTCACATGAATCCTCTGGTTTCCCTGGTTTCTGTGATGGCCGTATTTTCAAGCTTCTTGTGTTTCCCACTACTGGACTCTCTAGCTGGCGATTTGATCTTAGGGTAGGTGGGATGCTGAGAATCTCCTATGCTGTCAAGGCCCCTTTTCTGGTCGTGCTAGTAGTAGTAGTAGATGTTACAGGAAGAACCACACAGAGTCTAGGAAGACCTGGAGATGTGTGGAATCATTGTTAATGAAAGCTAAATTGCAGTCTGGTTGTGTGGTCAAGAAGGTGGACTCTTCTGTCCACTGCCATGCCTGATACCCTCTTTCTCCCAAGTAATTTATGTTGAGAATACAAAGCTGAGGGAAAGAAAATTGAAATGTCATCTGATTAATGAAGGTTGGTCAGGAGTTCAGCTTTCATCATGACTCAAAGAAGAACCAAGGACAATACTTCACCTCTGAGCTTCTCATGATGTAGCCTTTACAGATAAGGTGACCTCTCTGTGTTAGACAAATAATAAGGCTGATGACTTTTGGTGGATGGTTACATCATTGAAATGAATAAGTGCATGCATGAATGAATAAATCTATTTTTTTTCTGCACTGGGATGAAACCTATGGTCTCTAGTGTGCTGTACCATGGACTTACATGGCAATCTCCTGCTATTGGGCAGTTATTAAGTAGTTGTGGGTTTCCACCCTAATTATTAATCTCCAAGTGTCTTGACTTGCTCACAGAAATTTATTGCAAACTCATAGTAGGAAGAGTACATTATGGGAATGTAGTTAAAGCAATTAAAATATAAATGAATACTTATTGAGCATCATGTTATGCTGCTATCCTAGGAACTTAGGCAAGAGCAATAGCTTAATAAAGGGAAATTAGGAGCTGAAAATAATAAAGAAGGGGTATCAGAAAATGAAAATAAATTGTAAGTAAGGTACAAAAGTATGGTAACTGGTGATATAGAACAAAACAAAGCAGGAAAAGATAATAAAAACTATGCACTGTATACAATTTCAGAGTGTTCGTAAAACATCCCCCCCCACAAAAAAATCATCATTAGAACAAAAGCTTGAAAGTAATGAACAAAGTAGCCATGTGCACCATGGAAGAAGAAAATCATTATTTATTAATATTTTGAAGCAAGTCTCAGATAAGAATTGTTAATATTATTTTTAATAAAAATGTTTTTCATACAATATATTCTGATCATAGATACTTCTTTTCCCACCATTCCTAGATTCTTCCTACCTCTCCATCCACCCAATTCCATACTCTCTCTTTCTTTTTTTTAAACAAACAAAACAGCAAACAAAAAAAAACCAAACAACAACTATAATGCTAATAATAATGAGAAAACTAAGAGGAAACAAAAGAAACACACAAACACACATAACAAACTCACAAAAACAGAAAATTGGAAACTACAGCGCACAAGCAAAAGATCAGAAAGACAAAAATGCCCAAACAAAACAATACGAGACTAAAGTCTACAAAAACACTGTGAGTTCATCTTGTGTTTTCTATCAGCTGTTGGGCATGGGACCTGCTTTATGTGTGGTTAATCTGCATAGTGAGACTTATTGGAGAAAACTAATTTTCCTTTGCAAGTGGAAGCCAATTGGAGACAGCCTCATGAACTTGGAACCAGCCATCATTCAGAGACAAACATTGGAATATTCATCTCTGAATGATGATTGGTTTCAAGTTCATATGTAGGACAAATACAGAAAATCACCAATAATATCTTTACAGCATTTATTTTATACCAGAATTATCTATTATCTCATAAATGTTTGAGTCATTCTAAGTAATGTTAATACAAGTTCAAGTTTTATTTATTCTAAGATATATATATATATATATATATATATATATATATTGTTTGTTTGTTTGTTTTTGTTTTGATTTTCGAGACAGCGTTTCTCTGTAGCTTTGGAGCCTGTCCTGGAACTAGCTCTTGTAGACCAGGCTGGCCTTGGACTCACGTAGATCTGCCTGCCTGTGCCTCCGGAGCGCTGGAGTTAAAGGCGTGCACCACCACCGCCCCGTGGTTTAAGATATATCTTTTTGCCATTTCAATTTACATTTCTCTTATTGTGAACATCTTTGAAGTAGTTATTGTTTTCATGTTAGACGTGGCTGTCTCCTAATTTCAGTTTGCATTTATTTATTTTACAATTTTGTGCATGCACGCATTACGTACTAACCACTCTCACCTGCCGCCTTCCTTCTCTACTCCCCTCCACCCTGTGCTCCCCACACAAACCTTTCTCATGTTCATATCTATTGGTTTTGTTTTGTGTTCCACTGTGGTTAACCAGGGCCATATGTGTCATCATGGACGTGGATCTGTGTGCTGGAGCCTGGTGAGGTGAGTTCATCCAGGAGTCCACAGCTAAAGTTACGATTTCCCCTCCTCTCAGAATCCACCAATAACCAACAGTTCGGGGTTAAAAGATAGGGTCACATGAACTCCTCCCATCTTTGACTGATTAGTGGGCTCAGTGCAGGTGAATGTAATTGTTGTGAGTATTGACTGCAATGGTTGTACGAAGAGAATGACATTTTTCAACCCATCACCCCGTATTCTGGATCTTACATACTTCCCGCCACGTCTTTTGGAATGTTCCCTAAGCTTTAGAGGCGGTGGTGCCAGTGACTTGTTTCGGACGGATTCCTGAAGGTCATTATTCTGTGTCTGGGCAGCCATGAGTCTCTGCCTTCACCCTTGGTATTGGACGGAGGCCTTTCAGACTGAAGCTGGGAGCTGCTTTTGTCTGTGGGACAGCTGTTGTGCCACATTGTTAACCATCTGAATGCACTTCCTGCATGGGCCTGCTACCCTTCCAGGTGGGAGTTGTTAGCTGGGCACTGGTACCCACCCGCTACCCTTCCAGATCGGAGTTGTTAGCCGGGCACTGGTACCCACCCGCTACCCTTCCAGATCCGAGTTGTTAGCCGGGAACTGGCACCCACCCACTACCGTGGAGTGGGAGTTGTTAGCCGGGCACTGGTACCCAGCTGTTACCATCCCCAACCCCCACCCGCGACCATGGAGTGGGTCTTCAACAGAGAGCAGCTAGTTATCTCCCCAGATGAAGCCCTGCACTCACATAGCTGGGTGTAATGCCGACTTTCAGAGGGCTTCTTTATACACCATTTATCTTTGTCAAGCCTTCCCCAACCCCATCCTGCACCATCATCTCCCTAGTTGCCCTCTCTCCCTACTTGGCATTACAGTCTTTTTTTTTTCGAGACAGGGTTTCTCTGTGGTTTTTTTGGAGCCTGTCCTGGAACTAGCTCTTGTAGACCAGGCTGGTCTCGAACTCAGAGATCCTCCTGCCTCTGCCTCCCAAGTGCTGGGATTAAAGGCGTGCGCCACCACCGCCCAGCTGGCATTACAGTCTTGAACAGAGTAGTTGCCTAGTCTGATTTCTTTTTCTTTTCTATTTTATTTTATTGATTGATTTTTATTGAGCTCTACATTTTTTTCTGCTCCCCTCCCTGCTTCTCCCCTCCCCTTCAACCCTCTCCCAAGGTCCCCATGCTCCCAATTTACTCAGGAGATCTTGTCTTTTTCTACTTCCCATGTAGATTAGATCTTTGTACGTCTCTCTTTGGTTCCTCAAGCCTACTCTGATTTCTTAAAGAATCTTTTACTGAGAGGGAGAGGTAAAATCCAGATTATTATAATTACTATATGCTTGGTGAGTAGTGGTGCTTTCAGTGAGAGAAATAGTAGTGGCTTCCACCAGATTGAGTGTGTGTACGTGTGCGTATGTATGTGTGTATGTGCGCACGTGTGTGTATGTCTGTGTGTGTGTGTGCACTGTGTGCATGTTTATATGTGTGTTCATGTACGTGTGATGACTGGAGAACATGTGATTGCACTGCACAAAGAATGAAAATAGTAAAGAAGGAAAAAGAAAAGCCCAACGTTTTGGCTTCAGCCACAGAACAAATACAGTTACTGTTAATTCACTAATTGAGATGTGTAAGGCACATTGGCTTAAGAAAGCCCCCGAGTCTGCTTTTGGACATAATGCTTTTAAGATGCCTAGAAAAACCTCAATATACTTTTTTCAGATACACCTATTTTCCTGCATATTTTATAATCTCATTTTTCTACACTGTTCAATAAAATTCCATTGTGTGTATGTGTCATATTTTCAATACCCTTTCCTCTGTTGATGGACATCTAGGATGATTTCCTGTTCCTGTGTTATAAGCAGAGCAGCACAATGCATTTGCAGAAGGCAGACTCCTTTGATACATACTCTGGATTCTCTTCAGATTATAGAAACCTTTTGCCTTTTGCTAATGCTCATTGAATTTAAGGTGAAAGACTCCACTGCGTCTCTGTTATTTTTAGTCCCCGTAACTACCAGGAGATGTTCAGCTTCCCTTTTGAGAATTTCCCTCCCCATGCTGCACCCCACCCCAGTCTCTTCTGATGTCCTCTCCTGTTCCCTGCTAGCTTTTGCCTTCCACACGATGAGTTGCTGGGATACCTTATATATAACCTCACACACTGTCCACACCATCTCCATGGAGTAAATGGTTCATCGTGATGGTTCATCGTATGCTCTGCTCTTCTTGTAAGGGTCTGTTTGCTTGTATGATTTCTGACTGTTCTCTCTGGGGAGAAGAGAAAGGAGAACATGGGCCTAGGCTGGCAGTAGCTAAGTGCCTTGCCTGAAGCAGAGAGTTGAAGAGAGGCAAGGAATCTAGACGCAGTAGCTTTCTTTCTCCATGATGCTCTCACCGTTATCTTCATGGATTGTTACAGAGGGGCATTCGTACCCAGTTTGCTTCTGCAGCACTTGAAATATCCTTACCCTTCACCATTCTAGAATTGCCGCTGGGCACAGCCTGGTTAAATCCATCACATCCTTCAAGAAAGCCTTAAACTCAAGTTCGGGTTTTTCAGATTTTACGTAATTAGAATTTAATCTCCATTTTTTTTTTACTATCAGATTCTTTGGCGGGAATAAAGGGGAACGTAGTCACCAGATTTTTATTTCACAGTATAGGGAAGTAGCGCGTGCCCTCTGGGTTTCCCAGTTAGTCAGGCGACTCTTTCCATCTCGCTCATGGCTGTCCATGCGGTTCTGGAAGGACCAGGACATGCAGTCTCAAACGTGTACTCAGGCTGGCGGTGGGGTGGGAATGTCATTTAGTTAGCTCTGCATACAAGTGCCTTCCCTGAGTGTCATTCCTCAGCTCTGCATCCTGTTGGGCACGCCACTCACTTTGTGTGTTCCAAAGTAATGCTTATATTCAACGAACAGTTGACTTTTTGACATGGGGATGATGTGAACATTGTCTAATACGTGTGGAGCATAGGTTGCTCAATCACCATCTAAAGTTATTTGCTCGCAGCCTCTGAGAGCTCGTCTTTTGTGGTTGGAGAATGGCATGTGACAGAGGCTTTTCAAGTCAGGACTCGATTTTCTAACTTGGCATTCAAAGCATTGTTATCGTCCTCCCCGGTTAACCTTGTTTCCAGATGAGTGACACACTATATTTCAGATAAGCAGTCATTTTTAATGTATCTGAGTCTATCAAGAGTCTTCAGGAGAGGTCCCTTCAAGGACAACACAGAGGCATCTTTGCACCAGTGAGGAGCTCACCATATGAATATATAAAATCTGAGTAGTTCTGAAAGCTTTGTAGGGGACCTGTTCTACCCCAGTAGCTAAGGTCCAGAGTATCCAGCCTTAACTACTGGAGAGAAAGAAAAGATGCTATCAGTAATGGGCAGGGAGACAGTAATTCTCCTTGTTCCAGAGAGGAGCAAAACCGTGGAAGTGGGAGAGAGGATCCCCCAGAAGCTGAAGAAGAGACAAGAACGATCAGCTTGAGTGTGATCTGCCAGGGTTTGTCACCCTCAAATCTGGTCTTAATGATAAGGGAGGGTATTAATACAGTTTCAGACAGGAGTAGCTAAGGAGAACTCACGAACCATCTAATCCTCCTAAGGAACTAAAAGACCAATACTGGAATAGGGTAAAGGAAGGATACAAAAACATTTCCTACTATGCCTTTAAATGCTTACGCTTTAATTGTGCTTTTCTGATTTGTAGTAGTACTGACTACATGTTTAAAGATACGAATACTCTCAGTAGGCTTACTCGTTTTTCTCTATATTTTCCTTTTATTGAAAATAGCTTTTCCCCTTCAAATATTATATCCATCACCTGGCTCATAAAGTACTTTTAAACACCCAAGTCACCTATACCTATTTCCATTAGAACAAATTAATTTTCAGTTCTCTGTAGAAAAACCACATATGCATGTCTGTGTGCATGTGCTTGTGTGTGTCTGTGCTTATGTGTGTATGTATGTGCATGTCTGTGTGCATGTGCTTGTGCGTGTCTGTGTTTATGTGTGTGTGTATGTGCATGTGTGTGTGCATGTGCTTGTGTGTGTCTGTGCTTATGTGTGTATGTATGTGCATGTGTGTGTGCATGTGCTTGTGTGTGCTTCTGTGTGTTTTTGTGCGTGTGTGCTTGTGTGTATGTGTGTGTGAATGTGCACGTGTGTATGTGCATGTACTTGTGTGTATGTATGTGCATGTGTGTATGTGTGTGTGAATGTGCACGTGTGTATGTGCATGTACTTGTGTGTGCTTCTGTGTGTTTTTGTGCGTGTGTGTTGTGTGTATGTGTGTGTGAATGTGCACGTGTGCATGTGCATGTACTTGTGTGTGTGTGTGGTGTGTGTGTGCTGTATGAGTGCACTTACGTGAGTATGGGGATGCAGATGCCCACGTGTGCATGTGTGTGTGTGCATGTGCTTGTGTGTGTCTGTGCTTATGTGTGTATGTATGTGCATGTGTGTATGTGTGTGTGCATGTGCTTGTGTGTGCGTCTGTGCTTATGTGTGTATGTATGTGCATGTGTGTGTGCATGTGCTTGTGTGTGCTTCTGTGTGTTTTTGTGCGTGTGTGTTGTGTGTATGTCTGTGTGAATGTGCACGTGTGTATGTGTGTGTGAATGTGCACGTGTGTATGTACTTGTGTGTATGTGTGGTGTGTGTGTGCTGTATGAGTGCACTTACGTGAGTATGGGGATGCAGATGCCCACGTGTGCAGGTGTGTATGTGCATGTGTGTGTGTGTGTGTGCATGTGCACATGTGCATGTACTTGTGTGTATGTGTGTGAATGTGCACGTGTGTATGTGCATGTACTTGTGTGTATGTGTGTGTGTGCATGTGCACATGTGCATGTACTTGTGTGTGTGTATGGTGTGTGAGTGCTGTATGAGTGCACTTACGTGAGTACGGGGATGCAGATGCCCACGTGTGCATGTGTGTGTGTGCATGTGCTTGTGTGTGTGTATGTGCATGTGTGTATGTCTGTGTGAATGTGCACGTGTGCATGTGCATGTACTTGTGTGTATGTGTGGTGTGTGTGTGCTGTATGAGCGCACTTACGTGAGTACGGGGATGCAGATGCCCACATGTGCAGGTGCAGATAGAGGCCTGAAGCCACAGCTGGGTACCCTGCTCTACCACATTCACCTCTGTGTTGTGCCTAGACTGGCTGACTAGTGATTTCCAGGGGTCATTCTGTCTCTGTCTTCCCTAGCCAGGATTACAGGCAGTGGCTTTTTACCTGGATACTGGGGCTCTGAATTCAGTTCCTTATCTTAGCCACTGTATCATCTACCGATCTTCCAAACACATTTCTACAAATCTACCATGATCCACCATATCCTGTTGTTTGATACATTGTGAAATGTGTAGAGACAGCCGGACTTGCCAAGCTTTCAGAAAGTCTCCAAGAAGGGCAGGCATTCATTGAACATATCATAACAGAAACCAGAAAACTAACTCTGATTATAAATAGCTCTTGATATAAGACATACTTTTACTTTGAAGAGTGACTTCAACATCGAGTGACTGGTAAAGTATCTGACAGGCACATTTGCATCCCAAATGTAACAGGTGGGTAAGAGCCCAGGTTAAGCAATGCTATTTTAAACAAGATGTCAGAAATTGCCAGGTTGGAGGTGAGTCATGTGGATCAGGTGTTTGCAGTAAACCCAGAAACCTTCACAGAAACTTCAAATGGTATATGGGATAGTTGTGACCATTGACTGACTTTGGAATCTGTTAAAACCGGTTCATACTTATCTAATGTAAGTTGGGATCCATTTTATGAGCAATGAAATCTAACTATTATTTGTATTTAGGGCATTGATACCACTTTACTAGTGTTCACTATGGCCACCTGGACCTCTCCTCCAAATGGCCATGTGACCCTGGGTCTGGAGAGTATAAGAAAACCTCGCTTCCTTGTTTATAAATTGAGAAGTTGGATTCCGTAACTTGGGGAATGCTCACTTCTTAAATGTTTCCTATGACCACGAATAAGTTAATAATCCACAAACATCTGACTAGGGAGGGACAGGGTTTGTGTGAACTTGTTACGATTAATTACTTTTCATCGTCCTACCAAATGGAAAGAGCTGTGACATGAAGGATCAACAAGTCACATTTGACTGGGGAAAATGTGTGACATTTTTAGTTGACATTTTATTTGGTGTAAAAAAAATTAGACCATTTTCTTCTTTTTGGACTACGTTTTGACCTTAATGTTTATTCCGATAACACCCAGCTGTCTAACCGTTCATATGACTGAGAAAAAGACTACTTGAAAATTACAAAGTAAAAGCCTTCATGAAGTTTGCATAGTAGGTGTGTAGTTTTGTATCTGCATTTCTGCAGAGGAAATAAAAAGGTAATATAGGCCAATAAGTGGAGTGTTCTCCAAAGCAATCGCTTGATGTTGGGAAGGTAAGTCTCACGACCTGTAGGTAACATAAAAGGAAGTTAAGTGGTTGTTAAAAGATCCCACGAAGACAATTTAGTTTGGAGAATTTTAGTCTAGGACCTAATTAGATTTTCTAATACAGAACCCCTCATCTTGTGAGTAATTGGATTCATAGGCACTGAACTGTACAAATAATATCACAAGATAATGTTGCCTCCAGCCCCCTCCTCCCTTAAAAGAGCTCCTAAGAGACTAAGTCGTAAAGGTTGATGTCAGATGTTATAAAGTGTATTGTATCCTCAGACATGAAGACAGCTTTGCTGACCTGGAAATGAGGTCTTGAGCTGTTGCTGTGATGGGTAACATCATACCCAGATAACACAGCAGGACTTCCCCTGTACTCTGACAGGCTCCTCACTCTCACCCCTTATTCTGAGGTTTAGAGTTTTAATTTCACTTTTAAATAATTTTTATGGTTTCACCTCTAGTGGATCTAGTCAGACAGCACCATACTTTGATCTCATTCCTGTCTGGTATAACAAGAGGGCTCCTTCAAGAGTGACTTGGTTTTCAATCGTTGTTTTCCTGACTAGCTACATTACAATTGGTACGATCAGACATTCCTTGTATCTTCAAAGAGTCTTGTTTGAAGAGGGCGGGGCTTGTGGTGTAAGAGACAAGCATAGCGATGAAACGAAGCATCGCGATGAAACCTCTGCAACCTTCCTGTAAACATGTGTTTTGACTTCATAAACATTCAACTATCTTAATAAGTAAATCTTACTTCTGATGGTCTTAAAAGGTGATTTAGAGCGTGCAAACCAGCTAACCATAATTTTGCTTTAGGGTGTCAGCTTTTTAGAAATATCTGGTTTTAAAGCCAGGAGCAAAATTGACAATCGGGGTATTTGGAGTTACATTGGAAAAGGAGTTCTGTGGCATGGTCTGAATAGTGGTGATTGAATTTCAGGTGTGCTGTGCTTTGAAGCTGGAGAGCTCTTTGTGTGTGCATATGTCGCCCTCTGCTGACAATTAGTTGTAATTGCATGAGCCGGGTTTCAAAGCCCGCTGCAAAGGTGGAATTCCCAGTTTTCGTTTCTTAGAGGCACAGCTGGGGATGATGATTCAAGTTTGCATAATTTGTTTAGGATGTAAATGAAGGAACAGGAGTGAGGAAATGGCAAAGGGGAAAGGTGGTCAATAAAAGGTAATTACTAGTACGTAACTGAAGTTTAGTATGAGTTGACGGTTTGAAACGCTTGTCAGAGCAAACCTACCCTCAGTAAATTGGCAGCATGTGGGGAGAAGGGAGGGTGATAGAGGAGGGGATTGAGAATATCAAGTTGGGTAAAGGACAGAGAGGAAGAGCAAGGAAAGAGATACTTTGAAAGAGGGAGCCACTGTGGGGTGAATGAAAAATCAGACACAAGAGAAACTCCCAGGAATCCACAAGGATGACCCCAGCTAAGAATCTTAGCAATAGTGGAGAGGATGCCTTAACTTCCTTCACCTGTAAGCAGATTGATGACTATCTTAATTGTCATCATAGAAACTTCATCTAGTAACTTATAGAAGCAGAGGCAGAGATCCATTGCTAAGCACTGGTCTAAACTTCTGGAGTCCAGTCACAGGGAGGCAGGAGTGAGATTACAGGCAAAGGGGTCAAGGCCATGATGGGGAAACCCACAGAAATAGCTGATTCTAGCCAGTGGGAGCTCACTGACTCCGGACTGACAGTGGGGAGAACTTACGTAGAACCGAACTAGGCCCTCTGGATGAGGGTGACAGCTGTGTGGCATGGGCAGTTGGTGAGACTAACAATGGAACCAGTATAATCCCTAGAGCATGAACTGGCTCTTTGAAAGCCCATTCCCTAAGGAGGGATACCTTCCTCAGCTTAGTTACAGGGAGGAGGGCCTTGGTCCTGCCTCAAGTGATGTGGCAGACTTTTCTGACTCCCCATGAAAGGCCTCACCCTCTCCGAGGAGTGGATGGGGGTTGGGATGGAGAGAAGGTGGGAGGAGCGGGAAGATGTGAGAGAGAGGGAACTGGGACTGGTATGTAAAATAAGATTGTTTTAAAAATAAATAAATAGAAAAGAACAAAACAAACGAAAAAAAGTACTGTTGGTGAAAATTTCCTGTCAATATTTGTGTATACGTTATTGTATACGTTCTTTGTACTCCCATTGATACTTAAGTTGAATGTTCTGTCAATTATTGAGAGAATTATAATGATATCTCCCACATCAATTGTGAGTACATTTGTTTTTTTTCTCAGATTTCTATCTATTTTCGCTTCATAATATTTCAAGGCTCTGTTTTGTATTGTGTAAACACTTAGGAGCACAACGTTTTCGTGATAATTTAGCCTCACTATGACTACAGAATTGTCTTCTTGTGCTTGATAGCTTTTTTTGGCTCAAAATATGCTTAGTCTAAAGTTAATATAGCTATATCTAAGTAAACTGTTTCCTGAGATCAATACCATTAGTAAACAAAAGAGCTGCTAATGAAATATTGTAGAACTTTATGGTAAATCTTCCTGAAACAATAAAAGTTTCAGAGACAGTGGTGATTGACATGGGTGATCTGTGCCACCCTTGCTAATTCTTTCTTCTCGTTAATGGGATCTCTTTATCCTTGCTTTCCTGTTTCTGCTAATCTGTTCCTGGTTTTTATTTCCTCTTTAATTGATCAAAACCTTCTTATCTTTCTTGACAATTTCCATTTCTGAAAGTAAATTTTCACCTGCTCCAGATTCTTTAGCAGTTCAATAGCTGTTTTTATTTTTTTTAAATAGAGAGGAGCCAATGCTGCTTTAATATGTTCTTTTATATTTACGTATAATAATAACTTGTTCAACAATGTTCCCAATCTATAATGATAATAAACAACATTAAGAAGTACCTAATTGGTATTTTATACTTAAGAAATACTTGGTAAACATGTCTAGCAATTGTATTAACTAGAGATTGTTCCCTTTATTCTGGAGAAAAAGATATGGACAGTCTTGGCTTACTTAATATGACAATAAGAAAACCTGGGTTGGGGTTTATGCTTAAATGATATGGTTTTAGAATGGACACAGAAAATGACTTCTTCCCAAATGCTTCCAGTATATCACTCTGATGATGGAAGAAAAGATGATGATAAGGAGGATAGATCAGGAACACACACACACACACACACACACACACACACACACACACACTTTGTAATGACACACAGTTAGAAAACAATACTTGGCCAAAATGCTATTGAGATCATTTAAAGTTTGTTCCTTCAGGTGTAAACCCTGGAGGCTTAAGTTCTTTGGGGATCTGGCTCTGAATTATCATATAAAGCTTGAATAAGGTCTCTTATTCTGTGCAGTCTGTGACTCAGTGTTAAGTTCAGGGATTCTTTCTTCAAGCCTAGCTCTATCAGGGCGGGAGGTTCATCATCTGTAAGTCACTTGTCTCAGACAATTGCCAGAATGAAGAAAATCAGATCTTCTGTCTTCTAAAAAATTACCACTTTTTTTTAAAATGTAGATAAAAGAGATGCAGAGAGGATATTCTTAAAGAAGTGAGTACACTGGGCTTTGATAGATAGAAGTTTTGAAACATGATGGAGAAATAGTAATGGTGTGAATGGGGGGGAGCACAGTCTTCCACCCCTAGGATATTTACTCACAGACTTATCAGCATTTACAGTTGGTCTATGAGTTTTTTCTAAACCTATTTGCATAAATATGAAATAGAGATGCTGGTAGCAATAGTATACCACATTCTTGAAAATCACCCCAGAATTTTAAATTTCCACACCATAATAAACAATATATATGTGGCATAAGACACAGTAGCTAACTTCTTTGGAAAAGATAAGCATCATCGAAGTATAATTTTCTAACATCAGAAATATATACCAATTGATTTGTCAGTTGAGACCAATTACCCACTTAATGAATTACTCCAAACAGCTTACACTCAGATAATTAATAAATAAATAATAGACTGTTTCTGAACCCGTACCGATCTGTATTACACTTTGTCTTAATACACTTATCCTAGTAAGTTGCGTGAGAGTGGACGTAAGACATGAACCAACCCTTTCTACAATGGAGAGCACTCAAAAAATCTAGATCTGTCTGTTTAACTGCATAAAATACACCCAGACAGCATCAGCATAAGGATGCCACTAAAATACTAATAAACCACACAGATTAAGTCATTTAAACTATCTGAAATGTGATGGTGCTTGGCATATCATGTGGCAAACTGCTTTTTCTTTGAATGAGCACTTTGCTGTAGAAATCAGATATTTTTGTATAGACTATCATATACAATAATCTAGGCGATTTGGATAGTTTCTACTATTGATTATCTCATATGTCACACAAAAATATAGTCTTGAAGGTTTTACCTTTATTAAACTGTGATAAATGTACCATTTTATTATTATTTGATTTGATAGTAGCAGTGATATATCATAATAACTGATTTTAAAGAAGATTGCATATATATGGGAAATCATATAAAATAATTTTATGTTATTTTAACTTTGGGGATTCTTAATTTTCTATGCAATTTCCTGATAATTTCATTGCCCCTGAAGGTTTGTCAGACACCATGATCTCTAAGAAAGCATTTCTCTTACTTTTCCATGAAAGCATTTATTGGAAGAATGCAGTTGTAAGAAATTTTGACACCCTTTCTTTCTTCTCAATCTGTCATCTTACATTCTTTTTCTTGATGCCACGTTTGACTTCGCACGAGTCATACACTGAATTTATTTTATCTGTTCATTGGAAGATCAGTATTAAATAAAAATTATATGTTTTACTATTCTTTCAAATGGCCATCCTTTTTCTTTTTGCCAAGTGTGCAGTTATATTTCCATATCTTTTTATAATTGGGATTAGAAAATAGACTGAAATACATTCATATGAAATACACCTTTGTAGTATTTTTATAGTTCTCATTATTTAGTAAGAATTTGATGCCATATTTAACATTTCTCTAATATATGATACAGGATCTTAAACTTCCAGTTGTATTTACAGAATTACCAATAAAAGTATATCCAAGTAGAATTTCTGAAATTTCTGAGTGCGTGTATGTGTGCGTGCGTGTGCGCGCATGTGTGTTTGTGTGTATGTACCAGAGGAAAACCTCAATGCCATTCCTTAGTACTGTCCACCTTGATTTTGCAGACTGGGTCTCCACTGCCTTAGTGGGATAGACCAGCTGGGGAGTCAGCCCAAGGCATCTACTGTCTACTGCCTCTGTTTCTCCAGACCTGGATTTACACTAAACACATACCATCCAATCCCCTGTTTTCATTGTGAATTCTAGGGAGCAAATTTTATTACTAATGTTTACAAGGCAAATACTTTAGAACCTGATCTATTTCCTAAACTAATTAAGAGAGCTTCATTATTCCACTATATAATAAGATGAGAAAAGGAGAGAAATTTTCATTACAAATGCAGTCTTAAAATCAAAGGAACTGTTGGATCAATGAAGTTAGATAACTCTAGATGGGAGGATGCTCATCCCAAAAAGTTCAAGGGTTTGGTTGCTGAAGTCTGCATAGGATTTTGTACAAGTGTCCAGATCTTGTAACTAGGAATATTATTACCACTCAGCTCAACCGTGCTGACCAACTGTCTATAATAGACCTATTGAGGATAATCTGCTATTGATTTCAGATATCACATGACTGATATTTTGGTAAGACATAATTCTTATTCTTTTAACAGATCCCAGCTTACTAATGGAAGAAAAGAATCAGACAACAGTGCCCGAGTTTCTCTTCCTTGGCCTCATAGATAACCTCTATCAGAAAATTTTCCTCTTTATCATATTTTTCTTTGTTTATCTTGTCACCCTGGGGGGTAATGTGGGAATGATCACTTTAATATGGGTGGATCCCAGGCTACACACCCCTATGTACTTTTTTCTTAGTCATCTGTCCTTTGTAGATGTGTGTACCTCTTCTTCCATAGCTCCCAAGATGCTGTGTGACATTTTTACCGAGATCAAAGTCATCTCTTTCATAGGCTGTGCAGCACAATTGTGGTTCTTTGGTCTCTTTGTGGCAACTGAGTGCTTCCTCCTGGCTGTCATGGCGTATGATCGCTATACAGCCATCTGTAAGCCCTTGCTGTATACACTCATTATGTCCCAGCATGTCTGTGTGCTCTTGGTCATCGGACCTTATGCCAATGCTATTATAAGTACAACGACTCACACAACCTTAACCTTTTGCTTACCATTCTGTGGGCCACGTATTATCAACCACTTCTTCTGTGACATTTCCCCATTGCTATCTCTAGCATGTGCGGATACCCAGATCAATAAGTTGGTGCTTTTTGTCTTGGCTGGAGCAGTAGGTGTGATTACTGGTCTGATCATCCTGGTCTCCTATGTCTGCATCTTGATGGCCATCTTGAAAATTAGGACAGCCAATGGGAGACGAAAAGCCTTCTCCACTTGTTCCTCTCACTTAGCAACTGTCTCTATCTTGTATGGGACTCTTTTCTTCATCTATGTCCAACCTAATGCTAGTTCCCTCCGGAATATTAATAAAATGATCTCCCTATTTTATACTGTTGTGATCCCCATGTTGAATCCCCTCATCTACAGCTTGAGGAACAAAGAGGTGAAAGATGCATTCAGGAGAACATTGGAGAGGAAGCACATAGGTGCTTAAGATAGAATTCTCTCTGTGACATGCCTAAGTTGTGGGAGCAAAATATACATTAAAGACCACTGGAGTGAGATTCAGAGGTTGCAAGGGAGTCTTTGTTCTTCTGATCACAGAATATTTCACAAACTTGTGCCATATCTGGATGGAAACTAGTTTAAAGTTTTAGCAATTTTAGTGAATTTAACTGTTCATTGAAATGGTTTGGTTAACAATGCATCTTCAAGGTGAAAACCATATTTTCAACTCAATGTTTCAAGTCATAACAGTCTTCCAAACAAAAATGAAATTATAAAAAGTTCAAATTCTAGTAAAAAAATTAGACATTTTGATATTTTGGCTAAACACAATCATAGGAACAGAAAATGCATATAGTCTTGCTTGTTTCTAAGGCCTATTTTTATGTATAAATATTTTACAACATGGATGTAAGTGTTTATATGTGTAAACATGTGTTTACAGTGTCTGAAGAGTCCAAAAGAAGGCGTTGGATTCCCTGGAACTGAAGTTACAGTTATGAGCTGACATTTATGTGCTGGAAATTGAACCAAGTTCTCCGGAAGAGTGGCCAGTGCTCTTAACTGCTGCTATCTCTTCCTTCCCCCTATTTACATTTCAAGATTTCTGGGAAAACATTTTGAAAAATTTACTACTTCTTTTCAACTATCTTAAACATTTTGCCTCCTAAAACTTTCAAATGGAATGCATTTGAGCTGTAATGTATCATTTAACTTAAAGAAAAATTTGACTATGCCTGTCTCTTTCTGCCTCTGTTTCCTTTGGTTTCTATTTCTGTCTATGTCTCTGTCCATCTGTGTGTGCGATCGCCTGTCTGTCTGTCTGTCTGTCTGTCTCGTGTGTGTGTGTGTGTGTGTGTGTGTGAGAGAGAGAGAGAGAGAGAGAGAGAGAGAGAGAGAGAGAGAGAGAGAATGTACATAAGTGCATGTGCCACGGCACACATGTAAAAGTTAGAGGACAACTTTAGATGCCAACTTTCACACTCCACCTTGTCTGAGACAGACTCTCTCATGGGCCCCTACATACACAAAGGTACCCAGCCTACCAGCTTCTAGGGAACTTTTTGCCTTTGCCTCACATCCTGTAGTAAAATCACCAGGATTATCAATGTGAGCTTCACATCCATCTTCTTGTGGGTTTTAGAGATATGAACTCAGGTGGTAAAGTTTGCATAGCAGGCACTTTAATGTTTGAACTGCCTCTGCCCCTGATAAAAATACTTCTTTAACAGGATTTTCTAGGTCCTGTCTTCCCAGAAACAATTATTCTTGATTTCAACTTTTCTTCTCTATGCCATCGCATTTTGGTAGCACCTACATTTGAGAGCAACTTCTTTTAAGAATGTAACACACTAAGCACAAATTGAAACAAAAGTATCTATAAGCCTCCAGTGATTTCACTGAAAATTGCCAATGCAATACTACCATTGAACAGATGCTAAAATGTTCATTTCATGAGAACAAATATCCCACTAGTTTGATGCTGCACTATTTTTCTTATATAATAAAAATATTTAAAATTTCATTTTACTACTTAGCTATGCTCATTTATTAGTGACCAGAAACTTGAGACCTTCTTGATAGTTACAAGTGACATTTTTGGAGGAGGAACAAATAAATGGAATTGATATCTCACAATGTTTTTGCTTATCATGTTTTGCAGATGTCGTGAAAATCATTTGTAGATTTTTTTTCTCATCAGTTTTCGCTAGTGTGTGTACACTGAGTGTGTGGCCCAAGACAATTCTATTTTGTCCAGTGTATTCCAGAGAAGCCAAAAGTTGCACACCTGATCTACAGCAGCTGCCTCAACGAGACCATTTTGTTCTGTGTAGGTAATGGAAAGCTATACTGTGCCAGGAAGGCATGGGATATGCTTTCTGTAGTGCAAGAATATTCAAGGGTGCTCTTGCACCTCATTAACACTTGAATCACTGTTTTGAGCACAGTCCCAAGGTTTTTTGTTTTGTTTTGCTTTTTGAGATACGGTCTCACTGTGTAGCTCTGGCTGTCCTCAAACCCACTTTGTAGATCACGCTGGTCTCAAACTCTGGTGTGCTGGGATTAAAGGTGTGTGCCAACATGTCTGGCTTTCTTTCTTCCCAAGTTTTGATATGAGACCTGGAGAAGTTGTGAATTCAGCTTCCTTAGCAGTGCATCTCACCATCCATTCTCAGGTTTTCCAGGTTGCCTGGTCACAGAGAGCAGGTGGTGTCTTTTAAACTTTATTCCTTATCTGGCTTAACATTAGGTTGGCTATTTTTATTTACTCATTTTACATCCCGACCCCAGTTTTCCCTCTCTTCTCTCTTCCCTGTCCATCTTTCTTCCCACCTCAAAGTAGAAATAAAAACATCATAAACTAGTAATACCACATATGGGTACATATCTAAAGGAAATGATGAAACTCATTAAGATCTTCACAATGATTCTCATTAAAAAGCTATTAACAGTTATCTACCTAGGAAATAATCATAAGTGTCCATCAGCAAACAAGATAATATTGTATATAAATACAATCAAATACTAACTATAAAAACCACTAAAGTTTTCCATTTATGACAGCATGGGTAGAGTCAAAGAACAATTAACATATTCTGATTAAAAATTAATTAAAAGTTAAAAGAAATAAAAGATAGATCTCTTGGCAAAAAGATCCCATGGAAAAAGATCCTCCCCTTTGCATAGGCATACATGTATCTACATGCATGCACACATGCACAATTTTCTCAAAAATGATTTCTTTGAAATAAGACACATTTAGAGTATTATAACCAAAAACTATTGAGGCAATGTTAATTTTGTCCTTCAGGTGTATGTAAGCCTTTGAGGTTTGAATTCTTTGGGGACCTGGCTCTGAATTGCAGCTCTCAGGATGAGGTCCCTGGTTGTGTGTGGTATCTGAATCAGGGATTCTGTCTTCATGTCCTGAATGGGAAGTTTATTTCTTCATCATCTGCTGAGACTCTCTCAAGAGAGGGTCACCTCCATGAAGGTGTTGAACCATTGCTCCTTCTAGAAAGTGGTCATAACTTTTGAATCAGTTAAAGCTGTTGCAAAATGAAGTGAGTATATCACATTTGGGGCTATTAGGAGTACTTGAAATACGGAGGAGGAACATCACGATGCTTCTAAATTTTGAAACACAAAACCCCGCTGCAGATACTCAAGATCAGACTTAGGTATTTTGTTCACATTGTTTTAAGACTAAGTCACGCAATGTGTGGAATAGACACAGAGGCTGGGCATAGCAGCTGTAAGCCATGGTGGTCTCACAGCTCTGTGGGGAGATAGGGGGCAGGCAGGAGACTCCTTGGCAGCTTATGGAGCAGCTAGCTCAGCATAAAACGTGACAATGAGACCTGGTCTCAAAACACCAACACCAGAGGTTGTCCACGGTAGAGGTGCATCTGTACTAACACACATGAACACATGTGTGTGCATGCACACACACACTACTCTTAAAAACCTTGACCAAGGGCACTAGACAGAGAGTCTAGAGTAGACAAGATCACGAAAGACCATCATGTGCCCTACAATTAATTGCAGGTTCATCCAGTTGATTGCCCCAGGAAATCAGAGAGAATAGAATCTGAGCCAGCATGACAAAGGTCTGAAAGATCAAGAAAGAATAGATGCTTGAAATGATCAAAGTGTCAAGGGATCTGGGGCACGAATGTCACAGCTGGTCAGATGCTGTGGACTAAGAGGATCTCAGCACAGAGAAATGTGCTGAGCAGTAGGATCTGGGATATGTACACACCCTTCCCCCTGTTGCACACACTTGCCATTCCAGCCACCTGGAACTCAGGTCTAGAGAAAAACTTGTGCTGGATTAAGGATGAGACAGGGACTACCCACCAGCTTGGTAAATAAGAGTGTGGTCTTTGAAGCCTTGCATACCCTTGAGGTGACATTTGAGAAGTGTCCTTCCCCTTGGGTCCTCAGTCCCTTCCCTGGTGTCCTCCGAATGTCAGGCCATCCATCTCTCTGCTAGCTAGTCAAGTTTTCCTTTCCACCACATCCCTCAAAAACAGGCTCAAGCCTTCCCTGCTTTAAAAATATCTTCCTGCCACCCCACATTTCCTGCAGTTACAGCTCTCTCTCCTCCTCAGACCCAAACTTCCCAGACAAATATTGTCCTACATTCCCCATATGCTTCCCTCCTACACACACCCCTGTGCACACCACATTGTCTTCCGCCCCCTCCGTGGGCTGGAAGAAGACATGGTGATCTCCAGGTGGCCATGCCATGACTGAAGTACTGAAGTACTGGACACTCTCAGTCCCTGTCTTACTGGAACCTCAAGTACAGGTGAGGATCACTGTCTTCCTCTGGGGTTCATCTTGGACTCCCAGGACCTGGTGATCTCCTGGTATTCCTACTGCCTGAGATGCTGTGTGATTCCCTTACCAGACTCCTCCTCACCCTCTAGAGGTTATTCTTGAAGGGACCTCTCCCCTTATGCTCCCAACCAAACATCAGCACATCTTATCATTCTGGACCACTTGATCTCTCTCTCTCTCTCTCTCTCTCTCTCTCTCTCTCTCTCTCTCTCTCTCTCTGTGTGTGTGTGTGTTTGAATGCATAAGCATATCTGTGTGAGGAGGTCAGAGGTCAACATTGAGTGCCATCCCTCAGGTGCCATCTAACTTTGTTAAGCACCGGGGTGGGGAGCCCCGGGGAGCCTCCTTTGCCTCCTCGGGCCTAGGATCACAAGTATACACTGCCACAGCTGGTTTTTTTGGATGAGTGCTGAGGAATTTAACTCAGGCCCTAGTGTTTGTGTGTCAAACACTTAATGACTGAGCCATCTCCCCCAGCTGGCATCTGTTTCTTTTATTTACTTTTATCTCCTTTCCTCTTGCTCCCCCGGAACAGAGAGACTTGCCTGAAATCACAGTTAATCGTGCTGACTTATGGTGACCAGAGGAAGAAGTCCAGTATGGAGTTATTTCCTCTCTACTGAATCAATCATGCTGTACACATAAAAGTGGGACATTAATAAGGTATGTGTCATTCATCACCAGTGAGGGATGGCTAAGATGTGTGAAGTTACTCTAAGCACTTTTCTTTTCCATTGACAGGATTGGGAAAACAGAAATGAGATCCCAAGAGTGACCTCAGAATGCCTTAAGGACACAGTCTCGGGAATTTATAAAAATAAGAAGCTTCTAGCTCCTTCCACCTCATCTGAGTAACAAAGGGAGGTGGTGACAACTGAGGATGGAGGGAGACCAGGAAAGATGAAATTTCAAAGGCTGGTCTTCACCTGTCAGCAGGAAGTGAAAATGCAGACAAGACAGGCATGCTCCCTAAAATCAGCCCACAGGGACTGTTGCATGAAATGCAAACCTGCTCTAGGAGGCAAAGCGGGCCTCAAGGGAAGTTACAGACAGATGCATTTCAGCCTAGTGAGCAAGCAAAAGCACTGCGGGAACTGTCCAGGGTGCCAGGAGCAGCACAGGGCCAGGACGGACATGGGCATGTTGTCTGCGTGTCACTTTTCTATGGGTGCTGTCAGAGAGCAAGAAAACACAAGATCTGGTTTGAAGCAACGTTCATGTCTGAGCCAGCACTCTCTGGTTTGACCTCAACTGCACACTGAAATATCCGCACGTAAGTGTATTCCCTGCTGATGGCCGCGAAGGAAGCTGAGCACACTGAGGGTTACAGAAATGACTCTGTCCCAAGAAAAGGCTGCACAACACACCCAGTACCATTTGATGGGTTGTAACTGTGTTGTGTGAAAGGTAGATGGGGACTCAGAGGTGGGACGTCTCTCTGGGTGGCGTCTAAGTCACCCATTCAAGTCATAGTCTCTGTGGATCATGCCTCTGCTATTCGAGTCTTCCCTCTGCTTTTCCTCAGCCTCGTCAGAGGGCTCTCTGTCTTCATTTCTGCTTCTAAGACTCTCACCTATCCAAGTGGGAAGGGGACACTGGGCTGAGGTAGGCATATGGCCAAGGCACAAAGGTGAGAGAGCAGAGGGTGACAGAGAACAGCAGGGGGCTCGGAGGAGACAGACTATGGTGCACCGTGGGAACGTGGGAGTGTGTAGAGAGGATGCGGGTCTGCTCTGGCATCTGGCTCAGCTACAGGTCATCATTCCACACCACCTCTGATGCTCCACATGCCTGCTTCACATATGTTCCAGAGCCTATCTAGGCGATGACATGCATTTACAGAGGCAGGAGTTACAAATGTCTTGGTCTGTTCAGTAGCATTTATACAATGCAAGAGAAAAAAGAAAAAGACAGGCCCCTGGATTTCGCTAATTTACAGACCACAAATTTCACCTGAGGAAGAGCAGATTACCTCAGTAAGCTATTTCCTCCCTCCCCTTTCCCCCCCCCGCCTTGCTCTCCTCCCCTTCCTGCCATTTTCATTGGCTGTGTTTGCTTCTGTCTTCCTTCCTGGCCTCAACTCATAAGGTCTTGCCCAGGGTCTCTCTTAGCACTCGGTTTCAATTCTAAAACTTTCTAAAGCCAATAAAACTCTTTAGTCATAAAGCCTGGCTACCAAGGAAAGAATGCTAATTGGAGACTTTCCTTTCTCAAGGCCCCGGGGAGTTTGGATATGGATATTTTTCTTTCTTCTGGTATGTCATTAACATAGCATAGACTCAGAAGGGGCAGAACACAATCCAGCCCCAAATATGAGAAATGAATCCAAGAAATGCCAGCTCCTATGCCAAGAAGAATCTTCTGCACAACAAATACTAAAGATAGTGGCCCAACTGGAGGCCATGGAACACAGTTCTATTCCATCAGAAAAGGCAAGGATGTGGGGAAGAACACAGGGAAGAAAAAACCAAAAACAAAAGGAAATATATATACACCAGGTATCCAGACAAGTTTAATAGTTTAGATCAGGCACCCAACTTAGACCATTCTTGCATTACCACTTGGGTTCAAAGTAAGATCTTAAGATCCCACAGTCACATAGTGTGAACGGTCTTTTTAAATACAACTCAGAATCATCTAAGGACAGAGCTTCAGGTGAGAAATTGCCTAGACAAAATCACCTGTGGGTATGTCTGGTGGGGAGGGTGTGTTGATTGTTAATTGATGTAGGAAGACATATGTTTGGTTGTTTGTTTTTAAGGTAGGGCGTGGTGGTAAGAACACGTAATCCCAGCACTCAGGAGTTGGAGATAGGACAGTGATGCCCACGGGATCCCTGGGACTCACTGGCTAATCAGCCTTGCCCCCTTGCTTGTCTCAAAACTCAAGGTGGATAGTTCCTAAGGTATGATACCCAATGCTGATCTCTAGCTTATACACACACATGTCTTACTCTATGAATACAAATAAAGAATCAGGAAAACCCTTATCTTTGAAATTCTTGAAACAGACAAATCTTGAATTCCAGTCTGCTCTACAGAGTGAGTTCCAGGACAGTCAGGGCTACACAGAGAAACCCTTCTCAAAAAATAAAAAAACCAAAAAACAAAAAAACAAAACAAAAAAAAAACCGAAAGAAAGAAAAAAAAGGAAATCCAAAACCAATTAATGCTTGAGAATTTCTTATTCATCACTACACAGGTGGGGGAGCTGGTAGCTAAGGGACAATTCTTCTCTTCGTCATCTTCTACCTTAAGCCACAGTGTCCTGATTGAACAATACATCCAATTGATCTTTGCAAGACTGCAAATAAAGGAGGCTGGATCCTCAGGGGTGCTCTATTGTTAAAGAACATCCATTGCCAGGCTCTCAGAGAAAACACAGAGAAGAAGAGATAGTTGTTGGCGGTGTTCTCAGTAGTTCTTATGCAATTTTCTCGAGGGGCTAATTAGAGCTGCTTTTGTAATCTGCCAGCTATAAATTTCTTCTGATGCTATCACAGCCCTGGAAGATTGGCCAGTCGGAGTCGGGGTTCTTTGCTGACATTGCAAATCTACCTAGTGACCCAGAGTTGGTGGCAGACTCTCAGATGGCCATCTTGGAATCTATAGCATCCAGACATCTGGGGTAACTTTCCAATTTGCTTATTTTCCTGCTCTCTGCAGATTGGGTTAAAAAGACAACTTCCCAAGCTGGAGAGATGACTCAGTGGTTAAGAGCATTGCCTGCTCTTCCAAAGGTCCTGAGTTCAATTCCCAGCAACCACATGGTGGCTCACAACCATCTGTAATGGGGTCTGGTGCCCTCTTCTGGCCTGCAGACATACACATAGACAGATAAATAAATAAATAAATAAATATATTTAAAAAAAAAGACAACTTCCCATACTGTGTCGGGCAGCACCTGCCTTATTCTCAGCTAATTTTTTTTAAATTGGTTTAGTATCGACTTTTTGCCCCATGATGTCTACAGAGCTATGAATTCATTTCCTCATCTCCCCTCCTGAATTTGATCACGGGATGAGAACAGCTATTCGGCTTTACAGCCAGTCTTTGGAAGCACAGTCAGAGAGAACCAAGCCAAGCTAGTCCCCAAACTGAAAACAAATATTTCAAAGGCCTTTGTGTCTGGGAGGCAGTGCATGTAGTTATAAAAAATGTGACATCTGATTTTGTGGAAGGATGAGTTGCCCTTAGTCACTAAGTTCAAGTGAGACGCCTGGCCATTCCCACACATTTTCCTTTTTCATGCAACCCTCCATAAACTGGGTGGGGATAAACATCTACTAATCTGCATATTTTTTTAAAAAAATCTATTTTAAGACTTTAAATAAGTTGCCCAAGATGACATCACCAGTGAGATTTGAACCTAGGGCAGTCCAATTTCAAAGCTGCTGATTTTTCCCATCACCTGTATTCTGAAATCTCTCTGCTCTGAGCCACCAAGCAGCTAAACCAGGAGGTGATCTGGGGCATTAAAAAAAAGGATTCTTAACTCTCCGAAAGGATTCGCCACTAGGACCCTTGGAATATCCAACTCCCCTATTGTGCTGGAAATATCCAAGCCGCAGAAGTCTCTATTTATGAGAATCTTTTCTGCACCACACCTGCTGTCTGAAGCAGGGCTGGTTCCTGGTATGGATTCCTGGGCTGTGCTGATGAAGGGCCTGTGGGGTCACGAGGAGCCTGAGAGGATGGAAATTCTGGGGTTGGCATAATGTGTGAGACACAGTGAACCGATCTGGCAGGCGCGACGATATTTTTAGACAGCTCACAATCCAGTCTAAGTGACGGCTAAGATGGCCACAGAGTCCTTCAATCAAGGCATACATTGAGGGGGTGCAAAGATGGCTAAATGGACAGAGCACTTGCTTTGCAGTCGTGAGGACCTGAGTTCTAGGCCCGGTACCTATGTTTTAAAAAAAAAAAGTAATAACAATAGTAAGACCAGACATGATGACATGTTTGTAATCACAGTGTTGGGGAGTTAGAGACAAGAGAATCCCTGGGGCTTATTGAGCAAATAACTTAATGTACTGTGTGAGTTCTATGCCAGTGAGAGACCACATATAGATAGATAGACAGATAGACAGACAGATAGATAGGTAGACAGACAGACAGACAGATAGATAAACCAAAGAACTATAGAGATTGAGTCCTGATGTCACAAACACATACACACATGCCAAAGAGTGCACACACACACACAGAAAGAGAGAGAGAGAGAGACAGAGAGAGACAGAGAGAGAGAGAGACAGACAGAGAGAGAGAGAGAGAGAGAGAGAGAGAGAGAGAGAGAGAGAGAGAGACGGGGGGGGGGATATACTTCTTCAGTTTTGACTCCAGGTCACGTATTTTGTCTTAGCTAACTGAATATTAACAAATTTGATAGAATCAAAAGTTCAAAAAGAACCTATGTATTCTAACTTGCCCACCTTCTGAGCCTGGATCCCCAAGTCCACTTTATGTTTCAGTCAGAGCCAGCCTGCTTTGAGGGCATACAAGGCACCCAAGCAGCAAGCATTCAGACCCCGGCTGCTGACTGACAGCAACTGGACCTGCGAGAGGAGCCATTTTAGGTCTTCTGGCTAACACAGAAGTACCATAGAGTCAACCACGATCAGCGGAGCCAGCCCAAGCCAAGGAAGGGCAATACATGGAGCTCTGAAGAAAACAAAACGGCTTTGATTTTCAGCAAAGGTGTTAAAGGATGCTGTTTAACATAAAAACACCTGACCAACACCAACCCTAACACACTTGCTGTCTATTTTATACCTCGGCCTTCCAAACAGACGAGAAAAGCCACAGAACGGGCAGCAGGAAATGCCTGGCTGGGAGACAGAAGATGTGCGAAATGAGAGCAAAGTCCCTGAAAACTTTGGGGACTCGGAGTGTGACAGTCTTCATTAGCGTGCAGCTCGCCCAGTTCATTGATCTTTCCACTACACCAAAGGCTTTCTCTGAAATTGTAGCCTAACTGGACCAATTCCATGGTTCCATTGTAGTCACTAGCCCTGGGGGAGACAAGTTAATTGGAGATTTAAGTTAATAACAAATGAAGGATTTTTCCAGCATGCCCCCTCGTTCCTCCTTCTCTCTCAGATCTCTCCTGCAGGTTACTGGAGTCAGCTAGCAAACTAGGCGGGAACATGGATGAAAGGACAGACAGAAGGCACAGTGATGCTGTCTGGCTGGAGGCTGTTTTTCACCTTCAAAGTACATTGACCATAAATTACAGATGTCCTTCCATGGCTCACATTCCTGTGTAATGTCTACGTTTGAGGCCCGTGGTTGGGGAGAATATGTTAGTTTAAAATAAAATGTAACCAAAGAATAACACATTTTCCTCAGTGCTGAGAATGGAGTACTCAAGACATGACCAGGCTGCACATAGGTCAGGTAGTGCTTGAGGGCCCTGAGTGGCTATGTGATTTTGTTGTTTTTTTTTTTGTTTTTTGTTTTTTTGGTTCGGTTTGGTTTTTGGTGTTCTGAGTGGGTTTTTTGTTGTTTTTTTGGGTTTTTTGAGGGGAGTTAGTTTTTTTGGGGGGGGGTTGTAGGTGGGTCTTCTATCTCTCTGTTGCTTTCATTCGTTAATTAATAAAGAAAACTGCTTGGCCTGATAGGTCAGAACATAGGTAGGTGGGGAAGACAGAACAGAATGCTGGAAGGAAGAAGGCAGTGAGGCAGATGCCATGATTCTTCCACCCGAGACAGATACAGGCTAGAATCTTTCCTGCTAAGACACCACCTCATGGTGCTACACACATCAATAGAAATGGGTTAATCAAGATGTGAGAGTTAGCCGGTGAGAGGCTAGAGCTAATGGGCCAAGCAGTGTTTAAGAGAATACAGTTTGTGTGTTGTTATTCAGGTTAAAAGCTAGCTGCGCGGGAGGTAGGTGGGAATGCAGCCCACCACTCCTCCTACAAATGGCACCCAGACGTGGATAACTGAATCCACAGAAAGCCTGAAAAAGCTTGGGAAAGAATAAAGAATGTTGTCTTCATAGCAGCAATTTCTCGGGTCTGCTCTGCTTGCTAGAGGAAAACGCTCTCATTTAAGAGAGGTTTCCTGACTCAGCTTTAGGTGCAAATCCCTGCAGCTCTTAAGAGGTCCTGACAAGAAACACTTAAATAGTGTTGACAAAAAGCAGACTACATGCCTTTTGGTTTTCAGCCATAGCAGGAAAAAAGCTGCTCCATTTTAAAATGCCAGCTTTCTGGGCCTTCCTGCCAGGGCAAACTCTGACTCTTTCAGGCAGGCAGTCTGACTAAGTGTGGTCTGTGAGCAGAATGCTGCAGCTTGCTTGCTGGCAAGGACCTTGAAATGCCATAGAGTTGTGGCAATAAAAATAACTACAGCTGGAAAGCTAAGGAATGGGCTGGATCTAGCCATCAAAGCCACAGCTTTAATCCTCTCCATAACGACTCATGTGGTCAGAAAAAGAGAGATATACAGTAAAGAGAGATTCAAAGACAAAGAAAACCTCTAAATGCTTTACAGTGTGTTAAAAATATATGCAAGCTAAAGGTTAAAGTTCTTAAAAGTAAAAAAGAAAAAAAGGAAGTACTTGGGTGTGGTGGTATGCACCTTTAATTCCAACACTTGGGAGGCAGAGGTAGATTGACTCTGTGACTTCAAGGTGTGGTAGCACACGCCTTTAATCCCAGCACTTGGGAGGCAGAGACAGACAAATCTCTGTGAGTTCAAGGTGTGGTAGCACACACCTTTAATCCCAGCACTTGGGAGGCAGAGGTAGATTGAATCTGTGATTTCAAGGTATGGTAACACACGCCTTTAATCCCAATGACTGGGAGGCAGAGACAGACAAATCTCTGTGAGTTCAAGGCATTGTAGCACACACCTTTAATCCAAGCACTTGGAAGGCAGAGGCAAGTGGATCTCTGTGAATTCAAGGACAGCCTGGTCTACAGACTTATTCCAGGACAAAGATATACAAAGAACCTGTATCAAAAAGTAAAAATAAACAAAATAGATGTTAAAATAAAGCTGCACAAAGATGGAAAATATACAGATGATCTTGATACTGTATTTTATTATGCTCTCTTTGAATTGTTTGAATGCTGAGGAAAGAGCAACAGCTGCTAAAAGATATTTGTTTATAATTGCTGAACTAATCCAAGGTAGGTATTTTGAAAATACCTTGATGTTAAAATTTGGATCTAAGGTTACGATGCTTTGATATATTACAAATATTGATTAAGGTATTATGATTGTGTAGTTCATTTAAAAATATAATATATAATTAGGAAATATAGGTTGTTAATGGATAGTCATCAATAATAGTCAAGCTTGTAGTCATGTTAGTTAGATTATCTAGATGTGCATAGATATAGTTCAGATAGTCATTCTTTGTATGTTTCAAAGACTACAGAATATGGCATTTTAAATGTTTTAATAACTTGGGGCTTTTCATGACAATGAGACACATCTGCTCCTGGCAGCACCAATCTACTTCAAGAGGAAGATGGGCATTGAAGAGGCTCCTTATGGAGTTGGTTAGTCATTTGGGCAAGAAACTGCTCTTGCCTGGACTGTTGCATAAACTGGACAGAGAGAACCCACAGACAAAGGACTGCTGAACTTGCCTAAAGGTGAGATGATCTTTCGGGGTTCCTGATTCATGAAGAGTCTGCAAGACATTCTGCAGGACACAGCAGAGAGTGACTGAACTGCCTTTGAAATTTCCTGCTTCATGAAAATGTCTGCTGGATACTATGGGCATGTAGGCTGAAGATGGATGCCCCAATGGTACAGAGAAACTTTGGATGACTGTCCAGGCAGCTAGATTTTTCTGTGATTTCTAGAGTTTTTTTAATTGCTTACTTCTCATTTACTTAGATAATATTATATCCTTCTGGAGTCTTTGATGGAGTTGAAGAATAGATAGATAGTTATTATAGTAGTTTTCCTTTGTTATGATAAAAGATAAAGTAGATGTAAATATTGTAACTGTAATTCTTGCTTGATAACTGTTTTGTTATATGTAATTTTGCTATGTTAAAGTTAAAGCCTTCCTTTTTTTCTGTTTAAACAGAGAAAGGGGAAATGATGGAGGAAGGTGATTGGTTAATAAAGAAACTGCTTGGCCCTCATAGGTGAGAACATAGGTGGGTAGAGTAAACAGAATAGAATACTGGGAGGAATTCCATGCTTTCCTCTCCCGGGTAGACGCGATGAAACAAGCCACGAGGTCAGACATGCTGAATCTTTCCCAGTAAGACAGGTGCTACACAGATTGCTAAAAATGGGTTAGGCAAAATATGAGAATTAGCCCGTAAGAGGCTAGAGCTAGTGGGCCAAGCAGTGTTTAAATGAATACAGTTTGTGTGTTGTTATTTTGGGGCATAAGCTAGCCAGGCGGCTGGGAGCTGGGGGGGGGGGTCAGGCCCGCAGCTTCCTCAACAGACAGAGAGAAGGGGAAAGATGGGGCAGTGAACAAGTACATATGTAGAAACGAGAGGACAGCTCTGTAATATTGTCCATTCCCTCGTTACAGTTTTTCATGGGTTCTAGAGATCAAAGCCAGGTCACCAAGCTCACACAGCAAGTGTCTTTGCCCTCTGAACCATCTCGCGAGTCCCTCCTCCTTCTATTCCATTTTTATCCTACACTGTATCAGTTCTTTTCCTTGTTGTTCTAACAAAATGCCCAACTGAAAATGTGAGAGTAGCAATACTTAATAACACAGGTGGGAAGTTTCTTCCATTGCAAGCTGGTGGAAGAGTGACTTGTGCGTTCTTTTAAATGAAACTTGTGATAGATAACACAGCTTCTTTCCAAAGTACATAGTGTGGATAGGTTATGGTTTGGTAGTTAATAGTACTTATACCTGAAGGGGACCTGGGTTGGGTACCCAGAACCCATATTGTATAGCTCAGAGTCTGGACTCCATGAGCAACTGCAGTCACACGCACAAACACCCCCATATGTACATACACATTAATTAAAATTTGTAAAAATAAATCTCAAACCAATCCAGTCTTTAACCATATTATCGAGAAATAAGCCAACAAGAAAATTAGATGAGATTAAAGACTTCAGTTTTCCCTGTTCTTTACCAGACAAAGCAGATGTCTAATGATCGATTAATATTTAATTATATTAGAATCCTTAAATACTATAATTAACAATTAAAAATCTAAGAACATGACATTTTTGGTACACTTATAGTATAAAAAGAAGTATTATAAAAAATTAACACAGTAATTTTATTTTTTATTAAAAAATATATATATATATAATTTCCAAATAAATTTTGAAACTCTATAGTCAAAAATAATGATTTTTCTTCAAACTTGGGATTCAAAATATTCTTAATCAGAGTTCTTCTATGTCTGATGTTTTTGTGATTATTATGTATTAAGTTTTAAAATTCTACAGTAAAAATAATAGTTGTCAGAGAGCAAGAAAAGGAGAGTTCTGCTTTATGGACATGTACCCTGAAATGAGTTTGATCACGGATGCTATTATATTTAGAACAAAATACAAATGTACAATGCTAAGTTTCACCAAAAAAAGACTCTTATTAATTTTTTCTAAATACAAAAACAACAACAACAACAACAAAAACAGCTTTCATCTCAAAGGAGAGTTAGTTTATTCTGGTGTCAAATATGAGTGATTATGGTGAGTGACCAAAGTCAACAACTATAGCCTAGGAACTCAACCTAGGTCCCACTGTGGGAACCATGTCATGGTCATAAAGTTTGTTTATTTGTTTGTTGGTTGGTTGGTTGGTTGATTGGTTAGTTTCTCATGACAGGGTTTCTCTGTTTAACAGCTCTAGCTTTTGTGAAACTTGCTGTGTAGCTCAGACTGTTCTCAGACTCACAGTGATCCACCCGCCTCTGCCTCCCAAGTGCTGGGATTAAAAGTGTGTGCCACCACTGTCTGGATGTAAGATTTTAACAGTAACAGAAAAAGGAGGAAAAAGCCACAAATCAAAGTACTTTAAAAATGTCTTGGCTGGGGGCAGCAGGAGCATGGATCTGTGGTGGAAGGGTACTGGCTGCTCTTCCAAAGGAACTGGATTTGGTTCCCAACATCTACATGATGCTTCACAACGATCCAACTTCAGTTCCAGGGTATCCAACGACCTCTTCTGACCACCACCACCCTTTGTGGGTCAGAAGGTTTGCATATGGTACTGATAGAGTCATGCAGGTACACATAAGATAAAGTAAATACATCTAAAATAATACATAGGTGGGGATGGTTGCAGCAAAGCAAGAAACATTCCAGCTCTCCATAACACCCAGAAGCTTCAATCAGTCAGCTTTGTAAAGTCGTTAACACAGAGACAGATTTTCTCTATATGGGGAATGCACCTATTCACAAATACAAACCAATCTGCAGAAGTTTAAGGCATATCTGAAATTTCTTTCGAAGAAGCACAGATGTACACCTTCCCTGAACAACTGAAAGAACACTAAACAGGTCTAAAAACTGAACTATATAACTCTATTAAGATGTCCAAAAAATGTTGAAAAAGCTAGAGTTTTTGTAATGAACCCTCATCTATCTCTAGAGAGTAACAGATTAAGCATTAATTTATCTTAAAAACAAAGGTGTTGAAGTCTGCAGAGTAGTCGTAGACACCTTGCTTCCAGTAAAGACACATGTGGTGATTTCCTCGTATCCGCTCAAGCATCTGTCTCATCATGTTTGGCATGCTTTCCTCACATAGCTGTGATGTGGTGGATATTGCAATTGACTCTAAGGAAAAGACTAAAACGTCCTAAACCTCACATGACTGTGTTGTAAGAGTTTGTTCCCGGCTGCTCAGCCCCGAAATAATTATAAAGAACCCATATTATTTGCAATGCTGTTCAGCCAATAGCTTAAGCTTATTTCTAGCTAATTTATATCTCAAATTAACCTATCTCCATTAGTCTGTGTATCGCCATGAGATTGTAGTAAAGTTCAGCATCTGTCTCTGGCAGGGCTACATGGCTTCTCACTGACTCCACCATCTTTTTCTCAGCTTGAGTTTAGTTTTAACTGCCTAGTTCTACTCTGCCCCATCCACAGACCAAGGCAGTTTCTTTTGAAAGACTGTGGGCCACCTCAGCAAAACTGCCCCCCTCCTCTGGGAACCAGGAACCTGATAATCACCCACAGGTGCACTAGAGCTTTGGGTACTTCCCCTGGAATTCTCCATCCCCTTTGTATTTTGGCTTCAATATATCCAGGCCCTGGAACTGGAGTAAAACGACTTGGAGATGACCTGCAGGTGTTTCTCCTTGTTCAACCAACCCAGCAATCACCATAGCAATGACCCATAATAGTTAGCTCACCATTAAAACGAGCTAGTCACAATAGTTGACAAATGACTTCTTCACTCTCCCTTTTGAGTCTGCACTCCCCCTTTTGAGTCTGCACTTCCCCTTTTGATTCTGCACTCCCCTTTTGATTCTGCGGTTTTAAAAAGAAGCCTGTAATAGCATCGAGGTCCCTCTCCTCCTGAGACTGGGGGACCTCTGTTGCAGCAGATATAAAAATTCCTCTTGCTTTTGCATCAACTATGTTGTGAGAGTGGCCTCTTGGGGCATCTCCCTTGGTGTTTGGACTTTAGGGTCCAAAAATTTATTCACCAATGGTATTCACATCATACAGAGAGAATTCCACATCATGACTGACTCTGAGTTATAGATACTATCACAAGTCCTGTGACAACCAGTGCTCTACTGTTGAGTGACCAGTTCATTCATCCCTGTGCTGCTGGTAGGAAAGAATCAGACATTAACTTCCAGAGTCAGACACCACAACAAAAATTACCAAAACCAACCGAGTGGTGGTGGTGCATGCCTTTAATCCCAGCACTCAGGAGACAGAGGCAGGCGGATCTCTGTACATTCAAGGCCACCCTGTCTACAAGAGCTAGTTCCAGGACAGCTAGCACTGTTACACAGAGAAACTCTGCCTCAAAAAAAAAACAAACATAAAGAAAAAATACCAAAACCAAGATAAAGACAGGTACCCAGGACTGGAGCTGGAGTTCCTAAATCTGTCTGAGGATATTCAGAATGGTATCACCAAAGAGATGGGGGCTGGTCTAAATCTTGAGAATAGTGAGCAAGCCAGGCAGGAAGACTTGACAAGTGACATAGTCTGCTTTCTATTTGTGTGGTAACCACCATGACCAAAAGCAAGTTAAGAAGGAGAAAGTTTGTTTGGCTTACATGTCCTGATCACAGTCCAGCTATGAGGAAAGTCAGGGAACTCAAAGAGGAGCAGAGACAGGGACCATGAATGAATGCTGCTTGCTGGTTTGTGCCCAATGGCTTGCCGCGAGTTTGCTTTCTTTTAGAACTCAGGACCACCTGCCCAGGGTAGCAACACCCACCCACATCAATTATCAATCAAGAAAATACCCCCCCAATTTTTACTTTGTCTTTTGCTTATCTATTATGGCTTCCAATTTTGTGTTTTTATAGGGTATGTGTGTCTACATGTGTATGTGTTTCTCAGTGTTTTTTGTTTTCTCATTTGTCTGTTTGCTTTGTTGTTTGTTTGTTTATTGGCCTACTTGTTTTTTAAAAACAGAAAGAAGGTCTGGAGTTGGGTGGGTGGGGACGTAGGGCACGGCTGGGAGGAGATGAGGACAATCTGAGGCAATCCCATGGCTGAGGCCCTCTTCTTCCCAGGTGACTCTAGTTTGTGTTGACAAAAACTAGTCAGCAGTGTTTTTTTTTCATTTTTAGGAATTTATTTTTAGTATTCTCTTAAAATTTCAGGTATGTATATAATATATGTCAATTATATATACTCTCAATCCTCTCATCTAACTCCCCCCACATGCTTTCCAACATACCTTTCCCATGACTGAATCAAATTAGTGCTACCCACGAACAAATGCATGCCCGTGAGGCATAGTCAACCTACCAGTAACCACAGTCCTAAACCGCCCAACATTCATCAACTGTCAGCTGGCAAATAATGCTCATAGATTTATGAAGTACACCATTATATTTTGATAAATGTGGCAAAATAATTGAATAGGGCCAATTCATGCATCTTGTACCTGCTCTCCCACAACACCTTTTCTTTTCATACAAATTTTGGCATCCTCCTTTTTCTCTAGGCTCCAGCAATATTTACTTCACAGCTAGAAGGCTCTCAAATCTATTTTCTGCAAAGAGCTTCATTGTTCATTGTTTTATATAACATTTATTTAAGTTTCATTTATGATGATCTCACCACAGGAGAAACTATGTGTCAAATGGTATAGGACATTTTTCAGGGGGTTATTATTGTGGTTTTCTCCTTAAGGAGAAATTAAAATAAAAATTATATAACCGTGTGTGTTAGATATTGAGTGTATTTCAGTTTGAACTGCAATAAATCAGTGGACCCGGCTAGGTACATATTTTTATTTTTATTGTGAGCGGAGGACCCTGTAATCCTATTTTGTTCTTTCTCCAAGCACAATTATTAATGGCTCTCATTTCCACGCTCAGAAAGCTCTTGTTTTGAAAAACAAATTATGTGGTCATTCTAATCATTTAACTTTGTCCCTTTATAAAAGCAAAAAGTTTAGAATAGTTGGGCCGTATGTCTCAGAGGATGTAAGTCACTGGGAAGTGATTCATCAGCCCTGATGTCACAACCTTGGGGAAAATAAACCAATGCAAATCTGGTTCTAATGTGTTGAACAAAAGCAGAAAGGACTGTGTTATGAAGGAAGCAGTGTGAGACCAAATGGGACTGCTGCATTGGATGGCTACATCCATACTTCCTCAGTCTCTTTAGATGTCTTATCCATCCCCAGGGAATGGACCTGCTTTCTGTAGTTTCCACTAGGTCATGGAAGCTTGTCTTCTTTTAGTTTTGGCAACACCAACAGCTGGGACAGGCTTTCTTTTGGTAGACTTTGCAAAGACTCATGGGAAATTAAGTACAGTATTAGCAAACTATATGAGTTTGTCCAGAAACCAGACTTCGATAGACTTCCTTAAGGATACTCCTCAACATTTTCCCCCATAATATCTAAGAACTTTTCCATTTATATGAACGAGAAACATTCCAAGATTTTCTAAATTTGTTTTTTGTTTTGGCTTAATGTTGACATTACGTGACCTTGATACTTTACTCAGACTTATCCTGATTTCTTAATTTCAGTACTGTTTTGATGAGAGTGAAGAGAGAATTGGGAAGGCAATCATACACACACACACACACACACACACACACACACACACACACACACACACGGAATTTGGGTCTGCAATGCTATAAAAGGGCCTTAGGCTTCTGTATTCTTATTCAACACTAAGAGATCTAAATCTGCCCCTTATACGGATCCCGTGCCTCTGAGCTCTCACACTTACTAGTGTTAAAGTATTTAGGCAAAGATTATGAGGAAAAGGAAATATTTTTCATTTACTAACAGTAGTCTTTTTAATACTGTGGAAATATTCTGGTGCATGCATGCAGAATGGGCAATGTGCTGGCTAGTTTTACCAATTTTACTAAACTAAACACCTGGGAAGACAAAGCCTCTGTTGAGGACTCAATTCCATCAACTTCCCCTTTGGGCAAGTCTGTGGGGCATTTTCTTGATTGATGATTGCTGTGGAGGGCCCAGTTTAGTTTACTGTGGGTGGTGCTACCTCTGGTGTCTTAGTTTGGGTTTTTATTGCTGTGAAGAGACACCAAGTCCATGGCAACTCTTGTAAGTGCAAACATTTAATGGGGAAACTCACAATTTCAGAGGATCAGCCCAGTATCATGGTCTAGATCTCGACGACGTGTTGGACCCTAAAGCCACTTACATAAGAAAGGGCACCCTACGGGACCACTCTTACACCACAGTTAATGAAAAAACAAGGGGAATTTAATTTGAATGGCACGTCAGGGTCCTCAGCCTCAGGAGGAGAAGGATCCCAAAAAGCTATTACAGGCTTCTTTTAAAGAGAAAAACCACAGAATCAAAACGGGGAGTGCAGAATCAAAAGGGGAAATGCAGAATGAAAACGGGGAGTGCAGAAGTCATTTGTCAACTATTGTGACTAGCTCATTTAATGGTCAGCTTTCTATGATGGGTTATTGCTATGGCGATTGCTGGGTTGGTTGAGCAAGGAGAAACACATGCAGGTCATCTGCAGGACATTTTACCCCAGTTCCAGGACCTGGGTCTATTGAAGAAAAACTACAAAGGGGATGGAAATTTTCAGGGGAAAGTACCCAAAGCACCAGTGCACCTGTGGGTGATTATCAGGTTCCTGGTTCCCAGAGGAGGAGCGGCGGTAATGCTGAGCCCCAGGGTCTTTCAGACTCAATGGCAACAGGAAGTCAACTGACTGTTACACTGAGAGAATTTTGAGAAAAAGAAACTTCAAAGCCCACTCCACAGTGACACACTTCCTCTAACAGGGCCAAACCTCCTAATAGTGCCACTCCCTTTGGGAGCCATTTTCTTTTAAACCATCACACCTGGGCAGGTAGTTCTAGGTTGTATCAAAATGAGAATTGATAAATCCAAGGGGAATAAGCCAGTACACAGCATTCCTGCTTCAGTTCATGCCTATTTTGTTCATGCCCTGACTTCTCTCAATAAGAAGCAGTAATCCGATGTGTAAGCCGAACAGACCTCTTCCCCAAATTGGTTTTGGTATTGGTATTTAATCAAAGAAATAGAAAGGAAACTATGACAGACAATAATATTGTTGGGGGATATTTTCTTGAACTCATGAATCTTCTACCCTTTCTCAAAATATTCCATCTAATCAAACAGAAGAAGGCCTATATTATGCAGGAACCCTAAGCCCAAACATCCCAGGTCATTGGTGACTCTCCCCATGTGAGAATTTTTTTACACTGCACAGTTTGATAGAAAACCTAGCATGACCACTCTGCCTCCCTCTCCCACCCATGTGGGTACAAAGGATTACTAAAACCCTTTCTCCCTGGCAATCCCTGTTGATTCCATTAAGAATCTATGGAGCTTCGATTGTGTTTGTTTGCTCACCAGGACTCATTGCTAGTTCAGAGTAAATACTACTCTCTTGGAAGGGGAGAAAAATTTTCACTGGGCAGTAGTGGCTCATGCCTTTAATCCCTTCTCTCCGCTCCCCCCTTCCCACAACCCCAACCCCTTACCCCTACCTCCATGCTCCCAACTTTTGCCCGGCAATATTGTCTGCTCCCAATTTTCAAGATGATCCATATATGTTTTCCTTTGGGTTCACCTTGCCATTTGGCTTCTCTAAGCATATAGGTTTGTGAACTATAGGCTTAATGTCCTTTGTTTATGGCTAGAATCTACTAATGAGTGAGTACATACCATATTCATCTTTTTGGGTCTGGGTTACCTCACTCAGGATAGTGTTTTCTATTTCCATCCATTTGCGTGCAAAATTCAAAATGTCATTATTTTTTACCACTGAGTAGTACTCTAATGTGTATATATTCCACACTTTCTTTATCCATTCTTCCATTGAGGGGCATGTAGTTTGTTTCCAGGATCTAGCAATTACAAATAATGCTGCTATGAACATAGTTGAACAAATGCTTTTGTAGTATGATTGGGCATCTCTTGGGTATATTCCCAAGAGTGGTATTGCTGGATCCTGAGGTAGACTGATTCCCAATAATATAGATTTCTAGAGATACATTCCAAAGTCAAATTATGCAGTTCAAAGGTCATTTGAAATGTACATAAAAAGAATCTTTTGAGACTAATGTATTCTATCATGTATGTCTACCATTGCACAACAAGAGAGCCATTTCAAATGATTTTATGTTGAATTGTTCAAAGCAGATCTTTAAAACCTATACCTAGATACATCATTAGCTACCTGAGTACTGAATGGAGAGATGTTTAAGTGGTTTTAATCAAAATCTATTGTTACCTCTGGGTTTAGTTGCATTTCTAGAAAATGGAATTTGGCTCAATTTGTATCTCTGGGTGATAAATGTTTTATGAAGAGCAATCAGTACTTTTAATTTTAAATGTTTAAAAAAATAGTAATAAAAGTTGGCCCACACCTTCAATCCCTGCAGCCTGGAGACAAAGACAGGATGATCCCTGTGAGTTTGAAGGTCAACCTATCTGCATAATGAGTTGAGGTCAGCCAGGGCTGTATAGTGAGATTCTGTCTCTAATAATGAAAAAAAGAAAAATGCCTGGCAATCTTGTCTACTTCCCATACCCAGGAGGGTAGCTATATGTTTTTCTTTGGGTTCACCTTCTTATCTAGCTTCTTTAGGATAACAAATTATAGACTCACGGACCTTTATTTATGGCCAGAACCCAATTATGAGTGAGTATATCCCTTGTTCATCTTTTTGGGTCTGGGTTACCTCACTCAGGATAGTATTTTCTATTTCCATCCATTTGCATGCGAAATTTGAGAAGTCATTGTTTTTTACCGCTGAGTAGTACTCTAATGTGTATATATTCCACACTTTCTTCATCCATTCTTCCATTGAAGGACATCTAGGTTGTTTCCAGGTTCTGGCTATTACAAATAATGCTGCTATGAATATAGTTGAACAAATGCCCTTGTCATATGATCGGGCATCTCTTGGGTATATTCCCAAGAGTGGTATTGCTGGGTCCTGGGGTAGGTTGATCCTGAATTTCCTGAGAAACCGAAACACTGCTTTCCAAAGTGGTTGCACAAGTTTGCATTCCCACCAGCAATGGATGAGGGAACCCCTTCCTCCACAACCTCTCCAGCAGAGGCTATCATTGGTGTTTTTGATTTTAGCCAATCTGACAGGTGTAAGATGATATCTCAAAGTTGTTTTGATTTGCATTTCCCTGATCGCTAAGGAGGTTGAGCATGATCTTAAGTGTCTTTTGGCCATTTGAACTTCTTCTGTTGAGAATTCTCTGTTCAGATCAGTGCCCCATTTTTTAATTGGGTTAATTAGCATTTTACAGTCTAGTTTCTTGAGTTCTTTATATATTTTGGAGATCAGACCTTTGTCGGTTGCGGGGTTGGTGAAGATCTTCTCCCAGTCAGTGGGTTGCCTTTTTGTCCTAGTGACAGTGTCCTTTGCTTTACAGAAGCTTCTCAGTTTCTGTAGGTCCCATTTATTCAATGTTGCCCTTAATGTCTGTGCTGCTGGGGTTAAGAAGGGTAGGATGGGGAGAACTTGGGGCAACGGGATGATTGGGATAAAGGAAGGTTGGATAGGGAAGCAGGGAAGCACATATCCTAATTAAGGGAGCCATCTTCGGGTTGGCAAGAGACTTGGACCTAGAGGGGCTTCCAGGTGCCCATGGCAAGGTCCCCAGTTAGTTCCTGGGGCAGCTGAGGATAGGGAACCTGAAATGATCCCATCCTATAGCCATACTGATGAATATTTTGCATATCACCATAGAACCTTCATCTGGCGATGGATGGAGATAGAGACAGAGACCCACACTGGAGCACTGGACTGAGCTCCCAAAGTCCCAATGAGGAACAGAAGGAGGGAGAACATGAGCAAAGAAGTCAGGACCACGAGGGGTGCACCCACCCACGGAGACAGTGGGGCTGATCTATTGGAGCTCACCAAGGCCAGCTGGACTGTGACTGAAAAAGCATGGGATAAAACCGGACTCTCTGAATATGGCAGACAATGAGGGCTGCTGAGAAGCCAAGGGCAATGGCACTGGGTTTTGATCCTACTTCATGTCCTGGCTTTGTGGGAGCCTAGCCAGTTTTGATGTTCTCCTTCCTAGACCAGGATGGAGGGGGGAGGACTTTGGACTTTCCACAGGGTAGAGAACCCTGACTGCTCTTCAGACTGGAGAGGGAGGGGGAGAGGAGTGGGGGGAGGGGGGAGGAGTGGGGGAAGGGGGTTTCAGTGGGAGCCTGGGAGGAGGCAGAAATTGTTTTTTCTCAAGAATAAAAAAATTAAAAAAAATTTAAAAAAAGAATAAAAAAAGAAAAAAAGAAAAATGAATACAAATAATGTAAGGAGACATTTTGTGTAACCAACTGAAACAAGCAAACATTTGCATAGTCCCGAGGAAGGCTGATGTAAGGCCGTTAGCATGGCAACATGAGAAAGTCAAGCCACAAGAGGACATGGAGATGTGTGTTGATATTTTGTTTGTAATCTAAGAAATAAAGCTTGCCTGGAGGTTAGAGTGCAGGGTGACTGCAAGTTAGCCATAGAGGGCAGACAGTAATGGCACACACCTTTAATCCCAGCACTCACAAGACAAGCAGACAGATCTCTGGGAGTTCAAGGTTAATCCGGCCTACTTGAAACAGTGGATTAAGCCAGTCAGTGGATTAACCTTTAATCCTAGTGTTTGGGATTCACACACCCTTACTGCCAGCATTAGGGAGGTGGAGTCAAGAAGGGATTAAAGTTTAAGGCGGGGCAGAGAAAGCTATATAAGCAGGACCTCAAGTGCTATTTGAACGTACCATATGAGATTTGGTGGAGACCCAGCTCAGTCTAGAAAGTCCGAGGATCACCCACCCTGGTCTGAGCTTGGAGAGAGGTAAGTACTCACTTGGGGCTTACTGGTCTGTTTCTCTGATCTTTAGCGTTAACCTCTGCTTCTGACACTCGGGGCTGATTATAAAGAACAGTTAGAATTCGTGCTACAGACATGGGCAGCCACAATCACGAAGGGATAAAACTTGGTGTGGGAAAATAAGGAAAACTTATGCCTTAGTGCTTTCAAAGCACAAAACTTAGAAACATATATACAGATAGCAATTTGCTAAAAAACGGCAACATGATCTCTCCCCTGGCAAAAGAGGGTCAGAAGGCCTCACACTCTGCAAGTAAATGACCAGAGTGGAAAATGTACTGTGCTCTGTCAAGTATAGTGAATTCTAGATCAGAATCAGGATCAGGACACACAAAAAAAGAGATAGGATTTAGGACACTAAAAAATCATTCAAAGGGATGAGCCGTGGAGCCATAGTGCAGCATACACAACCCTCACACGCGTCCTGTGAGCAAAACAAAGCAGACCTGAAAGAAAAGCGACACTATTAATTTTGTATATATGAAGTTCTGGAATAGCACAGTGGCTCTATGGACAATCTGAGGTCCTCCTGTTTTCACACCAACTATTTTTATCCACTGAGCAGTCTCTCCTCCTCCTCAGTAATCTTTAAGGAACGAATGTGGATCGAAGGAGGAGAGATGGGGGACTACAGCCTCTAAAGATGCCTCTGTAGCAACTAACCCTTCTGCAAACACCTCCCCGGAAATTCAAAAGCTCCACATACTTGAGTCATAAAATGTGGGCATTTGGGGCCAGGTGGGGGTGGGTGAAGCTATGGGCGTGGCTTGGCACGGAGGGCGTGGCCTGGGCTTGGGGTATTCTGGGTGGCCAATGCCGGAAGTTGGCAAATCGGGTGCTGGCAGAGCCAGGGGCACTTGGCCCACAGCCTGCACACGCCAAAGTGTGGCCTGTACCATTGGCTCCCACAATTCTAAAGTCGAACTCTTGTCCCTGCATCTCAACAGGTCAAGGCAGGTGACACAGACACCCCAGACATAACTATAGAACCAGAGAGCCTGGAAAGTGAGCACCTTCTACTGACCGCCATTAATTGCATTCAAGGACATCAGTGAAAATAGTAACCTTCTTCGGATTTGAGAGAAGGAGAGAGGCAACCAAGAAGCTCACCCGGAGAAAGAGGTGTTTGCTGAAAAGATGCCCCTGTTTGAAGAGCCCTACAAGACTACAAACAGGGATGAGTTGTCGCGTCAGATACAGAACATACTAGGAGACTACGAAGTTATGAAGGAGTTATGGAGATCTATGTCTTGTACTCAGTGTCCAAATGGTTCTGAAGACAGCCAGGGAAAGCAGAAATATCCTTCATTTCATGACAGGGAGAGCCTTGAATCCAACTCCTGTTGCGCGCACATCTACCACAAGCTTTTCTGTACTTCTTCTGCCCGTGGATCACCTTTTGTTGGTAACATTAGCCACAGTTCAAAGATGGCACCACCAAGGATGGAGCCAGTGCCAAGTCTCCATGCCAAAAACTATGGTCCACCCTACAAACAGCATCTGACTCGAGATAGCCTCAGTCAGGAGGGGCACTCTTCAAACCACAAAAAGTGTGACCGCAGAGCTGATGGTGACTCAGCTCCGGGTAAAAAACTCTCACCCTTAATCTCCCCTGTGTCCCATTTGTCCCCTGTACGTTCCAGATTGCAAAGAACCAGCAAGGTTTACAGCAGCAGTAGCACTAGCAATAAAGGCTACTGTGCAGACAAGTCTTCCAAGGAAGTGAAGGTGAAGGTTCAAGATAAGGAGACTCCTCTCCACAGGTCTTCCAAGGACCTGAAGGTGAAGGTTCAAGATAACGAGCCTCCTCTTGCCAGTTCAGTGGTAATTACGAGACTGGGAGTGGCCTCTTCTAAAACGTTTCCACCCCCTCCCCTCCCCTCAGAAAGTGTTGCAACGCAGCAGAAGCCCATGACATGTATCTGGCCCACGGACGGTCAGAATCAGGCTCCCAGTGAGTCCTTGGGCCTGAAGCCGCCACTGAAAGACAATGGTCAGCAGAGCTTCGAAAAACCGGATGTAAAAGTGCCAGCCAAAGCCAAACTCACCAGACTGAAGATATCTTCACAGTCGGAGTCGGTGGAGCAGTTGTTCTCCAATGAAGTCCGCTGCATTGAGGAGATTCTGAAGGAAATGACCCATTCGTGGCTCCCTCCTCTGACAGCCAAGCATAAACCCAGTACGGCCAAGACCAAGCATACACCGAGTACGGCCAAGTCAACCAGATCTCCTTTCCCTACAAAGGAGCCTCTGCCCAATAGTTCTGCAACCCAAAGGCAAAATCAATACGATCCGCCTTCCAAAATTTATCCCAATTCCCAGCAAAGAACATCCACACTCAGGGAGGACCTGCAGCTCAGTGACAGTGAAGAGAGCGACACAGAACAAACTGCAGAGAAGCTTCCTTCCCTATCTGCACCTCCAAGCGCTCCCCAGAATCTCCCCAAGCCAAATCCCAATTCACAGCAAGGAACATCCATACTCTGGGAGGACCTGCAGCTCAGTGATAGTGAAGAGAGCTACACAGAACAAGCTGCAGAGAAGCTTCCTTCGCTATCTGCACCTCCAAGCGCTCCCCAGAATCTCCCCAAGCCGGATCCCAATTCACAGCAAGGAACATCCATAATCTGGGAGGACCTGCAGGTCAGTGATACTGAAGAGAGCGACACAGAACAAGCTGCAGAGAAGCTTCCTTCCCTATCTGCACCTCCAAGCGCTCCCCAGAATCTCCCCAAGCCGGATCCCAATTCACAGCAAGGAACATCCACACTCAGGGAGGACCTGCAGCTCAGTGATAGTGAAGAGAGCGACACAGAACAAGCTGCAGAGAAGCTTCCTTCGCTATCTGCACCTCCAAGCGCTCCCCAGAATCTCCCCAAGCCGGATCCCAATTCACAGCAAGGAACATCCACACTCAGGGAGGACCTGCAGCTCAGTGATAGTGAAGAGAGCGACACAGAACAAGCCGCAGAGAAGCTTCCTTCCCTATCTGCACCTCCAAGCGCTCCCCAGAATCTCCCCAAGCCGGATCCCAATTCACAGCAAGGAACATCCATACTCTGGGAGGACCTGCAGCTCAGTGATAGTGAAGAGAGCGACACAGAACAAGCTGCAGAGAAGCTTCCTTCGCTATCTGCACCTCCAAGCGCTCCCCAGAATCTCCCCAAGCCGGATCCCAATTCACAGCAAGGAACATCCATACTCTGGGAGGACCTGCAGGTCAGTGATACTGAAGAGAGCGACACAGAACAAGCCGCAGAGAAGCTTCCTTCCCTATCTGCACCTCCAAGCGCTCCCCAGAATCTCCCCAAGCCCGATCCCAATTCACAGCAAGGAACATCCATACTCTGGGAGGACCTGCAGGTCAGTGATACTGAAGAGAGCGACACAGAACAAGCCGCAGAGAAGCTTCCTTCCCTATCTGCACCTCCAAGTGCTCCCCAGATTCTCCCCAAGCCTGTGGTGTCAGCACATTCCAGTAGTGCAATGTCGGAAAATAAGGGTGAAAACCGCAACACTGACCAGCTACGCCCTGAGTCCAAAGGCTCTCCCCCCAAGAGTTCCAGCAAAGCCGTCCAAGATCCCACTGAAGGGCCCCAACCTGAGGAGAGGAGCTGCCAGAAATCCCCTGCCCAACAGGAGTCCCCACCTCAGCAAACTATTGAAACCAAACAACCCAGAAAACCTGCCAAGGGCTCTGGCCAGGCAGAGCCCCAGGCCTGTTTGCAGGTGGAAAGTCAACCAGGACCCCTTCCTTCTGAATCAAAAAAACAGACTTCCAAAGACAAACCCGAGATGAAGGCGAAAGGCAGGGAGTCTAAGCCTGAAGCTTGCATGCCCAACCATCAGGCAGCCGAGCCCGCCCCTAAGGAGAAAAGGAAGCACAAGGGTTCCCCAGCTCCCTCAAAGGTGCCCTCAGGCCCTCAGCCTCCAAAGGACAAAGCTCTAAACAGTGGTAGGGGCTGCAGTGGCGGCAGCAGTGGCAGGTCTAGCGAACAAACTGCAAGTGTCCGGGAAGATGGTCAAAAGAGAGACACCCAATTGCTCTCACCGCTCAGGGACTCTCCACTACCACCGAGTTTGGTAGTGAAGACAAACCTAGATCATCTCACTCGGATTCCCCAGCCCCTGGGGAAGGGTGGCAGCCCTAGGAAAGCAGAAGACAGGCAGCCACCAGCAGATAAGAAGCAAGACTCTGAAAAGAGAGACTGCAATGGCTCCAGCAGACTGAGCCAGAAGAGAAAGGGCAGCGACTCAGAAAAAGACCGTGCCAGCAAGAAAATCAGAAGGGAGAAAGATGTCCAGTCACATTGTACTTCTTCTTCCTCTTCCCATACTGAATCTTCCAAAACAAAGACTTCCAAAATGCCTTCTCTGCCACCTGTGTCAGCCTCTTCCTCCTCCCAGAAGCCAACCAAAACTGCAGGCGAGAAGCCAAAGCCGGATGTAGACACCTGTGGTCAGGACCCTCCCAAAAGTGCAGGCAGTGCCAATGCCAGTGACAAGGACTCTTCTGTTCCCAAGCCCAGAAAAGTGCCTAAAGTGCAGGCCAAAGGCTCGGAATACAAAGGGTCTTCTAGAGAAGCCACAAACGCGCTCCTAGTGCCTTCTTTGCCAAAGGGTAACTGTAAACCAGGGAAGCCACAAGTGGAACCTTACATGCAGAAAGCTGACTTTTACATGAAGGAAGCTCAAAGGTTGAAGTGTAAAGCAGCGGCAAAGACGGACAAGATCAAAAAGGCCTTCAAGTATTTGGAAGCTGTCCTGTCTTTAATTGAGTGTGGCATGGCCATGGAGTCAGAAAGCTCAGTAGAGGCAGCGTACGCTGTCTACTCAGAAACTGCAGACCTCATTAAGTTCACGATGTCATTAAAATCCTTCTCGGATGCCACGGTGCCAGCACAAGAACAGATATTTGACGTTTTATGTCTACGTTGCCAGTCACTGGTGAACATGGCGATGTTTCGCTGTAAAAAGGACATAGTAATGAAGTATTCTCACTCTCTTAGTGACCACTTCAACAATTCTTCTCTATGCACAGGTATTCCGTCCTCCCTCTCCCCAGTGCCTTCTCCTGCCAGATCTGTCAGGTCCCAGTCAAGTGCTGGTGGGATGACGGCCACCGTCCGTGTCCCAGTCACCATCCAGAACAAGACCTTTGCCTATTTCACCATCACAAACCACCTCCTTAAAGCCTTGGAACTCTGGGAACAGTCAGAGGCCCTTACAAATGAGAATAAAAAATTCTTTGCTCAGCTCAGCACAAAGGTGCATATCTTGACCCTCAACAGCAGCCTGATGGACCTGGTGATCTACACAAGGCAAGGTCTGCAGCGGCTGAAACAAACACTCAAAACTCCCTAAAACAGGCTGGGATTACTTGACACTTGAGCCGTCTGATCTAGTGTAGGCCACTGTCTGATGGCGACGGCACACTCGGGAAGGGAAGCACCACGATGGGCAGAATTTTTGCCCACTTAAACTCACAAGAGCTGTGTGGCTATCCGTTGGATCCTGGTTAGCAGAGCGGACGGTGGGAGATGACCTGCCTTTCCTACGGAAGGACGGAAGTGCAATGGAGCCTAGCTGGTCTAGTGACATTTCTGGTTGTTTTCTGTTTGTTTGAACAATAGGATACAGGTTGCCAACAAAAGGTCAAGAAGCAGTTTCTAGTATCACAGCAGATACCTGTCATCTCAGTAGCCACACGAGTTTACTTCCAGAAGGAACTTTTGTTTTTCTGAATAATAATATTTGGTGAAGGATTTTATGGATATATAAATATATATATATATATTTTAAAGAAAACATTGTTTAATAAATTCTAATGACTTGTAATGAAATAAATAAATAAATGAATGAATAAAAACATTGACACATTTGCTGTGGGACAATGGTCTTTTATCCTGTCACTTGTATTATTTTTAATAAAATGCTGATTGGCCACTAGCCAGGCAGAAAGTATAAGAGGGGTGACCAGGCAGGAAGTAGAGGCAGGGCAATGAGAACAGGAGAATTCTGGGAAGAGGAAAGAGGCAGTCTGCAGTCATCATCCAGACACAGAGAAAGTAAGATGTGACTGCCTCACCAAAAAGGTACCAAGCCACGTGGCTAACACAGACAAGAATAATGGCCTAATAAAAGCTATAAGAATTAATAAGAAGCCTGAGCTAATAGGCTAACCAGTTTATAATTGATGTAGGCCTCTGTGTATTTATTTGGGACTAAACAGATGTGGGACCTGGTGGGACAGAAACCTCAGTCAAGTCAACAGACATTTCAAGCTAGTAATTTTCACTGTAACTTTTATTCCTGCTGACGAGTTTTCATAATGCCAAAAGGTGCTGTGCATGCTAACACAGAAAAGGAGAAAAGTAGTCATCAGTCTTACCCAATTCTGAACACTACGAGCTGCTCTGGCGCCATAGTGGCATGGTTATTGTGGAACAACCAACCATTTTCTGATTGAATTTAAGTCCTGCTCAACAAGATGAAATCCATATCTGGCACCAGTGTCACACCAAGAACCTGTGTTTAGTCAGGTCATAGACAAAGAATAAGAGATCATGAGATACTTAGCTCTAAGTGGGACGTCTCATACCACAATTCCTCCTCCCAAGGCTCTGGAATCATTTTTAAAGAGGGGGTAGATGGATAAAAAGAAATAGTGTCTTCCTGATACAGCAAGGTAGTTGCAAGTATAAGCCATAGTAATTTTAGCAGCACAAGACCTGTGAAAGAGTTCTGTAATTGGCTACCGAGTACCAGGAGTCATCCCTGAAAACATTATATACACACAACACTGAGTGGACCCAGCAGACTGTGTTTATATGTTTGGATATATAATATGCATTAATGTGTAACAAGAATAATTTAAAAACAGGAGGTCATGAATTTAAGAAGGAGTAATGAAGGGACACTCAGGAGGGATTGAAGGAAAGGAAGATTTTATGATTATGTTTTAATTTAAGAAATAAGAATTAAAAGTGAAAAGAGTGTTGCCCCTAGTAGGTTGACCCCTAGTAAGTTGACTACACTTCAGTGGAAGGTCACACATGCATGCATATATGAGAAGCACAAATTGGACCTGGTAGGTAAAGTACAAAGAAGATACAAAGTTGCACCGGTAGGGAAAGGAGGATGCATCTGGGAGGAGTGGGTTGGGCAGTGAATACGATCAAAGCACACTGCCCAAATTCTCAAAGAACTAACTTAAAAAAAGATATACAAAGTTTCAAAGGCTCCTAAAGATTTTTTTTAACTGTTTCTGTAATTCCATGTGTCTTCAAGACACACATGTACACAAACCTCCAAAGCAAGCTTCCTGAACAAGATCGGTGTAGAAGTTAGGGAGGTTGATCATTAATAGTCATGTGTTATTTACTTCTATGACAGGAGCTGAGATATTCCACACTGATGATGGCTATGTCTCCGTCATGTATACCAAAGTGGTGGGTTAGCTCTCCTGGTCTTTGCCCAGTACTGAAGGCCAATGTATTTACAGTCTCTGGATACTGCCTGATGATGGTTGGATATGTCTTTATATTTATAACAATTCATATGTTATATGCTTTAAAGTAACCAAAGCAAGGAAGAGGCCAAGCTAAAACATAGCAAATCCAGCGTGTTAGCCATGGTGCCCTCAGAAAGTCCCCGTGGCTGAGACAGCAGCATTCTGTGGAATGAGTATGTTCAGAAGATACAAGAGTGAGACTTGTCCCAAACGTGAACATTGAATAAATGGGACCTACTGAAACGGAGAAGCTTCTGTAAAGCAAAGGACACTGTCACTAAGACAAAAAGGCAACCTACTGACTGGGAGAAGATCTTCACCAACCCCGCAACAGACAAAGGTCTGATCTCCAAAATATATAAAGAACACAAGAAACTAGACTGTAAAATGCTAATTAACCCAATTAAATAATGGGGCACTGGGCGGAGGCGGACGGAATCCGGACGGCGTAGGCGGACGGAGGATGCCCTCTGCAGCTGGCAGGGACCACCTGGGACTGGCTGGGACCGGCTGGGACCAGAGCGGCAGCAGAGGACACAGGCCGCAGGCAGCGGGAACCTTCGCGGCAGCTGAAGCAGGCTGCAGGAACCGGCGCGCAACACCGAGAGCAGATCGCCCCACTACAATTAAATCAAAGAGGTAGGCCTTTGGTTGGCGAGGTCCCTGGCAAAGGAGGAGCCGGGTCCTATTCCTGAAGATCCTTCTGAGGGGTGAGAGGGATCTTGGCCCCTGGCAGGAACCAGGAAATAGAGCGAGGGCATTTTGTAAGAGGAGCCCCTGGCCAGGAGGGAAACCTGAACCAGTTTTAAAAGACCCCTTAGATAGCATCGATAGGAGGAGATGGGCAGGCGCCAAGGCAAGAATTCACCCAATAATCTGAAAAACAGCATGAAAACACCAGAACCCAATGATCTTACAACAGAAGGTCTTCAACACCCTAACACAGAAGTAGAAAAAATTGACTTTATGAAAGGAATAAAGTCCCTTAAACAACATGTGAAAAATGCCCTTATAGAAATGGATGAGAAGTATAACCAAAAATTTGAAGAAATGAGTAAATATGTACATAATACCCTGGGAAACCAAGAAAGAACGATCAAACAGGTAATGGAAACAGTTCAAGAATTGAAAACTGAAATGGAAGCAGGGAAGAAAACACAAACTGAGGACCAGCTGGATATGGAAAATCTAGGTCAACGAGCAGAGCCTACAGGAACAAGCATAATCAATAGAATACAAGAAATAGAAGAAAGAATCTCAGATTCTGAGGACACCATAGAGAAAATAAACGCACTGATCAAAGAAAACTGCAAAGCCAACAAATTCTCATCACAAAACATTCAGGAATCATGGGACACAATAAAAAGACCAAACCTAAGAATAATAGGAATAGAAGAAGGAGAGGAGTCACAGCTCAAAGGCCCAGAAAATATTTTTAACAAAATTATGGAAGAAAACTTTCCCAACATAAAGTAAGATATTCCTTTGAATATTCAAGAAGTATACAGAACACCAAACAGACTGGATCAAAGAAAAACATCCCCTCGCCATATAATAATCAAAACACAAAATATACAGGTTAAAGAAAGAATATTAAGAGCTGCAAAGGAAAAAGGCCAAGTAACTTATAAAGGTAAACCGATCAGACTTACACCTGACTTCTCTATGGAAACAATGAAACCCAGAAGGTCCTGGATAGAAGTACTGCAGAAGCTAAGAGACCATGGATGCAAGCCCAGACTGCTATACACAGCCAAGCTTTCGCTCACTATAAATGGAGAAACCAAGACATTCCAGGATAAAAACAAATTTAAACAATACGTAGCCATAAATCCAGCCCTACAGAAAGTAATAGAAGGAAAATCGCAACCCAAGGAATCTAACATTTCCAACACTGCCTACAATAACTGAGGCATCTAGCGACCCTTCACTAGCACAACTCAAAGAAGGGAGACACACAAATTCTACTTCCAAAAACAATAAGAATATCCAGAGTAAACAACCACTGGTCATTAATATCACTTAATATTAATGGTCTCAATTCACCTATAAAAAGGCACAGGCTAAGAGATTGGATACGAAAACAGGATCCAACATTCTGCTGTTTGCAAGAAACACATCTCAACCTCAAAGACAGGCATCTACTCAGAGTAAAGGGTTGGGAAAAGGTCTTTCAGGCAAATGGTCCTAAGAAAAAAGCAGGTGTGGCCATATTAATTTCTAACAAAACTGACTTCAAACTAAAATCAATCAGAAGAGATCGAGATGGACACTTTATACTCATTACAGAAACAGGCATTCAAAGTAGAGGAGAATGTGAATGAGTAGGCAAAGAAAATATGAAAGAAAGAACAGGCAAGGTACTTCCTCTGCCAGAGCACTTACCTAGAGTGCACACAGCCCTGGGTCCGATCCCAGCCCTGTCTCCACCAGGCACTATGGCCTCAGGGGAGGTGGAAGTAGGAGGCTCAGGAAACCATGGTCCTCGCCATCTATACAGCAAGTCTGAGGCCAGCCCGGGCTACATTTTATATAAACTGTTAAATATGAAGGCACCTTATAAAAACTTATAAAACAAACCATGTAGGCAGAGGCAGGTGGATCTCTGCGAGTTCAAGACCAACCTGGTCTACAAGAGCTAGTTCCAGGACAGGCTCCAAAGCTACAGAGAAACTCTGTCTCAAAAAGCAAAAACAAACAAGAGAAACAAAAAAATGTATAAATTGATAACTGTGAGATCAGCAATAAAGGGCAGAGATAAAGAGACATTTCTAGGTAGACAAGGTTTCATTTCAAGAGAAAGTAAAAAAAAACTCAAGGTTCACAATATCTTTAAATGCAGTTTCCTATTTCAACTAGGTCACATAGTATCTATACCAAGAGGCCAAGCCCCCGTGGCACTGAGATAACACACGCCGTGCACTGTAAATGATAGACCATCACAGATTTGGTTCAGTATTGACAGTCAAGGCAGCTTTTATTGGTGATACAGTGTTAATTGGGACCATGCTAACATTTAGTTAATCTCAAGTACAATAGGTCATTTGCCAACAAAGGGGGGTAAAATATTAATTGAAACATATGTGAATGGTTATTTGCTGGGTGTAGGAAATATCCCACAATTAAAGTTAATCACAGTGTGATTAATTGATTCTAATTGATTCAAGACGGGTTCCTGGGGGCATAACGTAAGTCTGTCAATAAAACCTACAATTAAGCATCATTGCAGAAAGCAGAGTTGTTGCAAGCGGTGTGTGGCAAAGCTGCAGTACACTGCTTTCCTCCCAGTGCCAAAGGGAGGAAGGCCAGAGGTCCGAGCAGGGAAGCAAGAGCTCTGAGGCCGATGTCCAATGCAGTTGAAAGACAGAAAGATAGAGTTGGGAAAGTCGTCTGCAAAGTGTGGATGTAAACTTGGGCCTGAGAGGCAGAGATGCATTTGTGGAAGCCATGAAGATAATGAAGATGAGTAGGAAGCGGAGTGTAGAAGTCAGACAGTGGGACATTTGATATGCCACTAAAACTCTCCACCATGGGTTTTGAGAAAGGGTCTCTCACTGAACCTAGTACTTTCTAATTGTCTAGACTTTCTGACCAGCTAGTTCTAAGGAGCTTAGGGTTTAGGGTTACAGGTGCATTCTATCATGCCCAACTTTTGACCTGGGTGCTCAAGCTCCAAACTCGGGTGTCATCAGGGTAGCAGGCACTAGGACCCAGTCACTTCCCCAGGCCTAAGTCTTAATCAGGATTTCCAGGATGTGTATGATTTGAATGGTCACTGTGGGCAGCACATCCATTCTATTATTCTTTACTTTAGAAATCTAAGTGATTTTCACCTGTTTTCAATGCCACACATGCATCAGAGTGAGCCTTGGCAACCCCTATGAATGGAGGCTCAGTGTGTCTCTCCTCACCACAATCTTACCCTTAGCAAATTTTCCATTGGACTGTTCCTGGGTTGTGTCCTTTATAATTGAAATCTAATTATAAGTATGACACCATCAAAAAGCTCCAAGAACAGTTCTGAGAATTGCCAAACACAAGAAGGGGCATCATGTGGCCCTTAAATTCATCAGCAGCATGTCACCCTGTCAGCAGTTCTAGTGGCCTCTCCAGACCTGCAACTGATATCTGACATGGATGCAGTCTTGGGAAAGATTCAATTCATGGAGTCTGTGCTAATAGTAGGGACTCTTGGTTGGTAACAGAACACAACAGATTGAAGGGGAAAAAATGGATGCTACCACATGAGGCCAGGATAGAGGGTGAAGAAAGCAAGAGAGAACAGGTAAACATGATAAACTACATGGTAATCTAACAACGCATTACCTCTGTAGGCTGTTGGAGAAGGAGCTAGAAAGGGTGCATCTCCACAGACGGGACAGCCAGGATACCCTCCCACTAAAATTCTCCCCAGTTGGTTAAGAGTGACTCTAGGGAGAAAGACCATTAATTTCTACACCATTCTGTTGTACCAGAGAAAAGCTAAATAATTCCCTTGTCTTCATAGAAATATCTACAGCATTAAATAATATTAAATTAAATTAAATCAAAGAGTTATAAACTTGATGTGCCACACCACAGACATAAATTAATCAAGACAAGGGAGAGGATGTGGCTTGGTGCATGACAAGCATTATCTGCACTCAGGAGTCTCAATGTCCTCTGTGAAGTAGCCCCAGTTTCATTCTTAGACTGGAGCCATCTATAAGTCATTTGTTGGGCACGGTGGAACCCTAGGAATGCCTTTTTTTTCCCTCTCGGTTCTACCTATGGTCCCTACAGAGGTCACAACTCTAAGATGTATTGGAAACAAGTAACCATGATGCTCACAACAAGACACATGAGTCCTCTTGCAAGACCTTGTAAAAGCAGAAATGATATTAATGTACAAGCAAGTCATCTGTGGGTGAGCCAGTGACATGTGTGAGTAAAGATGGGGAAGGTGGGGCCAGAAATAGAGGACAATGGAATCCTGATAAGAAAGCAGCCCTGGTGTGACAAGGGGATGTTGTGATGACCCAAGGGAAGAGCTATTTTGAATAGAGCAAATGTTGGATTCTAGAATTATGATCCATTTCCCACAGTCACCCCCCATAAGGTCTTGCTCCAGGGACAAATGTCATAACAATGCCATCAAAGAAGCCAGCCTAAGTAAGTCTCTATTCTTGGCCAGCACAAGAATTCCCAAAATTGTTGTGGGACACTTGTCTTCTACCCTGCAAAGATTTGCCACTTGTATGGCTTTAATAAACTGTTGATTGGCCAGTAGCCAGGTAGGAAGTATAGGCAACGTGACCAGGCAGGAAGTAGAGGTGGGGCAACCAGAACAGAAGAATTCTGGGAAGAGGAAAGGCTCAGTCCACAGGTGTCACCCAGATGCAGAGGAAGCAAGGTAAGACTGCCTTGCTCATAAAAGGAACCAAGCCATGTGGCTGACACAGATAAGAATAATGAGTTAATGTAGGATATAAGCATTAATAAGAAGCCTGAGCTAATAGGCCAACCAGTTTATGATTAATGTAGACTTCTGTGTGTTTCTCTGGGACCGAACAGCTGTGGGACCAGGTGGGACAGAAACCTCTATCAACAAATGGTGCCAACGTGGAAAGTAGTCCACTTAAAACCCGAGAAAGCTTGAGAAAGAATTCTAGACACAAAAAGAACAGAGTTAAGAATGGCTTCTTGGTAGCAGCATTTTCTCAGGTGGGCTCTGCTTGCTAGAGACAAGCATGTCTCATTTAAAAGAGGCTTCCTGACTCAGCTTTAGCTGCAAAAAGTTTGCATCTGTTTTAAGAGAACCCACCAGCAAACACTTAAATGGTGTTTTTGGATAGCCAACAGCATGCCTCTTGGTGGTGACCTGGACCCTGAAACTCCATAGAGTTCTGGTAATAAACATGGCTCCTGCCAGTACCTCCACCATGAAGCTAGACTCTCAGAAAGCTAAGAAATGGGATATATCCAGCCGTCAAAGCCATAGATTTACTCCTAGTCATATTGTTTAGTAAATTAAAGATTCATGTGGTCAGAAAAAGAAAGATATACAGTAAAGATAGATTCAGATGGGAACAAAGCTCTAAATGATTTACAGTATGTTTAAAAATATATGTAGGCTTAGGAGAGAAAAGAAAAAGGATAAAGTCCCGAGAGAACGAAAGGAAGAAAGAAAGAAAGAAAGAAAGAAAGAAAGAAAGAAAGAAAGAAAGAAAGAAAGAAAGAAGTTGGGTGTGGTGGCACACACACCTTTAATCCCAGCACTTGGGAGGTAGAGGCATGAGGGTCTCTATGAATTCAAGGACAGCCTGGTCTACAGAGTGAGTTCCAGGACAGCCAAAGATACACAGAGAAACTCTGTCTCATAAAAACAAATATAAAAAATAAAAATAAAAGAACTAGAGTTTAAAATAAAGCCACACAAAGATGGAAAATACACAGAGAATCTGTATACTGTGTGGTATTGTGTTGTCTTGGAATTGTTTGATGACTGAGGATGAAGCAAGAGCTGCTAATAAGACATTTGAATATAAATGCTGCTGGATTAATCCAACATATATATTTCGAAAATACCTTGACCTCAAAATTTAAGTCAAAATATATGTTACTTTGGAAAAGGATTTTGCTTTTGTTTCCATAGGAAACGAATCCATCCAAATAAGAATGGGATATGATGTGCAGGGACTTGTGTAAACAATTGGATGATTGACTGGATGTATACTTTGGTCAGTTCTAAAGTGCATACATGTAATGAAGCCTAGGAGCTGACATCTAAAAGAAAATCCCTTTCTGAGACAAGTCACCATTTTCAATTTGCCTTCTAAGACCAATTCAGTATCACCTGCATGTAAAGAAGTCCATATTAGTAATAGGGGGAAACTGAATCATAATTCCTAACTTTGTACAGCAGTTATTTTTGTTGTTGTTGTTAGTGTGATAAAACACCATGGCTAAAAGCAACTCAAGGAAGGAAAGTTTATTTGGGCTTAGGGTTCCCAAGAGCTGGAGTATATCATGGCAGGGAAGGCATGGGCCAGCAAGAGCAGAGAGCAGGCTGATCATATTTTATCTACACACAGGAAGCAGAGAGGGCAGGAATGTAGATAAGGCTATAAATCCTCAAAGCCCATACCCAGTGATGCACTTCTTCTCTCAAGGATCCACCTCCTAAAGGCTCACTAACCTCCTCCAACAGCGCCACCAACTGGAGACCAAGTGTCCGACTACATGAGCCTATGTATTTCCCACTCAAACCACCATATTTGGTTTTCTTTTTTAACTTTTTTTTTATTGAGAAAAAACCAATTTCCTCCTCCTCCCAGCCTCCCACTCCCCCCCACTCCTCTCCCCGCCCCCCCACTCCTCTCCCTCTCCCTCCACTCCTCTCCCTCTCCCTCTCAAGTCTGAAGAGCAGTCAGGGTTCCCTGCCCTGTGGAAAGTCCAAAGTCCTCACCCCTCCATCATGGTCTAGGAAGGAGAACATCCAAACTTCCTAGGCTCCCACACAGCCAGAACATGAAGTAGGATCAAAACCCAGTGCCATTGTCCTTGGCATCTCAGCAGCCCTCATTGTCCGCCATATTCAGAGAGTCCAGTTTTATCCCCTGCTTTTTCAGTCTCAGTCCAGCTGGCCTTGGTGAGCTCCAATAGATCAGCCCCACTGTCTCCGTGGGTGGGTGCACCCCTCTTGGTCCTGACTTCCTTGCTCATGTTCTCCCTCCTTCTGTTCCTCATTGGGACTTTGGGAGCTCAGTCCAGTACTCCAGTGTGGGTCTCTGTCTCTATCTCCATCCATCGCCAGATGAAGGTTCTATGGTGATATGCAAAATATTCATCAGTATGGCTATAGGATGGGATCATTTCAGGTTCCCTATCCTCAGCTGCCCCAGGAACTAACTGGGGACCTCGCCTTGGGCACCTGGAAGCCCCTCTAGGTCCAAGTCTCTTCCCAACCCTAAGATGGTTCCCTTAATTAAGATATGTGCTTCCCTGCTCCCCTATCCAACCTTCCTTTATCCCAATCATCCCGTTGCCCCAAGTTCTCCCCTTCCTATCCTTCTCACATTTCTCTCCCCATCTCCCCTTACCGCCCTCCCACCCCACCCTTAAGATCCCGATTTTTTGCCTGGCAATCTTGTCTACTTCCCCTACCCAAGAGGATAGCTATATGTTTTTCTTTGGGTTCACCTTCCTATTTAGCTTCTTTAGGATATCCAATTATAGACTCATTGACCTTTATTTAAGGCTAGAAACCATACCATGTCCATCTTTTTGGGTCTGGGTTACCTCACTCAGGATACTATTTTCTATTTCCATCCATTTGCATGCAAAATTTGAGAAGTCATTGTTTTTTACCGCTGAGTAGTACTCTAATGTGTATATATTCCACACTTTCTTCATCCATTCTTCCATTGAAGGACATCTAGGTTGTTTCCAGGTTCTGGCTATTACAAATAATGCTGCTATGAACATAGTTGAACAAATGCCCTTGTCATATGATCGGGCATCTCTTGGGTATATTCCCAAGAGTGGTATTGCTGGGTCCTAGGGTAGGTTGATCCCGAATTTCCTGAGAAACCGAAACACTGCTTTCCAAAGTGGTTGCACAAGTTTGCATTCCTACCAGCAATGGATGAGGGAACCCCTTCCTCCACAACCTCTCCATCAGAGGCTATCATTGGTGTTTTTGATTTTAGCCAATCTGACAGGTGTAATATGATATCTCAAAGTTGTTTTGATTTGCATTTCCCTGATCGCTAAGGAGGTTGAGCATGACCTTAAGTGTCTTTTGACCATTTGAACTTCTTCTGTTGAGAATTCTCTGTTCAGATCAGTGCCCCATTTTTTAATTGGGTTAATTAGCATTTTACAGTCTAGTTTCTTGAGTTCTTTACATATTTTGGAGATCAGACCTTTGTCTGTTCGGGGTTGATGAAGATCTTCTCCCAGTCAGTGGGTTGCCTTTTTGTCCTAGTGACAGTGTCCTTTGCTTTACAGAAGCTTCTCAGTTTCAGTAGGTCCCATTTATTCAATGTTGCCCTTAATGTCTGTGCTGCTGGGGTTATACCTAGGAAGCGATCGCCTGTGCCCATCTGTTGTAGGGTACCTCCCAATTTCTCTTCTATCAGGTTCAGTCTTCTTGGACTGATATTGAGGTCTTTGATCCATTTGGACTTGAGTTTTGTGCATGGAGATAGATATGGGTCAATTTTCATTCTTCTACTGGTTGACATCCAGTTGTGCCAGCACCATTTGTTGAAGATGCTTTCTTTCTTCCATTGTATACTTTTAGCTCCTTTATCGAAAATGAGGTGTTCATAGGTTTGTGGGTTAAAATCTGGGTCTTCTATACGATTCCATTGGTCGTCTTCTCTGTTTTTATACCAATACCAAGCTGTTTTCAATACTGTAGCTCTGTAGTAGAGTTTGAAGTCAGGGATGGTAATGCCTCCAGAAGTTCCTTTATTATATAAGACTGTTTTGGCTATTCTGGTTTTTTTTTTTTTGTTTTTCCATATAAAGTTGATTATTTTCCTCTCAAGATCTGTGAAGAATTTTGATGGGACCTTGATGGGGATTGTATTGAATCTATAAATTGCCTTTGGTAGAATTGCCATTTTTACTATGTTGATCCTCCCAATCCAAGAGCAAGGGAGATCTTTTCACTTTCTGGTATCCTCTTCAATTTCTTTCTTCAATTCCTTAAAGTTCTTGTCAAATAGATCTTTCACTTCCTTGGTTAGAGTTACCCCAAGATATTTTATGCTATTTGTGGCTATCGTGAAAGGTGATGCTTCTCTGATTTCCCTCTCTGTTTCCATATCCTTTGTGTATAAGAGGGCGACTGATTTTTTGGAGTTGATCTTGTATCCTGCCACATTACTAAAGCTGTTTATCAGCTTTAGGAGTTCTTTGGTGGAGTTATTGGGGTCGCTTATGTACACTATCATATCATCTGCAAATAATGAAAGTTTAACCTCTTCCTTCCTTATGTTGTGTTGGCCCCCCAACCATAAAATTATTTTTGTTGCTACTTAATAACTGTAATTTTTGCTACTGTTCTGAATTATAATGTAAATACTAGTGTTTTCAGATGGTCTTAGGTGACCGCTATGAAAGGGGTCATTGACTACTAAGGGGATCACGGGTCCTGGTAGGAAGAGGTTGGAGCATTGCTCCTTCCCTTTTGTGTCTCCCTTTCCTCTTGGATACCATGAGACAAGAGACTTTCTCTCTACCACCTGCTCCTCACCATGATGCTTTGTTTGGCCTTGGGCCCAAAGCAGCAGGCCCAGACGATCATAGACTGGAACCATGAAGCAAACAAATCTGTTCTCCTTGTAAGGTGCATCTCAGGTGTTTTGTACTGACGAAAGCTGACAAACACATCTCCCTTCTCTCACATCCAAACCACGCTTTCTAACCCTGCCCATTGGTTTCCTTTTGTCTTGATGGAGTATTACAGAAGTTTCCAGGTTGTTCTATTAAACTCCTGTGCCAAAGGAAAACAGAAAATCAAGCTAAATATGTGAGAAAGACTTCATCCAAGACCATTGTGGTAGGAAAAAAGGATGAAGCAGACTTTTCTGAGATGAAAGGGGAGGGAGTTTGACGCCTGGGCCGAGCCAGGAGAAGGGTACTGGAAGGTATTGATGGGGTAGTTGAAAAGTCAGTTACCATTAGCATTTGCTACTTGGTGCTTAGGAGTCAGTTTCTTAATGTCCCACAGAGATGAGAAAATAGTGTTCCTAGTGGTATAGTAATCATGTTAAAAGGTTAGCTTCCAGGTTCTTGGGAAAGACATTTCTGAGTTATAACATTGGCAAGCCAGTACCCAGGGAAGATTTACACTGTAAAGGGGATAAGAAAGAATTTATATTAGCAAGTCTTCTAAGGTACAGCTTATAAGAAAAGAGAAATCAAAAATCTATGGTTAGGCATATGTCAGTTTAAATTTTAGTCAACTTCACACTAGCCACCGAATGAGCTCACCACTCAGGGTATCCAGGCTTCTTTCTATGTGTTTCCTGATCTTCAGTGGCTGGATTACTGAGAGGATGTGCTCGCCACTCAGGGTATCCAGGCTTCTTTCTATGTGTTTCCTGATCTTCAGTGGCTGGATTACTGGGAGGATGTACTCACCACTCAGGTTATCCAGGCTTCTTTCTATGTGTTTCCTGATCTTAAGTACCTGGATTACTGAGAGGGTGTGAGAAGGCTGCCACTCACGGTGCTAATGAGAAGTGTGAGGGAGTTAGCCACTGAGAACTGAAAGAGGCTTTCAAGTGGGTACCATCCTCTGGGTCTAGGCCAGGGTAAGGAGTCTACCTCTCTCATGGCAAACTGTGCTTGGAACTGTGGGTTGTATCAATGTAATCATTGTTTTTTATTTTCTTTTATCTCTCTGAGGATGTTGAATCTAAGAACTAGAAAACAGAATCATAGCCAAGTCACCGTGTACATACGTGAAGATCAGAGTTTGATTCCCAGGACCCAATACAAGAGCCAGGAGTCACAGCACATACCTGTAACCCAGCACTGTGCAAGCAGAGACAGTAAGACCCCAGGGCACCCAACCAGCCCAGTGGATCAGTGAACTCAAGCTTGCGTACAGGGCCCTGTTACATTAGATAGGGTGAAAAGTGACTGTGGTGGCCACGTCAACCTTGAGCCTCTACACACATGCATGAGTGTCCCCCAGCACAAACACATACACACATGTACACTATATACATAGGAGAAATAAATATTAAATATAAGAATAAGAATGGTTTTATCCAACAGTTGACCAACGGAGCCATCTCCCCAGCTTCACCAGTGCTGTTTTCAAGGGGAGGAAACAGGCTGAGAAAAGCTGACTTCAGAGTATCACAGGGTGATGGAAGGTATTCGGTGAGGGTGGAATAAAAGAAAGTAGATCAGAGCTGGGCAGTGGTGGCACACGCCTTTAATCCCAGCACTCGGGAGGCAGAGACAGGCAGATCTCTGTGAGTTTGAGGCCAGCCTGGTCTACAAGAGCTAGTTCCAGGACAGGAACCAAAAGCTATGGAGAAACCCTGTCTCGAAAAATCCAAAAAAAAAAAAAAAACAACGAAAAATAGAAAGAAAAGAAAGAAAGAAAGGAGATCAGGTAAATGCCCTGCTACTTAATTTCAGCTAGTGTGTTCCTGGAAAGACAGGATTTCCCTACTCTCTAGTAGGTGCTCAGAGGGGGTCCACCTGGATTCCCGAGGGACAGCTAACCTCAAGGTTGTGGCCAGTGGGAGAACTGAGTCCCTTATCTGCTCTCCGAAGGTCAGGGATGTGGATGTGGCTCCCCTTCTATGTCTCCCAAGTGAAGGGAAATTTTAGCTTCCCACCTTCCTGCTCCCTGGAACACACAGAACTCAATTGAAAAGCCATAACACATTTAAGTGTCTGAAATTAAATCCAGAGTCGAAGGAGCGGCGTCTTTATTACTTTTCATCAGTGTGGTGCAGGAAAGCTGCTTCAGAGAAATCATTATTTTACTTCTATGTGTGGAAGGCAGATGGCCTCTTTATTTTCCCTGGTCTCTGCGAAAGGAGAGGGGCCTCCTCGCCTTCTCTGTCCATCAGACTTGGGAGCTGCTCTCCATGTCTGCCCCAGCCAGTGTTGGGGACAGATTTTATTCTTAGGATAGCTTCCTTAAGTTCTTACTTTTCCTGACTTCAAGATATGCCTTTTGTAATAAAGGGACAAAAAAAGCTCAGGGATTAGTAACTATAGTTTCCATTTATTAAGGAGATTCCTTATCAGTTAATGTTTTAGTAGCACACAATCAAAGCTAGTTTAAGCAGAAGGGCAATTTATTAGGGGGTATTAGTGTGCAAAATCTCTGCCACAGCTAAAGACTCGGGGGGAGGGAGCGATGTCTAGAAGCAGTGCAGCCAGAGAATATAATATCTCAAATCTCACTGCACACTTCGAAGTAAAGGGGCCACCATTGCTGCTTCTCTCAGGCACATCTGCACGGATTAAACTGCCATGCTGATCCATGAAAACCAAACTAACTTTCCTTGCAACAATCTGAGGTAGATACCATTATCTTTATTTTACAGGTGCAGGAACTGGAGCTGGGTGATTAGATTGCCTGTCCACAAATTTACCTGGCTATGCAGCTATGAGGCTCAGGAGTATGCTGGTTTTGCTCTGCTAATGTCAGTACTCAGTGCAGGGTCTGGACTGTTGGGGGAATAAATGGAGAAATGGCATTTGTGTTACAGATGATTTGGGGTGTTCAACTTGGACGCATTTTCGAAATATATATGTTGGATTAATCCAGCAGCATTTATATTCAAATGTCTTATTAGCAGCTCTTGCTTCATCCTCAGTCATCAAACAATTCCAAGACAACACAATACCACACAGTATACAGATTCTCTGTGTATTTTCCATCTTTGTGTGGCTTTATTTTAAACTCTAGTTCTTTTATTTTTATTTTTTATATTTGTTTTTATGAGACAGAGTTTCTCTGTGTATCTTTGGCTGTCCTGGAACTCACTCTGTAGACCAGGCTGTCCTTGAATTCATAGAGACCCTCATGCCTCTACCTCCCAAGTGCTGGGATTAAAGGTGTGTGTGCCACCACACCCAACTTCTTTCTTTCTTTCTTTCTTTCTTTCTTTCTTTCTTTCTTTCTTTCTTTCTTTCTTTCTTTCTTTCTTTCTTCCTTTCGTTCTCTCGGGACTTTATCCTTTTTCTTTTCTCTCCTAAGCCTACATATATTTTTAAACATACTGTAAATCATTTAGAGCTTTGTTCCCATCTGAATCTATCTTTACTGTATATCTTTCTTTTTCTGACCACATGAATCTTTAATTTACTAAACAATATGACTAGGAGTAAATCTATGGCTTTGACGGCTGGATATATCCCATTTCTTAGCTTTCTGAGAGTCTAGCTTCATGGTGGAGGTACTGGCAGGAGCCATGTTTATTACCAGAACTCTATGGAGTTTCAGGGTCCAGGTCACCACCAAGAGGCATGCTGTTGGCTATCCAAAAACACCATTTAAGTGTTTGCTGGTGGGTTCTCTTAAAACAGATGCAAACTTTTTGCAGCTAAAGCTGAGTCAGGAAGCCTCTTTTAAATGAGACATGCTTGTCTCTAGCAAGCAGAGCCCACCTGAGAAAATGCTGCTACCAAGAAGCCATTCTTAACTCTGTTCTTTTTGTGTCTAGAATTCTTTCTCAAGCTTTCTCGGGTTTTAAGTGGACTACTTTCCACGTTGGCACCATTTGTTGATAGAGGTTTCTGTCCCACCTGGTCCCACAGCTGTTCGGTCCCAGAGAAACACACAGAAGTCTACATTAATCATAAACTGGTTGGCCTATTAGCTCAGGCTTCTTATTAATGCTTATATCCTACATTAACTCATTATTCTTATCTGTGTCAGCCACATGGCTTGGTTCCTTTTATGAGCAAGGCAGTCTTACCTTGCTTCCTCTGCATCTGGGTGACACCTGTGGACTGAGCCTTTCCTCTTCCCAGAATTCTTCTGTTCTGGTTGCCCCACCTCTACTTCCTGCCTGGTCACGTTGCCTATACTTCCTACCTGGCTACTGGCCAATCAACAGTTTATTAAAGCCATACAAGTGGCAAATCTTTGCAGGGTAGAAGACAAGTGTCCCACAACAATTTTGGGAATTCTTGTGCTGGCCAAGAATAGAGACTTACTTAGGCTGGCTTCTTTGATGGCATTGTTATGACATTTGTCCCTGGAGCAAGACCTTATGGGGGGTGACTGTGGGAAATGGATCATAATTCTAGAATCCAACATTTGCTCTATTCAAAATAGCTCTTCCCTTGGGTCATCACAACATCCCCTTGTCACACCAGGGCTGCTTTCTTATCAGGATTCCATTGTCCTCTATTTCTGGCCCCACCTTCCCCATCTTTACTCACACATGTCACTGGCTCACCCACAGATGACTTGCTTGTACATTAATATCATTTCTGCTTTTACAAGGTCTTGCAAGAGGACTCATGTGTCTTGTTGTGAGCATCATGGTTACTTGTTTCCAATACATCTTAGAGTTGTGACCTCTGTAGGGACCATAGGTAGAACCGAGAGGGAAAAAAAAGGCATTCCTAGGGTTCCACCGTGCCCAACAAATGACTTATAGATGGCTCCAGTCTAAGAATGAAACTGGGGCTACTTCACAGAGGACATTGAGACTCCTGAGTGCAGATAATGCTTGTCATGCACCAAGCCACATCCTCTCCCTTGTCTTGACTAATTTATGTCTGTGGTGTGGCACATCAAGTTTATAACTCTTTGATTTAATTTAATTTAATTTAATATTATTTAATGCTGTAGATATTTCTATGAAGACAAGGGAATTATTTAGCTTTTCTCTGGTACAACAGAATGGTGTAGAAATTAATGGTCTTTCTCCCTAGAGTCACTCTTAACCAACTGGGGAGAATTTTAGTGGGAGGGTATCCTGGCTGTCCCGTCTGTGGAGATGCACCCTTTCTAGCTCCTTCTCCAACAGCCTACAGAGGTAATGAGTTGTTAGATTACCATGTAGTTTATCATGTTTACCTGTTCTCTCTTGCTTTCTTCACCCTCTACCCTGGCCTCATGTGGTAGCATCCATTTTTTTCCCCTTCAATCTGTTGTGTTCTCTTACCAACCAAGAGTCCTTACTATTAGCACAGACTCCATGAATTGAATCTTTCCCAAGACTGCATCCATGTCAGATATCAGTTGCAGGTCTGGAGAGGCCACTAGAACTGCTGACAGGGTGACATGCTGCTGATGAATTTAAGGGCCACATGATGCCCCTTCTTGTGTTTGGCAATTCTCAGAACTGTTCTTGGAGCTTTTTGATGGTGTCATACTTATAATTAGATTTCAATTATAAAGGACACAACCCAGGAACAGTCCAATGGAAAATTTGCTAAGGGTAAGATTGTGGTGAGGAGAGACACACTGAGCCTCCATTCATAGGGGTTGCCAAGGCTCACTCTGATGCATGTGTGGCATTGAAAACAGGTGAAAATCACTTAGATTTCTAAAGTAAAGAATAATAGAATGGATGTGCTGCCCACAGTGACCATTCAAATCATACACATCCTGGAAATCCTGATTAAGACTTAGGCCTGGGGAAGTGACTGGGTCCTAGTGCCTGCTACCCTGATGACACCCGAGTTTGGAGCTTGAGCACCCAGGTCAAAAGTTGGGCATGATAGAATGCACCTGTAACCCTAAACCCTAAGCTCCTTAGAACTAGCTGGTCAGAAAGTCTAGACAATTAGAAAGTACTAGGTTCAGTGAGAGACTCTTTCTCAAAACCCACGGTGGAGAGTTTTAGTGGCATATCAAATGTCCCACTGTCTGACTTCTACACTCCGCTTCCTACTCATCTTCATTATCTTCATGGCTTCCACAAATGCATCTCTGCCTCTCAGGCCCAAGTTTACATCCACACTTTGCAGACGACTTTCCCAACTCTATCTTTCTGTCTTTCAACTGCATTGGACATCGGCCTCAGAGCTCTTGCTTCCCTGCTCGGACCTCTGGCCTTCCTCCCTTTGGCACTGGGAGGAAAGCAGTGTACTGCAGCTTTGCCACACACCGCTTGCAACAACTCTGCTTTCTGCAATGATGCTTAATTGTAGGTTTTATTGACAGACTTACGTTATGCCCCCAGGAACCCGTCTTGAATCAATTAGAATCAATTAATCACACTGTGATTAACTTTAATTGTGGGATATTTCCTACACCCAGCAAATAACCATTCACATATGTTTCAATTAATATTTTACCTCCCTTTGTTGGCAAATGACCTATTGTACTTGAGATTAACTAAATGTTAGCATGGTCCCAATTAACACTGTATCACCAATAAAAGCTGCCTTGACTGTCAATACTGAACCAAATCTGTGATGGTCTATCATTTACAGTGCACGGCGTGTGTTATCTCAGTGCCACGGGGGCTTGGCCTCTTGGTATAGATACTATGTGACCTAGTTGAAATAGGAAACTGCATTTAAAGATATTGTGAACCTTGAGTTTTTTTTTTTACTTTCTCTTGAAATGAAACCTTGTCTACCTAGAAATGTCTCCTTATCTCTGCCCTTTATTGCTGATCTCACAGTTATCAATTTATACATTTTTTTGGTTTCTTTTGTTTGTTTGTTTGCTTTTTGAGACAGAGTTTCTCTGTAGCTTTGGAGCCTGTCCTGGAACTAGCTCTTGTAGACCAGGTTGGTCTTGAACTCGCAGAGATCCACCTGCCTCTGCCTACATGGTTTGTTTTATAAGTTTTTATAAGGTGCCTTCATATTTAACAGTTTATATAAAATGTAGCCCGGGCTGGCCTCAGACTTGCTGTATAGATGGCGAGGACCATGGTTTCCTGAGCCTCCTACTTCCACCTCCCCTGAGGCCATAGTGCCTGGTGGAGACAGGGCTGGGATCGGACCCAGGGCTGTGTGCACTCTAGGTAAGCGCTCTGGCAGAGGAAGTACCTTGCCTGTTCTTTCTTTCATATTTTCTTTGCCTACTCATTCACATTCTCCTCTACTTTGAATGCCTGTTTCTGTAATGAGTATAAAGTGTCCATCTCGATCTCTTCTGATTGATTTTAGTTTGAAGTCAGTTTTGTTAGAAATTAATATGGCCACACCTGCTTTTTTCTTAGGACCATTTGCTTGAAAGACCTTTTCCCAACCCTTTACTCTGAGTAGATGCCTGTCTTTGAGGTTGAGATGTGTTTCTTGCAAACAGCAGAATGTTGGATCCTGTTTTCGTATCCAATCTCTTAGCCTGTGCCTTTTTATAGGTGAATTGAGACCATTAATATTAAGTGATATTAATGACCAGTGGTTGTTTACTCTGGATATTCTTATTGTTTTTGGAAGTAGAATTTGTGTGTCTCCCTTCTTTGAGTTGTGCTAGTGAAGGGTCGCTAGATGCCTCAGTTATTGTAGGCAGTGTTGGAAATGTTAGATTCCTTGGGTTGCGATTTTCCTTCTATTACTTTCTGTAGGGCTGGATTTATGGCTACGTATTGTTTAAATTTGTTTTTATCCTGGAATGTCTTGGTTTCTCCATTTATAGTGAACGAAAGCTTGGCTGTGTATAGTAGTCTGGGCTTGCATCCATGGTCTCTTAGCTTCTGCAGTACTTCTATCCAGGACCTTCTGGGTTTCATTGTTTCCATAGAGAAGTCAGGTGTAAGTCTGATCGGTTTACCTTTATAAGTTACTTGGCCTTTTTCCTTTGCAGCTCTTAATATTCTTTCTTTAACCTGTATATTTTGTGTTTTGATTATTATATGGCGAGGGGATGTTTTTCTTTGATCCAGTCTGTTTGGTGTTCTGTATACTTCTTGAATATTCAAAGGAATATCTTACTTTATGTTGGGAAAGTTTTCTTCCATAATTTTGTTAAAAATATTTTCTGGGCCTTTGAGCTGTGACTCCTCTCCTTCTTCTATTCCTATTATTCTTAGGTTTGGTCTTTTTATTGTGTCCCATGATTCCTGAATGTTTTGTGATGAGAATTTGTTGGCTTTGCAGTTTTCTTTGATCAGTGCGTTTATTTTCTCTATGGTGTCCTCAGAATCTGAGATTCTTTCTTCTATTTCTTGTATTCTATTGATTATGCTTGTTCCTGTAGGCTCTGCTCGTTGACCTAGATTTTCCATATCCAGCTGGTCCTCAGTTTGTGTTTTCTTCCCTGCTTCCATTTCAGTTTTCAATTCTTGAACTGTTTCCATTACCTGTTTGATCATTCTTTCTTGGTTTCCCAGGGTATTATGTACATATTTACTCATTTCTTCAAATTTTTGGTTATACTTCTCATCCATTTCTATAAGGGCATTTTTCACATGTTGTTTAAGGGACTTTATTCCTTTCATAAAGTCAATTTTTTCTACTTCTGTGTTAGGGTGTTGAAGACCTTCTGTTGTAAGATCATTGGGTTCTGGTGTTTTCATGCTGTTTTCCAGATTATTGGGTGAATTCTTGCCTTGGCGCCTGCCCATCTCCTCCTATCGATGCTATCTAAGGGGTCTTTTAAAACTGGTTCAGGTTTCCCTCCTGGCCAGGGGCTCCTCTTACAAAATGCCCTCGCTCTATTTCCTGGTTCCTGCCAGGGGCCAAGATCCCTCTCACCCCTCAGAAGGGTCTTCAGGAATAGGACCCGGCTCCTCCTTTGCCAGGGACCTCGCCAACCAAAGGCCTACCTCTTTGATTTAATTGTAGTGGGGCGATCTGCTCTCGGTGTTGCGCGCGCGGTTCCTGCAGCCTGCTTCAGCTGCCACGAAGGTTCCCGCTGCCTGCGGCCTGTGTCCTCTGCTGCCGCTCTGGTCCCAGCCGGTCCCAGCCAGTCCCAGGTGGTCCCTGCCGGCTGCAGAGGGCATCCTCCGTCTGCCTACGCCGTCCGGATTCCGTCCGCCTCCGCCCAGTGCCCCGTTATTTAATTGGGTTAATTAGCATTTTACAGTCTAGTTTCTTGTGTTCTTTATATATTTTGGAGATCAGACCTTTGTCTGTTGCGGGGTTGGTGAAGATCTTCTCCCAGTCAGTAGGTTGCCTTTTTGTCTTAGTGACAGTGTCCTTTGCTTTACAGAAGCTTCTCCGTTTCAGTAGGTCCCATTTATTCAATGTTCACGTTTGGGACAAGTCTCACTCTTGTATCTTCTGAACATACTCATTCCACAGAATGCTGCTGTCTCAGCCACGGGGACTTTCTGAGGGCACCATGGCTAACACGCTGGATTTGCTATGTTTTAGCTTGGCCTCTTCCTTGCTTTGGTTACTTTAAAGCATATAACATATGAATTGTTATAAATATAAAGACATATCCAACCATCATCAGGCAGTATCCAGAGACTGTAAATACATTGGCCTTCAGTACTGGGCAAAGACCAGGAGAGCTAATCCACCACTTTGGTATACATGACGGAGACATAGCCATCATCAGTGTGGAATATCTCAGCTCCTGTCATAGAAGTAAATAACACATGACTATTAATGATCAACCTCCCTAACTTCTACACCGATCTTGTTCAGGAAGCTTGCTTTGGAGGTTTGTGTACATGTGTGTCTTGAAGACACATGGAATTACAGAAACAGTTAAAAAAATTCTTTAGGAGCCTTTGAAACTTTGTATATCTTTTTTTAAGTTAGTTCTTTGAGAATTTGGGCAGTGTACTTTGATTGTATTCACTGCCCAACCCACTCCTCCCAGATGCATCCTCCTTTCCCTACCGGTGCAACTTTGTATCTTCTTTGTACTTTACCTACCAGGTCCAATTTGTGCTTCTCATATATGCATGCATGTGAGACCTTCCACTGAAGTGTAGTCAACTTACTAGGGGTCAACCTACTAGGGGCAACACTCTTTTCACTTTTAATTCTTATTTCTTAAATTAAAACATAATCATAAAATCTTCCTTTCCTTCAATCCCTCCTGAGTGTCCCTTCATTACTCCTTCTTAAATTCATGACCTCCTGTTTTTAAATTATTCTTGTTACACATTAATGCATATTATATATCCAAACATATAAACACAGTCTGCTGGGTCCACTCAGTGTTGTGTGTATATAGTGTTTTCAGGGATGACTCCTGGTACTCGGTAGCCAATTACAGAACTCTTTCACAGGTCTTGTGCTGCTAAAATTACTATGGCTTATACTTGCAACTACCTTGCTGTATCAGGAAGACACTATTTCTTTTTATCCATCTACCCCCTCTTTAAAAATGATTCCAGAGCCTTGGGAGGAGGAATTGTGGTATGAGACGTCCCACTTAGAGCTAAGTATCTCATGATCTCTTATTCTTTGTCTATGACCTGACTAAACACAGGTTCTTGGTGTGACACTGGTGCCAGATATGGATTTCATCTTGTTGAGCAGGACTTAAATTCAATCAGAAATGGTTGGTTGTTCCACAATAACCATGCCACTATGGCGCCAGAGCAGCTCGTAGTGTTCAGAATTGGGCAAGACTGATGACTACTTTTCTCCTTTTCTGTGTTAGCATGCACAGCACCTTTTGGCATTATGAAAACTCGTCAGCAGGAATAAAAGTTACAGTGAAAATTACTAGCTTGAAATGTCTGTTGACTTGACTGAGGTTTCTGTCCCACCAGGTCCCACATCTGTTTAGTCCCAAATAAATACACAGAGGCCTACATCAATTATAAACTGGTTAGCCTATTAGCTCAGGCTTCTTATTGATTCTTATAGCTTTTATTAGGCCATTATTCTTGTCTGTGTTAGCCACGTGGCTTGGTACCTTTTTGGTGAGGCAGTCACATCTTACTTTCTCTGTGTCTGGATGATGACTGCAGACTGCCTCTTTCCTCTTCCCAGAATTCTCCTGTTCTCATTGCCCTGCCTCTACTTCCTGCCTGGTCACCCCTCTTATACTTTCTGCCTGGCTAGTGGCCAATCAGCATTTTATTAAAAATAATACAAGTGACAGGATAAAAGACCATTGTCCCACAGCAAATGTGTCAATGTTTTTATTCATTTATTTATTTATTTATTTATTTATTTATTTATTTATTTCATTACAAGTCATTAGAATTTATTAAACAATGTTTTCTTTAAAATACATATATATCTATATATCCATAAAATCCTTCACCAAAAATTATTATTCAGAAAAACAAAAGTTCCTTCTGGAAGTAAACTCGTGTGGCTACTGAGATGACAGGTATCTGCTGTGATACTAGAAACTGCTTCTTGACCTTTTGTTGGCAACCTGTATCCTATTGTTCAAACAAACAGAAAACAACCAGAAAGGTCACTAGACCAGCTAGGCTCCATTGCACTTCCATCCTTCCGTAGGAAAGGCAGGTCATCTCCCACCGTCCGCTCTGCTAACCAGGATCCAACGGATAGCCACACAGCTCTTGTGAGTTTAAGTGGGCAGAAATTCTGCCCATCGTGGTGCTTCCCTTCCTGAGTGTGCCGTCGCCATCAGACAGTGGCCTACACTAGATCAGACGGCTCAAGTGTCAAGTAATCCCAGCCTGTTTTAGGGAGTTTTGAGTGTTTGTTTCAGCCGCTGCAGACCTTGCCTTGTGTAGATCACCAGGTCCACCAGGCTGCTGTTGAGGGTCAAGATATGCACCTTTATGCTGAGCTGAGCAAAGAATTTTTTATTCTCATTTGTAAGAGCCTCTGACTGTTCCCAGAGTTCCAAGGCTTTAAGGAGGTGGTTTGTGATGGTGAAATAGGCAAAGGTCTTGTTCTGGATGGTGACTGGGACACGGACGGTGGCCGTCATCCCACCAGCACTTGACTGGGACCTGACAGATCTGGCAGGAGAAGGCACTGGGGAGAGGGAGGCCGGAATACCTGTGCATAGAGAAGAATTGTTGAAGTGGTCACTAAGAGAGTGAGAATACTTCATTACTATGTCCTTTTTACAGCGAAACATTGCCATGTTCACCAGTGACTGGCAACGTAGACATAAAACGTCAAATATCTGTTCTTGTGCTGGCACAGTGGCATCCGAGAAGGATTTTAATGACATCGTGAACTTAATGAGGTCTGCAGTTTCTGAGTAGACAGCGTACGCTGCCTCTACTGAGCTTTCTGACTCCATGGCCATGCCACACTCAATTAAAGACAGGACAGCTTCCAAATACTTGAAGGCCTTTTTGATCTTGTCCGTCTTTGCCGCTGCTTTACACTTCAACCTTTGAGCTTCCTTCATGTAAAAGTCAGCTTTCTGCATGTAAGGTTCCACTTGTGGCTTCCCTGGTTTACAGTTACCCTTTGGCAAAGAAGGCACTAGGAGCGCGTTTGTGGCTTCTCTAGAAAACCCTTTGTATTCCGAGCCTTTGGCCTGCACTTTAGGCACTTTTCTGGGCTTGGGAACAGAAGAGTCCTTGTCATTGGCATTGGCACTGCCTGCACTTTTGGGAGGGTCCTGACCACAGGTGTCTACATCCGGCTTTGGCTTCTCGCCTGCAGTTTTGGTTGACTTCTGGGAGGAGGAAGAGGCTGACACAGGTGGCAGAGAAGGCATTTTGGAAGTCTTTGTTTTGGAAGATTCAGTATGGGAAGAGGAAGAAGAAGTACAATGTGACTGGACATCTTTCTCCCTTCTGATTTTCTTGCTGGCACGGTCTTTTTCTGAGTCGCTGCCCTTTCTCTTCTGGCTCAGTCTGCTGGAGCCATTGCAGTCTCTCTTTTCAGAGTCTTGCTTCTTATCTGCTGGTGGCTGCCTGTCTTCTGCTTTCCTAGGGCTGCCACCCTTCCCCAGGGGCTGGGGAATCCGAGTGAGATGATCTAGGTTTGTCTTCACTACCAAACTCGGTGGTAGTGGAGAGTCCCTGAGCGGTGAGAGCAATTGGGTGTCTCTCTTTTGACCATCTTCCCGGACACTTGCAGTTTGTTGGCAGTCGCTAGACCTGCCACTGCTGCCGCCACTGCAGCCCCTACCACTGTTTAGAGCTTTGTCCTTTGGAGGCTGAGGGCCTGAGGGCACCTTTGAGGGAGCTGGGGAACCCTTGTGCTTCCTTTTCTCCTTAGGGGCGGGCTCGGCTGCCTGATGGTTGGGCATGCAAGCTTCAGGCTTAGACTCCCTGCCTTTCGCCTTCATCTCGGGTTTGTCTTTGGAAGTCTGTTTTTTTGATTCAGAAGGAAGGGGTCCTGGTTGACTGTCCACCTGCAAACAGGCCTGGGGCTCTGCCTGGCCAGAGCCCTTGGCAGGTTTTCTGGGTTGTTTGGTTTCAATAGTTTGCTGAGGTGGGGACTCCTGTTGGGCAGGGGATTTCTGGCAGCTCCTCTCCTCAGGTTGGGGCCCTTCAGTGGGATCTTGGACGGCTTTGCTGGAACTCTTGGGGGGAGAGCCTTTGGACTCAGGGTGTAGCTGGTCAGTGTTGCGGTTTTCACCCTTATTTTCCGACTTTGCACTACTGGAATGTGCTGACACCACAGGCTTGGGGAGAATCTGGGGAGCACTTGGAGGTGCAGATAGGGAAGGAAGCTTCTCTGCAGCTTGTTCTGTGTCGCTCTCTTCAGTATCACTGACCTGCAGGTCCTTCCAGAGTATGGATGTTCCTTGCTGTGAATTGGGATCCGGCTTGGGGAGATTCTGGGGAGCGCTTGGAGGTGCAGATAGCGAAGGAAGCTTCTCTGCAGCTTGTTCTGTGTCGCTCTCTTCAGTATCACTGACCTGCAGGTCCTCCCAGAGTATGGATGTTCCTTGCTGTGAATTGGGATCCGGCTTGGGGAGATTCTGGGGAGCGCTTGGAGGTGCAGACAGGGAAGGAAGCTTCTCTGCGGCTTGTTCTGTGTCGCTCTCTTCAGTATCACTGACCTGCAGGTCCTCCCAGAGTATGGATGTTCCTTGCTGTGAATTGGGATCCGGCTTGGGGAGATTCTGGGGAGCGCTTGGAGGTGCAGATAGGGAAGGAAGCTTCTCTGCGGCTTTTTCTGTGTCGCTCTCTTCACTATCACTGACCTGCAGGTCCTCCCAGAGTATGGATGTTCCTTGCTGTGAATTGGGATCCGGCTTGGGGAGATTCTGGGGAGCGCTTGGAGGTGCAGACAGGGAAGGAAGCTTCTCTGCGGCTTGTTCTGTGTCGCTCTCTTCAGTATCACTGACCTGCAGGTCCTCCCAGAGTATGGATGTTCCTTGCTGTGAATTGGGATCCGGCTTGGGGAGATTCTGGGGAGCGCTTGGAGGTGCAGATAGGGAAGGAAGCTTCTCTGCAGCTTGTTCTGTGTCGCTCTCTTCAGTATCACTGACCTGCAGGTCCTCCCAGAGTATGGATGTTCCTTGCTGTGAATTGGGATCCGGCTTGGGGAGATTCTGGGGAGCGCTTGGAGGTGCAGATAGGGAAGGAAGCTTCTCTGCAGCTTGTTCTGTGTCGCTCTCTTCACTATCACTGACCTGCAGGTCCTCCCAGAGTATGGATGTTCCTTGCTGTGAATTGGGATCCGGCTTGGGGAGATTCTGGGGAGCGCTTGGAGGTGCAGATAGGGAAGGAAGCTTCTCTGCAGTTTGTTCTGTGTCGCTCTCTTCACTGTCACTGAGCTGCAGGTCCTCCCTGAGTGTGGATGTTCTTTGCTGGGAATTGGGATAAATTTTGGAAGGCGGATCGTATTGATTTTGCCTTTGGGTTGCAGAACTATTGGGCAGAGGCTCCTTTGTAGGGAAAGGAGATCTGGTTGACTTGGCCGTACTCGGTGTATGCTTGGTCTTGGCCGTACTGGGTTTATGCTTGGCTGTCAGCGGAGGGAGCCACGAATGGGTCATTTCCTTCAGAATCTCCTCAATGCAGCGGACTTCATTGGAGAACAACTGCTCCACCGACTCCGACTGTGAAGATATCTTCAGTCTGGTGAGTTTGGCTTTGGCTGGCACTTTTACATCCGGTTTTTCGAAGCTCTGCTGACCATTGTCTTTCAGTGGCGGCTTCAGGCCCAAGGACTCACTGGGAGCCTGATTCTGACCGTCCGTGGGCCAGATACGTGTCATGGGCTTCTGCTGCGTTGCAACACTTTCTGAGGGGAGGGGAGGGAGTGGAAACGTTTGAGAAGAGGCCACTCCCAGTCTCGTAATTACCACTGAACTGGCAAGAGGAGGCTCGTTATCTTGAACCTTCACCTTCAGGTCCTTGGAAGACCTGTCGAGAGGAGTCTCCTTATCTTGAACCTTCACCTTCAGTTCCTTGGAAGACTTGTTGCTGTAAACCTTGCTGGTTCTTGGCAGTCTGGATTGTACAGGGGGCAAATGGGACACAGGGGAGATTAAGGGTGAGAGTTTTTTACCTGGAGCTGAGTCACCATCAGCTCTGCGGTCACACTTTTTGTGGTTTGAAGAGTGCCCCTCCTGACTGAGGCGATCTCGAGTCAGATGCTGTTTGTAGGGTGGACCATAGTTTTTGGCATGGAGACTTGGCACTGGCTCCATCCTTGGTGGTGCCATCTTTGAACTGTGGCTAATGTTACCAACAAAAGGTGATCCACGGGCAGAAGAAGTACAGAAAAGCTTGTGGTAGATGTGCGCGCAACAGGAGTTGGATTCAAGGCTCTCCCTGTCATGAAATGAAGGATATTTCGGCTTCCCCTGGCTGTCTTCAGAACCATTTGGACACTGAGTACAAGACATAGATCTCCATAACTCCTTCATAACTTCGTAGTCTCCTAGTATGTTCTGTATCTGACGCGACAACTCATCCCTGTTTGTAGTCTTGTAGGGCTCTTCAAACAGGGGCATCTTTTCAGCAAACACCTCTTTCTCCGGGTGAGCTTCTTGGTTGCCTCTCTCCTTCTCTCAAATCCGAAGAAGGTTACTATTTTCACTGATGTCCTTGAATGCAATTAATGGCGGTCAGTAGAAGGTGCTCACTTTCCAGGCTCTCTGGTTCTATAGTTATGTCTGGGGTGTCTGTGTCACCTGCCTTGACCTGTTGAGATGCAGGGACAAGAGAGTTCGACTTTCGAATTGTGGGAGCCAATGGTACAGGCCACACTTTGGCGTGTGCAGGCTGTGGGCCAAGTGCCCCTGGCTCTGCCAGCACCCGATTTGCCAACTTCCGGCATTGGCCACCCAGAATACCCCAGGCCCAGGCCACGCCCTCCGTGCCTAGCCACGCCCATAGCTTCACCCACCCCCACCTGGCCCCAAATGCCCACATTTTATGACTCAAGTATGTGGAGCTTTTGAATTTCCGGGGAGGTGTTTGCAGAAGGGTTAGTTGCTACAGAGGCATCTTTAGAGGCTGTAGTCCCCCATCTCTCCTCCTTCGATCCACATTCGTTCCTTAAAGATTACTGAGGAGGAGGAGAGACTGCTCAGTGGATAAAAATAGTTGGTGTGAAAACAGGAGGACCTCAGATTGTCCATAGAGCCACTGTGCTATTCCAGAACTTCATATATACAAAATTAATAGTGTCGCTTTTCTTTCAGGTCTGCTTTGTTTTGCTCACAGGACGCGTGTGAGGGTTGTGTATGCTGCACTATGGCTCCACGGCTCATCCCTTTGAATGATTTTTTAGTGTCCTAAATCCTATCTCTTTTTTTGTGTGTCCTGATCCTGATTCTGATCTAGAATTCACTATACTTGACAGAGCACAGTACATTTTCCACTCTGGTCATTTACTTGCAGAGTGTGAGGCCTTCTGCCCCTCTTTTGCCAGGGGAGAGATCATGTTGCCGTTTTTTAGCAAATTGCTATCTGTATATATGTTTCTAAGTTTTGTGCTTTGAAAGCACTAAGGCATAAGTTTTCCTTATTTTCCCACACCAAGTTTTGTCCCTTCGTGATTGTGGCTGCCCATGTCTGTAGCACGAATTCTAACTGTTCTTTATAATCAGCCCCGAGTGTCAGAAGCAGGGGTTAACGCTAAAGATCAGAGAAACAGACCAGTAAGCCCCAAGTGAGTACTTACCTCTCTCCAAGCTCAGACCAGGGTGGGTGATCCTCGGACTTTCTAGACTGAGCTGGGTCTCCACCAAATCTCATATGGTACGTTCAAATAGCACTTGAGGTCCTGCTTATATAGCTTTCTCTGCCCCGCCTTAAACTTTAATCCCTTCTTGACTCCACCTCCCTAATGCTGGCAGTAAGGGTGTGTGAATCCCAAACACTAGGATTAAAGGTTAATCCACTGACTGCTTAATCCACTGTTTCAAGTAGGCCGGATTAACCTTGAACTCCCAGAGATCTGTCTGCTTGTCTTGTGAGTGCTGGGATTAAAGGTGTGTGCCATTACTGTCTGCCCTCTATGGCTAACTTGCAGTAACCCTGCACTCTAACCTCCAGGCAAGCTTTATTTCTTAGATTACAAACAAAATATCAACACATATCTCCATGTCCTCTTGTGGCTTGACTTTCTCATGTTGCCATGCTAACGGCCTTACATCAGCCTTCCTCGGGACTATGCAAATGTTTGCTTGTTTCAGTTGGTTACACAAAATGTCTCCTTACATTATTTGTATTCATTTTTCTTTTTTTCTTTTTTTTATTATTTTTTTCAATTTTTTTTAATTTTTTTATTCTTGAGAAAAAACAATTTCTGCCTCCTCCCAGGCTCCCACTGAACCCCCCCATTCTCCACTCCTCACCCCTCCCCCCACTCCTCTCCCCCTCCCTCTCCAGTCTGAAGAGCAGTCAGGGTTCCCTACCCTGTGGAAAGTCCAAAGTCCTCCCCCCTCCATCCTGGTCTAGGAAGGAGAACATCAAAACTGGCTAGGCTCCCACACAGCCAGGACATGAAGTAGGATCAAAACCCAGTGCCATTGCCCTTGGCTTCTCAGCAGCCCTCATTGTTCGCCATATTCAGAGAGTCCGGTTTTATCCCATGCTTTTTCAGTCACAGTCCAGCTGGCCTTGGTGAGCTCCAATAGATCAGCCCCACTGTCTCCGTGGGTGGGTGCACCCCTCGTGGTCCTGACTTCTTTGCTCATGTTCTCCCTCCTTCTGTTCCTCATTGGGACTTTGGGAGCTCAGTCCAGTGCTCCAGTGTGGGTCTCTGTCTCTATCTCCATCCATCGCCAGATGAAGGTTCTATGGTGATATGCAAAATATTCATCAGTATGGCTATAGGATAGAATCATTTCAGGTTCCCTATCCTCAGCTGCCCCAGGAACTAACTGGGGACCTCGCCATGGGCACCTGGAAGCCCCTCTAGGTCCAAGTCTCTTGCCAACCCGAAGATGGCTCCCTTAATTAGGATATGTGCTTCCCTGCTTCCCTATCCAACCTTCCTTTATCCCAATCATCCCGTTGCCCCAAGTTCTCCCCATCCTACCCTTCTTAACCCCAGCAGCACAGACATTAAGGGCAACATTGAATAAATGGGACCTACAGAAACTGAGAAGCTTCTGTAAAGCAAAGGACACTGTCACTAGGACAAAAAGGCAACCCACTGACTGGGAGAAGATCATCACCAACCCCACAACCGACAAAGGTCTGATCTCCAAAATATATAAAGAACTCAAGAAACTAGACTGTAAAATGCTAATTAACCCAATTAAAAAATGGGGCACTGATCTGAACAGAGAATTCTCAACAGAAGAAGTTCAAATGGCCAAAGACACTTAAGGTCATGCTCAACCTCCTTAGCGATCAGGGAAATGCAAATCAAAACAACTTTGAGATATCATCTTACACCTGTCAGATTGGCTAAAATCAAAAACACCAATGATAGCCTCTGCTGGAGAGGTTGTGGAGGAAGGGGTTCCCTCATCCATTGCTGGTAGGAATGCAAACTTGTGCAACCACTTTGGAAAGCAGTGTTTCGATTTCTCAGGAAATTCGGGATCAACCTACCCCTGGACCCAATAATACCACTCTTGGGAATATACCCAAGAGATGCCCGATCATATGACAAGGGCATTTGTTCAACTATGTTCATAGCAGCATTATTTGTAATAGCCAGAACCTGGAAACAACCTAGATGTCCTTCAATGGAAGAATGGATGAAGAAAGTGTGGAATATATACACATTAGAGTACTACTCAGCGGTAAAAAACAATGACTTCTCAAATTTCGCATGCAAATGGATGGAAATAGAAAATAGTATCCTGAGTGAGGTAACCCAGACCCAAAAAGATGAACAAGGGATATACTCACTCATAATTGGGTTCTGGCCATAAATAAAGGCCCGTGAGTCTATAATTTGTTATCCTAAAGAAGCTAGATAAGAAGGTGAACCCAAAGAAAAACATATAGCTACCCTCCTGGGTATGGGAAGTAGACAAGATTGCCAGGCATTTTTCTTTTTTTCATTATTTGAGACAGGATCTCACTATACAGCCCTGGCTGACCTCAACTCATTATGCAGATAAGGTTGACCTTCAAACTCACAGGGATCATCCTGTCTTTGTCTCCAGGCTGCAGGGATTGAAGGTGTGGGCAAACTTTTATTACTATTTTTTTAAACATTTAAAATTAAAAGTACTAATTGCTCTTTATAAAACATTTATCACCCAGAGATACAAATTGAGCCAAATTCCATTTTCTAGAAATGCAACTAAAACCAGAGGTAACAATAGATTTTGTTTAAAACCACTTAAACATCTCTCCATTCAGTACTCAGGTAGCTAATGATGTATCTAGGTATAGGTTTTAAAGAACTGCTTTGAACAATTCAACATAAAATCATTTGAAATGGCTCTCTTGTTGTGCAATGGTAGACATACATGATAGAATACATTAGTCTCAAAAGATTCTTTTTATGTACATTTCAAATGACATTTGAGATGCATAATTTGACTTTGGAATGTATCTCTAAAATACTATATTATTGGGAATCAATCTACCTCAGGATCCAGCAATACCACTCTTGGGAATATACCCAAGAGATGCCCAATCATACTACAAAAGCATTTTTTCAACTATGTTCATAGAAGCATTATTTGTAATTGCCAGATCCTGGAAACAAACTACAAGCCCCTCAATGGAAGAATGGATAAAGAAAGTGTGGAATATATACACATTAGAGTACTACTCAGCGGTAAAAAACAATGACATTTAGAATTTTGCATGCAAATGGATGGAAATAGAAAACACTATCCTGAGTGAGGTAACCCAGACCCAAAAAGATGAATATGGTATGTACTCACTCATTAGTAGATTCTAGCAATAAACAAAGGACATTAGGCCTATAGTTCACAAACCTATATGCTTAGAGAAGCCAAATGGCAAGGTGAACCCAAAGGAAAACATATATGGATCATCTTGAAAATTGGGAGCAGACAAGATTGCCGGGCAAAAGTTGGGAGCATGGAGGTGGGGGTAAGTGGTTGGGGTTGTGGGAAGGGGAGGGGGGGGAGGAAAGGGATTAAATCCATGAGCCACTACTGCCCAGTGAAAATTTTTCTCCCCTTCCAAGAGAGTAGTATTTACTCTGAGCTAGCAATGAGTCCTGGTGAGCAAACAAACACAATCGAAGCTCCATAGATTCTTAATGGAATCAACAGGGATTGCCAGGGAGAAAGGGTTTTAGTAATCCTTTGTACCCACATGGGTGGGAGAGGGAAGCAGAGTGGTCATGCTAGGTTTTCTATCAAACTGTGCAGTGTAAAAAAATTCTCACATGGGGAGAGTCACCAATGACCTGGGATGTTTGGTGTTAGGGTTCCTGCATAATATAGGCCTTCTTCTGTTTGATTAGATGGAATATTTTGAGAAAGGGTAGAAGATTCATGAGTTCAAGAAAATATCCCCCAACAATATTATTGTCTGTCATAGTTTCCTTTCTATTTCTTTGATTAAATACCAATACCAAAACCAATTTGGGGAAGAGGTCTGTTCGGCTTACACATCGGATCACCGCTTCTTATTGAGAGAAGTCAGGGCATGAACTCAATAGGCATGAACTGAAGCAGGAATGCTGTGTACTGGCTTATTCCCCTTGGATTTATCAATTCTCATTTTGATACAACTTAGAACTACCTGCCCAGGTGTGATGGTTTAAAAGAAAATGGCTCCCAAAGGGAGTGGCACTATTAGGAGGTTTGGCCCTGTTAGAGGAAGTGTGTCACTGTGGAGTGGGCTTTGAAGTTTCTTTTTCTCAAAATTCTCTCAGTGTAACAGTCAGTTGACTTCCTGTTGCCATTGAGTCTGAAAGACCCTGGGGCTCAGCATTACCGCCGCTCCTCCTCTGGGAACCAGGAACCTGATAATCACCCACAGGTGCACTGGTGCTTTGGGTACTTTCCCCTGAAATTTTCCATCCCCTTTGTAGTTTTTCTTCAATAGACCCAGGTCCTGGAACTGGGGTAAAATGACCTGCAGATGACCTGCATGTGTTTCTCCTTGCTCAACCAACCCAGCAATCGCCATAGCAATGACCCATCATAGAAAGCTGACCATTAAATGAGCTAGTCACAATAGTTGACAAATGACTTCTGCACTCCCCGTTTTGATTCTGCATTTCCCCTTTTGATTCTGCACTCCCCGTTTTGATTCTGTGGTTTTTCTCTTTAAAAGAAGCCTGTAATAGCTTTTTGGGATCCTTCTCCTCCTGAGGCTGAGGACCCTGACGTGCCATTCAAATTAAATTCCCCTTGTTTTTTCATCAACTGTGGTGTAAGAGTGGTCCCGTAGGGTGCCCTTTCTTATGTAAGTGGCTTTAGGGTCCAACACGTCGAGATCTAGGGCTCTTCACCATGATACTGGGCTGATCCTCTGAAATTGTGAGTTTCCCCATTAAATGTTTGCACTTACAAGAGTTGCCATGGACTTGGTGTCTCTTCACAGCAATAAAAACCCAAACTAAGACACCAGAGGTAGCACCACCCACAGTAAACAAAACTGGGCCCTCCACAGCAATCATCAATCAAGAAAATGCCCCACAGACTTGCCCAAAGGGGAAGTTGATGGAATTGAGTCCTCAACAGAGGCTTTGTCTTCCCAGGTGTCTAGTTTAGTAAAATTGGTAAAACTAGCCAGCACATTGCCCATTCTGCATGCATGCACCAGAATATTTCCACAGTATTAAAAAGACTACTGTTAGTAAATGAAAAATATTTCCTTTTCCACCTAATCTTTCCCTAAATACTTTAACACTAGTAAGTGTGAGAGCTCAGAGGCATGGGATCCACATACGGGGCAGATTTAGATCTCTTAGTGTTGAATAAGAATACAGAAGCCTAAGGCCCTTTTATAGCATTGCAGACCCAAATTCCATGTGTGTGTGTGTGTGTGTGTGTGTGTGTGTGTGTGTGTGTGTGTGATTGCCTTCCCAATTCTCTCTTCACTCTCATCAAAACAGTACTGAAATTAAGAAATCAGGATAAGTCTGAGTAAAGTATCAAGGTCACGTAATGTCAACATTAAGCCAAAACAAAAAACAAATTTAGAAAATCTTGGAATGTTTCTCGTTCATATAAATGGAAAAGTTCTTAGATATTATGGGGGAAAATGTTGAGGAGTATCCTTAAGGATGTCTACCGAAGTCTGGTTTCTGGACAAACTCATATAGTTTGCTAATACTGTACTTAATTTCCCATGAGTCTTTGCAAAGTCTACCAAAAGAAAGCCTGTCCCAGCTGTTGGTGTTGCCAAAACTAAAAGAAGACAAGCTTCCATGACCTAGTTGAAACTACAGAAAGCAGGTCCATTCCCTGGGGATGGATAAGGTCATCTAAAGAGACTGAGGAAGTATGGATATAGCTATCCAATGCAGCAGTCCCATTTGGTCTCACACTGCTTCCTTCATAACACAGTCCTTTCTGCTTTTGTTCAACACATTAGAACCAGATTTGCATTGGTTTATTTTCCCCAAGGTTGTGACATCAGGGCTGATGAATCACTTCCCAGTGACTTACATCCTCTGAGACATACGGCCCAATTATTCTAAACTTTTTGCTTTTATAAAGGGACAAAGTTAAATGAATAGAATGACCACATAATTTGTTTTTCAAAACAAGAGCTTTCTGAGCGTGGAAATGAGAGCCATTAATAATTGTGCTTGGAGAAAGAACAAAATAGGATTACAGGGTCCTCCGCTTACAATAAAAATAAAAATATGTACCTAGCCGGGTCCACTGATTTATTGCAGTTCAAACTGAAATACACTCAATATCTAACACACACGGTTATATAATTTTTATTTTAATTTCTCCTTAAGGAGAAAACCACAATAATAACCCCCTGAAAAATGTCCTATACCATTTGACACATAGTTTCTCCTGTGGTGAGATCATCATAAATGAAACTTAAATAAATGTTATATAAAACAATGAACAATGAAGCTCTTTGCAGAAAATAGATTTGAGAGCCTTCTAGCTGTGAAGTAAATATTGCTGGAGCCCAGAGAAAAAGGAGGATGCCAAAATTTGTATGAAAAGAAAAGGTGTTGTGGGAGAGCAGGTACAAGATGCATGAATTGGCCCAATTCAATTATTTTGCCACATATATCAAAATATAATGCTATACTTCATAAATCTATGTGCATTATTTGCCAGCTGACAGTTGATGAATGTTGAGCTGTTTAGGACTGTGGTTACTGGTAGGTTGACCATGCCTCACGGGCATGCATCTGTTCCTGGGTAGCACTAATTCGATTCAATCGTGGGAAAGGTATGTTAGAAAGCATGTGGGGGGAGTTAGATGAGAGGATTGAGAGTATATATAATTGACATATATACATTCCTGAAATTTTAAGAGAATATTAAAAATATTAAAAATAAATTCCTAAAAATGAAAAAAAAACCCACTGCTGACTAGTTTTTGTCAACACAAACTAGAGTCACCTGGGAAGAAGAGGACCTCAGCCATGGGATTGCCTCAGATTGTCCTCATCTCCTCCCAGCCCCACCCTACATCCCCACCCACCCAACTCCAGACCTTCTTTCTGTTTTTAAAAAACAAGTAGGCCAATAAACAAACAAATAACAAAGCAAACAGACAAATGAGAAAACAAAAAACACTGAGAAACACATACACATGTAGATACACATACCCTATAAAAACACAAAATTGGAAGCCATAATAGATAAGCAAAAGACAAAGTAAAAATTGGGGGGTATTTTCTTGATTGATAATTGATGTGGGTCGGTGTTGCTACCCTGGGCAGGTGGTCCTGAGTTCTAAAAGAAAGCAAACTCGCGGCAAGCCATTGGGCACAAACCAGCAAGCAGCATTCATTCATGGTCCCTGTCTCTGCTCCTCTTTGAGTTCCCTGACTTTCCTCATAACTGGACTGTGATCAGGACATGTAAGCCAAACAAACTTTCTCCTTCTTAACTTGCTTTTGGTCATGGTGGTTACCACAGAAATAGAAAGCAGACTATGTCACTTGTCAAGTCTTCCTGCCTGGCTTGCTCACTATTCTCAAGATTTAGACCAACCCCCATCTCTTTGGTGATACCATTCTGAATATCCTCAGACAGATTTAGGAACTCCAGCTCCAGTCCTGGGTACCTGTCTTTATCTTGGTTTTGGTATTTTTTTTTCTTTCTATTTGTTTGTTGTTTTTTTTTTGAGGCAGAGTTTCTCTGTGTAACATTGCTAGCTATCCTGGAACTAGCTCTTGTAGACAGGCTGGCCTTGAATGTACAGAGATCTGCCTGCCTCTGTCTCCTGAGTGCTGGGATTAAAGGCATGCACCACCACCACTCGGTTGGTTTCGGTAATTTTTGTTTTGGTGTCTGACTCTGGAAGTTAATGTCTGATTCTTTCCTACCAGCAGCACAGGGATGAATGAACTGGTCACTCAACAGTAGAGCACTGGTTGTCACAGGACTTGTGATAGTATCTATAACTCAGAGTCAGTCATGATGGGGGATTCCCTCTGTATGCTGTGAATACCATTAGTGAATAAAGTTTTGGACCCTAAAGTCCAAACACCAAGGGAGATGCCCCAAGAGGCCACTCTCACACCACAGTTGATGCAAAAGCAAGAGGAATTTTTATATCTGCTGCAACAGAGGTCCCCCAGTCTCAGGAGGAGAGGGACCTCGAAAAGCTATTACAGGCTTCTTTTTAAAACCGCAGAACCAAAACCAGGACTGCAGAATCAAAAGGGGAAATGCAGAATCAAACGGGGGAGTGCAGACTCAAAAGGGAGAGTGAAGAAGTCATTTGTCAACTATTGTGACTAGCTCATTTTAATGGTGAGCTAACTATTATGGGTCATTGCTATGGTGATTGCTGGGTTGGTTGAACAAGGAGAAACACCTGCAGGTCATCTCCAAGTTGTTTTACTCCAGTTCCAGGGCCTGGATATATTGAAGCCAAAATACAAAGGGGATGGAGAATTCCAGGGGAAGTACCCAAAGCTCTAGTGCACCTGTGGGTGATTATCAGGTTCCTGGTTCCCAGAGGAGGGGGGAGCAGTTTTGCTGAGGTGGCCCACAGTCTTTCAAAAGAAACTGCCTTGGTCTGTGGATGGGGCAGAGTAGAACTAGGCAGTTAAAACTAAACTCATGCTGAGAAAAAGATGGTGGAGTCAGTGAGAAGCCATGTAGCCCTGCCAGAGACAGATGCTGAACTTTACTACAATCTCATGGCGATACACAGACTAATGGAGATAGGTTAATTTGAGATATAAATTAGCTAGAAATAAGCTTAAGCTATTGGCCGAACAGCATTGCAAATAATATGGGTTCTTTATAATTATTTCGGGGCTGAGCAGCCGGGAACAAACTCTTACAACACAGTCATGTGAGGTTTAGGATGTTTTAGTCTTTTCCTTAGAGTCAATTGCAATATCCACCACATCACAGCTATGTGAGGAAAGCATGCCAAACATGATGAGACAGATGCTTGAGCGGATACGAGGAAATCACCACATGTGTCTTTACTGGAAGCAAGGTGTCTACGACTACTCTGCAGACTTCAACACCTTTGTTTTTAAGATAAATTAATGCTTAATCTGTTACTCTCTAGAGATAGATGAGGGTTCATTACAAAAACTCTAGCTTTTTCAACATTTTTTTGACATCTTAATAGAGTTATATAGTTCAGTTTTTAGACCTGTTTAGTGTTCTTTCAGTTGTTCAGGGAAGGTGTACATGTGTGCTTCTTTGAAAGAAATTTCAGATATGCCTTAAACTTCTGCAGATTGGTTTGTATTTGTGAATAGGTGCATTCCCCATATAGAGAAAATCTGTCTCTGTGTTAACGACTTTACAAAGCTGACTGATTGAAGCTTCTGGGTGTTATGCAGAGCTGGAATGTTTCTTGCTTTGCTGCAACCATCCCCACCTATGTATTATTTTAGATGTATTTACTTTATCTTATGTGTACCTGCATGACTCTATCAGTACCATATGCAAACCTTCTGACCCACAAAGGGTGGTGGTGGTCAGAAGAGGTCGTTGGATACCCTGGAACTGAAGTTGGATCGTTGTGAAGCATCATGTAGATGTTGGAAACCAAATCCAGTTCCTTTGGAAGAGCAGCCAGTACCCTTCCACCACAGATCCATGCTCCTGCTGCCCCCAGCCAAGACATTTTTAAAGTACTTTGATTTGTGGCTTTTTCCTCCTTTTTCTGTTACTGTTAAAATCTTACATCCAGACAGTGGTGGCACACACTTTTAATCCCAGCACTTGGGAGGCAGAGGCAGGTGGATCACTGTGAGTCTGAGAACAGTCTGAGCTACACAGCAAGTTTCACAAAAGCTAGAGCTGTTAAACAGAGAAACCCTGTCATGAGAAACTAACCAATCAACCAACCAACCAACCAACAAACAAACAAATAAACAAACTTTATGACCATGACATGGTTCCCACAGTGGGACCTAGGTTGAGTTCCTAGGCTATAGTTGTTGACTTTGGTCACTCACCATAATCACTCATATTTGACACCAGAATAAACTAACTCTCCTTTGAGATGAAAGCTGTTTTTGTTGTTGTTGTTTTTGTATTTACAAAAAATTAATAAGAGTCTTTTTTTGGTGAAACTTAGCATTGTACATTTGTATTTTGTTCTAAATATAATAGCATCCGTGATCAAACTCATTTCAGGGTACATGTCCATAAATCAGAACTCTCCTTTTCTTGCTCTCTGACAACTATTATTTTTACTGTAGAATTTTAAAACTTAATAAATAATAATCACAAAAACATCAGACATAGAAGAACTCTGATTAAGAATATTTTGAATCCCAAGTTTGAAGAAAAATTATTATTTTTGACTATAGAGTTTCAAAATTTATTTGGAAATTATATATATATATATTTTTTAATAAAAAATAAAATTACTGTGTTAATTTTTTTATAATACTTCTTTTTATACTATAAGTGTACCAAAAATGTCATGTTCTTAGATTTTTAATTGTTAATTATAGTATTTAAGGATTCTAATATAATTAAATATTAATCGATCATTAGACATCTGCTTTGTCTGGTAAAGAACAGGGAAAACTGAAGTCTTTAATCTCATCTAATTTTCTTGTTGGCTTATTTCTCGATAATATGGTTAAAGACTGGATTGGTTTGAGATTTATTTTTACAAATTTTAATTAATGTGTATGTACATATGGGGGTGTTTGTGCGTGTGACTGCAGTTGCTCATGGAGTCCAGACTCTGAGCTATACAATATGGGTTCTGGGTACCCAACCCAGGTCCCCTTCAGGTATAAGTACTATTAACTACCAAACCATAACCTATCCACACTATGTACTTTGGAAAGAAGCTGTGTTATCTATCACAAGTTTCATTTAAAAGAACGCACAAGTCACTCTTCCACCAGCTTGCAATGGAAGAAACTTCCCACCTGTGTTATTAAGTATTGCTACTCTCACATTTTCAGTTGGGCATTTTGTTAGAACAACAAGGAAAAGAACTGATACAGTGTAGGATAAAAATGGAATAGAAGGAGGAGGGACTCACGAGATGGTTCAGAGGGCAAAGACACTTGCTGTGTGAGCTTGGTGACCTGGCTTTGATCTCTAGAACCCATGAAAAACTGTAACGAGGGAATGGACAATATTACAGAGCTGTCCTCTCGTTTCTACATATGTACCTGTTCACTGCCCCATCTTTCCCCTTCTCTCTGTCTGTTGAGGAAGCTGCGGGCCTGACCCCCCCCCCCCAGCTCCCAGCCGCCTGGCTAGCTTATGCCCCAAAATAACAACACACAAACTGTATTCATTTAAACACTGCTTGGCCCACTAGCTCTAGCCTCTTACGGGCTAATTCTCATATTTTGCCTAACCCATTTTTAGCAATCTGTGTAGCACCTGTCTTACTGGGAAAGATTCAGCATGTCTGACCTCGTGGCTTGTTTCATCGCGTCTACCCGGGAGAGGAAAGCATGGAATTCCTCCCAGTATTCTATTCTGTTTACTCTACCCACCCATGTTCTCACCTATGAGGGCCAAGCAGTTTCTTTATTAACCAATCACCTTCCTCCATCATTTCCCCTTTCTCTGTTTAAACAGAAAAAAAGGAAGGCTTTAACTTTAACCTAGCAAAATTACATATAACAAAACAGTTATCAAGCAAGAATTACAGTTACAATATTTACATCTACTTTATCTTTTATCATAACAAAGGAAAACTACTATAATAACTATCTATCTATTCTTCAACTCCATCAAAGACTCCAGAAGGATATAATATTATCTAAGTAAATGAGAAGTAAGCAATTAAAAAAACTCTAGAAATCACAGAAAAATCTAGCTGCCTGGACAGTCATCCAAAGTTTCTCTGTACCATTGGGGCATCCATCTTCAGCCTACATGCCCATAGTATCCAGCAGACATTTTCATGAAGCAGGAAATTTCAAAGGCAGTTCAGTCACTCTCTGCTGTGTCCTGCAGAATGTCTTGCAGACTCTTCATGAATCAGGAACCCCGAAAGATCATCTCACCTTTAGGCAAGTTCAGCAGTCCTTTGTCTGTGGGTTCTCTCTGTCCAGTTTATGCAACAGTCCAGGCAAGAGCAGTTTCTTGCCCAAATGACTAACCAACTCCATAAGGAGCCTCTTCAATGCCCATCTTCCTCTTGAAGTAGATTGGTGCTGCCAGGAGCAGATGTGTCTCATTGTCATGAAAAGCCCTAAGTTATTAAAACATTTAAAATGCCATATTCTGTAGTCTTTGAAACATACAAAGAATGACTATCTGAACTATATCTATGCACATCTAGATAATCTAACTAACATGACTACAAGCTTGACTATTATTGATGATTATCCATTAACAACCTATATTTCCTAATTATATATTATATTTTTAAATGAACTACACAATCATAATACCTTAATCAATATTTGTAATATATCAAAGCATCGTAACCTTAGATCCAAATTTTAACATCAAGGTATTTTCAAAATACCTACCTTGGATTAGTTCAGCAATTATAAACAAATATCTTTTAGCAGCTGTTGCTCTTTCCTCAGCATTCAAACAATTCAAAGAGAGCATAATAAAATACAGTATCAAGATCATCTGTATATTTTCCATCTTTGTGTGGCTTTATTTTAACATCTATTTTGTTTATTTTTACTTTTTGATACAGGTTCTTTGTATATCTTTGTCCTGGAATAAGTTTGTAGACCAGGCTGTCCTTGAATTCACAGAGATCCACTTGCCTCTGCATTCCAAGTGCTGGGATTAAAGGTGTGTGCTACAATGCCTTGAACTCACAGAGATTTGTCTGTCTCTGCCTCCCAGGCATTGGGATTAAAGATGGGTGTGTTCACACTCACTTGTGAGCCCTGTCTAGGCCCCTGGGTCCAACTTTTGCCAACACTACTTAGGTTAAGCTGGCTATGTGTTCCTTCAGGGTGAGTGCAAACAGATCACACTCAACTGGTCTATGCGGCTTCTTTCTCCCATTTAAAGTGGTTTGGATCAGGGGCAAATTATTAAGTCACTAAACAAAGTGAAATAGAATTGTAACAATTTAATTATCAAGTCAAATTGAATCAAAGCAAATAACGATTAAAGTTGTCTAACGGTCTGGGTAGATATTTCTTAAAGGAAGACCTGCAAATGACCATCAGGTATGTAAAACAATGATTAACATATTAACCATTAAGGAAATGCAAATCAAACCCACAAAATGTACCCTGCCATTCCAGTTTGAATGGCTAATATCACCAGGACAAAACATACCTCAAATGGGCAAGGGTGTGGAAAGAGGTACACTCATAAACTGTAGGTAAGAATGCAGATTAGTACAGTTGTGGAGATTAGCATGGAGGTTCCCAATACACACAACCATGCCACCTAGCAGTTTCACCATTGGGCACATATGTAAAGGAAATGTTTCAGAATGGTGGAGAGAGATCCATACTCTCCCGCCTGTCCCAGTGCTGTTCACAAAAGCCACGGAGAAATGGAATGAGTTAGTGGCTAGGTAAGGGGAATGTGTTGCACACACCCAACAGGACACTGCATAGCTGTGAAAAGGATGAACTCTTGGAGTTGGGAAGAGGGCTCAGTGGGTAAAGCTCTTGCCACACAAGCATCTGAGCTTGAGTTTGAATCCCTAGAACTCATGTAAAGACAGTGTGGTCCCATGTGTCTGCCATCCTAGTGTTCCTATGGCAAAATGGGAGGCAGAGACAGGATTGTCCCCAGAAGCTATGGCCCAGAGAGCCTGATGCATGCTTCTGTGAGCCACAGGAGACCACGCCTCAGGGAAGGTGGAAGGCAAAGACTGACACTCAGGTTGCCTCCTAATCTCCATACCTTGGCTGTGGCACACATGCACCTGCACTCACTCACACATCTCTCTCTCTCTCTCTCTCTCTCTCTCTCTCTCTCTCTCTCTCTCTCTCTCTCTCACACACACACACACACACACACACACACACACACACAAAGGACTAAATCTTACCTGTGACAGCATAAATGAGTCCAGGAGACATTACACTAAGAGTGTACACAGAGATAGAGTACCAGTAGAAAGCGTGATGTTGGTCACTAAGAGTTTTAAAAAGTTACCTAGTTGGAGAGCTTTGGCAGCAGATGGAAATTCCAGATTTCTTTTCTTCTAAGAACAAGGAATTGGATGAAGACACCTGGGGAGTACCGGAAGAGATGCTTTATTGAGGGAGAAAAGTATTGAGTGGCCAGATCTGGAGAAAGGCTAAAGACTCAATGGCCCCAGCCGCCCGCAGATTGGGAGCCTCCCAGACCATTTGAATAGCTTGCCTTTTTGCTCGTACTGTCACTTGGCTGCTTTCCTCTTCCTTTTATATGGGCATCCTGATCCCAGTCCCCACATCACCCTCCTGTTGTACTACCACTCATGACTTCTGCACTGATTGGCCACTATGGTGGTATCGAAACATTTGTGCAGTTTACAATGTGGTGTACCTGCAGAGTGTTGTTGTTGGTGTCCTGTGTTGCCCTATATCTACACAGCAGTCTCTAGATGTGCACACTGAGTTATATTGCCTAATGGTGCGGGGATGGGGTGACCATTGGCACAGGGATGGGATGACCATGCACTGCCTGGAGGAGGGTAGTGTCCCTGTGCTGGTCCATCTTCACTGTCAACTTGGTTAGATTTGAAATCTCCTCCCAGGAGATTGAGGCTCACCCCTGGGTATGTCTATGAAGGTCTTTCTAGAGACTTAGCCAATGCTAGGGTGATAGTGGGAGTGCGGTGGAGATGTCTATAAATATGAGCATCTTCATTCTGTGGAATGAGAGCTTGGGTGTACTAAAGGGACAAAAAGGAGAAAGCCAGCCCAACAGTGCCGTTCCCCTTTCTCTGTTTCTTGGCCCACGTGATCTGAACCGCATTGCTTCACATGTTCTTCGTGCTACGAAGGACTGGATTTTCTGAAATCGTGAGCCAGATAAATCCTTCCTTCTTTAAAGGGATGTGTCAGGCATTTTGCTCCAATAGTGGTCCTCACCCTTCCTAATGTCGTGGTGTGGTGAGCCCCAACCATAACATTATTTTCATTGATACTTCCTAAATGTAATTTTTCCACAGTTGTGAATCATGATGTAAACACCTGTGTTTTCCGATGGTCGTAGGTGATCCCTGTGAAAGGGTCCTTTGACTTCCAAAGGGGTTGGGACCCACGGGTTGAGAGCCGATGTGTTATAGCCAAACAAAAGTAGCCATTTTCAGCCTTTGTCTGAGGAGACTTTTTGCTCTCTTCAGTGCAGGGGTGGAACACTGATCTTTAATGCCAACAACAAAAAAAAAAAAAAGTCATGTCTTGAGTGCTCCATCCTCAGCACTGAGGAAAATGTATTTTGCTCAGGTTACATTTTATTTTAAACTAACATATTCTCCCCAACCAAGGGCCTCAAAGGTAGACATTACACAGGAATGTGAGCCGTGGAAGGACATCTGTAATTTATGGTCAATGTACTTTGAAGGTGAAAAACAGCCTCCAGCCAGACAGCATCACTGTGCCTTCTGTCTGTCCTTTCATCCATGTTCCCGCCTAGTTTGCTAGCTGACTCCAGTAACCTGCAGGAGAGATCTGAGAGAGAAGGAGGAATGAGGGGGCATGCTGGAAAAATCCTTCATTTGTTATTAACTCAAATCTCCAATTGACTTGTTTCCCCAGGGCTAGCGACTACAATGGGACCATGGAATTGGTCTGGTTAGGCTACAATTTTCAGAGAAAGACTTTGGTGTAGTGGAAAGATCAATGAACTGGGCGAGCTGCATGCTAATGACACTATCACTGTAGAGCAGACTGGAATTCAAGATTTGTCTGTTTCAAGAATTTCAAAGCTAAGGGTTTTTCTGATTCTTTATTTGTATTCATAGAGTAAGACATGTGTGTGTATAAGCTAGAGATCAGCATTGGGTATCATACCTTAGGAACTATCCACCTTGAGTTTTGACACAAGCAAGGGGGCAAGGCTGATTAGCTAGTGAGTCCCAGGGATCCCGTGGGCATCACTGTCCTATCTCCACCTCCTGAGTGCTGGGATTACGTGTTCTTACCACCACGCCCTACCTTAAAAACAAACAACCAAACATATGTCTTCCTACATCAATTAACAATCAACACACCCTCCCCACCAGACATACCCACAGGTGATTTTGTCTAGGCAATTTCTCACCTGAAGCTCTGTCCTTAGATGATTCTGAGTTGTATTTAAAAAGATCGTTCACACTATGTGACTGTGGGATCTTAAGATCTTACTTTGAACCCAAGTGGTAATGCAAGAATGGTCTAAGTTGGGTGCCTGATCTAAACTATTAAACTTGTCTGGATACCTGGTATATATATATATATATATATATATATATATATATATATATATATATATATATATATATATATATTTCCTTTTGTTTTTGGTTTTTTCTTCCCTGTGTTCTTCCCCACATCCTTGCCTTTTCTGATGGAATAGAACTGTGTTCCATGGCCTCCAGTTGGGCCATTATCTTTAGTATTTGTTGGGCAGAAGTTTCTTCTTGGCATAGGAGCTGGCATTTCTTGGATTCATTTCTCATATTTGGGGCTGGTTTGTGTTCTGCCCCTTCTGAGTCTATGCTATGTTAATGACATACCAGAAGAAAGGAAAATATCCATATCCAAACTCCCTGGGGCCTTGAGAAAAGAAAGTCTCCAATTAGCATTCTTTCCTTGGTAGCCAGGCTTTATGACTAAAGAGCTTTATTGGCTTTAGAAAGTTTTAGAATTGAAACTGAGTGCTAAGAGAGACCCTGGGCAAGACCTTATGAGTTGAGGCCAGGAAGGAAGACAGAAGCAAACACAGCCAATGAAAATGGCAGGAAGGGGAGGAGAGCAAGGTGGGGGGGAAAGGGGGAGGGAGGAAATAGCTTACTGAGGTAATCTGCTCTTCCTCAGGTGAAATTTGTGGTCTGTAAATTAGCAAAATCCAGGGGCCTGTCTTTTTCTTTTTTCTCTTGCATTGTATAAATGCTACTGAACAGACCAAGACATTTGTAACTCCTGCCTCTGTAAACGCATGTCATTGCCTAGATAGGCTCTGGAACATATGTGAAGCAGGCATGTGGAGCATCAGAGGTGGTGTGGAATGATGATCTGTAGCTGAGCCAGATGCCAGAGCAGACCCGCATCCTCTCTACACACTCCCAAGTTTCCACGGTGCACCATAGTCTGTCTCCTCCAAGCCCCCTGCTGTTCTCTGTCACCCTCTGCTCTCTCACCTTTGTGCCTTGGCCATATGTCTACCTCAGCCCAGTGTCCCCTTCCCACTTGGATAGGTGAGAGTCTTAGAAGCCGAAATGAAGACAGAGAGCCCTCTGACGAGGCTGAGGAAAAGCAGAGGGAAGACTCGAATAGCAGAGGCATGATCCACAGAGACTATGACTTGAATGGGTGACTTAGACGCCACCCAGAGAGACGTCCCACTTTTGAGTCCCCATCTACCTTTCACACAACACAGTTACAACCCATCAAATGGCGTTGGGTGTGTTATGAAGCCTTTTCTTGGGACAGAGTCATTTCTTTAACCCTCAATGAGCTCAGCTTCCTTCGCGGCCATCAGCAGGGAATACACTTACGTGCGGATATTTCAGTGTGCAGTTGAGGTCAAACCAGAGAGTGCTGGCTCAGACATGAACGTGGCTTCAAACCAGATCTTGTGTTTTCTTGCTCTCTGACAGCACCCATAGAAAAGTGACACGCAGACAACATGCTCATGTCCATCCTGGCCCTGTGCTGCTCCTGGCACCCTGGACAGTTCCTACAGTGCTTTTGCTTGCTCACTAGGCTGAAATGCATCTATCTGTAACTTCCCTTGAGGCCCGCTTTGCCTCCTAGAGCAGGTTTGCATTTCATGCGACAGTCTCTGTGGGCTGATTTTAGGGAGCATGCCTGTCTTGTCTGCATTTTCACTTCCTGCTGACAGGTGAAGCCCAGCCTTTGAAATTTCATCTTTCCTGGTCTCCCTCCATCCTCAGTTGTCACCACCTCCCTTTGTTACTCAGATGAGGTGGAAGGAGCTAGAAGCTTCTTATTTTTATAAATTCCCGAGACTGTGTCCTTAAGGCATTCTGAGGTCACTCTTAGGATCTCATTTCTGTTTTCCCAGTCCTGTCAATGGAAAAGAAAAGTGCTTAGAGTAACTTCACACATCTTAGCCATCCCTCACTGGTGATGAATGACACATACCTTATTAATGTCCCACTTTTCTGTGTACAGCATGATTGATTCAGTAGAGAGGAAATAACTCCATACTGGACTTCTTCCTCTGGTCACCATAAGTCAGCATGATTAACTGTGATTTCAGGCAAGTCTCTCTGTTCCGGGGGAGCAAGAGGGAAGGAGATAAAAGTAAATAAAAGAAACAGATGCCAGCTGGGGGAGATGGCTCAGTCATTAAGTGTTTGACATACAAACATGAGGGCCTGAGTTAAATTCCTCAGCACTCATCAAAAAAATCCCAGCTGTGGCAGTGTATACTTGTGATCCTAGGCCTGAGGAGGCAAAGGAGGCTCCCCGGGGCTCCCCACCCCGGTTAGCTTGACTTGCTTAACAAAGTTAGATGGCACCTGAGGGATGGCACTCAATGTTGACCTCTGACCTCCTCACACAGATATGCTTATGCATTCAAACACACACACAGAGAGAGAGAGAGAGAGAGAGAGAGAGAGAGAGAGAGAGAGAGAGAGAGAGAGAGATCAAGTAGTCCAGAATGATAATGTGTGCTGATGTTTGGTTGGGAACATAACCGGAGAGGTCCCTTCATGAAGAATAACCTCTAGAGGGTGAGGAGGAGTCTGGTAAGGGAATCACACAGCATCTCAGGCAGTAGGAATACCAGGAGATCACCAGGTCCTGGGAGTCCAAGATGAACCCCAGAGGAAGACAGTGATCCTCAGCTGTACTTGAGGTTCCAGTAAGACAGGGACTGAGAGTGTCCAGTACTTCAGTCATGGCGTGGCCACCTGGAGATCACCATGTCTTCTTCCAGCCCACGGAGGGGGCGGAAGACAACGTGGTGTGCACTGGGGTGTGATATCTGAAATCAATAGCAGATTATCCTCAATAGGTCTATTATAGACAGCTGGTCAGCACAGTTGAGCTGAGTGGTAATAATATTCCTAGTTACAAGATCTGGACACTTGTACAAAATCCTATGCAGACTTCAGCAACCAAACCCTTGAACTTTTTGGGATGAACATCCTCCCATCAAGAGTTATCTAACTTCATTGATTCAACAGTTCCTTTGATTTTAAGACTGCATTTGCAATGAAATTTTCTCTCCATTTCTCATCTTATTATATAGTGGAATAATGAAGCTCTCTTAATTGGTTTAGGAAATAGATCAGCTTCTAAAGTATTTGCCTTGTAAACATTAGTAATAAAATTTGCTCCCTAGAATTCACAATGAAAACAGGGGATTGGATGGTATGTGTTTAGTGTAAATCTAGGTCTGGAGAGACAGAGGCAGTAGACAGTAGATGCCTTGGGTTGACTCCCCAGCTGGTCTATCCCACTAAGGCAGTGGAGACCCAGTCTGCAAAATCAAGGTGGACAGTATTAAGGAATGGCATTGAGGTTTTCCTCTAGTACATACACACAAACATGCGCGCGTGCACGCACACACACACGCACTCAGAAATTTTAGAAATTCTACTTGGATATACTTTTATTGGTAATTCTGTAAATACAACTGGAAGTTTAAGATCCTGTATCATATATTAGAGAAATGTTAAATATGGCATCAAATTCTTACTGAATAATGAGAACTATAAAAATACTACAAAGGTGTATTTCATATGAATGTATTTCAGTCTATTTTCTAATCCCAATTATAAAAAGATATGGAAATATAACTGCACACTTGGCAAAAAGAAAAAGGATGGCCATTTGAAAGAATAGTAAAACATATAATTTTTATTTAATACTGATCTTCCAATGAACAGATAAAATAAATTCAGTGTATGACTCGTGCGAAGTCAAACGTGGCATCAAGAAAAAGAATGTAAGATGACAGATTGAGAAGAAAGAAAGGGTGTCAAAATTTCTTACAACTGCATTCTTCCAATAAATGCTTTCATGGAAAAGTAAGAGAAATGCTTTCTTAGAGATCATGGTGCCTGACAAACCTTCAGGGGCAGTGAAATTATCAGGAAATTGCATAGAAAATTAAGAATCCCCAAAGTTAAAATAACATAAAATTATTTTATATGATTTCCCATATATATGCAATCTTCTTTAAAATCAGTTATTATGATATATCACTGCTACTATCAAATCAAATAATAATAAAATGGTACATTTATCACAGTTTAATAAAGGTAAAACCTTCAAGACTATATTTTTGTGTGACATATGAGATAATCAATAGTAGAAACTATTCAAATCGCCTAGATTATTGTATATGATAGTCTATACAAAAATATCTGATTTCTACAGCAAAGTGCTCATTCAAAGAAAAAGCAGTTTGCCACATGATATGCCAAGCACCATCACATTTCAGATAGTTTAAATGACTTAATCTGTGTGGTTTATTAGTATTTTAGTGGCATCCTTATGCTGATGCTGTCTGGGTGTATTTTATGCAGTTAAACAGACAGATCTAGATTTTTTGAGTGCTCTCCATTGTAGAAATGGTTGGTTCATGTCTTACGTCCACTGTCACGCAACTTACTAGGATAAGTGTATTAAGACAAAGTGTAATACAGATCGCTACGGGTTCAGAAACAGTCTATTATTTATTTATTAATTATCTGAGTGTAAGCTGTTTGGAGTAATTCATTAAGTGGGTAATTGGTTTCAACTGACAAATCAATTGGTATATATTTCTGATGTTAGAAAATTATACTTCGATGATGCTTACCTTTTCCAAAGAAGCTAGCTACTGTGTCTTATGCCACATATATATTGTTTATTATGGTGTGGAAATTTAAAATTCTGGGGTGATTTTCAAGAATGTGGTATACTATTGCTACCAGCATCTCTATTTCATATTTATGCAAATAGGTTTAGAAAAAACTCATAGACCAACTGTAAATGCTGATAAGTCTGTGAGTAAATATCCTAGGGGTGGAAGACCATGCCCCCCCATTCACACCATTACTGTTTCTCCATCATGTTCCAAAACTTCCATCTATCAAAGCCCAGTGTACTCACTTCTTTAAGAATATCCTCTCTGCATCTCTTTTATCTACATTTAAAAAAAAGTGGTAATTTTCTAGAAGACAGAAGATCTGATTTTCTTCATTCTGGCAATTGTCTGAGACAAGTGACTTACAGATGATGAACCTCCCGCCCTGATAGAGCTAGGCTTGAAGAAAGAATCCCTGAACTTAACACTGAGTCACAGACTGCACAGAATAAGAGACCTTATTCAAGCTTTATATGATAATTCAGAGCCAGATCCCCAAAGAACTTAAGCCTCCAGGGTTTACACCTGAAGGGACAAACTTTAAATGATCTCAATAGCATTTTGGCCAAGTATTGTTTTCTAACTGTGTGTCATTACAAAGTGTGTGAGTGTGTGTGTGTGTTCCTGATCTATCCTCCTTATCATCATCTTTTCTTCCATCATCAGAGTGATATACTGGAAGCATTTGGGAAGAAGTCATTTTCTGTGTCCATTCTAAAACCATATCATTTAAGCATAAACCCCAACCCAGTTTTTCTTATTGTCATATTAAGTAAGCCAAGACTGTCCATATCTTTTTCTCCAGAATAAAGGGAACAATCTCTAGTTAATACAATTGCTAGACATGTTTACCAAGTATTTCTTAAATATAAAATACCAATTAGGTACTTCTTAATGTTGTTTATTATCATTATAGATTGGGAACATTGTTGAACAAGTTATTATTATACGTAAATATAAAAACATATTAAAGCAGCATTGGCTCCTCTCTATTTAAAAAAATAAAAACAGCTATTGAACTGCTAAAGAATCTGGAGCAGGTGAAAATTTACTTTCAGAAATGGAAATTGTCAAGAAAGATAAGAAGGTTTTGATCAATTAAAGAGGAAATAAAGACCAGGAATAGATTAGCAGAAACAGGAAAGCCAGGATAAAGAGATCCCATTAACGAGAAGAAAGAATTAGCAAGGGTGGCACAGATCACCCATCTCAATCAGCATTGTCTCTGAAACTTTTATTGTTCCATCAGGAAGATTTACCATAAAGTTCTACAATATTTCATTAGCAGCTCTTTTTTTTTACTAATGGTATTGATCTCAGGAAACAGTTTACTTAGATATAGCTATATTAACTTTAGACTAAGCATATTTTGAGCCAAAAAAAAGCTATCAAGCACAAGAAGACAATTCTGTAGTCATAGTGAGGCTAAATTATCAAGAAAATGTTGTGCTCCTAAGTGTTTACACAATACAAAACAGAGCCTTGAAATATTATGAAGCGAAAATAGATAGAAATCTGAGAAAAAAAACAAATGTACTCACAATTGATGTGGGAGATATCATTATAATTCTCTCAATAATTGACAGAACATTCAACTTAAGGATCAACAGGAGTACAAAGAACGTATACAATAACGTATACACAAATATTGACAGGAAATTTTCACCAACAGTACTTTTTTTCGTTTGTTTTGTTCTTTTCTATTTATTTATTTTTAAAACAATCTTATTTTACATACCAGTCCCAGTTCCCTCTCCCTCACATCTTCCCACTCCTCCCACCTTCTCTCCATCCCAACCCCCATCCCACTCCTCGGAGAGGGTGAGGCCTCTCATGGGGAGTCAGAAAAGTCTGCCACATCACTTGAGGCAGGACCAAGGCCCTCCTCCCTGTAACTAAGCTGAGGAAGGTATCCCTCCTTAGGGAATGGGCTTTCAAAGAGCCAGTTTATGCTCTAGGGATAATACTGGTTCCATTGTTAGTCTCACCAACTGCCCATGCCACACAGCTGTCACCCTCATCCAGAGGGCCTAGTTCGGTTCTACATAAGTTCTCCCCACTGTCAGTCCGGAGTCAGTGAGCTCCCACTGGCTAGAATCAGCTATTTCTGTGGGTTTCCCCATCATGGCCTTGACCCCTTTGCCTGTAATCTCACTCCTGCCTCCCTGTGACTGGACTCCAGAAGTTTAGACCAGTGCTTAGCAATGGATCTCTGCCTCTGCTTCTATAAGTTACTAGATGAAGGTTCTATGATGACAATTAAGATAGTCATCAATCTGCTTACAGGTGAAGGAAGTTTAGGCATCCTCTCTACTATTGCTAAGATTCTTAGCTGGGGTCATCCTTGTGGATTCCTGGGAGTTTCTCTTGTGTCTGATTTTTCATTCACCCCACAGTGGCTCCCTCTTTCAAAGTATCTCTTTCCTTGCTCTTCCTCTCTGTCCTTTACCCAACTTGATATTCTCAATCCCCTCCTCTGTCACCCTCCCTTCTCCCCACATGCTGCCAATTTACTGAGGGTAGGTTTGCTCTGACAAGCGTTTCAAACCGTCAACTCATACTAAACTTCAGTTACGTACTAGTAATTACCTTTTATTGACCACCTTTCCCCTTTGCCGCTTCCTCACTCCTGTTCCTTCATTTGCATCCTAAACAAATTATGCAAACTTGAATCATCATCCCCAGCTGTGCCTCTTAGAAACGAAAACTGGGAATTCCACCTTTGCAGCGGGCTTTGAAACCCGGCTCATGCAATTACAACTAATTGTCAGCAGAGGGCGACATATGCACACACAACGAGCTCTCCAGCTTCAAAGCACAGCACACCTGAAACTCAATCACCACTATTCAGACCATGCCACAGAACTCCTTTTCCAATGTAACTCCAAATACCCCGATTGTCAATTTTGCTCCTGGCTTTAAAACCAGATATTTCTAAAAAGCTGACACCCTAAAGCAAAATTATGGTTAGCTGGTTTGCACGCTCTAAATCACCTTTTAAGACCTTCAGAAGTAGGATTTACTTATTAAGATAGTTGAATGTTTATGAAGTCAAAATACATGTTTACAGGAAGGTTGCAGGGGTTTCATCGCGATGCTTCGTTTCATCGCGATGCTTGTCTCTTACACCACAAGCCCCGCCCTCTTCAAACAAGACTCTTTGAAGATACAAGGAATGTCTGATCGTACCAATTGTAATGTAGCTAGTCAGGAAAACAACGATTGAGAACCAAGTCACTCTTGAAGGAGCCCTCTTGTTATACCAGACAGGAATGAGATCAAAGTATGGTGCTGTCTGACTAGATCCATTGAGCTCCTTAACTTATATTTTAATTAAAAACTTTAAAAACAACTTTTACAACCATCTTTTGCCACACTGAGAATGGAACCAAGACCTTGAATATTCTTGACTTTTGCTCTACCATTGAACCACATTCTGAGCTCTTTTCACTGAAAAAAAAATATATATTTTATTCTGGGTTTCTTTTTTTTAGAACATATAATCAGCATTTATTATTTAGAAAAAATGTTTTTAAAAGAAAATTGTTAGAATCATAAATAGTATTTGATTGCCAATTTCAGAAATGCTGGCATACAAAAGATTTTCACAATAGTCCGGAATGGAGTAAAACAAACGTTCATTTATTTGGGGATGAGCTCACAGTAAAGGTAGTGATCTGCAGTTCTCTGTGTGTGCTGGGAACTGGAACCAAATCCAACATCCAAGAGGGCCATGCATGCTTTTTGTCTTCATTTATAGTACATAAGACCATACCCAAAGTTGGTTAGTATCTTAAAGGCTACTAGGTGAAGGAATTACTTCGCTTTTTTGTCTAAATAAAAGAGTTCTAAGCTTAATACAAAACTATATACAATAAGAACAAATATCAAGTATTGTCCTTGGAAAAGAAGAGGCAAATCATACATTAAAATCTGAATTTAAGATGAATGACAAGGGGGAAATGGTCTAATTCTATTCTTCTACTTGAGGATATTCAACTTTTTTAGTACTAATTGCTAAACACACTGTCATTTATTTAATTCACAATTTTAACAATTTGTTATTTTTTTTCAGGTATTTGACTAGGTAGTTGGTAGGGTTTTTTTGTGCTTTTTGGAAATTACTTGATTGCACTTCCTGTTTACTCAGGTAATTTATTTCTTTTCTCAGTTCTTTGATGGGGTTGAAGACTAGATAGTCATAGTTACTATCCTCTCAACACTTAGCCAAGCCTTTTTTAAAATATAAGACTTAGACTCCATTGGATAGGACAACTATTGAAACACTTAGTATATGTTTCTTGTTTGATGTTCATGCTGGTCATTCTGGGTTTCTTGATGGTGAATTTAACTATTGATCTTTATAATGTGATAGTTTCCCTCTGAAACTTGTATTCAGTTTTTTTTACTTTTCACACTGTTTATGCTTTGTTGAACAGTTCTAGCTCCTTTGTAGTGTTAACTTTTATCACCGACAATCTCATGTGTGTATATAATATATTTTGATTATCTCCTCCCACACATTTTTAGCACCCCTTCCATACCATCAGCACCCCAACTATCTAAGTTGATTTTTCAAAGATTTCTAGGTAGAATTTTGCTGAAAGGTGACATTTTTCCTAGTTTTTATTTTTGTAATTACTTATTTCAAAGAGATTTGTTTTAATTTGTGTGTGTGTGTGTGTGTGTGTGTACACTCATGTACACAGGTATCCAAGGAAGTCAGATGAGTACATCAGATTCCTGGAACAGGAGTAATAGCTGTCTGGGAGATTCCAAAATGGGTGTTAGGAACTGAACTGGGATCCTCTGGAAGAGTAGTGAGTGCTCTAACCATGAGCAACCTCTATATCCCTAGTCATTTTTTATAATTCTTTTATTTTCTTCATAGCTTTTATAGAGTGTTCAATCATGTTCAATCCACAATTTCTACTAACCTCATATGACATGATCAGTGTCTACACTATATATTTTCAGGGACATTCTCCTTATTCAGTTAAATACTTTTCCAATTAGGATCAAACCTAGAGTCTGACATTTACTAAGTAAGGTGTTGTTTCACTCAGCTTCCACCCAAACACAAATCACTACTTTTATGTCTAGTTTGAAAAGTTTATATTGAGAACTACCTTTCCTTGAATTCTTTTAAAAATTTAATGAAAATAACACCAATGCTTTTCCCTTTTGACTGTAATTTTACAGGTAATGTTGAACCCTTTCATACTACACCCTCATTTTCTATATAATATTTTAGCTCATGTTATTCTTCTGATAACACATATTTGATTTGCTACTATATTTTGTTAATCCTAAAATTCAGTGCTGTAGCTTCAGTCTGTAGTTTCTTCTCTTGCGCATTATTGAGAGACGTGACTCTCCTATAGTTTTTCATTTTTCTTTCCATAGAAACCAACCTTACAGATGGCGTATGACAACTGCACAAGGGTCACAGAGTTCATTTTCATTGCCTTGAGATACCACCCTAAGCTGCAGGTCTTCCTTTTCCTGCTCTTTCTACTGTTTTACCTGGTTACTATGACAGGAAACTTGCGTATGATCATTTTCATTCGTGTAGATTCTCATCTTCACACTCCCATGTACTTTTTTCTCAGCCACCTGTCATTTGTACACATCTGCTTCTCATCAGTTGTGGGCCCCAAGATGCTCACAGACTTCTTTGCAGAACGGAAAGTCATCTCTTTTATGGGCTGTGCCTTGCAGCAATGGTTCTTTGGGTTCTTTGTGGCCATCGAGTGCCTTCTCTTGGCATCCATGGCCTATGACCGCTATGTGGCCATCTGTAACCCACTGTTGTACTCGGTGGCCATGTCCCAGAGACTCTGCATACAGCTGGTAATGGGACCCTATGCTCTTGGTTTCTTCAACACCATGACTCACACTACAGCTGCTTTCTGACTTCCCTTTTGTGGCTCCAACACTATCAATCATTTCTTCTGTGATATGTCTCCAATCCTCTCCCTCATATGTGCGGACATACGAATCAATAAGCTGTTGGTGTTCATTGTGGCTGGAGCTGTGTTGGTTGTCAGCAGCACCACCATCTTAATCTCCTACTTCCACATCCTCATGGCCATCCTGAGGATACGCTCTGCTGAAGGGCGGAGGAAAGCCTTCTCCACCTGCTCATCCCATGTCACAGCGGTTTCCATTTTGTATGGGACTCTCTTTTTTATCTATGTGCGTCCAAGTGCCATCTCTTCACTGGACCTCAATAAGATGGTGTCTGTGTTCTACACAGCGTTGATTCCCATGCTCAATCCACTCATCTACAGCCTGAGGAATAAGGAGGTGAAAGAGGCCAAGGGCAGGACAGTCACCAAGGCTAAATTCTTCCTTAAAACTAAATTGTCATCAAGAACAGAATATAGGGGCTGGGTGGTGGTGGCACATGCCTTTAATCCTAGCACTTGGGAGGCAGAAGCAGATGGATCTCTGTGAGTTTGAGGCCAGCCTGGTTTAGAAGAGCTAGTTCCAGGACAGGCTCCAAAGCTACAGAGAAACCCTGTCTCAAGAAACACACCCCCAAAACAACAATAACAACAAAACAAAAACAAAATACAAAAACCAACCCCCCCAAAAAATACCCAGAAAATAGATTCAAGGCAAAGCTGGTAGACGTGATCGAATCTACCTAGACATCATCCTAACATAATAGTTTGCAGAATTTGTAATTGGCATAATTGTCACCTTCCTTATCCTTCCACATAGCTTTTGTTTTACTACATAAAATACATTTTATTTTATTAAATAAGTAATTGAGCTTTATTTAATCATGTAACTACGAATGTTAAAACTCACTACATAAGTGTGTTTTCTCTCTTGAATATATTTATTACTGTAATCAAAGTAAAATCTAATAAATACAGAAACAACAGATATGAGTGGTACATTGTAGCATGTATATCCCTTTTTCCTACATATAAAATTGAAAATAAGAGGCAGAAGACTTTGCTTAGAGTGAAAGTAATTTCAATTAATTTTTTTCTCATTTATTTAGTTTTTTTTCTGTATAATTTATTTTCATGCTAGCTTTTGTGTTTGTACATCAAAACAAAATAAACAATAGTTGATGAAGTTTATAGAGAACTTTACTAACTTTATGCCAACTTGAAAAACGTTAAAGAGTTAAAAACAAGAAAGGAGCTATATTTGATCAAAATGTCTTACATGCTTGTATGAGATGTTCAAAGAATAAAATATTCCAGTTACTTTGAAAAGACTTTACTTGAAAGTGACGTCTCGAAATAAATCAGAATCTATCATTATTTTTAATTATGCTGGTTGTATATAGTATGAAATATAATTATTTCAATTATATGCCTCTTAACAAGATCTATAACTGAGGAGATAAAAACAGGTGAAGTATGCTGTAGTGATACAAGGAAAAACCAGACTGTGGATCTATCTCAAGCCCTACTCAAAAGGATTTCACAATGAGGTCGCTGGGTTACAACGTGCCTGGTCAGGAGACACTGGTATAAAACAGCATTGTGGCCCAGCATGCCTGGTCTGGAGATTCTGATGTAAAACAGTATCATGGTCCAGCATGCCTGGTCAGGAGACCCTGGTATAAAACAGCATAGTGGTCCAGCTTGCCTGGTCTGGAGATTCTGATGTAAAAGAGCATCATGGTCCAGCATGCTTGGTCTGGAGACCTTGTTGTAGAACAGCATCATGGTTCAGCATGCCTGGTGTAAAACAGCATCATGGTTCAGTGTGCCTGGTCTTTAGACCCTGATGTAAAACAGCATTATAGTCTTCTTTTCTTCAGAGCACAGTCGGACTTGCTTCAAGTGTTGGAGTCCCTCTAAATACAGCACTTTGCCATGATTGAGGATAGACTGGTTTGGGTTCAGACTGGTTGCTCAGGCTCTCTCAGGAGCTGCAGACCCAGACAGGTCAGAGGACACATAAACAAGACTGTATGCTGCAATTATCTCGGAATGAAAGCCTGGATTCTGAGCCAAGTTGCTAAGGAAATAGAACAGTGCCAATAGGGGAACATAAAACGGAGTCATACTGTAGCTCAGAAAGTTCTTCCATTTAACTTCTGTAATTTATTTTTTTAAACAATTATATGGAGGCTAGGATGAGCAATCTCAGATATGAGTGTGCTTGCCACTTTTGGTAAAAAAAAAAAACAAAAAAGTGACTGCTTGTTACCTTAAAAAAATCCAAGCTTGGGCTGTACTTGACAGCAAGGTTCTTTGAATCTGTGATTTTTTTTCAGAATTCCTGTCAACCATGGCACACACTCCTGTGTCACTGGTAATCCATTGACATTTTGTCACAGTGCTGGGCAAGCTTCAACTCCGTGCTCACTGTCTCCCCATTTTCTCTGTCTCCTAACTGGTCTGCCACTGAAAACTCTGGTACCCAATCCAATGTCTTTAATTGTATAAAATGATAAAACAGTATGAGAGAGTCTTATATTTTCATCCTCTAGTTTGTAATTCTTCAATTGTGTAGTTAACCTGGTGTTTTAACTGTCTGATTTTTTTTTAAGCTGAGAACCCTTTCGGCTGTTGGAAGGTACAGTCTCCTCCCCTTGCAATTGTGATAAAAATTCATCCTGTATGGGGACCAAGTTTATATTTATTTATTAGGTATAGTAAAGTTTTCTGGCTTTTAAAATATGATTATTTTGAACTAGGATGTCTCTGATAGCAATTCCTACCAACAGTAGGACTTCCTACAGAGAAGAGGACCTAGATCCACTTCAACTGGTTAATAGAGTAAAAATAGCTTATAGAGCTGGGAAGACGGCTCAGTGGGTACCGTCAGGACCTGAGTCCAGAGCCCTAGAACTCATGTAAAATTGATGCAGAATTTCACGTCTGTGGGGCCAGCTTCCTTGGGAGGTGGAGACAGAGAACCTTCCAGAAGTGTGTAGGTCAGCTACTCTGCCAGTAACAATGGTGAACAATATGAGATTCTATCTCAAACAAGATGGAAAATGCAAGTGGATGATTGAGGCTCTCTTCTGACCTTCACATATGTAACTAAGCTTGAACATACACGTACATGCACATGTACACACACACACACACACACACACACACACACACACACACAGACAGACAAAACATGTGGGGGACTCTTAGAAGAGCTTCCAGGGAAAGCAAACACACCTGCAATGTTTCTACCGTTCCAGGCTACTCAATGATGTTTCTTAGTCATAGGCAAAGGAATAGCTATTTATGCAGGATTTGTGTTTCTACCTCATTTGCCACCATTGCTATTGCTTCCTTTACTTGGTTAAGAAAAAATAACTGTATATACCCTGTGATCTACATTCTTCTTTCAGGTGACACACTTACTTTATTTTTTTCTTCCCTCCCTCCCTCTCTCTCTCCCTCCCTCCCTTCTTTTTTTCAGGGTTTCACTATAGTTTTGGAGCCAGTCCTGGAACACATTTTGTAGACCAGACTGGCCTTGAACTCACCAGAGATCTGCCTGCCTCTGTCTCCCTAGTGCTAGTGCTGGGATTAAAGGACTGTGCTGCCACCTTCTGGCAGCAACTGAATTTCTAACCACAGAATTTGATGTTATGGAGTACATTCATATATTGATTTTATTTTTCTATGATTTAAATGAGAAAATATACAATGCTATTTAACTAAAACCCTCAAATAAAAAAGAAACAAAACAAAAGCTATTTTGCTAACTTGACCAACAGTCAATCATACACCCACACTGATTACTGGAGTAACGAAGCTCTGGTCAGGACTCATGTTCACTGGGGTGACTGGGGTGGCATTGGGGCATGACTGGTTCAACCAGTAAGGGTATTGGGTTACTCCAAGTATCCACTATGACTGATCCTATGACTCTATATCACTGTTTCCCAAAAATGTGCGTCTCTTTTCATGTTGACCAAAGGTCAGAGAGTTGGAACTAACCTCTATTCCTTCAAGGTTATTGTGTTTCTTCCTCAAAGGTCCCACCTGGATTTAGACCAGAGAGTCCTGCTCTTTCAAGGTTATTGTCAACAGCTGTGGCTAATAGCCAGGCCTTGTACTTCCAGAAAAGAGAAGTAGATTTGCTGCTACCTCAAACAAAAGTCTGCAGATCCAACAAAGTTTCAGTTCCTTTAAAGAGATAACTTTGGAATCTATCTGGGGTTTACAGAATGGTCTCAGGTGTGAGTGTGACTTGTTTTGTTCTAGCAACAGAATGTTTAACTATGGATGTAGCCTGCAACCTTCAGTTTGTCTGTTCATTTCCTTTTATCATATTAATTCAGTTTTTGTCTTACTCCCACCTTTTGAGGTTAGGGTATTTAAAGCAATTGGAAATTAAAGGCAGGAGGGTATTCACAACATGAACCATTTCACAGAACTAATGAGAAACTCTCTTTTTGTCTCCCTGTATCTCTTAAGTCATCACCTGCTTGGGAAATATCAGGTGTGTTCAATAAAGGCCTTCCAATGTTGTGAAATAGCAATTTCTTACTATGCTTTTGCTGCATCTGGCCATTAGATGACAGCATCAGCATAGAAACGACATTTAAAATGGCCTATCCATGTTTCGTTCCTGTAGTATTAGGAAGATGACAGGCTTGGAGATTTCTTCCATCTACATTGGCATATAAGCTGGAGTTGTCATTATGCAAGTCTTATTCACAGACAATGTTGTTGAAATTTCATAGATATAGCATCCTTGTCATGTCTGAAAGACACTTTATTACAGAAGATGTTCCCCTGACTGTTACAGTCATTCTCTTCCTGCAATATCCCTCAACCTTAGGTGTAAGGGTTGCGTTGTAGGTTTACCAGTGAAGGCTGGGATCCCTACAGTTGTTCTATACATTTTGATCACTTGTAGATTTCTGTAATCATCTCCATCTGTTGTAAAAGGAGCTTCTCTAACTAAGGGTGAGAGATACACTTATATTGAGAGATTTGGATTGCAGATTTTGCAAAACTTGAGCTTGAATATCTGTCCAGCTTGGCAACCTTCTTCTTTGTCTCCCATAACTTTATCTCTGTTGGTATACACTAATTCTCTCCAACTATTGCTTTGCTGCATTTTTTTTCTTTTAGGATTGATTCTTTGAGCTTTCAGATAAATGAATTTAATACATATGTAAAGACTGACTCTACTGTTGCTTGCTGAATTAGGTATAACCTTGCGACAATTAATTTCTAGGAATAGGATTTTTGACCTAAATATGTCACCTATAGCACCAATAGGATTCTCAAATGCTGATAAATACATATTTGCAATTGACTGTCTTCACTAGTTTCTTTCTGCCACTATGTTCAACAAAATACCTTTGACTCATGCCTTATGAAAAGAAAAACTACATAAGTAATTGTGTGTGCTTAGATGTGTGTGTTCTCTTGTGCATGTATGTGTAAATGACAGAGGTCAAGGTTGAGTGTGTTCCTCTATCAGCCTCCACCTTCATTTTGGAGTTAGTCTCCCAGTGAGTTTGTGGCTTTAATTTCAGCTAGACTAGATGATCAGTAAGCACCAGGAATATGTCTATGTCCACCCCATCACCCTGAGATTACAGATGTGTGCCACAGGACCCAGCTTTTAGTTTGTGCTGAGAATCTGAACACAATTTCTCATGCTTGTGCAGTAAACACTTTAAACACTGAGCCTCTTCTCAAGCCTTTAGATATTTAGTTTTGGCTGATAATTTAAATACTAGTGAATCAAGTTTCAACACTGAAATTATAGGATCTGTTTCTATTTTTTTCTGGAGGAAAGGGCCAAGAGCAGAGCTTCTTAGTCTAGAGTCAATCAGTTGGAATTGACCAGAACCACCTGATCTAGTTGCAGTTAAGAGTGAGCCCAGGATTGAGAAGGAAAAAGGGAACTACATAATGGTGACATTTTACATGTATTGATTTCTTTTATGTACCATGCACACACTCAATAATCATCTTGTGCAATTCTTCAGTGATGAATCAATAACTTCCTTTTACATGGAGGGAATGAGAATTCTAGAGTTTTTGACAGTTTCTCCAGATCAAAAGGTGGTATTTCAGTGTGACTATCTAGAAAGACTTCTGCATGATGAAGATCTGAATTTCACTTTCTCCTACAGCTTTCTGTTTTTAGTATTTGATCTGTTGGTTTTTGTTAATTGAATGTGTTATGTTGTATTCTGTTTTGTTTGTAGGGTAAAGAATCAAGGGCTAAGACGACAAGACATAAGTTAATGAACAATAATGTTACATATTGACCTTTCTGCCTTTCATCAACCTGGCTGTCATCAGAACTGAAACCTCTTTGCTATCTACCAAGTCCTGGGAGATAACTTCAGAGCTGAACACCAATTAACACCCAGGAAGTTTTAGTTGTCCCTATTAATTGGTTCCTCTGAAACTTGTTTAGAAGTGTGACAGATCGTTTATTTAGTTTTCTAATTATTTGTCTCTGAGCACCCAATAAGTCTTAATTATGCTCACAGCATCTTGTTAGAAAGATCTGTAGGAATTGTTTGTCTTTGGAGACCCAGTCGTGCACTGGTAATAAGAGTATAATTGTTTCTCTGGAACGTTAAGTACTGTAGCCCAGGCTCCAAATTCATGAAAAGTTTTATGTAGTTATGAGAATGCTTGACTAAAAAGTATACACGACATGTGATCTGTGATATTCCTTAAATGAGGGAACCAAATAATAAATAGGGAATTAACCTGTTTTTCTATATAGAATAAGTTACGATCATAAACTGGTCTAAGACCTACCTTTCTGATGTTTTAGAGTAACGTGAAATGACGGACAACTTGCTGATATACAGAAACAAAAGTTACAACCACTATCCACATGGTTGCACTATACTTTATTTCAAATACTTTTATATCTGCTCCAGCTACTCTATCCTAGTAATACTAGGAACTCTAAAAGAATTCATTTCTGTGATAAAATTATTCCTGTGTTGAGGATAAAAAATAGTAAACAATGCGATTAGATTGATCTGTTTTTATTTCACTATCCTACCACAATTTCTTACACAATTAAATTATCCTCTACATAAAAATTTATATCTGGATTAGGAACATGTACAGATTGTATTAATAATTTTTGTTGTTAATGTGACAGGATATTGACAGAAGAATCTTTAAGAAGCAAAAGATAGTTTTGGCTCATGGTTTCAGAGACCCTTCAGTTCAACATGGCAGGGAAGGCATAGCAGTAGAAGCAACTCTATCTTTGGTGTCTGGAGTATGAGCTTGAATTTTCACCTTCCTTTTTAATTTGACAGAAAATGGGGGGGGGAAGGGTGGGGTGTTCTTCTGTATGTTCTTCTGTATATTTTGAATATATGTGAATATATGTTGTTCCCATTGGTTAATAATTAAAGCTTTTTGGCCTATGTCAAAACAGAGTATAGCTAGGCAGGAAATCCAAACAGATAAACAGACAAACTAGGGCGGTGTCAAGAGGAATGTGAGTCAGCTGCCCAATAAGAGTACACCATGTAGCTGCCAAAGGAAAAAGATACCAGAGCATGAGAGCTAATCAATAATGCCTGTCATTGGCCAAACCATTATATTTAACATTTACCTCTCAGTGATTATTAATAAGCAGTTGCGGGACTGAAGGGCAGAAAAGAAACCTGTCTGGCAGAATCAAGCAAGGCAGAGAAAACTTACAACTACATTAGGATACATTCTGTAGAGCCCCTGCCAAGGTGATGTGTGACACTGGGAGTATGAACTCTAAGCTGCACATATGTATGTGTGAATGTATATGTATATATACATCTCTATATACATATATATAGAGAGAAACAGACAGACAGCTGTATATATTAATGTATATAATCTAATCATAGTAATAATCACAATATCAATTAGGATTAAAGACATATCCTGGTTTAATTATTAAGAATGAGAGTCATGGGGCTGGAGAGATGGCTCAGAGGTTAAGAGCACTGGTTGGACTTCCAAACATCCTGAGTTGAATTCCCAGGAACCACATGGTGGCTCACAACCATCTGTAATGAAATATACTGCCCTCTTCTGGCCTGCAGGGACACATGCAGGCAGACCACTGTATACTTAATAAATAAATAAATCTTAAAAAAAAAGAATAAGACTCAGGGCAGACAGAATTTCACCTTAGAGCCACCTGGCAGACTTTGGAGGATAAGCACAGCTCTGCCCCCGGTCTCTAGACTTGGGACAGAAAGAATTCCACCCAGGAGCCTGCCCAGCACCTAACACACCAGGCAGTCTGGGCACTTTTATGGTAAGTTCAGAGTGGCAAAATGGGTGGCTGAGGAGAGAGACAGATCTGAAGAGGTGGAGGGAAGAGAAGAATGAACTGAGGTACATGCCCAACTTGCGACTCCGGGTCAGATGTCTTGATTTGGGCTTCTTCCAAAGGTCATTATTTGGTTCGTGACCCTAATGCAGATGTGGGGGTCTGTTGCCACTAAGCTTCATACTGAGGACTGCAGTCCAGGCTGAATCCTGAGACCATGCCAATCTTACAGGGTCTAGATGCCACACAGAGCCATACAGAACTATAATGTAACGCAGAGTCATGGCGTCATCCAGTCCCAAACTGTAGAAGTAGCCCGTATATGTATCTGTGGCCCTACCACAGCAAGGGTCTGTGCTGATGTCTATGGCTCCTATTACCATCTAAGATTGAGTGGACCTGGGGACATACTGGTGTTTGGGGATGATGCTGTTTCTTTGATCATGCTGATCTGAGCAATCCGGCAAGGCCAAGTAAGACCATGATGACATCCAGTTTGGGCTGTTGCCAAGGGCCATATCTGTGTTCGTGGTTCTACAACAGTTTGAATCATTGTTGTTATTTGTGGCCCATGTTGCCACAAAGGACCACACTATTTCCCAGGATTTCGGCCTCCACCTGTGGTTTTCTTGAAGCCTGAGGACTATGGTGCTGTTGGGCCCATCCCAACCTGAGTAACATACGCTGTCACCCAGGGCCAGGGCCTCATACAATCCTGTGCTGCCATTGGGGCTATGTCTTGTTCCTTGGCTCTGCCTGGACCTACAATGATGTTCATGGCTCCTGAAACCACTGAATGCAGTGAGGATAGGGCTGCGTAGAATTGGCCCTACCTCTAACTACAACACTAGGGAGAGCAGAACAGTGTACCTCCCCCGGGCATCACAGTAAAACTGTTCCTGCAGGTGAGAATCCACATAATCTGTCCCTGAATATGCAAGAGTGGAGGAGCCAGCTAGCCCCTTGGTCTGTCATGCTGTGGTGTGTGGGAAGAAGAGATACCCTCCTTGTTCCTTGCACTTCATCCCTTAACACCTACAGCAGGGTAGAAAAGCTGGTCCCAGGATCTTGAAAGTGGGAGAGTGGATCCTACCCTTCACTGGCTGTAGCACTCAGAATAGTGCACCCTTGCACCTACCCTGGGCAGCATAGTAGAGCTGACCCCATTGACAAAGGCACAGGTAATCCAGCACCACGAATACCCTTGGGGATATGCCCTCATCTTTTGTCTGTCATATGGTGGAGGGAGCAATGGAGGGATGATCTCACTCCCTTGTAGTTTTTGAAGGCTTGTTGGTTCTGCCTGTTGTGCAGTTCCCGTTTCCGGGGCAGGGGGCCAGGGGCAGGGAGTTAGAAGACAGGGAGGCAATGACACAGACTCATGTACAGAAGATAACAAATTCATCCAAGACAAAAACCCAAACAGAACCAACAAAACTGAGATTTAGAAAATATCTTAATGAGTTTCCTAAATGACTTGGAATGGAAGGGCCCATGTGCTGTATGTCTTAGAATAGTATGAGATGCTGTCTTCCGGAAGAATGGCTGTTTTAACATAAAACACTGAGACATCAGTACTTGACCTTGAAGCATGCAAGGATAATGTTAAAAACAATATTCACCTTTAACTATACTATGAGTTTATTGTTTGTTTGCATATTTATTTGTTTAATCTTTGGATTTGTGGGTGTTTTTAGTTTGGAGTTTTATTTATTATTGCTATTTTTATTTATATTTTGGTTTTTATGCCTATAAATAATATCTGTATCCATTTCTCCCCAAAAGTAGCAAAAAATTCAATTCAGGTTATTAGTCATTAAAATGTATGTCAATGTCCTCAAGACAAACAGCAGGAGAATACAGCGTAATTTCTGGAAACAACTGTACTTAATATAAACTTTTAAAATAAGATTAAATAACTTTAGAATGGCTACACTGGTTAAAATATAGTAAACCCAGAGCATGTAGGTATTGGATGTGATGGATAAGATCTGAAATAACAGCAAACCACAAAAGGCAGCAAATACAGAAGGGTGGAAATTAGTGTCTGTTGGCTCCTTCCATGGATCTACACTGCTTTGAAGAGACTGTACTGGGAAGAATCTGCTTTTCCAGGATGCTGTCTTATCACCTGTCCTGAATTCAGTGGCACTGTCTTTGTGTCTTTCAGAGACTCTCACTCCTAAATATACTTCTCTGCATCAGTTAGCACAGTCTGAGAATATTAACTAGCTGCCATGATTTCTTTAGCATTTTAGAGCTTAAATTAAAGAGTTACATAATAAACCCTTCTCAAACCTCTCAAGCTATGTTACTTAATCCCATGATTCATGCTGTATCATCAAAAATGAGCACTGGGAAATACCTGGGCAGAGATACACAAATTCAATACATTTAAAGTAGACTTTCTGCATCTAGTTCCCTCAATTGTCAGTAATTACTATGCAGGGTTTTTTTTTTTGAGTTTTACTAGACAGATAGCAGGTACATTGTGAAGGACTTAGGATTGAAAAGGTGATACCTGACATTCATATAAAAGCAGTTTCTCAGTGAGATTTCAGGAACATCCCTATACATTATTATTATTATTACACCTATATTATTATTATTTATTATTATTGATAATTGCATATGTAAAATGTGTCCTTATTGTTTTGGTTTGTCTGAAGTTTATCTGAATTTAAGATGTTAGTCAACTTCTTAAAGTAAATTTCGGGTGTATATCTATTATAATATCACTTTAGAAGCATGTAAAGAATATTTATACTATGCTATGATATACAGTACTCTGCTCAAGTATTGTACTTGCTCATCACAAAGCTGCTGCTCCCAGAGTGCTGTTCATTACTCCATATAAAACTTTTTCTCCAAATTTTAGTTAGAGATATAATCTTCTGGGTTTTTTGTGAACATGAATAGTTCTTGGTCAATCTAATCTCATCCAGAAATGTTATAGAAAAACATTTGGGAATGTTTCTATACTTTAGCAGGTCAAGAAACAATCTTAAATTTTAATATATCAGATGTATCCTATTCTTCCCACACAATAATGATTAACTTTCACATATCCATTTCTTATGTGGTATTTATTGACTTTAGAGATCTGCTTCATTTCAAAGACAGGACTTCATATTTATGATAACAATAATTTTTAAAAGTATACTGTTCTTTTAAAGTTAATGTTTCTTTTCCAAAGCATAGTAGAGTAAACATATATTCACACAGTGTATTGAAACATATTAAAATATGTATATTTACCAAATCTGTAGTAATGTATGTCTGGACGCACAGTGTGGAAGTAATCTCTCTCACCTATTAGAAGACCAGCTACATAAGTCTCACCTGCCCAACACATTTAATAGCAGCCAACCCACAGGATTCTTGAAAAAAAATATTTTTCTGCCCTCCTGAGGGACTATATTAGCACATACTGTTACAGAACATTGATGTTATTTGTAGCATTATCACCTGAAATTTCCCCTCTGCAGCTAGTCAAAACCATTTCAGAGACTATAATACATATAATTTACACTGTCCGTTTTGACTATAGCAATATTAAATGAATCATCCTTGAATTCACTAACAAGAAAGGAGTTAGGACAAAAAATTGCATTAAAGTTGCCAAAGTAGAAAAAATACAAATGTATGAATGAGTAGTGAACACAATATTAGGACCAAATATAAAAAAAGGAGGAAATATTATTGGTACAAGAGAATTTGAATCATGAATCCTTGCTTCAAAGTATGGCCTTAAATTAGCCTTCCTACTTTGGATGGAGGATGTGGAGAAATTGTAGCTCGCATGGTGAATTTGGAAAGTAGTTGTTAGATATTATCAGGAAGGGAAGTTTTGAGTGATAAAACCTAAAGTCTATTCTGTGGTCTACAGAAGATACATTTCTTTTTTTAAAAAAAATAATATTTTTATTTATTATGTATATATAGGTTTCTTCCTTCTTGTATCCTGCAGTACAGAAGAGGACACCAGATCTTATTACAGATGGTTGTGAGCCACCATGTGGTTGCTGGGAATTGAATTCAGGACCTCTGGAAGAGCAGGCAGTGCTCTATTCCTCTGAGCCATCTCTCCAGCCACCCAGAAGATACATTTCAAGATCACAGAATTGTTAACAATTTCTTTGAGGATTAGTATGAATACAGAGCCCCGAATCTCACTTTAAGAAAATAACCTCTCCATTTGTTTTACAAACCCAAATCATTGGAAACAGATGTTTTCATTTTTCAGGTCTTCTTAGATAAAATAAACATTACTCAGATTCTTGAGTTAGATCACATCAAAATATGGAAAAGAAAAATGAAACAAACGAATAGAGTAGACAAGCTAGAGATAGCCCCCAGCTCCTTGTAGAACGAATAAATAGGGGAAATTAGGCTTTCTAAGTTATAATAAAAACACTCTCAGGTTTAGTAAAAGAATTCTGTAATCAATCTAATGGCAAATGGGATGCATTCAGAAAGAATGTCTAGGGATTCAGGGCATGCAGCTTAGGCTTTGGTCCATTGTGCTGAGATAAGATCGGGAAAGAAAAAAAAAGAAAAGGTTTCTGGGTTGGAAGGCATAAAACAGGTATCTTAGCAGTGAAGGTCTGCAAGCAACTACATTAGTCAGAGGGGCTTCTGGGGCATATTCCAGCATATCTCACCCAGGAGACAGTCCTCCCACCTTACTATGTTTATTAGGCAGAGGGGCTTCTGGGGCATATTAAAGCATATCTCATCCAGGAGACAGTCCTCCCATCTTACTATGTTTCACGTGCATCATGTTTATTTTCTCCTTCTGGAGTCACGCTGCTCTGATCAGGGTGTAAAACCTGATTTTCTCCTACTCATAGGCTTCTTTAGTTGTGCCAGTGAACCTCTCTGGAGTTCTTGTCAGAAGGTATTATGAACTGCACGACTCTTTTGTCAAGGAGATTACTGGTGATTGATCACAATATTTTAAAATCCATGGAGTGATAATTTGATGCTTCTTTCTTCTTTAAAAAGTTAAATGTTAACAAGAACACATGGTATTATATCCAAAGCATAGTTAAGCAGGAATCCAGTCTTCTATAGCTTTCAAACCTGCTAATTTTATTTTATTTATTTTTTGCCATCCAATGTGTCCCAGGCTTTATTTATTATTTAAGAACAAAATGAGCGACAGGCTCACGATCAAAACAGCATCACTGAACTTCATCTTCCCCATGCTTTTTGTGCTTGCGACCCCTCCTCAGTAAAGGAGCTTCACCCCAAAGCTGTGGTGGCTCCAGGTTCTATCTACCTCTGTCTCCCTCGCCTCAGCTCACCTCATTCCCAGGCAGGGCTGGAGCCTCAGTTTGAATGCATGGGAGAGCCCAGAGCAGCGACGGGAACAGTAGGAAAGGCCTCGCCCTCAGAAAACGGAACTGGAGAGTAGAGTGTGGTAAAGTGGGGGCTCCCATAGCTTGGGGCACCAAAATGGGGCCCTGGGGATAGAGGAAAAGATACAGGCCCCCCATGGGAAAGGGGACCCGGCAGCCTCATACTCTTCTCGTTGGGAATAATCAGCGCTTGATGGTTTGCCCTTCTGGCGACGGTTACAGAACCACACTCGGACCACATCCTTCTCCAGGCCGAGCTGCTTGGCGATAATGCTTATCTGCTATAGAGTGGGCTTCGGGCACTGCAGAAACATGCTCTCCAGGTTCCCCCTCACTTTCTCAATGCTCTTCTGCTTTCTCTTTTAAGCCTGAACCAGGGTCTCCGCTTTGCACATCTCCTGAAGGTTCTCTTTGTTGTCGGCTTCCTCTACCCACTTCTCCAGCAGGGGGCGCAGCTTGCACATGTTCTTGAAGCTGAGCTGCAGCGCTTCAAAGCAGCAGATGGTGGTCTGGCTGAACACCTTTCCAAAGAAAATACCCAGGGTGTACCCCAAGGTGATCCTCTTCTGCTTCAGCACCTTAGCAAACTGCTCTAGCTCCTTCTGCAGATCTTTCATGTCCTGGGACTCCTCGTGACTTGGTTCCACCTTCTCCAACTTCACGGCACCGGGGTGGACAGTGCCGGGCTCAGCGGAGGTCCCCTCCTAGTTGCTCTCCACTCCTGCTCCTGCCTGATCCTCAGGCTGCGAAGTTTCCAGGCCAACTTGGGGCACTAGGCCCAGTCCAACCTGATGTCCACAGTATGCCATCTCTCCTCAGAATTCATACGGCGGGGGACAAGAGGAAATCCCCAACACCTTTGAGCCTGGCCCAACCCCTGGCCCGATTCCAGGCCCACCTGGAGGCCCTTGAAAGCTTATCCAAGTCCGAGGGTCCAAACAGCCTGGCTCCAGCCCTCCCGACCTAGCACCCCCACCAGGTGGGGGTGAGAAGGTGAAGTCTGAAGCCAGGTGTCCAGCCATAGGGAAGGGGGAGACCCCAAGCCCGGGGCCTGACGGAAGGAGGGCTCACCTAGGGACTGATTAAACCTCTCTCCCTCCAAACCTGCTAATTTTTAACTAGATACCTGGAAATTGTGGTGAAAACACACTGAAAATTAGCTATCTAGCAATTTCAGTAAAAAGATACATTAAAGAATATATTTTTCTTAAAATAACATCCAATTGTTTTAAAACCTTCATGTAATAATTTCTCATTTATACTTGAGATGTTTCCATACCCCAATATTAAGTCTCTCTGTAGATGCAATAAATCAGATCAAGCTGAATTAAAAGTCTAGGGTTAATGTGCAAAGCAGCTCCTGGGTGGCCTCAGTGAGGAAGTAGAATACCATGAGGGGTAACCACGAGGCAGGTGGGTTATTGCATCATAAGTATTGTAGGCTCGGTCCTGTGCTTGTCAGGGGAGGAATTGACCCTTGACAGGCTTTCTGAGGGGGCGGGATCTGGAATGGGAGGAACGAGGCTAGGTGGTGCTTCCATATAAACATCCCAGAGTTCGTGGGTATATGGGTACACATTCAAGTCTGACTAATTCCTGGAGGCATGGGACAACATGGGGAAGGGGTAGATAGAAGTCTGTGGGCCCAGGCTTATCAGGTGGTATGTGTGGAAAAGCAGCTAATTGTCATCCTGGAGACCTCAGGCATCTGTTCCTTAAGGAGGGTAAGAAGAAAGGCTGGTAAGGAAATAATAGATTATCACCAGCCCTATGAACTGGACTAGCCATGGGAAGAAAGAAGACTGGCAGAAAGAATGGAACAGATAAGTACCCTGGTTGTACAAAAGAGACAAGGCTGAAAGAGTGAGACATGAGAGTAGATGGGCTCTTTATTGGGACATGTTTGGAAAACTAGGTCCCAGTTGCTCGATAGGTGCCTGCTCTAGTGTGGAAAGGTGGTACCAGCACTGATGTCCCAGGAGGTTGGGAGCTGGAGATAGCATGCCAAATGGATGGATGATGTGTTCTTCAGAAGTACTTGAGGCATCATATCTGCTACTTCAATGGAGGTGGTGAACACATCCATCCTTTAAAGGTGTTAATAAAAGTTAACAGATAATGGTGCCTTTATTAGTGGGCTTGTGGCTGAGATCAACCTACCATTACTTGCCCGGTTAGCATCCACGAAGATGATGCCGGAGCTGATGTATCTGGAGGGCCCCCTGTGGCAAGAGGAGTGAACCTACAAAATGTGCTTGAAAATAGGTAGGGTCAAAGAGGGGCTCTGGAGACTGTTTCCAACAGACCAAATTTCTTGATACAGTAGCAGAACATGTCCCAGGAACCTGCAGGTATCTTTAAAACAACTGGGATAGGTTTACACCTTGTTGTCAAAGCAAAAGTCTTTGGATTAAACGGCATGAACATTTTTCCTATGGCATGGTTTTAACCAGATGAAACAAACATTTAAGTCTAAATTCATTGAACAAAAGAGGTTGAGTGAGTGGAGGAGGATGAAACTGAACATACCTATAGGGTTCTATTCCCTCTCTTATCCTAACCTGTGTTTTAAAGCTAGGACCAGTAAAATCAGCAGAAAGTTAAGCACTATAGAAAACTGTTTGCAGTCATGGCCCTATCAGTTCATCAGGACTGCATTTTCAGTGCTAAAACTGTAAACCTCTGAAGTTATATCTGAAAACCGTTTATCCCCTGCAACAAAGCCTGTGAATGAGGAACACCTGTCTGTACTCTTAAGAGGAAACAACTAATAAACCAAGAGCTACCAAGCTGGTTGTAGCCTTGAGGGGTGTGGATCAGGAGAAAGCTGCTAAACTGGTAAGGCTATCAGTATCCTACTCATCCAATGCCATCAGATCTGAGAAGGATAAGCATAAGTGAGAGAGATTTCCAATTACCTAGGGAGTCCCAAATTTCTCCATGGTTATTGTGGGGCCAAAGATCCAGAAGCAGTAACTGTTTTTAGATGCCGAGTTCAGAAGATCTGACAGACATTCCTGTGGGTAGAAATTTGGGGAGAGTGACCTACTTGAGTTAACAAAATGGAGCAATGGATCCCCCAATGTACTGTTGTGGAATCTTGACAGGGTCCTGTCCTTGGTTTAAAAATTAAGCAGTTTCTTGCTTCATAGCTGGTTTTGCCATATTTAAAGCATGCTTCCAGGTGGAAGTTCTGTGGCCATCAGTCTTTTTTGAAGAGATACAGGACACTGCCTTCAAGAGGACAATATTCTTCATATAAAGATTTCTTAAGTAAGAATGGTAAAATAACGTGCTTAAGGCCATTGCATCCACTGGTCTTGACTTCAGAACTATTCTTTTCGTAGTGTAAAGCCCGTCCTTTCTGATTACCTCACAATCATGATGATGAGCTTAGTTAGAGTCACATTATATGAGCAGGCTTCCTTTTAGCTTATTTATAGTATTAGTGACTAAGCAAGGCAAGCACTTCGGGAGCATACTTCTCTGTTAAGATTGTACCTTGAAAGTATGTTTTCTTTTATTTCAAGCTAAAACATTATGGTCCAAGCTATGCTCACTCAGGGGAATTCAGTACCTTACTGAAATATTTTGTAGATGTTCTTCATGACTTTAAGCTAAGCAAGGTTTCTACTCCATGTGCCTAATATATTTTTTCTTTAAAGTATAATCTTATATATACTCACTCATGAGTATACTCCACAAATGAGCATGTTTAGGACTGGTTTTATCCTCTTGGTCAAGGAGAGCAAAAATATTGCAGGAGAGGCTGTTGGTTTTATGTTAGATATTTATGAGTGAAGACTGCACTTGTTTCTACAGCCATTACATGAAATGCAATAAAGGATCCTGAGCTTTGTACTGTGAACCAAGAGAGAATATATAAAAAATAAACATGTATACAGCTGTCATAGATCCTAGCCAGGAGTTAACTTATATTGTTTGGTTAAATAGCTATGGTATGTATGTCAAATGATTTCTAAACATCGGTCTTCATGTCAATTAGCTACTGTTGGTCATGAACCTTGTTCATGGAAGAAAAGGTCTTTACAAATTGGTGGTAGTTACAACAGAGAGTAGCAGCAGGCTACCTGTACATCCCAACCTCCCATCCCATAATAACCTCACAGATACTGTATTAATTAAATCACTGCTTGGCCCATTAGCTCTAACTTCTAATTGGCTAACTCTTACATCTTAATTTAACCCATTTATATTAATCTGTTTATTACCACGATGTTGTGGTCTACCAGCAAAGACTCAGCATGTCTGACTCCAGTGGCTCCATGGCGTCTCTCTGACTCCATCCTTCTTTCTCCCCATTCAGTCCATTTCTCCCTGCCTACCTAAGTTCTGTGCTATCAGCAGGCCACGGCAGTTTCTTTATTCATTAATGGCAATTACAACACATAGAAGGGACTCCCACATCACCTCCCATTTTCTGTTTAAATAAAAAGGAAGGTTATAACTTTAGCATAGTAAAATTACATATAACAGGTATCAAGCAAAAATTACAGTTACAATATTTATATCTACTTTATCTATTATCATAACTCAGGAAAACTATAACTATCACTATAAATTCTTCAACTCCATCAAAGACTCCAGAAGTATATAATATTACTTAAGTAAACAGGAGATGCATTGTAAAAAACTTCCAAAACTCTAGAATGGACAGACATCTTGCTGCCTTGAAAGTCAACCAACATTTTTCTGTAACACTGGGACATCCATATTCAGTCTACAGACCCATAATATCCAGCAGACTTTTCATGAAGCAGGAAAATTCAAAGACAGTTTCACCTATATTGGCAGTTTCTTTGTCCCATTTTTTTTTCTTTTGTATCCTGCAGAATGTCTAGCAGACTCTTTCATGAAGCAGGAACCCCAAAGGATCATCTCACCTTTAGGCAAGTTCAGCAGTCAGCAGGGGAGGGGACAGGAAAGGGGGGAACAGAGAAAAATGTATAGCTCAATAAAATAAAAAAAGAAAAAATAGGACTAATTATAGCTCATAGAGCTTAGTCCTCCTATAATCAATCAAAAGGTAAAGACAGATGGACACTTGAATCTTTTTGACTATTTAGTTAGTCAAAGCTTACACTGTGTGCTGCTATTCATATTATTAAATTGAGGCATTGATTATGTGGCTTTGGATGAGGTCAACCATACCCCAAATCTTTAATTCTAGAATTATCACATTGTAACTTTTCTCTTCCCCTCCAGTTCCAATACAAACTGCAACAGACTCTGCACACAAATGCCTGTCATTAGAAGTCTCATATGTCTCCACTGCTAATGAAATCTCGTTCTCTGTCTCATTATTACTTCCTATCCCTTGTTAGCACACCACTGTTGCAGATCGTCAGTCCCTCTTCAGGCTTCATTTGCTTGCCTAAGCAGCCTTGACATTAGGGTCAGTCATTTTATTAGATTGTCACACTCTCTTGCCCAAGAGCTGCCATTCTAATTCCCAAGAATGGGTAAGCACAGTCATCTGCCTTCTTGCCTCCCAGTCCTAGGCTGCCAAACACTGCAGGAGAAAGTCACACAGACATGTGGCCTGGTAACACTCAGTGCTGGGCACTCCGCAGTCTGACAGAACTTGTTCTTGTGGGTGTTTTACAGTCTTTGGTCTCCTCAATGCCATGTGCAATATTCCTTCTCACTTAGGTTCTAATGAGGCACTTTCTTCCAGTCCCAAAAGAAAGTGAAACCCAGCTTGATTTTCTTATCTAAAATTTCAGCTTTCCTGTCTGGTCCTCTCTGGTCTCTCTGTCTCTTTGAGTCTTCAGCCATTTTATACTGTAACTTCGCCTTATGTACCCTCCTTACCAGGTCACTTTGGGCACTCATTGTGCCTTGTTTTGTCCTTGACCTTACTTGGAAAGAATGACTGAATCAATTGCTTTTGCCTCCCTGCCTCCTACTCTGTCAATGTCTCCTGCTTTCTTTGATGACCTGTTTAGCTGGCTCCTCTCTGTTCTGTGTAAGGTGACACTGTTTTGTGTTAGTCCACTTTGTGTCCCCATCAGAAGCAGCCTCCTCTGACGCCAGCTTCCCTTTAGGGGCAACCTTTCTTCTGCAAATTCAACATTCAGAATCCACAATGTACCTGCTTTCTGGATCTCTGTTCCTCCTGAGCAGCAGTTGACCTTTCCTGCCACTTCCATTTGTACAACTTCTCCCACATTTGTGTTCTATCCAAGATTATTTTCCAAAAATGACTGAAACAGATTAATACAAGTTTTTCCTAACTGCTTCTCTTTCAATTTTTCTTTTCACCTAACAATGTGTATGTGCTCTCGGATTTTAAAATCCATCAGTGGTTCTTAATTTATCTTTTATTCTTAGATTTTCTCACCCTTATTCCATCATAAAGAAGCCTGTGCTCTTCTCTTTTTTCTTTTATTTAAATAACATTTTAAAATTTATTTTACATACCAAGAAATTTCCTTCCCCCCTCTCCTCCTGTCCCCTTCCTTTTTCATCTACCTCCTTCCCCATCCACTCCTTCTCCATCTCCATTCAGAAAGGGACAGGGCTCCTATGGGCTTGCACAAAGCATGGCCATCAAGTTGAGACAGGTCTGAACTCCTCCCCTGCCAGGGCCAGGGAATCCATCAAGTTACCAGTCGGAGTCCTGCTCTATTAGAAGCCTTACTAAGACACCAAGATACAGAATGGTCACACAGATGCAGAGGGCCTAGGTCAGTCCTATTCAGGCTCTCTGACTGTTGGTTCAGAATCCATGAGCTGTCTCTGTGGGTTCCCCCATCAAGACCCCCCTGGTTAGTACAATCCCTCCTCCCTTTCTTCCTCAAGACTCTCAGCAAAGCACTTTTCTGTGGATCTCTGCCTCTGCTTCAATCAGTTACTGGATAGAGTATCTCTGATGCCAATTAGGAAGTCATCAATCTGCTTACAGTAGATGGCCAGTTCAGGCACCATCTCCACCATTGCTAAGAGTCTTAGATGGGATCATTTTTGTGGGTTTCTGAGAGTTTCCCTGGCACCATGTTTTTCCCTAACCCCCAAATGCCCCCCATCAAGACATCTCTTTTGTTACTCCTGTGCTCTTCTTTCTAAAGAAGACAGGAATGCTTACACAGATCATTTCTTTTTTTCTCTTCTTTGGATTTTCGAGGCAGGATTTCTCTGTGTAACAGCTCTAGCTGTCCTGGAACTAGCTCTTGTAGACCAGGTTGGCCTTGAACTCACAGAGATCTGCTTTTTTTCTGCCTCTCAAGTGCTGGGATTAAAAGCGTGCATGACCACCTCCTGGCTACAGATGGTTTCTATTAAGTCCCATTTTCTTTATTTCTGATTGTGTTTGCAAGCAAGTGGTATATACACAGAAATGATCAGAATTAGCAAATAACCCCATATTCCTTGAGAAGCCTCTTCAGAGGCTCTCCTTCCACCCTAGGTATTACTTTAATACATGTATATTGATATGCCTGTTTATCCCCTGCAGAGCCTAGCTATTCCCAAAAGTGGATATTAAGACAGTAGGGGGAAAATGATGCAGATACTTTTCAAAAATTTGGAATAGAAATTGGCTCTTTTCCATCCTTAATCTATGAAGCATTCCAGTTGTTTAGGTGTATATTTTGCCACTAATCATTAAAGGGTCCATTGTTTACTTATATCGGCATAGATTTTTTTTTTGAACTGTCTCACTGGGTGTCCCAGTCCAGCATCCAACCGAAAATCTTTCTGCTTCATCTTTTTTTTTCGGTTGTTCTAAACAGGGTTTCTCTGTGGCTTTGGAGCCTGTCCTGGAACTAGCTCTGTAGACCAGGCTGGTCTCTAACTCACAGAGATCCACCTGCATCTGCCTCTTGAGTGCTGGGATTAAAGGTGTGTGCCACCATCGCCCGGCTCTGCTTCATCTTTTTATGTAGTTATGAATCAGGTACTCTGCTACCTAATTTTGTATGCCATTTCATGTCCTTTTGACAGTGAGTACTGACTGCTCAAGTGTATGATAACCTTCGACTCAGCTACACCTTGGTATGTTTATTACATTTGTTATCTAGTGACTAAACTAAGTCAGAAAAGAGAAGGGATCATCCTTACTATTTCCCAGATAACAGTCATTTTAAAAGAAAGTTCTGGGACCCAAATAAACATTAAACAAAAATAAAGCTATGGCCCAGAGGTTGTTCATTCTTCAGCTGATGACTGTGCTTTAAAAAAAGTAAAATTGTATTTTTAGGTTATCCTTTGATCAAATAAAGTTATCATCTATAATATAAAACTCTTTCATGTTGTCAGTTTATAGATTATTTTCAAATTGGCTGTCAGTCACGCATCCGGCTCAGAGGAGCAGGGAGTTTATCTTTTTCAAGATCATTCTTAAGACTTTATTATGTTATTTTCCATTGATGAAATGGGTGACTGGTGTGAGGGAGATTAGTCTCAACATGTGCACATGTGTGTCAGGTTCCAAACTGGTCAGAATTTGTAACCAAACATTTCTTCCAGATTTTGAGAATGTTAAATAATTGTATGTTTGCTTTCTTAAGGGTTTCACATTTAAACAATGTCTATCCATGGGATTCTTTAAAATTAAAGGTGATAAGAGGTTATAGTATGAGAGTTACAATTTTCCATTAGACAGATGAGATAGTAGTTGAATTGAAAGTATATTGAATTCTTTAAATTTAAGGTATGTAGTTCCCATTATTACTTGATTCATCCCTAATAATAAATAATATGTACAAAATCAAAATCCATAGGTAGTTAAATTTTCCACAGTAATCAATTCTTATACAAGATTATAGAGAATAAAGTGAAAGGATTTTTTGATCCGTCATAAGATTTTTACAGTAAGCATATGCACAGAAAATATTTGACAAATAAAATGTTAATTATGAAACTTGGTTATAATAGCTGTAAGTTAATTATTGTGACATGAAATGGATATCAGCAGGAGCAGGGAAATTGATGTCAGGTGAACCTGGAATCTCCCTGGAATGCGCTTGATCCCAAATGAAGTGCCTGGAAAAGCAAAAAGGCTATTGTGATGTGGGTACACATCCCCTGACAAAGCCCAATTAATTATAAAAGCTGATATTAAGTCAGTGGGGGGAAAAGTCCACACCGATCCTTTTACAAGATTTTGATTAGATTAGCCTGTTTCCCATCTTTAACATAGGAAGAACGCGGTTTGTCTAGGAGAATATTTTGCCACTATTCATTGAAGGGTCCACCGAGCCTTGCATCCACCACCTTCCTCCTGCAATTGTTTCAGGTCCCATGATACTGAGTGCAATTTGTTCTTTTTTTATCGTCTTCTCTTTATATGAAAGGAAAAGCATGTGGCTTTTAGATTCTTTTGTTTCATTACATGACAAATTAGGGATCCTTCCACTAGGCTGGTTTTGACATTTCATTATTTCTGGGCCGAGCAATGAGAGGAAGAAAGCACTGACAATACCTGGCAAAGGCACATCTCTTGATTTCTCTTTCTTCTTTCAGCATTAGGTGTAGATGGTCCAGGAATCTCCGCTGATGGAAGCTGAAGATGTCTTAGCTGTTTATTAAGCCTGCGCTATCTATAAAATCTGTATTGGTTTACTGTCAGCTTTTGTTCCTAAACTTAAAATTTTAGGAGACAAATGGGAAAAGCATACACATCTATATTTCACACAATTTCCAACAGTTGCCTTAATATTTAGAATTAAGGATCTAGAAATTGAAGAGAAGGCTCAGGGGTTGAGTGCTCTACTGGTCTTGCAAGGCTGGAGTTCAATTCTTAGCAGCCGGGATGGGCAACTTACAACTCCAGCTTCGGAGACTTGGTGCCTCTGGCCTCCAGGGACACCTCCACTCACATGTAAAGTCTCTGCTCTTCATATGCATAATTAAAAATAATAAGCAAGAAAATCTTTAAGAGAAAGAATTGAGGGTTCCAAATGGAAACCAGGAGGATGTTCTACCTCCCTCCTGGTTTGACTTGGCAGATCCAGCATACACACTGCCCAGGTACACACATTAGCCTCCTTAGTCTTTGACAGTGCTGTATGAGGAGTGTTAAACATAGCCCTAGTAGTAATCAGAATTAAAGAAAATGTGTATCTAACATACCACCTTTGCTATAAAAAGAGAAACAGTCAAAGGCATGTTTATCATGATTCCTATTCTGTAAAACTATGTCCTGGGATACAATCAATGCATTTAGCCCCCTCAGATCTTAGCCCTCAATGAACTAAGCTGCTTTTCATTTTCACACCCATCCTCTTTATAGATGGTGACGTAGATGGAGTACTAAGAAATAGTACTAGGGTACTATTTCACTTATTTCAGTGTATGAGGCTTTTATTACCTAGAGAATGAGTTGACTGAGGGCTCTTTTGAAAATATTAATTTTATGTATATGTATGTGTATCTGAATGTGTATTTGTGCACCATGTACAGGAGCCCACAGAGACCAGAAAAGGCATTGGGTCACCTGGAAGTGGAGTTACAGCAGATTTTAATGCACACATGTGTGCTGGGGGCTAAATGTGGGTCCTCTGCAAGAGCAGCAAGTGCTCTTTCGGCCTGAGCACGCTCTCCAGCCCCAGCTGACTGAATCTTACAGGATGTTCCCTCCTTCCCAGCTGTCCTTGCTGACATCTCAACTCCAATTACAACACCCAGCAATGGCACCCCACATAATTTTGTACTGTTTTGTTTTGAATGCTGTTAGATTTTTACAGTTGGTCCTAACAGGTATTTCAATGTGGGTGCTTAGCAAAATATTGCTATGCCTAGATGTTACAGTAGATAGTGTTTTCTCATAAATGAAGTTGGTTTTGAGAGTCTGAAATTATTTCACAATGGCCTAAATCTCTTCTAAGGAACAGAGTATATGCTCATACGTACAGCTATATGTAGCTGAGTCATCTCCGGTTTTCACTCATGTCCTTGTACTTAATACCTATAAGATTCCATGACAATCTGTCATCCTTTTCCTCACAAGCTCCTGTCCTCAGAAATACAGTTCCGTTATTATAACTGCTAGGATTCGGTGAGTTAGCACCATCTTCCTCCATTGCCATAGCGTGTCAGATTTCTACATAGCTGTGCCTGTTTTTGAAAAGAAACATTTAGTGGGGGGACTGTTATCTAGTGTATTAACATTTATGTTCATGTTACAGGGATTTAGTCCATACATTTCAAAATTTAACTGTGGGAAAAGCAATGCATCATAATATGAAATAAATCTACTGAAATGACTATGTCATATTCCAACACATAATAGAGTTTCACTTGTCCTATTTGGTGGGATGAAGTGTGTTCCATATGGAACATTTCCATATTATAAAGGCATATTTATGGTCCCATTTTTGATAGCTACATTTTCATTAAAAATGGCTCTTAAATGTATGGAATGTTTTCATATCATAGCAAGATATGGCCAACAGGAGTTAACATTATCTTAATGACTGTAGGGTCTTTATCCTAAAAATCAATTGTTCTGTTCTCTGTTACCCTTAGGACTTTTGACCTCTGTGCAATTCTAGAGAGGTGAGGTTACATTATGATTTTGATATTAGCATTGCTGTCTTTTTTTGGTCAGCATACATTTTTTACTAGGCTAACGTCACAGTTTTAGGAAGACTAGAGACACTGTGAATGAGTTATAATCAGAGAACACCCTGGGAGTCTCATTCCCAGATATCTTTGAGTTACTGCTTCATCATCAGCTTTTGAATCATTTTCGTCAGAGTACTCTGCTTTTGTACTAATCAAGGGCATAGCGTGGGGATGGGTAGTTGTGTTTGTATACTGTCCTCAAGAATAGACTAATAAAGGCTTTCAGGGATGGGACAAAAGTGGCCTCTGTGGCAAGGATCTGCAAGCTTGTTTAGCAGTTGTGGAAAAGGGATCAATGCCTTGGAAGCTCTGGGGGATGCCTCCTATTACCACAGTCAGTCCCGATGGAATGTAGTCTCAGGGTCCAAGGCTCTGTAACTATTCCTGGTACTGGGTATTTGGGTCTGACTGGGCAGCAGTTAGAAGGTAAAGGGCAGGAAAAAAATAAGAGAAGGTGCTAAAGGGCAGACTGATAACGTTTCCTCAGGTGAGAGGGAGCCTGTGCTGTCACTGCCTATACAAGCCACCAAGTGTCCTGGAAGCATTTACAACAGACACACTTCCTGCATTTCAGTTAAGGGGGAGGAACATCAGGGTCATTTTCTGCAGTTGAAGAGCTGAAAAAAATAAGTACCTCTATAAAAATGGATAAAGCGTCAATCAAAGCTGCTTCTTTTTCCTGTGTATGCTATGGTAATACCAGCTATATGGCTCAGTTGCCTTTTATTGTTTAGGTTTTTTGAGAGTTGCCTTTTATTTTTAAACACAACTAGAACTAGTACATTGGCAGCTCTTCTCCCCTTCTTTTTCTTCTCCTTCAACACCCAACTTTAACAAAAATAGAGCCTTCAAACTCTTTTCATTGCCAGGCTTGGAAATCCTGACAGGTTAAAAAAAATGTTATTGAAAACCTTTCTCCACTTATAGGCTCATTTTGACAGAAAATCTTTGAGAGGCATCGGCAGTGAGATGCCTAGAGATTTCATCCTCTTCTTTTGTTTAAGAGTTGCTGAGCACAAGGCTTCCTATTAGTCAAATAGAAAGAGCAGCAAATCCACCCCGCACCCCAACACTCATCTTCCCCTGGTGCCTGGGCTGACAACCTTCTGTTCCCTGGACCGCCAGAGTTGGCACTGAGGAGCCTAGCATAAAGATGCATGTGAAAGTTTCTGGCAGTTTTTCACAAAAAACATCATTTTGTCTCTATTTACAGATTAACTGGCACTATAAATTTTGCATGGGCTAATCAGAATAAAATCTATGATCCCTGGAAGGTGTTCCTTTGCAGGGTCTCTGCTTCTGTTCTGCACGGTTTTGAGGCGGGCTTCCTGTCTATGTCTGTCCCTCTGTCACTGTGTATGATTGGTTGAATTTCATGAGCCATTAGCAGCGACTATGTAATATCTGATAAGAGGAGGCTGTTGTCTTCAGAGATTTTTAATTTTTCATGGGCAGAAGTAAAGTTTAAATTTCAGACAAACGTACCAAAATACAGAACGCCAGTTCATGGGAATTTTGCAAAAATATAAGCAGATACACTTTAGATAATAATTAGGCTGTGTAAAACTCATAGTGGAAGTTCAGAAGAATCTCATGATTTCAGGCATACTTATTTATATTAGTTTGTATTTTCTTTCAAAAATGCCTAAAATTAGAAGTTTAAGTTTGTGAATAATTTCAACAAAAATGTGATAGAATGTAGAATATATTATGTTCAAAATGAATTATACCATATATTTAAATATAGATTAAACAGCCTGTGTCCTAGGAAGCAAAAGCAAGGCAAAGGTGGATACAGTATCTGTAACAGCCCAAAGTAGCAGAATTGCTTACATCTGTGAAGAGAAAACAATTCCAAATAGGCTGCTTGTCATCCCCCCTTTCTTTTCTTTACAGGCTATTAAAATTAATTTGTGTCATCTAGGTTCCTATGTTTGCCATTAGTACTGAGCCAAAGTAATGAGAACAATAGATGCAGAGAAATTAAGTACAGGATCTGAGGGTAAGGTATGCAGGGCACCCTGGTGCTTCTCAGTCCTGCCTGGGCTGAGCAGGTCCTGCCAGCAAGCAGCTGCATGGTCATAGTCTTCCAATTTGAAGGTATAGAAATTCTTTAGCAAATTTTGATGTGGAGATATCCAAGTCCCTCTTGATGATCCTGCCTTGTATCTAAGGTTACTCTCTTAAATGTTTTCACTATCATGACTGATCCTGTGACATTAACTAAATACTTTCTGTGATACAGCAGCCTATGTACATCACCCCTAATTAATAAGTTGCTAAAAATAGGTGGAAGATAAATGAATATTTTGGTTACCTCTTCAACATTCCTTTTCCCAGCACCTCTTTTGATGTTTTGATGTTTTTGGTGTGTGTGTTTGTGGGTGTGTGTGTGTGTGTGTGTGTGTGTGTTCAGGTCCCCAGCTGGTCTGTGAAGTAGGGGGACCTCATCAGCCCAGTCTATAGAGACCAGCTTTCAGAATGTTATAAGCCAATCAAAGCATACTGCACGTCTCTTAGTTTAGGAAAGGGTCTGTGTTAGGGAAGATTTTGGGGGAACTTCTTAAAGTGTTCCAAGGAATGAGTCCTTCTGTTCCTTTTAGTAACCCCCTTCTAGTTACTAATTTTGTTTGGCAACCACGCCAGTCAGCTGGTGAGATGACTTTCGATGTATTGTTGTTTAGGAATTTCAATAGTTAGGTTCATGCTTGAATTATGCATTTTACGGGATTGTGTATAGCAAACCACTAGAAAAATTTCAAAATTACATGTAGAATGTTCCCACATAAAGGCTCAGTGTCCAAGGTCACAGGTGATTATGGTGTATTATATGTATATATTTAAATGTCAAACTGCGCCCTTATGGGCAATTACTATGTGACAGTTGAAATTAAAAACATTTTAAAAAATCATGCCCGGAGAGTCTAAAAGACATCAACCCATCAATTGTAATAAAGGTTACAAAGTGTCCTAATGTAGAATGTACTAGCAATTAACTTCAGGATGTGAGTGCAGTCTGAGTATAGATTCTTTTCATTTTCTCTTGGTTTTAGTATGTGGTAGCATGATGTCAGTAAAGTATGTTTAAAAGACGATGTCTCATCATAAGAGACATAACATGTAGATTGTCAGGAAATTATTTGAATTTTCAGTATTTTGAAGGAAGGCGGGTGATGGGAAATAGGAACTGATCAAGCAGAGCACTATGGAAGCCTGCCCCACATACTGCCTGTGGGTGTTAAGTCCGACTTCAGGGAAGATGGTTCCCTAGTGTCCTTTCCCTGTAGAGAGGGTTGCCTCCTTGACAGTCAGCAGGTCAAATTGGGATTGAGGTAGAGCAGATCTTCACACTGCAGCACCCGCTGCACCAGACGATAAACCTCACCAATGTGGAGAGTGGTTTACATTTGCCTCAGCACATAGACTTAAAAACTTACAAGCTGTGTTTGTGTCGGGGGAACACACCTCTACAGACACATGGAAGTCAAACAACCATTTGGAGAAGTCTGCCTCTCTTTCCACTACAGGGGTTTTGAGGATTGAACTCAGGCCTCAAGGGGCAGATAACTGTTTATTGAATTGAGGAACGCATTTGTCATTTGAAGGAAGCTTACAAGGAGAGATGTAAATAAAAACAAGGAAAAAAATTGGGACAAATTTTGCCCAACAGAAATAGAATTTTCTCCTGTGAAAATTCTCTCAAAAAGGAAATTTTAAAAATGTGTAGAATAACCTGAAAATATCAAGTCATTAAAAATCTACATGAGATAATATGAAGGAGACACAAAATATAAGGGACTGAGAAATCAAAATGGCGTCTGCTAATTTTTTTTAAAAAACAACAAACCAGCTGAAGTATAGTTAAAAAAATAATGCAATGGTGCTCCAAGAGTTAAAAGAGGGACCAGGCAATCCCAGCACTTGGGAGGCAAAGGCAGGCGGATCTCTGAGATTGAGGGCAGCCTGGTGTACAAGAGATAGTTCCAGGATAGCCTCCAAAGCTACAAAAAAAAATTCTTTCTCAAAAAACCAAAAAAAAAAAAAATAAAGTTTAAAAAATGGTGAGAAAGAATAGATAGAATTATTCTACCTGGCAAGTCCTGTTCCCAATATTAAGAATGCCAAAATTGAATGAAATATCAAAGAGATTAGTCTCTATATAAATACTTAATGAAAGTATCCCAAAATGGAAATAACACATAGTTTCAGAAAATGTAGACCAAGCACCAGGTGAACTTTGTAATAAATAATTAGTGTTATGATTTTTTTAAAAAAACTTTTGCAAGATCCCTGGTGGCAGTAGGCAGCAGAAATGCTATGGGTCCCCAAATAGTGGTAACAGGCCATATTGCAAGCCACGCCCACTTCCTTCCCCATCTGCTGAGGCAGGCTCATCTCCAGCTTCTGGCCTGTGTTCGTGCCCTTTCCCAGTTCGTGCCCTTTCCCAGTTCCCACCCCATTTCCCCAGTTAGAGTGCTCTCTCTCTGTCCTCTTCTTCTCCCTCTCTCCTTATCTCCCTCTCTCTCCCTCTCCCTCTCCCTCTCTCTCTCTCTCTCTCTCTCTCTCTCTCTTTCTCTCCCCAATTCTATTCTGTATGAAGTCAATGTGACTTCCACCTCACACTGCCTTCTAGCTGGGACTAGGTGCCCTCCTCGTGTCTCCCTGCCTGGAACTAGCAACTGCTCAGCAGTCGCAGCTCGGTACCTGCCCTCAGCTCGGTACCGGCTCTCAGCTCGGTACCGGCCCGCAGCTCGGTACCGGCCGCCGCTCAGTGTCCCTAGCTGCAGCTCTGGACCGCCACATGACCCGCTATCACCATTTGGGGACCTACCCTGTTTCTGCTGTCTACGAACGCCTGGGACCTTGCAGCATTTTTTTAAAAAATCATAACAATTGGTAAGTACAAAATAAATATTTTGTATATCATGAAATTTTAGAATACTACAAATGTGGAAACCTCAACAATTTCAGAAAGAAAGACGAGGAAGAGGAAGAGATGTCAGGAGGAAGGGAAGAAAAAGAAAATTCCTTATGTAAAACAAAAGTCCAAACAATTATTGATATCTGTTATGAGCTGGGGCACTTCAGCTCCAGGTTCTTTTTGAGTAATATCTATGTTTCTAATGTCATCAGTGTTGCATGTGCTATAATTGGACATTTAAATATCCTTGTGACAATCTTTTAAATCTATATTGTTTATTTTGCCACGTAAATGTTGTAATTTCCTGGCTTTCTGGATGCAACGGTATCCCAAAGAACATATCAGTCAAGTCTATTGTTGCTAGCCATTTTGGTGCATATTGTCTTATTTGTAGAAAAATATCTTCTATGTATGGTAAATCTACCATACGTACCTGGCATTCTGGGGGGTTTTTCATTAATCCTCCTGTAATCACTGTAAATCTGTATTTTCCATTTGGCTTCAGTATTGGCCACATGGTGAGTTGTAATTAAAAGATTGTGCTTGTTCTATAATGCCCTCTTTTAAAAGAGTCTGTACCGTATCTGAAATTTCAGCCATACCTCCTTTTATGGGGTATTGTGCTGTAAAAGTTGGAGGAATTTTTGGTAATTTTACTGGTTCAATTTTAACTTCTGCTAAATTTACATAGTATTTCCTTATGGACTTGTAATTCAAGAAGAATGGGAATAGTTCATTAATTTCTTTACTTCCTATTTAGTGGTGCGGAGAAACTAGCTACTTCTATCTTATGCTTAACATCATAACATTGAATAATTATTTCTATTACTGGTACTGTTCTTTCTGTGTTAACTCCTTGTATTGTAATGTGTTTTTTATTTTTATAATTATCTGTAAATTCTGTGTAGATACTTATTTCACTTCCTGTATCTAAAAGCCATTTTGTTGGTACTATTATTCCTTTTTTAACTACTGGCAGGTTTATCATTGGTCTTAGTGGCTGCTGTTCCTGGGTGTGGCATTTTGTCTCTGCCACCTGTTTTGCCACCTATTTTTCCCCCTTGGTATGGGTATTGATCTGCTCCTGTCTGGTTTCCATCTGTTTTGTTGAATTTGTATGTGAGGACCAGTATTTGCTGGTCCTCTGTTGTACCCTAAAAAAGGTCTCTGTGGGAATGGTTTCCTTCTTTGTCCTACTACTGACCTCCATGGGTTCCATGGTTGATTAGGTCTTATGGGAAGCCCTGTTCTAGCCTTTCCAAGAGGTTTAATTTTCCTTATATTTTGCAAAAATTGCCTTGGTTTCTTACTGACTGTAAATGACAGTACCTTATCATTATCCATCTCTCTGAAGTTTTTGAAAAAATTATGGCTTCTGCCACTGTTTGGCAATTTTGAATTGGTCCTGCTAAACTCAATCTGAGGTATGGTGGCGCTTCCTTAATTATTATTTTCATAAATTGTGGAATTAGTGGAGCTGCCTGTGGTATGTTTGTTTCATTGTCTATGAAATACAATATGCCTAATTTTCTTGCTAGCTGTATACCTTCCTGGTATGTCATCCATTTACCTGCTGCTTAAAACTGGGTAAGAGCCACAGTAGGGAATGCATGTCTCCAAGCTGCTGTAATCTAGTCTAATAGGGGTTGGGTATCATCCTGGCTTATGTTCAAACAATGCTCTAGAGCTTCTGCTATACTCGGATTTTCTACTATATTACGGATTTTTCTCATTTCATGTTCTGTCAACATTACTGTGTCTGCACCTTTTTCCCACAGTTTCACTATCCATGTGGCATCTTTCATGACATTTTGGGCATATTCTCATCTTAACTCCCCTGGAGTAAATGGTCTTAGCTCCTCTACCCATTCACCTCTGTGCGGTGCAGTATCTTCTATATCTGGTCCATCCCCTGATAGGGGTACCCACCATGACTGTCCTTTTAATTTTGCCAATAGGGGAGTCTTTTTTTGTTAGTGTACTTACTGGAAAAGAGTGAATGGCTTCAGACTGTGGCTGACTGGCCAGGTCTGCCCTATGTCTGGTAATATTCAAGGCTAGCCTTTTTCCCATTAATCTATCTTTATCAATATCTTGTATTGTTTCTACCAATATTGCTGGTACTTCTTTCTTGGGGGCCCTATCTAGAATTGGATTTAGCAACTGTGGATCTGTTAATTCCATTTATATGTCTGTTGGTTTCATATACCCTATCTTGTCTTTTGTTATTTTGGCTGTATCACACCATTTTTGTTCTACCTCTGTTGCTGGTTCTTTTCCTGTTACTGGTATTACCTTGAGTTTCCTCAATTTTTGGGTTAACTTGTTCATTTTAGTAGATCCTATCTGCCAACCAATACAGAGTATACATGAGTAGTATATTTTCATTCTCAAAGTTTTTTTTAAAGTGTTTACCAAGTAAAAATGTTAGAACAAATAGGTAATAGCAGAAAGAGAGCAGAAAATCACCAAATGGGTCACATCCAACATCTATCAGATAAGATCTAGTAAGCTGACTGAGAGAGCAAACAGTAATGACACCATCGAGATAGACATTTGCCACATCCAACAGAAACTAGTGAGGGAATTCCACCTACACAATCAGGCTTGGGTTCCTGACTGAGGGATGGGCAGAGCACATTGGTCCCTTCATAGACGGGCTTCTTGTTCCCACAGCAGACCCTTTGATACTGTGAGGATGAATAACAGTGCCCTGTTTCAGAAACAGTTTACAGTCTAAGGTAGGACATTTGAAATGCACATGCGGAGGAGGGTGAAAGGAGTCTTTCCTTACTCCCAAAGTCTGTGTTTAACAACAAAAACAGAGCCGAGCAGTGGTGGCCCTCGCCTTTAATCCCAGCACTCGCGAGGCAGAGGCAGATGGATCTCTGTGAGTTCGAGGCAAGCCTGGTCTACAAGAGCTAGTTCCAGGACAGGCTCCAAAGCTACAGAGAAACCCTGTCTCAAAAACAAACAAACAAAAAAACAGCACACGACAACACTATTGTAATTTATCTAGGGAGAACCCAAGTATCGGGCAGCGGGTGAATAGTTGGCTAAACCAGGATCTGACTTAAGAAAGAAGCTGAAACTTCTGTATTCTTCAGTTGAACCCATAGGAAACATAGACAATTTTAAACACCCTTCTCAAATTTGACTAAAATACAAAGGAAATGAAAGGTTTTCATACCTAAGTCACTTGCTGCAGTCACATCTGGTGTCTGTTTCGTGTTTTAGTGTATGGAATTTGGGTTCTAAGTGCCACTCAGAAACTTTCTATATGCCAGATCCTTAGCTTGCTAAAAGAAATAATATTCAGATGTGTCCAACCTTTTGAAATTGCACAGTGCTATCTATCCTCTACAGATTAATGTTCAAGAACCACACAATTGACTCTCACACCCCTCTCCCAATTATTTAAGCAATCATGAACTTTTTTGTAGGTTAGCAGTTTCAGGATGGACTACGTTTGCGTTGTTTAGAGCCTTTATGGATGCTACAACCTGCAGGTTTAGAAGTTGTAAAAGAAGAATTAAAAAGTATGCCCCAAGTTTGTAGACAGTGTCTTCTTCTAGAGAGTAAGCCATACATTAGTGGACAAATTTCATAAGATCATTTGCAGCCACCCTTGCTTGTACAGGCAAGGTGCTGCTAGTCAGCAAGCCCTTCAGATGTGTCCCTTTCCTGCATTTGAGTTTGAGTTTGGCCCATTTGATGCTAACTGTCTTGAGCAAGTTGTTTAATTGCTAATGGTTTCAGCATCTTCATTTGTAAAATGAAGATAACATTTGCCCCAGTAGGTTATGCTAACAAACAGCATTACTTGTTGATACCTTTTTAAATCAGATCCGGTGCATTTGCTATGAGTTGTCTGCACATTTACAGAGTGACTTTACTTCGAAATGGTAACAGCTTCCTGGCAGTGGTAGAATCATATGCTTAAGGAGTCTTTCTTCCTCAGCTGGAAGGAAAAGGACTGTTCTAGGGTTTGAGTGTTTCATACATTCCTGTGTTGGAAACCTCAGCGCCAGCACGGCCCTGCTGAGACCTGGACAGAGGCAGAGAAGGCTGATTTGATCAAGAGAGCTCTGCCCTCAAGAATACTCTTGCAGGGGGTGGATTTACCAAAAAATGAAGGAGCGCCCTCACTGCCTGCCTTACCTTTGACCTCTCCTGACCTTTTGCCCTGGCAGTGAGGTGATACAATATGAAGACTCTCCTGAGATGCTTTTGAAATTTCCAGTGTGCAAAACTATGAACTGAATGGATATCTGCTCTTTATAAATTACCCAATCTGTAGTTTCCTGGTACAGCTGCGGAGAACACTCTAAGAGTACTAGCAATGGTGTAACTAAGGTTTGCCTCTGGTACTGTTTACTGTTGCATATGTAAATAATCCTCAGGTTTGCTTTGTTTTTACCGATTTATGAAAAGTGACCGTATTGTGGAGTTAGATAGTTCTATATTTAGTTGCATCCTAAGAATGTGTCATCAGAAATTGATGTATTAGATCTATAAGAAAATACTCACTCTGTGACCCTGGTATAACCCAGAAGATTGATATGAACAGCCATTAAGTAAAAGAATATTTTAATATTTTTTCACACAGTCCTTTCCTCTATTTACTTGATATGAGATATTTTCATGAAAAATTTCACACCCACCCCTTTATTACATTTTCAAAGACTATACCCTCTGCTTCCTATCCCTCTTCCTTAAAGGTAAATTGAAAAAAGAAGTCTCAATATTGAAACGGCATGCAATTAACTTTTCAAAGGAATGGTTTCCACCTGTCTGTAGGTGTGTGAGCTGTGTGGATTCGGTGAGTCTGAGGCTGATAGGGGTGAAGAGTCACACTTGTTCTCTCAGTTCTCCATGGATAAACCCAAGCAGTGGCTGTGGTGTGACAGGGCTGCTTCTCCCAGTCTCCTGCTGGAATCTTAATTTTGGGTCAATGGGGGGACAGTTGGAGCCTTTGGGGAAGTCTTTAGGTTGTCAGGTGGAGACCTTGTAAATGCTGATAGGGGCCTCATAAAATGATCACATGAGAGGGCCACTTATGAACCAGTACTGAGGTCCTCAGGACACAGCAAATATGCAGGCATTTGCACTTGAATGACCCAGCCTTCAGAGCTTTGAGAAATGCACGAACACACACACACACAAACCACCCAGTTATGATATTTTATTAAAGCATTCCTAATGGTTTGAGAGAAAGAGAAACCTGCACCACAGAGTGAGAATGTTGCTTTAACCAGTACCCCAAAGCCTAAGAGCGGTTTTGAGACTGGGTTAATATGTAGACCTAGGACAAGGTTTTACGCTATTGTGAACAGCATACCTCTCCATGGACAGACCACTGAGGGAAGCTCTAACATGGGCCCAGACTCACATAGACAGAGAAAGGGGCAAGGAATCAATCACATTAGTGACTGTCCAAATGCTGGTGATAAGACTGTGGGCAGAAACGTGGATGGTAGAAGCTGTGCAGGTGAGGAGCACATTACTGGGAACTAGAAAAGGTTCTGTCACACAGAGTCAATGACCTTGACTGCATTGTTCCTGTGTTCCAATGTTTTCTGAGTATTAGCCTTCAGAGTTATAAAGGGTTGGATATTTGCATGAAGATGTTTCTAAAACGGTTCAGGTTTCTCCGGAATGTCTATAGTAAAATGCCGAAAGATAGAGAAACACTCAAAGACAGAGTTCTTAATTAGAATACGACATGGGTTCTTAGCTTAATAGTTCAAAAAATGAGAAAAGTGTGGTCAGTCAGCTGTTCAATGCTGAGATTATTAGTAAGTGTGGGCTAGTGGCTATTCAGAAATGACCTTACACACTTCTCAGGGATGCTCACCATTGCCACACACATCATACCTCAAGCAGCCAGGGCATGACAATTGTTTCAAAGGAAGGGGCCTGAACCTTTCTGTCCAGCCCTCCTCAATCTCATCATTGCTCAGCTCACTGTACTGTTCTAGAGTTTCTGCATTGCTTCAGGCATAGCTCCAAAGAGCTGGGGTGGGGGGAAGCTTCTTCTAGCTCCTGGGGGTCAATGCAGATGCCTCCTGCTAGAAGCTTTCAGCAGATCCCTTGGTGAGCCACAGAACCCACCCAGGAGGCCACCTTGGGATTTACTTAGCTTTCAGATTAATAGATGAACAAACAAAAATGAACTTCTACTTCAAGATGGCTGTAGGTACATGACCAAGGAATAAAGTATCTTCTGAGGTGGGACTATGACCTGAAACTGCCTTGGGAGACAGGACTGCCCAGTGACACCAAGGCAGCTTTCCTCCTAGCTTCAAAGGCAAGGCCTCTGCTCTATTGAATTTAGTCATTAAAGGTGAGTCTGCACTTGGACTTGCTCAGAGTCCATTACTGCTTTCTTCATTTGTACTGCTCCTGTGCTGGGTTGTTGGTTGTGTCTCTTGGTTTGATTACACCAGTTCCCAGTCAGTGTAATCCTAATTTACCCAAGAAGAGATGGGGACTGATTTAAATGGTTTTCAGATTGAACTTTAACTTTTAAGTTAGATTGATGCTGAAACATATAAAGATTTGGGTACTGTTTTTTTTTTATTGGAATGAATCTATTTTACCAAATGAGAGTGACATAAATTTGAGACACTTGGGCCAAAAGTATTATGGTCTGAACACTTATTGTCTACATGAAAATGTGTGTGATTGTGTATATTTTATTATTTATTCACATATAATTTATACCCCACTTGCCTCAAACATGAGTATTCCAACAAAGAAAACCTCACAGTAGTTCTGACCTGATTGTCATTGATGGCATAGTAATAAAGTATGCTAATGAATGACCCATGGCATTTCCTTCCTTGTCAGGGTGACTGAGGCCTCAAGCACTACTGAAGGTTATCCCAACCTGGGCAATTATATACATTGACCTTCAAGGAAGTCACAGAGTTAGGTAGGGTCTTTTGTGGGTGACAAGGTTTTTAGGGAAAACTCTAAAGAAGTAATATTTGTACATTTAAAAAACAGGCCTTTAACTAATACGTTACTCAAGAACATGGCAAAAACCTGGCCTTGTGCAACCTACGAGTAGTGAACCCTCACCAGAGACAGATGATATCGCTAATTGATTATGGGCTTCTCCACCTCCATAAGTGATCGGTGAATTTCAGTTCTTTCCAACCACAAAACCTGATGGCATATTTTTAAAAAATTTTTTTGTTTATTATGTATATAGGGTTCTTCCTGCATGTATTTTACAGCACAGAAGAGGACACCAGATTTTATTACAATTGGTTGTGAGCCACCATGTGGTTGCTGGGAATTGAACTCAGGACCTCTGGAAGAGCAGCCAATGCTCTTTGCCTCTGAGCTATCTCTCCATTCCCCGTGATGGTATATTTTTGCAGAAATTCAAATATAGTGAGATACCAGGTGGTACTTAGAGGATATGCACAATACCATAATGTTCTAATTGTTGTCTATTTTAATGTATAATTGATATATATATGTATATATGCAAGAGTGTATGTTTGTGTGTGTAGGTACAGGTTTGCTATGGTTTGCATATGACCACACCAAGTTAATAGGTTTTCTGTACCCAATAATAGATTTTTTCACCAAAGCATTAAGACAGATCAAGCCAAATTAAAAAGTAAAATACCAGATTTTTGCTGAGCAAAGCAACTCCCTGGTAACTCCTTCAGGTGCCCAATTATGGTACCCGTTCGTCAGGGTCTTGTGATATTGGCAACTTCAAACTTTGGGGTAGAAGCCAAAAACATCGAGAATGTAGAACTGAGCTTTTGACATCTTCCTTTGGAAGAAGATCTCTTTCTCTGAGATAGTGGGATTTGGGCAGAGAGAGCCAGTAGAGAGAGAGAGAGAGAGAGAGAGAGAGAGAGAGAGAGAGAGAGAGGAACATTAAGGACTTCTCAGGAGTCTGTTCTTTCCTTTTACCTTGTTCGGAGGCAGGGTGTCTTTTGTGCTTTCTGGCTGATGCTCTGTATACACCAGGTTAACACATTTTGAAGCTTCTGGGTCTTTCTGTCTCTATCTGCTTTCCCTCACTAGGGGCACTGGGATTGCATTGCTCCATATAGGTCTTTCTATGGGTGTTCTGAGGATCAAACTCTCTGACCTATCTTCCCAGCCCATGTCTAACATGTTTAATCCACGATTTCATGGATATTAAGCATTCATATACATTTTTCTCAAGGAACATAGCTAAAAGAGACAGTCAACAATACTAGACAAATACTACCATTAGCATGAAAATTTGCATAATGGTTCAGTGATTGACTAGATTTTTGAGACTGTATCCTCTACATAGGGATGAATGCCTGTCACAGTACAATAAAGACCGAAAAGCACATTGGCAGGTGTGAGTCACACCTAGACTCTTGTTCTTTACACCTTGGTAATCCAAAGAAATGCCTGCATCTAAGATCCTCCTTCAGCTGTTCTGCTGGAACTGGAGATGATGAAAGGCACAGCGATGGGAGTAGATACCTTTTGTGTTCTCAGAGTCTGTCAACTTCTATCCTTCCAGAGGGTGCGCTGGAGCACACTCAATAGCCCCTCCAGCATAAGCACCCTCTTCAATAACTTGATCATAGCAAAATATGCAAGATCATTTGGTGTCAGTATTGTCAGTGTGTGAGCAGAGACTGTGACCATCATTCATTCTAAAGAAAACTAAAGGCATTGTGTTCTTATAATTTTGACTATAGAACACGATCTATAAATTGTCTGAATTATGGTCACCGTAGGATGGGGTGGGAGAAACTCCTGAGCAGCTAAATTTTTTATGGGAACTGAATAATTGAAACCTCTCTCCAGGACTATTCCCTTGGGTAGTGACTGTGTTTATGACTGTGGGCTTATCAGACCAGGAGTAAATCATTTAGAACTTCCAATTCTTCAGAGACAAATATTTTGGTTACTTTTTTATGTATAATTCGTATCCCACCTGGCTCAAAGCATGGGTTACAACAGAGAAAAAGTTACAATAATCTATACTTGATTGTTACTGAAGGCACGGGAATCCACTATGTTAACATGCACAGTAATACGCTATGTAAATGACTGGTGTATAGTATTTCCTTTCCCTTCAAGTTGACTGATGACTCAAAGACCATTCCCGGTTCTTCCTTCTGAGGCTCCTCCAGGCACAGCAAAGGTAGAACAAAAACACTTAGAGATAAAAAACACCAACAAAGCCTTTCAGGATCTGATGAATCCAGTTCGATTCCTGTATAGATACACTTAATGATTCCAATTATTCAGTGCCTTCCTATTTCAAACCACTTATAGATAAGCACGTTAGCAATAGAAAGGGTTAAGAAGATATTTCTTTTTTTCTGGACGAGGTAGGTATGTGCAAGAATGGTATGAGTATTTCTCCAAGATATCAGAAGTAGCCGCTATGAGAGCTGTTGTCTGACTTCTCACTGTAGAATAACCTACTTAGGAAAATAAAATGAGATAGAGCTGCTGCCATTTTAAAAGACATGAGCTTAGGTTCTTAATTCTCATCATTCTTTATAGAAATCCATTTCTCTCTTTGCTATCCTTTTCAAAAATCTTTGTCTAATAATGCTCAGTAAATTAGGCCTCCATAAGCTTGGCTTTACCCCATCCAACCAGTTGCCTTGCTTTGTTGTTGTTGTTGTTTTACTGGGTTTGTGTGTGTTGTGTGTGTGTTCCCCCCTACCCAAGTCCTTAAAATAGCTGCTAAGAGTCCTTGATTTGAAATGTTAATTAAGATGGACCTGGCCTCCTATTACACTTTGTATCTCTTTTTACATGCAAAAGAAATATGATAATTAGGCTATTTTTCACCCAGGGTCCAAGAGAAAGGCTGTCAGTGTCACAGAAGTCCCAACATGTCCCAGGTCTACTTTCCTGCTCCTAAGGTAAGACAGATGCTGAAATGAGTTCTCCACACAGGAGCACGTGGGGTTAATGTCTAGCCACCCTTTCCTTTCCTAATCTCGTGGTGTTGTTTGTACACAACCACCATAGATAGAAATTGATTTAATTACCATTCATAAAGTCCATATACTCAAACAATCCCTTTTTACTGATTCAAGCAGTCAGACTACCTTGAGTATTTTTGAAGCTTGGATGATGGTCTCAAGGGAATTTTCATTGGAGTCTTCACTTTTAGTCTCTTGGTAACTTTTAAACATAGAGACGTTATTAGTCACACTGAAGCACAGTTTCCAATGTTCTGTGCACTTTGTGTGGTGTGGGTACAAATGGGAGGTGGCTCGAAATGGTGTACGAGGTTGTAAATGCGCTCACTACACAGCCCTACTGGCAAGCAAGATTTAGAAAGGCAAAAGTCTACATTTGAAAGCATGGGTATCCAGGAGGTTAGCTTTAAATCATGTAAGATGGGGCACAAAGAAATTTATATTGTTGTGGGGAAGTATTCTAAATTAGCCACCAGAGACAGAAATTGCAAAATAAATGCAAAAGTTATACCTTTAATTACTGCTGTGGAAGCTTTGAGATTTTGAAACATGATTTTGTAGAAATAACACTGGGAATTATTCGCGGACTCTTTTGATTATAATGTTGGAGATGAGGACATGTAGATTTCATTATTCTCATACTTGAGATGTTTAAAGTTTTCCCTTTTATTAATGTGAACATATTGCGTCTGGAGTTCATAATCATTCAGGCATACAAAACGGTATTGAGTAAGGAACGTGTATTTTTGGGAGTCTCAGCTCTCTGGTTCTTTTCCTCACAGTTAGGTGGTTTTCCTTTCAAGCCGGAGTTTTAGTATGTGATAGAAAAGAGAGATGCTGGTGTATAGTAAACAGGCCTAGGGCTCCAGGGAATGTTGTTTAAAGCTGTTGCTTCAATGTTTTGTGCACCTGTTCCATAAGCTGGAAACAGTTCAGCGTCTTTGGGTCTTCTGCGAACAAGGCGGGTGGCATATGTGCCTTACTCCTTATATCTGATAAGATGTTTTGTTTTTCTGTGACACAGACAATATTCTGATTTCATTCAAATCAGACTTTGATGTGTTTAGGATTTGGGTTTAATAATTTTGAGATTTACAGGAAATGAAGTCTGTTAAAAACGAACAACCATACCTCCCCAACCTCGGAAACCCACCAATTGTTGAAAGTAGTCAGAATTGAGAGAGAATCCCTTCGTGCTGGTGTAGGCTTGGTATAGAGGGTTTTAGAAAGAGGAACTCCTTAGTAATGTACTATGCCTTTCAGATACATTGGAGAGATGTGTGGTTGAATGATTTTTCCTTTCTTCTTTAATATAATTTGAATGCTATTTATTGTGGTTCCAGCATTTTAACAATTAAGTGTATCAATGTTTTTAAGTACTGTGGATGGCATGCTTTCTTTGTTTTAGTATGTGATATGAAAGAGAGATTTTGGTGTACAGTAAACAGGGCTAAGGGCTCCACGGAACATTGTTTAAAGATGTTGCTTCAATGTTTGGTGCGCCTGTTCCATAAGCTGGAAACAGTTAGGGGTCTTTGGGTCCTCTGCGAACAAGGCGGGTTGTGTATTTTTTTTTGTTTTTTTTTCTTTTTTAAATCTTTATATTTATTTATTTATTCATTTATTTATTTATTAAAGATTTTTGCCTCCTCCCTGGCACCACCTCCCATTTCCCTCCCCATCCCCCATCAAGTCCCCCTCCCTCATCAGCTCGAAGAGCAATCAGGGTTCCCTGATGTGTGGAAAGTCCAAGGACTTTGTTGGAGAGGTTGTGGAGAAAGGGGTACACTCATCCGTTTTTTTGGTTTTTCGAGACAGGGTTTCTCTGGTTTTGGATCCTGTCCTGGAACTAGCTCTTGTAGACCAGGCTGGTCTCGAACTCACAGAGATCCGCCTGCCTCGCCCCCCCCCCCCAGTGCTGGGATGAAAGGCATGCACCACCATGGCCCGGCTTTAGGTGGTGTATTTTATGTGTTAAAATGCTTTTAACAAATAAGGCTAATTTGTAGAGACTAATTCCCGTGTAAATTCTGCAATTTTTTAAATGTAGAAATGTAAATGAGGCTGAGCAGGCAGATCTCTGTGAGTTCGAGGCCAGCCTGGTCTACAAGAGCTAGTGCCAGGACAGCCTCGCAAGCTATAGAGAAACCTTGTTGCAAAAAACTAAAAAAAAAAAGAAAAAAGAAGAAAAAAGAAATGTAAATAAAACAGAGTATAGCTATGTTTAAGTAAACCTCGAAATTGAAAAGCATGAGTTTACATACATTCAAACTGTCTCTTTTCTAATAGCACAAATAGTCAGCCTGCCTGTGACACCAAAATATAAGTAAAATACATATATATTCATACTCCAGTGATTCTCAGCAACAGAGTCTCACAGTTAAAGTCATTTTCCTTTTGGGAAACTGATTATGTGAGCCTGGGAAGGTGAATTACATTAGGGAGGACAGAAGATTCAAGGAACCGAAGGAAATCACTTCTGAGTGTTCCCCTCTTCTGCATTGAAAGATCAACCTGCAGCTTCTAGACGCTTTTCTAGTTCTCGTGTTCTTTCCCACATTCTTTCACTTCATTTTTATTTTTTTAAATTTTCTTCCACAGCCTGGAGCAGGATTTTGGATTCTTGTCAATTTTATTCCTAGTCTGAGGATTCCCCCATATCTTAAAAACATAGGTAGCTTCTTACTTACACAAGTAATAATAAAAAAATGCCACTTATTTTGTTACGAGATAATTTCAGATTGGTCCAAATTCGAAAGCTTCCTACCGATTAAATTTCATGTCAGGAACAAAGAAATCTGTTTGTGGCTTTAGTAAATCCCATTAATTTGGTTTTATGATATGGTATCTCTTTCACAAAATGCTAAAGCATTAACAAAATTACTTTTCTGGCATTTAAGTTGTGTATTTTAACTACAACTGAAAATAAATCCCATCAGATGCCCTTACCTTCTGCAAATACGGCCTTTTGCTTTCTGTTTTAAATTATACTAATTACTTAGCTATGTATTTAGCATTTTAGTTTTTATTTATCCATAGTTCTTCTAACATCAAAAAATGAATAGAAACAAATCAGAGGAAAAAAAAAACGCTCTTGTTCTGGATCAAACAATCCTTTAAAAATGAAAGATTCATTGCAGAGTTTTCGAAAGGAACACATGTTTTGTATTACCTGCAATCCCAGACTCTATCTTCCCTGTTTTACTTCATTTATGAAACAAATACTTTTTTTTTGTTTTTGTTTTTCAAGACAGGATTTCTCTGTGGTTTTGGAGTCTGTCCTGGAAATAGCTCTTGTAGACCAGGCTGGTCTCAAACTCACAGAGATCCGCCTGCTTAGCATTTGGTATGCTGTCTTCTCGGCACTTGAACTTCTGAGAAGCCCTTGCAGAAACACGTAAATGATGGGTTGGGGAAAAAGAAAGCAGGCTGGTAAAGGAAGAACAAACATAATAAATGCTGCCTTAGTAATAAGAACTCAGGGAGATTCTCCCAGTAGCTGATAACTGAGAGTTGGTTTCTACCTCCACGCCTCCTGCAGTGAACAGTCTACACCTTGAAAAAGCAGCATGATAACCTAGGTTTAGAGTCATGTTTTGAATATCAGCCTTGAGTTTTGTAGACAGGAATGCTTACACAGATCATTTCTTTTTTTCTCTTCTTTTGATTTTCAAGGCAGGATTTCTCTGTGTAACAGCTCTAGCTGTCCTGGAACTAGCTCTTGTAGATCAGGTTGGCCTTGAACTCACAGAGATCTGCTTTTTTTCTGCCTCTCAAGTGCTGGGATTAAAAGCGTGCATGACCACCTCCTGGCTACAGATGGTTTCTATTAAGTCCCATTTTCTTTATTTCTGATTGTGTTTGCAGGCAAGTGGTACATACACAGAAATGATCAGAATTATCAAATAACCCCATATTCCTTGAGAAGCCTCTTCAGAGGCTCTCCTTCCACCCTAGGTATTACTTTAATACATGTATATTGATATGCCTGTTTATCCCCTGCAGAGCCTAGCTATTCCCAAAAGTGGATATTAAGACAGTAGGGGGAAAATGATGCAGATACTTTTCAAAAATTTGGAATAGAAATTGGCTCTTTTCCATCCTTAATCTATGAAGCATTCCAGTTGTTTAGGTGTATATTTTGCCACTAATCATTAAAGGGTCCATTGTTTACTTATATCGGCATAGATTTTTTTTTTTTGGAACTGTCTCACTGAGTGTCCCAGTCCAGCATCCAACCGAAAATCTTTCTGCTTCATCTTTTTTTTTCGGTTGTTCTAAACAGGGTTTCTCTGTGGCTTTGGAGCCTGTCCTGGAACTAGCTCTGTAGACCAGGCTGGTCTCGAACTCACAGAGATCCACCTGCCTCTGTCTCTTGAGTGCTGGGATTAAAGGTGTGTGCCACCATCGCCCGGCTCTGCTTCATCTTTTTATGTAGTTATGAATCAGGTACTCTGCTACCTAATTTGTATGCCATTTCATGTCCTTTTGACAGTGAGTACTGACTGCTCAAGTGTATGATAACCTTCGACTCAGCTACACCTTGGTATGTTTATTACATTTGTTATCTAGTGACTAAACTAAGTCAGGAAAGAGAAGGGATCATCCTTACTATTTCCCAGATAACAGTCATTTTAAAAGAAAGTTCTGGGACCCAAATAAACATTAAACAAAAATAAAGCTATGGCCCAGAGGTTGTTCATTCTTCAGCTGATGACTGTGCTTTAAAAAAAGTAAAATTGTATTTTTAGGTTATCCTTTGATCAAATAAAGTTATCATCTATAATATAAAACTCTTTCATGTTGTCAGTTTATAGATTATTTTCAAATTGGCTGTCAGTCACGCATCCAGCTCAGAGGAGCAGGGAGCTTATCTTTTTCAAGATCATTCTTAAGACTTTATTATGTTATTTTCCATTGATGAAATGGGTGACTGGTGTGAGGGAGATTAGTCTCAACATGTGCACATGTGTGTTAGGTTCCAAACTGGTCAGAATTTGTAACCAAACATTTCTTCCAGATTTTGAGAATGTTAAATAATTGTATGTTTGCTTTCTTAAAGGTTTCACATTTAAACAATGTCTATCCATGGGATTCTTTAAAATTAAAGGTGATAAGAGGTTATAGTATGAGAGTTACAATTTTCCATTAGACAGATGAGATAGTAGTTGAATTGAAAGTATATTGAATTCTTTAAATTTAAGGTATGTAGTTCCCATTATTACTTGATTCATCCCTAATAATAAATAATATGTACAAAATCAAAATCCATAGGTAGTTAAATTTTCCACAGTAATCAATTCTTATACAAGATTATAGAGAATAAAGTGAAAGAATTTTTTGATCTCTCATAAGATTTTTACAGTAAACATATGCACAGAAAATATTTGACAAATAAAATGTTAATTATGAAACTTGGTTATAATAGCTGTAAGTTAATTATTGTGACATGAAATGGATATCAGCAGGAGCAGGGAAATTGATGTCAGGTGAACCTGGTATCTTCCTGGGCTGCCCTTGATCCCAAATGAAGTGCCTGGAAAAGCAAAAAGGCTATTGTGATGTGGGTACACATCCCCTGACAAAGCCCAATTAATTATAAAAGCTGATATTAAGTCAGTGGGGGGAAAAGTCCACACCGATCCTTTTACAAGATTTTGATTAGATTAGCCTGTTTCCCATCTTTAACATAGGAAGAACGCGGTTTGTCTAGGAGAATATTTTGCCACTATTCATTGAAGGGTCCACCGAGCCTTGCATCCACCACCTTCCTCCTGCAATTGTTTCAGGTCCCATGATACTGAGTGTAATTTGTTCTTTTTTTATTGTCTTCTCTTTATATGAAAGGAAAAGCATGCGGCTTTTAGATTCTTTTGTTTCATTACATGACAAATTAGGGATCCTTCCACTAGGCTGGTTTTGACATTTCATTATTTCTGGGCCGAGCAATGAGAGGAAGAAAGCACTGACAATACCTGGCAAAGGCACATCTCTTGATTTCTCTTTCTTCTTTCAGCATTAGGTGTAGATGGTCCAGGAATCTCCGCTGATGGAAGCTGAAGATGTCTTAGCTGTTTATTAAGCCTGCGCTATCTATAAAATCTGTATTGGTTTACTGTCAGCTTTTGTTCCTAAACTTAAAATTTTAGGAGACAAATGGGAAAAGCATACACATCTATATTTCACACAATTTCCAACAGTTGCCTTAATATTTAGAATTAAGGATCTAGAAATTGAAGAGAAGGCTCAGGGGTTGAGAGCTCTACTGGTCTTGCAAGGCTGGAGTTCAATTCTTAGCACCCGGGATGGGCAACTTACAACTCCAGCTTCGGAGACTTGGTGCCTCTGGCCTCCAGGGACACCTCCACTCACATGTAAAGTCTCTGCTCTTCATATGCATAATTAAAAATAATAAGCAAGAAAATCTTTAAGAGAATGAATTGAGGGTTCCAAACGGAAACCAGGAGGATGTTCTACCTCCCTCCTGGTTTGACTTGGCAGATCCAGCATACACACTGCCCAGGTACACACATTAGCCTCCTTAGTCTTTGACAGTGCTGTGTGAGGAGTGTTAAACATAGCCCTAGTAGTAATCAGAATTAAAGAAAATGTGTATCTAACATACCACCTTTGCTATAAAAAGAGAAACAGTCAAAGGCATGTTTATCATGATTCCTAGTCTGTAAAACTATGTCCTGGGATACAATCAATGCATTTAGCCCCCTCAGATCTTAGCCCTCAATGAACTAAGCTGCTTTTCATTTTCACATCCATCCTCTTTATAGATGGTGATGTATATGGAGTACTAAGAAATAGTACTAGGGTACTATTTCACTTATTTCAGTGTATGAGGCTTTTATTACCTAGAGAATGAGTTGACTGAGGGCTCTTTAGAAAATATTAATTTTATGTATATGTATGTGTATCTGAATGTGTATTTGTGCACCATGTACAGGAGCCCACAGAGACCAGAAAAGGCATTGGGTCACCTGGAAGTGGAGTTACAGCAGATTTTAATGCACACATGTGTGCTGGGGGCTAAATGTGGGTCCTCTGCAAGAGCAGCAAGTGCTCTTTCGGCCTGAGCACGCTCTCCAGCCCCAGCTGACTGAATCTTACAGGATGTTCCCTCCTTCCCAGCTGTCCTTGCTGACATCTCAACTCCAATTACAACACCCAGCAATGGCACCCCACATTATTTTGTACTGTTTTGTTTTGAATGCTGTTAGATTTTCACAGTTGGTCCTAACAGGTATTTCAATGTGGGTGCTTAGCAAAATATTGCTATGCATAGATGTTACAGTAGATAGTGTTTTCTCATAAATGAAGTTGGTTTTGAGAGTCTGAAATTATTTCACAATGGCCTAAGTCTCTTCTAAGGAACAGAGTATATGCTCATACATACAGTTATATGTAGCTGAGTCATCTCCAGTTTTCACTCATGTCCTTGTACTTAATACCTATAAGATTCCATGACAATCTGTCATCCGTTTCCTCACAAGCTCCTGTCCTCAGAAATACAGTTCCGTTATTATAACTGCTGGGATTCGGTGAGTTAGCACCATCTTCCTCCATTGCCATAGCGTGTCAGATTTCTACATAGCTGTGCCTGTTTTTGAAAAGAAACATTTAGTGGGGGGACTGTTATCTAGTGTATTAACATGTATGTTCATGTTACAGGGATTTAGTCCATACATTTCAAAATTTAACTGTGGGAAAAGCAATGCATCATAATATGAAATAAATCTACTGAAATGACTATGTCATATTCCAACACATAATAGAGTTTCACTTGTCCTATTTGGTGGGATGAAGTGTGTTCCATATGGAACATTTCCATATTATAAAGGCATATTTATGGTCCCATTTTTGATAGCTACATTTTCATTAAAAATGGCTCTTAAATGTATGGAATGTTTTCATATCATAGCAAGATATGGCCAACAGGAGTTAACATTATCTTAATGACTGTAGGGTCTTTATCCTAAAAATCAATTGTTCTGTTCTCTGTTACCCTTAGGACTTTTGACCTCTGTGCAATTCTAGAGAGGTGAGGTTACATTATGATTTTGATATTAGCATTGCTGTCTTTTTTTGGTCAGCATACATTTTTTACTAGGCTAACGTCACAGTTTTAGGAAGACTAGAGACACTGTGAATGAGTTATAATCAGAGAACACCCTGGGAGTCTCATTCCCAGATATCTTTGAGTTACTGCTTCATCATCAGCTTTTGAATCATTTTCGTCAGAGTACTCTGCTTTTGTACTAATCAAGGGCATAGCGTGGGGATGGGTAGTTGTGTTTGTATACTGTCCTCAAGAATAGACTAATAAAGGCTTTCAGGGATGGGACAAAAGTGGCCTCTGTGGCAAGGATCTGCAAGCTTGTTTAGCAGTTGTGGAAAAGGGATCAATGCCTTGGAAGCTCTGGGGGATGCCTCCTATTACCACAGTCAGTCCCGATGGAATGTAGTCTCAGGGTCCAAGGCTCTGTAACTATTCCTGGTACTGGGTATTTGGGTCTGACTGGGCAGCAGTTAGAAGGTAAAGGGCAGGAAAAAAATAAGAGAAGGTGCTAAAGGGCAGACTGATAACGTTTCCTCAGGTGAGAGGGAGCCTGTGCTGTCACTGCCTATACAAGCCACCAAGTGTCCTGGAAGCATTTACAACAGACACACTTCCTGCATTTCAGTTAAGGGGGAGGAACATCAGGGTCATTTTCTGCAGTTGAAGAGCTGAAAAAAATAAGTACCTCTATAAAAATGGATAAAGCGTCAATCAAAGCTGCTTCTTTTTCCTGTGTATGCTATGGTAATACCAGCTATATGGCTCAGTTGCCTTTTATTGTTTAGGTTTTTTGAGAGTTGCCTTTTATTTTTAAACACAACTAGAACTAGTACATTGGCAGCTCTTTTCCCCTTCTTTTTCTTCTCCTTCAACACCCAACTTTAACAAAGATAGAGCCTTCAAACTCTTTTCATTGCCAGGCTTGGAAATCCTGACAGGTTAAAAAAAATGTTATTGAAAACCTTTCTCCACTTATAGGCTCATTTTGACAGAAATTCTTTGAGAGGCATCGGCAGTGAGGTGCCTAGAGATTTCATCCTCTTCTTTTGCTTTAGGAGTTGCTGAGCACAAGGCTTCCTATTAGTCAAATAGAAAGAGCAGCAAATCCACCCCGCACCCCAACACTCATCTTCCCCTGGTGCCTGGGCTGACAACCTTCTGTTCCCTGGACTGCCAGAGTTGGCACTGAGGAGCCTAGCATAAAGATGCATGTGAAAGTTTCTGGCAGTTTTTCACAAAAAATATCATTTTGTCTCTATTTACAGATTAAGTGGCACTATAAATTTTGCATGGGCTAATCAGAATAAAATCTATGATCCCCGGAAGGTGTTCCTTTGCAGGGTCTCTGCTTCTGTTCTGCACGGTTTTGAGGCGGGCTTCCTGTCTATGTCTGTCCCTCTGTCACTGTGTATGATTGGTTGAATTTCATGAGCCATTAGCAGCGACTATGTAATATCTGATAAGAGGAGGCTGTTGTCTTCAGAGATTTTTATTTTTTTATGGGCAGAAGTCAAGTTTAAATTTCAGACAAACGTACCAAAATACAGAACCCCAGCTCATGGGAATTTTGCAAAAATATAAGCAGATACACTTTAGATAATAATTAGGCTGTGTAATACTCATAGTGGAAGTTCAGAAGAATCTCATGATTTCAGGCATACTTATTTATATTAGTTTGTATTTTCTTTCAAAAATGCCTAAAATTAGAAGTTTAAGTTTGTGAATAATTTCAACAAAAATGTGATAGAATGTAGAATATATTATGTTCGAAATGAATCATACCATATATTTAAATATAGATTAAACAGCCTGTGTCCTAGGAAGCAAAAGCAAGGCAAAGGTGGATACAGTATCTGTAACAGCCCAAAGTAGCAGAATTGCTTACATCTGTGAAGAGAAAACAATTCCAAATAGGCTGCTTGTCATCCCCCCTTTCTTTTCTTTACAGGCTATTAAAATTAATTTGTGTCATCTAGGTTCCTATGTTTGCCATTAGTACTGAGCCAAAGTAATGAGAACAATAGATGCAGAGAAATTAAGTACAGGATCTGAGGGTAAGGTATGCAGGGGCACCCTGGTACTTCTCAGTCCTGCCTGGGCTGAGCAGGTCCTGCCAGCAAGCAGCTGCATGGTCATAGTCTTCCAATTTGAAGGTATAGAAATTCTTTAGCAAATTTTGATGTGGAGATATCCAAGTCCCTCTTGATGATCCTGCCTTGTATTTAAGGTCACTCTCTTAAATGTTTTCACTATCATGACTGATCCTGTGACATTAACTAAATACTTTCTGTGATACAGCAGCCTATGTACATCACCCCTAATTAATAAGTTGCTAAAAATAGGTGGAAGATAAATGAATATTTTGGTTACCTCTTCAACATTCCTTTTCCCAGCACCTCTTTTGATGTTTTGTTGTTTTTGGTGTGTGTTTTTTTTTTTTTGTGTGTGTGTGTTCAGGTCCCCAGCTGGTCTTGTGAGGTAGGGGGACCTCATCAGCCCAGTCTACAGAGGCCAGCTTTCAGAATGTTATAAGCCAATCAAAGCATACTGCACGTCTCTTAGTTTAGGAAAGGGTCTGTGTGAGGGAAGATTTTGGGGGAACTTCTTAAAGTGTTCCAAGGAATGAGTCCTTCTGTTCCCCCTAGTAACCCCCTTCTAGTTACTAATTTTGTTTGGCAACCATGCCAGTCAGCTGGTGAGATGACTTTCGATGTATTGTTGTTTAGGAATTTCAATAGTTAGGTTCATGCTTGAATTATGCATTTTACGGGATTGTGTACAGCAAACCACTAGAAAAATTTCAAGATTACATGTAGAATGTTCCCACAGAAAGGCTCAGTGTCCAGGGTCACAGGTGATTATGGTGTATTATATGTATATATTTAAATGTCAAACTGCGCCCTTATGGGCAATTACTATGTGTCAGTTGAAATTAAAACATTTAAAAAAATCATGCCCGGAGAGTCTAAAAGACATCAACCCATCAACTGTAATAAAGGTTACAAAGTGTCCTAATGTAGAATGTACTAGCAATTAACTTCAGGATGTGAGTGCAGTCTGAGTATAGATTCTTTTCATTTTCTCTTGGGTTTAGTATGTGGTAACATGATGCCAGTAAAGGATGTTTAAAAGACGATGTCCCATCATAAGAGACATAACATGTAGAGAGTCAGGAAATTATTTGAATTTTCAGTATTTTGAAGGAAGGCGGGTGATGGGAAATAGGAACTGATCAAGCAGAGCACTATGGAAGCCTGCCCCACATACTGCCTGTGGGTGTTAAGTCCGACTTCAGGGAAGATGGTTCCCTAGTGTCCTTTCCCTGTAGAGAGGGTTGCCTCCTTGACAGTCAGCAGGAGGTCAGGTTGGGATTGAGGTAGAGCAGATCTTCACACTGCAGCACCCGCTGCACCAGCCGATAAACCTCACCAATGTAGAGAGTGGTTTACATCTGCCTCAGCACATAGACTTAAAAACTTACAAGCTGTGTGTGTGTCGGGGGTACACACCTCTACAGACACATGGAAGTCAAACAACCATTTGGAGAAGTCTGCCTCTCTTTCCACTACAGGGGTTTTGAGGATTGAACTCAGGCCTCAAGGGGCAGATAACTGTTTATTGAATTGAGGAACGCATTTGTCATTTGAAGGAAGCTTACAAGGAGAGATGTAAATAAAAACAAGGAAAAAAATTGGGACAAATTTTGCCCAACAGAAATAGAATTTTCTCCTGTGAAAATTCTCTCAAAAAGGAAATTTTAAAAATGTGTAGAATAACCTGAAAATATCAAGTCATTAAAAATCTACATGAGATAATATGAAGGAGACACAAAATATAAGGGACTGAGAAATCAAAATGGCATCTGCTAATTTTTTTTTTAAAAAACAACAAACCAGCTGAAGTATAGTTAAAAAAATAATGCAATGGTGCTACAAGAATTAAAAAGAGGGACCGGGCAATCCCAGCACTTGGGAGGCAAAGGCAGGCGGATCTCTGAGTTTGAGGGCAGCCTGGTCTACAAGAGCTAGTTCCAGGATAGGCTCCAAAGCTACAAAAAAAAATTCTTTCTCAAAAAACCAAAATAAAAAAAAAATAAAGTTTAAAAAAAAATGGTGAGAAAGAATAGATAGAATTATTCTACCTGGCAAGTCCTGTTCCCAATATTAAGAATGCCAAAATTGAATGAAATATCAAAGAGAAGATTAGTCTCTATATAAATACTTAATGAAAGTATCCCAAAATGGAAATAACGAATAGTTTCAGAGAATGTTGACCAAGCACCAGGGGAACTTTGCAATAAATAATTAGTGTAATGATTTTTTTAAAAAAACTGTTGCAAGATCCCTGGTGGCAGTAGGCAGCAGAAATGCTATGGGTCCCCAAATAGTGGTAACAGGCCATGTTGCAAGCCACGCCCACTTCCTTCCCCATCTGCTGAGGCAGGCTGATTGCCAGCCCAGTTCGCGCCCTTTCCCAGTTCGCGCCCTTTCCCAGTTCGCGCCCTTTCCTAGTTCCCGCCCCTTTTCCCCAGTTCCCGCCCCTTTTCCCCAGTTAGTGCACTCTCTCTCTGTTCTCTTCTTATTTTCCCTCTCTCCCTCTCTCTCCCTCTCTCTCCCTCTCTCTCCCTCTCTCCCTCTCTCCCTCCCTCCCTCCCTCCCTCCCTCGCCCCCCCTCTCTCTCCCTTTCTCTCCCCAATTCTATTCTGCATTCAATGTGACTTGCACCTCACACTGCCTTCTAGATGGGACTAGCCTGCCCTCCTTGTGTCTCCCTGCCTGGAACCAGCAACTGCTCAGCAGTCGCAGCTCGGTACCTGCCTGCAGCTCGGTAAGGGCCCGCACATCGGTACCGGCCCGCAGCACGGTACGGGCCCTCAGCTCGGTACGGGCCCTCAGCTCTGTACCGTCCCTCAGCTCTGTACTGTCCCTCAGCTCTGTACTGTCCCTCAGCTCTGTACCGTCCCTCAGCTCTGTACCGGCCCTCAGCTCTGTACCGGCCCGCAGCTCTGTACCGGCCCGCAGCTCTGTACCGGCCCTCAGCTCTGTACCGGCCCTCAGCTCTGTACCGGCCCTCAGCTCTGTACCGGCCCGCAGCTCTGTACCGGCCCGCAGCTCTGTACCGGCCCGCAGCTCAGTATCCGTAGCTGCAGCTCTGGACCGCCACATGACCCGCTATCACCATTTGGGGACCTACCGTGTTTCTGCTGCCTACTAACGCTTGGGACCTTGCAGCATTTTTTTAAAAAATCATAACAATTGGTAAGTACAAAATAAATATTTTTTATATCATGAAATTTTAGAATACTACAAATGTGGAAACCTCAACAATTTCAGAAAGAAAGACGAGGAAGAGAAAGAGATGTCAGGAGGAAGGGAAGAAAAAGAAAATTCCTTATTTAAAACAAAAGTCCAAACAATTATTGATATCTGTTATGAGCTGGGGCACTTCAGCTCCAGGTTCTTTTTGAGTAATATCTATGTATGTTTCTAATGTCATCAGTGTTGCATGTGCTATAATTGGACATTTAAATATCCTTGTGACAATCTTTTAAATCTATATTGTTTATTTTGCCACATAAATGTTGTTAATTTCCTGGCTTTCTGGATGCAACGGTATCCCAAAGAACATATCAGTCAAGTCTATTGTTGCTAGCCATTTTGGTGCATATTGTCTTATTTGTAGAAAAATATCTTATATGTATGGTAAATCTACCATACGTACCTGGCATTCTGGGGGATTTTTCATTAATCCTCCTGTAATCACTGTAAATCTGTATTTTCCATTTGGCTTCAGTATTGGCCACATGGTGAGTTGTAATTAAAAGATTGTGCTTGTTCTATAATGCCCTCTTTTAAAAGAGTCTGTACCGTATCTGAAATTTCAGCCATACCTCCTTTTATGGGGTATTGTGCTGTAAAAGTTGGAGGAATTTTTGGTAATTTTACTGGTTCAATTTTAACTTCTGCTAAATTTACATAGTATTTCCTTATGGACTTGTAATTCAAGAAGAATGGGAATAGTTTAATAATTTCTTTAATTCCTAAACTATTTAGTGGTGCGGAAAAACTAGCTACTTCTATCTTATGCTTAACCATAATATTGAATAATTATTTCTATTACTGGTACTGTTCTTTCTGTGTTAACTCCTTGTATTGTAATGTGTTTTTTATTTTTATAATTATCTGTAAATTCTGTGTAGATACTTATTTCACTTCCTGTATCTAAAAGCCATTTTGTTGGTACTATTATTCCTTTTTTAACTACTGGCAGGTTTATCATTGGTCTTAGTGGCTGCTGTTCCTGGGTGTGGCATTTTGTCTCTGCCACCTGTTTTGCCACCTATTTTTCCCCCTTGGTATGGGTATTGATCTGCTCCTGTCTGGTTTCCATCTGTTTTGTTGAATTTGTATGTGAGGACCAGTATTTGCTGGTCCTCTGTTGTACCCTAAAAAAGGTCTCTGTGGGAATGGTTTCCTTCTTTGTCCTACTACTGACCTCCATGGGTTCCATGGTTGATTAGGTCTTATGGGAAGCCCTGTTCTAGCCTTTCCAAGAGGTTTAATTTTCCTTATATTTTGCAAAAATTGCCTTGGTTTCTTACTGACTGTAAATGACAGTACCTTATCATTATCCATCTCTCTGAAGTTTTTGAAAAAATTAATGGCTTCTGCCACTGTTTGGCAATTTTGAATTGGTCCTGCTAAACTCAATCTGAGGTATGGTGGCGCTTCCTTAATTATTATTTTCATAAATTGTGGAATTAGTGGAGCTGCCTGTGGTATGTTTGTTTCATTGTCTATGAAATACAATATGCCTAATTTTCTTGCTAGCTGTATACCTTCCTGGTATGTCATCCATTTACCTGCTGCTTAAAACTGGGTAAGAGCCACAGTAGGGAATGCATGTCTCCAAGCTGCTGTAATCTAGTCTAATAGGGGTTGGGTATCATCCTGGCTTACGTTCAAACAATGCTCTAGAGCTTCTGCTATACTCGGATTTTCTACTATATTACGGATTTTTCTCATTTCATGTTCTGTCAACATTACTGTGTCTGCACCTTTTTCCCACAGTTTCACTATCCATGTGGCATCTTTCATGACATTTTGGGCATATTCTCATCTTAACTCCCCTGGAGTAAATGGTCTTAGCTCCTCTACCCATGCACCTCTGTGCGGTGCAGTATCTTCTATATCTGGTCCATCCCCGATAGGGGTACCCACCATGACCGTCCTTTTAATTTTGCCAATAAAGGAGTCTTTTTTTGTTAGTGTACTTACTGGAAAAGAGTGAATGGCTTCAGACTGTGGCTCACTGGCCAGGTCTGCCCTGCGTCTGGTAATGTTCAAGGCTAGCCTTTTGTCCGCTAATCTACCTTTGTCCATATCTTGTATTGTTTTTAACCAGTATTGCTGGTACTTCTTTCTTGGGGGCCCTATCTAGAATTGGATTTAGCAACTGTGGATCTGTTAATTCCATTTATATGTCTGTTGGTTTCATATACCCTATCTTGTCTTTTGTTATTTTGGCTGTATCACACCATTTTTGTTCTACCTCTGTTGCTGGTTCTTTTCCTGTTACTGGTATTACCTTGAGTTTCCTCAATTTTTGGGTTAACTTGTTCATTTTAGTAGATCCTGTCTGCCAACCAATACAGAGTATACATGAGTAGTATATTTTCATTCTCAAAGTTTTTTTTAAAGTGTTTACCAAGTAAAAATGTTAGAACAAGTAGGTAATAGCAGAAAGAGAGCAGAAAATCACCAAATGGGTCACATCCAACATCTATCAGATAAGATCTAGTAAGCTGACTGAGAGAGCAAACAGTAATGACACCATCGAGATAGACATTTGCCACATCCAACAGAAACTAGTGAGGGAATTCCACCTACACAATCAGGCTTGGGTTCCTGACTGAGGGATGGGCAGAGCACATTGGTCCCTTCATAGACGGGCTTCTTGTTCCCACAGCAGACCCTTTGATACTGTGAGGATGAATAACAGTGCCCTGTTTCAGAAACAGTTTACAGTCTAAGGTAGGACATTTGAAATGCACATGCGGAGGAGGGTGAAAGGAGTCTTTCCTTACTCCCAAAGTCTGTGTTTAACAACAAAAACAGAGCCGAGCAGTGGTGGCACTTGCCTTTAATCCCAGCACTCGCGAGGCAGAGGCAGATGGATCTCTGTGAGTTCGAGGCAAGCTTGGTATACAAGAGCTAGTTCCAGGACAGGCTCCAAAGCTACAGAGAAACCCTGTCTCAAAAACAAACAAACAAACAAACAAACAAACAAACAAAAAAACAGCACACGACAACTATTGTAATTTATCTAGGGAGAACCCAAGTATCGGGCAGCAGGTGAATAGTTGGCTAAACCAGGATCTGACTTAAGAAAGAAGCTGAAAGTTCTGTATTCTTCAGTTGAACCCATAGGAAACATAGACAATTTTAAACACCCTTCTCAAATTTGACTAAAATACAAAGGAAATGAAAGGTTTTCATACCTAAGTCACTTGCTGCAGTCACATCTGGTGTCTGTTTCGTGTTTTAGTGTATGGAATTTGGGGTTCTAAGTGCCACTCAGAAGCTTTCTATATGCCAGATCCTTAGCTTGCTAAAAGAAATCATATTCAGATGTGTCCAACCTTTTGAAATTGCACAGTGCTATCTATCCTCTACAGATTAATGTTCAAGAACCACACAATTGACTCTCACACCCCTCTCCCAATTATTTAAGCAATCATGAACTTTTTTGTAGGTTAGCAGTTTCATGATGGACTACGTTTGCGTTGTTTAGAGCCTTTATGGATGCTACAACCTGCAGGTTTAGAAGTTGTAAAAAAAGAATTAAAAAGTATGCCCCAAGTTTGTAGACAGTGTCTTCTAGAGAGTAAGCCATACATTAGTGGACAAATTTCATAAGATCATTTGCAGCCACCCTTGCTTGTACAGGCAAGGCGCTGCTAGTCAGCAAGCCCTTCAGATGTGTTCCTTTCCTGCATTTGAGTTTGAGTTTGGCCCATTTGATGCTAACTGTCTTGAGCAAGTTGTTTAATTGCTAATGGTTTCAGCATCTTCATTTGTAAAATGAAGATAACATTTGCCCCAGTAGGTTATGCTAACAAACAGCATTACTTGTTGATACCTTTTTAAATCAGATCCGGTGCATTTGCTATGAGTTGTCTGCACATTTACAGAGTGACTTTACTTCGAAATGGTAACAGCTTCCTGGCAGTGGTAGAATCATATGCTTAAGGAGTCTTTCTTCCTCAGCTGGAAGGAAAAGGACTGTTCTAGGGTTTGAGTGTTTCATACATTCCTGTGTTGGAAACCTCAGCGCCAGCACGGCCCTGCTGAGACCTGGACAGAGGCAGAGAAGGCTGATTTGATCAAGAGAGCTCTGCCCTCAAGAATACTCTTGCAGGGGGTGGATTTACCAAAAAATGAAGGAGCGCCCTCACTGCCTGCCTTACCTTTGACCTCTCCTGACCTTTTGCCCTGGCAGTGAGGTGATACAATATGAAGACTCTCCTGAGATGCTTTTGAAATTTCCAGTGTGCAAAACTATGAACTGAATGGATATCTGCTCTTTATAAATTACCCAATCTGTAGTTTCCTGGTACAGCTGCGGAGAACACTCTAAGAGTACTAGCAATGGTGTAACTAAGGTTTGCCTCTGGTACTGTTTACTGTTGCATATGTAAATAATCCTCAGGTTTGCTTTGTTTTTACCGATTTATGAAAAGTGACCGTATTGTGGAGTTAGATAGTTCTATATTTAGTTGCATCCTAAGAATGTGTCATCAGAAATTGATGTATTAGATCTATAAGAAAATACTCACTCTGTGACCCTGGTATAACCCAGAAGATTGATATGAACAGCCATTAAGTAAAAGAATATTTTAATATTTTTTCACACAGTCCTTTCCTCTATTTACTTGATATGAGATATTTTCATGAAAAATTTCACACCCACCCCTTTATTACATTTTCAAAGACTATACCCTCTGCTTCCTATCCCTCTTCCTTAAAGGTAAATTGAAAAAAGAAGTCTCAATATTGAAACGGCATGCAATTAACTTTTCAAAGGAATGGTTTCCACCTGTCTGTAGGTGTGTGAGCTGTGTGGATTCGGTGAGTCTGAGGCTGATAGGGGTGAAGAGTCACACTTGTTCTCTCAGTTCTCCATGGATAAACCCAAGCAGTGGCTGTGGTGTGACAGGGCTGCTTCTCCCAGTCTCCTGCTGGAATCTTAATTTTGGGTCAATGGGGGGACAGTTGGAGCCTTTGGGGAAGTCTTTAGGTTGTCAGGTGGAGACCTTGTAAATGCTGATAGGGGCCTCATAAAATGATCACATGAGAGGGCCACTTATGAACCAGTACTGAGGTCCTCAGGACACAGCAAATATGCAGGCATTTGCACTTGAATGACCCAGCCTTCAGAGCTTTGAGAAATGCACGAACACACACACACACACAAACCACCCAGTTATGATATTTTATTAAAGCATTCCTAATGGTTTGAGAGAAAGAGAAACCTGCACCACAGAGTGAGAATGTTGCTTTAACCAGTACCCCAAAGCCTAAGAGCGGTTTTGAGACTGGGTTAATATGTAGACCTAGGACAAGGTTTTACGCTATTGTGAACAGCATACCTCTCCATGGACAGACCACTGAGGGAAGCTCTAACATGGGCCCAGACTCACATAGACAGAGAAAGGGGCAAGGAATCAATCACATTAGTGACTGTCCAAATGCTGGTGATAAGACTGTGGGCAGAAACGTGGATGGTAGAAGCTGTGCAGGTGAGGAGCACATTACTGGGAACTAGAAAAGGTTCTGTCACACAGAGTCAATGACCTTGACTGCATTGTTCCTGTGTTCCAATGTTTTCTGAGTATTAGCCTTCAGAGTTATAAAGGGTTGGATATTTGCATGAAGATGTTTCTAAAACGGTTCAGGTTTCTCCGGAATGTCTATAGTAAAATGCCGAAAGATAGAGAAACACTCAAAGACAGAGTTCTTAATTAGAATACGACATGGGTTCTTAGCTTAATAGTTCAAAAAATGAGAAAAGTGTGGTCAGTCAGCTGTTCAATGCTGAGATTATTAGTAAGTGTGGGCTAGTGGCTATTCAGAAATGACCTTACACACTTCTCAGGGATGCTCACCATTGCCACACACATCATACCTCAAGCAGCCAGGGCATGACAATTGTTTCAAAGGAAGGGGCCTGAACCTTTCTGTCCAGCCCTCCTCAATCTCATCATTGCTCAGCTCACTGTACTGTTCTAGAGTTTCTGCATTGCTTCAGGCATAGCTCCAAAGAGCTGGGGTGGGGGGAAGCTTCTTCTAGCTCCTGGGGGTCAATGCAGATGCCTCCTGCTAGAAGCTTTCAGCAGATCCCTTGGTGAGCCACAGAACCCACCCAGGAGGCCACCTTGGGATTTACTTAGCTTTCAGATTAATAGATGAACAAACAAAAATGAACTTCTACTTCAAGATGGCTGTAGGTACATGACCAAGGAATAAAGTATCTTCTGAGGTGGGACTATGACCTGAAACTGCCTTGGGAGACAGGACTGCCCAGTGACACCAAGGCAGCTTTCCTCCTAGCTTCAAAGGCAAGGCCTCTGCTCTATTGAATTTAGTCATTAAAGGTGAGTCTGCACTTGGACTTGCTCAGAGTCCATTACTGCTTTCTTCATTTGTACTGCTCCTGTGCTGGGTTGTTGGTTGTGTCTCTTGGTTTGATTACACCAGTTCCCAGTCAGTGTAATCCTAATTTACCCAAGAAGAGATGGGGACTGATTTAAATGGTTTTCAGATTGAACTTTAACTTTTAAGTTAGATTGATGCTGAAACATATAAAGATTTGGGTACTGTTTTTTTTTTATTGGAATGAATCTATTTTACCAAATGAGAGTGACATAAATTTGAGACACTTGGGCCAAAAGTATTATGGTCTGAACACTTATTGTCTACATGAAAATGTGTGTGATTGTGTATATTTTATTATTTATTCACATATAATTTATACCCCACTTGCCTCAAACATGAGTATTCCAACAAAGAAAACCTCACAGTAGTTCTGACCTGATTGTCATTGATGGCATAGTAATAAAGTATGCTAATGAATGACCCATGGCATTTCCTTCCTTGTCAGGGTGACTGAGGCCTCAAGCACTACTGAAGGTTATCCCAACCTGGGCAATTATATACATTGACCTTCAAGGAAGTCACAGAGTTAGGTAGGGTCTTTTGTGGGTGACAAGGTTTTTAGGGAAAACTCTAAAGAAGTAATATTTGTACATTTAAAAAACAGGCCTTTAACTAATACGTTACTCAAGAACATGGCAAAAACCTGGCCTTGTGCAACCTACGAGTAGTGAACCCTCACCAGAGACAGATGATATCGCTAATTGATTATGGGCTTCTCCACCTCCATAAGTGATCGGTGAATTTCAGTTCTTTCCAACCACAAAACCTGATGGCATATTTTTAAAAAATTTTTTTGTTTATTATGTATATAGGGTTCTTCCTGCATGTATTTTACAGCACAGAAGAGGACACCAGATTTTATTACAATTGGTTGTGAGCCACCATGTGGTTGCTGGGAATTGAACTCAGGACCTCTGGAAGAGCAGCCAATGCTCTTTGCCTCTGAGCTATCTCTCCATTCCCCGTGATGGTATATTTTTGCAGAAATTCAAATATAGTGAGATACCAGGTGGTACTTAGAGGATATGCACAATACCATAATGTTCTAATTGTTGTCTATTTTAATGTATAATTGATATATATATGTATATATGCAAGAGTGTATGTTTGTGTGTGTAGGTACAGGTTTGCTATGGTTTGCATATGACCACACCAAGTTAATAGGTTTTCTGTACCCAATAATAGATTTTTTCACCAAAGCATTAAGACAGATCAAGCCAAATTAAAAAGTAAAATACCAGATTTTTGCTGAGCAAAGCAACTCCCTGGTAACTCCTTCAGGTGCCCAATTATGGTACCCGTTCGTCAGGGTCTTGTGATATTGGCAACTTCAAACTTTGGGGTAGAAGCCAAAAACATCGAGAATGTAGAACTGAGCTTTTGACATCTTCCTTTGGAAGAAGATCTCTTTCTCTGAGATAGTGGGATTTGGGCAGAGAGAGCCAGTAAGAGAGAGAGAGAGAGAGAGAGAGAGAGAGAGAGAGAGAGAGAGAGAGAGAGAGAGATAGAGGAAGAAAGAGAGAGAGAGAGAGAGAGAGAGAGAGAGAGAGAGAGAGAGGAACATTAAGGACTTCTCAGGAGTCTGTTCTTTCCTTTTACCTTGTTCGGAGGCAGGGTGTCTTTTGTGCTTTCTGGCTGATGCTCTGTATACACCAGGTTAACACATTTTGAAGCTTCTGGGTCTTTCTGTCTCTATCTGCTTTCCCTCACTAGGGGCACTGGGATTGCATTGCTCCATATAGGTCTTTCTATGGGTGTTCTGAGGATCAAACTCTCTGACCTATCTTCCCAGCCCATGTCTAACATGTTTAATCCACGATTTCATGGATATTAAGCATTCATATACATTTTTCTCAAGGAACATAGCTAAAAGAGACAGTCAACAATACTAGACAAATACTACCATTAGCATGAAAATTTGCATAATGGTTCAGTGATTGACTAGATTTTTGAGACTGTATCCTCTACATAGGGATGAATGCCTGTCACAGTACAATAAAGACCGAAAAGCACATTGGCAGGTGTGAGTCACACCTAGACTCTTGTTCTTTACACCTTGGTAATCCAAAGAAATGCCTGCATCTAAGATCCTCCTTCAGCTGTTCTGCTGGAACTGGAGATGATGAAAGGCACAGCGATGGGAGTAGATACCTTTTGTGTTCTCAGAGTCTGTCAACTTCTATCCTTCCAGAGGGTGCGCTGGAGCACACTCAATAGCCCCTCCAGCATAAGCACCCTCTTCAATAACTTGATCATAGCAAAATATGCAAGATCATTTGGTGTCAGTATTGTCAGTGTGTGAGCAGAGACTGTGACCATCATTCATTCTAAAGAAAACTAAAGGCATTGTGTTCTTATAATTTTGACTATAGAACACGATCTATAAATTGTCTGAATTATGGTCACCGTAGGATGGGGTGGGAGAAACTCCTGAGCAGCTAAATTTTTTATGGGAACTGAATAATTGAAACCTCTCTCCAGGACTATTCCCTTGGGTAGTGACTGTGTTTATGACTGTGGGCTTATCAGACCAGGAGTAAATCATTTAGAACTTCCAATTCTTCAGAGACAAATATTTTGGTTACTTTTTTATGTATAATTCGTATCCCACCTGGCTCAAAGCATGTGTTACAACAAAGAAAAAGTTACAATAATCTATACTTGATTGTTACTGAAGGCACGGGAATCCACTATGTTAACATGCACAGTAATACGCTATGTAAATGACTGGTGTATAGTATTTCCTTTCCCTTCAAGTTGACTGATGACTCAAAGACCATTCCCGGTTCTTCCTTCTGAGGCTCCTCCAGGCACAGCAAAGGTAGAACAAAAACACTTAGAGATAAAAAACACCAACAAAGCCTTTCAGGATCTGATGAATCCAGTTCGATTCCTGTATAGATACACTTAATGATTCCAATTATTCAGTGCCTTCCTATTTCAAACCACTTATAGATAAGCACGTTAGCAATAGAAAGGGTTAAGAAGATATTTCTTTTTTTCTGGACGAGGTAGGTATGTGCAAGAATGGTATGAGTATTTCTCCAAGATATCAGAAGTAGCCGCTATGAGAGCTGTTGTCTGATTTCTCACTGTAGAATAACCTACTTAGGAAAATAAAATGAGATAGAGCTGCTGCCATTTTAAAAGACATGAGCTTAGGTTCTTAATTCTCATCATTCTTTATAGAAATCCATTTCTCTCTTTGCTATCCTTTTCAAAAATCTTTGTCTAATAATGCTCAGTAAATTAGGCCTCCATAAGCTTGGCTTTACCCCATCCAACCAGTTGCCTTGCTTTGTTGTTGTTGTTGTTTTACTGGGTTTGTGTGTGTTGTGTGTGTGTTCCCCCCTACCCAAGTCCTTAAAATAGCTGCTAAGAGTCCTTGATTTGAAATGTTAATTAAGATGGACCTGGCCTCCTATTACACTTTGTATCTCTTTTTACATGCAAAAGAAATATGATAATTAGGCTATTTTTCACCCAGGGTCCAAGAGAAAGGCTGTCAGTGTCACAGAAGTCCCAACATGTCCCAGGTCTACTTTCCTGCTCCTAAGGTAAGACAGATGCTGAAATGAGTTCTCCACACAGGAGCACGTGGGGTTAATGTCTAGCCACCCTTTCCTTTCCTAATCTCGTGGTGTTGTTTGTACACAACCACCATAGATAGAAATTGATTTAATTACCATTCATAAAGTCCATATACTCAAACAATCCCTTTTTACTGATTCAAGCAGTCAGACTACCTTGAGTATTTTTGAAGCTTGGATGATGGTCTCAAGGGAATTTTCATTGGAGTCTTCACTTTTAGTCTCTTGGTAACTTTTAAACATAGAGACGTTATTAGTCACACTGAAGCACAGTTTCCAATGTTCTGTGCACTTTGTGTGGTGTGGGTACAAATGGGAGGTGGCTCGAAATGGTGTACGAGGTTGTAAATGCGCTCACTACACAGCCCTACTGGCAAGCAAGATTTAGAAAGGCAAAAGTCTACATTTGAAAGCATGGGTATCCAGGAGGTTAGCTTTAAATCATGTAAGATGGGGCACAAAGAAATTTATATTGTTGTGGGGAAGTATTCTAAATTAGCCACCAGAGACAGAAATTGCAAAATAAATGCAAAAGTTATACCTTTAATTACTGCTGTGGAAGCTTTGAGATTTTGAAACATGATTTTGTAGAAATAACACTGGGAATTATTCGCGGACTCTTTTGATTATAATGTTGGAGATGAGGACATGTAGATTTCATTATTCTCATACTTGAGATGTTTAAAGTTTTCCCTTTTATTAATGTGAACATATTGCGTCTGGAGTTCATAATCATTCAGGCATACAAAACGGTATTGAGTAAGGAACGTGTATTTTTGGGAGTCTCAGCTCTCTGGTTCTTTTCCTCACAGTTAGGTGGTTTTCCTTTCAAGCCGGAGTTTTAGTATGTGATAGAAAAGAGAGATGCTGGTGTATAGTAAACAGGCCTAGGGCTCCAGGGAATGTTGTTTAAAGCTGTTGCTTCAATGTTTTGTGCACCTGTTCCATAAGCTGGAAACAGTTCAGCGTCTTTGGGTCTTCTGCGAACAAGGCGGGTGGCATATGTGCCTTACTCCTTATATCTGATAAGATGTTTTGTTTTTCTGTGACACAGACAATATTCTGATTTCATTCAAATCAGACTTTGATGTGTTTAGGATTTGGGTTTAATAATTTTGAGATTTACAGGAAATGAAGTCTGTTAAAAACGAACAACCATACCTCCCCAACCTCGGAAACCCACCAATTGTTGAAAGTAGTCAGAATTGAGAGAGAATCCCTTCGTGCTGGTGTAGGCTTGGTATAGAGGGTTTTAGAAAGAGGAACTCCTTAGTAATGTACTATGCCTTTCAGATACATTGGAGAGATGTGTGGTTGAATGATTTTTCCTTTCTTCTTTAATATAATTTGAATGCTATTTATTGTGGTTCCAGCATTTTAACAATTAAGTGTATCAATGTTTTTAAGTACTGTGGATGGCATGCTTTCTTTGTTTTAGTATGTGATATGAAAGAGAGATTTTGGTGTACAGTAAACAGGGCTAAGGGCTCCACGGAACATTGTTTAAAGATGTTGCTTCAATGTTTGGTGCGCCTGTTCCATAAGCTGGAAACAGTTAGGGGTCTTTGGGTCCTCTGCGAACAAGGCGGGTTGTGTATTTTTTTTTGTTTTTTTTTCTTTTTTAAATCTTTATATTTATTTATTTATTCATTTATTTATTTATTAAAGATTTTTGCCTCCTCCCTGGCACCACCTCCCATTTCCCTCCCCATCCCCCATCAAGTCCCCCTCCCTCATCAGCTCGAAGAGCAATCAGGGTTCCCTGATGTGTGGAAAGTCCAAGGACTTTGTTGGAGAGGTTGTGGAGAAAGGGGTACACTCATCCGTTTTTTTGGTTTTTCGAGACAGGGTTTCTCTGGTTTTGGATCCTGTCCTGGAACTAGCTCTTGTAGACCAGGCTGGTCTCGAACTCACAGAGATCCACCTGCCTCGCCCCCCCCCCCCCCAGTGCTGGGATGAAAGGCATGCACCACCATGGCCCGGCTTTAGGTGGTGTATTTTATGTGTTAAAATGCTTTTAACAAATAAGGCTAATTTGTAGAGACTAATTCCCGTGTAAATTCTGCAATTTTTTAAATGTAGAAATGTAAATGAGGCTGAGCAGGCAGATCTCTGTGAGTTCGAGGCCAGCCTGGTCTACAAGAGCTAGTGCCAGGACAGCCTCGCAAGCTATAGAGAAACCTTGTTGCAAAAAACTAAAAAAAAAAGAAAAAAGAAGAAAAAAGAAATGTAAATAAAACAGAGTATAGCTATGTTTAAGTAAACCTCGAAATTGAAAAGCATGAGTTTACATACATTCAAACTGTCTCTTTTCTAATAGCACAAATAGTCAGCCTGCCTGTGACACCAAAATATAAGTAAAATACATATATATTCATACTCCAGTGATTCTCAGCAACAGAGTCTCACAGTTAAAGTCATTTTCCTTTTGGGAAACTGATTATGTGAGCCTGGGAAGGTGAATTACATTAGGGAGGACAGAAGATTCAAGGAACCGAAGGAAATCACTTCTGAGTGTTCCCCTCTTCTGCATTGAAAGATCAACCTGCAGCTTCTAGACGCTTTTCTAGTTCTCGTGTTCTTTCCCACATTCTTTCACTTCATTTTTATTTTTTTAAATTTTCTTCCACAGCCTGGAGCAGGATTTTGGATTCTTGTCAATTTTATTCCTAGTCTGAGGATTCCCCCATATCTTAAAAACATAGGTAGCTTCTTACTTACACAAGTAATAATAAAAAAATGCCACTTATTTTGTTACGAGATAATTTCAGATTGGTCCAAATTCGAAAGCTTCCTACCGATTAAATTTCATGTCAGGAACAAAGAAATCTGTTTGTGGCTTTAGTAAATCCCATTAATTTGGTTTTATGATATGGTATCTCTTTCACAAAATGCTAAAGCATTAACAAAATTACTTTTCTGGCATTTAAGTTGTGTATTTTAACTACAACTGAAAATAAATCCCATCAGATGCCCTTACCTTCTGCAAATACGGCCTTTTGCTTTCTGTTTTAAATTATACTAATTACTTAGCTATGTATTTAGCATTTTAGTTTTTATTTATCCATAGTTCTTCTAACATCAAAAAATGAATAGAAACAAATCAGAGGAAAAAAAAAACGCTCTTGTTCTGGATCAAACAATCCTTTAAAAATGAAAGATTCATTGCAGAGTTTTCGAAAGGAACACATGTTTTGTATTACCTGCAATCCCAGACTCTATCTTCCCTGTTTTACTTCATTTATGAAACAAATACTTTTTTTTTGTTTTTGTTTTTCAAGACAGGATTTCTCTGTGGTTTTGGAGTCTGTCCTGGAAATAGCTCTTGTAGACCAGGCTGGTCTCAAACTCACAGAGATCCGCCTGCTTAGCATTTGGTATGCTGTCTTCTCGGCACTTGAACTTCTGAGAAGCCCTTGCAGAAACACGTAAATGATGGGTTGGGGAAAAAGAAAGCAGGCTGGTAAAGGAAGAACAAACATAATAAATGCTGCCTTAGTAATAAGAACTCAGGGAGATTCTCCCAGTAGCTGATAACTGAGAGTTGGTTTCTACCTCCACGCCTCCTGCAGTGAACAGTCTACACCTTGAAAAAGCAGCATGATAACCTAGGTTTAGAGTCATGTTTTGAATATCAGCCTTGAGTTTTGTAGACAGGAATGCTTACACAGATCATTTCTTTTTTTCTCTTCTTTTGATTTTCAAGGCAGGATTTCTCTGTGTAACAGCTCTAGCTGTCCTGGAACTAGCTCTTGTAGATCAGGTTGGCCTTGAACTCACAGAGATCTGCTTTTTTTCTGCCTCTCAAGTGCTGGGATTAAAAGCGTGCATGACCACCTCCTGGCTACAGATGGTTTCTATTAAGTCCCATTTTCTTTATTTCTGATTGTGTTTGCAGGCAAGTGGTACATACACAGAAATGATCAGAATTATCAAATAACCCCATATTCCTTGAGAAGCCTCTTCAGAGGCTCTCCTTCCACCCTAGGTATTACTTTAATACATGTATATTGATATGCCTGTTTATCCCCTGCAGAGCCTAGCTATTCCCAAAAGTGGATATTAAGACAGTAGGGGGAAAATGATGCAGATACTTTTCAAAAATTTGGAATAGAAATTGGCTCTTTTCCATCCTTAATCTATGAAGCATTCCAGTTGTTTAGGTGTATATTTTGCCACTAATCATTAAAGGGTCCATTGTTTACTTATATCGGCATAGATTTTTTTTTTTTGGAACTGTCTCACTGAGTGTCCCAGTCCAGCATCCAACCGAAAATCTTTCTGCTTCATCTTTTTTTTTCGGTTGTTCTAAACAGGGTTTCTCTGTGGCTTTGGAGCCTGTCCTGGAACTAGCTCTGTAGACCAGGCTGGTCTCGAACTCACAGAGATCCACCTGCCTCTGTCTCTTGAGTGCTGGGATTAAAGGTGTGTGCCACCATCGCCCGGCTCTGCTTCATCTTTTTATGTAGTTATGAATCAGGTACTCTGCTACCTAATTTGTATGCCATTTCATGTCCTTTTGACAGTGAGTACTGACTGCTCAAGTGTATGATAACCTTCGACTCAGCTACACCTTGGTATGTTTATTACATTTGTTATCTAGTGACTAAACTAAGTCAGGAAAGAGAAGGGATCATCCTTACTATTTCCCAGATAACAGTCATTTTAAAAGAAAGTTCTGGGACCCAAATAAACATTAAACAAAAATAAAGCTATGGCCCAGAGGTTGTTCATTCCTCAGCTGATGACTGTGCTTTAAAAAAAGTAAAATTGTATTTTTAGGTTATCCTTTGATCAAATAAAGTTATCATCTATAATATAAAACTCTTTCATGTTGTCAGTTTATAGATTATTTTCAAATTGGCTGTCAGTCACGCATCCAGCTCAGAGGAGCAGGGAGCTTATCTTTTTCAAGATCATTCTTAAGACTTTATTATGTTATTTTCCATTGATGAAATGGGTGACTGGTGTGAGGGAGATTAGTCTCAACATGTGCACATGTGTGTTAGGTTCCAAACTGGTCAGAATTTGTAACCAAACATTTCTTCCAGATTTTGAGAATGTTAAATAATTGTATGTTTGCTTTCTTAAAGGTTTCACATTTAAACAATGTCTATCCATGGGATTCTTTAAAATTAAAGGTGATAAGAGGTTATAGTATGAGAGTTACAATTTTCCATTAGACAGATGAGATAGTAGTTGAATTGAAAGTATATTGAATTCTTTAAATTTAAGGTATGTAGTTCCCATTATTACTTGATTCATCCCTAATAATAAATAATATGTACAAAATCAAAATCCATAGGTAGTTAAATTTTCCACAGTAATCAATTCTTATACAAGATTATAGAGAATAAAGTGAAAGAATTTTTTGATCTCTCATAAGATTTTTACAGTAAACATATGCACAGAAAATATTTGACAAATAAAATGTTAATTATGAAACTTGGTTATAATAGCTGTAAGTTAATTATTGTGACATGAAATGGATATCAGCAGGAGCAGGGAAATTGATGTCAGGTGAACCTGGTATCTTCCTGGGCTGCCCTTGATCCCAAATGAAGTGCCTGGAAAAGCAAAAAGGCTATTGTGATGTGGGTACACATCCCCTGACAAAGCCCAATTAATTATAAAAGCTGATATTAAGTCAGTGGGGGGAAAAGTCCACACCGATCCTTTTACAAGATTTTGATTAGATTAGCCTGTTTCCCATCTTTAACATAGGAAGAACGCGGTTTGTCTAGGAGAATATTTTGCCACTATTCATTGAAGGGTCCACCGAGCCTTGCATCCACCACCTTCCTCCTGCAATTGTTTCAGGTCCCATGATACTGAGTGCAATTTGTTCTTTTTTTATTGTCTTCTCTTTATATGAAAGGAAAAGCATGCGGCTTTTAGATTCTTTTGTTTCATTACATGACAAATTAGGGATCCTTCCACTAGGCTGGTTTTGACATTTCATTATTTCTGGGCCGAGCAATGAGAGGAAGAAAGCACTGACAATACCTGGCAAAGGCACATCTCTTGATTTCTCTTTCTTCTTTCAGCATTAGGTGTAGATGGTCCAGGAATCTCCGCTGATGGAAGCTGAAGATGTCTTAGCTGTTTATTAAGCCTGCGCTATCTATAAAATCTGTATTGGTTTACTGTCAGCTTTTGTTCCTAAACTTAAAATTTTAGGAGACAAATGGGAAAAGCATACACATCTATATTTCACACAATTTCCAACAGTTGCCTTAATATTTAGAATTAAGGATCTAGAAATTGAAGAGAAGGCTCAGGGGTTGAGAGCTCTACTGGTCTTGCAAGGCTGGAGTTCAATTCTTAGCACCCGGGATGGGCAACTTACAACTCCAGCTTCGGAGACTTGGTGCCTCTGGCCTCCAGGGACACCTCCACTCACATGTAAAGTCTCTGCTCTTCATATGCATAATTAAAAATAATAAGCAAGAAAATCTTTAAGAGAATGAATTGAGGGTTCCAAACAGAAACCAGGAGGATGTTCTACCTCCCTCCTGGTTTGACTTGGCAGATCCAGCATACACACTGCCCAGGTACACACATTAGCCTCCTTAGTCTTTGACAGTGCTGTATGAGGAGTGTTAAACATAGCCCTAGTAGTAATCAGAATTAAAGAAAATGTGTATCTAACATACCACCTTTGCTATAAAAAGAGAAACAGTCAAAGGCATGTTTATCATGATTCCTAGTCTGTAAAACTATGTCCTGGGATACAATCAATGCATTTAGCCCCCTCAGATCTTAGCCCTCAATGAACTAAGCTGCTTTTCATTTTCACATCCATCCTCTTTATAGATGGTGATGTATATGGAGTACTAAGAAATAGTACTAGGGTACTATTTCACTTATTTCAGTGTATGAGGCTTTTATTACCTAGAGAATGAGTTGACTGAGGGCTCTTTTGAAAATATTAATTTTATGTATATGTATGTGTATCTGAATGTGTATTTGTGCACCATGTACAGGAGCCCACAGAGACCAGAAAAGGCATTGGGTCACCTGGAAGTGGAGTTACAGCAGATTTTAATGCACACATGTGTGCTGGGGGCTAAATGTGGGTCCTCTGCAAGAGCAGCAAGTGCTCTTTCGGCCTGAGCACGCTCTCCAGCCCCAGCTGACTGAATCTTACAGGATGTTCCCTCCTTCCCAGCTGTCCTTGCTGACATCTCAACTCCAATTACAACACCCAGCAATGGCACCCCACATTATTTTGTACTGTTTTGTTTTGAATGCTGTTAGATTTTCACAGTTGGTCCTAACAGGTATTTCAATGTGGGTGCTTAGCAAAATATTGCTATGCATAGATGTTACAGTAGATAGTGTTTTCTCATAAATGAAGTTGGTTTTGAGAGTCTGAAATTATTTCACAATGGCCTAAGTCTCTTCTAAGGAACAGAGTATATGCTCATACATACAGTTATATGTAGCTGAGTCATCTCCAGTTTTCACTCATGTCCTTGTACTTAATACCTATAAGATTCCATGACAATCTGTCATCCGTTTCCTCACAAGCTCCTGTCCTCAGAAATACAGTTCCGTTATTATAACTGCTGGGATTCGGTGAGTTAGCACCATCTTCCTCCATTGCCATAGCGTGTCAGATTTCTACATAGCTGTGCCTGTTTTTGAAAAGAAACATTTAGTGGGGGGACTGTTATCTAGTGTATTAACATGTATGTTCATGTTACAGGGATTTAGTCCATACATTTCAAAATTTAACTGTGGGAAAAGCAATGCATCATAATATGAAATAAATCTACTGAAATGACTATGTCATATTCCAACACATAATAGAGTTTCACTTGTCCTATTTGGTGGGATGAAGTGTGTTCCATATGGAACATTTCCATATTATAAAGGCATATTTATGGTCCCATTTTTGATAGCTACATTTTCATTAAAAATGGCTCTTAAATGTATGGAATGTTTTCATATCATAGCAAGATATGGCCAACAGGAGTTAACATTATCTTAATGACTGTAGGGTCTTTATCCTAAAAATCAATTGTTCTGTTCTCTGTTACCCTTAGGACTTTTGACCTCTGTGCAATTCTAGAGAGGTGAGGTTACATTATGATTTTGATATTAGCATTGCTGTCTTTTTTTGGTCAGCATACATTTTTTACTAGGCTAACGTCACAGTTTTAGGAAGACTAGAGACACTGTGAATGAGTTATAATCAGAGAACACCCTGGGAGTCTCATTCCCAGATATCTTTGAGTTACTGCTTCATCATCAGCTTTTGAATCATTTTCGTCAGAGTACTCTGCTTTTGTACTAATCAAGGGCATAGCGTGGGGATGGGTAGTTGTGTTTGTATACTGTCCTCAAGAATAGACTAATAAAGGCTTTCAGGGATGGGACAAAAGTGGCCTCTGTGGCAAGGATCTGCAAGCTTGTTTAGCAGTTGTGGAAAAGGGATCAATGCCTTGGAAGCTCTGGGGGATGCCTCCTATTACCACAGTCAGTCCCGATGGAATGTAGTCTCAGGGTCCAAGGCTCTGTAACTATTCCTGGTACTGGGTATTTGGGTCTGACTGGGCAGCAGTTAGAAGGTAAAGGGCAGGAAAAAAATAAGAGAAGGTGCTAAAGGGCAGACTGATAACGTTTCCTCAGGTGAGAGGGAGCCTGTGCTGTCACTGCCTATACAAGCCACCAAGTGTCCTGGAAGCATTTACAACAGACACACTTCCTGCATTTCAGTTAAGGGGGAGGAACATCAGGGTCATTTTCTGCAGTTGAAGAGCTGAAAAAAATAAGTACCTCTATAAAAATGGATAAAGCGTCAATCAAAGCTGCTTCTTTTTCCTGTGTATGCTATGGTAATACCAGCTATATGGCTCAGTTGCCTTTTATTGTTTAGGTTTTTTGAGAGTTGCCTTTTATTTTTAAACACAACTAGAACTAGTACATTGGCAGCTCTTTTCCCCTTCTTTTTCTTCTCCTTCAACACCCAACTTTAACAAAGATAGAGCCTTCAAACTCTTTTCATTGCCAGGCTTGGAAATCCTGACAGGTTAAAAAAAATGTTATTGAAAACCTTTCTCCACTTATAGGCTCATTTTGACAGAAATTCTTTGAGAGGCATCGGCAGTGAGGTGCCTAGAGATTTCATCCTCTTCTTTTGCTTTAGGAGTTGCTGAGCACAAGGCTTCCTATTAGTCAAATAGAAAGAGCAGCAAATCCACCCCGCACCCCAACACTCATCTTCCCCTGGTGCCTGGGCTGACAACCTTCTGTTCCCTGGACTGCCAGAGTTGGCACTGAGGAGCCTAGCATAAAGATGCATGTGAAAGTTTCTGGCAGTTTTTCACAAAAAATATCATTTTGTCTCTATTTACAGATTAAGTGGCACTATAAATTTTGCATGGGCTAATCAGAATAAAATCTATGATCCCCGGAAGGTGTTCCTTTGCAGGGTCTCTGCTTCTGTTCTGCACGGTTTTGAGGCGGGCTTCCTGTCTATGTCTGTCCCTCTGTCACTGTGTATGATTGGTTGAATTTCATGAGCCATTAGCAGCGACTATGTAATATCTGATAAGAGGAGGCTGTTGTCTTCAGAGATTTTTATTTTTTTATGGGCAGAAGTCAAGTTTAAATTTCAGACAAACGTACCAAAATACAGAACCCCAGCTCATGGGAATTTTGCAAAAATATAAGCAGATACACTTTAGATAATAATTAGGCTGTGTAATACTCATAGTGGAAGTTCAGAAGAATCTCATGATTTCAGGCATACTTATTTATATTAGTTTGTATTTTCTTTCAAAAATGCCTAAAATTAGAAGTTTAAGTTTGTGAATAATTTCAACAAAAATGTGATAGAATGTAGAATATATTATGTTCGAAATGAATCATACCATATATTTAAATATAGATTAAACAGCCTGTGTCCTAGGAAGCAAAAGCAAGGCAAAGGTGGATACAGTATCTGTAACAGCCCAAAGTAGCAGAATTGCTTACATCTGTGAAGAGAAAACAATTCCAAATAGGCTGCTTGTCATCCCCCCTTTCTTTTCTTTACAGGCTATTAAAATTAATTTGTGTCATCTAGGTTCCTATGTTTGCCATTAGTACTGAGCCAAAGTAATGAGAACAATAGATGCAGAGAAATTAAGTACAGGATCTGAGGGTAAGGTATGCAGGGGCACCCTGGTACTTCTCAGTCCTGCCTGGGCTGAGCAGGTCCTGCCAGCAAGCAGCTGCATGGTCATAGTCTTCCAATTTGAAGGTATAGAAATTCTTTAGCAAATTTTGATGTGGAGATATCCAAGTCCCTCTTGATGATCCTGCCTTGTATTTAAGGTCACTCTCTTAAATGTTTTCACTATCATGACTGATCCTGTGACATTAACTAAATACTTTCTGTGATACAGCAGCCTATGTACATCACCCCTAATTAATAAGTTGCTAAAAATAGGTGGAAGATAAATGAATATTTTGGTTACCTCTTCAACATTCCTTTTCCCAGCACCTCTTTTGATGTTTTGTTGTTTTTGGTGTGTGTTTTTTTTTTTTGTGTGTGTGTGTTCAGGTCCCCAGCTGGTCTTGTGAGGTAGGGGGACCTCATCAGCCCAGTCTACAGAGGCCAGCTTTCAGAATGTTATAAGCCAATCAAAGCATACTGCACGTCTCTTAGTTTAGGAAAGGGTCTGTGTGAGGGAAGATTTTGGGGGAACTTCTTAAAGTGTTCCAAGGAATGAGTCCTTCTGTTCCCCCTAGTAACCCCCTTCTAGTTACTAATTTTGTTTGGCAACCATGCCAGTCAGCTGGTGAGATGACTTTCGATGTATTGTTGTTTAGGAATTTCAATAGTTAGGTTCATGCTTGAATTATGCATTTTACGGGATTGTGTACAGCAAACCACTAGAAAAATTTCAAGATTACATGTAGAATGTTCCCACAGAAAGGCTCAGTGTCCAGGGTCACAGGTGATTATGGTGTATTATATGTATATATTTAAATGTCAAACTGCGCCCTTATGGGCAATTACTATGTGTCAGTTGAAATTAAAACATTTAAAAAAATCATGCCCGGAGAGTCTAAAAGACATCAACCCATCAACTGTAATAAAGGTTACAAAGTGTCCTAATGTAGAATGTACTAGCAATTAACTTCAGGATGTGAGTGCAGTCTGAGTATAGATTCTTTTCATTTTCTCTTGGGTTTAGTATGTGGTAACATGATGCCAGTAAAGGATGTTTAAAAGACGATGTCCCATCATAAGAGACATAACATGTAGAGAGTCAGGAAATTATTTGAATTTTCAGTATTTTGAAGGAAGGCGGGTGATGGGAAATAGGAACTGATCAAGCAGAGCACTATGGAAGCCTGCCCCACATACTGCCTGTGGGTGTTAAGTCCGACTTCAGGGAAGATGGTTCCCTAGTGTCCTTTCCCTGTAGAGAGGGTTGCCTCCTTGACAGTCAGCAGGAGGTCAGGTTGGGATTGAGGTAGAGCAGATCTTCACACTGCAGCACCCGCTGCACCAGACGATAAACCTCACCAATGTAGAGAGTGGTTTACATCTGCCTCAGCACATAGACTTAAAAACTTACAAGCTGTGTGTGTGTCGGGGGTACACACCTCTACAGACACATGGAAGTCAAACAACCATTTGGAGAAGTCTGCCTCTCTTTCCACTACAGGGGTTTTGAGGATTGAACTCAGGCCTCAAGGGGCAGATAACTGTTTATTGAATTGAGGAACGCATTTGTCATTTGAAGGAAGCTTACAAGGAGAGATGTAAATAAAAACAAGGAAAAAAATTGGGACAAATTTTGCCCAACAGAAATAGAATTTTCTCCTGTGAAAATTCTCTCAAAAAGGAAATTTTAAAAATGTGTAGAATAACCTGAAAATATCAAGTCATTAAAAATCTACATGAGATAATATGAAGGAGACACAAAATATAAGGGACTGAGAAATCAAAATGGCATCTGCTAATTTTTTTTTTAAAAAACAACAAACCAGCTGAAGTATAGTTAAAAAAATAATGCAATGGTGCTACAAGAATTAAAAAGAGGGACCGGGCAATCCCAGCACTTGGGAGGCAAAGGCAGGCGGATCTCTGAGTTTGAGGGCAGCCTGGTCTACAAGAGCTAGTTCCAGGATAGGCTCCAAAGCTACAAAAAAAAATTCTTTCTCAAAAAACCAAAATAAAAAAAAAATAAAGTTTAAAAAAAAATGGTGAGAAAGAATAGATAGAATTATTCTACCTGGCAAGTCCTGTTCCCAATATTAAGAATGCCAAAATTGAATGAAATATCAAAGAGAAGATTAGTCTCTATATAAATACTTAATGAAAGTATCCCAAAATGGAAATAACGAATAGTTTCAGAGAATGTTGACCAAGCACCAGGGGAACTTTGCAATAAATAATTAGTGTAATGATTTTTTTAAAAAAACTGTTGCAAGATCCCTGGTGGCAGTAGGCAGCAGAAATGCTATGGGTCCCCAAATAGTGGTAACAGGCCATGTTGCAAGCCACGCCCACTTCCTTCCCCATCTGCTGAGGCAGGCTGATTGCCAGCCCAGTTCGCGCCCTTTCCCAGTTCGCGCCCTTTCCCAGTTCGCGCCCTTTCCTAGTTCCCGCCCCTTTTCCCCAGTTCCCGCCCCTTTTCCCCAGTTAGTGCACTCTCTCTCTGTTCTCTTCTTATTTTCCCTCTCTCCCTCTCTCTCCCTCTCTCTCCCTCTCTCTCCCTCTCTCCCTCTCTCCCTCCCTCCCTCCCTCCCTCCCTCGCCCCCCCTCTCTCTCCCTTTCTCTCCCCAATTCTATTCTGCATTCAATGTGACTTGCACCTCACACTGCCTTCTAGATGGGACTAGCCTGCCCTCCTTGTGTCTCCCTGCCTGGAACCAGCAACTGCTCAGCAGTCGCAGCTCGGTACCTGCCTGCAGCTCGGTAAGGGCCCGCACATCGGTACCGGCCCGCAGCACGGTACGGGCCCTCAGCTCGGTACGGGCCCTCAGCTCTGTACCGTCCCTCAGCTCTGTACTGTCCCTCAGCTCTGTACTGTCCCTCAGCTCTGTACCGTCCCTCAGCTCTGTACCGGCCCTCAGCTCTGTACCGGCCCGCAGCTCTGTACCGGCCCGCAGCTCTGTACCGGCCCTCAGCTCTGTACCGGCCCTCAGCTCTGTACCGGCCCTCAGCTCTGTACCGGCCCGCAGCTCTGTACCGGCCCGCAGCTCTGTACCGGCCCGCAGCTCAGTATCCGTAGCTGCAGCTCTGGACCGCCACATGACCCGCTATCACCATTTGGGGACCTACCGTGTTTCTGCTGCCTACTAACGCTTGGGACCTTGCAGCATTTTTTTAAAAAATCATAACAATTGGTAAGTACAAAATAAATATTTTTTATATCATGAAATTTTAGAATACTACAAATGTGGAAACCTCAACAATTTCAGAAAGAAAGACGAGGAAGAGAAAGAGATGTCAGGAGGAAGGGAAGAAAAAGAAAATTCCTTATTTAAAACAAAAGTCCAAACAATTATTGATATCTGTTATGAGCTGGGGCACTTCAGCTCCAGGTTCTTTTTGAGTAATATCTATGTATGTTTCTAATGTCATCAGTGTTGCATGTGCTATAATTGGACATTTAAATATCCTTGTGACAATCTTTTAAATCTATATTGTTTATTTTGCCACATAAATGTTGTTAATTTCCTGGCTTTCTGGATGCAACGGTATCCCAAAGAACATATCAGTCAAGTCTATTGTTGCTAGCCATTTTGGTGCATATTGTCTTATTTGTAGAAAAATATCTTCTATGTATGGTAAATCTACCATACGTACCTGGCATTCTGGGGGATTTTTCATTAATCCTCCTGTAATCACTGTAAATCTGTATTTTCCATTTGGCTTCAGTATTGGCCACATGGTGAGTTGTAATTAAAAGATTGTGCTTGTTCTATAATGCCCTCTTTTAAAAGAGTCTGTACCGTATCTGAAATTTCAGCCATACCTCCTTTTATGGGGTATTGTGCTGTAAAAGTTGGAGGAATTTTTGGTAATTTTACTGGTTCAATTTTAACTTCTGCTAAATTTACATAGTATTTCCTTATGGACTTGTAATTCAAGAAGAATGGGAATAGTTTAATAATTTCTTTAATTCCTAAACTATTTAGTGGTGCGGAAAAACTAGCTACTTCTATCTTATGCTTAACCATAATATTGAATAATTATTTCTATTACTGGTACTGTTCTTTCTGTGTTAACTCCTTGTATTGTAATGTGTTTTTTATTTTTATAATTATCTGTAAATTCTGTGTAGATACTTATTTCACTTCCTGTATCTAAAAGCCATTTTGTTGGTACTATTATTCCTTTTTTAACTACTGGCAGGTTTATCATTGGTCTTAGTGGCTGCTGTTCCTGGGTGTGGCATTTTGTCTCTGCCACCTGTTTTGCCACCTATTTTTCCCCCTTGGTATGGGTATTGATCTGCTCCTGTCTGGTTTCCATCTGTTTTGTTGAATTTGTATGTGAGGACCAGTATTTGCTGGTCCTCTGTTGTACCCTAAAAAAGGTCTCTGTGGGAATGGTTTCCTTCTTTGTCCTACTACTGACCTCCATGGGTTCCATGGTTGATTAGGTCTTATGGGAAGCCCTGTTCTAGCCTTTCCAAGAGGTTTAATTTTCCTTATATTTTGCAAAAATTGCCTTGGTTTCTTACTGACTGTAAATGACAGTACCTTATCATTATCCATCTCTCTGAAGTTTTTGAAAAAATTAATGGCTTCTGCCACTGTTTGGCAATTTTGAATTGGTCCTGCTAAACTCAATCTGAGGTATGGTGGCGCTTCCTTAATTATTATTTTCATAAATTGTGGAATTAGTGGAGCTGCCTGTGGTATGTTTGTTTCATTGTCTATGAAATACAATATGCCTAATTTTCTTGCTAGCTGTATACCTTCCTGGTATGTCATCCATTTACCTGCTGCTTAAAACTGGGTAAGAGCCACAGTAGGGAATGCATGTCTCCAAGCTGCTGTAATCTAGTCTAATAGGGGTTGGGTATCATCCTGGCTTACGTTCAAACAATGCTCTAGAGCTTCTGCTATACTCGGATTTTCTACTATATTACGGATTTTTCTCATTTCATGTTCTGTCAACATTACTGTGTCTGCACCTTTTTCCCACAGTTTCACTATCCATGTGGCATCTTTCATGACATTTTGGGCATATTCTCATCTTAACTCCCCTGGAGTAAATGGTCTTAGCTCCTCTACCCATGCACCTCTGTGCGGTGCAGTATCTTCTATATCTGGTCCATCCCCGATAGGGGTACCCACCATGACCGTCCTTTTAATTTTGCCAATAAAGGAGTCTTTTTTTGTTAGTGTACTTACTGGAAAAGAGTGAATGGCTTCAGACTGTGGCTCACTGGCCAGGTCTGCCCTGCGTCTGGTAATGTTCAAGGCTAGCCTTTTGTCCGCTAATCTACCTTTGTCCATATCTTGTATTGTTTTTAACCAGTATTGCTGGTACTTCTTTCTTGGGGGCCCTATCTAGAATTGGATTTAGCAACTGTGGATCTGTTAATTCCATTTATATGTCTGTTGGTTTCATATACCCTATCTTGTCTTTTGTTATTTTGGCTGTATCACACCATTTTTGTTCTACCTCTGTTGCTGGTTCTTTTCCTGTTACTGGTATTACCTTGAGTTTCCTCAATTTTTGGGTTAACTTGTTCATTTTAGTAGATCCTGTCTGCCAACCAATACAGAGTATACATGAGTAGTATATTTTCATTCTCAAAGTTTTTTTTAAAGTGTTTACCAAGTAAAAATGTTAGAACAAGTAGGTAATAGCAGAAAGAGAGCAGAAAATCACCAAATGGGTCACATCCAACATCTATCAGATAAGATCTAGTAAGCTGACTGAGAGAGCAAACAGTAATGACACCATCGAGATAGACATTTGCCACATCCAACAGAAACTAGTGAGGGAATTCCACCTACACAATCAGGCTTGGGTTCCTGACTGAGGGATGGGCAGAGCACATTGGTCCCTTCATAGACGGGCTTCTTGTTCCCACAGCAGACCCTTTGATACTGTGAGGATGAATAACAGTGCCCTGTTTCAGAAACAGTTTACAGTCTAAGGTAGGACATTTGAAATGCACATGCGGAGGAGGGTGAAAGGAGTCTTTCCTTACTCCCAAAGTCTGTGTTTAACAACAAAAACAGAGCCGAGCAGTGGTGGCACTTGCCTTTAATCCCAGCACTCGCGAGGCAGAGGCAGATGGATCTCTGTGAGTTCGAGGCAAGCTTGGTATACAAGAGCTAGTTCCAGGACAGGCTCCAAAGCTACAGAGAAACCCTGTCTCAAAAACAAACAAACAAACAAACAAACAAACAAACAAACAAACAGCACACGACAACTATTGTAATTTATCTAGGGAGAACCCAAGTATCGGGCAGCAGGTGAATAGTTGGCTAAACCAGGATCTGACTTAAGAAAGAAGCTGAAAGTTCTGTATTCTTCAGTTGAACCCATAGGAAACATAGACAATTTTAAACACCCTTCTCAAATTTGACTAAAATACAAAGGAAATGAAAGGTTTTCATACCTAAGTCACTTGCTGCAGTCACATCTGGTGTCTGTTTCGTGTTTTAGTGTATGGAATTTGGGGTTCTAAGTGCCACTCAGAAGCTTTCTATATGCCAGATCCTTAGCTTGCTAAAAGAAATCATATTCAGATGTGTCCAACCTTTTGAAATTGCACAGTGCTATCTATCCTCTACAGATTAATGTTCAAGAACCACACAATTGACTCTCACACCCCTCTCCCAATTATTTAAGCAATCATGAACTTTTTTGTAGGTTAGCAGTTTCATGATGGACTACGTTTGCGTTGTTTAGAGCCTTTATGGATGCTACAACCTGCAGGTTTAGAAGTTGTAAAAAAAGAATTAAAAAGTATGCCCCAAGTTTGTAGACAGTGTCTTCTAGAGAGTAAGCCATACATTAGTGGACAAATTTCATAAGATCATTTGCAGCCACCCTTGCTTGTACAGGCAAGGCGCTGCTAGTCAGCAAGCCCTTCAGATGTGTTCCTTTCCTGCATTTGAGTTTGAGTTTGGCCCATTTGATGCTAACTGTCTTGAGCAAGTTGTTTAATTGCTAATGGTTTCAGCATCTTCATTTGTAAAATGAAGATAACATTTGCCCCAGTAGGTTATGCTAACAAACAGCATTACTTGTTGATACCTTTTTAAATCAGATCCGGTGCATTTGCTATGAGTTGTCTGCACATTTACAGAGTGACTTTACTTCGAAATGGTAACAGCTTCCTGGCAGTGGTAGAATCATATGCTTAAGGAGTCTTTCTTCCTCAGCTGGAAGGAAAAGGACTGTTCTAGGGTTTGAGTGTTTCATACATTCCTGTGTTGGAAACCTCAGCGCCAGCACGGCCCTGCTGAGACCTGGACAGAGGCAGAGAAGGCTGATTTGATCAAGAGAGCTCTGCCCTCAAGAATACTCTTGCAGGGGGTGGATTTACCAAAAAATGAAGGAGCGCCCTCACTGCCTGCCTTACCTTTGACCTCTCCTGACCTTTTGCCCTGGCAGTGAGGTGATACAATATGAAGACTCTCCTGAGATGCTTTTGAAATTTCCAGTGTGCAAAACTATGAACTGAATGGATATCTGCTCTTTATAAATTACCCAATCTGTAGTTTCCTGGTACAGCTGCGGAGAACACTCTAAGAGTACTAGCAATGGTGTAACTAAGGTTTGCCTCTGGTACTGTTTACTGTTGCATATGTAAATAATCCTCAGGTTTGCTTTGTTTTTACCGATTTATGAAAAGTGACCGTATTGTGGAGTTAGATAGTTCTATATTTAGTTGCATCCTAAGAATGTGTCATCAGAAATTGATGTATTAGATCTATAAGAAAATACTCACTCTGTGACCCTGGTATAACCCAGAAGATTGATATGAACAGCCATTAAGTAAAAGAATATTTTAATATTTTTTCACACAGTCCTTTCCTCTATTTACTTGATATGAGATATTTTCATGAAAAATTTCACACCCACCCCTTTATTACATTTTCAAAGACTATACCCTCTGCTTCCTATCCCTCTTCCTTAAAGGTAAATTGAAAAAAGAAGTCTCAATATTGAAACGGCATGCAATTAACTTTTCAAAGGAATGGTTTCCACCTGTCTGTAGGTGTGTGAGCTGTGTGGATTCGGTGAGTCTGAGGCTGATAGGGGTGAAGAGTCACACTTGTTCTCTCAGTTCTCCATGGATAAACCCAAGCAGTGGCTGTGGTGTGACAGGGCTGCTTCTCCCAGTCTCCTGCTGGAATCTTAATTTTGGGTCAATGGGGGGACAGTTGGAGCCTTTGGGGAAGTCTTTAGGTTGTCAGGTGGAGACCTTGTAAATGCTGATAGGGGCCTCATAAAATGATCACATGAGAGGGCCACTTATGAACCAGTACTGAGGTCCTCAGGACACAGCAAATATGCAGGCATTTGCACTTGAATGACCCAGCCTTCAGAGCTTTGAGAAATGCACGAACACACACACACACACAAACCACCCAGTTATGATATTTTATTAAAGCATTCCTAATGGTTTGAGAGAAAGAGAAACCTGCACCACAGAGTGAGAATGTTGCTTTAACCAGTACCCCAAAGCCTAAGAGCGGTTTTGAGACTGGGTTAATATGTAGACCTAGGACAAGGTTTTACGCTATTGTGAACAGCATACCTCTCCATGGACAGACCACTGAGGGAAGCTCTAACATGGGCCCAGACTCACATAGACAGAGAAAGGGGCAAGGAATCAATCACATTAGTGACTGTCCAAATGCTGGTGATAAGACTGTGGGCAGAAACGTGGATGGTAGAAGCTGTGCAGGTGAGGAGCACATTACTGGGAACTAGAAAAGGTTCTGTCACACAGAGTCAATGACCTTGACTGCATTGTTCCTGTGTTCCAATGTTTTCTGAGTATTAGCCTTCAGAGTTATAAAGGGTTGGATATTTGCATGAAGATGTTTCTAAAACGGTTCAGGTTTCTCCGGAATGTCTATAGTAAAATGCCGAAAGATAGAGAAACACTCAAAGACAGAGTTCTTAATTAGAATACGACATGGGTTCTTAGCTTAATAGTTCAAAAAATGAGAAAAGTGTGGTCAGTCAGCTGTTCAATGCTGAGATTATTAGTAAGTGTGGGCTAGTGGCTATTCAGAAATGACCTTACACACTTCTCAGGGATGCTCACCATTGCCACACACATCATACCTCAAGCAGCCAGGGCATGACAATTGTTTCAAAGGAAGGGGCCTGAACCTTTCTGTCCAGCCCTCCTCAATCTCATCATTGCTCAGCTCACTGTACTGTTCTAGAGTTTCTGCATTGCTTCAGGCATAGCTCCAAAGAGCTGGGGTGGGGGGAAGCTTCTTCTAGCTCCTGGGGGTCAATGCAGATGCCTCCTGCTAGAAGCTTTCAGCAGATCCCTTGGTGAGCCACAGAACCCACCCAGGAGGCCACCTTGGGATTTACTTAGCTTTCAGATTAATAGATGAACAAACAAAAATGAACTTCTACTTCAAGATGGCTGTAGGTACATGACCAAGGAATAAAGTATCTTCTGAGGTGGGACTATGACCTGAAACTGCCTTGGGAGACAGGACTGCCCAGTGACACCAAGGCAGCTTTCCTCCTAGCTTCAAAGGCAAGGCCTCTGCTCTATTGAATTTAGTCATTAAAGGTGAGTCTGCACTTGGACTTGCTCAGAGTCCATTACTGCTTTCTTCATTTGTACTGCTCCTGTGCTGGGTTGTTGGTTGTGTCTCTTGGTTTGATTACACCAGTTCCCAGTCAGTGTAATCCTAATTTACCCAAGAAGAGATGGGGACTGATTTAAATGGTTTTCAGATTGAACTTTAACTTTTAAGTTAGATTGATGCTGAAACATATAAAGATTTGGGTACTGTTTTTTTTTTATTGGAATGAATCTATTTTACCAAATGAGAGTGACATAAATTTGAGACACTTGGGCCAAAAGTATTATGGTCTGAACACTTATTGTCTACATGAAAATGTGTGTGATTGTGTATATTTTATTATTTATTCACATATAATTTATACCCCACTTGCCTCAAACATGAGTATTCCAACAAAGAAAACCTCACAGTAGTTCTGACCTGATTGTCATTGATGGCATAGTAATAAAGTATGCTAATGAATGACCCATGGCATTTCCTTCCTTGTCAGGGTGACTGAGGCCTCAAGCACTACTGAAGGTTATCCCAACCTGGGCAATTATATACATTGACCTTCAAGGAAGTCACAGAGTTAGGTAGGGTCTTTTGTGGGTGACAAGGTTTTTAGGGAAAACTCTAAAGAAGTAATATTTGTACATTTAAAAAACAGGCCTTTAACTAATACGTTACTCAAGAACATGGCAAAAACCTGGCCTTGTGCAACCTACGAGTAGTGAACCCTCACCAGAGACAGATGATATCGCTAATTGATTATGGGCTTCTCCACCTCCATAAGTGATCGGTGAATTTCAGTTCTTTCCAACCACAAAACCTGATGGCATATTTTTAAAAAATTTTTTTGTTTATTATGTATATAGGGTTCTTCCTGCATGTATTTTACAGCACAGAAGAGGACACCAGATTTTATTACAATTGGTTGTGAGCCACCATGTGGTTGCTGGGAATTGAACTCAGGACCTCTGGAAGAGCAGCCAATGCTCTTTGCCTCTGAGCTATCTCTCCATTCCCCGTGATGGTATATTTTTGCAGAAATTCAAATATAGTGAGATACCAGGTGGTACTTAGAGGATATGCACAATACCATAATGTTCTAATTGTTGTCTATTTTAATGTATAATTGATATATATATGTATATATGCAAGAGTGTATGTTTGTGTGTGTAGGTACAGGTTTGCTATGGTTTGCATATGACCACACCAAGTTAATAGGTTTTCTGTACCCAATAATAGATTTTTTCACCAAAGCATTAAGACAGATCAAGCCAAATTAAAAAGTAAAATACCAGATTTTTGCTGAGCAAAGCAACTCCCTGGTAACTCCTTCAGGTGCCCAATTATGGTACCCGTTCGTCAGGGTCTTGTGATATTGGCAACTTCAAACTTTGGGGTAGAAGCCAAAAACATCGAGAATGTAGAACTGAGCTTTTGACATCTTCCTTTGGAAGAAGATCTCTTTCTCTGAGATAGTGGGATTTGGGCAGAGAGAGCCAGTAAAGAGAGAGAGAGAGAGAGAGAGAGAGAGAGAGAGAGAGAGAGAGAGAGAGAGAGATAGAGGAAGAAAGAGAGAGAGAGAGAGAGAGAGAGAGAGAGAGAGAGAGAGAGGAACATTAAGGACTTCTCAGGAGTCTGTTCTTTCCTTTTACCTTGTTCGGAGGCAGGGTGTCTTTTGTGCTTTCTGGCTGATGCTCTGTATACACCAGGTTAACACATTTTGAAGCTTCTGGGTCTTTCTGTCTCTATCTGCTTTCCCTCACTAGGGGCACTGGGATTGCATTGCTCCATATAGGTCTTTCTATGGGTGTTCTGAGGATCAAACTCTCTGACCTATCTTCCCAGCCCATGTCTAACATGTTTAATCCACGATTTCATGGATATTAAGCATTCATATACATTTTTCTCAAGGAACATAGCTAAAAGAGACAGTCAACAATACTAGACAAATACTACCATTAGCATGAAAATTTGCATAATGGTTCAGTGATTGACTAGATTTTTGAGACTGTATCCTCTACATAGGGATGAATGCCTGTCACAGTACAATAAAGACCGAAAAGCACATTGGCAGGTGTGAGTCACACCTAGACTCTTGTTCTTTACACCTTGGTAATCCAAAGAAATGCCTGCATCTAAGATCCTCCTTCAGCTGTTCTGCTGGAACTGGAGATGATGAAAGGCACAGCGATGGGAGTAGATACCTTTTGTGTTCTCAGAGTCTGTCAACTTCTATCCTTCCAGAGGGTGCGCTGGAGCACACTCAATAGCCCCTCCAGCATAAGCACCCTCTTCAATAACTTGATCATAGCAAAATATGCAAGATCATTTGGTGTCAGTATTGTCAGTGTGTGAGCAGAGACTGTGACCATCATTCATTCTAAAGAAAACTAAAGGCATTGTGTTCTTATAATTTTGACTATAGAACACGATCTATAAATTGTCTGAATTATGGTCACCGTAGGATGGGGTGGGAGAAACTCCTGAGCAGCTAAATTTTTTATGGGAACTGAATAATTGAAACCTCTCTCCAGGACTATTCCCTTGGGTAGTGACTGTGTTTATGACTGTGGGCTTATCAGACCAGGAGTAAATCATTTAGAACTTCCAATTCTTCAGAGACAAATATTTTGGTTACTTTTTTATGTATAATTCGTATCCCACCTGGCTCAAAGCATGTGTTACAACAAAGAAAAAGTTACAATAATCTATACTTGATTGTTACTGAAGGCACGGGAATCCACTATGTTAACATGCACAGTAATACGCTATGTAAATGACTGGTGTATAGTATTTCCTTTCCCTTCAAGTTGACTGATGACTCAAAGACCATTCCCGGTTCTTCCTTCTGAGGCTCCTCCAGGCACAGCAAAGGTAGAACAAAAACACTTAGAGATAAAAAACACCAACAAAGCCTTTCAGGATCTGATGAATCCAGTTCGATTCCTGTATAGATACACTTAATGATTCCAATTATTCAGTGCCTTCCTATTTCAAACCACTTATAGATAAGCACGTTAGCAATAGAAAGGGTTAAGAAGATATTTCTTTTTTTCTGGACGAGGTAGGTATGTGCAAGAATGGTATGAGTATTTCTCCAAGATATCAGAAGTAGCCGCTATGAGAGCTGTTGTCTGATTTCTCACTGTAGAATAACCTACTTAGGAAAATAAAATGAGATAGAGCTGCTGCCATTTTAAAAGACATGAGCTTAGGTTCTTAATTCTCATCATTCTTTATAGAAATCCATTTCTCTCTTTGCTATCCTTTTCAAAAATCTTTGTCTAATAATGCTCAGTAAATTAGGCCTCCATAAGCTTGGCTTTACCCCATCCAACCAGTTGCCTTGCTTTGTTGTTGTTGTTGTTTTACTGGGTTTGTGTGTGTTGTGTGTGTGTTCCCCCCTACCCAAGTCCTTAAAATAGCTGCTAAGAGTCCTTGATTTGAAATGTTAATTAAGATGGACCTGGCCTCCTATTACACTTTGTATCTCTTTTTACATGCAAAAGAAATATGATAATTAGGCTATTTTTCACCCAGGGTCCAAGAGAAAGGCTGTCAGTGTCACAGAAGTCCCAACATGTCCCAGGTCTACTTTCCTGCTCCTAAGGTAAGACAGATGCTGAAATGAGTTCTCCACACAGGAGCACGTGGGGTTAATGTCTAGCCACCCTTTCCTTTCCTAATCTCGTGGTGTTGTTTGTACACAACCACCATAGATAGAAATTGATTTAATTACCATTCATAAAGTCCATATACTCAAACAATCCCTTTTTACTGATTCAAGCAGTCAGACTACCTTGAGTATTTTTGAAGCTTGGATGATGGTCTCAAGGGAATTTTCATTGGAGTCTTCACTTTTAGTCTCTTGGTAACTTTTAAACATAGAGACGTTATTAGTCACACTGAAGCACAGTTTCCAATGTTCTGTGCACTTTGTGTGGTGTGGGTACAAATGGGAGGTGGCTCGAAATGGTGTACGAGGTTGTAAATGCGCTCACTACACAGCCCTACTGGCAAGCAAGATTTAGAAAGGCAAAAGTCTACATTTGAAAGCATGGGTATCCAGGAGGTTAGCTTTAAATCATGTAAGATGGGGCACAAAGAAATTTATATTGTTGTGGGGAAGTATTCTAAATTAGCCACCAGAGACAGAAATTGCAAAATAAATGCAAAAGTTATACCTTTAATTACTGCTGTGGAAGCTTTGAGATTTTGAAACATGATTTTGTAGAAATAACACTGGGAATTATTCGCGGACTCTTTTGATTATAATGTTGGAGATGAGGACATGTAGATTTCATTATTCTCATACTTGAGATGTTTAAAGTTTTCCCTTTTATTAATGTGAACATATTGCGTCTGGAGTTCATAATCATTCAGGCATACAAAACGGTATTGAGTAAGGAACGTGTATTTTTGGGAGTCTCAGCTCTCTGGTTCTTTTCCTCACAGTTAGGTGGTTTTCCTTTCAAGCCGGAGTTTTAGTATGTGATAGAAAAGAGAGATGCTGGTGTATAGTAAACAGGCCTAGGGCTCCAGGGAATGTTGTTTAAAGCTGTTGCTTCAATGTTTTGTGCACCTGTTCCATAAGCTGGAAACAGTTCAGCGTCTTTGGGTCTTCTGCGAACAAGGCGGGTGGCATATGTGCCTTACTCCTTATATCTGATAAGATGTTTTGTTTTTCTGTGACACAGACAATATTCTGATTTCATTCAAATCAGACTTTGATGTGTTTAGGATTTGGGTTTAATAATTTTGAGATTTACAGGAAATGAAGTCTGTTAAAAACGAACAACCATACCTCCCCAACCTCGGAAACCCACCAATTGTTGAAAGTAGTCAGAATTGAGAGAGAATCCCTTCGTGCTGGTGTAGGCTTGGTATAGAGGGTTTTAGAAAGAGGAACTCCTTAGTAATGTACTATGCCTTTCAGATACATTGGAGAGATGTGTGGTTGAATGATTTTTCCTTTCTTCTTTAATATAATTTGAATGCTATTTATTGTGGTTCCAGCATTTTAACAATTAAGTGTATCAATGTTTTTAAGTACTGTGGATGGCATGCTTTCTTTGTTTTAGTATGTGATATGAAAGAGAGATTTTGGTGTACAGTAAACAGGGCTAAGGGCTCCACGGAACATTGTTTAAAGATGTTGCTTCAATGTTTGGTGCGCCTGTTCCATAAGCTGGAAACAGTTAGGGGTCTTTGGGTCCTCTGCGAACAAGGCGGGTTGTGTATTTTTTTTTGTTTTTTTTTCTTTTTTAAATCTTTATATTTATTTATTTATTCATTTATTTATTTATTAAAGATTTTTGCCTCCTCCCTGGCACCACCTCCCATTTCCCTCCCCATCCCCCATCAAGTCCCCCTCCCTCATCAGCTCGAAGAGCAATCAGGGTTCCCTGATGTGTGGAAAGTCCAAGGACTTTGTTGGAGAGGTTGTGGAGAAAGGGGTACACTCATCCGTTTTTTTGGTTTTTCGAGACAGGGTTTCTCTGGTTTTGGATCCTGTCCTGGAACTAGCTCTTGTAGACCAGGCTGGTCTCGAACTCACAGAGATCCACCTGCCTCGCCCCCCCCCCCCCCAGTGCTGGGATGAAAGGCATGCACCACCATGGCCCGGCTTTAGGTGGTGTATTTTATGTGTTAAAATGCTTTTAACAAATAAGGCTAATTTGTAGAGACTAATTCCCGTGTAAATTCTGCAATTTTTTAAATGTAGAAATGTAAATGAGGCTGAGCAGGCAGATCTCTGTGAGTTCGAGGCCAGCCTGGTCTACAAGAGCTAGTGCCAGGACAGCCTCGCAAGCTATAGAGAAACCTTGTTGCAAAAAACTAAAAAAAAAAGAAAAAAGAAGAAAAAAGAAATGTAAATAAAACAGAGTATAGCTATGTTTAAGTAAACCTCGAAATTGAAAAGCATGAGTTTACATACATTCAAACTGTCTCTTTTCTAATAGCACAAATAGTCAGCCTGCCTGTGACACCAAAATATAAGTAAAATACATATATATTCATACTCCAGTGATTCTCAGCAACAGAGTCTCACAGTTAAAGTCATTTTCCTTTTGGGAAACTGATTATGTGAGCCTGGGAAGGTGAATTACATTAGGGAGGACAGAAGATTCAAGGAACCGAAGGAAATCACTTCTGAGTGTTCCCCTCTTCTGCATTGAAAGATCAACCTGCAGCTTCTAGACGCTTTTCTAGTTCTCGTGTTCTTTCCCACATTCTTTCACTTCATTTTTATTTTTTTAAATTTTCTTCCACAGCCTGGAGCAGGATTTTGGATTCTTGTCAATTTTATTCCTAGTCTGAGGATTCCCCCATATCTTAAAAACATAGGTAGCTTCTTACTTACACAAGTAATAATAAAAAAATGCCACTTATTTTGTTACGAGATAATTTCAGATTGGTCCAAATTCGAAAGCTTCCTACCGATTAAATTTCATGTCAGGAACAAAGAAATCTGTTTGTGGCTTTAGTAAATCCCATTAATTTGGTTTTATGATATGGTATCTCTTTCACAAAATGCTAAAGCATTAACAAAATTACTTTTCTGGCATTTAAGTTGTGTATTTTAACTACAACTGAAAATAAATCCCATCAGATGCCCTTACCTTCTGCAAATACGGCCTTTTGCTTTCTGTTTTAAATTATACTAATTACTTAGCTATGTATTTAGCATTTTAGTTTTTATTTATCCATAGTTCTTCTAACATCAAAAAATGAATAGAAACAAATCAGAGGAAAAAAAAAACGCTCTTGTTCTGGATCAAACAATCCTTTAAAAATGAAAGATTCATTGCAGAGTTTTCGAAAGGAACACATGTTTTGTATTACCTGCAATCCCAGACTCTATCTTCCCTGTTTTACTTCATTTATGAAACAAATACTTTTTTTTTGTTTTTGTTTTTCAAGACAGGATTTCTCTGTGGTTTTGGAGTCTGTCCTGGAAATAGCTCTTGTAGACCAGGCTGGTCTCAAACTCACAGAGATCCGCCTGCTTAGCATTTGGTATGCTGTCTTCTCGGCACTTGAACTTCTGAGAAGCCCTTGCAGAAACACGTAAATGATGGGTTGGGGAAAAAGAAAGCAGGCTGGTAAAGGAAGAACAAACATAATAAATGCTGCCTTAGTAATAAGAACTCAGGGAGATTCTCCCAGTAGCTGATAACTGAGAGTTGGTTTCTACCTCCACGCCTCCTGCAGTGAACAGTCTACACCTTGAAAAAGCAGCATGATAACCTAGGTTTAGAGTCATGTTTTGAATATCAGCCTTGAGTTTTGTAGACAGGAATGCTTACACAGATCATTTCTTTTTTTCTCTTCTTTTGATTTTCAAGGCAGGATTTCTCTGTGTAACAGCTCTAGCTGTCCTGGAACTAGCTCTTGTAGATCAGGTTGGCCTTGAACTCACAGAGATCTGCTTTTTTTCTGCCTCTCAAGTGCTGGGATTAAAAGCGTGCATGACCACCTCCTGGCTACAGATGGTTTCTATTAAGTCCCATTTTCTTTATTTCTGATTGTGTTTGCAGGCAAGTGGTACATACACAGAAATGATCAGAATTATCAAATAACCCCATATTCCTTGAGAAGCCTCTTCAGAGGCTCTCCTTCCACCCTAGGTATTACTTTAATACATGTATATTGATATGCCTGTTTATCCCCTGCAGAGCCTAGCTATTCCCAAAAGTGGATATTAAGACAGTAGGGGGAAAATGATGCAGATACTTTTCAAAAATTTGGAATAGAAATTGGCTCTTTTCCATCCTTAATCTATGAAGCATTCCAGTTGTTTAGGTGTATATTTTGCCACTAATCATTAAAGGGTCCATTGTTTACTTATATCGGCATAGATTTTTTTTTTTTGGAACTGTCTCACTGAGTGTCCCAGTCCAGCATCCAACCGAAAATCTTTCTGCTTCATCTTTTTTTTTCGGTTGTTCTAAACAGGGTTTCTCTGTGGCTTTGGAGCCTGTCCTGGAACTAGCTCTGTAGACCAGGCTGGTCTCGAACTCACAGAGATCCACCTGCCTCTGTCTCTTGAGTGCTGGGATTAAAGGTGTGTGCCACCATCGCCCGGCTCTGCTTCATCTTTTTATGTAGTTATGAATCAGGTACTCTGCTACCTAATTTGTATGCCATTTCATGTCCTTTTGACAGTGAGTACTGACTGCTCAAGTGTATGATAACCTTCGACTCAGCTACACCTTGGTATGTTTATTACATTTGTTATCTAGTGACTAAACTAAGTCAGGAAAGAGAAGGGATCATCCTTACTATTTCCCAGATAACAGTCATTTTAAAAGAAAGTTCTGGGACCCAAATAAACATTAAACAAAAATAAAGCTATGGCCCAGAGGTTGTTCATTCCTCAGCTGATGACTGTGCTTTAAAAAAAGTAAAATTGTATTTTTAGGTTATCCTTTGATCAAATAAAGTTATCATCTATAATATAAAACTCTTTCATGTTGTCAGTTTATAGATTATTTTCAAATTGGCTGTCAGTCACGCATCCAGCTCAGAGGAGCAGGGAGCTTATCTTTTTCAAGATCATTCTTAAGACTTTATTATGTTATTTTCCATTGATGAAATGGGTGACTGGTGTGAGGGAGATTAGTCTCAACATGTGCACATGTGTGTTAGGTTCCAAACTGGTCAGAATTTGTAACCAAACATTTCTTCCAGATTTTGAGAATGTTAAATAATTGTATGTTTGCTTTCTTAAAGGTTTCACATTTAAACAATGTCTATCCATGGGATTCTTTAAAATTAAAGGTGATAAGAGGTTATAGTATGAGAGTTACAATTTTCCATTAGACAGATGAGATAGTAGTTGAATTGAAAGTATATTGAATTCTTTAAATTTAAGGTATGTAGTTCCCATTATTACTTGATTCATCCCTAATAATAAATAATATGTACAAAATCAAAATCCATAGGTAGTTAAATTTTCCACAGTAATCAATTCTTATACAAGATTATAGAGAATAAAGTGAAAGAATTTTTTGATCTCTCATAAGATTTTTACAGTAAACATATGCACAGAAAATATTTGACAAATAAAATGTTAATTATGAAACTTGGTTATAATAGCTGTAAGTTAATTATTGTGACATGAAATGGATATCAGCAGGAGCAGGGAAATTGATGTCAGGTGAACCTGGTATCTTCCTGGGCTGCCCTTGATCCCAAATGAAGTGCCTGGAAAAGCAAAAAGGCTATTGTGATGTGGGTACACATCCCCTGACAAAGCCCAATTAATTATAAAAGCTGATATTAAGTCAGTGGGGGGAAAAGTCCACACCGATCCTTTTACAAGATTTTGATTAGATTAGCCTGTTTCCCATCTTTAACATAGGAAGAACGCGGTTTGTCTAGGAGAATATTTTGCCACTATTCATTGAAGGGTCCACCGAGCCTTGCATCCACCACCTTCCTCCTGCAATTGTTTCAGGTCCCATGATACTGAGTGCAATTTGTTCTTTTTTTATTGTCTTCTCTTTATATGAAAGGAAAAGCATGCGGCTTTTAGATTCTTTTGTTTCATTACATGACAAATTAGGGATCCTTCCACTAGGCTGGTTTTGACATTTCATTATTTCTGGGCCGAGCAATGAGAGGAAGAAAGCACTGACAATACCTGGCAAAGGCACATCTCTTGATTTCTCTTTCTTCTTTCAGCATTAGGTGTAGATGGTCCAGGAATCTCCGCTGATGGAAGCTGAAGATGTCTTAGCTGTTTATTAAGCCTGCGCTATCTATAAAATCTGTATTGGTTTACTGTCAGCTTTTGTTCCTAAACTTAAAATTTTAGGAGACAAATGGGAAAAGCATACACATCTATATTTCACACAATTTCCAACAGTTGCCTTAATATTTAGAATTAAGGATCTAGAAATTGAAGAGAAGGCTCAGGGGTTGAGAGCTCTACTGGTCTTGCAAGGCTGGAGTTCAATTCTTAGCACCCGGGATGGGCAACTTACAACTCCAGCTTCGGAGACTTGGTGCCTCTGGCCTCCAGGGACACCTCCACTCACATGTAAAGTCTCTGCTCTTCATATGCATAATTAAAAATAATAAGCAAGAAAATCTTTAAGAGAATGAATTGAGGGTTCCAAACAGAAACCAGGAGGATGTTCTACCTCCCTCCTGGTTTGACTTGGCAGATCCAGCATACACACTGCCCAGGTACACACATTAGCCTCCTTAGTCTTTGACAGTGCTGTATGAGGAGTGTTAAACATAGCCCTAGTAGTAATCAGAATTAAAGAAAATGTGTATCTAACATACCACCTTTGCTATAAAAAGAGAAACAGTCAAAGGCATGTTTATCATGATTCCTAGTCTGTAAAACTATGTCCTGGGATACAATCAATGCATTTAGCCCCCTCAGATCTTAGCCCTCAATGAACTAAGCTGCTTTTCATTTTCACATCCATCCTCTTTATAGATGGTGATGTATATGGAGTACTAAGAAATAGTACTAGGGTACTATTTCACTTATTTCAGTGTATGAGGCTTTTATTACCTAGAGAATGAGTTGACTGAGGGCTCTTTTGAAAATATTAATTTTATGTATATGTATGTGTATCTGAATGTGTATTTGTGCACCATGTACAGGAGCCCACAGAGACCAGAAAAGGCATTGGGTCACCTGGAAGTGGAGTTACAGCAGATTTTAATGCACACATGTGTGCTGGGGGCTAAATGTGGGTCCTCTGCAAGAGCAGCAAGTGCTCTTTCGGCCTGAGCACGCTCTCCAGCCCCAGCTGACTGAATCTTACAGGATGTTCCCTCCTTCCCAGCTGTCCTTGCTGACATCTCAACTCCAATTACAACACCCAGCAATGGCACCCCACATTATTTTGTACTGTTTTGTTTTGAATGCTGTTAGATTTTCACAGTTGGTCCTAACAGGTATTTCAATGTGGGTGCTTAGCAAAATATTGCTATGCATAGATGTTACAGTAGATAGTGTTTTCTCATAAATGAAGTTGGTTTTGAGAGTCTGAAATTATTTCACAATGGCCTAAGTCTCTTCTAAGGAACAGAGTATATGCTCATACATACAGTTATATGTAGCTGAGTCATCTCCAGTTTTCACTCATGTCCTTGTACTTAATACCTATAAGATTCCATGACAATCTGTCATCCGTTTCCTCACAAGCTCCTGTCCTCAGAAATACAGTTCCGTTATTATAACTGCTGGGATTCGGTGAGTTAGCACCATCTTCCTCCATTGCCATAGCGTGTCAGATTTCTACATAGCTGTGCCTGTTTTTGAAAAGAAACATTTAGTGGGGGGACTGTTATCTAGTGTATTAACATGTATGTTCATGTTACAGGGATTTAGTCCATACATTTCAAAATTTAACTGTGGGAAAAGCAATGCATCATAATATGAAATAAATCTACTGAAATGACTATGTCATATTCCAACACATAATAGAGTTTCACTTGTCCTATTTGGTGGGATGAAGTGTGTTCCATATGGAACATTTCCATATTATAAAGGCATATTTATGGTCCCATTTTTGATAGCTACATTTTCATTAAAAATGGCTCTTAAATGTATGGAATGTTTTCATATCATAGCAAGATATGGCCAACAGGAGTTAACATTATCTTAATGACTGTAGGGTCTTTATCCTAAAAATCAATTGTTCTGTTCTCTGTTACCCTTAGGACTTTTGACCTCTGTGCAATTCTAGAGAGGTGAGGTTACATTATGATTTTGATATTAGCATTGCTGTCTTTTTTTGGTCAGCATACATTTTTTACTAGGCTAACGTCACAGTTTTAGGAAGACTAGAGACACTGTGAATGAGTTATAATCAGAGAACACCCTGGGAGTCTCATTCCCAGATATCTTTGAGTTACTGCTTCATCATCAGCTTTTGAATCATTTTCGTCAGAGTACTCTGCTTTTGTACTAATCAAGGGCATAGCGTGGGGATGGGTAGTTGTGTTTGTATACTGTCCTCAAGAATAGACTAATAAAGGCTTTCAGGGATGGGACAAAAGTGGCCTCTGTGGCAAGGATCTGCAAGCTTGTTTAGCAGTTGTGGAAAAGGGATCAATGCCTTGGAAGCTCTGGGGGATGCCTCCTATTACCACAGTCAGTCCCGATGGAATGTAGTCTCAGGGTCCAAGGCTCTGTAACTATTCCTGGTACTGGGTATTTGGGTCTGACTGGGCAGCAGTTAGAAGGTAAAGGGCAGGAAAAAAATAAGAGAAGGTGCTAAAGGGCAGACTGATAACGTTTCCTCAGGTGAGAGGGAGCCTGTGCTGTCACTGCCTATACAAGCCACCAAGTGTCCTGGAAGCATTTACAACAGACACACTTCCTGCATTTCAGTTAAGGGGGAGGAACATCAGGGTCATTTTCTGCAGTTGAAGAGCTGAAAAAAATAAGTACCTCTATAAAAATGGATAAAGCGTCAATCAAAGCTGCTTCTTTTTCCTGTGTATGCTATGGTAATACCAGCTATATGGCTCAGTTGCCTTTTATTGTTTAGGTTTTTTGAGAGTTGCCTTTTATTTTTAAACACAACTAGAACTAGTACATTGGCAGCTCTTTTCCCCTTCTTTTTCTTCTCCTTCAACACCCAACTTTAACAAAGATAGAGCCTTCAAACTCTTTTCATTGCCAGGCTTGGAAATCCTGACAGGTTAAAAAAAATGTTATTGAAAACCTTTCTCCACTTATAGGCTCATTTTGACAGAAATTCTTTGAGAGGCATCGGCAGTGAGGTGCCTAGAGATTTCATCCTCTTCTTTTGCTTTAGGAGTTGCTGAGCACAAGGCTTCCTATTAGTCAAATAGAAAGAGCAGCAAATCCACCCCGCACCCCAACACTCATCTTCCCCTGGTGCCTGGGCTGACAACCTTCTGTTCCCTGGACTGCCAGAGTTGGCACTGAGGAGCCTAGCATAAAGATGCATGTGAAAGTTTCTGGCAGTTTTTCACAAAAAATATCATTTTGTCTCTATTTACAGATTAAGTGGCACTATAAATTTTGCATGGGCTAATCAGAATAAAATCTATGATCCCCGGAAGGTGTTCCTTTGCAGGGTCTCTGCTTCTGTTCTGCACGGTTTTGAGGCGGGCTTCCTGTCTATGTCTGTCCCTCTGTCACTGTGTATGATTGGTTGAATTTCATGAGCCATTAGCAGCGACTATGTAATATCTGATAAGAGGAGGCTGTTGTCTTCAGAGATTTTTATTTTTTTATGGGCAGAAGTCAAGTTTAAATTTCAGACAAACGTACCAAAATACAGAACCCCAGCTCATGGGAATTTTGCAAAAATATAAGCAGATACACTTTAGATAATAATTAGGCTGTGTAATACTCATAGTGGAAGTTCAGAAGAATCTCATGATTTCAGGCATACTTATTTATATTAGTTTGTATTTTCTTTCAAAAATGCCTAAAATTAGAAGTTTAAGTTTGTGAATAATTTCAACAAAAATGTGATAGAATGTAGAATATATTATGTTCGAAATGAATCATACCATATATTTAAATATAGATTAAACAGCCTGTGTCCTAGGAAGCAAAAGCAAGGCAAAGGTGGATACAGTATCTGTAACAGCCCAAAGTAGCAGAATTGCTTACATCTGTGAAGAGAAAACAATTCCAAATAGGCTGCTTGTCATCCCCCCTTTCTTTTCTTTACAGGCTATTAAAATTAATTTGTGTCATCTAGGTTCCTATGTTTGCCATTAGTACTGAGCCAAAGTAATGAGAACAATAGATGCAGAGAAATTAAGTACAGGATCTGAGGGTAAGGTATGCAGGGGCACCCTGGTACTTCTCAGTCCTGCCTGGGCTGAGCAGGTCCTGCCAGCAAGCAGCTGCATGGTCATAGTCTTCCAATTTGAAGGTATAGAAATTCTTTAGCAAATTTTGATGTGGAGATATCCAAGTCCCTCTTGATGATCCTGCCTTGTATTTAAGGTCACTCTCTTAAATGTTTTCACTATCATGACTGATCCTGTGACATTAACTAAATACTTTCTGTGATACAGCAGCCTATGTACATCACCCCTAATTAATAAGTTGCTAAAAATAGGTGGAAGATAAATGAATATTTTGGTTACCTCTTCAACATTCCTTTTCCCAGCACCTCTTTTGATGTTTTGTTGTTTTTGGTGTGTGTTTTTTTTTTTTGTGTGTGTGTGTGTTCAGGTCCCCAGCTGGTCTTGTGAGGTAGGGGGACCTCATCAGCCCAGTCTACAGAGGCCAGCTTTCAGAATGTTATAAGCCAATCAAAGCATACTGCACGTCTCTTAGTTTAGGAAAGGGTCTGTGTGAGGGAAGATTTTGGGGGAACTTCTTAAAGTGTTCCAAGGAATGAGTCCTTCTGTTCCCCCTAGTAACCCCCTTCTAGTTACTAATTTTGTTTGGCAACCATGCCAGTCAGCTGGTGAGATGACTTTCGATGTATTGTTGTTTAGGAATTTCAATAGTTAGGTTCATGCTTGAATTATGCATTTTACGGGATTGTGTACAGCAAACCACTAGAAAAATTTCAAGATTACATGTAGAATGTTCCCACAGAAAGGCTCAGTGTCCAGGGTCACAGGTGATTATGGTGTATTATATGTATATATTTAAATGTCAAACTGCGCCCTTATGGGCAATTACTATGTGTCAGTTGAAATTAAAACATTTAAAAAAATCATGCCCGGAGAGTCTAAAAGACATCAACCCATCAACTGTAATAAAGGTTACAAAGTGTCCTAATGTAGAATGTACTAGCAATTAACTTCAGGATGTGAGTGCAGTCTGAGTATAGATTCTTTTCATTTTCTCTTGGGTTTAGTATGTGGTAACATGATGCCAGTAAAGGATGTTTAAAAGACGATGTCCCATCATAAGAGACATAACATGTAGAGAGTCAGGAAATTATTTGAATTTTCAGTATTTTGAAGGAAGGCGGGTGATGGGAAATAGGAACTGATCAAGCAGAGCACTATGGAAGCCTGCCCCACATACTGCCTGTGGGTGTTAAGTCCGACTTCAGGGAAGATGGTTCCCTAGTGTCCTTTCCCTGTAGAGAGGGTTGCCTCCTTGACAGTCAGCAGGAGGTCAGGTTGGGATTGAGGTAGAGCAGATCTTCACACTGCAGCACCCGCTGCACCAGCCGATAAACCTCACCAATGTAGAGAGTGGTTTACATCTGCCTCAGCACATAGACTTAAAAACTTACAAGCTGTGTGTGTGTCGGGGGTACACACCTCTACAGACACATGGAAGTCAAACAACCATTTGGAGAAGTCTGCCTCTCTTTCCACTACAGGGGTTTTGAGGATTGAACTCAGGCCTCAAGGGGCAGATAACTGTTTATTGAATTGAGGAACGCATTTGTCATTTGAAGGAAGCTTACAAGGAGAGATGTAAATAAAAACAAGGAAAAAAATTGGGACAAATTTTGCCCAACAGAAATAGAATTTTCTCCTGTGAAAATTCTCTCAAAAAGGAAATTTTAAAAATGTGTAGAATAACCTGAAAATATCAAGTCATTAAAAATCTACATGAGATAATATGAAGGAGACACAAAATATAAGGGACTGAGAAATCAAAATGGCATCTGCTAATTTTTTTTTTAAAAAACAACAAACCAGCTGAAGTATAGTTAAAAAAATAATGCAATGGTGCTACAAGAATTAAAAAGAGGGACCGGGCAATCCCAGCACTTGGGAGGCAAAGGCAGGCGGATCTCTGAGTTTGAGGGCAGCCTGGTCTACAAGAGCTAGTTCCAGGATAGGCTCCAAAGCTACAAAAAAAAATTCTTTCTCAAAAAACCAAAATAAAAAAAAAATAAAGTTTAAAAAAAAATGGTGAGAAAGAATAGATAGAATTATTCTACCTGGCAAGTCCTGTTCCCAATATTAAGAATGCCAAAATTGAATGAAATATCAAAGAGAAGATTAGTCTCTATATAAATACTTAATGAAAGTATCCCAAAATGGAAATAACGAATAGTTTCAGAGAATGTTGACCAAGCACCAGGGGAACTTTGCAATAAATAATTAGTGTAATGATTTTTTTAAAAAAACTGTTGCAAGATCCCTGGTGGCAGTAGGCAGCAGAAATGCTATGGGTCCCCAAATAGTGGTAACAGGCCATGTTGCAAGCCACGCCCACTTCCTTCCCCATCTGCTGAGGCAGGCTGATTGCCAGCCCAGTTCGCGCCCTTTCCCAGTTCGCGCCCTTTCCCAGTTCGCGCCCTTTCCTAGTTCCCGCCCCTTTTCCCCAGTTCCCGCCCCTTTTCCCCAGTTAGTGCACTCTCTCTCTGTTCTCTTCTTATTTTCCCTCTCTCCCTCTCTCTCCCTCTCTCTCCCTCTCTCTCCCTCTCTCCCTCTCTCCCTCCCTCCCTCCCTCCCTCCCTCGCCCCCCCTCTCTCTCCCTTTCTCTCCCCAATTCTATTCTGCATTCAATGTGACTTGCACCTCACACTGCCTTCTAGATGGGACTAGCCTGCCCTCCTTGTGTCTCCCTGCCTGGAACCAGCAACTGCTCAGCAGTCGCAGCTCGGTACCTGCCTGCAGCTCGGTAAGGGCCCGCACATCGGTACCGGCCCGCAGCACGGTACGGGCCCTCAGCTCGGTACGGGCCCTCAGCTCTGTACCGTCCCTCAGCTCTGTACTGTCCCTCAGCTCTGTACTGTCCCTCAGCTCTGTACCGTCCCTCAGCTCTGTACCGGCCCTCAGCTCTGTACCGGCCCGCAGCTCTGTACCGGCCCGCAGCTCTGTACCGGCCCTCAGCTCTGTACCGGCCCTCAGCTCTGTACCGGCCCTCAGCTCTGTACCGGCCCGCAGCTCTGTACCGGCCCGCAGCTCTGTACCGGCCCGCAGCTCAGTATCCGTAGCTGCAGCTCTGGACCGCCACATGACCCGCTATCACCATTTGGGGACCTACCGTGTTTCTGCTGCCTACTAACGCTTGGGACCTTGCAGCATTTTTTTAAAAAATCATAACAATTGGTAAGTACAAAATAAATATTTTTTATATCATGAAATTTTAGAATACTACAAATGTGGAAACCTCAACAATTTCAGAAAGAAAGACGAGGAAGAGAAAGAGATGTCAGGAGGAAGGGAAGAAAAAGAAAATTCCTTATTTAAAACAAAAGTCCAAACAATTATTGATATCTGTTATGAGCTGGGGCACTTCAGCTCCAGGTTCTTTTTGAGTAATATCTATGTATGTTTCTAATGTCATCAGTGTTGCATGTGCTATAATTGGACATTTAAATATCCTTGTGACAATCTTTTAAATCTATATTGTTTATTTTGCCACATAAATGTTGTTAATTTCCTGGCTTTCTGGATGCAACGGTATCCCAAAGAACATATCAGTCAAGTCTATTGTTGCTAGCCATTTTGGTGCATATTGTCTTATTTGTAGAAAAATATCTTCTATGTATGGTAAATCTACCATACGTACCTGGCATTCTGGGGGATTTTTCATTAATCCTCCTGTAATCACTGTAAATCTGTATTTTCCATTTGGCTTCAGTATTGGCCACATGGTGAGTTGTAATTAAAAGATTGTGCTTGTTCTATAATGCCCTCTTTTAAAAGAGTCTGTACCGTATCTGAAATTTCAGCCATACCTCCTTTTATGGGGTATTGTGCTGTAAAAGTTGGAGGAATTTTTGGTAATTTTACTGGTTCAATTTTAACTTCTGCTAAATTTACATAGTATTTCCTTATGGACTTGTAATTCAAGAAGAATGGGAATAGTTTAATAATTTCTTTAATTCCTAAACTATTTAGTGGTGCGGAAAAACTAGCTACTTCTATCTTATGCTTAACCATAATATTGAATAATTATTTCTATTACTGGTACTGTTCTTTCTGTGTTAACTCCTTGTATTGTAATGTGTTTTTTATTTTTATAATTATCTGTAAATTCTGTGTAGATACTTATTTCACTTCCTGTATCTAAAAGCCATTTTGTTGGTACTATTATTCCTTTTTTAACTACTGGCAGGTTTATCATTGGTCTTAGTGGCTGCTGTTCCTGGGTGTGGCATTTTGTCTCTGCCACCTGTTTTGCCACCTATTTTTCCCCCTTGGTATGGGTATTGATCTGCTCCTGTCTGGTTTCCATCTGTTTTGTTGAATTTGTATGTGAGGACCAGTATTTGCTGGTCCTCTGTTGTACCCTAAAAAAGGTCTCTGTGGGAATGGTTTCCTTCTTTGTCCTACTACTGACCTCCATGGGTTCCATGGTTGATTAGGTCTTATGGGAAGCCCTGTTCTAGCCTTTCCAAGAGGTTTAATTTTCCTTATATTTTGCAAAAATTGCCTTGGTTTCTTACTGACTGTAAATGACAGTACCTTATCATTATCCATCTCTCTGAAGTTTTTGAAAAAATTAATGGCTTCTGCCACTGTTTGGCAATTTTGAATTGGTCCTGCTAAACTCAATCTGAGGTATGGTGGCGCTTCCTTAATTATTATTTTCATAAATTGTGGAATTAGTGGAGCTGCCTGTGGTATGTTTGTTTCATTGTCTATGAAATACAATATGCCTAATTTTCTTGCTAGCTGTATACCTTCCTGGTATGTCATCCATTTACCTGCTGCTTAAAACTGGGTAAGAGCCACAGTAGGGAATGCATGTCTCCAAGCTGCTGTAATCTAGTCTAATAGGGGTTGGGTATCATCCTGGCTTACGTTCAAACAATGCTCTAGAGCTTCTGCTATACTCGGATTTTCTACTATATTACGGATTTTTCTCATTTCATGTTCTGTCAACATTACTGTGTCTGCACCTTTTTCCCACAGTTTCACTATCCATGTGGCATCTTTCATGACATTTTGGGCATATTCTCATCTTAACTCCCCTGGAGTAAATGGTCTTAGCTCCTCTACCCATGCACCTCTGTGCGGTGCAGTATCTTCTATATCTGGTCCATCCCCGATAGGGGTACCCACCATGACCGTCCTTTTAATTTTGCCAATAAAGGAGTCTTTTTTTGTTAGTGTACTTACTGGAAAAGAGTGAATGGCTTCAGACTGTGGCTCACTGGCCAGGTCTGCCCTGCGTCTGGTAATGTTCAAGGCTAGCCTTTTGTCCGCTAATCTACCTTTGTCCATATCTTGTATTGTTTTTAACCAGTATTGCTGGTACTTCTTTCTTGGGGGCCCTATCTAGAATTGGATTTAGCAACTGTGGATCTGTTAATTCCATTTATATGTCTGTTGGTTTCATATACCCTATCTTGTCTTTTGTTATTTTGGCTGTATCACACCATTTTTGTTCTACCTCTGTTGCTGGTTCTTTTCCTGTTACTGGTATTACCTTGAGTTTCCTCAATTTTTGGGTTAACTTGTTCATTTTAGTAGATCCTGTCTGCCAACCAATACAGAGTATACATGAGTAGTATATTTTCATTCTCAAAGTTTTTTTTAAAGTGTTTACCAAGTAAAAATGTTAGAACAAGTAGGTAATAGCAGAAAGAGAGCAGAAAATCACCAAATGGGTCACATCCAACATCTATCAGATAAGATCTAGTAAGCTGACTGAGAGAGCAAACAGTAATGACACCATCGAGATAGACATTTGCCACATCCAACAGAAACTAGTGAGGGAATTCCACCTACACAATCAGGCTTGGGTTCCTGACTGAGGGATGGGCAGAGCACATTGGTCCCTTCATAGACGGGCTTCTTGTTCCCACAGCAGACCCTTTGATACTGTGAGGATGAATAACAGTGCCCTGTTTCAGAAACAGTTTACAGTCTAAGGTAGGACATTTGAAATGCACATGCGGAGGAGGGTGAAAGGAGTCTTTCCTTACTCCCAAAGTCTGTGTTTAACAACAAAAACAGAGCCGAGCAGTGGTGGCACTTGCCTTTAATCCCAGCACTCGCGAGGCAGAGGCAGATGGATCTCTGTGAGTTCGAGGCAAGCTTGGTATACAAGAGCTAGTTCCAGGACAGGCTCCAAAGCTACAGAGAAACCCTGTCTCAAAAACAAACAAACAAACAAACAAACAAACAAACAAACAAACAGCACACGACAACTATTGTAATTTATCTAGGGAGAACCCAAGTATCGGGCAGCAGGTGAATAGTTGGCTAAACCAGGATCTGACTTAAGAAAGAAGCTGAAAGTTCTGTATTCTTCAGTTGAACCCATAGGAAACATAGACAATTTTAAACACCCTTCTCAAATTTGACTAAAATACAAAGGAAATGAAAGGTTTTCATACCTAAGTCACTTGCTGCAGTCACATCTGGTGTCTGTTTCGTGTTTTAGTGTATGGAATTTGGGGTTCTAAGTGCCACTCAGAAGCTTTCTATATGCCAGATCCTTAGCTTGCTAAAAGAAATCATATTCAGATGTGTCCAACCTTTTGAAATTGCACAGTGCTATCTATCCTCTACAGATTAATGTTCAAGAACCACACAATTGACTCTCACACCCCTCTCCCAATTATTTAAGCAATCATGAACTTTTTTGTAGGTTAGCAGTTTCATGATGGACTACGTTTGCGTTGTTTAGAGCCTTTATGGATGCTACAACCTGCAGGTTTAGAAGTTGTAAAAAAAGAATTAAAAAGTATGCCCCAAGTTTGTAGACAGTGTCTTCTAGAGAGTAAGCCATACATTAGTGGACAAATTTCATAAGATCATTTGCAGCCACCCTTGCTTGTACAGGCAAGGCGCTGCTAGTCAGCAAGCCCTTCAGATGTGTTCCTTTCCTGCATTTGAGTTTGAGTTTGGCCCATTTGATGCTAACTGTCTTGAGCAAGTTGTTTAATTGCTAATGGTTTCAGCATCTTCATTTGTAAAATGAAGATAACATTTGCCCCAGTAGGTTATGCTAACAAACAGCATTACTTGTTGATACCTTTTTAAATCAGATCCGGTGCATTTGCTATGAGTTGTCTGCACATTTACAGAGTGACTTTACTTCGAAATGGTAACAGCTTCCTGGCAGTGGTAGAATCATATGCTTAAGGAGTCTTTCTTCCTCAGCTGGAAGGAAAAGGACTGTTCTAGGGTTTGAGTGTTTCATACATTCCTGTGTTGGAAACCTCAGCGCCAGCACGGCCCTGCTGAGACCTGGACAGAGGCAGAGAAGGCTGATTTGATCAAGAGAGCTCTGCCCTCAAGAATACTCTTGCAGGGGGTGGATTTACCAAAAAATGAAGGAGCGCCCTCACTGCCTGCCTTACCTTTGACCTCTCCTGACCTTTTGCCCTGGCAGTGAGGTGATACAATATGAAGACTCTCCTGAGATGCTTTTGAAATTTCCAGTGTGCAAAACTATGAACTGAATGGATATCTGCTCTTTATAAATTACCCAATCTGTAGTTTCCTGGTACAGCTGCGGAGAACACTCTAAGAGTACTAGCAATGGTGTAACTAAGGTTTGCCTCTGGTACTGTTTACTGTTGCATATGTAAATAATCCTCAGGTTTGCTTTGTTTTTACCGATTTATGAAAAGTGACCGTATTGTGGAGTTAGATAGTTCTATATTTAGTTGCATCCTAAGAATGTGTCATCAGAAATTGATGTATTAGATCTATAAGAAAATACTCACTCTGTGACCCTGGTATAACCCAGAAGATTGATATGAACAGCCATTAAGTAAAAGAATATTTTAATATTTTTTCACACAGTCCTTTCCTCTATTTACTTGATATGAGATATTTTCATGAAAAATTTCACACCCACCCCTTTATTACATTTTCAAAGACTATACCCTCTGCTTCCTATCCCTCTTCCTTAAAGGTAAATTGAAAAAAGAAGTCTCAATATTGAAACGGCATGCAATTAACTTTTCAAAGGAATGGTTTCCACCTGTCTGTAGGTGTGTGAGCTGTGTGGATTCGGTGAGTCTGAGGCTGATAGGGGTGAAGAGTCACACTTGTTCTCTCAGTTCTCCATGGATAAACCCAAGCAGTGGCTGTGGTGTGACAGGGCTGCTTCTCCCAGTCTCCTGCTGGAATCTTAATTTTGGGTCAATGGGGGGACAGTTGGAGCCTTTGGGGAAGTCTTTAGGTTGTCAGGTGGAGACCTTGTAAATGCTGATAGGGGCCTCATAAAATGATCACATGAGAGGGCCACTTATGAACCAGTACTGAGGTCCTCAGGACACAGCAAATATGCAGGCATTTGCACTTGAATGACCCAGCCTTCAGAGCTTTGAGAAATGCACGAACACACACACACACAAACCACCCAGTTATGATATTTTATTAAAGCATTCCTAATGGTTTGAGAGAAAGAGAAACCTGCACCACAGAGTGAGAATGTTGCTTTAACCAGTACCCCAAAGCCTAAGAGCGGTTTTGAGACTGGGTTAATATGTAGACCTAGGACAAGGTTTTACGCTATTGTGAACAGCATACCTCTCCATGGACAGACCACTGAGGGAAGCTCTAACATGGGCCCAGACTCACATAGACAGAGAAAGGGGCAAGGAATCAATCACATTAGTGACTGTCCAAATGCTGGTGATAAGACTGTGGGCAGAAACGTGGATGGTAGAAGCTGTGCAGGTGAGGAGCACATTACTGGGAACTAGAAAAGGTTCTGTCACACAGAGTCAATGACCTTGACTGCATTGTTCCTGTGTTCCAATGTTTTCTGAGTATTAGCCTTCAGAGTTATAAAGGGTTGGATATTTGCATGAAGATGTTTCTAAAACGGTTCAGGTTTCTCCGGAATGTCTATAGTAAAATGCCGAAAGATAGAGAAACACTCAAAGACAGAGTTCTTAATTAGAATACGACATGGGTTCTTAGCTTAATAGTTCAAAAAATGAGAAAAGTGTGGTCAGTCAGCTGTTCAATGCTGAGATTATTAGTAAGTGTGGGCTAGTGGCTATTCAGAAATGACCTTACACACTTCTCAGGGATGCTCACCATTGCCACACACATCATACCTCAAGCAGCCAGGGCATGACAATTGTTTCAAAGGAAGGGGCCTGAACCTTTCTGTCCAGCCCTCCTCAATCTCATCATTGCTCAGCTCACTGTACTGTTCTAGAGTTTCTGCATTGCTTCAGGCATAGCTCCAAAGAGCTGGGGGGGGGGAAGCTTCTTCTAGCTCCTGGGGGTCAATGCAGATGCCTCCTGCTAGAAGCTTTCAGCAGATCCCTTGGTGAGTCACAGAACCCACCCAGGAGGCCACCTTGGGATTTACTTAGCTTTCAGATTAATAGATGAACAAACAAAAATGAACTTCTACTTCAAGATGGCTGTAGGTACATGACCAAGGAATGAAGTATCTTCTGAGGTGGGACTATGACCTGAAACTGCCTTGGGAGACAGGACTGCCCAGTGACACCAAGGCAGCTTTCCTCCTAGCTTCAAAGGCAAGGCCTCTGCTCTATTGAATTTAGTCATTAAAGGTGAGTCTGCACTTGGACTTGCTCAGAGTCCATTACTGCTTTCTTCATTTGTACTGCTCCTGTGCTGGGTTGTTGGTTGTGTCTCTTGGTTTGATTACACCAGTTCCCAGTCAGTGTAATCCTAATTTACCCAAGAAGAGATGGGGACTGATTTAAATGGTTTTCAGATTGAACTTTAACTTTTAAGTTAGATTGATGCTTGAAACATATAAAGATTTGGGTACTGTTTTTTTTTATTGGAATGAATCTATTTTACCAAATGAGAGTGACATAAATTTGAGACACTTGGGCCAAAAGTATTATGGTCTGAACACTTATTGTCTACATGAAAATGTGTGTGATTGTGTATATTTTATTATTTATTCACATATAATTTATACCCCACTTGCCTCAAACATGAGTATTCCAACAAAGAAAACCTCACAGTAGTTCTGACCTGATTGTCATTGATGGCATAGTAATAAAGTATGCTAATGAATGACCCATGGCATTTCCTTCCTTGTCAGGGTGACTGAGGCCTCAAGCACTACTGAAGGTTATCCCAACCTGGGCAATTATATACATTGACCTTCAAGGAAGTCACAGAGTTAGGTAGGGTCTTTTGTGGGTGACAAGGTTTTTAGGGAAAACTCTAAAGAAGTAATATTTGTACATTTAAAAAACAGGCCTTTAACTAATACGTTACTCAAGAACATGGCAAAAACCTGGCCTTGTGCAACCTACGAGTAGTGAACCCTCACCAGAGACAGATGATATCGCTAATTGATTATGGGCTTCTCCACCTCCATAAGTGATCGGTGAATTTCAGTTCTTTCCAACCACAAAACCTGATGGCATATTTTTAAAAAATTTTTTTGTTTATTATGTATATAGGGTTCTTCCTGCATGTATTTTACAGCACAGAAGAGGACACCAGATTTTATTACAATTGGTTGTGAGCCACCATGTGGTTGCTGGGAATTGAACTCAGGACCTCTGGAAGAGCAGCCAATGCTCTTTGCCTCTGAGCTATCTCTCCATTCCCCGTGATGGTATATTTTTGCAGAAATTCAAATATAGTGAGATACCAGGTGGTACTTAGAGGATATGCACAATACCATAATGTTCTAATTGTTGTCTATTTTAATGTATAATTGATATATATATATGTATATATGCAAGAGTGTATGTTTGTGTGTGTAGGTACAGGTTTGCTATGGTTTGCATATGACCACACCAAGTTAATAGGTTTTCTGTACCCAATAATAGATTTTTTCACCAAAGCATTAAGACAGATCAAGCCAAATTAAAAAGTAAAATACCAGATTTTTGCTGAGCAAAGCAACTCCCTGGTAACTCCTTCAGGTGCCCAATTATGGTACCCGTTCGTCAGGGTCTTGTGATATTGGCAACTTCAAACTTTGGGGTAGAAGCCAAAAACATCGAGAATGTAGAACTGAGCTTTTGACATCTTCCTTTGGAAGAAGATCTCTTTCTCTGAGATAGTGGGATTTGGGCAGAGAGAGCCAGTAAGAGAGAGAGAGAGAGAGAGAGAGAGAGAGAGAGAGAGAGAGAGATAGAGGAAGAAAGAGAGAGAGAGAGAGAGAGAGAGAGAGAGAGAGAGAGAGAGAGAGGAACATTAAGGACTTCTCAGGAGTCTGTTCTTTCCTTTTACCTTGTTCGGAGGCAGGGTGTCTTTTGTGCTTTCTGGCTGATGCTCTGTATACACCAGGTTAACACATTTTGAAGCTTCTGGGTCTTTCTGTCTCTATCTGCTTTCCCTCACTAGGGGCACTGGGATTGCATTGCTCCATATAGGTCTTTCTATGGGTGTTCTGAGGATCAAACTCTCTGACCTATCTTCCCAGCCCATGTCTAACATGTTTAATCCACGATTTCATGGATATTAAGCATTCATATACATTTTTCTCAAGGAACATAGCTAAAAGAGACAGTCAACAATACTAGACAAATACTACCATTAGCATGAAAATTTGCATAATGGTTCAGTGATTGACTAGATTTTTGAGACTGTATCCTCTACATAGGGATGAATGCCTGTCACAGTACAATAAAGACCGAAAAGCACATTGGCAGGTGTGAGTCACACCTAGACTCTTGTTCTTTACACCTTGGTAATCCAAAGAAATGCCTGCATCTAAGATCCTCCTTCAGCTGTTCTGCTGGAACTGGAGATGATGAAAGGCACAGCGATGGGAGTAGATACCTTTTGTGTTCTCAGAGTCTGTCAACTTCTATCCTTCCAGAGGGTGCGCTGGAGCACACTCAATAGCCCCTCCAGCATAAGCACCCTCTTCAATAACTTGATCATAGCAAAATATGCAAGATCATTTGGTGTCAGTATTGTCAGTGTGTGAGCAGAGACTGTGACCATCATTCATTCTAAAGAAAACTAAAGGCATTGTGTTCTTATAATTTTGACTATAGAACACGATCTATAAATTGTCTGAATTATGGTCACCGTAGGATGGGGTGGGAGAAACTCCTGAGCAGCTAAATTTTTTATGGGAACTGAATAATTGAAACCTCTCTCCAGGACTATTCCCTTGGGTAGTGACTGTGTTTATGACTGTGGGCTTATCAGACCAGGAGTAAATCATTTAGAACTTCCAATTCTTCAGAGACAAATATTTTGGTTACTTTTTTATGTATAATTCGTATCCCACCTGGCTCAAAGCATGTGTTACAACAAAGAAAAAGTTACAATAATCTATACTTGATTGTTACTGAAGGCACGGGAATCCACTATGTTAACATGCACAGTAATACGCTATGTAAATGACTGGTGTATAGTATTTCCTTTCCCTTCAAGTTGACTGATGACTCAAAGACCATTCCCGGTTCTTCCTTCTGAGGCTCCTCCAGGCACAGCAAAGGTAGAACAAAAACACTTAGAGATAAAAAACACCAACAAAGCCTTTCAGGATCTGATGAATCCAGTTCGATTCCTGTATAGATACACTTAATGATTCCAATTATTCAGTGCCTTCCTATTTCAAACCACTTATAGATAAGCACGTTAGCAATAGAAAGGGTTAAGAAGATATTTCTTTTTTTCTGGACGAGGTAGGTATGTGCAAGAATGGTATGAGTATTTCTCCAAGATATCAGAAGTAGCCGCTATGAGAGCTGTTGTCTGATTTCTCACTGTAGAATAACCTACTTAGGAAAATAAAATGAGATAGAGCTGCTGCCATTTTAAAAGACATGAGCTTAGGTTCTTAATTCTCATCATTCTTTATAGAAATCCATTTCTCTCTTTGCTATCCTTTTCAAAAATCTTTGTCTAATAATGCTCAGTAAATTAGGCCTCCATAAGCTTGGCTTTACCCCATCCAACCAGTTGCCTTGCTTTGTTGTTGTTGTTGTTTTACTGGGTTTGTGTGTGTTGTGTGTGTGTTCCCCCCTACCCAAGTCCTTAAAATAGCTGCTAAGAGTCCTTGATTTGAAATGTTAATTAAGATGGACCTGGCCTCCTATTACACTTTGTATCTCTTTTTACATGCAAAAGAAATATGATAATTAGGCTATTTTTCACCCAGGGTCCAAGAGAAAGGCTGTCAGTGTCACAGAAGTCCCAACATGTCCCAGGTCTACTTTCCTGCTCCTAAGGTAAGACAGATGCTGAAATGAGTTCTCCACACAGGAGCACGTGGGGTTAATGTCTAGCCACCCTTTCCTTTCCTAATCTCGTGGTGTTGTTTGTACACAACCACCATAGATAGAAATTGATTTAATTACCATTCATAAAGTCCATATACTCAAACAATCCCTTTTTACTGATTCAAGCAGTCAGACTACCTTGAGTATTTTTGAAGCTTGGATGATGGTCTCAAGGGAATTTTCATTGGAGTCTTCACTTTTAGTCTCTTGGTAACTTTTAAACATAGAGACGTTATTAGTCACACTGAAGCACAGTTTCCAATGTTCTGTGCACTTTGTGTGGTGTGGGTACAAATGGGAGGTGGCTCGAAATGGTGTACGAGGTTGTAAATGCGCTCACTACACAGCCCTACTGGCAAGCAAGATTTAGAAAGGCAAAAGTCTACATTTGAAAGCATGGGTATCCAGGAGGTTAGCTTTAAATCATGTAAGATGGGGCACAAAGAAATTTATATTGTTGTGGGGAAGTATTCTAAATTAGCCACCAGAGACAGAAATTGCAAAATAAATGCAAAAGTTATACCTTTAATTACTGCTGTGGAAGCTTTGAGATTTTGAAACATGATTTTGTAGAAATAACACTGGGAATTATTCGCGGACTCTTTTGATTATAATGTTGGAGATGAGGACATGTAGATTTCATTATTCTCATACTTGAGATGTTTAAAGTTTTCCCTTTTATTAATGTGAACATATTGCGTCTGGAGTTCATAATCATTCAGGCATACAAAACGGTATTGAGTAAGGAACGTGTATTTTTGGGAGTCTCAGCTCTCTGGTTCTTTTCCTCACAGTTAGGTGGTTTTCCTTTCAAGCCGGAGTTTTAGTATGTGATAGAAAAGAGAGATGCTGGTGTATAGTAAACAGGCCTAGGGCTCCAGGGAATGTTGTTTAAAGCTGTTGCTTCAATGTTTTGTGCACCTGTTCCATAAGCTGGAAACAGTTCAGCGTCTTTGGGTCTTCTGCGAACAAGGCGGGTGGCATATGTGCCTTACTCCTTATATCTGATAAGATGTTTTGTTTTTCTGTGACACAGACAATATTCTGATTTCATTCAAATCAGACTTTGATGTGTTTAGGATTTGGGTTTAATAATTTTGAGATTTACAGGAAATGAAGTCTGTTAAAAACGAACAACCATACCTCCCCAACCTCGGAAACCCACCAATTGTTGAAAGTAGTCAGAATTGAGAGAGAATCCCTTCGTGCTGGTGTAGGCTTGGTATAGAGGGTTTTAGAAAGAGGAACTCCTTAGTAATGTACTATGCCTTTCAGATACATTGGAGAGATGTGTGGTTGAATGATTTTTCCTTTCTTCTTTAATATAATTTGAATGCTATTTATTGTGGTTCCAGCATTTTAACAATTAAGTGTATCAATGTTTTTAAGTACTGTGGATGGCATGCTTTCTTTGTTTTAGTATGTGATATGAAAGAGAGATTTTGGTGTACAGTAAACAGGGCTAAGGGCTCCACGGAACATTGTTTAAAGATGTTGCTTCAATGTTTGGTGCGCCTGTTCCATAAGCTGGAAACAGTTAGGGGTCTTTGGGTCCTCTGCGAACAAGGCGGGTTGTGTATTTTTTTTTGTTTTTTTTTCTTTTTTAAATCTTTATATTTATTTATTTATTCATTTATTTATTTATTAAAGATTTTTGCCTCCTCCCTGGCACCACCTCCCATTTCCCTCCCCATCCCCCATCAAGTCCCCCTCCCTCATCAGCTCGAAGAGCAATCAGGGTTCCCTGATGTGTGGAAAGTCCAAGGACTTTGTTGGAGAGGTTGTGGAGAAAGGGGTACACTCATCCGTTTTTTTGGTTTTTCGAGACAGGGTTTCTCTGGTTTTGGATCCTGTCCTGGAACTAGCTCTTGTAGACCAGGCTGGTCTCGAACTCACAGAGATCCGCCTGCCTCGCCCCCCCCCCCCCCCAGTGCTGGGATGAAAGGCATGCACCACCATGGCCCGGCTTTAGGTGGTGTATTTTATGTGTTAAAATGCTTTTAACAAATAAGGCTAATTTGTAGAGACTAATTCCCGTGTAAATTCTGCAATTTTTTAAATGTAGAAATGTAAATGAGGCTGAGCAGGCAGATCTCTGTGAGTTCGAGGCCAGCCTGGTCTACAAGAGCTAGTGCCAGGACAGCCTCGCAAGCTATAGAGAAACCTTGTTGCAAAAAACTAAAAAAAAAAGAAAAAAGAAGAAAAAAGAAATGTAAATAAAACAGAGTATAGCTATGTTTAAGTAAACCTCGAAATTGAAAAGCATGAGTTTACATACATTCAAACTGTCTCTTTTCTAATAGCACAAATAGTCAGCCTGCCTGTGACACCAAAATATAAGTAAAATACATATATATTCATACTCCAGTGATTCTCAGCAACAGAGTCTCACAGTTAAAGTCATTTTCCTTTTGGGAAACTGATTATGTGAGCCTGGGAAGGTGAATTACATTAGGGAGGACAGAAGATTCAAGGAACCGAAGGAAATCACTTCTGAGTGTTCCCCTCTTCTGCATTGAAAGATCAACCTGCAGCTTCTAGACGCTTTTCTAGTTCTCGTGTTCTTTCCCACATTCTTTCACTTCATTTTTATTTTTTTAAATTTTCTTCCACAGCCTGGAGCAGGATTTTGGATTCTTGTCAATTTTATTCCTAGTCTGAGGATTCCCCCATATCTTAAAAACATAGGTAGCTTCTTACTTACACAAGTAATAATAAAAAAATGCCACTTATTTTGTTACGAGATAATTTCAGATTGGTCCAAATTCGAAAGCTTCCTACCGATTAAATTTCATGTCAGGAACAAAGAAATCTGTTTGTGGCTTTAGTAAATCCCATTAATTTGGTTTTATGATATGGTATCTCTTTCACAAAATGCTAAAGCATTAACAAAATTACTTTTCTGGCATTTAAGTTGTGTATTTTAACTACAACTGAAAATAAATCCCATCAGATGCCCTTACCTTCTGCAAATACGGCCTTTTGCTTTCTGTTTTAAATTATACTAATTACTTAGCTATGTATTTAGCATTTTAGTTTTTATTTATCCATAGTTCTTCTAACATCAAAAAATGAATAGAAACAAATCAGAGGAAAAAAAAAACGCTCTTGTTCTGGATCAAACAATCCTTTAAAAATGAAAGATTCATTGCAGAGTTTTCGAAAGGAACACATGTTTTGTATTACCTGCAATCCCAGACTCTATCTTCCCTGTTTTACTTCATTTATGAAACAAATACTTTTTTTTTGTTTTTGTTTTTCAAGACAGGATTTCTCTGTGGTTTTGGAGTCTGTCCTGGAAATAGCTCTTGTAGACCAGGCTGGTCTCAAACTCACAGAGATCCGCCTGCTTAGCATTTGGTATGCTGTCTTCTCGGCACTTGAACTTCTGAGAAGCCCTTGCAGAAACACGTAAATGATGGGTTGGGGAAAAAGAAAGCAGGCTGGTAAAGGAAGAACAAACATAATAAATGCTGCCTTAGTAATAAGAACTCAGGGAGATTCTCCCAGTAGCTGATAACTGAGAGTTGGTTTCTACCTCCACGCCTCCTGCAGTGAACAGTCTACACCTTGAAAAAGCAGCATGATAACCTAGGTTTAGAGTCATGTTTTGAATATCAGCCTTGAGTTTTGTAGACAGGAATGCTTACACAGATCATTTCTTTTTTTCTCTTCTTTTGATTTTCAAGGCAGGATTTCTCTGTGTAACAGCTCTAGCTGTCCTGGAACTAGCTCTTGTAGATCAGGTTGGCCTTGAACTCACAGAGATCTGCTTTTTTTCTGCCTCTCAAGTGCTGGGATTAAAAGCGTGCATGACCACCTCCTGGCTACAGATGGTTTCTATTAAGTCCCATTTTCTTTATTTCTGATTGTGTTTGCAGGCAAGTGGTACATACACAGAAATGATCAGAATTATCAAATAACCCCATATTCCTTGAGAAGCCTCTTCAGAGGCTCTCCTTCCACCCTAGGTATTACTTTAATACATGTATATTGATATGCCTGTTTATCCCCTGCAGAGCCTAGCTATTCCCAAAAGTGGATATTAAGACAGTAGGGGGAAAATGATGCAGATACTTTTCAAAAATTTGGAATAGAAATTGGCTCTTTTCCATCCTTAATCTATGAAGCATTCCAGTTGTTTAGGTGTATATTTTGCCACTAATCATTAAAGGGTCCATTGTTTACTTATATCGGCATAGATTTTTTTTTTTTGGAACTGTCTCACTGAGTGTCCCAGTCCAGCATCCAACCGAAAATCTTTCTGCTTCATCTTTTTTTTTCGGTTGTTCTAAACAGGGTTTCTCTGTGGCTTTGGAGCCTGTCCTGGAACTAGCTCTGTAGACCAGGCTGGTCTCGAACTCACAGAGATCCACCTGCCTCTGTCTCTTGAGTGCTGGGATTAAAGGTGTGTGCCACCATCGCCCGGCTCTGCTTCATCTTTTTATGTAGTTATGAATCAGGTACTCTGCTACCTAATTTGTATGCCATTTCATGTCCTTTTGACAGTGAGTACTGACTGCTCAAGTGTATGATAACCTTCGACTCAGCTACACCTTGGTATGTTTATTACATTTGTTATCTAGTGACTAAACTAAGTCAGGAAAGAGAAGGGATCATCCTTACTATTTCCCAGATAACAGTCATTTTAAAAGAAAGTTCTGGGACCCAAATAAACATTAAACAAAAATAAAGCTATGGCCCAGAGGTTGTTCATTCCTCAGCTGATGACTGTGCTTTAAAAAAAGTAAAATTGTATTTTTAGGTTATCCTTTGATCAAATAAAGTTATCATCTATAATATAAAACTCTTTCATGTTGTCAGTTTATAGATTATTTTCAAATTGGCTGTCAGTCACGCATCCAGCTCAGAGGAGCAGGGAGCTTATCTTTTTCAAGATCATTCTTAAGACTTTATTATGTTATTTTCCATTGATGAAATGGGTGACTGGTGTGAGGGAGATTAGTCTCAACATGTGCACATGTGTGTTAGGTTCCAAACTGGTCAGAATTTGTAACCAAACATTTCTTCCAGATTTTGAGAATGTTAAATAATTGTATGTTTGCTTTCTTAAAGGTTTCACATTTAAACAATGTCTATCCATGGGATTCTTTAAAATTAAAGGTGATAAGAGGTTATAGTATGAGAGTTACAATTTTCCATTAGACAGATGAGATAGTAGTTGAATTGAAAGTATATTGAATTCTTTAAATTTAAGGTATGTAGTTCCCATTATTACTTGATTCATCCCTAATAATAAATAATATGTACAAAATCAAAATCCATAGGTAGTTAAATTTTCCACAGTAATCAATTCTTATACAAGATTATAGAGAATAAAGTGAAAGAATTTTTTGATCTCTCATAAGATTTTTACAGTAAACATATGCACAGAAAATATTTGACAAATAAAATGTTAATTATGAAACTTGGTTATAATAGCTGTAAGTTAATTATTGTGACATGAAATGGATATCAGCAGGAGCAGGGAAATTGATGTCAGGTGAACCTGGTATCTTCCTGGGCTGCCCTTGATCCCAAATGAAGTGCCTGGAAAAGCAAAAAGGCTATTGTGATGTGGGTACACATCCCCTGACAAAGCCCAATTAATTATAAAAGCTGATATTAAGTCAGTGGGGGGAAAAGTCCACACCGATCCTTTTACAAGATTTTGATTAGATTAGCCTGTTTCCCATCTTTAACATAGGAAGAACGCGGTTTGTCTAGGAGAATATTTTGCCACTATTCATTGAAGGGTCCACCGAGCCTTGCATCCACCACCTTCCTCCTGCAATTGTTTCAGGTCCCATGATACTGAGTGCAATTTGTTCTTTTTTTATTGTCTTCTCTTTATATGAAAGGAAAAGCATGCGGCTTTTAGATTCTTTTGTTTCATTACATGACAAATTAGGGATCCTTCCACTAGGCTGGTTTTGACATTTCATTATTTCTGGGCCGAGCAATGAGAGGAAGAAAGCACTGACAATACCTGGCAAAGGCACATCTCTTGATTTCTCTTTCTTCTTTCAGCATTAGGTGTAGATGGTCCAGGAATCTCCGCTGATGGAAGCTGAAGATGTCTTAGCTGTTTATTAAGCCTGCGCTATCTATAAAATCTGTATTGGTTTACTGTCAGCTTTTGTTCCTAAACTTAAAATTTTAGGAGACAAATGGGAAAAGCATACACATCTATATTTCACACAATTTCCAACAGTTGCCTTAATATTTAGAATTAAGGATCTAGAAATTGAAGAGAAGGCTCAGGGGTTGAGAGCTCTACTGGTCTTGCAAGGCTGGAGTTCAATTCTTAGCACCCGGGATGGGCAACTTACAACTCCAGCTTCGGAGACTTGGTGCCTCTGGCCTCCAGGGACACCTCCACTCACATGTAAAGTCTCTGCTCTTCATATGCATAATTAAAAATAATAAGCAAGAAAATCTTTAAGAGAATGAATTGAGGGTTCCAAACAGAAACCAGGAGGATGTTCTACCTCCCTCCTGGTTTGACTTGGCAGATCCAGCATACACACTGCCCAGGTACACACATTAGCCTCCTTAGTCTTTGACAGTGCTGTATGAGGAGTGTTAAACATAGCCCTAGTAGTAATCAGAATTAAAGAAAATGTGTATCTAACATACCACCTTTGCTATAAAAAGAGAAACAGTCAAAGGCATGTTTATCATGATTCCTAGTCTGTAAAACTATGTCCTGGGATACAATCAATGCATTTAGCCCCCTCAGATCTTAGCCCTCAATGAACTAAGCTGCTTTTCATTTTCACATCCATCCTCTTTATAGATGGTGATGTATATGGAGTACTAAGAAATAGTACTAGGGTACTATTTCACTTATTTCAGTGTATGAGGCTTTTATTACCTAGAGAATGAGTTGACTGAGGGCTCTTTTGAAAATATTAATTTTATGTATATGTATGTGTATCTGAATGTGTATTTGTGCACCATGTACAGGAGCCCACAGAGACCAGAAAAGGCATTGGGTCACCTGGAAGTGGAGTTACAGCAGATTTTAATGCACACATGTGTGCTGGGGGCTAAATGTGGGTCCTCTGCAAGAGCAGCAAGTGCTCTTTCGGCCTGAGCACGCTCTCCAGCCCCAGCTGACTGAATCTTACAGGATGTTCCCTCCTTCCCAGCTGTCCTTGCTGACATCTCAACTCCAATTACAACACCCAGCAATGGCACCCCACATTATTTTGTACTGTTTTGTTTTGAATGCTGTTAGATTTTCACAGTTGGTCCTAACAGGTATTTCAATGTGGGTGCTTAGCAAAATATTGCTATGCATAGATGTTACAGTAGATAGTGTTTTCTCATAAATGAAGTTGGTTTTGAGAGTCTGAAATTATTTCACAATGGCCTAAGTCTCTTCTAAGGAACAGAGTATATGCTCATACATACAGTTATATGTAGCTGAGTCATCTCCAGTTTTCACTCATGTCCTTGTACTTAATACCTATAAGATTCCATGACAATCTGTCATCCGTTTCCTCACAAGCTCCTGTCCTCAGAAATACAGTTCCGTTATTATAACTGCTGGGATTCGGTGAGTTAGCACCATCTTCCTCCATTGCCATAGCGTGTCAGATTTCTACATAGCTGTGCCTGTTTTTGAAAAGAAACATTTAGTGGGGGGACTGTTATCTAGTGTATTAACATGTATGTTCATGTTACAGGGATTTAGTCCATACATTTCAAAATTTAACTGTGGGAAAAGCAATGCATCATAATATGAAATAAATCTACTGAAATGACTATGTCATATTCCAACACATAATAGAGTTTCACTTGTCCTATTTGGTGGGATGAAGTGTGTTCCATATGGAACATTTCCATATTATAAAGGCATATTTATGGTCCCATTTTTGATAGCTACATTTTCATTAAAAATGGCTCTTAAATGTATGGAATGTTTTCATATCATAGCAAGATATGGCCAACAGGAGTTAACATTATCTTAATGACTGTAGGGTCTTTATCCTAAAAATCAATTGTTCTGTTCTCTGTTACCCTTAGGACTTTTGACCTCTGTGCAATTCTAGAGAGGTGAGGTTACATTATGATTTTGATATTAGCATTGCTGTCTTTTTTTGGTCAGCATACATTTTTTACTAGGCTAACGTCACAGTTTTAGGAAGACTAGAGACACTGTGAATGAGTTATAATCAGAGAACACCCTGGGAGTCTCATTCCCAGATATCTTTGAGTTACTGCTTCATCATCAGCTTTTGAATCATTTTCGTCAGAGTACTCTGCTTTTGTACTAATCAAGGGCATAGCGTGGGGATGGGTAGTTGTGTTTGTATACTGTCCTCAAGAATAGACTAATAAAGGCTTTCAGGGATGGGACAAAAGTGGCCTCTGTGGCAAGGATCTGCAAGCTTGTTTAGCAGTTGTGGAAAAGGGATCAATGCCTTGGAAGCTCTGGGGGATGCCTCCTATTACCACAGTCAGTCCCGATGGAATGTAGTCTCAGGGTCCAAGGCTCTGTAACTATTCCTGGTACTGGGTATTTGGGTCTGACTGGGCAGCAGTTAGAAGGTAAAGGGCAGGAAAAAAATAAGAGAAGGTGCTAAAGGGCAGACTGATAACGTTTCCTCAGGTGAGAGGGAGCCTGTGCTGTCACTGCCTATACAAGCCACCAAGTGTCCTGGAAGCATTTACAACAGACACACTTCCTGCATTTCAGTTAAGGGGGAGGAACATCAGGGTCATTTTCTGCAGTTGAAGAGCTGAAAAAAATAAGTACCTCTATAAAAATGGATAAAGCGTCAATCAAAGCTGCTTCTTTTTCCTGTGTATGCTATGGTAATACCAGCTATATGGCTCAGTTGCCTTTTATTGTTTAGGTTTTTTGAGAGTTGCCTTTTATTTTTAAACACAACTAGAACTAGTACATTGGCAGCTCTTTTCCCCTTCTTTTTCTTCTCCTTCAACACCCAACTTTAACAAAGATAGAGCCTTCAAACTCTTTTCATTGCCAGGCTTGGAAATCCTGACAGGTTAAAAAAAATGTTATTGAAAACCTTTCTCCACTTATAGGCTCATTTTGACAGAAATTCTTTGAGAGGCATCGGCAGTGAGGTGCCTAGAGATTTCATCCTCTTCTTTTGCTTTAGGAGTTGCTGAGCACAAGGCTTCCTATTAGTCAAATAGAAAGAGCAGCAAATCCACCCCGCACCCCAACACTCATCTTCCCCTGGTGCCTGGGCTGACAACCTTCTGTTCCCTGGACTGCCAGAGTTGGCACTGAGGAGCCTAGCATAAAGATGCATGTGAAAGTTTCTGGCAGTTTTTCACAAAAAATATCATTTTGTCTCTATTTACAGATTAAGTGGCACTATAAATTTTGCATGGGCTAATCAGAATAAAATCTATGATCCCCGGAAGGTGTTCCTTTGCAGGGTCTCTGCTTCTGTTCTGCACGGTTTTGAGGCGGGCTTCCTGTCTATGTCTGTCCCTCTGTCACTGTGTATGATTGGTTGAATTTCATGAGCCATTAGCAGCGACTATGTAATATCTGATAAGAGGAGGCTGTTGTCTTCAGAGATTTTTATTTTTTTATGGGCAGAAGTCAAGTTTAAATTTCAGACAAACGTACCAAAATACAGAACCCCAGCTCATGGGAATTTTGCAAAAATATAAGCAGATACACTTTAGATAATAATTAGGCTGTGTAATACTCATAGTGGAAGTTCAGAAGAATCTCATGATTTCAGGCATACTTATTTATATTAGTTTGTATTTTCTTTCAAAAATGCCTAAAATTAGAAGTTTAAGTTTGTGAATAATTTCAACAAAAATGTGATAGAATGTAGAATATATTATGTTCGAAATGAATCATACCATATATTTAAATATAGATTAAACAGCCTGTGTCCTAGGAAGCAAAAGCAAGGCAAAGGTGGATACAGTATCTGTAACAGCCCAAAGTAGCAGAATTGCTTACATCTGTGAAGAGAAAACAATTCCAAATAGGCTGCTTGTCATCCCCCCTTTCTTTTCTTTACAGGCTATTAAAATTAATTTGTGTCATCTAGGTTCCTATGTTTGCCATTAGTACTGAGCCAAAGTAATGAGAACAATAGATGCAGAGAAATTAAGTACAGGATCTGAGGGTAAGGTATGCAGGGGCACCCTGGTACTTCTCAGTCCTGCCTGGGCTGAGCAGGTCCTGCCAGCAAGCAGCTGCATGGTCATAGTCTTCCAATTTGAAGGTATAGAAATTCTTTAGCAAATTTTGATGTGGAGATATCCAAGTCCCTCTTGATGATCCTGCCTTGTATTTAAGGTCACTCTCTTAAATGTTTTCACTATCATGACTGATCCTGTGACATTAACTAAATACTTTCTGTGATACAGCAGCCTATGTACATCACCCCTAATTAATAAGTTGCTAAAAATAGGTGGAAGATAAATGAATATTTTGGTTACCTCTTCAACATTCCTTTTCCCAGCACCTCTTTTGATGTTTTGTTGTTTTTGGTGTGTGTTTTTTTTTTTTTTTGTGTGTGTGTGTTCAGGTCCCCAGCTGGTCTTGTGAGGTAGGGGGACCTCATCAGCCCAGTCTACAGAGGCCAGCTTTCAGAATGTTATAAGCCAATCAAAGCATACTGCACGTCTCTTAGTTTAGGAAAGGGTCTGTGTGAGGGAAGATTTTGGGGGAACTTCTTAAAGTGTTCCAAGGAATGAGTCCTTCTGTTCCCCCTAGTAACCCCCTTCTAGTTACTAATTTTGTTTGGCAACCATGCCAGTCAGCTGGTGAGATGACTTTCGATGTATTGTTGTTTAGGAATTTCAATAGTTAGGTTCATGCTTGAATTATGCATTTTACGGGATTGTGTACAGCAAACCACTAGAAAAATTTCAAGATTACATGTAGAATGTTCCCACAGAAAGGCTCAGTGTCCAGGGTCACAGGTGATTATGGTGTATTATATGTATATATTTAAATGTCAAACTGCGCCCTTATGGGCAATTACTATGTGTCAGTTGAAATTAAAACATTTAAAAAAATCATGCCCGGAGAGTCTAAAAGACATCAACCCATCAACTGTAATAAAGGTTACAAAGTGTCCTAATGTAGAATGTACTAGCAATTAACTTCAGGATGTGAGTGCAGTCTGAGTATAGATTCTTTTCATTTTCTCTTGGGTTTAGTATGTGGTAACATGATGCCAGTAAAGGATGTTTAAAAGACGATGTCCCATCATAAGAGACATAACATGTAGAGAGTCAGGAAATTATTTGAATTTTCAGTATTTTGAAGGAAGGCGGGTGATGGGAAATAGGAACTGATCAAGCAGAGCACTATGGAAGCCTGCCCCACATACTGCCTGTGGGTGTTAAGTCCGACTTCAGGGAAGATGGTTCCCTAGTGTCCTTTCCCTGTAGAGAGGGTTGCCTCCTTGACAGTCAGCAGGAGGTCAGGTTGGGATTGAGGTAGAGCAGATCTTCACACTGCAGCACCCGCTGCACCAGCCGATAAACCTCACCAATGTAGAGAGTGGTTTACATCTGCCTCAGCACATAGACTTAAAAACTTACAAGCTGTGTGTGTGTCGGGGGTACACACCTCTACAGACACATGGAAGTCAAACAACCATTTGGAGAAGTCTGCCTCTCTTTCCACTACAGGGGTTTTGAGGATTGAACTCAGGCCTCAAGGGGCAGATAACTGTTTATTGAATTGAGGAACGCATTTGTCATTTGAAGGAAGCTTACAAGGAGAGATGTAAATAAAAACAAGGAAAAAAATTGGGACAAATTTTGCCCAACAGAAATAGAATTTTCTCCTGTGAAAATTCTCTCAAAAAGGAAATTTTAAAAATGTGTAGAATAACCTGAAAATATCAAGTCATTAAAAATCTACATGAGATAATATGAAGGAGACACAAAATATAAGGGACTGAGAAATCAAAATGGCATCTGCTAATTTTTTTTTTAAAAAACAACAAACCAGCTGAAGTATAGTTAAAAAAATAATGCAATGGTGCTACAAGAATTAAAAAGAGGGACCGGGCAATCCCAGCACTTGGGAGGCAAAGGCAGGCGGATCTCTGAGTTTGAGGGCAGCCTGGTCTACAAGAGCTAGTTCCAGGATAGGCTCCAAAGCTACAAAAAAAAATTCTTTCTCAAAAAACCAAAATAAAAAAAAAATAAAGTTTAAAAAAAAATGGTGAGAAAGAATAGATAGAATTATTCTACCTGGCAAGTCCTGTTCCCAATATTAAGAATGCCAAAATTGAATGAAATATCAAAGAGAAGATTAGTCTCTATATAAATACTTAATGAAAGTATCCCAAAATGGAAATAACGAATAGTTTCAGAGAATGTTGACCAAGCACCAGGGGAACTTTGCAATAAATAATTAGTGTAATGATTTTTTTAAAAAAACTGTTGCAAGATCCCTGGTGGCAGTAGGCAGCAGAAATGCTATGGGTCCCCAAATAGTGGTAACAGGCCATGTTGCAAGCCACGCCCACTTCCTTCCCCATCTGCTGAGGCAGGCTGATTGCCAGCCCAGTTCGCGCCCTTTCCCAGTTCGCGCCCTTTCCCAGTTCGCGCCCTTTCCTAGTTCCCGCCCCTTTTCCCCAGTTCCCGCCCCTTTTCCCCAGTTAGTGCACTCTCTCTCTGTTCTCTTCTTATTTTCCCTCTCTCCCTCTCTCTCCCTCTCTCTCCCTCTCTCTCCCTCTCTCCCTCTCTCCCTCCCTCCCTCCCTCCCTCCCTCGCCCCCCCTCTCTCTCCCTTTCTCTCCCCAATTCTATTCTGCATTCAATGTGACTTGCACCTCACACTGCCTTCTAGATGGGACTAGCCTGCCCTCCTTGTGTCTCCCTGCCTGGAACCAGCAACTGCTCAGCAGTCGCAGCTCGGTACCTGCCTGCAGCTCGGTAAGGGCCCGCACATCGGTACCGGCCCGCAGCACGGTACGGGCCCTCAGCTCGGTACGGGCCCTCAGCTCGGTACCGTCCCTCAGCTCTGTACTGTCCCTCAGCTCTGTACCGTCCCTCAGCTCTGTACCGGCCCTCAGCTCTGTACCGGCCCGCAGCTCTGTACCGGCCCTCAGCTCTGTACCGGCCCTCAGCTCTGTACCGGCCCTCAGCTCTGTACCGGCCCTCAGCTCTGTACCGGCCCGCAGCTCTGTACCGGCCCGCAGCTCTGTACCGGCCCGCAGCTCTGTACCGGCCCGCAGCTCTGTACCGGCCCGCAGCTCAGTATCCGTAGCTGCAGCTCTGGACCGCCACATGACCCGCTATCACCATTTGGGGACCTACCGTGTTTCTGCTGCCTACTAACGCTTGGGACCTTGCAGCATTTTTTTAAAAAATCATAACAATTGGTAAGTACAAAATAAATATTTTTTATATCATGAAATTTTAGAATACTACAAATGTGGAAACCTCAACAATTTCAGAAAGAAAGACGAGGAAGAGAAAGAGATGTCAGGAGGAAGGGAAGAAAAAGAAAATTCCTTATTTAAAACAAAAGTCCAAACAATTATTGATATCTGTTATGAGCTGGGGCACTTCAGCTCCAGGTTCTTTTTGAGTAATATCTATGTATGTTTCTAATGTCATCAGTGTTGCATGTGCTATAATTGGACATTTAAATATCCTTGTGACAATCTTTTAAATCTATATTGTTTATTTTGCCACATAAATGTTGTAATTTCCTGGCTTTCTGGATGCAACGGTATCCCAAAGAACATATCAGTCAAGTCTATTGTTGCTAGCCATTTTGGTGCATATTGTCTTATTTGTAGAAAAATATCTTCTATGTATGGTAAATCTACCATACGTACCTGGCATTCTGGGGGATTTTTCATTAATCCTCCTGTAATCACTGTAAATCTGTATTTTCCATTTGGCTTCAGTATTGGCCACATGGTGAGTTGTAATTAAAAGATTGTGCTTGTTCTATAATGCCCTCTTTTAAAAGAGTCTGTACCGTATCTGAAATTTCAGCCATACCTCCTTTTATGGGGTATTGTGCTGTAAAAGTTGGAGGAATTTTTGGTAATTTTACTGGTTCAATTTTAACTTCTGCTAAATTTACATAGTATTTCCTTATGGACTTGTAATTCAAGAAGAATGGGAATAGTTTAATAATTTCTTTAATTCCTAAACTATTTAGTGGTGCGGAAAAACTAGCTACTTCTATCTTATGCTTAACCATAATATTGAATAATTATTTCTATTACTGGTACTGTTCTTTCTGTGTTAACTCCTTGTATTGTAATGTGTTTTTTATTTTTATAATTATCTGTAAATTCTGTGTAGATACTTATTTCACTTCCTGTATCTAAAAGCCATTTTGTTGGTACTATTATTCCTTTTTTAACTACTGGCAGGTTTATCATTGGTCTTAGTGGCTGCTGTTCCTGGGTGTGGCATTTTGTCTCTGCCACCTGTTTTGCCACCTATTTTTCCCCCTTGGTATGGGTATTGATCTGCTCCTGTCTGGTTTCCATCTGTTTTGTTGAATTTGTATGTGAGGACCAGTATTTGCTGGTCCTCTGTTGTACCCTAAAAAAGGTCTCTGTGGGAATGGTTTCCTTCTTTGTCCTACTACTGACCTCCATGGGTTCCATGGTTGATTAGGTCTTATGGGAAGCCCTGTTCTAGCCTTTCCAAGAGGTTTAATTTTCCTTATATTTTGCAAAAATTGCCTTGGTTTCTTACTGACTGTAAATGACAGTACCTTATCATTATCCATCTCTCTGAAGTTTTTGAAAAAATTAATGGCTTCTGCCACTGTTTGGCAATTTTGAATTGGTCCTGCTAAACTCAATCTGAGGTATGGTGGCGCTTCCTTAATTATTATTTTCATAAATTGTGGAATTAGTGGAGCTGCCTGTGGTATGTTTGTTTCATTGTCTATGAAATACAATATGCCTAATTTTCTTGCTAGCTGTATACCTTCCTGGTATGTCATCCATTTACCTGCTGCTTAAAACTGGGTAAGAGCCACAGTAGGGAATGCATGTCTCCAAGCTGCTGTAATCTAGTCTAATAGGGGTTGGGTATCATCCTGGCTTACGTTCAAACAATGCTCTAGAGCTTCTGCTATACTCGGATTTTCTACTATATTACGGATTTTTCTCATTTCATGTTCTGTCAACATTACTGTGTCTGCACCTTTTTCCCACAGTTTCACTATCCATGTGGCATCTTTCATGACATTTTGGGCATATTCTCATCTTAACTCCCCTGGAGTAAATGGTCTTAGCTCCTCTACCCATGCACCTCTGTGCGGTGCAGTATCTTCTATATCTGGTCCATCCCCGATAGGGGTACCCACCATGACCGTCCTTTTAATTTTGCCAATAAAGGAGTCTTTTTTTGTTAGTGTACTTACTGGAAAAGAGTGAATGGCTTCAGACTGTGGCTCACTGGCCAGGTCTGCCCTGCGTCTGGTAATGTTCAAGGCTAGCCTTTTGTCCGCTAATCTACCTTTGTCCATATCTTGTATTGTTTTTAACCAGTATTGCTGGTACTTCTTTCTTGGGGGCCCTATCTAGAATTGGATTTAGCAACTGTGGATCTGTTAATTCCATTTATATGTCTGTTGGTTTCATATACCCTATCTTGTCTTTTGTTATTTTGGCTGTATCACACCATTTTTGTTCTACCTCTGTTGCTGGTTCTTTTCCTGTTACTGGTATTACCTTGAGTTTCCTCAATTTTTGGGTTAACTTGTTCATTTTAGTAGATCCTGTCTGCCAACCAATACAGAGTATACATGAGTAGTATATTTTCATTCTCAAAGTTTTTTTTAAAGTGTTTACCAAGTAAAAATGTTAGAACAAGTAGGTAATAGCAGAAAGAGAGCAGAAAATCACCAAATGGGTCACATCCAACATCTATCAGATAAGATCTAGTAAGCTGACTGAGAGAGCAAACAGTAATGACACCATCGAGATAGACATTTGCCACATCCAACAGAAACTAGTGAGGGAATTCCACCTACACAATCAGGCTTGGGTTCCTGACTGAGGGATGGGCAGAGCACATTGGTCCCTTCATAGACGGGCTTCTTGTTCCCACAGCAGACCCTTTGATACTGTGAGGATGAATAACAGTGCCCTGTTTCAGAAACAGTTTACAGTCTAAGGTAGGACATTTGAAATGCACATGCGGAGGAGGGTGAAAGGAGTCTTTCCTTACTCCCAAAGTCTGTGTTTAACAACAAAAACAGAGCCGAGCAGTGGTGGCACTTGCCTTTAATCCCAGCACTCGCGAGGCAGAGGCAGATGGATCTCTGTGAGTTCGAGGCAAGCTTGGTATACAAGAGCTAGTTCCAGGACAGGCTCCAAAGCTACAGAGAAACCCTGTCTCAAAAACAAACAAACAAACAAACAAACAAACAAACAAACAAAAAAACAGCACACGACAACTATTGTAATTTATCTAGGGAGAACCCAAGTATCGGGCAGCAGGTGAATAGTTGGCTAAACCAGGATCTGACTTAAGAAAGAAGCTGAAAGTTCTGTATTCTTCAGTTGAACCCATAGGAAACATAGACAATTTTAAACACCCTTCTCAAATTTGACTAAAATACAAAGGAAATGAAAGGTTTTCATACCTAAGTCACTTGCTGCAGTCACATCTGGTGTCTGTTTCGTGTTTTAGTGTATGGAATTTGGGGTTCTAAGTGCCACTCAGAAGCTTTCTATATGCCAGATCCTTAGCTTGCTAAAAGAAATCATATTCAGATGTGTCCAACCTTTTGAAATTGCACAGTGCTATCTATCCTCTACAGATTAATGTTCAAGAACCACACAATTGACTCTCACACCCCTCTCCCAATTATTTAAGCAATCATGAACTTTTTTGTAGGTTAGCAGTTTCATGATGGACTACGTTTGCGTTGTTTAGAGCCTTTATGGATGCTACAACCTGCAGGTTTAGAAGTTGTAAAAAAAGAATTAAAAAGTATGCCCCAAGTTTGTAGACAGTGTCTTCTAGAGAGTAAGCCATACATTAGTGGACAAATTTCATAAGATCATTTGCAGCCACCCTTGCTTGTACAGGCAAGGCGCTGCTAGTCAGCAAGCCCTTCAGATGTGTTCCTTTCCTGCATTTGAGTTTGAGTTTGGCCCATTTGATGCTAACTGTCTTGAGCAAGTTGTTTAATTGCTAATGGTTTCAGCATCTTCATTTGTAAAATGAAGATAACATTTGCCCCAGTAGGTTATGCTAACAAACAGCATTACTTGTTGATACCTTTTTAAATCAGATCCGGTGCATTTGCTATGAGTCGTCTGCACATTTACAGAGTGACTTTACTTCGAAATGGTAACAGCTTCCTGGCAGTGGTAGAATCATATGCTTAAGGAGTCTTTCTTCCTCAGCTGGAAGGAAAAGGACTGTTCTAGGGTTTGAGTGTTTCATACATTCCTGTGTTGGAAACCTCAGCGCCAGCACGGCCCTGCTGAGACCTGGACAGAGGCAGAGAAGGCTGATTTGATCAAGAGAGCTCTGCCCTCAAGAATACTCTTGCAGGGGGTGGATTTACCAAAAAATGAAGGAGCGCCCTCACTGCCTGCCTTACCTTTGACCTCTCCTGACCTTTTGCCCTGGCAGTGAGGTGATACAATATGAAGACTCTCCTGAGATGCTTTTGAAATTTCCAGTGTGCAAAACTATGAACTGAATGGATATCTGCTCTTTATAAATTACCCAATCTGTAGTTTCCTGGTACAGCTGCGGAGAACACTCTAAGAGTACTAGCAATGGTGTAACTAAGGTTTGCCTCTGGTACTGTTTACTGTTGCATATGTAAATAATCCTCAGGTTTGCTTTGTTTTTACCGATTTATGAAAAGTGACCGTATTGTGGAGTTAGATAGTTCTATATTTAGTTGCATCCTAAGAATGTGTCATCAGAAATTGATGTATTAGATCTATAAGAAAATACTCACTCTGTGACCCTGGTATAACCCAGAAGATTGATATGAACAGCCATTAAGTAAAAGAATATTTTAATATTTTTTCACACAGTCCTTTCCTCTATTTACTTGATATGAGATATTTTCATGAAAAATTTCACACCCACCCCTTTATTACATTTTCAAAGACTATACCCTCTGCTTCCTATCCCTCTTCCTTAAAGGTAAATTGAAAAAAGAAGTCTCAATATTGAAACGGCATGCAATTAACTTTTCAAAGGAATGGTTTCCACCTGTCTGTAGGTGTGTGAGCTGTGTGGATTCGGTGAGTCTGAGGCTGATAGGGGTGAAGAGTCACACTTGTTCTCTCAGTTCTCCATGGATAAACCCAAGCAGTGGCTGTGGTGTGACAGGGCTGCTTCTCCCAGTCTCCTGCTGGAATCTTAATTTTGGGTCAATGGGGGGACAGTTGGAGCCTTTGGGGAAGTCTTTAGGTTGTCAGGTGGAGACCTTGTAAATGCTGATAGGGGCCTCATAAAATGATCACATGAGAGGGCCACTTATGAACCAGTACTGAGGTCCTCAGGACACAGCAAATATGCAGGCATTTGCACTTGAATGACCCAGCCTTCAGAGCTTTGAGAAATGCACGAACACACACACACACACAAACCACCCAGTTATGATATTTTATTAAAGCATTCCTAATGGTTTGAGAGAAAGAGAAACCTGCACCACAGAGTGAGAATGTTGCTTTAACCAGTACCCCAAAGCCTAAGAGCGGTTTTGAGACTGGGTTAATATGTAGACCTAGGACAAGGTTTTACGCTATTGTGAACAGCATACCTCTCCATGGACAGACCACTGAGGGAAGCTCTAACATGGGCCCAGACTCACATAGACAGAGAAAGGGGCAAGGAATCAATCACATTAGTGACTGTCCAAATGCTGGTGATAAGACTGTGGGCAGAAACGTGGATGGTAGAAGCTGTGCAGGTGAGGAGCACATTACTGGGAACTAGAAAAGGTTCTGTCACACAGAGTCAATGACCTTGACTGCATTGTTCCTGTGTTCCAATGTTTTCTGAGTATTAGCCTTCAGAGTTATAAAGGGTTGGATATTTGCATGAAGATGTTTCTAAAACGGTTCAGGTTTCTCCGGAATGTCTATAGTAAAATGCCGAAAGATAGAGAAACACTCAAAGACAGAGTTCTTAATTAGAATACGACATGGGTTCTTAGCTTAATAGTTCAAAAAATGAGAAAAGTGTGGTCAGTCAGCTGTTCAATGCTGAGATTATTAGTAAGTGTGGGCTAGTGGCTATTCAGAAATGACCTTACACACTTCTCAGGGATGCTCACCATTGCCACACACATCATACCTCAAGCAGCCAGGGCATGACAATTGTTTCAAAGGAAGGGGCCTGAACCTTTCTGTCCAGCCCTCCTCAATCTCATCATTGCTCAGCTCACTGTACTGTTCTAGAGTTTCTGCATTGCTTCAGGCATAGCTCCAAAGAGCTGGGGTGGGGGGAAGCTTCTTCTAGCTCCTGGGGGTCAATGCAGATGCCTCCTGCTAGAAGCTTTCAGCAGATCCCTTGGTGAGCCACAGAACCCACCCAGGAGGCCACCTTGGGATTTACTTAGCTTTCAGATTAATAGATGAACAAACAAAAATGAACTTCTACTTCAAGATGGCTGTAGGTACATGACCAAGGAATAAAGTATCTTCTGAGGTGGGACTATGACCTGAAACTGCCTTGGGAGACAGGACTGCCCAGTGACACCAAGGCAGCTTTCCTCCTAGCTTCAAAGGCAAGGCCTCTGCTCTATTGAATTTAGTCATTAAAGGTGAGTCTGCACTTGGACTTGCTCAGAGTCCATTACTGCTTTCTTCATTTGTACTGCTCCTGTGCTGGGTTGTTGGTTGTGTCTCTTGGTTTGATTACACCAGTTCCCAGTCAGTGTAATCCTAATTTACCCAAGAAGAGATGGGGACTGATTTAAATGGTTTTCAGATTGAACTTTAACTTTTAAGTTAGATTGATGCTGAAACATATAAAGATTTGGGTACTGTTTTTTTTTTATTGGAATGAATCTATTTTACCAAATGAGAGTGACATAAATTTGAGACACTTGGGCCAAAAGTATTATGGTCTGAACACTTATTGTCTACATGAAAATGTGTGTGATTGTGTATATTTTATTATTTATTCACATATAATTTATACCCCACTTGCCTCAAACATGAGTATTCCAACAAAGAAAACCTCACAGTAGTTCTGACCTGATTGTCATTGATGGCATAGTAATAAAGTATGCTAATGAATGACCCATGGCATTTCCTTCCTTGTCAGGGTGACTGAGGCCTCAAGCACTACTGAAGGTTATCCCAACCTGGGCAATTATATACATTGACCTTCAAGGAAGTCACAGAGTTAGGTAGGGTCTTTTGTGGGTGACAAGGTTTTTAGGGAAAACTCTAAAGAAGTAATATTTGTACATTTAAAAAACAGGCCTTTAACTAATACGTTACTCAAGAACATGGCAAAAACCTGGCCTTGTGCAACCTACGAGTAGTGAACCCTCACCAGAGACAGATGATATCGCTAATTGATTATGGGCTTCTCCACCTCCATAAGTGATCGGTGAATTTCAGTTCTTTCCAACCACAAAACCTGATGGCATATTTTTAAAAAATTTTTTTGTTTATTATGTATATAGGGTTCTTCCTGCATGTATTTTACAGCACAGAAGAGGACACCAGATTTTATTACAATTGGTTGTGAGCCACCATGTGGTTGCTGGGAATTGAACTCAGGACCTCTGGAAGAGCAGCCAATGCTCTTTGCCTCTGAGCTATCTCTCCATTCCCCGTGATGGTATATTTTTGCAGAAATTCAAATATAGTGAGATACCAGGTGGTACTTAGAGGATATGCACAATACCATAATGTTCTAATTGTTGTCTATTTTAATGTATAATTGATATATATATGTATATATGCAAGAGTGTATGTTTGTGTGTGTAGGTACAGGTTTGCTATGGTTTGCATATGACCACACCAAGTTAATAGGTTTTCTGTACCCAATAATAGATTTTTTCACCAAAGCATTAAGACAGATCAAGCCAAATTAAAAAGTAAAATACCAGATTTTTGCTGAGCAAAGCAACTCCCTGGTAACTCCTTCAGGTGCCCAATTATGGTACCCGTTCGTCAGGGTCTTGTGATATTGGCAACTTCAAACTTTGGGGTAGAAGCCAAAAACATCGAGAATGTAGAACTGAGCTTTTGACATCTTCCTTTGGAAGAAGATCTCTTTCTCTGAGATAGTGGGATTTGGGCAGAGAGAGCCAGTAAAGAGAGAGAGAGAGAGAGAGAGAGAGAGAGAGAGAGAGAGAGAGAGAGAGAGATAGAGGAAGAAGAGAGAGAGAGAGAGAGAGAGAGAGAGAGAGAGAGAGAGAGGAACATTAAGGACTTCTCAGGAGTCTGTTCTTTCCTTTTACCTTGTTCGGAGGCAGGGTGTCTTTTGTGCTTTCTGGCTGATGCTCTGTATACACCAGGTTAACACATTTTGAAGCTTCTGGGTCTTTCTGTCTCTATCTGCTTTCCCTCACTAGGGGCACTGGGATTGCATTGCTCCATATAGGTCTTTCTATGGGTGTTCTGAGGATCAAACTCTCTGACCTATCTTCCCAGCCCATGTCTAACATGTTTAATCCACGATTTCATGGATATTAAGCATTCATATACATTTTTCTCAAGGAACATAGCTAAAAGAGACAGTCAACAATACTAGACAAATACTACCATTAGCATGAAAATTTGCATAATGGTTCAGTGATTGACTAGATTTTTGAGACTGTATCCTCTACATAGGGATGAATGCCTGTCACAGTACAATAAAGACCGAAAAGCACATTGGCAGGTGTGAGTCACACCTAGACTCTTGTTCTTTACACCTTGGTAATCCAAAGAAATGCCTGCATCTAAGATCCTCCTTCAGCTGTTCTGCTGGAACTGGAGATGATGAAAGGCACAGCGATGGGAGTAGATACCTTTTGTGTTCTCAGAGTCTGTCAACTTCTATCCTTCCAGAGGGTGCGCTGGAGCACACTCAATAGCCCCTCCAGCATAAGCACCCTCTTCAATAACTTGATCATAGCAAAATATGCAAGATCATTTGGTGTCAGTATTGTCAGTGTGTGAGCAGAGACTGTGACCATCATTCATTCTAAAGAAAACTAAAGGCATTGTGTTCTTATAATTTTGACTATAGAACACGATCTATAAATTGTCTGAATTATGGTCACCGTAGGATGGGGTGGGAGAAACTCCTGAGCAGCTAAATTTTTTATGGGAACTGAATAATTGAAACCTCTCTCCAGGACTATTCCCTTGGGTAGTGACTGTGTTTATGACTGTGGGCTTATCAGACCAGGAGTAAATCATTTAGAACTTCCAATTCTTCAGAGACAAATATTTTGGTTACTTTTTTATGTATAATTCGTATCCCACCTGGCTCAAAGCATGTGTTACAACAAAGAAAAAGTTACAATAATCTATACTTGATTGTTACTGAAGGCACGGGAATCCACTATGTTAACATGCACAGTAATACGCTATGTAAATGACTGGTGTATAGTATTTCCTTTCCCTTCAAGTTGACTGATGACTCAAAGACCATTCCCGGTTCTTCCTTCTGAGGCTCCTCCAGGCACAGCAAAGGTAGAACAAAAACACTTAGAGATAAAAAACACCAACAAAGCCTTTCAGGATCTGATGAATCCAGTTCGATTCCTGTATAGATACACTTAATGATTCCAATTATTCAGTGCCTTCCTATTTCAAACCACTTATAGATAAGCACGTTAGCAATAGAAAGGGTTAAGAAGATATTTCTTTTTTTCTGGACGAGGTAGGTATGTGCAAGAATGGTATGAGTATTTCTCCAAGATATCAGAAGTAGCCGCTATGAGAGCTGTTGTCTGATTTCTCACTGTAGAATAACCTACTTAGGAAAATAAAATGAGATAGAGCTGCTGCCATTTTAAAAGACATGAGCTTAGGTTCTTAATTCTCATCATTCTTTATAGAAATCCATTTCTCTCTTTGCTATCCTTTTCAAAAATCTTTGTCTAATAATGCTCAGTAAATTAGGCCTCCATAAGCTTGGCTTTACCCCATCCAACCAGTTGCCTTGCTTTGTTGTTGTTGTTGTTTTACTGGGTTTGTGTGTGTTGTGTGTGTGTTCCCCCCTACCCAAGTCCTTAAAATAGCTGCTAAGAGTCCTTGATTTGAAATGTTAATTAAGATGGACCTGGCCTCCTATTACACTTTGTATCTCTTTTTACATGCAAAAGAAATATGATAATTAGGCTATTTTTCACCCAGGGTCCAAGAGAAAGGCTGTCAGTGTCACAGAAGTCCCAACATGTCCCAGGTCTACTTTCCTGCTCCTAAGGTAAGACAGATGCTGAAATGAGTTCTCCACACAGGAGCACGTGGGGTTAATGTCTAGCCACCCTTTCCTTTCCTAATCTCGTGGTGTTGTTTGTACACAACCACCATAGATAGAAATTGATTTAATTACCATTCATAAAGTCCATATACTCAAACAATCCCTTTTTACTGATTCAAGCAGTCAGACTACCTTGAGTATTTTTGAAGCTTGGATGATGGTCTCAAGGGAATTTTCATTGGAGTCTTCACTTTTAGTCTCTTGGTAACTTTTAAACATAGAGACGTTATTAGTCACACTGAAGCACAGTTTCCAATGTTCTGTGCACTTTGTGTGGTGTGGGTACAAATGGGAGGTGGCTCGAAATGGTGTACGAGGTTGTAAATGCGCTCACTACACAGCCCTACTGGCAAGCAAGATTTAGAAAGGCAAAAGTCTACATTTGAAAGCATGGGTATCCAGGAGGTTAGCTTTAAATCATGTAAGATGGGGCACAAAGAAATTTATATTGTTGTGGGGAAGTATTCTAAATTAGCCACCAGAGACAGAAATTGCAAAATAAATGCAAAAGTTATACCTTTAATTACTGCTGTGGAAGCTTTGAGATTTTGAAACATGATTTTGTAGAAATAACACCGGGAATTATTCGCGGACTCTTTTGATTATAATGTTGGAGATGAGGACATGTAGATTTCATTATTCTCATACTTGAGATGTTTAAAGTTTTCCCTTTTATTAATGTGAACATATTGCGTCTGGAGTTCATAATCATTCAGGCATACAAAACGGTATTGAGTAAGGAACGTGTATTTTTGGGAGTCTCAGCTCTCTGGTTCTTTTCCTCACAGTTAGGTGGTTTTCCTTTCAAGCCGGAGTTTTAGTATGTGATAGAAAAGAGAGATGCTGGTGTATAGTAAACAGGCCTAGGGCTCCAGGGAATGTTGTTTAAAGCTGTTGCTTCAATGTTTTGTGCACCTGTTCCATAAGCTGGAAACAGTTCAGCGTCTTTGGGTCTTCTGCGAACAAGGCGGGTGGCATATGTGCCTTACTCCTTATATCTGATAAGATGTTTTGTTTTTCTGTGACACAGACAATATTCTGATTTCATTCAAATCAGACTTTGATGTGTTTAGGATTTGGGTTTAATAATTTTGAGATTTACAGGAAATGAAGTCTGTTAAAAACGAACAACCATACCTCCCCAACCTCGGAAACCCACCAATTGTTGAAAGTAGTCAGAATTGAGAGAGAATCCCTTCGTGCTGGTGTAGGCTTGGTATAGAGGGTTTTAGAAAGAGGAACTCCTTAGTAATGTACTATGCCTTTCAGATACATTGGAGAGATGTGTGGTTGAATGATTTTTCCTTTCTTCTTTAATATAATTTGAATGCTATTTATTGTGGTTCCAGCATTTTAACAATTAAGTGTATCAATGTTTTTAAGTACTGTGGATGGCATGCTTTCTTTGTTTTAGTATGTGATATGAAAGAGAGATTTTGGTGTACAGTAAACAGGGCTAAGGGCTCCACGGAACATTGTTTAAAGATGTTGCTTCAATGTTTGGTGCGCCTGTTCCATAAGCTGGAAACAGTTAGGGGTCTTTGGGTCCTCTGCGAACAAGGCGGGTTGTGTATTTTTTTTTGTTTTTTTTTCTTTTTTAAATCTTTATATTTATTTATTTATTCATTTATTTATTTATTAAAGATTTTTGCCTCCTCCCTGGCACCACCTCCCATTTCCCTCCCCATCCCCCATCAAGTCCCCCTCCCTCATCAGCTCGAAGAGCAATCAGGGTTCCCTGATGTGTGGAAAGTCCAAGGACTTTGTTGGAGAGGTTGTGGAGAAAGGGGTACACTCATCCGTTTTTTTGGTTTTTCGAGACAGGGTTTCTCTGGTTTTGGATCCTGTCCTGGAACTAGCTCTTGTAGACCAGGCTGGTCTCGAACTCACAGAGATCCACCTGCCTCGCCCCCCCCCCCCCCAGTGCTGGGATGAAAGGCATGCACCACCATGGCCCGGCTTTAGGTGGTGTATTTTATGTGTTAAAATGCTTTTAACAAATAAGGCTAATTTGTAGAGACTAATTCCCGTGTAAATTCTGCAATTTTTTAAATGTAGAAATGTAAATGAGGCTGAGCAGGCAGATCTCTGTGAGTTCGAGGCCAGCCTGGTCTACAAGAGCTAGTGCCAGGACAGCCTCGCAAGCTATAGAGAAACCTTGTTGCAAAAAACTAAAAAAAAAAGAAAAAAGAAGAAAAAAGAAATGTAAATAAAACAGAGTATAGCTATGTTTAAGTAAACCTCGAAATTGAAAAGCATGAGTTTACATACATTCAAACTGTCTCTTTTCTAATAGCACAAATAGTCAGCCTGCCTGTGACACCAAAATATAAGTAAAATACATATATATTCATACTCCAGTGATTCTCAGCAACAGAGTCTCACAGTTAAAGTCATTTTCCTTTTGGGAAACTGATTATGTGAGCCTGGGAAGGTGAATTACATTAGGGAGGACAGAAGATTCAAGGAACCGAAGGAAATCACTTCTGAGTGTTCCCCTCTTCTGCATTGAAAGATCAACCTGCAGCTTCTAGACGCTTTTCTAGTTCTCGTGTTCTTTCCCACATTCTTTCACTTCATTTTTATTTTTTTAAATTTTCTTCCACAGCCTGGAGCAGGATTTTGGATTCTTGTCAATTTTATTCCTAGTCTGAGGATTCCCCCATATCTTAAAAACATAGGTAGCTTCTTACTTACACAAGTAATAATAAAAAAATGCCACTTATTTTGTTACGAGATAATTTCAGATTGGTCCAAATTCGAAAGCTTCCTACCGATTAAATTTCATGTCAGGAACAAAGAAATCTGTTTGTGGCTTTAGTAAATCCCATTAATTTGGTTTTATGATATGGTATCTCTTTCACAAAATGCTAAAGCATTAACAAAATTACTTTTCTGGCATTTAAGTTGTGTATTTTAACTACAACTGAAAATAAATCCCATCAGATGCCCTTACCTTCTGCAAATACGGCCTTTTGCTTTCTGTTTTAAATTATACTAATTACTTAGCTATGTATTTAGCATTTTAGTTTTTATTTATCCATAGTTCTTCTAACATCAAAAAATGAATAGAAACAAATCAGAGGAAAAAAAAAACGCTCTTGTTCTGGATCAAACAATCCTTTAAAAATGAAAGATTCATTGCAGAGTTTTCGAAAGGAACACATGTTTTGTATTACCTGCAATCCCAGACTCTATCTTCCCTGTTTTACTTCATTTATGAAACAAATACTTTTTTTTTGTTTTTGTTTTTCAAGACAGGATTTCTCTGTGGTTTTGGAGTCTGTCCTGGAAATAGCTCTTGTAGACCAGGCTGGTCTCAAACTCACAGAGATCCGCCTGCTTAGCATTTGGTATGCTGTCTTCTCGGCACTTGAACTTCTGAGAAGCCCTTGCAGAAACACGTAAATGATGGGTTGGGGAAAAAGAAAGCAGGCTGGTAAAGGAAGAACAAACATAATAAATGCTGCCTTAGTAATAAGAACTCAGGGAGATTCTCCCAGTAGCTGATAACTGAGAGTTGGTTTCTACCTCCACGCCTCCTGCAGTGAACAGTCTACACCTTGAAAAAGCAGCATGATAACCTAGGTTTAGAGTCATGTTTTGAATATCAGCCTTGAGTTTTGTAGACAGGAATGCTTACACAGATCATTTCTTTTTTTCTCTTCTTTTGATTTTCAAGGCAGGATTTCTCTGTGTAACAGCTCTAGCTGTCCTGGAACTAGCTCTTGTAGATCAGGTTGGCCTTGAACTCACAGAGATCTGCTTTTTTTCTGCCTCTCAAGTGCTGGGATTAAAAGCGTGCATGACCACCTCCTGGCTACAGATGGTTTCTATTAAGTCCCATTTTCTTTATTTCTGATTGTGTTTGCAGGCAAGTGGTACATACACAGAAATGATCAGAATTATCAAATAACCCCATATTCCTTGAGAAGCCTCTTCAGAGGCTCTCCTTCCACCCTAGGTATTACTTTAATACATGTATATTGATATGCCTGTTTATCCCCTGCAGAGCCTAGCTATTCCCAAAAGTGGATATTAAGACAGTAGGGGGAAAATGATGCAGATACTTTTCAAAAATTTGGAATAGAAATTGGCTCTTTTCCATCCTTAATCTATGAAGCATTCCAGTTGTTTAGGTGTATATTTTGCCACTAATCATTAAAGGGTCCATTGTTTACTTATATCGGCATAGATTTTTTTTTTTTGGAACTGTCTCACTGAGTGTCCCAGTCCAGCATCCAACCGAAAATCTTTCTGCTTCATCTTTTTTTTTCGGTTGTTCTAAACAGGGTTTCTCTGTGGCTTTGGAGCCTGTCCTGGAACTAGCTCTGTAGACCAGGCTGGTCTCGAACTCACAGAGATCCACCTGCCTCTGTCTCTTGAGTGCTGGGATTAAAGGTGTGTGCCACCATCGCCCGGCTCTGCTTCATCTTTTTATGTAGTTATGAATCAGGTACTCTGCTACCTAATTTGTATGCCATTTCATGTCCTTTTGACAGTGAGTACTGACTGCTCAAGTGTATGATAACCTTCGACTCAGCTACACCTTGGTATGTTTATTACATTTGTTATCTAGTGACTAAACTAAGTCAGGAAAGAGAAGGGATCATCCTTACTATTTCCCAGATAACAGTCATTTTAAAAGAAAGTTCTGGGACCCAAATAAACATTAAACAAAAATAAAGCTATGGCCCAGAGGTTGTTCATTCCTCAGCTGATGACTGTGCTTTAAAAAAAGTAAAATTGTATTTTTAGGTTATCCTTTGATCAAATAAAGTTATCATCTATAATATAAAACTCTTTCATGTTGTCAGTTTATAGATTATTTTCAAATTGGCTGTCAGTCACGCATCCAGCTCAGAGGAGCAGGGAGCTTATCTTTTTCAAGATCATTCTTAAGACTTTATTATGTTATTTTCCATTGATGAAATGGGTGACTGGTGTGAGGGAGATTAGTCTCAACATGTGCACATGTGTGTTAGGTTCCAAACTGGTCAGAATTTGTAACCAAACATTTCTTCCAGATTTTGAGAATGTTAAATAATTGTATGTTTGCTTTCTTAAAGGTTTCACATTTAAACAATGTCTATCCATGGGATTCTTTAAAATTAAAGGTGATAAGAGGTTATAGTATGAGAGTTACAATTTTCCATTAGACAGATGAGATAGTAGTTGAATTGAAAGTATATTGAATTCTTTAAATTTAAGGTATGTAGTTCCCATTATTACTTGATTCATCCCTAATAATAAATAATATGTACAAAATCAAAATCCATAGGTAGTTAAATTTTCCACAGTAATCAATTCTTATACAAGATTATAGAGAATAAAGTGAAAGAATTTTTTGATCTCTCATAAGATTTTTACAGTAAACATATGCACAGAAAATATTTGACAAATAAAATGTTAATTATGAAACTTGGTTATAATAGCTGTAAGTTAATTATTGTGACATGAAATGGATATCAGCAGGAGCAGGGAAATTGATGTCAGGTGAACCTGGTATCTTCCTGGGCTGCCCTTGATCCCAAATGAAGTGCCTGGAAAAGCAAAAAGGCTATTGTGATGTGGGTACACATCCCCTGACAAAGCCCAATTAATTATAAAAGCTGATATTAAGTCAGTGGGGGGAAAAGTCCACACCGATCCTTTTACAAGATTTTGATTAGATTAGCCTGTTTCCCATCTTTAACATAGGAAGAACGCGGTTTGTCTAGGAGAATATTTTGCCACTATTCATTGAAGGGTCCACCGAGCCTTGCATCCACCACCTTCCTCCTGCAATTGTTTCAGGTCCCATGATACTGAGTGCAATTTGTTCTTTTTTTATTGTCTTCTCTTTATATGAAAGGAAAAGCATGCGGCTTTTAGATTCTTTTGTTTCATTACATGACAAATTAGGGATCCTTCCACTAGGCTGGTTTTGACATTTCATTATTTCTGGGCCGAGCAATGAGAGGAAGAAAGCACTGACAATACCTGGCAAAGGCACATCTCTTGATTTCTCTTTCTTCTTTCAGCATTAGGTGTAGATGGTCCAGGAATCTCCGCTGATGGAAGCTGAAGATGTCTTAGCTGTTTATTAAGCCTGCGCTATCTATAAAATCTGTATTGGTTTACTGTCAGCTTTTGTTCCTAAACTTAAAATTTTAGGAGACAAATGGGAAAAGCATACACATCTATATTTCACACAATTTCCAACAGTTGCCTTAATATTTAGAATTAAGGATCTAGAAATTGAAGAGAAGGCTCAGGGGTTGAGAGCTCTACTGGTCTTGCAAGGCTGGAGTTCAATTCTTAGCACCCGGGATGGGCAACTTACAACTCCAGCTTCGGAGACTTGGTGCCTCTGGCCTCCAGGGACACCTCCACTCACATGTAAAGTCTCTGCTCTTCATATGCATAATTAAAAATAATAAGCAAGAAAATCTTTAAGAGAATGAATTGAGGGTTCCAAACAGAAACCAGGAGGATGTTCTACCTCCCTCCTGGTTTGACTTGGCAGATCCAGCATACACACTGCCCAGGTACACACATTAGCCTCCTTAGTCTTTGACAGTGCTGTATGAGGAGTGTTAAACATAGCCCTAGTAGTAATCAGAATTAAAGAAAATGTGTATCTAACATACCACCTTTGCTATAAAAAGAGAAACAGTCAAAGGCATGTTTATCATGATTCCTAGTCTGTAAAACTATGTCCTGGGATACAATCAATGCATTTAGCCCCCTCAGATCTTAGCCCTCAATGAACTAAGCTGCTTTTCATTTTCACATCCATCCTCTTTATAGATGGTGATGTATATGGAGTACTAAGAAATAGTACTAGGGTACTATTTCACTTATTTCAGTGTATGAGGCTTTTATTACCTAGAGAATGAGTTGACTGAGGGCTCTTTTGAAAATATTAATTTTATGTATATGTATGTGTATCTGAATGTGTATTTGTGCACCATGTACAGGAGCCCACAGAGACCAGAAAAGGCATTGGGTCACCTGGAAGTGGAGTTACAGCAGATTTTAATGCACACATGTGTGCTGGGGGCTAAATGTGGGTCCTCTGCAAGAGCAGCAAGTGCTCTTTCGGCCTGAGCACGCTCTCCAGCCCCAGCTGACTGAATCTTACAGGATGTTCCCTCCTTCCCAGCTGTCCTTGCTGACATCTCAACTCCAATTACAACACCCAGCAATGGCACCCCACATTATTTTGTACTGTTTTGTTTTGAATGCTGTTAGATTTTCACAGTTGGTCCTAACAGGTATTTCAATGTGGGTGCTTAGCAAAATATTGCTATGCATAGATGTTACAGTAGATAGTGTTTTCTCATAAATGAAGTTGGTTTTGAGAGTCTGAAATTATTTCACAATGGCCTAAGTCTCTTCTAAGGAACAGAGTATATGCTCATACATACAGTTATATGTAGCTGAGTCATCTCCAGTTTTCACTCATGTCCTTGTACTTAATACCTATAAGATTCCATGACAATCTGTCATCCGTTTCCTCACAAGCTCCTGTCCTCAGAAATACAGTTCCGTTATTATAACTGCTGGGATTCGGTGAGTTAGCACCATCTTCCTCCATTGCCATAGCGTGTCAGATTTCTACATAGCTGTGCCTGTTTTTGAAAAGAAACATTTAGTGGGGGGACTGTTATCTAGTGTATTAACATGTATGTTCATGTTACAGGGATTTAGTCCATACATTTCAAAATTTAACTGTGGGAAAAGCAATGCATCATAATATGAAATAAATCTACTGAAATGACTATGTCATATTCCAACACATAATAGAGTTTCACTTGTCCTATTTGGTGGGATGAAGTGTGTTCCATATGGAACATTTCCATATTATAAAGGCATATTTATGGTCCCATTTTTGATAGCTACATTTTCATTAAAAATGGCTCTTAAATGTATGGAATGTTTTCATATCATAGCAAGATATGGCCAACAGGAGTTAACATTATCTTAATGACTGTAGGGTCTTTATCCTAAAAATCAATTGTTCTGTTCTCTGTTACCCTTAGGACTTTTGACCTCTGTGCAATTCTAGAGAGGTGAGGTTACATTATGATTTTGATATTAGCATTGCTGTCTTTTTTTGGTCAGCATACATTTTTTACTAGGCTAACGTCACAGTTTTAGGAAGACTAGAGACACTGTGAATGAGTTATAATCAGAGAACACCCTGGGAGTCTCATTCCCAGATATCTTTGAGTTACTGCTTCATCATCAGCTTTTGAATCATTTTCGTCAGAGTACTCTGCTTTTGTACTAATCAAGGGCATAGCGTGGGGATGGGTAGTTGTGTTTGTATACTGTCCTCAAGAATAGACTAATAAAGGCTTTCAGGGATGGGACAAAAGTGGCCTCTGTGGCAAGGATCTGCAAGCTTGTTTAGCAGTTGTGGAAAAGGGATCAATGCCTTGGAAGCTCTGGGGGATGCCTCCTATTACCACAGTCAGTCCCGATGGAATGTAGTCTCAGGGTCCAAGGCTCTGTAACTATTCCTGGTACTGGGTATTTGGGTCTGACTGGGCAGCAGTTAGAAGGTAAAGGGCAGGAAAAAAATAAGAGAAGGTGCTAAAGGGCAGACTGATAACGTTTCCTCAGGTGAGAGGGAGCCTGTGCTGTCACTGCCTATACAAGCCACCAAGTGTCCTGGAAGCATTTACAACAGACACACTTCCTGCATTTCAGTTAAGGGGGAGGAACATCAGGGTCATTTTCTGCAGTTGAAGAGCTGAAAAAAATAAGTACCTCTATAAAAATGGATAAAGCGTCAATCAAAGCTGCTTCTTTTTCCTGTGTATGCTATGGTAATACCAGCTATATGGCTCAGTTGCCTTTTATTGTTTAGGTTTTTTGAGAGTTGCCTTTTATTTTTAAACACAACTAGAACTAGTACATTGGCAGCTCTTTTCCCCTTCTTTTTCTTCTCCTTCAACACCCAACTTTAACAAAGATAGAGCCTTCAAACTCTTTTCATTGCCAGGCTTGGAAATCCTGACAGGTTAAAAAAATGTTATTGAAAACCTTTCTCCACTTATAGGCTCATTTTGACAGAAATTCTTTGAGAGGCATCGGCAGTGAGGTGCCTAGAGATTTCATCCTCTTCTTTTGCTTTAGGAGTTGCTGAGCACAAGGCTTCCTATTAGTCAAATAGAAAGAGCAGCAAATCCACCCCGCACCCCAACACTCATCTTCCCCTGGTGCCTGGGCTGACAACCTTCTGTTCCCTGGACTGCCAGAGTTGGCACTGAGGAGCCTAGCATAAAGATGCATGTGAAAGTTTCTGGCAGTTTTTCACAAAAAATATCATTTTGTCTCTATTTACAGATTAAGTGGCACTATAAATTTTGCATGGGCTAATCAGAATAAAATCTATGATCCCCGGAAGGTGTTCCTTTGCAGGGTCTCTGCTTCTGTTCTGCACGGTTTTGAGGCGGGCTTCCTGTCTATGTCTGTCCCTCTGTCACTGTGTATGATTGGTTGAATTTCATGAGCCATTAGCAGCGACTATGTAATATCTGATAAGAGGAGGCTGTTGTCTTCAGAGATTTTTATTTTTTTATGGGCAGAAGTCAAGTTTAAATTTCAGACAAACGTACCAAAATACAGAACCCCAGCTCATGGGAATTTTGCAAAAATATAAGCAGATACACTTTAGATAATAATTAGGCTGTGTAATACTCATAGTGGAAGTTCAGAAGAATCTCATGATTTCAGGCATACTTATTTATATTAGTTTGTATTTTCTTTCAAAAATGCCTAAAATTAGAAGTTTAAGTTTGTGAATAATTTCAACAAAAATGTGATAGAATGTAGAATATATTATGTTCGAAATGAATCATACCATATATTTAAATATAGATTAAACAGCCTGTGTCCTAGGAAGCAAAAGCAAGGCAAAGGTGGATACAGTATCTGTAACAGCCCAAAGTAGCAGAATTGCTTACATCTGTGAAGAGAAAACAATTCCAAATAGGCTGCTTGTCATCCCCCCTTTCTTTTCTTTACAGGCTATTAAAATTAATTTGTGTCATCTAGGTTCCTATGTTTGCCATTAGTACTGAGCCAAAGTAATGAGAACAATAGATGCAGAGAAATTAAGTACAGGATCTGAGGGTAAGGTATGCAGGGGCACCCTGGTACTTCTCAGTCCTGCCTGGGCTGAGCAGGTCCTGCCAGCAAGCAGCTGCATGGTCATAGTCTTCCAATTTGAAGGTATAGAAATTCTTTAGCAAATTTTGATGTGGAGATATCCAAGTCCCTCTTGATGATCCTGCCTTGTATTTAAGGTCACTCTCTTAAATGTTTTCACTATCATGACTGATCCTGTGACATTAACTAAATACTTTCTGTGATACAGCAGCCTATGTACATCACCCCTAATTAATAAGTTGCTAAAAATAGGTGGAAGATAAATGAATATTTTGGTTACCTCTTCAACATTCCTTTTCCCAGCACCTCTTTTGATGTTTTGTTGTTTTTGGTGTGTGTTTTTTTTTTTTGTGTGTGTGTGTGTTCAGGTCCCCAGCTGGTCTTGTGAGGTAGGGGGACCTCATCAGCCCAGTCTACAGAGGCCAGCTTTCAGAATGTTATAAGCCAATCAAAGCATACTGCACGTCTCTTAGTTTAGGAAAGGGTCTGTGTGAGGGAAGATTTTGGGGGAACTTCTTAAAGTGTTCCAAGGAATGAGTCCTTCTGTTCCCCCTAGTAACCCCCTTCTAGTTACTAATTTTGTTTGGCAACCATGCCAGTCAGCTGGTGAGATGACTTTCGATGTATTGTTGTTTAGGAATTTCAATAGTTAGGTTCATGCTTGAATTATGCATTTTACGGGATTGTGTACAGCAAACCACTAGAAAAATTTCAAGATTACATGTAGAATGTTCCCACAGAAAGGCTCAGTGTCCAGGGTCACAGGTGATTATGGTGTATTATATGTATATATTTAAATGTCAAACTGCGCCCTTATGGGCAATTACTATGTGTCAGTTGAAATTAAAACATTTAAAAAAATCATGCCCGGAGAGTCTAAAAGACATCAACCCATCAACTGTAATAAAGGTTACAAAGTGTCCTAATGTAGAATGTACTAGCAATTAACTTCAGGATGTGAGTGCAGTCTGAGTATAGATTCTTTTCATTTTCTCTTGGGTTTAGTATGTGGTAACATGATGCCAGTAAAGGATGTTTAAAAGACGATGTCCCATCATAAGAGACATAACATGTAGAGAGTCAGGAAATTATTTGAATTTTCAGTATTTTGAAGGAAGGCGGGTGATGGGAAATAGGAACTGATCAAGCAGAGCACTATGGAAGCCTGCCCCACATACTGCCTGTGGGTGTTAAGTCCGACTTCAGGGAAGATGGTTCCCTAGTGTCCTTTCCCTGTAGAGAGGGTTGCCTCCTTGACAGTCAGCAGGAGGTCAGGTTGGGATTGAGGTAGAGCAGATCTTCACACTGCAGCACCCGCTGCACCAGCCGATAAACCTCACCAATGTAGAGAGTGGTTTACATCTGCCTCAGCACATAGACTTAAAAACTTACAAGCTGTGTGTGTGTCGGGGGTACACACCTCTACAGACACATGGAAGTCAAACAACCATTTGGAGAAGTCTGCCTCTCTTTCCACTACAGGGGTTTTGAGGATTGAACTCAGGCCTCAAGGGGCAGATAACTGTTTATTGAATTGAGGAACGCATTTGTCATTTGAAGGAAGCTTACAAGGAGAGATGTAAATAAAAACAAGGAAAAAAATTGGGACAAATTTTGCCCAACAGAAATAGAATTTTCTCCTGTGAAAATTCTCTCAAAAAGGAAATTTTAAAAATGTGTAGAATAACCTGAAAATATCAAGTCATTAAAAATCTACATGAGATAATATGAAGGAGACACAAAATATAAGGGACTGAGAAATCAAAATGGCATCTGCTAATTTTTTTTTTAAAAAACAACAAACCAGCTGAAGTATAGTTAAAAAAATAATGCAATGGTGCTACAAGAATTAAAAAGAGGGACCGGGCAATCCCAGCACTTGGGAGGCAAAGGCAGGCGGATCTCTGAGTTTGAGGGCAGCCTGGTCTACAAGAGCTAGTTCCAGGATAGGCTCCAAAGCTACAAAAAAAAAATTCTTTCTCAAAAAACCAAAAAAAAAAAAAAAAATAAAGTTTAAAAAAAAATGGTGAGAAAGAATAGATAGAATTATTCTACCTGGCAAGTCCTGTTCCCAATATTAAGAATGCCAAAATTGAATGAAATATCAAAGAGAAGATTAGTCTCTATATAAATACTTAATGAAAGTATCCCAAAATGGAAATAACGAATAGTTTCAGAGAATGTTGACCAAGCACCAGGGGAACTTTGCAATAAATAATTAGTGTAATGATTTTTTTAAAAAAACTGTTGCAAGATCCCTGGTGGCAGTAGGCAGCAGAAATGCTATGGGTCCCCAAATAGTGGTAACAGGCCATGTTGCAAGCCACGCCCACTTCCTTCCCCATCTGCTGAGGCAGGCTGATTGCCAGCCCAGTTCGCGCCCTTTCCCAGTTCGCGCCCTTTCCCAGTTCGCGCCCTTTCCTAGTTCCCGCCCCTTTTCCCCAGTTCCCGCCCCTTTTCCCCAGTTAGTGCACTCTCTCTCTGTTCTCTTCTTATTTTCCCTCTCTCCCTCTCTCTCCCTCTCTCTCCCTCTCTCTCCCTCTCTCCCTCTCTCCCTCCCCCCCTCCCTCCCTCCCTCCCTCGCCCCCCCTCTCTCTCCCTTTCTCTCCCCAATTCTATTCTGCATTCAATGTGACTTGCACCTCACACTGCCTTCTAGATGGGACTAGCCTGCCCTCCTTGTGTCTCCCTGCCTGGAACCAGCAACTGCTCAGCAGTCGCAGCTCGGTACCTGCCTGCAGCTCGGTAAGGGCCCGCACATCGGTACCGGCCCGCAGCACGGTACGGGCCCTCAGCTCGGTACGGGCCCTCAGCTCTGTACCGTCCCTCAGCTCTGTACTGTCCCTCAGCTCTGTACTGTCCCTCAGCTCTGTACCGTCCCTCAGCTCTGTACCGGCCCTCAGCTCTGTACCGGCCCGCAGCTCTGTACCGGCCCGCAGCTCTGTACCGGCCCTCAGCTCTGTACCGGCCCTCAGCTCTGTACCGGCCCTCAGCTCTGTACCGGCCCTCAGCTCTGTACCGGCCCGCAGCTCTGTACCGGCCCGCAGCTCTGTACCGGCCCGCAGCTCAGTATCCGTAGCTGCAGCTCTGGACCGCCACATGACCCGCTATCACCATTTGGGGACCTACCGTGTTTCTGCTGCCTACTAACGCTTGGGACCTTGCAGCATTTTTTTAAAAAATCATAACAATTGGTAAGTACAAAATAAATATTTTTTATATCATGAAATTTTAGAATACTACAAATGTGGAAACCTCAACAATTTCAGAAAGAAAGACGAGGAAGAGAAAGAGATGTCAGGAGGAAGGGAAGAAAAAGAAAATTCCTTATTTAAAACAAAAGTCCAAACAATTATTGATATCTGTTATGAGCTGGGGCACTTCAGCTCCAGGTTCTTTTTGAGTAATATCTATGTATGTTTCTAATGTCATCAGTGTTGCATGTGCTATAATTGGACATTTAAATATCCTTGTGACAATCTTTTAAATCTATATTGTTTATTTTGCCACATAAATGTTGTAATTTCCTGGCTTTCTGGATGCAACGGTATCCCAAAGAACATATCAGTCAAGTCTATTGTTGCTAGCCATTTTGGTGCATATTGTCTTATTTGTAGAAAAATATCTTCTATGTATGGTAAATCTACCATACGTACCTGGCATTCTGGGGGATTTTTCATTAATCCTCCTGTAATCACTGTAAATCTGTATTTTCCATTTGGCTTCAGTATTGGCCACATGGTGAGTTGTAATTAAAAGATTGTGCTTGTTCTATAATGCCCTCTTTTAAAAGAGTCTGTACCGTATCTGAAATTTCAGCCATACCTCCTTTTATGGGGTATTGTGCTGTAAAAGTTGGAGGAATTTTTGGTAATTTTACTGGTTCAATTTTAACTTCTGCTAAATTTACATAGTATTTCCTTATGGACTTGTAATTCAAGAAGAATGGGAATAGTTTAATAATTTCTTTAATTCCTAAACTATTTAGTGGTGCGGAAAAACTAGCTACTTCTATCTTATGCTTAACCATAATATTGAATAATTATTTCTATTACTGGTACTGTTCTTTCTGTGTTAACTCCTTGTATTGTAATGTGTTTTTTATTTTTATAATTATCTGTAAATTCTGTGTAGATACTTATTTCACTTCCTGTATCTAAAAGCCATTTTGTTGGTACTATTATTCCTTTTTTAACTACTGGCAGGTTTATCATTGGTCTTAGTGGCTGCTGTTCCTGGGTGTGGCATTTTGTCTCTGCCACCTGTTTTGCCACCTATTTTTCCCCCTTGGTATGGGTATTGATCTGCTCCTGTCTGGTTTCCATCTGTTTTGTTGAATTTGTATGTGAGGACCAGTATTTGCTGGTCCTCTGTTGTACCCTAAAAAAGGTCTCTGTGGGAATGGTTTCCTTCTTTGTCCTACTACTGACCTCCATGGGTTCCATGGTTGATTAGGTCTTATGGGAAGCCCTGTTCTAGCCTTTCCAAGAGGTTTAATTTTCCTTATATTTTGCAAAAATTGCCTTGGTTTCTTACTGACTGTAAATGACAGTACCTTATCATTATCCATCTCTCTGAAGTTTTTGAAAAAATTAATGGCTTCTGCCACTGTTTGGCAATTTTGAATTGGTCCTGCTAAACTCAATCTGAGGTATGGTGGCGCTTCCTTAATTATTATTTTCATAAATTGTGGAATTAGTGGAGCTGCCTGTGGTATGTTTGTTTCATTGTCTATGAAATACAATATGCCTAATTTTCTTGCTAGCTGTATACCTTCCTGGTATGTCATCCATTTACCTGCTGCTTAAAACTGGGTAAGAGCCACAGTAGGGAATGCATGTCTCCAAGCTGCTGTAATCTAGTCTAATAGGGGTTGGGTATCATCCTGGCTTACGTTCAAACAATGCTCTAGAGCTTCTGCTATACTCGGATTTTCTACTATATTACGGATTTTTCTCATTTCATGTTCTGTCAACATTACTGTGTCTGCACCTTTTTCCCACAGTTTCACTATCCATGTGGCATCTTTCATGACATTTTGGGCATATTCTCATCTTAACTCCCCTGGAGTAAATGGTCTTAGCTCCTCTACCCATGCACCTCTGTGCGGTGCAGTATCTTCTATATCTGGTCCATCCCCGATAGGGGTACCCACCATGACCGTCCTTTTAATTTTGCCAATAAAGGAGTCTTTTTTTGTTAGTGTACTTACTGGAAAAGAGTGAATGGCTTCAGACTGTGGCTCACTGGCCAGGTCTGCCCTGCGTCTGGTAATGTTCAAGGCTAGCCTTTTGTCCGCTAATCTACCTTTGTCCATATCTTGTATTGTTTTTAACCAGTATTGCTGGTACTTCTTTCTTGGGGGCCCTATCTAGAATTGGATTTAGCAACTGTGGATCTGTTAATTCCATTTATATGTCTGTTGGTTTCATATACCCTATCTTGTCTTTTGTTATTTTGGCTGTATCACACCATTTTTGTTCTACCTCTGTTGCTGGTTCTTTTCCTGTTACTGGTATTACCTTGAGTTTCCTCAATTTTTGGGTTAACTTGTTCATTTTAGTAGATCCTGTCTGCCAACCAATACAGAGTATACATGAGTAGTATATTTTCATTCTCAAAGTTTTTTTTAAAGTGTTTACCAAGTAAAAATGTTAGAACAAGTAGGTAATAGCAGAAAGAGAGCAGAAAATCACCAAATGGGTCACATCCAACATCTATCAGATAAGATCTAGTAAGCTGACTGAGAGAGCAAACAGTAATGACACCATCGAGATAGACATTTGCCACATCCAACAGAAACTAGTGAGGGAATTCCACCTACACAATCAGGCTTGGGTTCCTGACTGAGGGATGGGCAGAGCACATTGGTCCCTTCATAGACGGGCTTCTTGTTCCCACAGCAGACCCTTTGATACTGTGAGGATGAATAACAGTGCCCTGTTTCAGAAACAGTTTACAGTCTAAGGTAGGACATTTGAAATGCACATGCGGAGGAGGGTGAAAGGAGTCTTTCCTTACTCCCAAAGTCTGTGTTTAACAACAAAAACAGAGCCGAGCAGTGGTGGCACTTGCCTTTAATCCCAGCACTCGCGAGGCAGAGGCAGATGGATCTCTGTGAGTTCGAGGCAAGCTTGGTATACAAGAGCTAGTTCCAGGACAGGCTCCAAAGCTACAGAGAAACCCTGTCTCAAAAACAAACAAACAAACAAACAAACAAACAAACAAACAAACAAAAAAACAGCACACGACAACTATTGTAATTTATCTAGGGAGAACCCAAGTATCGGGCAGCAGGTGAATAGTTGGCTAAACCAGGATCTGACTTAAGAAAGAAGCTGAAAGTTCTGTATTCTTCAGTTGAACCCATAGGAAACATAGACAATTTTAAACACCCTTCTCAAATTTGACTAAAATACAAAGGAAATGAAAGGTTTTCATACCTAAGTCACTTGCTGCAGTCACATCTGGTGTCTGTTTCGTGTTTTAGTGTATGGAATTTGGGGTTCTAAGTGCCACTCAGAAGCTTTCTATATGCCAGATCCTTAGCTTGCTAAAAGAAATCATATTCAGATGTGTCCAACCTTTTGAAATTGCACAGTGCTATCTATCCTCTACAGATTAATGTTCAAGAACCACACAATTGACTCTCACACCCCTCTCCCAATTATTTAAGCAATCATGAACTTTTTTGTAGGTTAGCAGTTTCATGATGGACTACGTTTGCGTTGTTTAGAGCCTTTATGGATGCTACAACCTGCAGGTTTAGAAGTTGTAAAAAAAGAATTAAAAAGTATGGCCCAAGTTTGTAGACAGTGTCTTCTAGAGAGTAAGCCATACATTAGTGGACAAATTTCATAAGATCATTTGCAGCCACCCTTGCTTGTACAGGCAAGGCGCTGCTAGTCAGCAAGCCCTTCAGATGTGTTCCTTTCCTGCATTTGAGTTTGAGTTTGGCCCATTTGATGCTAACTGTCTTGAGCAAGTTGTTTAATTGCTAATGGTTTCAGCATCTTCATTTGTAAAATGAAGATAACATTTGCCCCAGTAGGTTATGCTAACAAACAGCATTACTTGTTGATACCTTTTTAAATCAGATCCGGTGCATTTGCTATGAGTTGTCTGCACATTTACAGAGTGACTTTACTTCGAAATGGTAACAGCTTCCTGGCAGTGGTAGAATCATATGCTTAAGGAGTCTTTCTTCCTCAGCTGGAAGGAAAAGGACTGTTCTAGGGTTTGAGTGTTTCATACATTCCTGTGTTGGAAACCTCAGCGCCAGCACGGCCCTGCTGAGACCTGGACAGAGGCAGAGAAGGCTGATTTGATCAAGAGAGCTCTGCCCTCAAGAATACTCTTGCAGGGGGTGGATTTACCAAAAAATGAAGGAGCGCCCTCACTGCCTGCCTTACCTTTGACCTCTCCTGACCTTTTGCCCTGGCAGTGAGGTGATACAATATGAAGACTCTCCTGAGATGCTTTTGAAATTTCCAGTGTGCAAAACTATGAACTGAATGGATATCTGCTCTTTATAAATTACCCAATCTGTAGTTTCCTGGTACAGCTGCGGAGAACACTCTAAGAGTACTAGCAATGGTGTAACTAAGGTTTGCCTCTGGTACTGTTTACTGTTGCATATGTAAATAATCCTCAGGTTTGCTTTGTTTTTACCGATTTATGAAAAGTGACCGTATTGTGGAGTTAGATAGTTCTATATTTAGTTGCATCCTAAGAATGTGTCATCAGAAATTGATGTATTAGATCTATAAGAAAATACTCACTCTGTGACCCTGGTATAACCCAGAAGATTGATATGAACAGCCATTAAGTAAAAGAATATTTTAATATTTTTTCACACAGTCCTTTCCTCTATTTACTTGATATGAGATATTTTCATGAAAAATTTCACACCCACCCCTTTATTACATTTTCAAAGACTATACCCTCTGCTTCCTATCCCTCTTCCTTAAAGGTAAATTGAAAAAAGAAGTCTCAATATTGAAACGGCATGCAATTAACTTTTCAAAGGAATGGTTTCCACCTGTCTGTAGGTGTGTGAGCTGTGTGGATTCGGTGAGTCTGAGGCTGATAGGGGTGAAGAGTCACACTTGTTCTCTCAGTTCTCCATGGATAAACCCAAGCAGTGGCTGTGGTGTGACAGGGCTGCTTCTCCCAGTCTCCTGCTGGAATCTTAATTTTGGGTCAATGGGGGGACAGTTGGAGCCTTTGGGGAAGTCTTTAGGTTGTCAGGTGGAGACCTTGTAAATGCTGATAGGGGCCTCATAAAATGATCACATGAGAGGGCCACTTATGAACCAGTACTGAGGTCCTCAGGACACAGCAAATATGCAGGCATTTGCACTTGAATGACCCAGCCTTCAGAGCTTTGAGAAATGCACGAACACACACACACACAAACCACCCAGTTATGATATTTTATTAAAGCATTCCTAATGGTTTGAGAGAAAGAGAAACCTGCACCACAGAGTGAGAATGTTGCTTTAACCAGTACCCCAAAGCCTAAGAGCGGTTTTGAGACTGGGTTAATATGTAGACCTAGGACAAGGTTTTACGCTATTGTGAACAGCATACCTCTCCATGGACAGACCACTGAGGGAAGCTCTAACATGGGCCCAGACTCACATAGACAGAGAAAGGGGCAAGGAATCAATCACATTAGTGACTGTCCAAATGCTGGTGATAAGACTGTGGGCAGAAACGTGGATGGTAGAAGCTGTGCAGGTGAGGAGCACATTACTGGGAACTAGAAAAGGTTCTGTCACACAGAGTCAATGACCTTGACTGCATTGTTCCTGTGTTCCAATGTTTTCTGAGTATTAGCCTTCAGAGTTATAAAGGGTTGGATATTTGCATGAAGATGTTTCTAAAACGGTTCAGGTTTCTCCGGAATGTCTATAGTAAAATGCCGAAAGATAGAGAAACACTCAAAGACAGAGTTCTTAATTAGAATACGACATGGGTTCTTAGCTTAATAGTTCAAAAAATGAGAAAAGTGTGGTCAGTCAGCTGTTCAATGCTGAGATTATTAGTAAGTGTGGGCTAGTGGCTATTCAGAAATGACCTTACACACTTCTCAGGGATGCTCACCATTGCCACACACATCATACCTCAAGCAGCCAGGGCATGACAATTGTTTCAAAGGAAGGGGCCTGAACCTTTCTGTCCAGCCCTCCTCAATCTCATCATTGCTCAGCTCACTGTACTGTTCTAGAGTTTCTGCATTGCTTCAGGCATAGCTCCAAAGAGCTGGGGGGGGGGGGGAAGCTTCTTCTAGCTCCTGGGGGTCAATGCAGATGCCTCCTGCTAGAAGCTTTCAGCAGATCCCTTGGTGAGTCACAGAACCCACCCAGGAGGCCACCTTGGGATTTACTTAGCTTTCAGATTAATAGATGAACAAACAAAAATGAACTTCTACTTCAAGATGGCTGTAGGTACATGACCAAGGAATGAAGTATCTTCTGAGGTGGGACTATGACCTGAAACTGCCTTGGGAGACAGGACTGCCCAGTGACACCAAGGCAGCTTTCCTCCTAGCTTCAAAGGCAAGGCCTCTGCTCTATTGAATTTAGTCATTAAAGGTGAGTCTGCACTTGGACTTGCTCAGAGTCCATTACTGCTTTCTTCATTTGTACTGCTCCTGTGCTGGGTTGTTGGTTGTGTCTCTTGGTTTGATTACACCAGTTCCCAGTCAGTGTAATCCTAATTTACCCAAGAAGAGATGGGGACTGATTTAAATGGTTTTCAGATTGAACTTTAACTTTTAAGTTAGATTGATGCTTGAAACATATAAAGATTTGGGTACTGTTTTTTTTTATTGGAATGAATCTATTTTACCAAATGAGAGTGACATAAATTTGAGACACTTGGGCCAAAAGTATTATGGTCTGAACACTTATTGTCTACATGAAAATGTGTGTGATTGTGTATATTTTATTATTTATTCACATATAATTTATACCCCACTTGCCTCAAACATGAGTATTCCAACAAAGAAAACCTCACAGTAGTTCTGACCTGATTGTCATTGATGGCATAGTAATAAAGTATGCTAATGAATGACCCATGGCATTTCCTTCCTTGTCAGGGTGACTGAGGCCTCAAGCACTACTGAAGGTTATCCCAACCTGGGCAATTATATACATTGACCTTCAAGGAAGTCACAGAGTTAGGTAGGGTCTTTTGTGGGTGACAAGGTTTTTAGGGAAAACTCTAAAGAAGTAATATTTGTACATTTAAAAAACAGGCCTTTAACTAATACGTTACTCAAGAACATGGCAAAAACCTGGCCTTGTGCAACCTACGAGTAGTGAACCCTCACCAGAGACAGATGATATCGCTAATTGATTATGGGCTTCTCCACCTCCATAAGTGATCGGTGAATTTCAGTTCTTTCCAACCACAAAACCTGATGGCATATTTTTAAAAAATTTTTTTGTTTATTATGTATATAGGGTTCTTCCTGCATGTATTTTACAGCACAGAAGAGGACACCAGATTTTATTACAATTGGTTGTGAGCCACCATGTGGTTGCTGGGAATTGAACTCAGGACCTCTGGAAGAGCAGCCAATGCTCTTTGCCTCTGAGCTATCTCTCCATTCCCCGTGATGGTATATTTTTGCAGAAATTCAAATATAGTGAGATACCAGGTGGTACTTAGAGGATATGCACAATACCATAATGTTCTAATTGTTGTCTATTTTAATGTATAATTGATATATATATATGTATATATGCAAGAGTGTATGTTTGTGTGTGTAGGTACAGGTTTGCTATGGTTTGCATATGACCACACCAAGTTAATAGGTTTTCTGTACCCAATAATAGATTTTTTCACCAAAGCATTAAGACAGATCAAGCCAAATTAAAAAGTAAAATACCAGATTTTTGCTGAGCAAAGCAACTCCCTGGTAACTCCTTCAGGTGCCCAATTATGGTACCCGTTCGTCAGGGTCTTGTGATATTGGCAACTTCAAACTTTGGGGTAGAAGCCAAAAACATCGAGAATGTAGAACTGAGCTTTTGACATCTTCCTTTGGAAGAAGATCTCTTTCTCTGAGATAGTGGGATTTGGGCAGAGAGAGCCAGTAGAGAGAGAGAGAGAGAGAGAGAGAGAGAGAGAGAGAGAGGAAGAAAGAGAGAGAGAGAGAGAGAGAGAGAGAGGAACATTAAGGACTTCTCAGGAGTCTGTTCTTTCCTTTTACCTTGTTCGGAGGCAGGGTGTCTTTTGTGCTTTCTGGCTGATGCTCTGTATACACCAGGTTAACACATTTTGAAGCTTCTGGGTCTTTCTGTCTCTATCTGCTTTCCCTCACTAGGGGCACTGGGATTGCATTGCTCCATATAGGTCTTTCTATGGGTGTTCTGAGGATCAAACTCTCTGACCTATCTTCCCAGCCCATGTCTAACATGTTTAATCCACGATTTCATGGATATTAAGCATTCATATACATTTTTCTCAAGGAACATAGCTAAAAGAGACAGTCAACAATACTAGACAAATACTACCATTAGCATGAAAATTTGCATAATGGTTCAGTGATTGACTAGATTTTTGAGACTGTATCCTCTACATAGGGATGAATGCCTGTCACAGTACAATAAAGACCGAAAAGCACATTGGCAGGTGTGAGTCACACCTAGACTCTTGTTCTTTACACCTTGGTAATCCAAAGAAATGCCTGCATCTAAGATCCTCCTTCAGCTGTTCTGCTGGAACTGGAGATGATGAAAGGCACAGCGATGGGAGTAGATACCTTTTGTGTTCTCAGAGTCTGTCAACTTCTATCCTTCCAGAGGGTGCGCTGGAGCACACTCAATAGCCCCTCCAGCATAAGCACCCTCTTCAATAACTTGATCATAGCAAAATATGCAAGATCATTTGGTGTCAGTATTGTCAGTGTGTGAGCAGAGACTGTGACCATCATTCATTCTAAAGAAAACTAAAGGCATTGTGTTCTTATAATTTTGACTATAGAACACGATCTATAAATTGTCTGAATTATGGTCACCGTAGGATGGGGTGGGAGAAACTCCTGAGCAGCTAAATTTTTTATGGGAACTGAATAATTGAAACCTCTCTCCAGGACTATTCCCTTGGGTAGTGACTGTGTTTATGACTGTGGGCTTATCAGACCAGGAGTAAATCATTTAGAACTTCCAATTCTTCAGAGACAAATATTTTGGTTACTTTTTTATGTATAATTCGTATCCCACCTGGCTCAAAGCATGTGTTACAACAAAGAAAAAGTTACAATAATCTATACTTGATTGTTACTGAAGGCACGGGAATCCACTATGTTAACATGCACAGTAATACGCTATGTAAATGACTGGTGTATAGTATTTCCTTTCCCTTCAAGTTGACTGATGACTCAAAGACCATTCCCGGTTCTTCCTTCTGAGGCTCCTCCAGGCACAGCAAAGGTAGAACAAAAACACTTAGAGATAAAAAACACCAACAAAGCCTTTCAGGATCTGATGAATCCAGTTCGATTCCTGTATAGATACACTTAATGATTCCAATTATTCAGTGCCTTCCTATTTCAAACCACTTATAGATAAGCACGTTAGCAATAGAAAGGGTTAAGAAGATATTTCTTTTTTTCTGGACGAGGTAGGTATGTGCAAGAATGGTATGAGTATTTCTCCAAGATATCAGAAGTAGCTGCTATGAGAGCTGTTGTCTGATTTCTCACTGTAGAATAACCTACTTAGGAAAATAAAATGAGATAGAGCTGCTGCCATTTTAAAAGACATGAGCTTAGGTTCTTAATTCTCATCATTCTTTATAGAAATCCATTTCTCTCTTTGCTATCCTTTTCAAAAATCTTTGTCTAATAATGCTCAGTAAATTAGGCCTCCATAAGCTTGGCTTTACCCCATCCAACCAGTTGCCTTGCTTTGTTGTTGTTGTTGTTTTACTGGGTTTGTGTGTGTTGTGTGTGTGTTCCCCCCTACCCAAGTCCTTAAAATAGCTGCTAAGAGTCCTTGATTTGAAATGTTAATTAAGATGGACCTGGCCTCCTATTACACTTTGTATCTCTTTTTACATGCAAAAGAAATATGATAATTAGGCTATTTTTCACCCAGGGTCCAAGAGAAAGGCTGTCAGTGTCACAGAAGTCCCAACATGTCCCATGTCTACTTTCCTGCTCCTAAGGTAAGACAGATGATGAAATGAGTTCTCCACACAGGAGCACGTGGGGTTAATGTCTAGCCACCCTTTCCTTTCCTAATCTCGTGGTGTTGTTTGTACACAACCACCATAGATAGAAATTGATTTAATTACCATTCATAAAGTCCATATACTCAAACAATCCCTTTTTACTGATTCAAGCAGTCAGACTACCTTGAGATTTTTGAAGCTTGGATGATGGTCTCAAGGGAATTTTCATTGGAGTCTTCACTTTTAGTCTCTTGGTAACTTTTAAACATAGAGACGTTATTAGTCACACTGAAGCACAGTTTCCAATGTTCTGTGCACTTTGTGTGGTGTGGGTACAAATGGGAAGTGGCTCGAAATGGTGTACGAGGTTGTAAATGCGCTCACTACACAGCCCTACTGGCAAGCAAGATTTAGAAAGGCAAAAGTCTACATTTGAAAGCATGGGTATCCAGGAGGTTAGCTTTAAATCATGTAAGATGGGGCACAAAGAAATTTATATTGTTGTGGGGAAGTATTCTAAATTAGCCACCAGAGACAGAAATTGCAAAATAAATGCAAAAGTTATACCTTTAATTACTGCTGTGGAAGCTTTGAGATTTTGAAACATGATTTTGTAGAAATAACACCGGAAATTATTCGCGGACTCTTTTGATTATAATGTTGGAGATGAGGACATGTAGATTTCATTATTCTCATACTTGAGATGTTTAAAGTTTTCCCTTTTATTAATGTGAACATATTGTGTCTGGAGTTCATAATCATTCAGGCATACAAAACGGTATTGAGTAAGGAACGTGTATTTTTGGGAGTCTCAGCTCTCTGGTTCTTTTCCTCACAGTTAGGTGGTTTTCCTTTCAAGCCGGAGTTTTAGTATGTGATAGAAAAGAGAGATGCTGGTGTATAGTAAACAGGCCTAGGGCTCCAGGGAATGTTGTTTAAAGCTGTTGCTTCAATGTTTTGTGCACCTGTTCCATAAGCTGGAAACAGTTCAGCGTCTTTGGGTCTTCTGCGAACAAGGCGGGTGGCATATGTGCCTTACTCCTTATATCTGATAAGATGTTTTGTTTTTCTGTGACACAGACAATATTCTGATTTCATTCAAATCAGACTTTGATGTGTTTAGGATTTGGGTTTAATAATTTTGAGATTTACAGGAAATGAAGTCTGTTAAAAACGAACAACCATACCTCCCCAACCTCGGAAACCCACCAATTGTTGAAAGTAGTCAGAATTGAGAGAGAATCCCTTCGTGCTGGTGTAGGCTTGGTATAGAGGGTTTTAGAAAGAGGAACTCCTTAGTAATGTACTATGCCTTTCAGATACATTGGAGAGATGTGTGGTTGAATGATTTTTCCTTTCTTCTTTAATATAATTTGAATGCTATTTATTGTGGTTCCAGCATTTTAACAATTAAGTGTATCAATGTTTTTAAGTACTGTGGATGGCATGCTTTCTTTGTTTTAGTATGTGATATGAAAGAGAGATTTTGGTGTACAGTAAACAGGGCTAAGGGCTCCACGGAACATTGTTTAAAGATGTTGCTTCAATGTTTGGTGCGCCTGTTCCATAAGCTGGAAACAGTTAGGGGTCTTTGGGTCCTCTGCGAACAAGGCGGGTTGTGTATTTTTTTTTGTTTTTTTTTCTTTTTTAAATCTTTATATTTATTTATTTATTCATTTATTTATTTATTAAAGATTTTTGCCTCCTCCCTGGCACCACCTCCCATTTCCCTCCCCATCCCCCATCAAGTCCCCCTCCCTCATCAGCTCGAAGAGCAATCAGGGTTCCCTGATGTGTGGAAAGTCCAAGGACTTTGTTGGAGAGGTTGTGGAGAAAGGGGTACACTCATCCGTTTTTTTGGTTTTTCGAGACAGGGTTTCTCTGGTTTTGGATCCTGTCCTGGAACTAGCTCTTGTAGACCAGGCTGGTCTCGAACTCACAGAGATCCGCCTGCCTCGCCCCCCCCCCCCCCCAGTGCTGGGATGAAAGGCATGCACCACCATGGCCCGGCTTTAGGTGGTGTATTTTATGTGTTAAAATGCTTTTAACAAATAAGGCTAATTTGTAGAGACTAATTCCCGTGTAAATTCTGCAATTTTTTAAATGTAGAAATGTAAATGAGGCTGAGCAGGCAGATCTCTGTGAGTTCGAGGCCAGCCTGGTCTACAAGAGCTAGTGCCAGGACAGCCTCGCAAGCTATAGAGAAACCTTGTTGCAAAAAACTAAAAAAAAAAGAAAAAAGAAGAAAAAAGAAATGTAAATAAAACAGAGTATAGCTATGTTTAAGTAAACCTCGAAATTGAAAAGCATGAGTTTACATACATTCAAACTGTCTCTTTTCTAATAGCACAAATAGTCAGCCTGCCTGTGACACCAAAATATAAGTAAAATACATATATATTCATACTCCAGTGATTCTCAGCAACAGAGTCTCACAGTTAAAGTCATTTTCCTTTTGGGAAACTGATTATGTGAGCCTGGGAAGGTGAATTACATTAGGGAGGACAGAAGATTCAAGGAACCGAAGGAAATCACTTCTGAGTGTTCCCCTCTTCTGCATTGAAAGATCAACCTGCAGCTTCTAGACGCTTTTCTAGTTCTCGTGTTCTTTCCCACATTCTTTCACTTCATTTTTATTTTTTTAAATTTTCTTCCACAGCCTGGAGCAGGATTTTGGATTCTTGTCAATTTTATTCCTAGTCTGAGGATTCCCCCATATCTTAAAAACATAGGTAGCTTCTTACTTACACAAGTAATAATAAAAAAATGCCACTTATTTTGTTACGAGATAATTTCAGATTGGTCCAAATTCGAAAGCTTCCTACCGATTAAATTTCATGTCAGGAACAAAGAAATCTGTTTGTGGCTTTAGTAAATCCCATTAATTTGGTTTTATGATATGGTATCTCTTTCACAAAATGCTAAAGCATTAACAAAATTACTTTTCTGGCATTTAAGTTGTGTATTTTAACTACAACTGAAAATAAATCCCATCAGATGCCCTTACCTTCTGCAAATACGGCCTTTTGCTTTCTGTTTTAAATTATACTAATTACTTAGCTATGTATTTAGCATTTTAGTTTTTATTTATCCATAGTTCTTCTAACATCAAAAAATGAATAGAAACAAATCAGAGGAAAAAAAAAACGCTCTTGTTCTGGATCAAACAATCCTTTAAAAATGAAAGATTCATTGCAGAGTGTTCGAAAGGAACACATGTTTTGTATTACCTGCAATCCCAGACTCTATCTTCCCTGTTTTACTTCATTTATGAAACAAATACTTTTTTTTTGTTTTTGTTTTTCAAGACAGGATTTCTCTGTGGTTTTGGAGTCTGTCCTGGAAATAGCTCTTGTAGACCAGGCTGGTCTCAAACTCACAGAGATCCGCCTGCTTAGCATTTGGTATGCTGTCTTCTCGGCACTTGAACTTCTGAGAAGCCCTTGCAGAAACACGTAAATGATGGGTTGGGGAAAAAGAAAGCAGGCTGGTAAAGGAAGAACAAACATAATAAATGCTGCCTTAGTAATAAGAACTCAGGGAGATTCTCCCAGTAGCTGATAACTGAGAGTTGGTTTCTACCTCCACGCCTCCTGCAGTGAACAGTCTACACCTTGAAAAAGCAGCATGATAACCTAGGTTTAGAGTCATGTTTTGAATATCAGCCTTGAGTTTTGTAGACAGGAATGCTTACACAGATCATTTCTTTTTTTCTCTTCTTTTGATTTTCAAGGCAGGATTTCTCTGTGTAACAGCTCTAGCTGTCCTGGAACTAGCTCTTGTAGATCAGGTTGGCCTTGAACTCACAGAGATCTGCTTTTTTTCTGCCTCTCAAGTGCTGGGATTAAAAGCGTGCATGACCACCTCCTGGCTACAGATGGTTTCTATTAAGTCCCATTTTCTTTATTTCTGATTGTGTTTGCAGGCAAGTGGTACATACACAGAAATGATCAGAATTATCAAATAACCCCATATTCCTTGAGAAGCCTCTTCAGAGGCTCTCCTTCCACCCTAGGTATTACTTTAATACATGTATATTGATATGCCTGTTTATCCCCTGCAGAGCCTAGCTATTCCCAAAAGTGGATATTAAGACAGTAGGGGGAAAATGATGCAGATACTTTTCAAAAATTTGGAATAGAAATTGGCTCTTTTCCATCCTTAATCTATGAAGCATTCCAGTTGTTTAGGTGTATATTTTGCCACTAATCATTAAAGGGTCCATTGTTTACTTATATCGGCATAGATTTTTTTTTTTTGGAACTGTCTCACTGAGTGTCCCAGTCCAGCATCCAACCGAAAATCTTTCTGCTTCATCTTTTTTTTTCGGTAGTTCTAAACAGGGTTTCTCTGTGGCTTTGGAGCCTGTCCTGGAACTAGCTCTGTAGACCAGGCTGGTCTCGAACTCACAGAGATCCACCTGCCTCTGTCTCTTGAGTGCTGGGATTAAAGGTGTGTGCCACCATCGCCCGGCTCTGCTTCATCTTTTTATGTAGTTATGAATCAGGTACTCTGCTACCTAATTTGTATGCCATTTCATGTCCTTTTGACAGTGAGTACTGACTGCTCAAGTGTATGATCACCTTCGACTCAGCTACACCTTGGTATGTTTATTACATTTGTTATCTAGTGACTAAACTAAGTCAGGAAAGAGAAGGGATCATCCTTACTATTTCCCAGATAACAGTCATTTTAAAAGAAAGTTCTGGGACCCAAATAAACATTAAACAAAAATAAAGCTATGGCCCAGAGGTTGTTCATTCCTCAGCTGATGACTGTGCTTTAAAAAAAGTAAAATTGTATTTTTAGGTTATCCTTTGATCAAATAAAGTTATCATCTATAATATAAAACTCTTTCATGTTGTCAGTTTATAGATTATTTTCAAATTGGCTGTCAGTCACGCATCCAGCTCAGAGGAGCAGGGAGCTTATCTTTTTCAAGATCATTCTTAAGACTTTATTATGTTATTTTCCATTGATGAAATGGGTGACTGGTGTGAGGGAGATTAGTCTCAACATGTGCACATGTGTGTTAGGTTCCAAACTGGTCAGAATTTGTAACCAAACATTTCTTCCAGATTTTGAGAATGTTAAATAATTGTATGTTTGCTTTCTTAAAGGTTTCACATTTAAACAATGTCTATCCATGGGATTCTTTAAAATTAAAGGTGATAAGAGGTTATAGTATGAGAGTTACAATTTTCCATTAGACAGATGAGATAGTAGTTGAATTGAAAGTATATTGAATTCTTTAAATTTAAGGTATGTAGTTCCCATTATTACTTGATTCATCCCTAATAATAAATAATATGTACAAAATCAAAATCCATAGGTAGTTAAATTTTCCACAGTAATCAATTCTTATACAAGATTATAGAGAATAAAGTGAAAGAATTTTTTGATCTCTCATAAGATTTTTACAGTAAACATATGCACAGAAAATATTTGACAAATAAAATGTTAATTATGAAACTTGGTTATAATAGCTGTAAGTTAATTATTGTGACATGAAATGGATATCAGCAGGAGCAGGGAAATTGATGTCAGGTGAACCTGGTATCTTCCTGGGCTGCCCTTGATCCCAAATGAAGTGCCTGGAAAAGCAAAAAGGCTATTGTGATGTGGGTACACATCCCCTGACAAAGCCCAATTAATTATAAAAGCTGATATTAAGTCAGTGGGGGGAAAAGTCCACACCGATCCTTTTACAAGATTTTGATTAGATTAGCCTGTTTCCCATCTTTAACATAGGAAGAACGCGGTTTGTCTAGGAGAATATTTTGCCACTATTCATTGAAGGGTCCACCGAGCCTTGCATCCACCACCTTCCTCCTGCAATTGTTTCAGGTCCCATGATACTGAGTGCAATTTGTTCTTTTTTTATTGTCTTCTCTTTATATGAAAGGAAAAGCATGCGGCTTTTAGATTCTTTTGTTTCATTACATGACAAATTAGGGATCCTTCCACTAGGCTGGTTTTGACATTTCATTATTTCTGGGCCGAGCAATGAGAGGAAGAAAGCACTGACAATACCTGGCAAAGGCACATCTCTTGATTTCTCTTTCTTCTTTCAGCATTAGGTGTAGATGGTCCAGGAATCTCCGCTGATGGAAGCTGAAGATGTCTTAGCTGTTTATTAAGCCTGCGCTATCTATAAAATCTGTATTGGTTTACTGTCAGCTTTTGTTCCTAAACTTAAAATTTTAGGAGACAAATGGGAAAAGCATACACATCTATATTTCACACAATTTCCAACAGTTGCCTTAATATTTAGAATTAAGGATCTAGAAATTGAAGAGAAGGCTCAGGGGTTGAGAGCTCTACTGGTCTTGCAAGGCTGGAGTTCAATTCTTAGCACCCGGGATGGGCAACTTACAACTCCAGCTTCGGAGACTTGGTGCCTCTGGCCTCCAGGGACACCTCCACTCACATGTAAAGTCTCTGCTCTTCATATGCATAATTAAAAATAATAAGCAAGAAAATCTTTAAGAGAATGAATTGAGGGTTCCAAACAGAAACCAGGAGGATGTTCTACCTCCCTCCTGGTTTGACTTGGCAGATCCAGCATACACACTGCCCAGGTACACACATTAGCCTCCTTAGTCTTTGACAGTGCTGTATGAGGAGTGTTAAACATAGCCCTAGTAGTAATCAGAATTAAAGAAAATGTGTATCTAACATACCACCTTTGCTATAAAAAGAGAAACAGTCAAAGGCATGTTTATCATGATTCCTAGTCTGTAAAACTATGTCCTGGGATACAATCAATGCATTTAGCCCCCTCAGATCTTAGCCCTCAATGAACTAAGCTGCTTTTCATTTTCACATCCATCCTCTTTATAGATGGTGATGTATATGGAGTACTAAGAAATAGTACTAGGGTACTATTTCACTTATTTCAGTGTATGAGGCTTTTATTACCTAGAGAATGAGTTGACTGAGGGCTCTTTTGAAAATATTAATTTTATGTATATGTATGTGTATCTGAATGTGTATTTGTGCACCATGTACAGGAGCCCACAGAGACCAGAAAAGGCATTGGGTCACCTGGAAGTGGAGTTACAGCAGATTTTAATGCACACATGTGTGCTGGGGGCTAAATGTGGGTCCTCTGCAAGAGCAGCAAGTGCTCTTTCGGCCTGAGCACGCTCTCCAGCCCCAGCTGACTGAATCTTACAGGATGTTCCCTCCTTCCCAGCTGTCCTTGCTGACATCTCAACTCCAATTACAACACCCAGCAATGGCACCCCACATTATTTTGTACTGTTTTGTTTTGAATGCTGTTAGATTTTCACAGTTGGTCCTAACAGGTATTTCAATGTGGGTGCTTAGCAAAATATTGCTATGCATAGATGTTACAGTAGATAGTGTTTTCTCATAAATGAAGTTGGTTTTGAGAGTCTGAAATTATTTCACAATGGCCTAAGTCTCTTCTAAGGAACAGAGTATATGCTCATACATACAGTTATATGTAGCTGAGTCATCTCCAGTTTTCACTCATGTCCTTGTACTTAATACCTATAAGATTCCATGACAATCTGTCATCCGTTTCCTCACAAGCTCCTGTCCTCAGAAATACAGTTCCGTTATTATAACTGCTGGGATTCGGTGAGTTAGCACCATCTTCCTCCATTGCCATAGCGTGTCAGATTTCTACATAGCTGTGCCTGTTTTTGAAAAGAAACATTTAGTGGGGGGACTGTTATCTAGTGTATTAACATGTATGTTCATGTTACAGGGATTTAGTCCATACATTTCAAAATTTAACTGTGGGAAAAGCAATGCATCATAATATGAAATAAATCTACTGAAATGACTATGTCATATTCCAACACATAATAGAGTTTCACTTGTCCTATTTGGTGGGATGAAGTGTGTTCCATATGGAACATTTCCATATTATAAAGGCATATTTATGGTCCCATTTTTGATAGCTACATTTTCATTAAAAATGGCTCTTAAATGTATGGAATGTTTTCATATCATAGCAAGATATGGCCAACAGGAGTTAACATTATCTTAATGACTGTAGGGTCTTTATCCTAAAAATCAATTGTTCTGTTCTCTGTTACCCTTAGGACTTTTGACCTCTGTGCAATTCTAGAGAGGTGAGGTTACATTATGATTTTGATATTAGCATTGCTGTCTTTTTTTGGTCAGCATACATTTTTTACTAGGCTAACGTCACAGTTTTAGGAAGACTAGAGACACTGTGAATGAGTTATAATCAGAGAACACCCTGGGAGTCTCATTCCCAGATATCTTTGAGTTACTGCTTCATCATCAGCTTTTGAATCATTTTCGTCAGAGTACTCTGCTTTTGTACTAATCAAGGGCATAGCGTGGGGATGGGTAGTTGTGTTTGTATACTGTCCTCAAGAATAGACTAATAAAGGCTTTCAGGGATGGGACAAAAGTGGCCTCTGTGGCAAGGATCTGCAAGCTTGTTTAGCAGTTGTGGAAAAGGGATCAATGCCTTGGAAGCTCTGGGGGATGCCTCCTATTACCACAGTCAGTCCCGATGGAATGTAGTCTCAGGGTCCAAGGCTCTGTAACTATTCCTGGTACTGGGTATTTGGGTCTGACTGGGCAGCAGTTAGAAGGTAAAGGGCAGGAAAAAAATAAGAGAAGGTGCTAAAGGGCAGACTGATAACGTTTCCTCAGGTGAGAGGGAGCCTGTGCTGTCACTGCCTATACAAGCCACCAAGTGTCCTGGAAGCATTTACAACAGACACACTTCCTGCATTTCAGTTAAGGGGGAGGAACATCAGGGTCATTTTCTGCAGTTGAAGAGCTGAAAAAAATAAGTACCTCTATAAAAATGGATAAAGCGTCAATCAAAGCTGCTTCTTTTTCCTGTGTATGCTATGGTAATACCAGCTATATGGCTCAGTTGCCTTTTATTGTTTAGGTTTTTTGAGAGTTGCCTTTTATTTTTAAACACAACTAGAACTAGTACATTGGCAGCTCTTTTCCCCTTCTTTTTCTTCTCCTTCAACACCCAACTTTAACAAAGATAGAGCCTTCAAACTCTTTTCATTGCCAGGCTTGGAAATCCTGACAGGTTAAAAAAAATGTTATTGAAAACCTTTCTCCACTTATAGGCTCATTTTGACAGAAATTCTTTGAGAGGCATCGGCAGTGAGGTGCCTAGAGATTTCATCCTCTTCTTTTGCTTTAGGAGTTGCTGAGCACAAGGCTTCCTATTAGTCAAATAGAAAGAGCAGCAAATCCACCCCGCACCCCAACACTCATCTTCCCCTGGTGCCTGGGCTGACAACCTTCTGTTCCCTGGACTGCCAGAGTTGGCACTGAGGAGCCTAGCATAAAGATGCATGTGAAAGTTTCTGGCAGTTTTTCACAAAAAATATCATTTTGTCTCTATTTACAGATTAAGTGGCACTATAAATTTTGCATGGGCTAATCAGAATAAAATCTATGATCCCCGGAAGGTGTTCCTTTGCAGGGTCTCTGCTTCTGTTCTGCACGGTTTTGAGGCGGGCTTCCTGTCTATGTCTGTCCCTCTGTCACTGTGTATGATTGGTTGAATTTCATGAGCCATTAGCAGCGACTATGTAATATCTGATAAGAGGAGGCTGTTGTCTTCAGAGATTTTTATTTTTTTATGGGCAGAAGTCAAGTTTAAATTTCAGACAAACGTACCAAAATACAGAACCCCAGCTCATGGGAATTTTGCAAAAATATAAGCAGATACACTTTAGATAATAATTAGGCTGTGTAATACTCATAGTGGAAGTTCAGAAGAATCTCATGATTTCAGGCATACTTATTTATATTAGTTTGTATTTTCTTTCAAAAATGCCTAAAATTAGAAGTTTAAGTTTGTGAATAATTTCAACAAAAATGTGATAGAATGTAGAATATATTATGTTCGAAATGAATCATACCATATATTTAAATATAGATTAAACAGCCTGTGTCCTAGGAAGCAAAAGCAAGGCAAAGGTGGATACAGTATCTGTAACAGCCCAAAGTAGCAGAATTGCTTACATCTGTGAAGAGAAAACAATTCCAAATAGGCTGCTTGTCATCCCCCCTTTCTTTTCTTTACAGGCTATTAAAATTAATTTGTGTCATCTAGGTTCCTATGTTTGCCATTAGTACTGAGCCAAAGTAATGAGAACAATAGATGCAGAGAAATTAAGTACAGGATCTGAGGGTAAGGTATGCAGGGGCACCCTGGTACTTCTCAGTCCTGCCTGGGCTGAGCAGGTCCTGCCAGCAAGCAGCTGCATGGTCATAGTCTTCCAATTTGAAGGTATAGAAATTCTTTAGCAAATTTTGATGTGGAGATATCCAAGTCCCTCTTGATGATCCTGCCTTGTATTTAAGGTCACTCTCTTAAATGTTTTCACTATCATGACTGATCCTGTGACATTAACTAAATACTTTCTGTGATACAGCAGCCTATGTACATCACCCCTAATTAATAAGTTGCTAAAAATAGGTGGAAGATAAATGAATATTTTGGTTACCTCTTCAACATTCCTTTTCCCAGCACCTCTTTTGATGTTTTGTTGTTTTTGGTGTGTGTTTTTTTTTTTTTGTGTGTGTGTGTTCAGGTCCCCAGCTGGTCTTGTGAGGTAGGGGGACCTCATCAGCCCAGTCTACAGAGGCCAGCTTTCAGAATGTTATAAGCCAATCAAAGCATACTGCACGTCTCTTAGTTTAGGAAAGGGTCTGTGTGAGGGAAGATTTTGGGGGAACTTCTTAAAGTGTTCCAAGGAATGAGTCCTTCTGTTCCCCCTAGTAACCCCCTTCTAGTTACTAATTTTGTTTGGCAACCATGCCAGTCAGCTGGTGAGATGACTTTCGATGTATTGTTGTTTAGGAATTTCAATAGTTAGGTTCATGCTTGAATTATGCATTTTACGGGATTGTGTACAGCAAACCACTAGAAAAATTTCAAGATTACATGTAGAATGTTCCCACAGAAAGGCTCAGTGTCCAGGGTCACAGGTGATTATGGTGTATTATATGTATATATTTAAATGTCAAACTGCGCCCTTATGGGCAATTACTATGTGTCAGTTGAAATTAAAACATTTAAAAAAATCATGCCCGGAGAGTCTAAAAGACATCAACCCATCAACTGTAATAAAGGTTACAAAGTGTCCTAATGTAGAATGTACTAGCAATTAACTTCAGGATGTGAGTGCAGTCTGAGTATAGATTCTTTTCATTTTCTCTTGGGTTTAGTATGTGGTAACATGATGCCAGTAAAGGATGTTTAAAAGACGATGTCCCATCATAAGAGACATAACATGTAGAGAGTCAGGAAATTATTTGAATTTTCAGTATTTTGAAGGAAGGCGGGTGATGGGAAATAGGAACTGATCAAGCAGAGCACTATGGAAGCCTGCCCCACATACTGCCTGTGGGTGTTAAGTCCGACTTCAGGGAAGATGGTTCCCTAGTGTCCTTTCCCTGTAGAGAGGGTTGCCTCCTTGACAGTCAGCAGGAGGTCAGGTTGGGATTGAGGTAGAGCAGATCTTCACACTGCAGCACCCGCTGCACCAGCCGATAAACCTCACCAATGTGGAGAGTGGTTTACATCTGCCTCAGCACATAGACTTAAAAACTTACAAGCTGTGTGTGTGTCGGGGGTACACACCTCTACAGACACATGGAAGTCAAACAACAATTTGGAGAAGTCTGCCTCTCTTTCCACTACAGGGGTTTTGAGGATTGAACTCAGGCCTCAAGGGGCAGATAACTGTTTATTGAATTGAGGAACGCATTTGTCATTTGAAGGAAGCTTACAAGGAGAGATGTAAATAAAAACAAGGAAAAAAAATTGGGACAAATTTTGCCCAACAGAAATAGAATTTTCTCCTGTGAAAATTCTCTCAAAAAGGAAATTTAAAAAATGTGTAGAATAACTTGAAAATATCAAGTCATTAAAAATCTACATGAGATAATATGAAGGAGACACAAAATATAAGGGACTGAGAAATCAAAATGGCATCTGCTAATTTTTTTTTTTTAAAAACAACAAACCAGCTGAAGTATAGTTAAAAAAAATACTGCAATGGTGCTACAAGAATTAAAAAGAGGGACCGGGCAATCCCAGCACTTGGGAGGCAAAGGCAGGCGGATCTCTGAGTTTGAGGGCAACCTGGTCTACAAGAGCTAGTTCCAGGATAGGCTCCAAAGCTACAAAAAAAAAATTCTTTCTCAAAAAACCAAAAAAAAAAAAAATAAAGTTTAAAAAAAATGGTGAGAAAGAATAGATAGAATTATTCTACCTGGCAAGTCCTGTTCCCAATATTAAGAATGCCAAAATTGAATGAAATATCAAAGAGAAGATTAGTCTCTATATAAATAATGAAAGTATCCCAAAATGGAAATAACGCATAGTTTCAGAGAATGTTGACCAAGCACCAGGGGAACTTTGCAATAAATAATTAGTGTTATGATTTTTTTAAAAAAAACTGTTGCAAGATCCCTGGTGGCAGTAGGCAGCAGAAATGCTATGGGTCCCCAAATAGTGGTAACAGGCCATGTTGCAAGCCACGCCCACTTCCTTCCCCATCTGCTGAGGCAGGCTGATTGCCAGCCCAGTTCGCGCCCTTTCCCAGTTCGCGCCCTTTCCCAGTTCCCGCCCTTTCCCATTTCGTGCCCTTTCCTAGTTCCCGCCCCTTTTCCCCAGTTCCCGCCCCTTTTCCCCAGTTAGTGCACTCTCTCTCTGTTCTCTTCTTATTCTCCCTCTCTCCCTCTCTCTCCCTCTCTCTCCCTCTCTCTCCCTCTCTCCCTCTCTCCCTCTCTCCTTCTCTCCCTCCCTCCCTCCCTCCCTCGCCCCCCCCCTCCCTTTCTCTCCCCAATTCTATTCTGCATTCAATGTGACTTGCACCTCACACTGCCTTCTAGATGGGACTAGCCTGCCCTCCTTGTGTCTCCCTGCCTGGAACCAGCAACTGTTCAGCAGTCGCAGCTCGGTACCTGCCTGCAGCTCAGTAAGGGCCCGCAGCTCGGTACTGGCCCGCACCTCGGTACGGGCCCGCAGCTCGGTACGGGCCCGCAGCTCGGTACGGGCCCGCAGCTCGGTACGGGCCCGCAGCTCGGTACCGGCCCGCAGCTCGGTACCGGCCCTCAGCTCGGTACCGGCCCTCAGCTCTGTACCGGCCCTCAGCTCTGTACCGGCCCTCAGCTCTGTACCGGCCCTCAGCTCTGTACCGGCCCTCAGCTCTGTACCGGCCCTCAGCTCTGTACCGGCCCGCAGCTCTGTACCGGCCCGCAGCTCTGTACCGGCCCGCAGCTCTGTACCGGCCCGCAGCTCTGTACCGGCCCGCAGCTCTGTACCGGCCCGCAGCTCTGTACCGGCCCGCAGCTCTGTACCGGCCCGCAGCTCTGTACCGGCCCGCAGCTCTGTACCGGCCCGCAGCTCTGTACCGGCCCGCAGCTCTGTACCGGCCCGCAGCTCTGTACCGGCCCGCAGCTCAGTATCCGGAGCTGCAGCTCTGGACCGCCACATGACCCGCTATCACCATTTGGGGACCTACCGTGTTTCTGCTGCCTACTAACGCTTGGGACCTTGCAGCATTTTTTTAAAAAATCATAACAATTGGTAAGTACAAAATAAATATTTTTTATATCATGAAATTTTAGAATACTACAAATGTGGAAACCTCAACAATTTCAGAAAGAAAGACGAGGAAGAGAAAGAGATGTCAGGAGGAAGGGAAGAAAAAGAAAATTCCTTATTTAAAACAAAAGTCCAAACAATTATTGATATCTGTTATGAGCTGGGGCACTTCAGTTCCAGGTTCTTTTTGAGTAATATCTATGTATGTTTCTAATGTCATCAGTGTTGCATGTGCTATAATTGGACATTTAAATATCCTTGTGACAATCTTTTAAATCTATATTGTTTATTTTGCCACATAAATGTTGTAATTTCCTGGCTTTCTGGATGCAACGGTATCCCAAAGGACATATCAGTCAAGTTTATTGTTGCTAGCCATTTTGGTGCATATTGTCTTATTTGTAGAAAAATATCTTCTATGTATGGTAAATCTACCATACGTACCTGGCATTCTGGGGGATTTTTCATTAATCCTCCTGTAATCACTGTAAATCTGTATTTTCCATTTGGCTTCAGTATTGGCCACATGGTGAGTTGTAATTAAAAGATTGTGCTTGTTCTATAATGCCCTCTTTTAAAAGAGTCTGTACCGTATCTGAAATTTCAGCCATACCTCCTTTTATGGGGTATTGTGCTGTAAAAGTTGGAGGAATTTTTGGTAATTTTACTGGTTCAATTTTAACTTCTGCTAAATTTACATAGTATTTCCTTATGGACTTGTAATTCGAGAAGAATGGGAATAGTTTACTAATTTCTTTAATTCCTAAACTATTTAGTGGTGCGGAGAAACTAGCTACTTCTATCTTATGCTTAACATCATAACATTGAATAATTATTTCTATTACTGGTACTGTTCTTTCTGTGTTAACTCCTGGTATTGTAATCTGTTTTTTTATTTTTATAATTATCTGTAAATTCTGTGTAGATACTTATTTCACTTCTTGTATCTAAAAGCCATTTTGTTGGTACTATTATTCCTTTTTTAACTACTGGCAGGTTTATCATTGGTCTTAGTGGCTGCTGTTCCTGGGTGTGGCATTTTGTCTCTGCCACCTGTTTTGCCACCTGTTTTCCCCCTTGGTATGGGTATTGATCTGCTCCTGTCTGGTTTCCATCTGTTTTGTTGAATTTGTATGTGAGGACCAGTATTTGCTGGTCCTCTGTTGTACCCTAAAAAAGGTCTCTGTGGGAATGGTTTCCTTCTTTGTCCTACTACTGACCTCCATGGGTTCCATGGTTGATTAGGTCTTATGGGAAGCCCTGTTCTAGCCTTTCCAAGAGGTTTAATTTTCCTTATATTTTGCAAAAATTGCCTTGGTTTCTTACTGACTGTAAATGACAGTACCTTATCATTATCCATCTCTCTGAAGTTTTTGAAAAAATTAATGGCTTCTGCCACTGTTTGGCAATTTTGAATTGGTCCTGCTAAACTCAATCTGAGGTATGGTGGTGCTTCCTTAATTATTATTTTCCTAAATTGTGGAATTAGTGGAGCTGCCTGTGGTATGTTTGTTTCATTGTCTATGAAATGCAATATGCCTAATTTTCTTGCTAGCTGTATACCTTCCTGGTATGTCATCCATTTACCTGCTGCTTAAAACTAGGTAAGAGCCATAGTAGGGAATGCATGTCTCCAAGCTGCTGTAATCTAGTCTAATGGGGGTTGGGTATCACCCTGGCTTACGTTCAAACAATGCTCTAGAGCTTCTGCTATACTCGGATTTTCTACCATATTACGGATTTTTCTCATTTCATGTTCTGTCAACATAACTGTGTCTGCACCTTTTTCCCACAGTTTCACTATCCATGTGGCATCTTTCATGACATTTTGGGCATATTCTCATCTTAACTCCCCTGGAGTAAATGGTCTTAGCTCCTCTACCCATGCACCTCTGTGCGGTGCAGTATCTTCTATATCTGGTCCATCCCCTGATAGGGGTACCCACCATGACCGTCCTTTTAATTTTGCCAATAAAGGAGTCTTTTTTTGTTAGTGTACTTACTGGAAAAGAGTGAATGGCTTCAGACTGTGGCTCACTGGCCAGGTCTGCCCTGCGTCTGGTAATGTTCAAGGCTAGCCTTTTGTCCGCTAATCTACCTTTGTCTATATCTTGTATTGTTTTTAACCAGTATTGCTGGTACTTCTTTCTTGGGGGCCCTATCTAGAATTGGATTTAGCAACTGTGGATCTGTTAATTCCATTTTTACGTATGTTGGTTTCATATACCCTATCTTGTCTTTTGTTATTTTGGCTGTATTACACCATTTTTGTTCTACCTCTGTTGTTGGTTCTTTTCCTGTTACTGGTATTACCTTGAGTTTCTTCAATTTTTGGGTTAACTTATTCATTTTAGTAGGTCCTATCTGCCAAGCAATACCGAAATTTAATATAGTTCTTTCTTATATACCATGGAATATTAGAGGGATTTTTCTTATTTATTAATTTTTCAAATTTTAAATCTGCCTTCCTTTCTATTCTCTTACTTAGTCAGTGACTCATGACCTCTGGGGTTGCACAGAAGTTCCTTTTTACTTGTGAATCCAACTACGCCAATCTGTTATGAGTTGGGGGACTTCAGCTCTAGGTTGTTTTTGAGTCATATCCATGAGGACTTTGTGCCCTTCTCCCCAGAGAGTGATGAGTAACCAGACCAAGCAACAGAATTGTTTTTATGATGATTCTTTACTAGCAACATCAATATCCAATGCATCATGGGTTTTGCAATCTTAATAGGCATGTTGGATTGATGATGGGCAACACACAGGCAATTCAATATCACAATTATTAATCCTACTAAACTTAATACATAGAACCAATTCATAACTTTAATTTAACTCCTCACTTATTCATAAAACACTTTTTAACCTTAACTTATCCATTAACATTTCCTAATCTTATCAATTATGCGTAAGATATCTCTTAACTTTTCACACACTAAACATATGTGTTAACACGTCTATGCTCTTCTCTTAACATCTCATACAAGCATGATATAGCATCATACAACCTGGTTTTCTTCAGCTTAAAAAAGGCTTTTGAATTTCTTCCGGCTGGATGCCTGACCATAATGGGGGCTGGACAGCGAGGCTTTACTCTTGACCCCATAGTGGGAGATAAGGTTCCAATGTCCTGTTCCAGGTTGCTAACTGGTCCTGTATCAATCCTTGACCACATTGTCTATGGCCTGGTGCTAGGCCTTTGGACTTTGCTTTTCGGGTGACTGAGTCTCAGGAGACAAGGCTTTTAGTTCTCTACTCTCGAAGATAAAGCTTTGCTCTCCTGTCTGCTCAGAAGATGAAGCTTTGCTCTCTGGATGGCAAAGCATTCTGAAAGGCAGAGTATCTTGTCTGTTCTTTGGAGACAGACCTTCAATATCCACTCTCAGGAAATGCAGCTTTGCATTCGGGATGCAAGACGTTAAATGTCTGTTTTTCCGGAGATGAAGCTCTGTACTTGGGAGACAGTGCATTAAATGTTTAGGCAAGATGTTTAATATTTATTCTTTTCGGGAGGTAGGCTTGGAGGATCTCTCTTTCCACGGAATGTCTGGTGCTATAGCCATTGTGAGACGTCAGATAACTGTCCTGCTTCAGCCCTCTCTTTATGCCAGTTCAAACTGCCCCTCGTTTGATCCTTCCGATAACCAGATGTCCTGGGTTATCAGTATTAACTGGCCACAGAAGGGTGGGGGTCCCTCTTGTGTGGCAAGATGACTTTGTTACCATGGTTCCTGGGTCCAGCCTTTCCATTTCACCCTGGGGATGTGTGGCAGCCTTCAAGTGGGCAAATGTTCTCTTAATATTTCATGTTAGTAATTTTTCACACTACACACAAGAAGAAATGGTTTTACTTTACACCAAGTTGCATCCATTCTTATTCTAAAAATTTCCTGCTCTGTCTACAGTACAGATTCCCCCTTACTTATTCATTCAGAGGAATCTGTTTCCATGTTCATTGCAATATAGCATGCAGTAACCAAAAATAAGGAGTAGAAGACAGGGTAGCTAGATAGAGCTAGGGGAGAAAGAACAGAATGAATTCTGCTGGAGAAGTAAACTGTGCTGCTTTCTGACCTGTACAAAGTCATGGGCAGGTAATAGCTGCGTCTCCTGGATGAACTTTGGGCTTCCATTTCCACCTTCAGAATCTTGATGCCATGGATAACCAATAAGAACCTCTTTGGGGCATGGCTTCTCTTTCCGTTTTCAAAAGCATGGTGCTTTGTTTTTTGGGCTGATTTGACATTTTTTTCTGTCCCTGTCACTGTCTTAGGGGGCCACCCTGACACAGGCCAGGGGTGTTTGGAGGATATTTGACATAAACAAGGTTGTCTGAGATAAGGAAGGGCTTCCTTACTCCCAGAGTCTGCTTTCCAGAAGCTTAAACAGCACGTGACAATTATCCACTACAACACACGCTGCACACCTCAGGAGAACCAAAACACTCAGGCAAACGCAAAAAGAAGAGCTCACTGAAACTGAGAGCTCCTCTGACAACAGAGGACAGACAACCAGTCTCTTACAAGTGGGATCGCAGCAGCGTTCATGCACCTAGTTTTCAGTTTTGCATCTCTTTTCTTTGTTGTCACTGGTTAGTTTCTTACTCTCCTGCAGCTTCTACCTCCTTTTTTTCCAGACTAGATCCCACATATCCACACTAACTCTGGATGCCATATGTAGTTAAAAATAACTTGCCTTTTGCCATGCCTTAGAAATAATGTTTGAAAGAGGAAATCCAGTGTATTGGGGTCACCCCAGGTTTTTACTGATGCATGTTGGAGAAACCAACAAATAGTCATACTTGGTCATATGAATACCAACATCACAAACTAATGTATTCCAGCCTCATATGCAAAGTGGTGAAGTTGTACATGAATGGAAAGCAAGAAAAATTAGCTTAAATTAAATTAAAAAAATTATGATGAATTTTGAAATTTCTAAATTCTAAATGTTAATTTTAAATATTTGAATGAATTTAATGATGTGTTGCTACTACAACTTAGGCAGATATCTCATGTTAATCAATACATGTTTCCTTTGCAGAAGTTTTTAAACAAATGAATTAAAAATCATTACTGTATCTAAACACAATTCAGACTATTTTAGCCATTAAATATACATAAAAAATTTCATGTATTTCTAAATATCAAACAGCAAATATTTATCTATTTTAATCAACTTTTTCAAAATATGTTAATATGCAATATATGTTGAAGGGAGCCGGCTGCTTGTTCTTCCCGGCTGCCCAGCTAGCTTACACCTGAAATAAACACACAGAACCTGTATTAATGCTTGTTCCATTAGCTCTAACTTCTCATTGGCTAACTCCTACATCATAATTTAACCCATTTCTAATAATCTGTTTATCACCATGAGGTAGTGGCCTACCAGCAAAGTGTCAGCACATCTATCTCTGCCTGAGTGGGTCCATGATGTCCCTCTGACTCTACCCTTCTTTCTCCCAGCATTCAGTTCTGTCTTCTCTACCTACCTAAGTTCTGCTCTTTCAATAGGCCAAGGCATTTTCTTTATTCATTAATGGTAATCACAGCACACAGAGGGGACTCCCACATCAAATATATGTATTTCAGAGATAGGTAGCCAGAATAGAGGTTGCTGTAAGAACAGAGAGGTGTGTATGCTGAGAACATGTTTATTATCTACACACAAAAGCCAAATTTTCCTTGCTTAGGACACAAGCCACAAAGTTTGTGGGAAAGTCCTTTTCATAATTGCACTTATGTGACTTCTGTTCACTGTGTGTCAAAGGACAGGAGAAAACTGTAACTTGAGAAAGAAAACAAAAACTGTTGCTTTAAATATTTCTGCTAAGTACAGTGTTCATCCAAAATGTTTATTCCCAAGGAGCAAGCCACTTGCCCCTGTAGTGCCGATGGATTTCTTTGATGGTTATAAAACCTGTAGCACTTTAAAACTGTTAAACTGAAAGAAAATCTATGCACCAAGTTGACGGAGTCATCTGACTCCCTAAGCCCTCATTCTTTACAAAGTAAACTATAAAAATTAACAGTCATGAAAATCAGTTCCCAATCATAGTATGTGCACAGACCAAGTCAACAATATTAAAACACCTGCTTTATGCCTGCTACTTGTTTGTATACTTGGAACTCATTGTTGGCTTGCCTGCTGATGAATCCCATGAAGACACAAAGCAAAATAGAAAGAGAAAAATCAAGGTCAAATTTAAAATTTCAACTGCTGTAATTCTGGAAAGTTGCTTCAGGGTGAAAGTGGGGCTAAGGAAACTTCAGCGCTTTAATTTGGCACATTTAAGCCTTCCTTGATTGGTTCCTCTATTCTAAGTGCTAAGGCAGTTATTAAATGAACTGTAAAGTAGCATGTTTTGGAGTCAGAAAATGTTTTCAGCAATTGTTGGCGAAGTAGGATCCATGAATTCACACAAATCAGCATATCCAAGCCAAGTGTGCTTTCTCTCAGTGGCCAGCAAGGTTGGCTTCCTTGCTGGAGCCCTTTCTTGAAATATGGACTGCCAACAATGTACAGAGCATGAATGTCACTGTTTGTCACTATTTTGGTGTTAATAGTGAGCCTTGAAATATTTTTGACTTAGTGATAATCACTATGGTCTAAGTGGTCTCCAAATTTACTAGGTTGGAACTGAACTGTGTTATATCTGAGTTGAGGCAAAGCTCTGCCCAAGTTAGTAAACCAATGAATAAATGGCCTCAGTGAATGCCTTGCTGGCTTTTAGCTTTTGTTGACACTCAAGATAACAAATATTACTGGGATACTCTGGAGGATGCATTAATAAGAAGCCATCCCCTAAGTCAGGGACTGGCCTTCACCAGGCACCAGCTGTTTCATATATTTATTGGTAAGAGAGTGCCCAGCTCCAGACCATTTTATTAATTTGTCGTGTAGTCAGCAGTCTTTTGCTCTACTTGCCCAGATGGAGAAAACAAAAGTACCATGACAAGGGATACAATTCTCCAAAAACATGGTCCAATGGGGCTTATAGGTGAATTTATGTGGCACAGAAAAGAAAAACACGTATTCCACGGTCCCCACCAGATACAAATTTTATTAAAGTTGAACCAGCTTCTTGCCTGTACAACTTCTATGCAAAATGGTTTCAAGAAGGGATGATAAAATGCTAGGCTCCAATTTACAAAATGTCTGTGTTATAGAAAAATGCACAAAGAGCATAACCAACAACCTGTGGTCAAACTGCATTTAACTGTCTTGCTTTCCTGTACTCTTTCTAAGCAGCTAGTTCAAATGTTGCTGTGGCTTAGCCAGTAGCTATCCTGTTTTCTGTTGCCACATTTAAACACTGGAAGCAAACTCATCAAAATGCTGGTATCTTTTTATCCCTTACAGATATCCTTGTTCCCTGATAAAGAAACCATTGGGTTGTTGCCATTTTAATTAGGCTTAGCTACAAAAAAGTCTTAATCTGCCATTGAGATGAATATTTGCCTGTTTTATTAAAGCTTAGGGGATGGGGAAAGGTAACTTTCCATTGCAGAAATTATGTAATAGTACCGATAAACCTTGTTCAAGAGAGTTTTACAATTTAGAGCAAATTTGAAACATAATTGATGAGTTTGAAACTCTTGCCAAAATAAAGAACAATTTCATGGTATTTTTAATAATCATATTTTTTCTGTCATTATTGAAGTGATTATTTCTTGGAACAGTTTTAGTTAGTATAGTGTTTTATGACAGAAGAACCTCCTGGTCATATGTACCAAGTACTTTTGTCAGGATAAATACCACTAGGTGTTAAATGGGCTTCAAAATGTGATGTTAGTAGCCTGCTATCATAAAGTACTTCCGACTTTTATTCTGAGTAGATGATTGCGCAAACTTTGAAAATTATAGACTGCTTTTCTTGGAATTTTTTAACACTTAACTTTGTATGTCTTTGGTCCAAATGATTCTGGGTTCATAGAACTACTTTGCTATAAATATTTGTTTTAACATAATACATTTCTAAAGATAAAAGATGATGAAAGTGGAGGAGTATCATAAGCAGTACTCCAAAGCTGGGCTTGGTTCCACACACCTTTAATCCCAGCACCTGGTAGGCAGAGGCAGGTGGATCTCAAGTCTGAGACTAGCCTGATCACATAGCTGGTTCCAAGTCAGCTAAAACTCCATAATGACACCCTATTTCAAACCAAGCAAACAGGGATGCATTAGGTAGAAGCCCACTGCTTAGTTTGAAGGTCTGATAAATGTGTATATTTAGTGTATGTTTAGAATGATGTACCCAGAGATTAGTCCAACCCCTGATATCTTAGAAACGGCATACGGGGGCTGGAGAAATGGCTCAGTGGCTAAAAGTGCTGATTGTCCTTGCTGAAGATCCACACTGGGTTCCCAATACCCATGTTGGGCAACTTTAGGCCTTGAACTCTAGTCCAGGGAAGCTGATGCTCTCTTCTGGCCTCCTTTGGCCTTTGTTCATGCATTTGCATGAATGTTTGCATGCATGCAATTTAAAAAAATGGAGTGCAGGAGTAGAAAGTGACACAGACAATGCTAGATAAGCCCAGTCTGCCCATTATGGCTTGTGTGACCTTGGAAAAGCCTCAAACCGCAGTGCCACAATCTCCTCACAAACAAAAAGTTAGACTATCACTAACTACTTGAAAACTTTAGAGACTAAGCAATCTGACATTCAGAAAGTGCCTCAAATAATGCCCCACATGTAGTTCCCATTAAAAAGACTGGCTTTGTTGCCACAGATGTAAAATTCATTTCAGATTGTCTCATTTCACTGTAGACATTTTGGTTCCATATCTGTCTTTTACCTGCTGTGGTTGCCTTAGTCTGTGGTCACCAAATACTTCCAGGTGAACAAGTAAGAGTGGGTCATTGTGCTGGAGACAGCCGGCTGTGGAAGGCTTTAAACTGGGAGTCAGGGGATGCGGGATGCTTGATTCCAAAGTCCCCACATCTCCAGCAATGTTGACACAAGAGGACCGCATTTACCTTTCCAACCAATGTACAAGTCCATGGCTAACCTTTTTTTCTAAAATATTATTGAATGAAACCATCAAGGGGCCAGTGATGGCTCTAACAAACATAATTTTTCCTAATAATGCATTTGTGACAAATACCTGAACTGGGGAAAAATGCTATTCATATAGTGCCCTTTGAACCCCACTCGTATTTAGGAAAATATGCTTCAGGACACAATGTCGTTTTCTTATTATTTGCACACTATATGTTTGAACAATATTTTTATTCTAAAAATTGTAAAATGAGTCATTTACTTGAGACTTCAGTTTGTCATTAAAAGGAAGCATGGTAGGGGCTGCTAAAAATGCCACAGCAATGGGACCCTTGAAGTATTCAGTGTAAGATTCCTGGGTGCAACATCTGGTTCTCTTTGTTTTTGTCTTTACCTATACTTTCCAATGCCTTCATGCCCAAGTATCATGTGGTGTACTCCATCAACCAACCAAAGCCTGAAGATGAGGCAAGGCTGAAAGGCACAAGAAAACTAAAGGGACATGAGTGGGGAGAGGACTGCTAACTCCAGAGTCTGGTTAAAATCTCTTACCAGGTCAGAGAAGAGAATGCTAGCAAAATCCACAAAATTTTCTGGGAATATTACCTCCCTGGAGACAATATTCCTTTTACACAGATATCTCAAATGAGAGTGGTAAAGCAGTATTGAGCCTTGTTTAGGGCTCTATCATCTATGATCTTTGAGTTAACACTCCTTCCCCCTTCCCAGCCAACCATCTGCATGTTTTAAAGAATCTTTCAGTTTAGATGCTACACCTTTTCTCTAGTCCATATACATAGTGAGTACTATTGGGGATATGTGGTGTTTGGCTTTATCAGTCTACATTCCCATTCTGAAAACCTGAGAAATCATCCCATGATATTCTAGACTCTGGAGATCACCTCTCATCATCTCTTGTTACAGAGTTCTCTTCAGGCATCCACTGAGTAGAGTCTTCCCAACCCAGACTGGGGCGCCCTTCTCCCTCTTCACCCAAGGCTCCAGAGGAATCCGGAGGAAAACTGTGGCTCTGGCTGAACTACAGTCAGAACTTCCAGGCTGACACTAGTCCCTCTGTGCAGAGAGAAGTAAGTCAAAGCCAGAACTGTGAAAAAGCAGATAGAGTATTCGGGATATGGATCAAGCGGGTAAACTCTTGGCTATAGTGGTTCCGTGATTGGGTGTAAGAACATTATTTTAAAAGTGGACTTTTTGAAAATACAGTCTGATGCTAATGACAGATGAAGAAGGGAGAAAAATAAAAAGCAAGAGAATTTTGAGGAAAATATGTTTTTAAAGTTGTATGCTTACTTTGACTATTTTTTAAAATCCAAATTGTACTAATTCTAAAACAAATAGAACCATTTGGTCAGAAATTGGTAATAGAAGCTAGAAGTGTATATATATTAATCACATAAAAACGATGCAACTTCTTATGAAAAATTAATTATTGAGATTTTTTTTACAGATAAAAACAACAATTCACACCAGATTTTCTCAATTACATATTCAACTTGCCTATCTTTCCCTTCTTGGTTCTTTCCTCAAAAACAAGTAATATAAAGCCTAGAGAGTAAGAATGTGGTCTAAATGAGGCTTCCTGTAGAAAGAGCAGCCAGCAAGAGCAGTCAGTCTTTTCCAATGGCTGGAACTTGGTCTCTTGGTGGGACAGATAGCACAAAGAGAGGGTGGGATGTCATTTGTGAAAGTCTACTTCACAGGAGCAACATGCTCTATGTAGCAAATCTTTAGTAGGATACACTGTTTCTGGAGATATAAAGCATCCACCTACATCCTTGCCTCTATGGACTTAGATTCTGGGGAGTATTAACGAAATCAAAACAGAGATCACCATACTGAACTCAGTCCTGTATGTGACAGTATCACACTAATTTAATTACAACACAGTGTATACTTTAAATATTTACTCCCCTAATGTGATATCTTCTTAGCAAAGAAAGGAAGTTAGCAAAGAATGCCGAGGTGCACAGGGTAAAATTCAAGCTGTGTGACGTCCTTTTACTCCATGCCTATGAGAGTCCTTGTGATACCTCTTGGAAAGACCATCTTTTTATGATTAGAGCATAGGGTGCAGTGTCTTGCTGACTAAATTGCCTTCTCTGATGTCTGATGTACCCACCCACCCACCCACCCACCATGTCAGACTCTCTAGTGCTAATATGTAGGTTCCTTTCAACCAGGAGGTTACACATCAAGCTTCAGGTTTGAAGCTCTGGAAGATTCTCAAAGATGACAGGTTAAAAATCTCACCAGGTCCAACACAAAAAAGCTTTCATTCTTCCAGAAGTTATAAATCAGCTGGCATGTACTTCACTGTATTGTTGTGTTTCAGATGGGAGCTTATAAACTTAGACTCCTTTGCTTTGTAATGACATTAAAGGTCTTATGGACTATTTGATCTAAGGGCTGGAGACTGTTCTTAAACCTTGAGCCATTTTTGCTTATCTTGAAGTATGGATGGTGGGATGGGACACTAATAGGATAGTAAGGTTTTGATCACCCACATTGAGTTATGAAAAATAAATTATTCTGAAGCACTTCCAGAATTAACATTATCTCTATAGCTATAGATTACACTGTATGCTTGTCCCAATTTCTTCTCTTGTAATAGAAAAGAACTTTCTGTGCTTCTCAGTTTCATAACATGGCACCTATCAATTCCTATGAAGTTCTATATATGCATGAAAATTTTACATATCAAAAACTAAATGTTAGCAATTAATAAGAAGCATGACAACAAGGCAGGCAAAGGATCCTAATAAATGCTCCCCTAAAGTGACTAACTTATGTCTCCTGTGGGTCCACTCACTTTCTAAATTCACCATTTAAAGATGGTACCTTATATACATTCTCTTCACACATACAGGTTGAGTCTCGCCATATAAAATTTTACAGTGCACTAAGAATTCATGCATTTGTGTTTCTAAAACTCATTATATAGCATGACTATATTCATATTTTCAAGGGAGAAACCCTAGGTTAAGAAAACATTAAGTCATTAAACTAAAGTGGAATAATTAGTAGGAAATAATGATTATAAGTGAATAGTCAAGGTTTAATTCCCCCCCAGTATAAATCATTGCTTGTAGGAAGAACTATGGGGATCACCAAATATGACCTATTCTTACATTGATTTTCAGTAACACAGTGTTTCTTACCTCGTGGGAATGGAGAAACAAGCATACATTAACATCATAAATTTTAAATATAGCGAAAACATTATAGTTCCAAGAATCATAACAATAGTATATCAATATACATATTCAACTCACCCAAATCATTATTAGGCATTTCTAAAATATTGAAATGGGTAAGTCCTAAATCTAATGAAAAATTTATTTACATATAACACAGGCAAGATTCCATTTTACAAGGTTCAAGGTCCTGTAAAACCTAGTTCCCACCAACCCATCTATCCAACATTTCTGTCATTCTAAAATCTAGAAATATAGAAACAAACTGTGTTTAGCCTTATCTAGAAGACTGTTAACTTAGTATCATTTATCTCACTAAAGAATTTCCCCACTCTTTCTACCTTAAATTACTATCATTAAGATTCATCACAAATGTGACTCCTTTAACTGTTTTCCACCCAGAATACCCCACTCCTTTGCACATAGCAAGATACTGGTCACACCAGAGGTTGCCTGCCACTGCCTGAACTGAACTCTAAACTTAGAGAAGGAAGCTTTAGGGATATGATGTGCAGCTGACTAATAGAGAGCACTTAGCTATGTGCCAAGAAGAGGCAGTGAATTTTGACTGTAGACACAGGAGCCAAGAAGGTAAATGACAAGCAATAGAGGGACACCTGATTAGAAGCAGCACCACGGGCAGAAAGCTTGATGAGCAACTAAAGACAGCGGTGGTGGCGGCAAATTTGGATGAAGTCTTGAGATGTTATACTAAAAAGATACCACAGGCAGAGACTCTTAGTTTCCTACCACATGGTCCTTGAAATTATGCTTCTGTTGATCGGATGCCACTTGCAGTTGTGGAAATCTCACACTTTTTGCTTTAGGGCTTTCCTAGACCATATTTCCTTCTTTGTGTCTGTGCCTATAAAGAGTAATGCAGCCATGAGACAGAGGTGCTGGAGAACTCATGCACCACTCCAGGACTGCCATTCAAGACCCTTGTCTGGGGGGGTACTGAGGACATGACTGAAAATCCCTGCTTGCTCAAGTTTGAAGTGAGAAAATTCAGTTCCACATACCACAGAGTCTCAGTGTTGCTCAGTGAGTGGGAGCTTGGAACCCTTAATATTCCATTTTTAACTGGGCCCTCTGCCTTCTCTACCTATTTTCTCCACCTATCCACCACTGTGCTTTCTGACTTCACTATGCCAAATAAGCTACTTGCATTTGTACCTGCTTTCAAAGGACACAATGAAAACGAGAAATGCTGACGGTCATTCAGGAAAGAAGATTCTTAAAATGTAATTCAAATATTGGATTGTTTTGCTTGCCATATGGAAAAAAAGTCTGATTGCCACTGATGAATGGACTAGTGAGACTATCAGAGTTGTAATTATCCAGAATTAACAAGACTTTGACTTGTGCTAAAATGTGTTTTGGAGCTACAGTGAAAAAGATCTTATCAAAGTTATAGAGAAATCAGCTTTCTGTAATAACCATCAAGGCTGTGAAGAAAGACAGTGACAAACTCTATTTAATGCCTAAGCAAGTCATTGGAAGCAGAAAAAGCAGAATTGGTTCTCTGGAGTTAGTAGTTTTCTGAATGATACAGCCTGGATCTGATTTCAAAAATAGAACACAAATACTAGGTAGATTAAATTTGACTTCACAATCCTCCTAAAGTTCCTGAGATATTTGATTCAGTCCAATTGGAAATCTTGAAGCCTTATAAGTGTGTATTGGCATGCAAATCCTATCAACTGTAGGGTAACAGGTTCCTCTCTCTTAGAGGCCATTCTTCAGCTGCTCTTGACATGATTGCTTTGCAAGAAGATGCTCAGGTTCACTCCAGATCCACCACATGCCTGACCTTTAGTTCAACTGGCAAAGACAAAGACTAGCTTTTCCCCACTGGAAGAAAGTAACCCATGCTATAGAAACAGAACTTTTGCATTAAAAGTGTGAATAAGCTCAATGGTACTGGTATAATATGTGTGACAATGATATTCGGGGTCCTGGAATAATGGGTGGATTGTAAAGCTGGACAAGAGAGATATATTGATATGGAGGCAAGTTTCTGTTACTCTGAATTTAATATCCTGGCAAGGACCACTGGAGCCAGCTCTAATGTACTGCTTGGATAGTTCCTTGAAGTTTGGATAAAAATGATGGCTTACAATAAAAGGTGGATATGCCTGGGATGTTTTGGCAAAGTGTCATGGAAAGAATGTTAAAAGGTTCTGAGAGAACTGCTGCATCATTGTGTGGCTTGAGTCCTAGGAGCCTGACTAGGGGCCTTGAGGTAAAGAAAAAGAGACAGACATGTTGGGGTGGCAACAATGAGAATGGCCTGCATTGGTTCATGCATTTGAATACTTGGTCCCCAGTTGGTAGACCCTTTGGGGGTGGGTTATAAAGTGTGGACTTTTTAGAAGAGGTGTATATAGGGCTTTTGCTTTTGAGCCACCAACCAACTCCCAAATAATGACACAGAGACTTATGAGTTTTGGATGCTCGGTCTTAGCTTAGGTCTTTTCTGATTAGTTTTTATACTTTAGCTGGCTTCTCTTTGTCTACCCTTTGCCTTGATGTTTATTTATTTTTCTTTTAATCTTCTCTTACTTTTTTGCTGTCTCTATGCCTGGTTGGTGACTGCCTGACTTCAGGCTCCAGGTGTCTCCCTTGTCCTCTTCTCTCCTCCTTTTTCTCTTTCTCATGTGCCTTCATTTCCCCCATGTGTTCTCTCTGCCTGGCAGCCCCATCAATCCTTTCTCTTGGCTAAGTATTGACTGTTCAGCTCTTTGTTAGTCCAGTCAGGTGCCTTAAGCATGTGAAGCAAATGCAACACAACCTTTTCATTAATAAACAAATGCAGCACGAACAAGTGTAACACGTCCTTACTTCATTAAATAAATGAAGCATAACACATGTAACACACCTTTACACTTCCAGTGATATCCCATAGCATAAACAAATGGAAAACATCTTTACCTAGTTAAAATAATATTCTATGGCAGAGGCATGTCATAAGGTGTGGGTTTTGAGGTTTCAAAAGCCCTCCCCATTCTTAGTTAGTTCTTTCTCTGCCTGTGTTTGTTGATCTAATGTGAGCTCTTGACTTCCATTGCAGCACCTTGCCTGCCTGCCTGCTGCTGTGCTGCTCTATCATCACAGTTATGGACTTTTACCCTCTGCAACTGTGAGTCCCCAAATGAAATGCATTGTTTTCTCTAAGTTACCTTGGTCATAGTATATATTTGTGGCAGTAAAAATGTAACTGAGACCAGCATGAACACAGACAAGTTGGGATTGAGTGGTCTGCGATCTCTGGAGAAGCTGCAACACTCTAGAAGTTCCATTTCTTAATACATATGATTGAAGAGAGGGTTATTGCACATGGTTGAACTAGGAGGCAAGTTAGCTAATCTCAGTTGAAAGTCTCTGTAGATGAGAGTCTTCAGGCTGTATCTATCCATGGAGTTGAAAGCTATATTGGACATTTTCTTCACATGCTATCAACATCCCCACATGTGGACCTGTAAAGGGCTTTGCCATTTACCTGACTTTTCATTTCCCATGCTCCTAAGGCATTGGGGTTCTTGACAATGGTCATGCCTATGCCCATTGGAAACAACAATACCTTTTCACTCAGGATATCACTCATTTCCCTACAAAAGCTTTACATGGATTTAGTGTATCAAATCGAAGAACTCATTGTCTAGTTATGCTCCCTGGATCATCTCAATGTATGCTCTTTTCACATAAGAAGCAGGAAATATCCACTCTATCTTCCATCATAAACATTCCCCATCACCCTCTTCCTTCATAATGCATGCTGTTTTTTAGACATAAAACCCATATGCACAGTGGAAATGAAAGTAGATTAGTTTTACCCATTCTTCTATCACAGGCTCAAGAGATTTGCTCATATTTCACCTTTGAATGAAAGGTAAATTTATTTACTTTTTATCCAAACAATTTTATGTTGTTCTTGACTACACTGAATTCCTATTTTTATTTTAAAACTGGCTTATTTAACCCTCTACAGTGGTTATTTTGACAACTAATAAGGCAGGGAAGTTAACAATATCTTACATGTGTCCAATCACTCACTACGATCCTGAGTAGATCAAAGATTTTTTTCCTTTTTTATAAACTAAGGATATCTCTTGCCTATTTCATCAGTTTGAATTGAATATAGGGCTTCAGTACAGAAAAAGAAATACATCCTGGGAAAGCTTAACTACTATTGCTTTTTGTTATTTTAATTAATTATTTTTTTCCCAACTTGGTCATAGTTTCCTTTCTTCCCTTTCTTTCCCTGTCTCTTCCCATTAGAAAAGTGGAGTTCTTCTGTGTATATCAGCCAGCCTTGGGAAATCAAGTTGTGGTCATCCTACATACTTCCTCTCTTGTTAAGGCTAAATGAGGTAAAGAGGAAAAGGATGCGAGAACCAGGTAAGAGAGTCAGAGGCAGATCCCAATGCCTTTGCCAGGAGTCCCATAAGAAGACAAAGCCACACAACTGTAACACCTGCTCAGAGGGCCCAGACCCGTCCCACAAAGGATCTCTGGTTGGCGGTTCAGTCTTCATGTGCTCCCATGTGCCCAGGTCAGTTGTACCCTTTATGTTTTTGAATGGAAGTGTTGGTCTCTCTGGCTCCCATAATCGTTCCTCCTCATATTCTGTAGGATTTCCTGAGGTGCACCTAATGTTTGGCTGTGGGTCCCTGCATCAGTTGCTGGGTGAAGCATCTCTGATGACTACTGGGCTCAGCATCAATCTATGAGTACAGCAAAGTATCACTAGGAATCATTTCATTGACTTTTTCCCTCTCTTTTTGCCTATCATGTTTGGTTCTATCCTATGTCTCTGAGCTATTTCTTTTTTTCTTTCTTTCTTTATTTAAAATTTCCACGTCCTCCCATCCTCCCATTTCCCTCCGACTCCCCCAACTCACCCTGCCCCTCGCTCTCCAGTCTTAAAAGCAGTCAGGGTGCCCTGCTTTGTGGGAAGTCCAAGGCCCCCCTCCATCCTAGGAAGGTATGCATCCAAACAGACTAGGCTCCTCCAAAGCCAGTAAATGCAGTAGAATCAAAATCCAGTGTCATTATTATTGGCTTCTCAGTCCACCCTCATTGTCATCCACATTCAGAGAGTCAGGTTTGATCACATGCTCATTCAGACCCAGTCCAGCTGGCCTTGGTGAGCTCCTATTAGATCAGTCCCACCATCTCCGTGGGTGGATACACCCCTCACGGTCCTGACTTCCTTGTTCATGTTCTCCCTCCTTCTGCTATTCATCTGGGCTTTGGGAGCTCAGTCCAGTGCTCCAATGTGGGTCTCTGTCTCTATCTCCATCCATTGCCAGATGAAGGTTCTATGGTGATATGCAAGATATTCATCAGTGTGTCTATGGGAGAAGGCCAGTTCAGGTACCCTCTCTTCTGCTGCTCATGGACCTAGTTGGGGAAATCCCCCTGGACACCTGGGAACCCCTCTAGAGCCAAGACTCTAGTCAGCCCTAAAATGGCTCCCTTAGTTAAGATATCTTCTTTCCTGCTCCCATATCCACCCTTCCTCCATCCATTCTTCTATTGAGGAGCACCTAGGTTGTTTCCAGGTTCTGGCTATTACAAATAATGCTGCTATGAACATAGTTGAGCAAATGCTTTTGTAGTATGATTGGGCATCTCTTGGGTATATTCCCAAGAGTGGAATTGCTGGATCCTGAGGTACATTGACTCCCAGTTTCCTGAGAAACCGCCACACTCATTTCCAAAGTGGTTGCACAATTTGCATTCCCACCAACAATGGATAAGTGTTCCCCTTACTCCACAACCTCTCCAGCATAGGTCTTTTCAATTTTAACCATTCTGACAGGTGTAAGATGGTATCTCAAAGTTGTTTTGATTTGCATTTCCCTGATTGCTAAGGAGGTTGAGCATGACATTAACTGTCTTTTGGACATTTGAATGTCTTCTGTTGAGAATTTTCTGTTCAGTTCAGTACCCCATTTTTAATTGGGTTAATTAGAGTTTTAATGTCGAGTTTTTGAGTTCTTTATATATTTTGGAGATCAGACCTTTGTCTGATGCAGGGTTGGTGAAGATCTTCTCCCATTCAGTAGGTTGCCATTTTGTCTGATTGACAGTGTCCTTTGCATTACAGAAGCTTCTCAGTTTCAAGAGGTCCTATTTATTCATTGTTGCTCTTATTGTCTGTGGTACTGGGGTTACACTTAGGAAGTGGTTTCCTGTGTCCACGTGTTGCAGACTACTTCACATTTTCTCTTCTGTCAGGTTCAGTGTGGTCAGATTGATATTGAGGTCTTTAATTTATTTGGACTTGAGTTTTGTGCACGGTAATAGGTATGGATCTATTTGTATTCTTCTACATGTTTATATCCAGTTATGCCAGCACCATTTGTTTTATGATGCTTTTTTTCTTCCATTGTATAATTTTAGCTCCTTTGTCAAAAAATCAGGTGTTCATAGGTTTGTGGGTTAATATATGGGTCTTCGATTCAATTCTTTTGGTCAAAATCTTTGTTTTTATGCCAATACCAGGCTGTTTTTATTACTGTAGGTCTGTAATAGAGTTTGAAGTCATGGATGGTATTGCTTCCAGAAGTACTTTTATTATATAGGATTGTTTTGGCTATCCTGGGTTTTTTGTTTTTCCATATGAAGTTGATTATTTTTCTGTCAAGGTCTGTGAAGAATTTTGATGGGATTTTAATGGGGATTGCATTGAATCTATAGATTGCTTTTGATAGACTTGCCATTTTTACTATGTTGATCCTTGCAATCCAAGAGCATGGGAGATCCTTCCATTTTCTGGTATCCTCTTCAATTTCTTTATTCAAAGACTTGAAGTTCTTGTTTATGCTATTTGTGGCAATTGTGAAAGGTGATGCTTCTATGATTTCCCTCTCTGCTTCTTTATCCTTTGTGTATAGGAGGGCAACTGATTTTTCGGAGTTGATGTTGTATCCTGCCACATTACTAAATGTGTTTATTAGCTGTAGGAGTTCTTTGGTAGAGTTTTTGGGTCCCTTCTGTACACTATCATATCATCTGCAAATAACAAAAGTTTGAGTTCTTCCTTTCCAATTCGAATTCCCTTGATCTCCTTATGTTGTCTTATTGCTATTGCTAGAATTTCAAGCGCTATATTGAAGAGGTATGGAGAGAGTGGAAAGCCATGTCTTGTTCCTGATTTTAGTGGAATGGCTTTGAGTTTCTCTCCATTTAATTTGATGTTAGCTGTTGGCTTGCTGTATATAGCTTTTTATTATATTTAGGTATGAACCTTGTTTCCCTAATCTCTCCAAGACCTTTATCAAAAAGGAGTGTTGAATTTTGTCAAATGCTTTTTTTAGCATCTAATGAAAGGATCATATGTTTTTTCTTTCAGTTTATTTATATGATGGATTACATTGATAGATTTGCATATGTTGAACCAGCCCTGCATCTCTGGGATGAAGCCTACTTGATCATAATGTATAATTTTTTGATGTGTTCTTGGATTTGGTTTGCCAGTATTTTATTGAGAATTTTTGCATCGATGTTCATGAGTGCGATTGGCCTGTAATTCTCTTTCTTGGTTGAGTCTTTGTGTGGTTTTGGTATCTGTAACTGTAGCTTCATAAAAGGAGTTTGGCAATATTCTTCTGTTTTTATTTTGTGAAATACATTAAGGAGTATAGGTATTAGCTCTTCTTGGAAGTTCTGGTAGATTTCTGCATTGAAAATATCCTGGGCTTTTATTGTTAGGGTGGTTTTTGAAGACAGCTTCTAATTATTCGCAACTTACTTTTTCTTTAAAATATTGATTTATCCCTGAATTCAGGAGGCAGAGGCAGGTGGATCTCTGAGAGTTCGAGGGAAGCCTGGTCTAAAACATCTAGTTCCAAGACTGGCTCCAAAGCTACAGAGAAACCCTGACTTGAAAAACAACATAAAAAAATGATTTACCAATAATATTTATAATTTGTGTGGAGCTGATATTTTAATCTATCTCTAACTTCAGGAATTCAAGTCAGTTTTTATTCCCCAAAAGGAAAATGATCTGAAGGGGAAAATTCCTGTAAGATGGATTTTCCTGACAACATATTTACAAAAATGTATTACCAATAACTAATGACAGAACAAAAATCAAATATCAATTCAGGATCAAAATCTTCTCTGTAGTTTATTAATGCAAAGAAACTAAAGTCATGACAGTGTTGGAGGTGGGTGTTGTGGCACTCAACTGAGAGCCCACAGATGTCAAGGCAGAGGCTGATGATTGTGAGTTTTTGGCTAGCCTAGGTTACATAGTGAGGTCCTGTTTCAGAATAAAAACCAAAACGAAACAGAAGACAGAAATGGAAATGGAAAAGGGGTGGTGTATGTATGTGTTTGTGTGTGTGTGTGTTTGCTGCTAATCTAGTACAGAGGTGTATCTTACACTAAACAAAGACCTATGTGAAATTCCCACTGAGGATAATTTTTTTTCTATGTTTGCACCTTAATCTCTAATTTCTAGGATGTGAGTTGCCCTGAATATATTGACTGATAATCGAAGTCCGGGAGATCATTCTCCTAGGCAGTAGAGCCTTTCATTGCTACAATATAAAGAAAACTAGAGGATGGATGAGAGCAGTTCAACCGCTCCAATGGAAAATGTGAAGCTGAGGTTGCTGTCCAGTCCTTGGGTTCACCACAGGGAATGAGGTGGTGGAGATGTTCCCCTCTGGCCTTTGTTACTGGCTTCTGTGAATCAGGACAAACCACTTAATCCCTCCCCCATCCTCTGTGTTCCCCCCAATGACACTGGTAGTAAGTTTCCTTGTAGTAATGAGACAATTGCCAGATTAATGACTATGAAAATCTCTACAGATTTAATGGAAGGAAATGCTTACTAAAACAGTGAATGCAAAGAAAATTGAGTGCAAAGAGCTTCCAGCCACCACTAGACAAAAATGTCAAAGGTTGCTTAGTGAGGAGGGGTAGCATTATGTAATTGATGATGCTGATCTTCTAACTGGGAGTTTGCTATGAGTGTTCATGGTGTGTGACACCCGAGACTTCTACAGCAGTTTGAACCTTCCATTTTAGGAAGGGATCAATAACATTTGTGTCTTTTCCAACTTGCGTGAAGATGCCTTCTTTTCATAGAGATTAGTAAAAAATAAAAGGAAACAAAAAGGAGTCCTTTGCAAAGGTAGTATGATAAGTCACTCCCTCCCTCTGCAGTGAAAGTCCTCAGTCTCTTCCATCCTTTCAGGATGGCTATGTCTCCATCCTTCCCTATAGTTCAAAGGCAGAGTGAGAGGATAATGGGATAGAGCTGAAGGGCTATAATCCAAAGAATTCCAAAACTTTTCATCAGAGAGCCATTTCTAAAGAGAGCTTTTATACATTGGCAATTTCAGCTGGGAGCTATTCAGCTCGACTCAGAAGGCCTCAGATAAAGGCTTTGAAATGCCCTGGTCTGCTGCAGTCGCCATACAAGGGCAGAGACAGGGACTCTTTGTAGCTTTTTCAGCCCATTTGTGATAACATTGATGGGAAAGAGGAGCAGATTAGAGATGAACCAAGAGGAATGGGGCGGCCTTTGCCTATGCCAGATCTATCAGATTAGTTAATCCCTCCATTAGTACACAGGAAGAGGTCTCAATATTATTAGTCACTTAGCTAGGAAGGGAAAGAATGTTGAGTTGGGAACTTATGTTCATCCAGGGTGGCTGCTGGACAGTGTGCGAGGAGATCATGCCTTGTGAGGCTGGGGCTAAGAGAGAAACCATCAGGTAACACACACACACACACACACACACACACACACACACACACACCATACCCTTCATCAACTCCTACTTCCAATCTTAAGGAAAGAGTGAGTTCCTCTTGTATGGAATAACTTAGAGGTGTATGCAGAGGTTCATCATTTGTTCTTAGCTCTCATCCCCACCCTTGCTTTTTAGCCTAAACTCTGGCTTTGCTGCCAGACCCTCTTTGCAATGAATGAGGAAGCTGCTTAGCACTTTTCCCCACTAAAGAGTGGAAACGACAATAAAGCAGTAAGTTTTAGAAGCATCCCTTAGTATTTTGTGAGTTAGTTACAAATTATTGCCACTTGCATAGCAACACTCCTTCAATATCTTAACAATCTTAAATATTTTCAGACAGAAAAGCATTAAGCTTATAAATTAATAACCCCATAATTAACTAATGTGTCAGTTCAGGAATAAAGGTTTCACACTACTCCCTGGGAAGCAGGTAGGCTAGTTGTAGAATTTCACCTCTCCCACAGTTTCTGAAAATCCAACACCCCAATTTCACCCCCAGACCCTTGCTTCAGCCTCCCTCAACCCTCCTACCCTGACCCATCTCCAGTAGATCCCAGAGATCTTTCCCCATCCCCTACCTCCTCTGACCCATTGATGTACCCCAGCCCACAACTCCACCAGAAACACCCTGAGAACATATCGCCACTCCAGTCAGTAAAGCAGGAGGGTGGATACAGATCTCCTCTACCTCTGATCCTTGAGATCCAGTCCCCCAGTGTCAATCAATGCTCTTCAGTAAAACACCTGTGGCAGCCTCTCTTTTCCCCATGCCTGTCTCCATTTCTAATGGATCACAGATATCTTCCCTTTCAATCTTTCTTCCCCCACTCATTGCCTTGACCCAGTCTGTAAATTCCTCCACCAAATGCTTGCTGGGATCCCACAGGCCACTCCGACCAGTTTTCATGTATGCAAACTGAAGATCTTCATATTTCCAAGATGCAGATCCTCCATTCCTTAAAGACCAATCCCCGAGTCTCCTCGCCAGCTCTGTAGCAGACTTTGTGCTGCAGGCTCTCCTCACATCATGCCCCCATTCCTAGGTGACTAAAGAGATCCTGGTGGAACACCCTGAATTTCTCCCTCCTCTGGATCCTAGCAGACCCATTCAGCCTATCTTCATTTCTAAAAGTCAGCTCTCAATATACAGAAATACATTTTTTTCTGGAACCTTCTTGGACACAGCTATCAGGACCCCAGAATTTCCTACCAGGCAGCACAGAGTGAGTCACATTACTCTACTAAGAACATCAGAAAACACAGCAAAAAAGGAACACTTACCCTGCAAAGATAAGATAACAGAACCTAAGATTATAATTTTTCACCTCAGATGCTAAGACATCATAATAAAAAAAACCCCACAAAAGTGCACTAGATAGATAGGTAGATAGATAGATAGATAGATAGATAGATAGATAGATAGATGGATGATAGATTTTTCTCAAGCATGGGGCCTACCTTGGAGTAGAGTTGGTATACTAAGTATCACTGGATTGGAAAAGTTCCATTTACCTTCTTGTAGCAGCTATACCCATACATAGTTTCTTCATCATGTGTGGGACTTTGTGTTCACATTCCTTATTTTTTATGGCATTTTTCCTTGTTGAACTTGTGCATGTCATGTGCACGCTGTCATCACCTCTTTGAGTTCATATGTGCATGATTCCTGTTGTATCTGGATGACAATATTGTCTTAGCATCACCAAACATTCTGAGTCTGCAATCTTTACGCCTCATTTATCCTCTCAGATCCCTGAGCTTTGGGAGGAGGGATTTCATAAATACATCACACTTAGAGATGAGTGCTCCAAAGTCTCATACAACACATTTTCCAGTTGTAGTTCTCCGTGTTAGTTATAATCTACTGCAAAAAAGGCCTCTTTTATGAGGAATGAGTGAGGCATTCATCTGTGGGTATTGTAGAAAGTCATTTGAGTTATTTACTGTTATCTCCCTTTAGTAAAATAGTAGGAGTAGGATTTCCCCCACTGCTCCTGACATATGTGGTCATGTTTGCAGTTAATTTAGCTAGGTCAAATATGGGTTCCATCTCATACATTGAGCTTTAAACCCTAGTATAAAATTATGGGATTATTTCTATAACATTTGTGCCATTACTGCATTAGTTTGTCTTGCAGACAAGTTTGATGTAGGAGGTGATGATCTATGCTGTGAACAAGCTTTATTGTCATTGGTTAACAAAGAAGCTGCTTTCAGCCAACAGAATATAGCCAGGCTGGAAGAGATATATTTATAGAGGGAGCAGGCAGAGTCAGAGATAAGCTGTGGAATCACCATTGAGAAGCCTTGTAGCCATTACCCGGGACAGATGCCTTTCCTGGAGCCCACTAAAACTTTGCTGGTAGGCCACAACCTCATGGTGATACACAGATTAATGGCGATCGGTTAGTTTAGGATGTAAGAGTTAGCTAGAAATATGCTTAAACTATTGGCCAAGCAATGGTTTAATTAATAAAGTTTCTCTGTAATTGTTCCTGGGAGGCCAGAAACAAATAATCAGCCTTCCACCAGCTTTTGTAGATCGAAGAGGTTGTAGCTATGTGATATTGATGATTAGCTTTCTCCCCTGTTAATGAGCAAAGTAACTTTTAGCACCATGAATTCTTGTGGGTAGAACTGAAGCTCAGAACTGAATACTAGTTTGATTTTTTCCCTCCTGTATTTAATGGTATGTGACAGCCATTTCTCTAGCAACAGAACCTTACAGGCAGATTGTGGTGGGTAGCTGATAGCCTTGACTAATTTCTGTAGTTTGAGTTATTTTTGAGATTCCTTTGGCCCATGACTCAATAAGGTGTAACCCAGTCCACGCAGTGGAAGTTATGCTTGTTGGCATAAGTTGGGACATTTCTTCTCCCATTATATGGTGACTCCATTTAAATTCATTTCAAATGTACATACATTTAGGATGTGCTCACATGGGGTAGTTTTCCATTGCTTTTTAAAAGGCCTTTAGGGTTCATACAACCATTATGGAAATCACTGTGGATGTTCTCTAAAAAGCTGAAAGTTGAACTACTAAAAGATCCAAGAATATCACTCTCAGGAGGATAACCAATGGATTCTACTTTCTACTTCAGAGAAACTATCTCATATGTGTTCACTGCACTTCTGCTCATCAGAGCTTAGACAGACTCTGTAAGGCAGCATTCTACTCTTAGTTGGTTTAAAAACAGGTAAACTCTAAATATTCCTTTGGCTTAGTAATGGGTTATGATGATTATTCCTGGAGAAAAGATAAAAAAACTGGAAGGTTTGTTGCTTTGTTTGTTGTTTGGATTTTTTGTTTGTTTGTTTGTTTGTTTTGATTTACTTGAACTTACTGATGTTGAGTGGTTACTAAACAGTTACTATGAAGCTGCATCATAGAAGCTCACCAGGTATCCAGCCAGGGAAGGAGGTAAGATAACTGTAGTATTTCACCTCTCTCTAAGATTTTCCAAGTTCAATCTCCCAATTTTATTCACACATCTGCAGTAGAACACCCTCACCCTTATTTCATCTCAGAAGATCCAGCAGAATTTCATTCTTCACCTACCTCTTCCAACTCAGTGATTGTCCCAGTCCTCAATTCCACCAGTAGAACCCACTGGTTACTCATACCTATGAAGCAGGTAGGATTTGTACATATCTTCTCCTCTCCCCCATCCTTGAGAACCTGTCTCTCACTTTCACCCATGAATATACAGTAGAATGTCAGCTGCTGAGACCCTCTACCCCTTTTATCCTGGTCCCATCTCCAAAAGATGTCACAGATCTTTGTGTCTCTTAATTCCATCCTCTCAGCAACTGATTGGTCCCAGTCATCAAATCTACTAATAGCACCCATAGCTATTCATACCAGTGAATCAGATAAGATAAAAACTGATCTTGCATTCTTCCTCTGGTCCTCACCATCCAATCACAATGTACCATCTAGAGATATATAGTAGAAAGTATGCTGAAGACTCCCTCTGTCCCCAAACTTGTTTCATACCTCCAGCAAATCACATAGACCATCATTCCAAAACATTAATCTCCAATTTATTGATTAGACACTGACCAAAATGTACCAGCACCTCCCTAGAAACAGAGAGGTAGTCCAGCCCTCAATGCAGATTGAGATCATAGAGCTCTTTAACTCTATGTCTGATCTTCAAGATCTGTTCCCGTTTCATTTGGATCCACCTTAGACTATCCGCTGGCAAGAAAGCCTATAGCACTCACCCTGCTTCCTTTTCCAATAGACACTGCAGATCATTACACCTCAAGGCCCTCTGACAACATCAATATATCTGAGCAGCCAAATACAGGAGGATTGCCACGAGAACATAGGGATCACTCCACCTAGTGATATTTAGGATGAACGAAGAGATGAACTTCAATTACTCATCCTTAAGATCCAAGCCCTAAGTTTTATTTACAGTTATGTAGAGTACCTCATGCTTGGGCCTCTCTCTATCCAACCAGGACTGCACCTATCTCCCATAGACCTCATTGAAATCCAAATCATCTACCTTGTACAGTTCATTGATTTCTCCCTGGCCGCAGTTTGGCCAGGACTCAATGTGAAATAATATACCTCTCATGGCAGTGAAGCAGGTAGGATGAATATAGTTATTCAACTCCACCTTTAAGACTAGAGAACAAGTAACTGAACTCCTGAGTTGTCTACACAGGTCTGCAGCAAAACATCTGTTTATGTGTCCCTACACCCATATTATAATTCCAGAAAACCCACACCTAACTCATTGACTTACACCAGTCCCCAAAGCTAGAAACTCCCTAGCACAAATAGTCTACTCATACAAGAGTTTCAAATAAGATGACTGCAGATCATCAGTTAGTAATGCTGATCCCCATGATCTCGTCCCAATGGTTCATCAGCTGAGCTGCAGGAGAGTTTCTACAGCTAATTCCACATACCAAGCACACTACTTATCTCCAGTACATGCCACAGATCTGCATCTGTCCCTTACCAACTCTGAGTCATTGATTGCTGAAAGACCTGAATTGTAAATAGAACTACCTGGACTGCACAAGACACTCATGAGAGGGAATATGGTAGTAGAAATACAGATTGGGAATCTAAAACAGATCAATGACACTGAATACCCCAGTATAATGCAGAGATCTGGAATAGAAAATCTGATGTTCAGTTTTACTAAATTCAATGCCTGTTGCCATCTCCAAGAAATTCAGGACACTTTACGTCAGAAGTATCTCCAGAAACTATTGGATATGTACCAGCCTACAACTCCATAAATCACTTCCTCGGAAAATATATGCCACTACAGCCAATGAAGCAGATACACCCTTTAAGAGTTTCTGTCTCTACTTCTGACACTTGCAGTCCAGTCCCCCATTCTCCTCCTCTGTTCTGCAGTAGAACCCCTGCCACTGATGCAGATGGCATGCCCATATTTTCAAATCTGTCTGATCGTTGAGATCAGGTCCTCTCATTCCATCCATAATATGCATTAAAGCATGAGCTGCTGAGTCGTTGTATGACCGATTTTGGGCTGCCATCTCAAAGAGATGCCAGAAATCTTTACCCCTCAAGTACCTCCTCCAACTAACTAATCCGTCCCAGCTCATAAATCACCAGGTAAGAACTGCCTGGGAACCCATAGCTAACGTCAACACTGAAGGAGGTAAAACGAATGGAAACATAAACATATAAACCTCTACCCCTGATCTTCAAGATCTAGTTCCCTGTCTCTATCCTAAGATAGTCAGTGGAACACACAGGTCACTGCTGCCAGTGACGCTGTAGGATGAACACAGATATTGCCTTGTGTCTCTCATCCTTGCCAGTCAAGCCGAGTTTCATTTATCGATCTGCGGCAGGCTTCATGCCTAACGCTTCGCTCTATCGGACCATGGGTGCACCCATCTCCAGTAGACCTCATTGACTATCTCCAATCAGCTCCCACGTAACACATATTGATTTGTCCATGCCCTCGCCCCCACCCCGCCCTGCCCCAGCCCCAGCCCCAGCCCCAGTGCAGCCCAAGCCCCAGCTCGAGCCCCCCAATTGGCCAGCAACTCGCTGTCAAACCATATAGCGTTCATGGCAGTGAAGCAGGTAGGAGGAATAGAGATATACAACTCCACCACTGAGCCTTGAGAGCAAGTCACTGAGTTCCTGAGTTTCATTCACAGATGTGTATCAGGACATCTGCCTATGAGTCCCTACAGCCATATGCCAACTCCAGGAAACCCACACCCAACCACTCATTGATTGACACCAGTCCCCAAAGCCAGAAACTGCCTAGCACACATAAGGCCACTCATACCGGTGATTCAAATAAGATGACTGCTGATCTTCAGCTGTAACTCTGATCCTCGTGATCCGTTCCTGTGGTTCATCCACTGATCTGTCGAGGGTATCTGCCGCTAATTCCCCCTCTCAAGCAGACTACTCCTCTCCAGTAGATGCAACCGATCTGCATCTGTCACTTACCAACTCTGAGTCACCGATTGCTCACAGATTCCAAATGCAAGAGGAACTCACTGGAGTGCACAGGCCACTCCTGCCAGTGAAGCAGATAGGCACCTTAAGGGTTTCTGCTTCTACCTCTGACCCTTGTGGTCCCTTCCCCCATTCTCCTCCACTGTCCTGCAGTAGAATACTTGCCAGTGATGGAGATGTCCAGCCCTCATTTTCACATGGGTCTGATCCTTGAGATCAAGTCCTCTTGTTCCATTCATAATCTGCATTAAAGCATGAGCTGCTGAGTCGTTTTATGACTGACTTTGTGCTGCCATCTCCAAGAGATGCCAGATATCTTTACCCCTCAAGTACCTCCTCCAACTAACTGATCCGTCCCAGCTCATAAATCACCAGGTACTAACTGCCTGGGAACACATAGCCCACGTCAACACTGAAGCAGGTAGAATGAATGGAAACATAAACATATAAACCTCTAACTCTGATCTTCAAGATCTAGTTCCCTGTCTCTATCCTAAGATAGTCAGGGGAACACACAGGTCACTGCTGCCAGTGACGCTGTAGGATGAACACAGATATTGCCTTGTGTCTCTCATCCTTGCCAGTCAAGCCGAGTTTCATTTATCGATCTGCGGCAGGCTTCATGCCTAACGCCTCGCTCTATCGGACCATGGGTGCACCCATCTCCAGTAGACCTCATCGACTATCTCCCATCACCTCCCACGTAACACACATTGACTTGTCCATGCGCTCGCCCCCGCCCCGCCCCACCCAGCCCCAGCCCAACCCCAGCCCCAGCCCAGGCCCCCCAATTGGCCATCAAATGCCTGTCAAACCATATAGCGCTCATGGCAGTGAAGCAGGTAGGAGGAATAGCGATATACAACTCCACCTCTGAGCCTTGAGAGCAAGTCACTGAGTTCCTGAGTTTCATTCACAGATGTGTCTCAGGACATCTGCCTATGAGTCCCTACAGCCATATGCCAACTCCAGGAAACCCACACCCAACCACTCATTGATTGACACCAGTACCCAAAGCCAGAAACTGCCTAGCACACATAAAGCCACTCATACCAGTGATTCAAATAAGATGACTGCTGATCTTCAGCTGTAACTCTGATCCTCGTGATGTGTTCCTGTGGTTCATCCACTGATCTGTCGAGGGTATCTGCCGCTAATTCCCCCTCTCAAGCAGACTACTCCTCTCCAGTAGATGCAACCGATCTGCATCTGTCACTTACCAACTCTGAGTCACCGATTGCTCACAGATTCCAAATGCAAGAGGAACTCACTGGAGTGCACAGGCCACTCCTGCCAGTGAAGCAGATAGGCACCTTAAGGGTTTCTGCTTCTACCTCTGACCATTGTGGTCCATTCTCCCATTCTCCTCCACTGTCCTGCAGTAGAATACTTGCCAGTGATGGAGATGTCCATCCCTCATTTTCACATGGGTCTGATCCTTGAGATCAAGTCCTCTCATTCCATTCATAATCTGCATTAAAGCATGAGCTGCTGAGTCGTTTTATGACTGACTTTGTGCTGCCATCTCCAAGAGATGCCAGATATCTTTACCCCTCAAGTACCTCCTCCAACCCACTGATCCGTCCCAGCTCATAAATCACCAGGTACTAACTGCCTGGGAACACATAGCCCACGTCAACACTGAAGCAGGTAAAATGAATGGAAACATAAACATTTAAACCTCTAACTCTGATCTTCAAGATCTAGTTCCCTGTCTCTATCCTAAGATAATCAGTGGAACACACAGGTCACTGCTGCCAGTGACCCTGTAGGATGAACACAAACATTGCCTTGTGTCTCTCATCCTTGCCAGTCAAGCCGAGTTTCATTTATCGATCTGCGGCAGGCTTCATGCCTAACGCCTCGCTCTATCGGATCATGGGTGCACCCATCTCCAGTAGACCTCATCGACTATCTCCCATCACCTCCCATGTAACACACATTGATTTGTCCATGCCCTCGCCCCCCTCCCCACCCCGCCCCAACCCCAGCCCCAGCCCCAGCCCCAGCCCCAGCCCCAGCCCCAGCCCCAGCTCCAGACCCCCAATTGGCCAGCAACTCCCTGTCAAACCATATAGCGCTCATGGCAGTGAAGCAGGTAGGAGGAATAGAGATATACAACTCCACCTCTCAGCCTTGAGAGCAAGTCACTGAGTTCCTGAGTTTCATTCACAGATGTGTAGGAGGACACCTTCCTATGAGTCCCTACAGCCATATGCCAACTCCAGGAAACCCACACCCAACCTCTCATTGATTGACACCAGTCCCCAAAGCCAGAAACTGCCTAGTATACATAAGGCCACTCATACCGGTGATTCAAATAAGATGACTGCTGATCTTCAGCTGTAACTCTGATCCTCGTGATCCGTTCCTGTGGTTCATCCACTGATCTGTCGAGGGTATCTGCCGCTAATTCCCCCTCTCAAGCAGACTACTCCTCTCCAGCAGATGCAACCGATCTGCATCTGTCACTTACCAACTCTGAGTCACCGTTTGCTCACAGATTCCAAATGCAAGAGGAACTCACTGGAGTGCACAGGCCACTCCTGCCAGTGAAGCAGATAGGCACCTTAAGGGTTTCTGCTTCTACCTCTGACCCTTGTGGTCCATTCCCCCATTCTCCTCCACTGTCCTGCAGTAGAATACTTGCCAGTGATGGAGATGTCCAGCCCTCATTTTGAAATGGGTCTGATCCTTGAGATCAAGTCCTCTCGTTCCATTCATAATCTGCATTAAAGCATGAGCTGCTGAGTCGTTTTATGACTGACTTTGTGCTGCCATCTCCAAGAGATGCCAGATATCTTGACCCCTCAAGTACCTCCTCCAACTAACTGATCCGTCCCAGCTCATAAATCACCAGGTACTAACTGCCTGGGAACACATAGCCCACGTCAACACTGAAGCAGGTAGAATGAATGGAAACATAAACATATAAACCTCTAACTCTGATCTTCAAGATCTAGTTCCCTGTCTCTATCCTAAGATAGTCAGTGGAACACACAGGTCACTGCTGCCAGTGACGCTGTAGGATGAACACAGATATTGCCTTGTGTCTCTCATCCTTGCCAGTCAAGCCGAGTTTCATTTATCGATCTGCGGCAGGCTTCATGCCTAACGCCTCGCTCTATCGGACCATGGGTGCACCCATCTCCAGTAGACCTCATCGACTATCTCCCATCACCTCCCACTTAACACACATTGATTTGTCCATGCCCTCGCCCCCGCCCCGCCCCGCCCCAGCCCCAGCCCCAGCCCCAGCCCCATCCCCAGCCCCAGCCCCAGCCCCAGCCCAAGCCCCAGCTCGAGCCCCCCAATTGGCCAGCAACTCCCTATCTAACCATATAGCGCTCATGGCAGTGAAGCAGGTAGGAGGAATAGAGATATACAACTCCACCTCTGAGCCTTGAGAGCAAGTCACTGAGTTCCTGAGTTTCATTCACAGATGTGTATCAGGACATCTGCCTATGAGTCCCTACAGCCATATGCCAACTCCAGGAAACCCACACCCAACCACTCATTGATTGACACCAGTCCCCAAAGCCAGAAACTGCCTAGCACACATAAGGCCACCCATACCGGTGATTCAAATAAGATGACTGCTGATCTTCAGCTGTAACTCTGATCCTCGTGATCCGTTCCTGTGGTTCATCCACTGATCTGTCGAGGGTATCTGCCGCTAATTCCCCCTCTCAAGCAGACTACTCCTCTCCAGTAGATGCAACCGATCTGCATCTGTCACTTACCAACTCTGAGTCACCGATTGCTCACAGATTCCAAATGCAAGAGGAACTCACTGGAGTGCACAGGCCACTCCTGCCAGTGAAGCAGATAGGCACCTTAAGGGTTTCTGCTTCTACCTCTGACCATTGTGGTCCATTCCCCCATTCTCCTCCACTGTCCTGCAGTAGAATACTTGCCAGTGATGGAGATGTCCAGCCCTCATTTTCACATGGGTCTGATCCTTGAGATCAAGTCCTCTCGTTCCATTCATAATCTGCATTAAAGCATGAGCTGCTGAGTCATTTTATGACTGACTTTGTGCTGCCATCTCCAAGAGATGCCAGATATCTTTACCCCTCAAGTACCTCCTCCAACTAACTGATCCGTCCCAGCTCATAAATCACCAGGTACTAACTGCCTGGGAACACATAGCCCACGTCAACACTGAAGCAGGTAGAATGAATGGAAACATAAACATATAAACCTCTAACTATGATCTTCAAGATCTAGTTCCCTGTCTCTATCCTAAGATAGTCAGTGGAACACACAGGTCACTGCTGCCAGTGACGCTGTAGGATGAACACAGATATTGCCTTGTGTCTCTCATCCTTGCCAGTCAAGCCGAGTTTCATTTATCGATCTGCGGCAGGCTTCATGCCTAACGCCTCGCTCTATCGGACCATTGGTGCACCCATCTCCAGTAGACCTATCGACTATCTCCCATCACCTCCCACGTAACACACATTGATTTGTCCATGCCCTCGCCCCCGCCCCGCCCCGCCCCAGCCCCAGCCCCAGCCCCAGCCCCAGCCCCAGCCCCAGCCCCAGCCCCAGCCCCAGCCCAAGCCCCAGCTCGAACCCCCCAATTAGCCAGCAACTCCCTATCTAACCATATAGTGCTCATGGCAGTGAAGGAGGTAGGAGGAATAGAGATATACAACTCCACCTCTGAGCCTTGAGAGCAAGTCACTGAGTTCTTGAGTTTCATTCACAGATGTGTAGCAGGACATCTGCCTATGAGTCCCTACAGCCATATGCCAACTCCAGGAAACCCACACCCAACCACTCATTGATTGACACCAGTCCCCAAAGCCAGAAACTGCCTAGCACACATAAGGCCACTCATACCGGTAATTCAAATAAGATGACTGCTGATCTTCAGCTGTAACTCTGATCCTCGTGATCTGTTCCTGTGGTTCATCCACTGATCTGTCGAGGGTATCTGCCGCTAATTCCCCCTCTCAAGCAGACTACTCCTCTCCAGTAGATGCAACCGATCTGCATCTGTCACTTACCAACTCTGAGTCACCGTTTGCTCACAGATTCCAAATGCAAGAGGAACTCACTGGAGTGCAGAGGCCACTCCTGCCAGTGAAGCAGATAGGTACCTTAAGGGTTTCTGCTTCTACCTCTGACCCTTGTGGTCCATTCCCCCATTCTCCTCCACTGTCCTGCAGTAGAATACTTGCCAGTGATGGAGATGTCCAGCCCTCATTTTCAAATGGGTCTGATCTTTGAGATCAAGTCCTCTCGTTCCATTCATAATCTGCATTAAAGCATGAGCTGCTGAGTGGTTTTATGACTGACTTTGTGCTTCCATCTCCAAGAGATGCCAGATATCTTTACCCCTCAAGTACCTCCTCCAACTAACTGATCCGTCCCAGCTCATAAATCACCAGGTACTAACTGCCTGGGAACACATAGCCCACGTCAACACTGAAGCAGGTAGAATGAATGGAAACATAAACATATAAACCTCTAACTCTGATCTTCAAGATCTAGTTCCCTGTCTCTATCCTAAGATACTCAGTGGAACACACAGGTCACTGCTGCCAGTGACGCTGTAGGATGAACACAGATATTGCCTTGTGTCTCTCATCCTTGCCAGTCAAGCCGAGTTTCATTTATCGATCTGCGGCAGGCTTCATGCCTAACGCCTCGCTCTATCGGACCATGGGTGCACCCATCTCCAGTAGACCTCATCGACTATCTCCCATCACCTCCCACGTAACACACATTGATTTGTCCATGCCCTCGCCCCCGCCCCGCCCCAGCCCCAGCCCCAGCCCCAGCCCCAGCCCCAGCCCCAGCCCCAGCCCCAGCCCCAGCCCAAGCCCCAGCTCGAGCCCCCCAATTGGCCAGCAACTCCCTATCTAACCATATAGCCCTCATGGCAGTGAAGCAGGTAGGAGGAATAGAGATATACAACTCCACCTCTGAGCCTTGAGAGCAAGTCACTGAGTTCCTGAGTTTCATTCACAGATGTGTAGCAGGACATCTGCCTATGAGTCCCTACAGCCATATGCCAACTCCAGGAAACCCACACCCAACCACTCATTGATTGACACCAGTCCCCAAAGCCAGAAACTGCCTAGCACACATAAGGCCACTCATACCGGTGATTCAAATAAGATGACTGCTGATCTTCAGCTGCAACTCTGATCCTTGTGATCCGTTCCTGTGGTTCATCCACTGATCTGTCGAGGGTATCTGCCGCTAATTCCCCCTCTCAAGCAGACTACTCCTCTCCAGTAGATGCAACCGATCTGCATCTGTCACTTACCAACTCTGAGTCACCGATTGCTCACAGATTCCAAATGCAAGAGGAACTCACTTGAGTGCACACGGCACTCCTGCCACTGAAGCAGATAGGCACCTTAAGGGTTTCTGCTTCTACCTCTGACCCTTGTGGTCCATTCCCCCATTCTCCTCCACTGTCCTGCAGTAGAATACTTGCCAGTGATGGAGATGTCCAGCCCTCATTTTCACATGGGGCTGATCCTTGAGATCAAGTCCTCTCGTTCCATTCATAATCTGCCTTAAAGCATGAGCTGCTGAGTCGTTTTATGACTGACTTTGTGCTGCCATCTCCAAGAGATGCCAGATATCTTTACCCCTCAAGTACCTCCTCCAACTAACTGATCCGTCCCAGCTCATAAATCACCAGGTACTAACTGCCTGGGAACACATAGTCCACGTCAACACTGAAGCAGGTAGAATGAATGGAAACATAAACATATAAACCTCTAACTCTGATCTTCAAGATCTAGTTCCCTGTCTCTATCCTAAGATACTCAGTGGAACACACAGGTCACTGCTGCCAGTGACGCTGTAGGATGAACACAGATATTGCCTTGTGTCTCTCATCCTTGCCAGTCAAGCCGAGTTTCATTTATCGATCTGCGGCAGGCTTCATGCCTAACGCCTCGCTCTATCGGACCATGGGTGCACCCATCTCCAGTAGACCTCATCGACTATCTCCCATCACCTCCCACGTAACACACATTGATTTGTCCATGCCCTCGCCCCCGCCCCGCCCCGCCCCAGCCCCAACCCCATCCCCTGCCCCAGACCCAGCCCCAGCCCCAGCCGCAGCCCTAGCCCAAGCCCCATCTCGAGCCCCCCAATTAGCCAGCAAATCCCTATCTAACCATGTAGCGCTCATGGCAGTGAAGCAGGTAGGAGGAATAGAGATATACAACTCCACCTCTGAGAATTGAGAGCAAGTCACTGAGTTCCTGAGTTTCATTCACTGATGTGTAGGAGGACATCTGCCTATGAGTCCCTACAGCCATATGCCAACTCCAGGAAACCCACACCCAACCACTCATTGATTGACACCAGTCCCCAAAGCCAGAAACTCCCTAGCACACATAAGGCCACTCATACCGGTGATTCAAATAAGATGACTGCTGATCTTCAGCTGTAACTCTGATCCTCGTGATCTGTTCCTGTGGTTCATCCACTGATCTGTCGAGGGTATCTGCCTCTAATTCCCCCTCTCAAGCAGACTACTCCTCTCCAGTAGATGCAACCGATCTGCATCTGTCACTTACCAACTCTGAGTCACCGTTTGCTCACAGATTCCAAATGCAAGAGGAACTCACTGGAGTGCAGAGGCCACTCCTGCCAGTGAAGCAGATAGGTACCTTAAGGGTTTCTGCTTCTACCTCTGACCCTTGTGGTCCATTCCCCCATTCTCCTCCACTGTCCTGCAGTAGAATACTTGCCAGTGATGGAGATGTCCAGCCCTCATTTTCAAATGGGTCTGATCCTTGAGATCAAGGCTTCTCGTTCCATTCATAATCTGCATTAAAGCATGAGCTGCTGAGTCGTTTTATGGCTGACTTTGTGCTGCCATCTCCAAGAGATGCCAGATATCTTTACCCCTCAAGTACCTCCTCCAACTAACTGATCCGTCCCAGCTCATAAATCACCAGGTACTAACTGCCTGGGAACACATAGCCCACGTCAACACTGAAGCAGGTAGAATGAATGGAAACATAAACATATAAACCTCTAAGTCTGATCTTCAAGATCTAGTTCCCTGTCTCTATCCTAAGATAGTCAGTGGAACACACAGGTCACTGCTGCCAGTGACGCTGTAGGATGAACACAGATATTGCCTTGTGTCTCTCATCCTTGCCAGTCAAGCCGAGTTTCATTTATCGATCTGCGGCAGGCTTCATGCCTAACGCCTCGCTCTATCGGACCATGGGTGCACCCATCTCCAGTAGACCTCATCGACTATCTCCCATCACCTCCCACGTAACACACATTGATTTGTCCATGCCCTCGCCCCTGCCCGCCCCGCCCCAGCCCCAGCCCCAGCCCAAGCCCCAGCTCGAGCCCCCCAATTGGCCAGCAACTCCCTATCTAACCATATAGCGCTCATGGCAGTGAAGCAGGTAGGAGGAATAGAGATATACAACTCCACCTCTGAGTCTTGAGAGCAAGTCACTGAGTTCCTGAGTTTCATTCACAGATGTGTAGCAGGACATCTGCCTATGAGTCCCTACAGCCATATGCCAACTCCAGGAAACCCACACCCAACCACTCATTGATTGACACCAGTCCCCAAAGCCAGAAACTGCCCAGCACACATAAGGCCACCCATACCGGTGATTCAAATAAGATGACTGCTGATCTTCAGCTGTAACTCTGATCCTCGTGATCCGTTCCTGTGGTTCATCCACTGATCTGTCGAGGGTATCTGCCGCTAATTCACCCTCTCAAGCAGACTACTCCTCTCCAGTAGATGCAACCGATCTGCATCTGTCACTTACCAACTCTGAGTCACCGATTGCTCACAGATTCCAAATGCAAGAGGAACTCACTGGAGTGCACAGGCCACTCCTGCCAGTGAAGCAGATAGGCACCTTAAGGGTTTCTGCTTCTACCTCTGACCATTGTGGTCCATTCCCCCATTCTCCTCCACTGTCCTGCAGTAGAATACTTGCCAGTGATGGAGATGTCCAGCCCTCATTTTCACATGGGTCTGATCCTTGAGATCAAGTCCTCTCGTTCCATTCATAATCTGCATTAAAGCATGAGCTGCTGAGTCATTTTATGACTGACTTTGTGCTGCCATCTCCAAGAGATGCCAGATATCTTTACCCCTCAAGTACCTCCTCCAACTAACTGATCCGTCCCAGCTCATAAATCACCAGGTACTAACTGCCTGGGAACACATAGCCCACGTCAACACTGAAGCAGGTAGAATGAATGGAAACATAAACATATAAACCTCTAACTATGATCTTCAAGATCTAGTTCCCTGTCTCTATCCTAAGATAGTCAGTGGAACACACAGGTCACTGCTGCCAGTGACGCTGTAGGATGAACACAGATATTGCCTTGTGTCTCTCATCCTTGCCAGTCAAGCCGAGTTTCATTTATCGATCTGCGGCAGGCTTCATGCCTAACGCCTCGCTCTATCGGACCATGGGTGCACCCATCTCCAGTAGACCTCATCGACTATCTCCCATCACCTCCCACGTAACACACATTGATTTGTCCATGCCCTCGCCCCCGCCCCGCCCCACCCCAGCCCCAGCCCCAGCCCCAGCCCCAGCCCCAGCCCCAGCCCCAGCCCCAGCCCCAGCTCGAGACCCCCAATTGGCCAGCAACTCCCTATCTAACCATATAGCGCTCATGGCAGTGAAGCAGGTAGGAGGAATAGAGATATACAACTCCACCTCTGAGCCTTGAGAGCAAGTCACTGAGTTCCTGAGTTTCATTCACAGATGTGTAGGAGGACATCTGCCTATGAGTCCCTACAGCCATATGCCAACTCCAGGAAACCCACACCCAACCACTCATTGATTGATACCAGTCCCCAAAGCCAGAAACTGCCTAGCACACATAAGGCCACCCATACCGGTGATTCAAATAAGATGACTGCTGATCTTCAGCTGTAACTCTGATCTTCATGATCCGTTCCTGTGGTTCATCCACTGATCTGTCGAGGGTATCTGCCGCTAATTCCCCCTCTCAAGCATACTACTCCTCTCCAGTAGATGCAACCGATCTGCATCTGTCACTTACCAACTCTGAGTCACCGTTTGCTCACAGATTCCAAATGCAAGAGGAACTCACTGGAGTGCAGAGGCCACTCCTGCCAGTGAAGCAGATAGGTACCTTAAGGGTTTCTGCTTCTACCTCTGACCCTTGTGGTCCATTCCCCCATTCTCCTCCACTGTCCTGCAGTAGAATACTTGCCAGTGATGGAGATGTGCAGCCCTCATTTTCAAATGGGTCTGATCCTTGAGATCAAGTCTTCTCGTTCCATTCATAATCTGCATTAAAGCATGAGCTGCTGAGTCGTTTTATGGCTGACTTTGTGCTGCCATCTCCAAGAGATGCCAGATATCTTTACCCCTCAAGTACCTCCTCCAACTAACTGATCCGTCCCAGCTCATAAATCACCAGGTACTAACTGCCTGGGAACACATAGCCCACGTCAACACTGAAGCAGGTAGAATGAATGGAAACATAAACATATAAACCTCTAAGTCTGATCTTCAAGATCTAGTTCCCTGTCTCTATCCTAAGATAGTCAGTGGAACACACAGGTCACTGCTGCCAGTGACGCTGTAGGATGAACACAGATATTGCCTTGTGTCTCTCATCCTTGCCAGTCAAGCCGAGTTTCATTTATCGATCTGCGGCAGGCTTCATGCCTAACACCTCGCTCTATCGGACCATGGGTGCACCCATCTCCAGTAGACCTCATCGACTATCTCCCATCACCTCCCACGTAACACACATTGATTTGTCCATGCCCTCGCCCCTGCCCGCCCCGCCCCAGCCCCAGCCCCAGCCCTAGCCCCAGCCCCAGCCCCAGCCCAAGCCCCAGCTCGAGCCCCCCAATTGGCCAGCAACTCCCTATCTAACCATATAGCGCTCATGGCAGTGAAGCAGGTAGGAGGAATAGAGATATACAACTCCACCTCTGAGTCTTGAGAGCAAGTCACTGAGTTCCTGAGTTTCATTCACAGATGTGTAGCAGGACATCTGCCTATGAGTCCCTACAGCCATATGCCAACTCCAGGAACCCCACACCCAACCACTCATTGATTGACACCAGTCCCCAAAGCCAGAAACTGCCCAGCACACATAAGGCCACCCATACCGGTGATTCAAATAAGATGACTGCTGATCTTCAGCTGTAACTCTGATCCTCGTGATCCGTTCCTGTGGTTCATCCACTGATCTGTCGAGGGTATCTGCCGCTAATTCACCCTCTCAAGCAGACTACTCCTCTCCAGTAGATGCAACCGATCTGCATCTGTCACTTACCAACTCTGAGTCACCGATTGCTCACAGATTCCAAATGCAAGAGGAACTCACTGGAGTGCACAGGCCACTCCTGCCAGTGAAGCAGATAGGCACCTTAAGGGTTTCTGCTTCTACCTCTGACCATTGTGGTCCATTCCCCCATTCTCCTCCACTGTCCTGCAGTAGAATACTTGCCAGTGATGGAGATGTCCAGCCCTCATTTTCACATGGGTCTGATCCTTGAGATCAAGTCCTCTCGTTCCATTCATAATCTGCATTAAAGCATGAGCTGCTGAGTCATTTTATGACTGACTTTGTGCTGCCATCTCCAAGAGATGCCAGATATCTTTACCCCTCAAGTACCTCCTCCAACTAACTGATCCGTCCCAGCTCATAAATCACCAGGTACTAACTGCCTGGGAACACATAGCCCACGTCAACACTGAAGCAGGTAGAATGAATGGAAACATAAACATATAAACCTCTAACTATGATCTTCAAGATCTAGTTCCCTGTCTCTATCCTAAGATAGTCAGTGGAACACACAGGTCACTGCTGCCAGTGACGCTGTAGGATGAACACAGATATTGCCTTGTGTCTCTCATCCTTGCCAGTCAAGCCGAGTTTCATTTATCGATCTGCGGCAGGCTTCATGCCTAACGCCTCGCTCTATCGGACCATGGGTGCACCCATCTCCAGTAGACCTCATCGACTATCTCCCATCACCTCCCACGTAACACACATTGATTTGTCCATGCCCTCGCCCCCGCCCCGCCCCACCCCAGCCCCAGCCCCAGCCCCAGCCCCAGCCCCAGCCCCAGCCCCAGCCCCAGCCCCAGCTCGAGACCCCCAATTGGCCAGCAACTCCCTATCTAACCATATAGCGCTCATGGCAGTGAAGCAGGTAGGAGGAATAGAGATATACAACTCCACCTCTGAGCCTTGAGAGCAAGTCACTGAGTTCCTGAGTTTCATTCACAGATGTGTAGGAGGACATCTGCCTATGAGTCCCTACAGCCATATGCCAACTCCAGGAAACCCACACCCAACCACTCATTGATTGATACCAGTCCCCAAAGCCAGAAACTGCCTAGCACACATAAGGCCACCCATACAGGTGATTCAAATAAGATGACTGCTGATCTTCAGCTGTAACTCTGATCTTCATGATCCGTTCCTGTGGTTCATCCACTGATCTGTCGAGGGTATCTGCCGCTAATTCCCCCTCTCAAGCATACTACTCCTCTCCAGTAGATGCAACCGATCTGCATCTGTCACTTACCAACTCTGAGTCACCGATTGCTCACAGATTCCAAATGCAAGAGGAACTCACTGGAGTGCACAGGCCACTCCTGCCAGTGAAGCAGATAGGCACCTTAAGGGTTTCTGCTTCTACCTCTGACCCTTGTGGTCCATTCCCCCATTCTCCTCTACTGTCCTGCAGTAGAATACTTGCCAGTGATGGAGATGTGCAGCCCTCATTTTCAAATGGGTCTGATCCTTGAGATCAAGTCCTCTCATTCCATTCATAATCTGCATTAAAGCATGAGCTGCTGAGTCGTTTTATGCCTGACTTTGTGCTGCCATCTCCAAGAGATGCCAGATATCTTTACCCCTCAAGTACCTCCTCCAACTAGCTGATCCGTCCCAGCTCATAAATCACCAGGTACTAACTGCCTGGGAACACATAGCCCACGTCAACACTGAAGCAGGTAGAATGAATGGAAACATAAACATATAAACCTCTAACTCTGATCTTCAAGATCTAGTTCCCTGTCTCTATCCTAAGATAGTCAGTGGAACACACAGGTCACTGCTGCCAGTGACGCTGTAGGATGAACACAGATATTGCCTTGTGTCTCTCATCCTTGCCAGTCAAGCCGAGTTTCATTTATCGATCTGCGGCAGGCTTCATGCCTAACGCCTCGCTCTATCGGACCATGGGTGCACCCATCTCCAGTAGACCTCATCGACTATCTCCCATCACCTCCCACGTAACACACATTGATTTGTCCATGCCCTCGCCCCCGCCCCGCCCCGCCCCAGCCCCAGCCCCAGCCCCAGCCCCAGCCCCAGCCCCAGCCCCAGCCCCAGCCCCAGCCCAAGCCCCAGCTAGAACCCCCCAATTAGCCAGCAACTCCCTATCTAACCATATAGTGCTCATGGCAGTGAAGGAGGTAGGAGGAATAGAGATATACAACTCCACCTCTGAGCCTTGAGAGCAAGTCACTGAGTTCTTGAGTTTCATTCACAGATGTGTAGCAGGACATCTGCCTATGAGTCCCTACAGCCATATGCCAACTCCAGGAAACCCACACCCAACCACTCATTGATTGACACCAGTCCCCAAATCCAGAAACTGCCTAGCACACATAAGGCCACTCGTACCGGTGATTCAAATAAGATGACTGCTGATCTTCAGCTGTAACTCTGATCCTCGTGATCCGTTCCTGTGGTTCATCCACTGATCTGTCGAGGGTATCTGCCGCTAATTCCCCCTCTCAAGCAGACTACTCCTCTCCAGTAGATGCAACCGATCTGCATCTGTCACTTACCAACTCTGAGTCACCGTTTGCTCACAGATTCCAAATGCAAGAGGAACTCACTGGAGTGCAGAGGCCACTCCTGCCAGTGAAGCAGATAGGTACCTTAAGGGTTTCTGCTTCTACCTCTGACCCTTGTGGTCCATTCCCCCATTCTCCTCCACTGTCCTGCAGTAGAATACTTGCCAGTGATGGAGATGTCCAGCCCTCATTTTCAAATGGGTCTGATCTTTGAGATCAAGTCCTCTCGTTCCATTCATAATCTGCATTAAAGCATGAGCTGCTGAGTGGTTTTATGACTGACTTTGTGCTTCCATCTCCAAGAGATGCCAGATATCTTTACCCCTCAAGTACCTCCTCCAACTAACTGATCCGTCCCAGCTCATAAATCACCAGGTACTAACTGCCTGGGAACACATAGCCCATGTCAACACTGAAGCAGGTAGAATGAATGGAAACATAAACATATAAACCTCTAACTCTGATCTTCAAGATCTAGTTCCCTGTCTCTATCCTAAGATACTCAGTGGAACACACAGGTCACTGCTGCCAGTGACGCTGTAGGATGAACACAGATATTGCCTTGTGTCTCTCATCCTTGCCAGTCAAGCCGAGTTTCATTTATCGATCTGCGGCAGGCTTCATGCCTAACGCCTCGCTCTATCGGACCATGGGTGCACCCATCTCCAGTAGACCTCATCGACTATCTCCCATCACCTCCCACGTAACACACATTGATTTGTCCATGCCCTCGCCCCCGCCCCGCCCCAGCCCCAGCCCCAGCCCCAGCCCCAGCCCCAGCCCCAGCCCCAGCCCCAGCGCCAGCTCGAGCCCCCCAATTGGCGAGCAACTCCCTATCTAACCATATAGCCCTCATGGCAGTGAAGCAGGTAGGAGGAATAGAGATATACAACTCCACCTCTGAGCCTTGAGAGCAAGTCACTGAGTTCCTGAGTTTCATTCACAGATGTGTAGCAGGACATCTGCCTATGAGTCCCTACAGCCATATGCCAACTCCAGGAAACCCACACCCAACCACTCATTGATTGACACCAGTCCCCAAAGCCAGAAACTGCCTAGCACACATAAGGCCACTCATACCGGTGATTCAAATAAGATGACTGCTGATCTTCAGCTGCAACTCTGATCCTTGTGATCCGTTCCTGTGGTTCATCCACTGATCTGTCGAGGGTATCTGCCTCTAATTCCCCCTCTCAAGCAGACTACTCCTCTCCAGTAGATGCAACCGATCTGCATCTGTCACTTACCAACTCTGAGTCACCGATTGCTCACAGATTCCAAATGCAAGAGGAACTCACTTGAGTGCACAGGGCACTCCTGCCACTGAAGCAGATAGGCACCTTAAGGGTTTCTGCTTCTACCTCTGACCCTTGTGGTCCATTCCCCCATTCTCCTCCACTGTCCTGCAGTAGAATACTTGCCAGTGATGGAGATGTCCAGCCCTCATTTTCACATGGGTCTGATCCTTGAGATCAAGTCCTCTCGTTCCATTCATAATCTGCCTTAAAGCATGAGCTGCTGAGTCGTTTTATGACTGACTTTGTGCTGCCATCTCCAAGAGATGCCAGATATCTTTACCCCTCAAGTACCTCCTCCAACTAACTGATCCGTCCCAGCTCATAAATCACCAGGTACTAACTGCCTGGGAACACATAGTCCACGTCAACACTGAAGCAGGTAGAATGAATGGAAACATAAACATATAAACCTCTAACTCTGATCTTCAAGATCTAGTTCCCTGTCTCTATCCTAAGATAGTCAGTGGAACACACAGGTCACTGCTGCCAGTGACGCCAGGATGAACACAGATATTGCCTTGTGTCTCTCATCCTTGCCAGTCAAGCCGAGTTTCATTTATCGATCTGCGGCAGGCTTCATGCCTAACGCCTCGCTCTATCGGACCATGGGTGCACCCATCTCCAGTAGACCTCATCGACTATCTCCCATCACCTCCCACGTAACACACATTGATTTGTCCATGCCCTCGCCCCTGCCCGCCCCGCCCCAGCCCCAGCCCCAGCCCAAGCCCCAGCTCGAGCCCCCCAATTGGCCAGCAACTCCCTATCTAACCATATAGCGCTCATGGCAGTGAAGCAGGTAGGAGGAATAGAGATATACAACTCCACCTCTGAGTCTTGAGAGCAAGTCACTGAGTTCCTGAGTTTCATTCACAGATGTGTAGCAGGACATCTGCCTATGAGTCCCTACAGCCATATGCCAACTCCAGGAAACCCACACCCAACCACTCATTGATTGACACCAGTCCCCAAAGCCAGAAACTGCCCAGCACACATAAGGCCACCCATACCGGTGATTCAAATAAGATGACTGCTGATCTTCAGCTGTAACTCTGATCCTCGTGATCCGTTCCTGTGGTTCATCCACTGATCTGTCGAGGGTATCTGCCGCTAATTCACCCTCTCAAGCAGACTACTCCTCTCCAGTAGATGCAACCGATCTGCATCTGTCACTTACCAACTCTGAGTCACCGATTGCTCACAGATTCCAAATGCAAGAGGAACTCACTGGAGTGCACAGGCCACTCCTGCCAGTGAAGCAGATAGGCACCTTAAGGGTTTCTGCTTCTACCTCTGACCATTGTGGTCCATTCCCCCATTCTCCTCCACTGTCCTGCAGTAGAATACTTGCCAGTGATGGAGATGTCCAGCCCTCATTTTCACATGGGTCTGATCCTTGAGATCAAGTCCTCTCGTTCCATTCATAATCTGCATTAAAGCATGAGCTGCTGAGTCATTTTATGACTGACTTTGTGCTGCCATCTCCAAGAGATGCCAGATATCTTTACCCCTCAAGTACCTCCTCCAACTAACTGATCCGTCCCAGCTCATAAATCACCAGGTACTAACTGCCTGGGAACACATAGCCCACGTCAACACTGAAGCAGGTAGAATGAATGGAAACATAAACATATAAACCTCTAACTATGATCTTCAAGATCTAGTTCCCTGTCTCTATCCTAAGATAGTCAGTGGAACACACAGGTCACTGCTGCCAGTGACGCTGTAGGATGAACACAGATATTGCCTTGTGTCTCTCATCCTTGCCAGTCAAGCCGAGTTTCATTTATCGATCTGCGGCAGGCTTCATGCCTAACGCCTCGCTCTATCGGACCATGGGTGCACCCATCTCCAGTAGACCTCATCGACTATCTCCCATCACCTCCCACGTAACACACATTGATTTGTCCATGCCCTCGCCCCCGCCCCGCCCCACCCCAGCCCCAGCCCCAGCCCCAGCCCCAGCCCCAGCCCCAGCCCCAGCCCCAGCCCCAGCCCCAGCTCGAGACCCCCAATTGGCCAGCAACTCCCTATCTAACCATATAGCGCTCATGGCAGTGAAGCAGGTAGGAGGAATAGAGATATACAACTCCACCTCTGAGCCTTGAGAGCAAGTCACTGAGTTCCTGAGTTTCATTCACAGATGTGTAGGAGGACATCTGCCTATGAGTCCCTACAGCCATATGCCAACTCCAGGAAACCCACACCCAACCACTCATTGATTGATACCAGTCCCCAAAGCCAGAAACTGCCTAGCACACATAAGGCCACCCATACAGGTGATTCAAATAAGATGACTGCTGATCTTCAGCTGTAACTCTGATCTTCATGATCCGTTCCTGTGGTTCATCCACTGATCTGTCGAGGGTATCTGCCGCTAATTCCCCCTCTCAAGCATACTACTCCTCTCCAGTAGATGCAACCGATCTGCATCTGTCACTTACCAACTCTGAGTCACCGATTGCTCACAGATTCCAAATGCAAGAGGAACTCACTGGAGTGCACAGGCCACTCCTGCCAGTGAAGCAGATAGGCACCTTAAGGGTTTCTGCTTCTACCTCTGACCCTTGTGGTCCATTCCCCCATTCTCCTCTACTGTCCTGCAGTAGAATACTTGCCAGTGATGGAGATGTGCAGCCCTCATTTTCAAATGGGTCTGATCCTTGAGATCAAGTCCTCTCATTCCATTCATAATCTGCATTAAAGCATGAGCTGCTGAGTCGTTTTATGCCTGACTTTGTGCTGCCATCTCCAAGAGATGCCAGATATCTTTACCCCTCAAGTACCTCCTCCAACTAGCTGATCCGTCCCAGCTCATAAATCACCAGGTACTAACTGCCTGGGAACACATAGCCCACGTCAACACTGAAGCAGGTAGAATGAATGGAAACATAAACATATAAACCTCTAACTATGATCTTCAAGATCTAGTTCCCTGTCTCTATCCTAAGATAGTCAGTGGAACACACAGGTCACTGCTGCCAGTGACGCTGTAGGATGAACACAGATATTGCCTTGTGTCTCTCATCCTTGCCAGTCAAGCCGAGTTTCATTTATCGATCTGCGGCAGGCTTCATGCCTAACGCCTCGCTCTATCGGACCATGGGTGCACCCATCTCCAGTAGACCTCATCGACTATCTCCCATCACCTCCCACGTAACACACATTGATTTGTCCATGCCCTCGCCCCCGCCCCACCCTGCCCCAGCCCCAGCCCCAGCCCCAGCCCCAGCCCCAGCCCCAGCCCCAGCCCCAGCCCCAGCCCCAGCCCCAGCCCCAGCCCCAGCCCCAGCCCCAGCCCCAGCCCCAGCCCAAGCCCCAGCTCGAACCCCCCAATTAGCCAGCAACTCCCTATCTAACCATATAGTGCTCATGGCAGTGAAGGAGGTAGGAGGAATAGAGATATACAACTCCACCTCTGAGCCTTGAGAGCAAGTCACTGAGTTCTTGAGTTTCATTCACAGATGTGTAGCAGGACATCTGCCTATGAGTCCCTACAGCCATATGCCAACTCCAGGAAACCCACACCCAACCACTCATTGATTGACACCAGTCCCCAAAGCCAGAAACTGCCTAGCACACATAAGGCCACTCATACCGGTGATTCAAATAAGATGACTGCTGATCTTCAGCTGTAACTCTGATCCTCGTGATCCGTTCCTGTGGTTCATCCACTGATCTGTCGAGGGTATCTGCCTCTAATTCCCCCTCTCAAGCAGACTACTCCTCTCCAGTAGATGCAACCGATCTGCATCTGTCACTTACCAACTCTGAGTCACCGTTTGCTCACAGATTCCAAATGCAAGAGGAACTCACTGGAGTGCAGAGGCCACTCCTGCCAGTGAAGCAGATACGTACCTTAAGGGTTTCTGCTTCTACCTCTGACCCTTGTGGTCCATTCCCCCATTCTCCTCCACTGTCCTGCAGTAGAATACTTGCCAGTGATGGAGATGTCCAGCCCTCATTTTCAAATGGGTCTGATCTTTGAGATCAAGTCCTCTCGTTCCATTCATAATCTGCATTAAAGCATGAGCTGCTGAGTGGTTTTATGACTGACTTTGTGCTTCCATCTCCAAGAGATGCCAGATATCTTTACCCCTCAAGTACCTCCTCCAACTAACTGATCCGTCCCAGCTCATAAATCACCAGGTACTAACTGCCTGGGAACACATAGCCCACGTCAACACTGAAGCAGGTAGAATGAATGGAAACATAAACATATAAACCTCTAACTCTGATCTTCAAGATCTAGTTCCCTGTCTCTATCCTAAGATACTCAGTGGAACACACAGGTCACTGCTGCCAGTGACGCTGTAGGATGAACACAGATATTGCCTTGTGTCTCTCATCCTTGCCAGTCAAGCCGAGTTTCATTTATCGATCTGCGGCAGGCTTCATGCCTAACGCCTCGCTCTATCGGACCATGGGTGCACCCATCTCCAGTAGACCTCATCGACTATCTCCCATCACCTCCCACGTAACACACATTGATTTGTCCATGCCCTCACCCCCGCCCCGCCCCAGCCCCAGCCCCAGCCCCAGCCCCAGCCCCAGCCCCAGCCCCAGCCCCAGCCCCAGCCCAAGCCCCAGCTCGAGCCCCCCAATTGGCCAGCAACTCCCTATCTAACCATATAGCCCTCATGGCAGTGAAGCAGGTAGGAGGAATAGAGATATACAACTCCACCTCTGAGCCTTGAGAGCAAGTCACTGAGTTCCTGAGTTTCATTCACAGATGTGTAGCAGGACATCTGCCTATGAGTCCCTACAGCCATATGCCAACTCCAGGAAACCCACACCCAACCACTCATTGATTGACACCAGTCCCCAAAGCCAGAAACTGCCTAGCACACATAAGGCCACTCATACCGGTGATTCAAATAAGATGATGCTGATCTTCAGCTGCAACTCTGATCCTTGTGATCCGTTCCTGTGGTTCATCCACTGATCTGTCGAGGGTATCTGCCTCTAATTCCCCCTCTCAAGCAGACTACTCCTCTCCAGTAGATGCAACCGATCTGCATCTGTCACTTACCAACTCTGAGTCACCGATTGCTCACAGATTCCAAATGCAAGAGGAACTCACTTGAGTGCACAGGGCACTCCTGCCACTGAAGCAGATAGGCACCTTAAGGGTTTCTGCTTCTACCTCTGACCCTTGTGGTCCATTCCCCCATTCTCCTCCACTGTCCTGCAGTAGAATACTTGCCAGTGATGGAGATGTCCAGCCCTCATTTTCACATGGGTCTGATCCTTGAGATCAAGTCCTCTCGTTCCATTCATAATCTGCCTTAAAGCATGAGCTGCTGAGTCGTTTTATGACTGACTTTGTGCTGCCATCTCCAAGAGATGCCAGATATCTTTACCCCTCAAGTACCTCCTCCAACTAACTGATCCGTCCCAGCTCATAAATCACCAGGTACTAACTGCCTGGGAACACATAGTCCACGTCAACACTGAAGCAGGTAGAATGAATGGAAACATAAACATATAAACCTCTAACTCAGATCTTCAAGATCTAGTTCCCTGTCTCTATCCTAAGATAGTCAGTGGAACACACAGGTCACTGCTGCCAGTGACGCTGTAGGATGAACACAGATATTGCCTTGTGTCTCTCATCCTTGCCAGTCAAGCCGAGTTTCATTTATCGATCTGCGGCAGGCTTCATGCCTAACGCCTCGCTCTATCGGACCATGGGTGCACCCATCTCCAGTAGACCTCATCGACTATCTCCCATCACCTCCCACGTAACACACATTGATTTGTCCATGCCCTCGCCCCCGCCACGCCCCGCCCCAGCCCCAGCCCCAGCCCCAGCCCCAGCCCCAGCCCCAGCCCAAGCCCCATCTCGAGCCCCCCAATTAGCCAGCAAATCCCTATCTAACCATATAGCGCTCATGGCAGTGAAGCAGGTAGGAGGAATAGCGATATACAACTCCACCTCTGAGCCTTGAGAGCAAGTCACTGAGTTCCTGAGTTTCATTCACAGATGTGTAGGAGGACATCTGCCTATGAGTCCCTACAGCCATATGCCAACTCCAGGAAACCCACACCCAACCACTCATTGATTGACACCAGTCCCCAAAGCCAGAAACTGCCTAGCACACATAAGGCCACTCATACCGGTGATTCAAATAAGATGACTGCTGATCTTCAGCTGTAACTCTGATCCTCGTGATCCGTTCCTGTGTTTCATCCACTGATCTGTCGAGGGTATCTGCCGCTAATTCCCCCTCTCAAGCAGACTACTCCTCTCCAGTAGATTCAACCGATCTGCATCTGTCACTTACCAACTCTGAGTCACCGATTGCTCACAGATTCCAAATGCAAGAGGAACTCACTGGAGTGCACAGGCCACTCCTGCCAGTGAAGCAGATAGGCACCTTAAGGGTTTCTGCTTCTACCTCTGACCCTTGTGGTCCATTCCCCCATTCTCCTCCACTGTCCTGCAGTAGAATACTTGCCAGTGATGGAGATGTCCATCCCTCATTTTCACATGGGTCTGATCCTTGAGATCAAGTCCTCTCGTTCCATTCATAATCTGCATTAAAGCATGAGCTGCTGAGTCGTTTTATGACTGACTTTGTGCTGCCATCTCCAAGAGATGCCAGATATCTTTACCCCTCAAGTACCTCCTCCAACTAACTGATCCGTCCCAGCTCATAAATCACCAGGTACTAACTGCCTGGGAACACATAGCCCACGTCAACACTGAAGCAGGTAGAATGAATGGAAACATAAACATATAAACCTCTAACTCTGATCTTCAAGATCTAGTTCCCTGTCTCTATCCTAAGATAGTCAGTGGAACACACAGGTCACTGCTGCCAGTGACGCTGTAGGATGAACACAGATATTGCCTTGTGTCTCTCATCCTTGCCAGTCAAGCCGAGTTTCATTTATCGATCTGCGGCAGGCTTCATGCCTAACGCCTCGCTCTATCAGACCATGGGTGCACCCATCTCCAGTAGACCTCATCGACTATCTCCCATCACCTCCCACGTAACACACATTGATTTGTCCATGCCCTCGCCCCCGCCCCGCCCCGCCCCAGCCCCAGCCCCAGCCCCAGCTCCAGCCCCAGCCCAAGCCCCATCTCGAGCCCCCCAATTAGCCAGCAAATCCCTATCTAACCATATAGCGCTCATGGCAGTGAAGCAGGTAGGAGGAATAGAGATATACAACTCCACCTCTGAGCCTTGAAAGCAAGTCACTGAGTTCCTGAGTTTCATTCACAGATGTGTAGGAGGACATCTGCCTATGAGTCCCTACAGCCATATGCCAACTCCAGGAAACCCACACCCAACCACTCATTGATTGACACCAGTCCCCAAAGCCAGAAACTGCCTAGCACACATAAGGCCACTCATACCGGTGATTCAAATAAGATAACTGCTGATCTTCAGTTGTAACTCTGATCCTCGTGATCCGTTCCTGTGGTTCATCCACTGATCTGTCGAGGGTATTTGCCGCTAATTCCCCCTCTCAAGCAGACTACTCCTCTCCAGTAGATGCAACCGATCTGCATCTGTCACTTACCAACTCTGAGTCACCGATTGCTCACAGATTCCAAATGCAAGAGGAACTCACTGGAGTGCAGAGGCCACTCCTGCCAGTGAAGCAGATAGGTACCTTAAGGGTTTCTGCTTCTACCTCTGACCCTTGTGGTCCATTCCCCCATTCTCCTCCACTGTCCTGCAGTAGAATACTTGCCAGTGATGGAGATGTCCAGCCCTCATTTTCAAATGGGTCTGATCCTTGAGATCAAGTCCTCTCGTTCCATTCATAATCTGCATTAAAGCATGAGCTGCTGAGTCGTTTTATGACTGACTTTGTGCTGCCATCTCCAAGAGATGCCAGATATCTTTACCCCTCAAGTACCTCCTCCAACTAACTGATCCGTCCCAGCTCATAAATCACCAGGTACTAACTGCCTGGGAACACATAGCCCACGTCAACACTGAAGCAGGTAGAATGAATGGAAATATAAACATATAAACCTCTAACTCTGATCTTCAAGATCTAGTTCCCTGTCTCTATCCTAAGATAGTCAGTGGAACACACAGGTCACTGCTGCCAGTGACGCTGTAGGATGAACACAGACATTGCCTTGTGTCTCTCATCCTTGCCAGTCAAGCCGAGTTTCATTTATCGATCTGCGGCAGGCTTCATGCCTAACGCCTCGCTCTATCGGACCATGGGTGCACCCACCTCCAGTAGACCTCATCGACTATCTCCCATCACCTCCCACTTAACACACATTGATTTGTCCATGCCCTCGCGCCCGCCCCGCCCCGCCCCAGCCCCAGCCCCAGCCCCAGCCCCAGCCCCAGCCCCAGCCCCAGCCCAAGCCCCAGGTCGAGCCCCCCAATTGGACAGCAACTCCCTGTCAAACCATATAACGCTCATGGCAGTGAAGCAGGTAGGAGGAATAGAGATATACAACTCCACCTCTGAGTCTTTAGAGCAAGTCACTGAGTTCCTGAGTTTCATTCACAGATGTGTAGCAGGACATCTGCCTTAGAGTCCCTACAGCCATATGCCAACTCCAGGAAACCCACACCCAACCACTCATTGATTGACACCAGTCCCCAAAGCCAGAAACTGCCTAGCACACATAAGGCCACTCATACCGGTGATTCAAATAAGATGACTGCTGATCTTCAGCTGTAACTCTGATCCTCGTGATCCGTTCCTGTGGTTCATCCACTGATCTGTCGAGGGTATCTGCCGCTAATTCCCCCTCTCAAGCAGACTACTCCTCTCCAGGAGATGCAACCGATCTGCATCTGTCACTTACCAACGCTGAGTCACCGATTGCTCACAGATTCCAAATGCAAGAGGAACTCACTGGAGTGCACAGGCCACTCCTGCCAGTGAAGCAGATAGGCACCTTAAGGGTTTCTGCTTCTACCTCTGACCCTTGTGGTCCATTCCCACATTCTCCTCCACTGTCCTGCAGTAGAATACTTGCCAGTGATGGAGATGTCCATCCCTCATTTTCACATGGGTCTGATCCTTGAGATCAAGTATCTCGTTCCATTCATAATCTGCATTAAAGCATGAGCTGCTGAGTCGTTTTATAACTGACTTTGTGCTGCCATCTCCAAGAGATGCCAGATATCTTTACCCCTCAAGTACCTCCTCCAACTAACTGATCCGTCCCAGCTCATAAATCACCAGGTACTAACTGCCTGGGAACACATAGCCCACGTCAACACTGAAGCAGGTAGAATGAATGGAAACATAAACATATAAACTTCTAACTCTGATCTTCAAGATCTAGTTCCCTGTCTCTATCCTAAGATAGTCAGTGGAACACACAGGTCCCTGCTGCCAGTGACGCTGTAGGATGAACACAGACATTGCCTTGTGTCTCTCATCCTTGCCAGTCAAGCCGAGTTTCATTTATCGATCTGCGGCAGGCTTCATGCCTAAGGCCTCGCTCTATCGGACCATGGGTGCACCCATCTCCAGTAGACCTCATCGACTATCTCCCATCACCTCCCACGTAACACACATTGATTTGTCCATGCCCTCGCCCCCGCCCCCCCCACCCCCAGCCCCAGCCCCAGCCCCAGCCCAAGCCCCAGCTCGAGCGCCCCAATTGGCCAGCAACTCCCTGTCAAACCATATAGCGCTCATGGCAGTGAAGCAGGTAGGAGGAATAGAGATATACAACTCCACCTCTGAGCCTTAAGAGCAAGTCACTGAGTTCCTGAGTTTCATTCACAGATGTGTAGCAGGACATCTGCCTATGAGTCCCTACAGCCATATGCCAACTCCAGGAAACCCACACCCAACCACTCATTGATTGACACCAGTCCCCAAAGCCAGAAACTGCCTAGCACACATAAGGCCACCCATACCGGTGATTCAAATAAGATGACTGCTGATCTTCAGCTGTAACTCTGATCCTCGTGATCCTTTCCTGTGGTTCATCCACTGATCTGTCGAGGGTATCTGCCGCTAATTCCCCCTCGCAACCAGACTACTCCTCTCCAGTAGATGCAACCGATCTGCATCTGTCACTTACCAACTCTGAGTCACCGATTGCTCACAGATTCCAAATGCAAGAGGAACTCACTGGAGTGCACAGGCCACTCCTGCCAGTGAAGCAGATAGGCACCTTAAGGGTTTCTGCTTCTACCTCTGACTCTTGTGGTCCATTCCCCCATTCTCCTACACTGTCCTGCAGTAGAATACTTGCCAGTGATGGAGATGTCCAGCCCTCATTTTCAAATGGGTCTGATCCTTGAGATCAAGTCCTCTCGTTCCATTCATAATCTGCATTAAAGCATGAGCTGCTGAGTCGTTTTATGACTGACTTTGTGCTGCCATCTCCAAGAGATGCCAGATATCTTTACCCCTCAAGTACCTCCTCCAACTAACTGCTCCGTCCCAGCTCATAAATCACCAGGTACTAACTGCCTGGGAACACATAGCCCACGTCAACACTGAAGCAGGTTGAATGAATAAAACATAAACATATAAACCTCTAACTCTGATCTTCAAGATCTAGTTCCCTGTCTCTATCCTAAGATAGTCAGTGGAACACACAGGTCACTGCTGCCAGTGACGCTGTAGGATGAACACAGACATTGCCTTGTGTCTCTCATCCTTGCCAGTCAAGCCGAGTTTCATTTATCGATCTGCGGCAGGCTTCATGCCTAACGCCTCGCTCTATCGGACCATGGGTGCACCCATCTCCAGTAGACCACATCGACTATCTCCCATCACCTCCCACGTAACACACATTGATTTGTCCATGCCCTCGCCCCCGCCCCGCCCCGCCCCAGCCCCAGCCCCAGCCCCAGCCCAAGCCCCAGCTCGAGCCCCCCAATTGGCCAGCAACTCCCTATCTAACCATATAGCGCTCATGGCAGTGAAGCAGGTAGGAGGAATAGAGATATACAACTCCACCTCTGAGCCTTGAGAGCAAGTCACTGAGTTCCTGAGTTTCATTCACAGATGTGTAGCAGGACATCTGCCTATGAGTCCCTACAGCCATATGCCAACTCCAGGAAACCCACACCCAACCACTCATTGATTGACACCAGTCCCCAAAGCCAGAAACTGCCTAGCACACATAAGGCCACTCATACCGGTGATTCAAATAAGATGACTGCTGATCTTCAGTTGTAACTCTGATCCTCATGATCCGTTCCTGTGGTTCATCCACTGATCTGTCGAGGGTATCTGCCGCTAATTCCCCCTCTGAAGAAGACTACTCCACTCTAGTAGATGCAACCGATCTGCTTCTGTCACTTACCAACTCTGAGTCACCGATTGCTCACAGATTCCAAATGCAAGAGGAACTCACTGGAGTGCACAGGCCACTCCTGCCAGTGAAGCAGATTGGCACCTTAAGGGTTTCTGCTTCTACCTCTGACCCTTGTGGTCCATTCCCCCACTCTCCTCCACTGTCCTGCAGTAGAATACTTGCCAGTGATGGAGATGTCCAGCCGTCATTTTCACATGGGTCTGATCCTTGAGATCAAGTCCTCTCGTTCCATTCATAATCTGCATTAAAGCATGAGCTGCTGAGTCGTTTTATGACTGACTTTGTGCTGCCATCTCCAAGAGATGCCAGATATCTTTACCCCTCAAGTACCTCCTCCAACTAACTGATCCGTCCCAGCTCATAAATCACCAGGTACTAACTGCCTGGGAACACATAGCCCACGTCAACACTGAAGCAGGTAGAATGAATGGAAACATAAACATATAAACCTCTAACTCTGATCTTCAAGATCTAGTTCCCTGTCTCTATCCTAAGATAGTCAGTGGAACACACAGGTCACTGCTGCCAGTGACGCTGTAGGATGAACACAGATATTGCCTTGTGTCTCTCATCCTTGTCAGTCAAGCCGAGTTTCATTTATCGATCTGCGGCAGGCTTCATGCCTAACGCCTCGCTCTATCAGACCATGGGTGCACCCATCTCCAGTAGACCTCATCGACTATCTCCCATCACCTCCCACGTAACACACATTGATTTGTCCATGCCCTCGCCCCCGCCCCGCCCCGCCCCAGCCCCAGCCCCAGCCCCAGCTCCAGCCCCAGCCCAAGCCCCATCTCGAGCCCCCCAATTAGCCAGCAAATCCCTATCTAACCATATAGCGCTCATGGCAGTGAAGCAGGTAGGAGGAATAGAGATATACAACTCCACCTCTGAGCCTTGAAAGCAAGTCACTGAGTTCCTGAGTTTCATTCACAGATGTGTAGGAGGACATCTGCCTATGAGTCCCTACAGCCATATGCCAACTCCAGGAAACCCACACCCAACCACTCATTGATTGACACCAGTCCCCAAAGCCAGAAACTGCCTAGCACACATAAGGCCACTCATACCGGTGATTCAAATAAGATAACTGCTGATCTTCAGTTGTAACTCTGATCCTCGTGATCCGTTCCTGTGGTTCATCCACTGATCTGTCGAGGGTATTTGCCGCTAATTCCCCCTCTCAAGCAGACTACTCCTCTCCAGTAGATGCAACCGATCTGCATCTGTCACTTACCAACTCTGAGTCACCGATTGCTCACAGATTCCAAATGCAAGAGGAACTCACTGGAGTGCAGAGGCCACTCCTGCCAGTGAAGCAGATAGGTACCTTAAGGGTTTCTGCTTCTACCTCTGACCCTTGTGGTCCATTCCCCCATTCTCCTCCACTGTCCTGCAGTAGAATACTTGCCAGTGATGGAGATGTCCAGCCCTCATTTTCAAATGGGTCTGATCCTTGAGATCAAGTCTTCTCGTTCCATTCATAATCTGCATTAAAGCATGAGGTGCTGAGTTGTTTTATGGCTGATTTTGTGCTGCCATCTCCAAGAGATGCCAGATATCTTTACCCCTCAAGTACCTCCTCCAACTAACTGATCCGTCCCAGCTCATAAATCACCAGGTACTAACTGCCTGGGAACACATAGCCCACGTCAACACTGAAGCAGGTAGAATGAATGGAAACATAAACATATAAACCTCTAACTCTGATCTTCAAGATCTAGTTCCCTGTCTCTATCCTAAGATAGTCAGTGGAACACACAGGTCACTGCTGCCAGTGACGCTGTAGGATGAACACAGATATTGCCTTGTGTCTCTCATCCTTGCCATTCAAGCCGAGTTTCATTTATCGATCTGCGGCAGGCTTCATGCCTAACGCCTCGCTCTATCGGACCATGGGTGCACCCATCTCCAGTAGACCTCATTGACTATCTCCCATCACCTCCCACGTAACACACATTGATTTGTCCATGCCCTCGCCCCCGCCCCGCCCCGCCCCAGCCCCAGCCCCAGCCCCAGCCCCAGCCCCAGCCCAAGCCCCATCTCGAGCCCCCCAATTGGCCAGCAACTCCCTATCTAACCATATAGCGCTCATGGCAGTGAAGCAGGTAGGAGGAATAGAGATATACAACTCCACCTCTGAGCCTTGAGAGCAAGTCACTGAGTTCCTGAGTTTCATTCACAGATGTGTAGCAGGACATCTGCCTATGAGTCCCTACAGCCATATGCCAACTCCAGGAAACCCAACCCAACCACTCATTGATTGACACCAGTCCCCAAAGCCAGAAACTGCCTAGCACACATAAGGCCACTCATACCGGTGATTCAAATAAGATGACTGCTGATCTTCAGCTGTAACTCTGATCCTCGTGATCCATTCCTGTGGTTCATCCACTGATCTGTCGAGGGTATCTGCCGCTAATTCCCCCTCTCAAGCAGACTACTCCTCTCCAGTAGATGCAACCGATCTGCATCTGTCACTTACCAACTCTGAGTCACCGTTTGCTCACAGATTCCAAATGCAAGAGGAACTCACTGGAGTGCACAGGCCACTCCTGCCAGTGAAGCAGATAGGCACCTTAAGGGTTTCTGCTTCTACCTCTGACCCTTGTGGTCCATTCCCCCATTCTCCTCCACTGTCCTGCAGTAGAATACTTGCCAGTGATGGAGATGTCCATCCCTCATTTTCACATGGGTCTGATCCTTGAGATCAAGTCCTCTCGTTCCATTCATAATCTGCATTAAAGCATGAGCTGCTGAGTCGTTTTATGACTGACTTTGTGCTGCCATCTCCAAGAGATGCCAGATATCTTTACCCCTCAAGTACCTCCTCCAACTAACTGATCCGTCCCAGCTCATAAATCACCAGGTACTAACTGCCTGGGAACACATAGCCCATGTCAACACTGAAGCAGGTAGAATGAATGGAAACATAAACATATAAACCTCTAACTCTGATCTTCAAGATCTAGTTCCCTGTCTCTATCCTAAGATAGTCAGTGGAACACACAGGTCACTGCTGCCAGTGACGCTGTAGGATGAACACAGATATTGCCTTGTGTCTCTCATCCTTGCCAGTCAAGCCGAGTTTCATTTATCGATCTGCGGCAGGCTTCATGCCTAACGCCTCGCTCTATCGGACCATGGGTGCACCCATCTCCAGTAGACCTCATCGACTATCTCCCATCACCTCCCACTTAACACACATTGATTTGTCCATGCCCTCGCCCCCGCCCCGCCCCGCCCCAGCCCCAGCCCAAGCCCCAGCTCGAGCCCCCCAATTGGCCAGCAACTCCCTATCTAACCATACAGCGCTCATGGCAGTGAAGCAGGTAGGAGGAATAGAGATATACAACTCCACCTCTGAGCCTTGAGAGCAAGTCACTGAGTTCCTGAGTTTCATTCACAGAAGTGTAGCAGGACATCTACCTATGAGTCCCTACAGCCATATGCCAACTCCAGGAATCCCACACCCAACCACTCATTGATTGACACCAGTCCCCAAAGCCAGAAACTGCCTAGCACACATAAGGCCACTCATACTGGTGATTCAAATAAGATGACTGCTGATCTTCAGATGTAACTCTGATCCTCGTGATTCGTTCCTGTGGTTCATCCACTGATCTGTTGAGGGTATCTGCCGCTAATTCCCCCTCTCAAGCAGACTACTCCTCTCCAGTAGATGCAACCGATCTGCATCTGTCACTTACCAACTCTGAGTCACCGATTGCTCACAGATTCCAAATGCAAGAGGAACTCACTGGAGTGCACAGGCCACTCCTGCCAGTGAAGCAGATAGGCACCTTAAGGGTTTCTGCTTCTACCTCTGACTCTTGTGGTCCATTCCCCCATTCTCCTACACTGTCCTGCAGTAGAATACTTGCCAGTGATGGAGATGTCCAGCCCTCATTTTCAAATGGGTCTGATCCTTGAGATCAAGTCCTCTCGTTCCATTCATAATCTGCATTAAAGCATGAGCTGCTGAGTCGTTTTATGACTGACTTTGTGCTGCCATCTCCAAGAGATGCCAGATATCTTTACCCCTCAAGTACCTCCTCCAACTAACTGCTCCGTCCCAGCTCATAAATCACCAGGTACTAACTGCCTGGGAACACATAGCCCACGTCAACACTGAAGCAGGTTGAATGAATAAAACATAAACATATAAACCTCTAACTCTGATCTTCAAGATCTAGTTCCCTGTCTCTATCCTAAGATAGTCAGTGGAACACACAGGTCACTGCTGCCAGTGACGCTGTAGGATGAACACAGACATTGCCTTGTGTCTCTCATCCTTGCCAGTCAAGCCGAGTTTCATTTATCGATCTGCGGCAGGCTTCATGCCTAACGCCTCGCTCTATCAGACCATGGGTGCACCCATCTCCAGTAGACCTCATCGACTATCTCCCATCACCTCCCACGTAACACACATTGATTTGTCCATGCCCTCGCCCCCGCCCCGCCCCGCCCCAGCCCCAGCCCCAGCCCCAGCTCCAGCCCCAGCCCAAGCCCCATCTCGAGCCCCCCAATTAGCCAGCAAATCCCTATCTAACCATATAGCGCTCATGGCAGTGAAGCAGGTAGGAGGAATAGAGATATACAACTCCACCTCTGAGCCTTGAAAGCAAGTCACTGAGTTCCTGAGTTTCATTCACAGATGTGTAGGAGGACATCTGCCTATGAGTCCCTACAGCCATATGCCAACTCCAGGAAACCCACACCCAACCACTCATTGATTGACACCAGTCCCCAAAGCCAGAAACTGCCTAGCACACATAAGGCCACTCATACCGGTGATTCAAATAAGATAACTGCTGATCTTCAGTTGTAACTCTGATCCTCGTGATCCGTTCCTGTGGTTCATCCACTGATCTGTCGAGGGTATTTGCCGCTAATTCCCCCTCTCAAGCAGACTACTCCTCTCCAGTAGATGCAACCGATCTGCATCTGTCACTTACCAACTCTGAGTCACCGATTGCTCACAGATTCCAAATGCAAGAGGAACTCACTGGAGTGCAGAGGCCACTCCTGCCAGTGAAGCAGATAGGTACCTTAAGGGTTTCTGCTTCTACCTCTGACCCTTGTGGTCCATTCCCCCATTCTCCTCCACTGTCCTGCAGTAGAATACTTGCCAGTGATGGAGATGTCCAGCCCTCATTTTCAAATGGGTCTGATCCTTGAGATCAAGTCTTCTCGTTCCATTCATAATCTGCATTAAAGCATGAGGTGCTGAGTTGTTTTATGGCTGACTTTGTGCTGCCATCTCCAAGAGATGCCAGATATCTTTACCCCTCAAGTACCTCCTCCAACTAACTGATCCGTCCCAGCTCATAAATCACCAGGTACTAACTGCCTGGGAACACATAGCCCACGTCAACACTGAAGCAGGTAGAATGAATGGAAACATAAACATATAAACCTCTAACTCTGATCTTCAAGATCTAGTTCCCTGTCTCTATCCTAAGATAGTCAGTGGAACACACAGGTCACTGCTGCCAGTGACGCTGTAGGATGAACACAGATATTGCCTTGTGTCTCTCATCCTTGCCATTCAAGCCGAGTTTCATTTATCGATCTGCGGCAGGCTTCATGCCTAACGCCTCGCTCTATCGGACCATGGGTGCACCCATCTCCAGTAGACCTCATTGACTATCTCCCATCACCTCCCACGTAACACACATTGATTTGTCCATGCCCTCGCCCCCGCCCCGCCCCGCCCCAGCCCCAGCCCCAGCCCCAGCCCCAGCCCCAGCCCAAGCCCCATCTCGAGCCCCCCAATTGGCCAGCAACTCCCTATCTAACCATATAGCGCTCATGGCAGTGAAGCAGGTAGGAGGAATAGAGATATACAACTCCACCTCTGAGCCTTGAGAGCAAGTCACTGAGTTCCTGAGTTTCATTCACAGATGTGTAGCAGGACATCTGCCTATGAGTCCCTACAGCCATATGCCAACTCCAGGAAACCCAACCCAACCACTCATTGATTGACACCAGTCCCCAAAGCCAGAAACTGCCTAGCACACATAAGGCCACTCATACCGGTGATTCAAATAAGATGACTGCTGATCTTCAGCTGTAACTCTGATCCTCGTGATCCATTCCTGTGGTTCATCCACTGATCTGTCGAGGGTATCTGCCGCTAATTCCCCCTCTCAAGCAGACTACTCCTCTCCAGTAGATGCAACCGATCTGCATCTGTCACTTACCAACTCTGAGTCACCGTTTGCTCACAGATTCCAAATGCAAGAGGAACTCACTGGAGTGCACAGGCCACTCCTGCCAGTGAAGCAGATAGGCACCTTAAGGGTTTCTGCTTCTACCTCTGACCCTTGTGGTCCATTCCCCCATTCTCCTCCACTGTCCTGCAGTAGAATACTTGCCAGTGATGGAGATGTCCATCCCTCATTTTCACATGGGTCTGATCCTTGAGATCAAGTCCTCTCGTTCCATTCATAATCTGCATTAAAGCATGAGCTGCTGAGTCGTTTTATGACTGACTTTGTGCTGCCATCTCCAAGAGATGCCAGATATCTTTACCCCTCAAGTACCTCCTCCAACTAACTGATCCGTCCCAGCTCATAAATCACCAGGTACTAACTGCCTGGGAACACATAGCCCATGTCAACACTGAAGCAGGTAGAATGAATGGAAACATAAACATATAAACCTCTAACTCTGATCTTCAAGATCTAGTTCCCTGTCTCTATCCTAAGATAGTCAGTGGAACACACAGGTCACTGCTGCCAGTGACGCTGTAGGATGAACACAGATATTGCCTTGTGTCTCTCATCCTTGCCAGTCAAGCCGAGTTTCATTTATCGATCTGCGGCAGGCTTCATGCCTAACGCCTCGCTCTATCGGACCATGGGTGCACCCATCTCCAGTAGACCTCATCGACTATCTCCCATCACCTCCCACTTAACACACATTGATTTGTCCATGCCCTCGCCCCCGCCCCGCCCCGCCCCAGCCCCAGCCCAAGCCCCAGCTCGAGCCCCCCAATTGGCCAGCAACTCCCTATCTAACCATACAGCGCTCATGGCAGTGAAGCAGGTAGGAGGAATAGAGATATACAACTCCACCTCTGAGCCTTGAGAGCAAGTCACTGAGTTCCTGAGTTTCATTCACAGAAGTGTAGCAGGACATCTACCTATGAGTCCCTACAGCCATATGCCAACTCCAGGAATCCCACACCCAACCACTCATTGATTGACACCAGTCCCCAAAGCCAGAAACTGCCTAGCACACATAAGGCCACTCATACTGGTGATTCAAATAAGATGACTGCTGATCTTCAGATGTAACTCTGATCCTCGTGATTCGTTCCTGTGGTTCATCCACTGATCTGTTGAGGGTATCTGCCGCTAATTCCCCCTCTCAAGCAGACTACTCCTCTCCAGTAGATGCAACCGATCTGCATCTGTCACTTACCAACTCTGAGTCACCGATTGCTCACAGATTCCAAATGCAAGAGGAACTCACTGGAGTGCACAGGCCACTCCTGCCAGTGAAGCAGATAGGCACCTTAAGGGTTTCTGCTTCTACCTCTGACTCTTGTGGTCCATTCCCCCATTCTCCTACACTGTCCTGCAGTAGAATACTTGCCAGTGATGGAGATGTCCAGCCCTCATTTTCAAATGGGTCTGATCCTTGAGATCAAGTCCTCTCGTTCCATTCATAATCTGCATTAAAGCATGAGCTGCTGAGTCGTTTTATGACTGACTTTGTGCTGCCATCTCCAAGAGATGCCAGATATCTTTACCCCTCAAGTACCTCCTCCAACTAACTGCTCCGTCCCAGCTCATAAATCACCAGGTACTAACTGCCTGGGAACACATAGCCCACGTCAACACTGAAGCAGGTTGAATGAATAAAACATAAACATATAAACCTCTAACTCTGATCTTCAAGATCTAGTTCCCTGTCTCTATCCTAAGATAGTCAGTGGAACACACAGGTCACTGCTGCCAGTGACGCTGTAGGATGAACACAGACATTGCCTTGTGTCTCTCATCCTTGCCAGTCAAGCCGAGTTTCATTTATCGATCTGCGGCAGGCTTCATGCCTAACGCCTCGCTCTATCAGACCATGGGTGCACCCATCTCCAGTAGACCTCATCGACTATCTCCCATCACCTCCCACGTAACACACATTGATTTGTCCATGCCCTCGCCCCCGCCCCGCCCCGCCCCAGCCCCAGCCCCAGCCCCAGCTCCAGCCCCAGCCCAAGCCCCATCTCGAGCCCCCCAATTAGCCAGCAAATCCCTATCTAACCATATAGCGCTCATGGCAGTGAAGCAGGTAGGAGGAATAGAGATATACAACTCCACCTCTGAGCCTTGAAAGCAAGTCACTGAGTTCCTGAGTTTCATTCACAGATGTGTAGGAGGACATCTGCCTATGAGTCCCTACAGCCATATGCCAACTCCAGGAAACCCACACCCAACCACTCATTGATTGACACCAGTCCCCAAAGCCAGAAACTGCCTAGCACACATAAGGCCACTCATACCGGTGATTCAAATAAGATAACTGCTGATCTTCAGTTGTAACTCTGATCCTCGTGATCCGTTCCTGTGGTTCATCCACTGATCTGTCGAGGGTATTTGCCGCTAATTCCCCCTCTCAAGCAGACTACTCCTCTCCAGTAGATGCAACCGATCTGCATCTGTCACTTACCAACTCTGAGTCACCGATTGCTCACAGATTCCAAATGCAAGAGGAACTCACTGGAGTGCAGAGGCCACTCCTGCCAGTGAAGCAGATAGGTACCTTAAGGGTTTCTGCTTCTACCTCTGACCCTTGTGGTCCATTCCCCCATTCTCCTCCACTGTCCTGCAGTAGAATACTTGCCAGTGATGGAGATGTCCAGCCCTCATTTTCAAATGGGTCTGATCCTTGAGATCAAGTCTTCTCGTTCCATTCATAATCTGCATTAAAGCATGAGGTGCTGAGTTGTTTTATGGCTGACTTTGTGCTGCCATCTCCAAGAGATGCCAGATATCTTTACCCCTCAAGTACCTCCTCCAACTAACTGATCCGTCCCAGCTCATAAATCACCAGGTACTAACTGCCTGGGAACACATAGCCCACGTCAACACTGAAGCAGGTAGAATGAATGGAAACATAAACATATAAACCTCTAACTCTGATCTTCAAGATCTAGTTCCCTGTCTCTATCCTAAGATAGTCAGTGGAACACACAGGTCACTGCTGCCAGTGACGCTGTAGGATGAACACAGATATTGCCTTGTGTCTCTCATCCTTGCCATTCAAGCCGAGTTTCATTTATCGATCTGCGGCAGGCTTCATGCCTAACGCCTCGCTCTATCGGACCATGGGTGCACCCATCTCCAGTAGACCTCATTGACTATCTCCCATCACCTCCCACGTAACACACATTGATTTGTCCATGCCCTCGCCCCCGCCCCGCCCCGCCCCAGCCCCAGCCCCAGCCCCAGCCCCAGCCCCAGCCCAAGCCCCATCTCGAGCCCCCCAATTGGCCAGCAACTCCCTATCTAACCATATAGCGCTCATGGCAGTGAAGCAGGTAGGAGGAATAGAGATATACAACTCCACCTCTGAGCCTTGAGAGCAAGTCACTGAGTTCCTGAGTTTCATTCACAGATGTGTAGCAGGACATCTGCCTATGAGTCCCTACAGCCATATGCCAACTCCAGGAAACCCAACCCAACCACTCATTGATTGACACCAGTCCCCAAAGCCAGAAACTGCCTAGCACACATAAGGCCACTCATACCGGTGATTCAAATAAGATGACTGCTGATCTTCAGCTGTAACTCTGATCCTCGTGATCCATTCCTGTGGTTCATCCACTGATCTGTCGAGGGTATCTGCCGCTAATTCCCCCTCTCAAGCAGACTACTCCTCTCCAGTAGATGCAACCGATCTGCATCTGTCACTTACCAACTCTGAGTCACCGTTTGCTCACAGATTCCAAATGCAAGAGGAACTCACTGGAGTGCACAGGCCACTCCTGCCAGTGAAGCAGATAGGCACCTTAAGGGTTTCTGCTTCTACCTCTGACCCTTGTGGTCCATTCCCCCATTCTCCTCCACTGTCCTGCAGTAGAATACTTGCCAGTGATGGAGATGTCCATCCCTCATTTTCACATGGGTCTGATCCTTGAGATCAAGTCCTCTCGTTCCATTCATAATCTGCATTAAAGCATGAGCTGCTGAGTCGTTTTATGACTGACTTTGTGCTGCCATCTCCAAGAGATGCCAGATATCTTTACCCCTCAAGTACCTCCTCCAACTAACTGATCCGTCCCAGCTCATAAATCACCAGGTACTAACTGCCTGGGAACACATAGCCCATGTCAACACTGAAGCAGGTAGAATGAATGGAAACATAAACATATAAACCTCTAACTCTGATCTTCAAGATCTAGTTCCCTGTCTCTATCCTAAGATAGTCAGTGGAACACACAGGTCACTGCTGCCAGTGACGCTGTAGGATGAACACAGATATTGCCTTGTGTCTCTCATCCTTGCCAGTCAAGCCGAGTTTCATTTATCGATCTGCGGCAGGCTTCATGCCTAACGCCTCGCTCTATCGGACCATGGGTGCACCCATCTCCAGTAGACCTCATCGACTATCTCCCATCACCTCCCACTTAACACACATTGATTTGTCCATGCCCTCGCCCCCGCCCCGCCCCGCCCCAGCCCCAGCCCAAGCCCCAGCTCGAGCCCCCCAATTGGCCAGCAACTCCCTATCTAACCATACAGCGCTCATGGCAGTGAAGCAGGTAGGAGGAATAGAGATATACAACTCCACCTCTGAGCCTTGAGAGCAAGTCACTGAGTTCCTGAGTTTCATTCACAGAAGTGTAGCAGGACATCTACCTATGAGTCCCTACAGCCATATGCCAACTCCAGGAATCCCACACCCAACCACTCATTGATTGACACCAGTCCCCAAAGCCAGAAACTGCCTAGCACACATAAGGCCACTCATACTGGTGATTCAAATAAGATGACTGCTGATCTTCAGATGTAACTCTGATCCTCGTGATTCGTTCCTGTGGTTCATCCACTGATCTGTTGAGGGTATCTGCCGCTAATTCCCCCTCTCAAGCAGACTACTCCTCTCCAGTAGATGCAACCGATCTGCATCTGTCACTTACCAACTCTGAGTCACCGATTGCTCACAGATTCCAAATGCAAGAGGAACTCACTGGAGTGCACAGGCCACTCCTGCCAGTGAAGCAGATAGGCACCTTAAGGGTTTCTGCTTCTACCTCTGACTCTTGTGGTCCATTCCCCCATTCTCCTACACTGTCCTGCAGTAGAATACTTGCCAGTGATGGAGATGTCCAGCCCTCATTTTCAAATGGGTCTGATCCTTGAGATCAAGTCCTCTCGTTCCATTCATAATCTGCATTAAAGCATGAGCTGCTGAGTCGTTTTATGACTGACTTTGTGCTGCCATCTCCAAGAGATGCCAGATATCTTTACCCCTCAAGTACCTCCTCCAACTAACTGCTCCGTCCCAGCTCATAAATCACCAGGTACTAACTGCCTGGGAACACATAGCCCACGTCAACACTGAAGCAGGTTGAATGAATAAAACATAAACATATAAACCTCTAACTCTGATCTTCAAGATCTAGTTCCCTGTCTCTATCCTAAGATAGTCAGTGGAACACACAGGTCACTGCTGCCAGTGACGCTGTAGGATGAACACAGACATTGCCTTGTGTCTCTCATCCTTGCCAGTCAAGCCGAGTTTCATTTATCGATCTGCGGCAGGCTTCATGCCTAACGCCTCGCTCTATCGGACCATGGGTGCACCCATCTCCAGTAGACCACATCGACTATCTCCCATCACCTCCCACGTAACACACATTGATTTGTCCATGCCCTCGCCCCCGCCCCGCCCCGCCCCAGCCCCAGCCCCAGCCCCAGCCCAAGCCCCAGCTCGAGCCCCCCAATTGGCCAGCAACTCCCTATCTAACCATATAGCGCTCATGGCAGTGAAGCAGGTAGGAGGAATAGAGATATACAACTCCACCTCTGAGCCTTGAAAGCAAGTCACTGAGTTCCTGAGTTTCATTCACAGATGTGTAGGAGGACATCTGCCTATGAGTCCCTACAGCCATATGCCAACTCCAGGAAACCCACACCCAACCACTCATTGATTGACACCAGTCCCCAAAGCCAGAAACTGCCTAGCACACATAAGGCCACCCATACCGGTGATTCAAATAAGATGACTGCTGATCTTCAGCTGTAACTCTGATCCTCGTGATCCTTTCCTGTGGTTCATCCACTGATCTGTCGAGGGTATCTGCCGCTAATTCCCCCTCGCAACCAGACTACTCCTCTCCAGTAGGTGCAACCGATCTGCATCTGTCACTTACCAACTCTGAGTCACCGATTGCTCACAGATTCCAAATGCAAGAGGAACTCACTGGAGTGCACAGGCCACTCCTGCCAGTGAAGCAGATAGGCACCTTAAGGGTTTCTGCTTCTACCTCTGACCCTTGTGGTCCATTCCCCCATTCTCCTCCACTGTCCTACAGTAGAATACTTGCCAGTGATGGAGATGTCCATCCCTCATTTTCACATGGGTCTGATCCTTGAGCTCAAGTCTTCTCATTCCATTCATAATCTGGATTAAAGCATGAGCTGCTGAGTCGTTTTATGACTGACTTTGTGCTGCCATCTCCAAGAGATGCCAGATATCATTACCCCTCAAGTACCTCCTCCAACTAACTGATCCGTCCCAGCTCATAAATCACCAGGTACTAACTGCCTGGGAACACATAGCCCACGTCAACACTGAAGCAGGTAGAATGAATGGAAACATAAACATATAAACCTCTAACTCTGATCTTCAAGATCTAGTTCCCTGTCTCTATCCTAAGATAGTCAGTGGAACACACAGGTCACTGCTGCCAGTGACGCTGTAGGATGAACACAGATATTGCCTTGTGTCTCTCATCCTTGCCATTCAAGCCGAGTTTCATTTATCGATCTGCGGCAGGCTTCATGCCTAACGCCTCGCTCTATCGGACCATGGGTGCACCCATCTCCAGTATACCTCATTGACTATCTCCCATCACCTCCCAGGTAACACACATTGATTTGTCCATGCCCTCGCCCCCGCCCCGCTCCAGCCCCAGCCCCAGCCCCAGCCCAAGCCCCATCTCGAGCCCCCCAATTGGCCAGCAACTCCCTATCTAACCACATAGCGCTCATGGCAGTGAAGCAGGTAGGAGGAATAGAGATATACAACTCCACCTCTGAGCCTTGAGAGCAAGTCACTGAGTTCCTGAGTTTCATTCACAGATGTGTAGCAGGACATCTGCCTATGAGTTCCTACAGCCATATGCCAACTCCAGGAAACCCAACCCAACCACTCATTGATTGACACCAGTCCCCAAAGCCAGAAACTGCCTAGCACACATAAGGCCACTCATACCGGTGATTCAAATAAGATGACTGCTGATCTTCAGCTGTAACTCTGATCCTCGTGATCCGTTCCTCTGGTTCATCCACTGATCTGTCGAGGGTATCTGCCGCTAATTCCCCCTCTCAAGCAGACTACTCCTCTCCAGTAGATGCAACCGATCTGCATCTGTCACTTACCAACTCTGAGTCACCGATTGCTCACAGATTCCAAATGCAAGAGGAACTCACTGGAGTGCACAGGCCACTCCTGCCAGTGAAGCAGATAGGCACCTTAAGGGTTTCTGCTTCTACCTCTGACCCTTGTGGTCCATTCCCCCATTCTCCTCCACTGTCCTGCAGTAGAATACTTGCCAGTGATGGAGATGTCCAGCCCTCATTTTCAAATGGGTCTGATCCTTGAGATCAAGTCCTCTCGTTCCATTCATAATCTGCATTAAAGCATGAGCTGCTGAGTCGTTTTATGACTGATTTTGTGCTGCCATCTCCAAGAGATGCCATATATCTTTACCCCTCAAGTACCTCCTCCAACTAACTGATCCGTCCCAGCTCATAAATCACCAGGTACTAACTGCCTGGGAACACATAGCCCACGTCAACACTGAAGCAGGTAGAATGAATGGAAACATAAACATATAAACCTCTAACTCTGATCTCCAAGATCTAGTTCCCTGTCTCTATCCTAAGATAGTCAGTGGAACACACAGGTCACTGCTGCCAGTGACGCTGTAGGATGAACACAGACATTGCCTTGTGTCTCTCATCCTTGCCAGTCAAGCCGAGTTTCATTTATCGATCTGCGGCAGGCTTCATGCCTAACGCCTCGCTCTATCGGACCATGGGTGCACCCACCTCCAGTAGACCTCATCGACTATCTCCCATCACCTCCCACTTAACACACATTGATTTGTCCATGCCCTCGCGCCCGCCCCGCCCCGCCCCAGCCCCAGCCCCAGCCCCAGCCCCAGCCCCAGCCCCAGCCCAAGCTTCAGGTCGAGCCCCCCAATTGGACAGCAACTCCCTGTCAAACCATATAACGCTCATGGCAGTGAAGCAGGTAGGAGGAATAGAGATATACAACTCCACCTCTGAGACTTTAGAGCAAGTCACTGAGTTCCTGAGTTTCATTCACAGATGTGTAGCAGGACATCTGCCTTAGAGTCCCTACAGCCATATGCCAACTCCAGGAAACCCACACCCAACCACTCATTGATTGACACCAGTCCCCAAAGCCAGAAACTGCCTAGCACACATAAGGCCACTCATACCGGTGATTCAAATAAGATGACTGCTGATCTTCAGCTGTAACTCTGATCCTCGTGATCCGTTCCTGTGGTTCATCCACTGATCCGTCGAGGGTATCTGCCGCTAATTCCCCCTCTCAAGCAGACTACTCCTCTCCAGGAGATGCAACCGATCTGCATCTGTCACTTACCAACGCTGAGTCACCGATTGCTCACAGATTCCAAATGCAAGAGGAACTCACTGGAGTGCACAGGCCACTCCTGCCAGTGAAGCAGATAGGCACCTTAAGGGTTTCTGCTTCTACCTCTGACCCTTGTGGTCCATTCCCACATTCTCCTCCACTGTCCTGCAGTAGAATACTTGCCAGTGATGGAGATGTCCATCCCTCATTTTCACATGGGTCTGATCCTTGAGATCAAGTCCTCTCGTTCCATTCATAATCTGCATTAAAGCATGAGCTGCTGAGTCGTTTTATGACTGACTTTGTGCTGCCATCTCCAAGAGATGCCAGATATCTTTACCCCTCAAGTACCTCCTCCAACTAACTGATCCGTCCCAGCTCATAAATCACCAGGTACTAACTGCCTGGGAACACATAGCCCACGTCAACACTGAAGCAGGTAGAATGAATGGAAACATAAACATATAAACTTCTAACTCTGATCTTCAAGATCTAGTTCCCTGTCTCTATCCTAAGATAGTCAGTGGAACACACAGGTCCCTGCTGCCAGTGACGCTGTAGGATGAACACAGACATTGCCTTGTGTCTCTCATCCTTGCCAGTCAAGCCGAGTTTCATTTATCGATCTGCGGCAGGCTTCATGCCTAAGGCCTCGCTCTATCGGACCATGGGTGCACCCATCTCCAGTAGACCTCATCGACTATCTCCCATCACCTCCCACGTAACACACATTGATTTGTCCATGCCCTCGCCCCCGCCCCCCCCCACCCCCAGCCCCAGCCCCAGCCCCAGCCCAAGCCCCAGCTCGAGCGCCCCAATTGGCCAGCAACTCCCTGTCAAACCATATAGCGCTCATGGCAGTGAAGCAGGTAGGAGGAATAGAGATATACAACTCCACCTCTGAGCCTTAAGAGCAAGTCACTGAGTTCCTGAGTTTCATTCACAGATGTGTAGCAGGACATCTGCCTATGAGTCCCTACAGCCATATGCCAACTCCAGGAAACCCACACCCAACCACTCATTGATTGACACCAGTCCCCAAAGCCAGAAACTGCCTAGCACACATAAGGCCACCCATACCGGTGATTCAAATAAGATGACTGCTGATCTTCAGCTGTAACTCTGATCCTCGTGATCCTTTCCTGTGGTTCATCCACTGATCTGTCGAGGGTATCTGCCGCTAATTCCCCCTCGCAACCAGACTACTCCTCTCCAGTAGATGCAACCGATCTGCATCTGTCACTTACCAACTCTGAGTCACCGATTGCTCACAGATTCCAAATGCAAGAGGAACTCACTGGAGTGCACAGGCCACTCCTGCCAGTGAAGCAGATAGGCACCTTAAGGGTTTCTGCTTCTACCTCTGACTCTTGTGGTCCATTCCCCCATTCTCCTACACTGTCCTGCAGTAGAATACTTGCCAGTGATGGAGATGTCCAGCCCTCATTTTCAAATGGGTCTGATCCTTGAGATCAAGTCCTCTCGTTCCATTCATAATCTGCATTAAAGCATGAGCTGCTGAGTCGTTTTATGACTGACTTTGTGCTGCCATCTCCAAGAGATGCCAGATATCTTTACCCCTCAAGTACCTCCTCCAACTAACTGCTCCGTCCCAGCTCATAAATCACCAGGTACTAACTGCCTGGGAACACATAGCCCACGTCAACACTGAAGCAGGTTGAATGAATAAAACATAAACATATAAACCTCTAACTCTGATCTTCAAGATCTAGTTCCCTGTCTCTATCCTAAGATAGTCAGTGGAACACACAGGTCACTGCTGCCAGTGACGCTGTAGGATGAACACAGACATTGCCTTGTGTCTCTCATCCTTGCCAGTCAAGCCGAGTTTCATTTATCGATCTGCGGCAGGCTTCATGCCTAACGCCTCGCTCTATCGGACCATGGGTGCACCCATCTCCAGTAGACCACATCGACTATCTCCCATCACCTCCCACGTAACACACATTGATTTGTCCATGCCCTCGCCCCCGCCCCGCCCCGCCCCAGCCCCAGCCCCAGCCCCAGCCCAAGCCCCAGCTCGAGCCCCCCAATTGGCCAGCAACTCCCTATCTAACCATATAGCGCTCATGGCAGTGAAGCAGGTAGGAGGAATAGAGATATACAACTCCACCTCTGAGCCTTGAGAGCAAGTCACTGAGTTCCTGAGTTTCATTCACAGATGTGTAGCAGGACATCTGCCTATGAGTCCCTACAGCCATATGCCAACTCCAGGAAACCCACACCCAACCACTCATTGATTGACACCAGTCCCCAAAGCCAGAAACTGCCTAGCACACATAAGGCCACTCATACCGGTGATTCAAATAAGATGACTGCTGATCTTCAGTTGTAACTCTGATCCTCATGATCCGTTCCTGTGGTTCATCCACTGATCTGTCGAGGGTATCTGCCGCTAATTCCCCCTCTGAAGAAGACTACTCCACTCTAGTAGATGCAACCGATCTGCTTCTGTCACTTACCAACTCTGAGTCACCGATTGCTCACAGATTCCAAATGCAAGAGGAACTCACTGGAGTGCACAGGCCACTCCTGCCAGTGAAGCAGATAGGCACCTTAAGGGTTTCTGCTTCTACCTCTGACCCTTGTGGTCCATTCCCCCACTCTCCTCCACTGTCCTGCAGTAGAATACTTGCCAGTGATGGAGATGTCCAGCCGTCATTTTCACATGGGTCTGATCCTTGAGATCAAGTCCTCTCGTTCCATTCATAATCTGCATTAAAGCATGAGCTGCTGAGTCGTTTTATGACTGACTTTGTGCTGCCATCTCCAAGAGATGCCAGATATCTTTACCCCTCAAGTACCTCCTCCAACTAACTGATCCGTCCCAGCTCATAAATCACCAGGTACTAACTGCCTGGGAACACATAGCCCACGTCAACACTGAAGCAGGTAGAATGAATGGAAACATAAACATATAAACCTCTAACTCTGATCTTCAAGATCTAGTTCCCTGTCTCTATCCTAAGATAGTCAGTGGAACACACAGGTCACTGCTGCCAGTGACGCTGTAGGATGAACACAGATATTGCCTTGTGTCTCTCATCCTTGTCAGTCAAGCCGAGTTTCATTTATCGATCTGCGGCAGGCTTCATGCCTAACGCCTCGCTCTATCAGACCATGGGTGCACCCATCTCCAGTAGACCTCATCGACTATCTCCCATCACCTCCCACGTAACACACATTGATTTGTCCATGCCCTCGCTCCCGCCCCGCCCCGCCCCAGCCCCAGCCCCAGCCCCAGCTCCAGCCCCAGCCCAAGCCCCATCTCGAGCCCCCCAATTAGCCAGCAAATCCCTATCTAACCATATAGCGCTCATGGCAGTGAAGCAGGTAGGAGGAATAGAGATATACAACTCCACCTCTGAGCCTTGAAAGCAAGTCACTGAGTTCCTGAGTTTCATTCACAGATGTGTAGGAGGACATCTGCCTATGAGTCCCTACAGCCATATGCCAACTCCAGGAAACCCACACCCAACCACTCATTGATTGACACCAGTCCCCAAAGCCAGAAACTGCCTAGCACACATAAGGCCACTCATACCGGTGATTCAAATAAGATAACTGCTGATCTTCAGTTGTAACTCTGATCCTCGTGATCCGTTCCTGTGGTTCATCCACTGATCTGTCGAGGGTATTTGCCGCTAATTCCCCCTCTCAAGCAGACTACTCCTCTCCAGTAGATGCAACCGATCTGCATCTGTCACTTACCAACTCTGAGTCACCGATTGCTCACAGATTCCAAATGCAAGAGGAACTCACTGGAGTGCAGAGGCCACTCCTGCCAGTGAAGCAGATAGGTACCTTAAGGGTTTCTGCTTCTACCTCTGACCCTTGTGGTCCATTCCCCCATTCTCCTCCACTGTCCTGCAGTAGAATACTTGCCAGTGATGGAGATGTCCAGCCCTCATTTTCAAATGGGTCTGATCCTTGAGATCAAGTCCTCTCGTTCCATTCATAATCTGCATTAAAGCATGAGCTGCTGAGTCGTTTTATGACTGACTTTGTGCTGCCATCTCCAAGAGATGCCAGATATCTTTACCCCTCAAGTACCTCCTCCAACTAACTGATCCGTCCCAGCTCATAAATCACCAGGTACTAACTGCCTGGGAACACATAGCCCACGTCAACACTGAAGCAGGTAGAATGAATGGAAATATAAACATATAAACCTCTAACTCTGATCTTCAAGATCTAGTTCCCTGTCTCTATCCTAAGATAGTCAGTGGAACACACAGGTCACTGCTGCCAGTGACGCTGTAGGATGAACACAGACATTGCCTTGTGTCTCTCATCCTTGCCAGTCAAGCCGAGTTTCATTTATCGATCTGCGGCAGGCTTCATGCCTAACGCCTCGCTCTATCGGACCATGGGTGCACCCACCTCCAGTAGACCTCATCGACTATCTCCCATCACCTCCCACTTAACACACATTGATTTGTCCATGCCCTCGCGCCCGCCCCGCCCCGCCCCAGCCCCAGCCCCAGCCCCAGCCCCAGCCCCAGCCCCAGCCCCAGCCCCAGCCCAAGCCCCAGGTCGAGCCCCCCAATTGGACAGCAACTCCCTGTCAAACCATATAACGCTCATGGCAGTGAAGCAGGTAGGAGGAATAGAGATATACAACTCCACCTCTGAGTCTTTAGAGCAAGTCACTGAGTTCCTGAGTTTCATTCACAGATGTGTAGCAGGACATCTGCCTTAGAGTCCCTACAGCCATATGCCAACTCCAGGAAACCCACACCCAACCACTCATTGATTGACACCAGTCCCCAAAGCCAGAAACTGCCTAGCACACATAAGGCCACTCATACCGGTGATTCAAATAAGATGACTGCTGATCTTCAGCTGTAACTCTGATCCTCGTGATCCGTTCCTGTGGTTCATCCACTGATCTGTCGAGGGTATCTGCCGCTAATTCCCCCTCTCAAGCAGACTACTCCTCTCCAGGAGATGCAACCGATCTGCATCTGTCACTTACCAACGCTGAGTCACCGATTGCTCACAGATTCCAAATGCAAGAGGAACTCACTGGAGTGCACAGGCCACTCCTGCCAGTGAAGCAGATAGGCACCTTAAGGGTTTCTGCTTCTACCTCTGACCCTTGTGGTCCATTCCCACATTCTCCTCCACTGTCCTGCAGTAGAATACTTGCCAGTGATGGAGATGTCCATCCCTCATTTTCACATGGGTCTGATCCTTGAGATCAAGTATCTCGTTCCATTCATAATCTGCATTAAAGCATGAGCTGCTGAGTCGTTTTATGACTGACTTTGTGCTGCCATCTCCAAGAGATGCCAGATATCTTTACCCCTCAAGTACCTCCTCCAACTAGCTGATCCATCCCAGCTCATAAATCACCAGGTACTAACTGCCTGGGAACACATAGCCCACGTCAACACTGAAGCAGGTAGAATGAATGGAAACATAAACATATAAACTTCTAACTCTGATCTTCAAGATCTAGTTCCCTGTCTCTATCCTAAGATAGTCAGTGGAACACACAGGTCCCTGCTGCCAGTGACGCTGTAGGATGAACACAGACATTGCCTTGTGTCTCTCATCCTTGCCAGTCAAGCCGAGTTTCATTTATCGATCTGCGGCAGGCTTCATGCCTAAGGCCTCGCTCTATCGGACCATGGGTGCACCCATCTCCAGTAGACCTCATCGACTATCTCCCATCACCTCCCACGTAACACACATTGATTTGTCCATGCCCTCGCCCCCGCCCCCCCCACCCCCAGCCCCAGCCCCAGCCCCAGCCCAAGCCCCACCTCGAGCGCCCCAATTGGCCAGCAACTCCCTGTCAAACCATATAGCGCTCATGGCAGTGAAGCAGGTAGGAGGAATAGAGATATACAACTCCACCTCTGAGCCTTAAGAGCAAGTCACTGAGTTCCTGAGTTTCATTCACAGATGTGTAGCAGGACATCTGCCTATGAGTCCCTACAGCCATATGCCAACTCCAGGAAACCCACACCCAACCACTCATTGATTGACACCAGTCCCCAAAGCCAGAAACTGCCTAGCACACATAAGGCCACCCATACCGGTGATTCAAATAAGATGACTGCTGATCTTCAGCTGTAACTCTGATCCTCGTGATCCTTTCCTGTGGTTCATCCACTGATCTGTCGAGGGTATCTGCCGCTAATTCCCCCTCGCAACCAGACTACTCCTCTCCAGTAGATGCAACCGATCTGCATCTGTCACTTACCAACTCTGAGTCACCGATTGCTCACAGATTCCAAATGCAAGAGGAACTCACTGGAGTGCACAGGCCACTCCTGCCAGTGAAGCAGATAGGCACCTTAAGGGTTTCTGCTTCTACCTCTGACTCTTGTGGTCCATTCCCCCATTCTCCTACACTGTCCTGCAGTAGAATACTTGCCAGTGATGGAGATGTCCAGCCCTCATTTTCACATGGGTCTGATCCTTGAGATCAAGTCCTCTCGTTCCATTCATAATCTGCATTAAAGCATGAGCTGCTGAGTCGTTTTATGACTGACTTTGTGCTGCCATCTCCAAGAGATGCCAGATATCTTTACCCCTCAAGTACCTCCTCCAACTAACTGATCCGTCCCAGCTCATAAATCACCAGGTACTAACTGCCTGGGAACACATAGCCCACGTCAACACTGAAGCAGGTTGAATGAATAAAACATAAACATATAAACCTCTAACTCTGATCTTCAAGATCTAGTTCCCTGTCTCTATCCTAAGATAGTCAGTGGAACACACAGGTCACTGCTGCCAGTGACGCTGTAGGATGAACACAGACATTGCCTTGTGTCTCTCATCCTTGCCAGTCAAGCCGAGTTTCATTTATCGATCTGCGGCAGGCTTCATGCCTAACGCCTCGCTCTATCGGACCATGGGTGCACCCATCTCCAGTAGACCACATCGACTATCTCCCATCACCTCCCACGTAACACACATTCATTTGTCCATGCCCTCGCCCCCGCCCCGCCCCGCCCCAGCCCCAGCCCCAGCCCCAGCCCCAGCCCCAGCCCAAGCCCCATCTCGAGCCCCCCAATTGGCCAGCAACTCCCTATCTAACCATATAGCGCTCATGGCAGTGAAGCAGGTAGGAGGAATAGAGATATACAACTCCACCTCTGAGCCTTGAGAGCAAGTCACTGAGTTCCTGAGTTTCATTCACAGATGTGTAGCAGGACATCTGCCTATGAGTCCCTACAGCCATATGCCAACTCCAGGAAACCCAACCCAACCACTCATTGATTGACACCAGTCCCCAAAGCCAGAAACTGCCTAGCACACATAAGGCCACTCATACCGGTGATTCAAATAAGATGACTGCTGATCTTCAGCTGTAACTCTGATCCTCGTGATCCGTTCCTGTGGTTCATCCACTGATCTGTCGAGGGTATCTGCCGCTAATTCCCCCTCTCAAGCAGACTACTCCTCTCCAGTAGATGCAACCGATCTGCATCTGTCACTTACCAACTCTGAGTCACCGTTTGCTCACAGATTCCAAATGCAAGAGGAACTCACTGGAGTGCACAGGCCACTCCTGCCAGTGAAGCAGATAGGCACCTTAAGGGTTTCTGCTTCTACCTCTGACCCTTGTGTTCCATTCCCCCATTCTCCTCCACTGTCCTGCAGTAGAATACTTGCCAGTGATGGAGATGTCCAGCCCTCATTTTCAAATGGGTCTGATCCTTGAGATCAAGTCTTCTCGTTCCATTCATAATCTGCATTAAAGCATGAGGTGCTGAGTTGTTTTATGGCTGACTTTGTGCTGCCATCTCCAAGAGATGCCAGATATCTTTACCCCTCAAGTACCTCCTCCAACTAACTGATCCATCCCAGCTCATAAATCATCAGGTACTAACTGCCTGGGAACACATAGCCCACGTCAACACTGAAGCAGGTAGAATGAATGGAAACATAAACATATAAACCTCTAACTCTGATCTTCAAGATCTAGTTCCCTGTCTCTATCCTAAGATAGTCAGTGGAACACACAGGTCACTGCTGCCAGTGACGCTGTAGGATGAACACAGATATTGCCTTGTGTCTCTCATCCTTGCCATTCAAGCCAAGTTTCATTTATCGATCTGCGGCAGGCTTCATGCCTAACGCCTCGCTCTATCGGACCATGGGTGCACCCATCTCCAGTAGACCACATCGACTATCTCCCATCACCTCCCACATAACACACATTGATTTGTCCATGCCCTCGCCCCCGCCCCGCACCGCCCCAGCCCCAGCCCCAGCCCCAGCCCAAGCCCCAGCTCGAGCCCCCCAATTGGCCAGCAACTCCCTATCTAACCATATAGCGCTCATGGCAGTGAAGCAGGTAGGAGGAATAGAGATATACAACTCCACCTCTGAGCCTTGAGAGCAAGTCACTGAGTTCCTGAGTTTCATTCACAGATGTGTAGCAGGACATCTGCCTATGAGTCCCTACAGCCATATGCCAACTCCAGGAAACCCACACCCAACCACTCATTGATTGACACCAGTCCCCAAAGCCAGAAACTGCCTAGCACACATAAGGCCACCCATACCGGTGATTCAAATAAGATGACTGCTGATCTTCAGCTGTAACTCTGATCCTCATGATCCGTTCCTGTGGTTCATCCACTGATCTGTCGAGGGTATCTGCCGCTAATTCCCCCTCTGAAGAAGACTACTCCACTCTAGTAGATGCAACCGATCTGCTTCTGTCACTTACCAACTCTGAGTCACCGATTGCTCACAGATTCCAAATGCAAGAGGAACTCACTGGAGTGCACAGGCCACTCCTGCCAGTGAAGCAGATAGGCACCTTAAGGGTTTCTGCTTCTACCTCTGACCCTTGTGTTCCATTCCCCCATTCTCCTCCACTGTCCTGCAGTAGAATACTTGCCAGTGATGGAGATGTCCAGCCGTCATTTTCACATGGGTCTGATCCTTGAGATCAAGTCCTCTCGTTCCATTCATAATCTGCATTAAAGCATGAGCTGCTGAGTCGTTTTATGACTGACTTTGTGCTGCCATCTCCAAGAGATGCCAGATATCTTTACCCCTCAAGTACCTCCTCCAACTAACTGATCCGTCCCAGCTCATAAATCACCAGGTACTAACTGCCTGGGAACACATAGCCCACGTCAACACTGAAGCAGGTAGAATGAATGGAAACATAAACATATAAACCTCTAACTCTGATCTTCAAGATCTAGTTCCCTGTCTCTATCCTAAGATAGTCAGTGGAACACACAGGTCACTGCTGCCAGTGACGCTGTAGGATGAACACAGATATTGCCTTGTGTCTCTCATCCTTGTCAGTCAAGCCGAGTTTCATTTATCGATCTGCGGCAGGCTTCATGCCTAACGCCTCGCTCTATCAGACCATGGGTGCACCCATCTCCAGTAGACCTCATCGACTATCTCCCATCACCTCCCACGTAACACACATTGATTTGTCCATGCCCTCGCCCCCGCCCCGCCCCGCCCCAGCCCCAGCCCCAGCCCCAGCCCCAGCCCCAGCCCAAGCCCCATCTCGAGCCCCCCAATTGGCCAGCAACTCCCTATCTAACCATATAGCGCTCATGGCAGTGAAGCAGGTAGGAGGAATAGAGATATACAACTCCACCTCTGAGCCTTGAGAGCAAGTCACTGAGTTCCTGAGTTTCATTCACAGATGTGTAGCAGGACATCTGCCTATGAGTCCCTACAGCCATATGCCAACTCCAGGAAACCCAACCCAACCACTCATTGATTGTCACCAGTCCCCAAAGCCAGAAACTGCCTAGCACACATAAGGCCACTCATACCGGTGATTCAAATAAGATGACTGCTGATCTTCAGCTGTAACTCTGATCCTCGTGATCCGTTCCTGTGGTTCATCCACTGATCTGTCGAGGGTATCTGCCGCTAATTCCCCCTCTCAAGCAGACTACTCCTCTCCAGTAGATGCAACCGATCTGCATCTGTCACTTACCAACTCTGAGTCACCGTTTGCTCACAGATTCCAAATGCAAGAGGAACTCACTGGAGTGCACAGGCCACTCCTGCCAGTGAAGCAGATAGGCACCTTAAGGGTTTCTGCTTCTACCTCTGACCCTTGTGGTCCATTCCCCCATTCTCCTCCACTGTCCTGCAGTAGAATACTTGCCAGTGATGGAGATGTCCATCCCTCATTTTCACATGGGTCTGATCCTTGAGATCAAGTCCTCTCGTTCCATTCATAATCTGCATTAAAGCATGAGCTGCTGAGTCGTTTTATGACTGACTTTGTGCTGCCATCTCCAAGAGATGCCAGATATCTTTACCCCTCAAGTACCTCCTCCAACTAACTGATCCGTCCCAGCTCATAAATCACCAGGTACTAACTGCCTGGGAACACATAGCCCACGTCAACACTGAAGCAGGTTGAATGAATAAAATATAAACATATAAACCTCTAACTCTGATCTTCAAGATCTAGTTCCCTGTCTCTATCCTAAGATAGTCAGTGGAACACACAGGTCACTGCTGCCAGTGACGCTGTAGGATGAACACAGACATTGCCTTGTGTCTCTCATCCTTGCCAGTCAAGCCGAGTTTCATTTATCGATCTGCGGCAGGCTTCATGCCTAACGCCTCGCTCTATCGGACCATGGGTGCACCCATCTCCAGTAGACCACATCGACTATCTCCCATCACCTCCCACGTAACACACATTGATTTGTCCATGCCCTCGCCCCCGCCCCGCCCCGCCCCAGCCCCAGCCCCAGCCCCAGCCCAAGCCCCAGCTCGAGCCCCCCAATTGGCCAGCAACTCCCTATCTAACCATATAGCGCTCATGGCAGTGAAGCAGGTAGGAGGAATAGAGATATACAACTCCACCTCTGAGCCTTGAGAGCAAGTCACTGAGTTCCTGAGTTTCATTCACAGATGTGTAGCAGGACATCTGCCTATGAGTCCCTACAGCCATATGCCAACTCCAGGAAACCCAACCCAACCACTCATTGATTGACACCAGTCCCCAAAGCCAGAAACTGCCTAGCTCACATAAGGCCACCCATACCGGTGATTCAAATAAGATGACTGCTGATCTTCAGCTGTAATTCTGATCCTCATGATCCGTTCCTGTGGTTCATCCACTGATCTGTCGAGGGTATCTGCCGCTAATTCCCCCTCTCAAGCAGACTACTCCTCTCCAGTAGATGCAACCGATCTGCATCTGTCACTTACCAACTCTGAGTCACCGATTGCTCACAGATTCCAAATGCAAGAGGAACTCACTGGAGTGCACAGGCCACTCCTGCCAGTGAAGCAGATAGGCACCTTAAGGGTTTCTGCTTCTACCTCTGACCCTTGTGGTCCATTCCCCCATTCTCCTCCACTGTCCTGCAGTAGAATACTTGCCAGTGATGGAGATGTCCAGCCGTCATTTTCACATGGGTCTGATCCTTGAGATCAAGTCCTCTCGTTCCATTCATAATCTGCATTAAAGCATGAGCTGCTGAGTCGTTTTATGACTGACTTTGTGCTGCCATCTCCAAGAGATGCCAGATATCTTTACCCCTCAAGTACCTCCTCCAACTAACTGATCCGTCCCAGCTCATAAATCACCAGGTACTAACTGCCTGGGAACACATAGCCCACGTCAACACTGAAGCAGGTAGAATGAATGGAAACATAAACATATAAACTTCTAACTCTGATCTTCAAGATCTAGTTCCCTGTCTCTATCCTAAGATAGTCAGTGGAACACACAGGTCCCTGCTGCCAGTGACGCTGTAGGATGAACACAGACATTGCCTTGTGTCTCTCATCTTTGCCAGTCAAGCCGAGTTTCATTTATCGATCTGCGGCAGGCTTCATGCCTAACGCCTCGCTCTATCGGACCATGGGTGCACCCACCTCCATTAGACCTCATCGACTATCTCCCATCACCTCCCACTTAACACACATTGATTTGTCCATGCCCTCGCCCCCGCCCCGCCCCGCCCCAGCCCCAGCCCCAGCCCCAGCCCCAGCCCCAGCCCAAGCCCCAGGTCGAGACCCCCAATTGGACAGCAACTCCCTGTCAAACCATATAGCGCTCATGGCAGTGAAGCAGGTAGGAGGAATAGAGATATACAACTCCACCTCTGAGTCTTTAGAGCAAGTCACTGAGTTCCTGAGTTTCATTCACAGATGTGTAGCAGGACATCTGCCTTAGAGTCCCTACAGCCATATGCCAACTCCAGGAAACCCACACCCAACCACTCATTGATTGACACCAGTCCCCAAAGCCAGAAACTGCCTAGCACACATAAGGCCACTCATACCGGTGATTCAAATAAGATGACTGCTGATCTTCAGCTGTAACTCTGATCGTCGTGATCCGTTCCTGTGGTTCATCCACTGATCTGTCAAGGGTATCTGCCGCTAATTCCCCCTCTCAAGCAGACTACTCCTCTCCAGTAGATGCAACCGATCTGCATCTGTCACTTACCAACACTGAGTCACCGATTGCTCACAGATTCCAAATGCAAGAGGAACTCACTGGAGTGCACTGGCCACTCCTGCCAGTGAAGCAGATAGGCACCTTAAGGGTTTCTGCTTCTACCTCTGACCCTTGTGGTCCATTCCCCCATTCTCCTCCACTGTCCTGCAGTAGAATACTTGCCAGTGATGGAGATGTCCAGCCCTCATTTTCACATGGGTCTGATCCTTGAGATCAAGTCCTCTCGTTCCATTCATAATCTGCATTAAAGCATGAGCTGCTGAGTCGTTTTATGACTGACTTTTTGCTGCCACTCCAAGAGATGCCAGATATCTTTACCCCTCAAGTACCTCCTCCAACTAACTGATCCGTCCCAGCTCATAAATCACCAGGTACTAACTGCCTGGGAACACATAGCCCACGTCAACACTGAAGCAGGTAGAATGAATGGAAACATAAACATATAAACTTCTAACTCTGATCTTCAAGATCTAGTTCCCTGTCTCTATCCTAAGATAGTCAGTGGAACACACAGGTCCCTGCTGCCAGTGACGCTGTAGTATGAACACAGACATTGCCTTGTGTCTCTCATCCTTGCCAGTCAAGCCGAGTTTCATTTATCGATCTGCGGCAGGCTTCATGCCTAACGCCTCGCTCTATCGGACCATGGGTGCACCCATCTCCAGTAGACCTCATTGACTATCTCCCATCACCTCCCACGTAACACACATTGATTTGTCCATGCCCTCGCCCCCGCCCCGCCCCGCCCCAGCCCCAGCCCCAGCCCCAGCCCCAGCCCCAGCCCCAGCCCAAGCCCCATCTCGAGCCCCCCAATTGGCCAGCAACTCCCTATCTAACCATATAGCGCTCATGGCAGTGAAGCAGGTAGGAGGAATAGAGATATACAACTCCACCTCTGAGCCTTGAGAGCAAGTCACTGAGTTCCTGAGTTTCATTCACAGATGTGTAGCAGGACATCTGCCTATGAGTCCCTACAGCCATATGCCAACTCCAGGAAACCCAACCCAACCACTCATTGATTGACACCAGTCCCCAAAGCCAGAAACTGCCTAGCACACATAAGGCCACTCATACCGGTGATTCAAATAAGATGACTGCTGATCTTCAGCTGTAACTCTGATCCTCGTGATCCGTTCCTGTGGTTCATCCACTGATCTGTCGAGGGTATCTGCCGCTAATTCCCCCTCTCAAGCAGACTACTCCTCTCCAGTAGATGCAACCGATCTGCATCTGTCACTTACCAACTCTGAGTCACCGTTTGCTCACAGATTCCAAATGCAAGAGGAACTCACTGGAGTGCACAGGCCACTCCTGCCAGTGAAGCAGATAGGCACCTTAAGGGTTTCTGCTTCTACCTCTGACCCTTGTGGTCCATTCCCCAATCTCCTCCACTGCCCTGCAGTAGAATACTTGCCAGTGATGGAGATGTCCATCCCTCATTTTCACATGGGTCTGATCCTTGAGATCAAGTCCTCTCGTTCCATTCATAATCTGCATTAAAGCATGAGCTGCTGAGTCGTTTTATGACTGACTTTGTGCTGCCATCTCCAAGAGATGCCAGATATCTTTACCCCTCAAGTACCTCCTCCAACTAACTGATCCGTCCCAGCTCATAAATCACCAGGTACTAACTGCCTAGGAACACATAGCCCACGTCAACACTGAAGCAGGTTGAATGAATCAAACATAAACATATAAACCTCTAACTCTGATCTTCAAGATCTAGTTCCCTGTCTCTATCCTAAGATAGTCAGTGGAACACACAGGTCACTGCTGCCAGTGACGCTGTAGGATGAACACAGATATTGCCTTGTGTCTCTCATCCTTGCCAGTCAAGCCGAGTTTCATTTATCGATCTGCGGCAGGCTTCATGCCTAACGCATCGCTCTATCGGACCATGGGTGCACCCATCTCCAGTAGACCACATCGACTATCTCCCATCACCTCCCACGTAACACACATTGATTTGTCCATGCCCTCGACCCCGCCCCGCCCCGCCCCAGCCCCAGCCCCAGCCCCAGCCCAAGCCCCAGCTCGAGCCCCCCAATTGGCCAGCAACTCCCTATCTAACCATATAGCGCTCATGGCAGTGAAGCAGGTAGGAGGAATAGAGATATACAACTCCACCTCTGAGCCTTGAGAGCATGTCACTGAGTTCCTGAGTTTCATTCACAGATGTGTAGCAGGACATCTGCCTATGAGTCCCTACAGCCATATGCCAACTCCAGGAAACCCAACCCAACCACTCATTGATTGACACCAGTCCCCAAAGCCAGAAACTGCCTAGCACACATAAGGCCACTCATACCGGTGATTCAAATAAGATGACTGCTGATCTTCAGCTGTAACTCTGATCCTCGTGATCCGTTCCTGTGGTTCATCCACTGATCTGTCGAGGGTATCTGCCGCTAATTCCCCCTCTCAAGCAGACTACTCCTCTCCAGTAGATGCAACCGATCTGCATCTGTCACTTACCAACTCTGAGTCACCGTTTGCTCACAGATTCCAAATGCAAGAGGAACTCACTGGAGTGCACAGGCCACTCCTGCCAGTGAAGCAGATAGGCACCTTAAGGGTTTCTGCTTCTACCTCTGACCCTTGTGGTCCATTCCCCCATTCTCCTCCACTGTCCTGCAGTAGAATACTTGCCAGTGATGGAGATGTCCAGCCCTCATTTTCACATGGGTCTGATCCTTGAGATCAAGTCCTCTCGTTCCATTCATAATCTGCATTAAAGCATGAGCTGCTGAGTCGTTTTATGACTGACTTTGTGCTGCCATCTCCAAGAGATGCCAGATATCTTTACCCCTCAAGTACCTCCTCCAACTAACTGATCCGTCCCAGCTCATAAATCACCAGGTACTAACTGCCTGGGAACACATAGCCCACGTCAACACTGAAGCAGGTAGAATGAATGGAAACATAAACATATAAACTTCTAACTCTGATCTTCAAGATCTAGTTCCCTGTCTCTATCCTAAGATAGTCAGTGGAACACACAGGTCCCTGCTGCCAGTGACGCTGTAGGATGAACACAGACATTGCCTTGTGTCTCTCATCCTTGCCAGTCAAGCCGAGTTTCATTTATCGATCTGCGGCAGGCTTCATGCCTAACGCCTCGCTCTATCGGACCATGGGTGCACCCATCTCCAGTAGACCTCATTGACTATCTCCCATCACCTCCCACGTAACACACATTGATTTGTCCATGCCCTCGCCCCCGCCCCGCCCCAGCCCCAGCCCCAGCCCCAGCCCCAGCCCAAGCCCCATCTCGAGCCCCCCAATTGGCCAGCAACTCCCTATCTAACCATATAGCGCTCATGGCAGTGAAGCAGGTAGGAGGAATAGAGATATACAACTCCACCTCTGAGCCTTGAGAGCAAGTCACTGAGTTCCTGAGTTTCATTCACAGATGTGTAGCAGGACATCTGCCTATGAGTCCCTACAGCCATATGCCAACTCCAGGAAACCCAACCCAACCACTCATTGATTGACACCAGTCCCCAAAGCCAGAAACTGCCTAGCACACATAAGGCCACTCATACCGGTGATTCAAATAAGATGACTGCTGATCTTCAGATGTAACTCTGATCCTCGTGATCCGTTCCTGTGATTCATCCACTGATCTGTCGAGGGTATCTGCCGCTAATTCCCCCTCTCAAGCAGACTACTCCTCTCCAGTAGATGCAACCGATCTGCATCTGTCACTTACCAACTCTGAGTCACCGTTTGCTCACAGATTCCAAATGCAAGAGGAACTCACTGGAGTGCACAGGCCACTCCTGCCAGTGAAGCAGATAGGCACCTTAAGGGTTTCTGCTTCTACCTCTGACCCTTGTGGTCCATTCCCCCATTCTCCTCCACTGTCCTGCAGTAGAATACTTGCCAGTGATGGAGATGTCCAGCCCTCATTTTCACATGGGTCTGATCCTTGAGATCAAGTCCTCTCGTTCCATTCATAATCTGCATTAAAGCATGAGCTGCTGAGTCGTTTTATGACTGACTTTGTGCTGCCATCTCCAAGAGATGCCAGATATCTTTACCCCTCAAGTACCTCCTCCAACTAACTGATCCGTCCCAGCTCATAAATCACCAGGTACTAACTGCCTGGGAACACATAGCCCACGTCAACACTGAAGCAGGTAGAATGAATGGAAACATAAACATATAAACTTCTAACTCTGATCTTCAAGATCTAGTTCCCTGTCTCTATCCTAAGATAGTCAGTGGAACACACAGGTCCCAGCTGCCAGTGACGCTGTAGGATGAACACAGACATTGCCTTGTGTCTCTCATCCTTGCCAGTCAAGCCGAGTTTCATTTATCGATCTGCGGCAGGCTTCATGCCTAACGCCTCGCTCTATCGGACCATGGGTGCACCCATCTCCAGTAGACCTCATTGACTATCTCCCATCACCTCCCACGTAACACACATTGATTTGTCCATGCCCTCGCCCCCGCCCCGCCCCAGCCCCAGCCCCAGACCCAGCCCCAGCCCAAGCCCCATCTCGAGCCCCCCAATTGGCCAGCAACTCCCTGTCAAACCATATAGAGCTCATGGCAGTGAAGCAGGTAGGAGGAATAGAGATATACAACTCCACCTCTGAGCCTTGAGAGCAAGTCACTGAGTTCCTGAGTTTCATTCACAGATGTGTAGCAGGACATCTGCCTATGAGTCCCTACAGCCATATGCCAACTCCATGAAACCCAACCCAACCACTCATTGATTGACACCAGTCCCCAAAGCCAGAAACTGCCTAGCACACATAAGGCCACTCATACCGGTGATTCAAATAAGATGACTGCTGATCTTCAGCTGTAACTCTGATCCTCGTGATCCGTTCCTGTGGTTCATCCACTGATCTGTCGAGGGTATCTGCCGCTAATTCCCCCTCTCAAGCAGACTACTCCTCTCCAGTAGATGCAACCGATCTGCATCTGTCACTTACCAACTCTGAGTCACCGATTGCTCACAGATTCCAAATGCAAGAGGAACTCACTGGAGTGCACAGGCCACTCCTGCCAGTGAAGCAGATAGGCACCTTAAGGGTTTCTGCTTCTACCTCTGACCCTTGTGGTCCATTCCCCCATTCTCCTCCACTGTCCTGCAGTAGAATACTTGCCAGTGATGGAGATGTCCAGCCGTCATTTTCACATGGGTCTGATCCTTGAGATCAAGTCCTCTCGTTCCATTCATAATCTGCATTAAAGCATGAGCTGCTGAGTCGTTTTATGACTGACTTTGTGCTGCCATCTCCAAGAGATGCCAGATATCTTTACCCCTCAAGTACCTCCTCCAACTAACTGATCCGTCCCAGCTCATAAATCACCAGGTACTAACTGCCTGGGAACACATAGCCCACGTCAACACTGAAGCAGGTAGAATGAATGGAAACATAAACATATAAACTTCTAACTCTGATCTTCAAGATCTAGTTCCCTGTCTCTATCCTAAGATAGTCAGTGGAACACACAGGTCCCTGCTGCCAGTGACGCTGTAGGATGAACACAGACATTGCCTTGTGTCTCTCATCTTTGCCAGTCAAGCCGAGTTTCATTTATCGATCTGCGGCAGGCTTCATGCCTAACGCCTCGCTCTATCGGACCATGGGTGCACCCACCTCCATTAGACCTCATCGACTATCTCCCATCACCTCCCACTTAACACACATTGATTTGTCCATGCCCTCGCCCCCGCCCCGCCCCGCCCCAGCCCCAGCCCCAGCCCCAGCCCCAGCCCCAGCCCAAGCCCCAGGTCGAGACCCCCAATTGGACAGCAACTCCCTGTCAAACCATATAGCGCTCATGGCAGTGAAGCAGGTAGGAGGAATAGAGATATACAACTCCACCTCTGAGTCTTTAGAGCAAGTCACTGAGTTCCTGAGTTTCATTCACAGATGTGTAGCAGGACATCTGCCTTAGAGTCCCTACAGCCATATGCCAACTCCAGGAAACCCACACCCAACCACTCATTGATTGACACCAGTCCCCAAAGCCAGAAACTGCCTAGCACACATAAGGCCACTCATACCGGTGATTCAAATAAGATGACTGCTGATCTTCAGCTGTAACTCTGATCGTCGTGATCCGTTCCTGTGGTTCATCCACTGATCTGTCAAGGGTATCTGCCGCTAATTCCCCCTCTCAAGCAGACTACTCCTCTCCAGTAGATGCAACCGATCTGCATCTGTCACTTACCAACACTGAGTCACCGATTGCTCACAGATTCCAAATGCAAGAGGAACTCACTGGAGTGCACTGGCCACTCCTGCCAGTGAAGCAGATAGGCACCTTAAGGGTTTCTGCTTCTACCTCTGACCCTTGTGGTCCATTCCCCCATTCTCCTCCACTGTCCTGCAGTAGAATACTTGCCAGTGATGGAGATGTCCAGCCCTCATTTTCACATGGGTCTGATCCTTGAGATCAAGTCCTCTCGTTCCATTCATAATCTGCATTAAAGCATGAGCTGCTGAGTCGTTTTATGACTGACTTTTTGCTGCCACTCCAAGAGATGCCAGATATCTTTACCCCTCAAGTACCTCCTCCAACTAACTGATCCGTCCCAGCTCATAAATCACCAGGTACTAACTGCCTGGGAACACATAGCCCACGTCAACACTGAAGCAGGTAGAATGAATGGAAACATAAACATATAAACTTCTAACTCTGATCTTCAAGATCTAGTTCCCTGTCTCTATCCTAAGATAGTCAGTGGAACACACAGGTCCCTGCTGCCAGTGACGCTGTAGTATGAACACAGACATTGCCTTGTGTCTCTCATCCTTGCCAGTCAAGCCGAGTTTCATTTATCGATCTGCAGCAGGCTTCATGCCTAACGCCTCGCTCTATCGGACCATGGGTGCACCCATCTCCAGTAGACCTCATTGACTATCTCCCATCACCTCCCACGTAACACACATTGATTTGTCCATGCCCTCGCCCCCGCCCCGCCCCGCCCCAGCCCCAGCCCCAGCCCCAGCCCCAGCCCCAGCCCAAGCCCCATCTCGAGCCCCCCAATTGGCCAGCAACTCCCTATCTAACCATATAGCGCTCATGGCAGTGAAGCAGGTAGGAGGAATAGAGATATACAACTCCACCTCTGAGCCTTGAGAGCAAGTCACTGAGTTCCTGAGTTTCATTCACAGATGTGTAGCAGGACATCTGCCTATGAGTCCCTACAGCCATATGCCAACTCCAGGAAACCCAACCCAACCACTCATTGATTGACACCAGTCCCCAAAGCCAGAAACTGCCTAGCACACATAAGGCCACTCATACCGGTGATTCAAATAAGATGACTGCTGATCTTCAGCTGTAACTCTGATCCTCGTGATCCGTTCCTGTGGTTCATCCACTGATCTGTCGAGGGTATCTGCCGCTAATTCCCCCTCTCAAGCAGACTACTCCTCTCCAGTAGATGCAACCGATCTGCATCTGTCACTTACCAACTCTGAGTCACCGTTTGCTCACAGATTCCAAATGCAAGAGGAACTCACTGGAGTGCACAGGCCACTCCTGCCAGTGAAGCAGATAGGCACCTTAAGGGTTTCTGCTTCTACCTCTGACCCTTGTGGTCCATTAACCAATCTCCTCCACTGCCCTGCAGTAGAATACTTGCCAGTGATGGAGATGTCCATCCCTCATTTTCACATGGGTCTGATCCTTGAGATCAAGTCCTCTCGTTCCATTCATAATCTGCATTAAAGCATGAGCTGCTGAGTCGTTTTATGACTGACTTTGTGCTGCCATCTCCAAGAGATGCCAGATATCTTTACCCCTCAAGTACCTCCTCCAACTAACTGATCCGTCCCAGCTCATAAATCACCAGGTACTAACTGCCTAGGAACACATAGCCCACGTCAACACTGAAGCAGGTTGAATGAATCAAACATAAACATATAAACCTCTAACTCTGATCTTCAAGATCTAGTTCCCTGTCTCTATCCTAAGATAGTCAGTGGAACACACAGGTCACTGCTGCCAGTGACGCTGTAGGATGAACACAGATATTGCCTTGTGTCTCTCATCCTTGCCAGTCAAGCCGAGTTTCATTTATCGATCTGCGGCAGGCTTCATGCCTAACGCCTCGCTCTATCGGACCATGGGTGCACCCATCTCCAGTAGACCACATCGACTATCTCCCATCACCTCCCACGTAACACACATTGATTTGTCCATGCCCTCGACCCCGCCCCGCCCCGCCCCAGCCCCAGCCCCAGCCCCAGCCCAAGCCCCAGCTCGAGCCCCCCAATTGGCCAGCAACTCCCTATCTAACCATATAGCGCTCATGGCAGTGAAGCAGGTAGGAGGAATAGAGATATACAACTCCACCTCTGAGCCTTGAGAGCATGTCACTGAGTTCCTGAGTTTCATTCACAGATGTGTAGCAGGACATCTGCCTATGAGTCCCTACAGCCATATGCCAACTCCAGGAAACCCACACCCAACCACTCATTGATTGACACCAGTCCCCAAAGCCAGAAACTGCCTAGCACACATAAGGCCACCCATACCGGTGATTCAAATAAGATGACTGCTGATCTTCAGCTGTAACTCTGATCCTCATGATCCGTTCCTGTGGTTCATCCACTGATCTGTCGAGGGTATCTGCCGCTAATTCCCCCTCTGAAGAAGACTACTCCACTCTAGTAGATGCAACCGATCTGCTTCTGTCACTTACCAACGCTGAGTCACCGATTGCTCACAGATTCCAAATGCAAGAGGAACTCACTGGAGTGCACAGGCCACTCCTGCCAGTGAAGCAGATAGGCACCTTAAGGGTTTCTGCTTCTACCTCTGACCCTTGTGGTCCATTCCCCCATTCTCCTCCACTGTCCTGCAGTAGAATACTTGCCAGTGATGGAGATGTCCAGCCGTCATTTTCACATGGGTCTGATCCTTGAGATCAAGTCCTCTCGTTCCATTCATAATCTGCATTAAAGCATGAGCTGTTGAGTCGTTTTATGACTGACTTTGTGCTGCCATCTCCAAGAGATGCCAGATATCTTTACCCCTCAAGTACCTCCTCCAACTAACTGATCCGTCCCAGCTCATAAATCACCAGGTACTAACTGCCTGGGAACACATAGCCCACGTCAACACTGAAGCAGGTAGAATGAATGGAAACATAAACATATAAACCTCTAACTCTGATCTTCAAGATCTAGTTCCCTGTCTCTATCCTAAGATAGTCAGTGGAACACACAGGTCACTGCTGCCAGTGACGCTGTAGGATGAACACAGATATTGCCTTGTGTCTCTCATCCTTGTCAGTCAAGCCGAGTTTCATTTATCGATCTGCGGCAGGCTTCATGCCTAACGCCTCGCACTATCAGACCATGGGTGCACCCATCTCCAGTAGACCTCATCGACTATCTCCCATCACCTCCCACGTAACACACATTGATTTGTCCATGCCCTCGCCCCCGCCCCGCCCCGCCCCAGCCCCAGCCCCAGCCCCAGCCCCAGCCCCAGCCCAAGCCCCATCTCGAGCCCCCCAATTGGCCAGCAACTCCCTATCTAACCATATAGCGCTCATGGCAGTGAAGCAGGTAGGAGGAATAGAGATATACAACTCCACCTCTGAGCCTTGAGAGCAAGTCACTGAGTTCCTGAGTTTCATTCACAGATGTGTAGCAGGACATCTGCCTATGAGTCCCTACAGCCATATGCCAACTCCAGGAAACCCAACCCAACCACTCATTGATTGACACCAGTCCCCAAAGCCAGAAACTGCCTAGCACACATAAGGCCACTCATACCGGTGATTCAAATAAGATGACTGCTGATCTTCAGCTGTAATTCTGATCCTCGTGATCCGTTCCTGTGGTTCATCCACTGATCTGTCGAGGGTATCTGCCGCTAATTCCCCCTCTCAAGCAGACTACTCCTCTCCAGTAGATGCAACCGATCTGCATCTGTCACTTACCAACTCTGAGTCACCGTTTGCTCACAGATTCCAAATGCAAGAGGAACTCACTGGAGTGCACAGGCCACTCCTGCCAGTGAAGCAGATAGGCACCTTAAGGGTTTCTGCTTCTACCTCTGACCCTTGTGGTCCATTCCCCCATTCTCCTCCACTGTCCTGCAGTAGAATACTTGCCAGTGATGGAGATGTCCAGCCCTCATTTTCACATGGGTCTGATCCTTGAGATCAAGTCCTCTCGTTCCATTCATAATCTGCATTAAAGCATGAGCTGCTGAGTCGTTTTATGACTGACTTTGTGCTGCCATCTCCAAGAGATGCCAGATATCTTTACCCCTCAAGTACCTCCTCCAACTAACTGATCCGTCCCAGCTCATAAATCACCAGGTACTAACTGCCTGGGAACACATAGCCCACGTCAACACTGAAGCAGGTAGAATGAATGGAAACATAAACATATAAACTTCTTACTCTGATCTTCAAGATCTAGTTCCCTGTCTCTATCCTAAGATAGTCAGTGGAACACACAGGTCCCTGCTGCCAGTGACGCTGTAGGATGAACACAGACATTGCCTTGTGTCTCTCATCCTTGCCAGTCAAGCCGAGTTTCATTTATCGATCTGCGGCAGGCTTCATGCCTAACGCCTCGCTCTATCGGACCATGGGTGCACCCATCTCCAGTAGACCTCATTGACTATCTCCCATCACCTCCCACGTAACACACATTGATTTGTCCATGCCTTCGCCCCCGCCCCGCCCCAGCCCCAGCCCCAGCCCCAGCCCAAGCCCCATCTCGAGCCCCCCAATTGGCCAGCAACTCCCTATCTAACCATATAGCGCTCATGGCAGTGAAGCAGGTAGGAGGAATAGAGATATACAACTCCACCTCTGAGCCTTGAGAGCAAGTCACTGAGTTCCTGAGTTTCATTCACAGATGTGTAGCAGGACATCTGCCTATGAGTCCCTACAGCCATATGCCAACTCCAGGAAACCCAACCCAACCACTCATTGATTGACACCAGTCCCCAAAGCCAGAAACTGCCTAGCACACATAAGGCCACTCATACCGGTGATTCAAATAAGATGACTGCTGATCTTCAGCTGTAACTCTGATCCTCGTGATCCGTTCCTGTGGTTCATCCACTGATCTGTCGAGGGTATCTGCCGCTAATTCCCCCTCTCAAGCAGACTACTCCTCTCCAGTAGATGCAACCGATCTGCATCTGTCACTTACCAACTCTGAGTCACCGTTTGCTCACAGATTCCAAATGCAAGAGGAACTCACTGGAGTGCACAGGCCACTCCTGCCAGTGAAGCAGATAGGCACCTTAAGGGTTTCTGCTTCTACCTCTGACCCTTGTGGTCCATTTCCCCATTCTCCTCCACTGTCCTGCAGTAGAATACTTGCCAGTGATGGAGATGTCCAGCCCTCATTTTCACATGGGTCTGATCCTTGAGATCAAGTCCTCTCGTTCCATTCATAATCTGCATTAAAGCATGAGCTGCTGAGTCGTTTTATGACTGACTTTGTGCTGCCATCTCCAAGAGATGCCAGATATCTTTACCCCTCAAGTACCTCCTCCAACTAACTGATCCGTCCCAGCTCATAAATCACCAGGTACTAACTGCCTGGGAACACATAGCCCACGTCAACACTGAAGCAGGTAGAATGAATGGAAACATAAACATATAAACTTCTAACTCTGATCTTCAAGATCTAGTTCCCTGTCTCTATCCTAAGATAGTCAGTGGAACACACAGGTTTCTGCTGCCAGTGACGCTGTAGGATGAACACAGACATTGCCTTGTGTCTCTCATCCTTGCCAGTCAAGCCGAGTTTCATTTATCGATCTGCGGCAGGCTTCATGCCTAACGCCTCGCTCTATCGGACCATGGGAGCACCCATCTCCAGTAGACCTCATTGACTATCTCCCATCACCTCCCACGTAACACACATTGATTTGTCCATGCCCTCGCCCCCGCCCCGCCCCAGCCCCAGCCCCAGCCCCAGCCCCAGCCCAAGCCCCATCTCGAGCCCCCCAATTGGCCAGCAACTCCCTATCTAACCATATAGCGCTCATGGCAGTGAAGCAGGTAGGAGGAATAGAGATATACAACTCCACCTCTGAGCCTTGAGAGCAAGTCACTGAGTTCCTGAGTTTCATTCACAGATGTGTAGCAGGACATCTGCCTATGAGTCCCTACAGCCATATGCCAACTCCAGGAAACCCAACCCAACCACTCATTGATTGACACCAGTCCCCAAAGCCAGAAACTGCCTAGCACACATAAGGCCACTCATACCGGTGATTCAAATAAGATGACTGCTGATCTTCAGCTGTAACTCTGATCCTCGTGATCCGTTCCTGTGGTTCATCCACTGATCTGTCGAGGGTATCTGCCGCTAATTCCCCCTCTCAAGCAGACTACTCCTCTCCAGTAGATGCAACCGATCTGCATCTGTCACTTACCAACTCTGAGTCACCGATTGCTCACAGATTCCAAATGCAAGAGGAACTCACTGGAGTGCACAGGCCACTCCTGCCAGTGAAGCAGATAGGCACCTTAAGGGTTTCTGCTTCTACCTCTGACCCTTGTGGTCCATTCCCCCATTCTCCTCCACTGTCCTGCAGTAGAATACTTGCCAGTGATGGAGATGTCCAGCCGTCATTTTCACATGGGTCTGATCCTTGAGATCAAGTCCTCTCGTTCCATTCATAATCTGCATTAAAGCATGAGCTGCTGAGTCGTTTTATGACTGACTTTGTGCTGCCATCTCCAAGAGATGCCAGATATCTTTACCCCTCAAGTACCTCCTCCAACTAACTGATCCGTCCCAGCTCATAAATCACCAGGTACTAACTGCCTGGGAACACATAGCCCACGTCAACACTGAAGCAGGTAGAATGAATGGAAATATAAACATATAAACCTCTAACTCTGATCTTCAAGATCTAGTTCCCTGTCTCTATCCTAAGATAGTCAGTGGAACACACAGGTCACTGCTGCCAGTGACGCTGTAGGATGAACACAGACATTGCCTTGTGTCTCTCATCCTTGCCAGTCAAGCCGAGTTTCATTTATCGATCTGCGGCAGGCTTCATGCCTAACGCCTCGCTCTATCGGACCATGGGTGCACCCACCTCCATTAGACCTCATCGACTATCTCCCATCACCTCCCACTTAACACACATTGATTTGTCCATGCCCTCGCCCCCGCCCCGCCCCGCCCCAGCCCCAGCCCCAGCCCCAGCCCCAGCCCCAGCCCAAGCCCCAGGTCGACACCCCCAATTGGACAGCAACTCCCTGTCAAACCATATAGCGCTCATGGCAGTGAAGCAGGTAGGAGGAATAGAGATATACAACTCCACCTCTGAGTCTTTAGAGCACGTCACTGAGTTCCTGAGTTTCATTCACAGATGTGTAGCAGGACATCTGCCTTAGAGTCCCTACAGCCATATGCCAACTCCAGGAAACCCACACCCAACCACTCATTGATTGACACCAGTCCCCAAAGCCAGAAACTGCCTAGCACACATAAGGCCACTCATACCGGTGATTCAAATAAGATGACTGCTGATCTTCAGCTGTAACTCTGATCCTCGTGATCCGTTCCTGTGGTTCATCCACTGATCTGTCAAGGGTATCTGCCGCTAATTCCCCCTCTCAAGCAGACTACTCCTCTCCAGTAGATGCAACCGATCTGCATCTGTCACTTACCAACACTGAGTCACCGATTGCTCACAGATTCCAAATGCAAGAGGAACTCACTGGAGTGCACAGGCCACTCCTGCCAGTGAAGCAGATAGGCACCTTAAGGGTTTCTGCTTCTACCTCTGACCCTTGTGGTCCATTCCCCCATTCTCCTCCACTGTCCTGCAGTAGAATACTTGCCAGTGATGGAGATGTCCAGCCCTCATTTTCACATGGGTCTGATCCTTGAGATCAAGTCCTCTCGTTCCATTCATAATCTGCATTAAAGCATGAGCTGCTGAGTCGTTTTATGACTGACTTTGTGCTGCCATCTCCAAGAGATGCCAGATATCTTTACCCCTCAAGTACCTCCTCCAACTAACTGATCCGTCCCAGCTCATAAATCACCAGGTACTAACTGCCTGGGAACACATAGCCCACGTCAACACTGAAGCAGGTAGAATGAATGGAAACATAAACATATAAACTTCTAACTCTGATCTTCAAGATCTAGTTCCCTGTCTCTATCCTAAGATAGTCAGTGGAACACACAGGTCCCTGCTGCCAGTGACGCTGTAGGATGAACACAGACATTGCCTTGTGTCTCTCATCCTTGCCATTCAAGCCGAGTTTCATTTATCGATCTGCGGCAGGCTTCATGCCTAACGCCTCGCTCTATCGGACCATGGGTGCACCCATCTCCAGTAGACCTCATTGACTATCTCCCATCACCTCCCACGTAACACACATTGATTTGTCCATGCCCTCGCCCCCGCCCCGCCCCGCCCCAGCCCCAGCCCCAGCCCCAGCCCCAGCCCCAGCCCCAGCCCAAGCCCCATCTCGAGCCCCCCAATTGGCCAGCAACTCCCTATCTAACCATATAGCGCTCATGGCAGTGAAGCAGGTAGGAGGAATAGAGATATACAACTCCACCTCTGAGCCTTGAGAGCAAGTCACTGAGTTCCTGAGTTTCATTCACAGATGTGTAGCAGGACATCTGCCTATGAGTCCCTACAGCCATATGCCAACTCCAGGAAACCCAACCCAACCACTCATTGATTGACACCAGTCCCCAAAGCCAGAAACTGCCTAGCACACATAAGGCCACTCATACCGGTGATTCAAATAAGATGACTGCTGATCTTCAGCTGTAACTCTGATCCTCGTGATCCGTTCCTGTGGTTCATCCACTGATCTGTCGAGGGTATCTGCCGCTAATTCCCCCTCTCAAGCAGACTACTCCTCTCCAGTAGATGCAACCGATCTGCATCTGTCACTTACCAACTCTGAGTCACCGTTTGCTCACAGATTCCAAATGCAAGAGGAACTCACTGGAGTGCACAGGCCACTCCTGCCAGTGAAGCAGATAGGCACCTTAAGGGTTTCTGCTTCTACCTCTGACCCTTGTGGTCCATTCCCCAATCTCCTCCACTGCCCTGCAGTAGAATACTTGCCAGTGATGGAGATGTCCATCCCTCATTTTCACATGGGTCTGATCCTTGAGATCAAGTCCTCTCGTTCCATTCATAATCTGCATTAAAGCATGAGCTGCTGAGTCGTTTTATGACTGACTTTGTGCTGCCATCTCCAAGAGATGCCAGATATCTTTACCCCTCAAGTACCTCCTCCAACTAACTGATCCGTCCCAGCTCATAAATCACCAGGTACTAACTGCCTAGGAACACATAGCCCACGTCAACACTGAAGCAGGTTGAATGAATAAAACATAAACATATAAACCTCTAACTCTGATCTTCAAGATCTAGTTCCCTGTCTCTATCCTAAGATAGTCAGTGGAACACACAGGTCACTGCTGCCAGTGACGCTGTAGGATGAACACAGATATTGCCTTGTGTCTCTCATCCTTGCCATTCAAGCCGAGTTTCATTTATCGATCTGCGGCAGGCTTCATGCCTAACGCATCGCTCTATCGGACCATGGGTGCACCCATCTCCAGTAGACCACATCGACTATCTCCCATCACCTCCCACGTAACACACATTGATTTGTCCATGCCCTCGCCCCCGCCCCGCCCCGCCCAAGCCCCAGCCCCAGCCCCAGCCCAAGCCCCAGCTCGAGCCCCCCAATTGGCCAGCAACTCCCTATCTAACCATATAGCGCTCATGGCAGTGAAGCAGGTAGGAGGAATAGAGATATACAACTCGACCTCTGAGCCTTGAGAGCATGTCACTGAGTTCCTGAGTTTCATTCACAGATGTGTAGCAGGACATCTGCCTATGAGTCCCTACAGCCATATGCAAACTCCAGGAAACCCACACCCAACCACTCATTGATTGACACCAGTCCCCAAAGCCAGAAACTGCCTAGCACACATAAGGCCACCCATACCGGTGATTCAAATAAGATGACTGCTGATCTTCAGCTGTAACTCTGATCCTCATGATCCGTTCCTGTGGTTCATCCACTGATCTGTCGAGGGTATCTGCCGCTAATTCCCCCTCTGAAGAAGACTACTCCACTCTAGTAGATGCAACCGATCTGCTTCTGTCACTTACCAACGCTGAGTCACCGATTGCTCACAGATTCCAAATGCAAGAGGAACTCACTGGAGTGCACAGGCCACTCCTGCCAGTGAAGCAGATAGGCACCTTAAGGGTTTCTGCTTCTACCTCTGACCCTTGTGGTCCATTCCCCCATTCTCCTCCACTGTCCTGCAGTAGAATACTTGCCAGTGATGGAGATGTCCAGCCGTCATTTTCACATGGGTCTGATCCTTGAGATCAAGTCCTCTCGTTCCATTCATAATCTGCATTAAAGCATGAGCTGTTGAGTCGTTTTATGACTGACTTTGTGCTGCCATCTCCAAGAGATGCCAGATATCTTTACCCCTCAAGTACCTCCTCCAACTAACTGATCCGTCCCAGCTCATAAATCACCAGGTACTAACTGCCTGGGAACACATAGCCCACGTCAACACTGAAGCAGGTAGAATGAATGGAAACATAAACATATAAACCTCTAACTCTGATCTTCAAGATCTAGTTCCCTGTCTCTATCCTAAGATAGTCAGTGGAACACACAGGTCACTGCTGCCAGTGACGCTGTAGGATGAACACAGATATTGCCTTGTGTCTCTCATCCTTGTCAGTCAAGCCGAGTTTCATTTATCGATCTGCGGCAGGCTTCATGCCTAACGCCTCGCTCTATCAGACCATGGGTGCACCCATCTCCAGTAGACCTCATCGACTATCTCCCATCACCTCCCACGTAACACACATTGATTTGTCCATGCCCTCGCCCCCGCCCCGCCCCGCCCCAGCCCCAGCCCCAGCCCCAGCCCCAGCCCCAGCCCAAGCCCCATCTCGAGCCCCCCAATTGGCCAGCAACTCCCTATCTAACCATATAGCGCTCATGGCAGTGAAGCAGGTAGGAGGAATAGAGATATACAACTCCACCTCTGAGCCTTGAGAGCAAGTCACTGAGTTCCTGAGTTTCATTCACAGATGTGTAGGAGGACATCTGCCTATGAGTCCCTACAGCCATATGCCAACTCCAGGAAACCCAACCCAACCACTCATTGATTGACACCAGTCCCCAAAGCCAGAAACTGCCTAGCACACATAAGGCCACTCATACCGGTGATTCAAATAAGATGACTGCTGATCTTCAGCTGTAACTCTGATCCTCGTGATCCGTTCCTGTGGTTCATCCACTGATCTGTCGAGGGTATCTGCCGCTAATTCCCCCTCTCAAGCAGACTACTCCTCTCCAGTAGATGCAACCGATCTGCATCTGTCACTTACCAACTCTGAGTCACCGTTTGCTCACAGATTCCAAATGCAAGAGGAACTCACTGGAGTGCACAGGCCACTCCTGCCAGTGAAGCAGATAGGCACCTTAAGGGTTTCTGCTTCTACCTCTGACCCTTGTGGTCCATTCCCCCATTCTCCTCCACTGTCCTGCAGTAGAATACTTGCCAGTGATGGAGATGTCCAGCCCTCATTTTCACATGGGTCTGATCCTTGAGATCAAGTCCTCTCGTTCCATTCATAATCTGCATTAAAGCATGAGCTGCTGAGTCGTTTTATGACTGACTTTGTGCTGCCATCTCCAAGAGATGCCAGATATCTTTACCCCTCAAGTACCTCCTCCAACTAACTGATCCGTCCCAGCTCATAAATCACCAGGTACTAACTGCCTGGGAACACATAGCCCACGTCAACACTGAAGCAGGTAGAATGAATGGAAACATAAACATATAAACTTCTAACTCTGATCTTCAAGATCTAGTTCCCTGTCTCTATCCTAAGATAGTCAGTGGAACACACAGGTTTCTGCTGCCAGTGACGCTGTAGGATGAACACAGACATTGCCTTGTGTCTCTCATCCTTGCCAGTCAAGCCGAGTTTCATTTATCGATCTGCGGCAGGCTTCATGCCTAACGCCTCGCTCTATCGGACCATGGGAGCACCCATCTCCAGTAGACCTCATTGACTATCTCCCATCACCTCCCACGTAACACACATTGATTTGTCCATGCCCTCGCCCCCGCCCCGCCCCAGCCCCAGCCCCAGCCCCAGCCCCAGCCCAAGCCCCATCTCGAGCCCCCCAATTGGCCAGCAACTCCCTATCTAACCATATAGCGCTCATGGCAGTGAAGCAGGTAGGAGGAATAGAGATATACAACTCCACCTCTGAGCCTTGAGAGCAAGTCACTGAGTTCCTGAGTTTCATTCACAGATGTGTAGCAGGACATCTGCCTATGAGTCCCTACAGCCATATGCCAACTCCAGGAAACCCAACCCAACCACTCATTGATTGACACCAGTCCCCAAAGCCAGAAACTGCCTAGCACACATAAGGCCACTCATACCGGTGATTCAAATAAGATGACTGCTGATCTTCAGCTGTAACTCTGATCCTCGTGATCCGTTCCTGTGGTTCATCCACTGATCTGTCGAGGGTATCTGCCGCTAATTCCCCCTCTCAAGCAGACTACTCCTCTCCAGTAGATGCAACCGATCTGCATCTGTCACTTACCAACTCTGAGTCACCGATTGCTCACAGATTCCAAATGCAAGAGGAACTCACTGGAGTGCACAGGCCACTCCTGCCAGTGAAGCAGATAGGCACCTTAAGGGTTTCTGCTTCTACCTCTGACCCTTGTGGTCCATTCCCCCATTCTCCTCCACTGTCCTGCAGTAGAATACTTGCCAGTGATGGAGATGTCCAGCCGTCATTTTCACATGGGTCTGATCCTTGAGATCAAGTCCTCTCGTTCCATTCATAATCTGCATTAAAGCATGAGCTGCTGAGTCGTTTTATGACTGACTTTGTGCTGCCATCTCCAAGAGATGCCAGATATCTTTACCCCTCAAGTACCTCCTCCAACTAACTGATCCGTCCCAGCTCATAAATCACCAGGTACTAACTGCCTGGGAACACATAGCCCACGTCAACACTGAAGCAGGTAGAATGAATGGAAATATAAACATATAAACCTCTAACTCTGATCTTCAAGATCTAGTTCCCTGTCTCTATCCTAAGATAGTCAGTGGAACACACAGGTCACTGCTGCCAGTGACGCTGTAGGATGAACACAGACATTGCCTTGTGTCTCTCATCCTTGCCAGTCAAGCCGAGTTTCATTTATCGATCTGCGGCAGGCTTCATGCCTAACGCCTCGCTCTATCGGACCATGGGTGCACCCACCTCCATTAGACCTCATCGACTATCTCCCATCACCTCCCACTTAACACACATTGATTTGTCCATGCCCTCGCCCCCGCCCCGCCCCGCCCCAGCCCCAGCCCCAGCCCCAGCCCCAGCCCCAGCCCAAGCCCCAGGTCGACACCCCCAATTGGACAGCAACTCCCTGTCAAACCATATAGCGCTCATGGCAGTGAAGCAGGTAGGAGGAATAGAGATATACAACTCCACCTCTGAGTCTTTAGAGCACGTCACTGAGTTCCTGAGTTTCATTCACAGATGTGTAGCAGGACATCTGCCTTAGAGTCCCTACAGCCATATGCCAACTCCAGGAAACCCACACCCAACCACTCATTGATTGACACCAGTCCCCAAAGCCAGAAACTGCCTAGCACACATAAGGCCACTCATACCGGTGATTCAAATAAGATGACTGCTGATCTTCAGCTGTAACTCTGATCCTCGTGATCCGTTCCTGTGGTTCATCCACTGATCTGTCAAGGGTATCTGCCGCTAATTCCCCCTCTCAAGCAGACTACTCCTCTCCAGTAGATGCAACCGATCTGCATCTGTCACTTACCAACACTGAGTCACCGATTGCTCACAGATTCCAAATGCAAGAGGAACTCACTGGAGTGCACAGGCCACTCCTGCCAGTGAAGCAGATAGGCACCTTAAGGGTTTCTGCTTCTACCTCTGACCCTTGTGGTCCATTCCCCCATTCTCCTCCACTGTCCTGCAGTAGAATACTTGCCAGTGATGGAGATGTCCAGCCCTCATTTTCACATGGGTCTGATCCTTGAGATCAAGTCCTCTCGTTCCATTCATAATCTGCATTAAAGCATGAGCTGCTGAGTCGTTTTATGACTGACTTTGTGCTGCCATCTCCAAGAGATGCCAGATATCTTTACCCCTCAAGTACCTCCTCCAACTAACTGATCCGTCCCAGCTCATAAATCACCAGGTACTAACTGCCTGGGAACACATAGCCCACGTCAACACTGAAGCAGGTAGAATGAATGGAAACATAAACATATAAACTTCTAACTCTGATCTTCAAGATCTAGTTCCCTGTCTCTATCCTAAGATAGTCAGTGGAACACACAGGTCCCTGCTGCCAGTGACGCTGTAGGATGAACACAGACATTGCCTTGTGTCTCTCATCCTTGCCATTCAGGCCGAGTTTCATTTATCGATCTGCGGCAGGCTTCATGCCTAACGCCTCGCTCTATCGGACCATGGGTGCACCCATCTCCAGTAGACCTCATTGACTATCTCCCATCACCTCCCACGTAACACACATTGATTTGTCCATGCCCTCGCCCCCGCCCCGCCCCGCCCCAGCCCCAGCCCCAGCCCCAGCCCCAGCCCCAGCCCCAGCCCAAGCCCCATCTCGAGCCCCCCAATTGGCCAGCAACTCCCTATCTAACCATATAGCGCTCATGGCAGTGAAGCAGGTAGGAGGAATAGAGATATACAACTCCACCTCTGAGCCTTGAGAGCAAGTCACTGAGTTCCTGAGTTTCATTCACAGATGTGTAGCAGGACATCTGCCTATGAGTCCCTACAGCCATATGCCAACTCCAGGAAACCCAACCCAACCACTCATTGATTGACACCAGTCCCCAAAGCCAGAAACTGCCTAGCACACATAAGGCCACTCATACCGGTGATTCAAATAAGATGACTGCTGATCTTCAGCTGTAACTCTGATCCTCGTGATCCGTTCCTGTGGTTCATCCACTGATCTGTCGAGGGTATCTGCCGCTAATTCCCCCTCTCAAGCAGACTACTCCTCTCCAGTAGATGCAACCGATCTGCATCTGTCACTTACCAACTCTGAGTCACCGTTTGCTCACAGATTCCAAATGCAAGAGGAACTCACTGGAGTGCACAGGCCACTCCTGCCAGTGAAGCAGATAGGCACCTTAAGGGTTTCTGCTTCTACCTCTGACCCTTGTGGTCCATTCCCCAATCTCCTCCACTGCCCTGCAGTAGAATACTTGCCAGTGATGGAGATGTCCATCCCTCATTTTCACATGGGTCTGATCCTTGAGATCAAGTCCTCTCGTTCCATTCATAATCTGCATTAAAGCATGAGCTGCTGAGTCGTTTTATGCCTGACTTTGTGCTGCCATCTCCAAGAGATGCCAGATATCTTTACCCCTCAAGTACCTCCTCCAACTAACTGATCCGTCCCAGCTCATAAATCACCAGGTACTAACTGCCTAGGAACACATAGCCCACGTCAACACTGAAGCAGGTTGAATGAATAAAACATAAACATATAAACCTCTAACTCTGATCTTCAAGATCTAGTTCCCTGTCTCTATCCTAAGATAGTCAGTGGAACACACAGGTCACTGCTGCCAGTGACGCTGTAGGATGAACACAGATATTGCCTTGTGTCTCTCATCCTTGCCAGTCAAGCCGAGTTTCATTTATCGATCTGCGGCAGGCTTCATGCCTAACGCATCGCTCTATCGGACCATGGGTGCACCCATCTCCAGTAGACCTCATCGACTATCTCCCATCACCTCCCACGTAACACACATTGATTTGTCCATGCCCTCGCCCCCGCCCCGCCCCGCCCCAGCCCCAGCCCCAGCCCCAGCCCAAGCCCCAGCTCGAGCCCCCCAATTGGCCAGCAACTCCCTATCTAACCATATAGCGCTCATGGCAGTGAAGCAGGTAGGAGGAATAGAGATATACAACTCGACCTCTGAGCCTTGAGAGCATGTCACTGAGTTCCTGAGTTTCATTCACAGATGTGTAGCAGGACATCTGCCTATGAGTCCCTACAGCCATATGCAAACTCCAGGAAACCCACACCCAACCACTCATTGATTGACACCAGTCCCCAAAGCCAGAAACTGCCTAGCACACATAAGGCCACCCATACCGGTGATTCAAATAAGATGACTGCTGATCTTCAGCTGTAACTCTGATCCTCATGATCCGTTCCTGTGGTTCATCCACTGATCTGTCGAGGGTATCTGCCGCTAATTCCCCCTCTGAAGAAGACTACTCCACTCTAGTAGATGCAACCGATCTGCTTCTGTCACTTACCAACGCTGAGTCACCGATTGCTCACAGATTCCAAATGCAAGAGGAACTCACTGGAGTGCACAGGCCACTCCTGCCAGTGAAGCAGATAGGCACCTTAAGGGTTTCTGCTTCTACCTCTGACCCTTGTGGTCCATTCCCCCATTCTCCTCCACTGTCCTGCAGTAGAATACTTGCCAGTGATGGAGATGTCCAGCCGTCATTTTCACATGGGTCTGATCCTTGAGATCAAGTCCTCTCGTTCCATTCATAATCTGCATTAAAGCATGAGCTGTTGAGTCGTTTTATGACTGACTTTGTGCTGCCATCTCCAAGAGATGCCAGATATCTTTACCCCTCAAGTACCTCCTCCAACTAACTGATCCGTCCCAGCTCATAAATCACCAGGTACTAACTGCCTGGGAACACATAGCCCACGTCAACACTGAAGCAGGTAGAATGAATGGAAACATAAACATATAAACCTCTAACTCTGATCTTCAAGATCTAGTTCCCTGTCTCTATCCTAAGATAGTCAGTGGAACACACAGGTCACTGCTGCCAGTGACGCTGTAGGATGAACACAGATATTGCCTTGTGTCTCTCATCCTTGTCAGTCAAGCCGAGTTTCATTTATCGATCTGCGGCAGGCTTCATGCCTAACGCCTCGCTCTATCAGACCATGGGTGCACCCATCTCCAGTAGACCTCATCGACTATCTCCCATCACCTCCCACGTAACACACATTGATTTGTCCATGCCCTCGCCCCCGCCCCGCCCCGCCCCAGCCCCAGCCCCAGCCCCAGCCCCAGCCCCAGCCCAAGCCCCATCTCGAGCCCCCCAATTGGCCAGCAACTCCCTATCTAACCATATAGCGCTCATGGCAGTGAAGCAGGTAGGAGGAATAGAGATATACAACTCCACCTCTGAGCCTTGAGAGCAAGTCACTGAGTTCCTGAGTTTCATTCACAGATGTGTAGCAGGACATCTGCCTATGAGTCCCTACAGCCATATGCCAACTCCAGGAAACCCAACCCAACCACTCATTGATTGACACCAGTCCCCAAAGCCAGAAACTGCCTAGCACACATAAGGCCACTCATACCGGTGATTCAAATAAGATGACTGCTGATCTTCAGCTGTAACTCTGATCCTCGTGATCCGTTCCTGTGGTTCATCCACTGATCTGTCGAGGGTATCTGCCGCTAATTCCCCCTCTCAAGCAGACTACTCCTCTCCAGTAGATGCAACCGATCTGCATCTGTCACTTACCAACTCTGAGTCACCGTTTGCTCACAGATTCCAAATGCAAGAGGAACTCACTGGAGTGCACAGGCCACTCCTGCCAGTGATGCAGATAGGCACCTTAAGGGTTTCTGCTTCTACCTCTGACCCTTGTGGTCCATTCCCCCATTCTCCTCCACTGTCCTGCAGTAGAATACTTGCCAGTGATGGAGATGTCCAGCCCTCATTTTCACATGGGTCTGATCCTTGAGATCAAGTCCTCTCGTTCCATTCATAATCTGCATTAAAGCATGAGCTGCTGAGTCGTTTTATGACTGACTTTGTGCTGCCATCTCCAAGAGATGCCAGATATCTTTACCCCTCAAGTACCTCCTCCAACTAACTGATCCGTCCCAGCTCATAAATCACCAGGTACTAACTGCCTGGGAACACATAGCCCACGTCAACACTGAAGCAGGTAGAATGAATGGAAACATAAACATATAAACTTCTAACTCTGATCTTCAAGATCTAGTTCCCTGTCTCTATCCTAAGATAGTCAGTGGAACACACAGGTCCCTGCTGCCAGTGACGCTGTAGGATGAACACAGACATTGCCTTGTGTCTCTCATCCTTGCCAGTCAAGCCGAGTTTCATTTATCGATCTGCGGCAGGCTTCATGCCTAACGCCTCGCTCTATCGGACCATGGGTGCACCCATCTCCAGTAGACCTCATTGACTATCTCCCATCACCTCCCACGTAACACACATTGATTTGTCCATGCCCTCGCCCCCGCCCCGCCCCAGCCCCAGCCCCAGCCCCAGCCCAAGCCCCATCTCGAGCCCCCCAATTGGCCAGCAACTCCCTATCTAACCATATAGCGCTCATGGCAGTGAAGCAGGTAGGAGGAATAGAGATATACAACTCCACCTCTGAGCCTTGAGAGCAAGTCACTGAGTTCCTGAGTTTCATTCACAGATGTGTAGCAGGACATCTGCCTATGAGTCCCTACAGCCATATGCCAACTCCAGGAAACCCAACCCAACCACTCATTGATTGACACCAGTCCCCAAAGCCAGAAACTGCCTAGCACACATAAGGCCACTCATACCGGTGATTCAAATAAGATGACTGCTGATCTTCAGCTGTAACTCTGATCCTCGTGATCCGTTCCTGTGGTTCATCCACTGATCTGTCGAGGGTATCTGCCGCTAATTCCCCCTCTCAAGCAGACTACTCCTCTCCAGTAGATGCAACCGATCTGCATCTGTCACTTACCAACTCTGAGTCACCGTTTGCTCACAGATTCCAAATGCAAGAGGAACTCACTGGAGTGCACAGGCCACTCCTGCCAGTGAAGCAGATAGGCACCTTAAGGGTTTCTGCTTCTACCTCTGACCCTTGTGGTCCATTCCCCAATCTCCTCCACTGCCCTGCAGTAGAATACTTGCCAGTGATGGAGATGTCCATCCCTCATTTTCACATGGGTCTGATCCTTGAGATCAAGTCCTCTCGTTCCATTCATAATCTGCATTAAAGCATGAGCTGCTGAGTCGTTTTATGCCTGACTTTGTGCTGCCATCTCCAAGAGATGCCAGATATCTTTACCCCTCAAGTACCTCCTCCAACTAACTGATCCGTCCCAGCTCATAAATCACCAGGTACTAACTGCCTAGGAACACATAGCCCACGTCAACACTGAAGCAGGTTGAATGAATAAAACATAAACATATAAACCTCTAACTCTGATCTTCAAGATCTAGTTCCCTGTCTCTATCCTAAGATAGTCAGTGGAACACACAGGTCACTGCTGCCAGTGACGCTGTAGGATGAACACAGATATTGCCTTGTGTCTCTCATCCTTGCCAGTCAAGCCGAGTTTCATTTATCGATCTGCGGCAGGCTTCATGCCTAACGCATCGCTCTATCGGACCATGGGTGCACCCATCTCCAGTAGACCTCATCGACTATCTCCCATCACCTCCCACGTAACACACATTGATTTGTCCATGCCCTCGCCCCCGCCCCGCCCCGCCCCAGCCCCAGCCCCAGCCCCAGCCCAAGCCCCAGCTCGAGCCCCCCAATTGGCCAGCAACTCCCTATCTAACCATATAGCGCTCATGGCAGTGAAGCAGGTAGGAGGAATAGAGATATACAACTCGACCTCTGAGCCTTGAGAGCATGTCACTGAGTTCCTGAGTTTCATTCACAGATGTGTAGCAGGACATCTGCCTATGAGTCCCTACAGCCATATGCAAACTCCAGGAAACCCACACCCAACCACTCATTGATTGACACCAGTCCCCAAAGCCAGAAACTGCCTAGCACACATAAGGCCACCCATACCGGTGATTCAAATAAGATGACTGCTGATCTTCAGCTGTAACTCTGATCCTCATGATCCGTTCCTGTGGTTCATCCACTGATCTGTCGAGGGTATCTGCCGCTAATTCCCCCTCTGAAGAAGACTACTCCACTCTAGTAGATGCAACCGATCTGCTTCTGTCACTTACCAACGCTGAGTCACCGATTGCTCACAGATTCCAAATGCAAGAGGAACTCACTGGAGTGCACAGGCCACTCCTGCCAGTGAAGCAGATAGGCACCTTAAGGGTTTCTGCTTCTACCTCTGACCCTTGTGGTCCATTCCCCCATTCTCCTCCACTGTCCTGCAGTAGAATACTTGCCAGTGATGGAGATGTCCAGCCGTCATTTTCACATGGGTCTGATCCTTGAGATCAAGTCCTCTCGTTCCATTCATAATCTGCATTAAAGCATGAGCTGTTGAGTCGTTTTATGACTGACTTTGTGCTGCCATCTCCAAGAGATGCCAGATATCTTTACCCCTCAAGTACCTCCTCCAACTAACTGATCCGTCCCAGCTCATAAATCACCAGGTACTAACTGCCTGGGAACACATAGCCCACGTCAACACTGAAGCAGGTAGAATGAATGGAAACATAAACATATAAACCTCTAACTCTGATCTTCAAGATCTAGTTCCCTGTCTCTATCCTAAGATAGTCAGTGGAACACACAGGTCACTGCTGCCAGTGACGCTGTAGGATGAACACAGATATTGCCTTGTGTCTCTCATCCTTGTCAGTCAAGCCGAGTTTCATTTATCGATCTGCGGCAGGCTTCATGCCTAACGCCTCGCTCTATCAGACCATGGGTGCACCCATCTCCAGTAGACCTCATCGACTATCTCCCATCACCTCCCACGTAACACACATTGATTTGTCCATGCCCTCGCCCCCGCCCCGCCCCGCCCCAGCCCCAGCCCCAGCCCCAGCCCCAGCCCCAGCCCAAGCCCCATCTCGAGCCCCCCAATTGGCCAGCAACTCCCTATCTAACCATATAGCGCTCATGGCAGTGAAGCAGGTAGGAGGAATAGAGATATACAACTCCACCTCTGAGCCTTGAGAGCAAGTCACTGAGTTCCTGAGTTTCATTCACAGATGTGTAGCAGGACATCTGCCTATGAGTCCCTACAGCCATATGCCAACTCCAGGAAACCCAACCCAACCACTCATTGATTGACACCAGTCCCCAAAGCCAGAAACTGCCTAGCACACATAAGGCCACTCATACCGGTGATTCAAATAAGATGACTGCTGATCTTCAGCTGTAACTCTGATCCTCGTGATCCGTTCCTGTGGTTCATCCACTGATCTGTCGAGGGTATCTGCCGCTAATTCCCCCTCTCAAGCAGACTACTCCTCTCCAGTAGATGCAACCGATCTGCATCTGTCACTTACCAACTCTGAGTCACCGTTTGCTCACAGATTCCAAATGCAAGAGGAACTCACTGGAGTGCACAGGCCACTCCTGCCAGTGATGCAGATAGGCACCTTAAGGGTTTCTGCTTCTACCTCTGACCCTTGTGGTCCATTCCCCCATTCTCCTCCACTGTCCTGCAGTAGAATACTTGCCAGTGATGGAGATGTCCAGCCCTCATTTTCACATGGGTCTGATCCTTGAGATCAAGTCCTCTCGTTCCATTCATAATCTGCATTAAAGCATGAGCTGCTGAGTCGTTTTATGACTGACTTTGTGCTGCCATCTCCAAGAGATGCCAGATATCTTTACCCCTCAAGTACCTCCTCCAACTAACTGATCCGTCCCAGCTCATAAATCACCAGGTACTAACTGCCTGGGAACACATAGCCCACGTCAACACTGAAGCAGGTAGAATGAATGGAAACATAAACATATAAACTTCTAACTCTGATCTTCAAGATCTAGTTCCCTGTCTCTATCCTAAGATAGTCAGTGGAACACACAGGTCCCTGCTGCCAGTGACGCTGTAGGATGAACACAGACATTGCCTTGTGTCTCTCATCCTTGCCAGTCAAGCCGAGTTTCATTTATCGATCTGCGGCAGGCTTCATGCCTAACGCCTCGCTCTATCGGACCATGGGTGCACCCATCTCCAGTAGACCTCATTGACTATCTCCCATCACCTCCCACGTAACACACATTGATTTGTCCATGCCCTCGCCCCCGCCCCGCCCCAGCCCCAGCCCCAGCCCCAGCCCAAGCCCCATCTCGAGCCCCCCAATTGGCCAGCAACTCCGTATCTAACCATATAGCGCTCATGGCAGTGAAGCAGGTAGGAGGAATAGAGATATACAACTCCACCTCTGAGCCTTGAGAGCAAGTCACTGAGTTCCTGAGTTTCATTCACAGATGTGTAGCAGGACATCTGCCTATGAGTCCCTACAGCCATATGCCAACTCCAGGAAACCCAACCCAACCACTCATTGATTGACACCAGTCCCCAAAGCCAGAAACTGCCTAGCACACATAAGGCCACTCATACCGGTGATTCAAATAAGATGACTGCTGATCTTCAGCTGTAACTCTGATCCTCGTGATCCGTTCCTGTGGTTCATCCACTGATCTGTCGAGGGTATCTGCCGCTAATTCCCCCTCTCAAGCAGACTACTCCTCTCCAGTAGATGCAACCGATCTGCATCTGTCACTTACCAACTCTGAGTCACCGATTGCTCACAGATTCCAAATGCAAGAGGAACTCACTGGAGTGCAGAGGCCACTCCTGCCAGTGAAGCAGATAGGTACCTTAAGGGTTTCTGCTTCTACCTCTGACCTTTGTGGTCCATTCCCCCATTCTCCTCCACTGTCCTGCAGTAGAATACTTGCCAGTGATGGAGATGTCCAGCCCTCATTTTCAAATGGGTCTGATCCTTGAGATCAACTCTTCTCGTTCCATTCATAATCTGCATTAAAGCATGAGGTGCTGAGTCGTTTTATGGCTGACTTTGTGCTGCCATCTCCAAGAGATGCCAGATATCTTTACCCCTCAAGTACCTCCTCCAACTAACTGATCCGTCCCAGCTCATAAATCACCAGGTACTAACTGCCTGGGAACACATAGCCCACGTCAACACTGAAGCAGGTAGAATGAATGGAAACATAAACATATAAACCTCTAACTCTGATCTTCAAGATCTAGTTCCCTGTCTCTATCCTAAGATAGTCAGTGGAACACACAGGTCACTGCTGCCAGTGACGCTGTAGGATGAACACAGATATTGCCTTGTGTCTCTCATCCTTGCCATTCAAGCCGAGTTTCATTTATCGATCTGCGGCAGGCTTCATGCCTAACGCCTCGCTCTATCGGACCATGGGTGCACCCATCTCCAGTAGACCTCATTGACTATCTCCCATCACCTCCCACGTAACACACATTGATTTGTCCATGCCCTCGCCCCCGCCCCGCCCCGCCCCAGCCCCAGCCCCAGCCCCAGCCCCAGCCCCAGCCCAAGCCCCATCTCGAGCCCCCCAATTGGCCAGCAACTCCCTATCTAACCATATAGCGCTCATGGCAGTGAAGCAGGTAGGAGGAATAGAGATATACAACTCCACCTCTGAGCCTTGAGAGCAAGTCACTGAGTTCCTGAGTTTCATTCACAGATGTGTAGCAGGACATCTGCCTATGAGTCCCTACAGCCATATGCCAACTCCAGGAAACCCAACCCAACCACTCATTGATTGACACCAGTCCCCAAAGCCAGAAACTGCCTAGCACACATAAGGCCACTCATACCGGTGATTCAAATAAGATGACTGCTGATCTTCAGCTGTAACTCTGATCCTCGTGATCCGTTCCTGTGGTTCATCCACTGATCTGTCGAGGGTATCTGCCGCTAATTCCCCCTCTCAAGCAGACTACTCCTCTCCAGTAGATGCAACCGATCTGCATCTGTCACTTACTAACTCTGAGTCACCGATTGCTCACAGATTCCAAATGCAAGAGGAACTCACTGGAGTGCACAGGCCACTCCTGCCAGTGAAGCAGATAGGCACCTTAAGGGTTTCTGCTTCTACCTCTGACCCTTGTGGTCCATTCCCCCATTCTCCTCCACTGTCCTGCAGTAGAATACTTGCCAGTGATGGAGATGTCCAGCCCTCATTTTCAAATGGGTCTGATCCTTGAGATCAAGTCCTCTCGTTCCATTCATAATCTGCATTAAAGCATGAGCTGCTGAGTCGTTTTATGACTGACTTTGTGCTGCCATCTCCAAGAGATGCCAGATATCTTTACCCCTCAAGTACCTCCTCCAACTAACTGATCCGTCCCAGCTCATAAATCACCAGGTACTAACTGCCTGGGAACACATAGCCCACGTCAACACTGAAGCAGGTAGAATGAATGGAAATATAAACATATAAACCTCTAACTCTGATCTTCAAGGTCTAGTTCCCTGTCTCTATCCTAAGAGAGTCAGTGGAACACACAGGTCATTGCTGCCAGTGACGCTGTAGGATGAACACAGACATTGCCTTGTGTCTCTCATCCTTGCCAGTCAAGCCGAGTTTCATTTATCGATCTGCGGCAGGCTTCATGCCTAACGCCTCGCTCTATCGGACCATGGGTGCACCCACCTCCATTAGACCTCATCGACTATCTCCCATCACCTCCCACTTAACACACATTGATTTGTCCATGCCCTCGCCCCCGCCCCGCCCCGCCCCAGCCCCAGCCCCAGCCCCAGCCCCAGCCCCAGCCCAAGCCCCAGGTCGAGCCCCCCAATTGGACAGCAACTCCCTGTCAAACCATATAGCGCTCATGGCAGTGAAGCAGGTAGGAGGAATAGAGATATACAAATCCACCTCTGAGTCTTTAGAGCAAGTCACTGAGTTCCTGAGTTTCATTCACAGATGTGTAGCAGGACATCTGCCTATGAGTCCCTACAGCCATATGCCAACTCCAGGAAACCCACACCCAACCACTCATTGATTGACACCAGTCCCCAAAGCCAGAAACTGCCTAGCACACATAAGGCCACCCATACCGGTGATTCAAATAAGATGACTGCTGATCTTCAGCTGTAACTCTGATCCTCATGATCCGTTCCTGTGGTTCATCCACTGATCTGTCGAGGGTATCTGCCGCTAATTCCCCCTCTGAAGAAGACTACTCCACTCTAGTAGATGCAACCGATCTGCTTCTGTCACTTACCAACTCTGAGTCACCGATTGCTCACAGATTCCATATGCAAGAGGAACTCACTGGAGTGCACAGGCCACTCCTGCCAGTGAAGCAGATAGGCACCTTAAGGGTTTCTGCTTCTACCTCTGACCCTTGTGGTCCATTCCCCCATTCTCCTCCACTGTCCTGCAGTAGAATACTTGCCAGTGATGGAGATGTCCAGCCGTCATTTTCACATGGGTCTGATCCTTGAGATCAAGTCCTCTCGTTCCATTCATAATCTGCATTAAAGCATGAGCTGCTGAGTCGTTTTATGACTGACTTTGTGCTGCCATCTCCAAGAGATGCCAGATATCTTTACCCCTCAAGTACCTCCTCCAACTAACTGATCCGTCCCAGCTCATAAATCACCAGGTACTAACTGCCTGGGAACACATAGCCCACGTCAACACTGAAGCAGGTAGAATGAATGGAAACATAAACATATAAACCTCTAACTCTGATCTTCAAGATCTAGTTCCCTGTCTCTATCCTAAGATAGTCAGTGGAACACACAGGTCACTGCTGCCAGTGACGCTGTAGGATGAACACAGATATTGCCTTGTGTCTCTCATCCTTGCCAGTCAAGCCGTTTCATTTATCGATCTGCGGCAGGCTTCATGCCTAACGCCTCGCTCTATCAGACCATGGGTGCACCCATCTCCAGTAGACCTCATCGACTATCTCCCATCACCTCCCACGTAACACACATTGATTTGTCCATGCCCTCGCCCCCGCTCCGCCCCGCCCCAGCCCCAGCCCCAGCCCCAGCCCCAGCTCCAGCCCCAGCCCAAGCCCCATCTCGAGCCCCCCAATTAGCCAGCAAATCCCTATCTAACCATATAGCGCTCATGGCAGTGAAGCAGGTAGGAGGAATAGAGATATACAACTCCACCTCTGAGCCTTGAGAGCAAGTCACTGAGTTCCTGAGTTTCATTCACAGATGTGTAGCAGGACATCTGCCTATGAGTCCCTACAGCCATATGCCAACTCCAGGAAACCCACACCCAACCACTCATTGATTGACACCAGTCCCCAAAGCCAGAAACTGCCTAGCACACATAAGGCCACCCATACCGGTGATTCAAATAAGATGACTGCTGATCTTCAGCTGTAACTCTGATCCTCGTGATCCTTTCCTGTGGTTCATCCACTGATCTGTCGAGGGTATCTGCCGCTAATTCCCCCTCTCAACCAGACTACTCCTCTCTAGTAGATGCAACCGATCTGCATCTGTCACTTACCAACTCTGAGTCACCGATTGCTCACAGATTCCAAATGCAAGAGGAACTCACTGGAGTGCACAGGCCACTCCTGCCAGTGAAGCAGATAGGCACCTTAAGGGTTTGTGCTTCTACCTCTGACTCTTGTGGTCCATTCCCCCATTCTCCTCCACTGTCCTGCTGTAGAATACTTGCCAGTGATGGAGATGTCCAGCCCTCATTTTCACATGGGTCTGATCCTTGAGATCAAGTCCTCTCGTTCCATTCATAATCTGCATTATAGCATGAGCTGCTGAGTCGTTTTATGACTGACTTTGTGCTGCCATCTCCAAGAGATGCCAGATATCTTTACCCCTCAAGTACCTCCTCCAACTAACTGATCCGTCCCAGCTCATAAATCACCAGGTACTAACTGCCTGGGAACACATAGCCCACGTCAACACTGAAGCAGGTAGAATGAATGGAAACATAAACATATAAACCTCTAACTCTGATCTTCAAGATCTAGTTCCCTGTCTCTATCCTAAGATAGTCAGTGGAACACACAGATCACTGCTGCCAGTGACGCTGTAGGATGAACACAGACATTGCCTTGTGTCTCTCATCCTTGCCAGTCAAGCCGAGTTTCATTTATCGATCTGCCCACCTTTTCCAATCTGAGTGATCCTTGAGATCAAGTATTACATCAAGTTTTGATGTATTTTTCTGTTCTCGGTTTATGCCATTCAACTTTGATGTAATTGGTTTTTTTCATCTTACTGTAGTGTATTAATTATACTATTATTTATTTTCATTATTATTTCTTAGAAGCCTTTTCTTTCCTAATGAGAAGCAAAATAGAACTACATTTAGATTGCAGGAAATTTAGGGAATAATTGGCAAAAGTAAAGGAATGCAGATTAAACAGGATACATTATGTTAGGGTTAAAAATCTGTTTTCAATGAAATGAAAAAATTAAGCACTGAAAACTGGCATTGAAGAATGTTCAGGTTTTATCACATGCTCTTTTTAAGTATAGTATAGTTGTGGAAAGAGAAGTTTACACACCTCACACTCTAATATGTTTATTTCGTTTCTGTACATGTGTTTTATGGAACACTTAATAAAATAAGAGACTTTATTAATGCCTTTCAAGCATTAATTTTCCTCTAAATATCTGCAAATACAGTGTCCAGTGAAACATTACTGCATATTTCTTAATTCTCTATTTCTGTCACGGTTTCAACATAAAATAAATCCATATGTTCATATGTTGTAGTTTGTGCCTGGCAAGTGGTAGTAATAGATAATTGGTTTACCCTGTCTCCTATTGCCTGTCCTGTGGTGGCATGGGTGAGAGAAAGATCTTTTCCCTCACCCATTACCCCCTTCAGCAGGTGAGAGGGCTGGGTAGAATCAATTAATTAGCCTTGCCCTTCACCACACACAGGGAAGCAGGCCCTGCACCCTGCCTGGGTAGCATACCAGTGCTAGACTTTTTATCACGGGCTTCCATTAGCCAGCCTTGTGGTTTTGAGAGCAGGAGAGCTGGCAACATTCGTCCCCTCCCCACCACAACTATCAGGAAAGAGGACCCTCATCTCTCCAGGGAAAAACTGTAGAGCTGGTTGTATGAGCATGGGTTACTGGGATCTGACTGCTTTGCTGACATCTATGCTAGGTGAGCTAGCAGAGACAGTGGTGGAGAGCTCATCATGGTAGTGAAAATGGGGAATGTCTGGCAAACTGGCCAATCTAGCTACTACTCAGGCCCAGAACCAGGAGTATGAGTTGGCTCATCCCAACAGTCACATTAACTGTGAACTGTTCAAGTATGTGAAGGGGATGATCTTACAGATCAAAACCTGTAGAAACTCAGGGAAACAGGACAACAACAGCATATCAAAGAGGCACCTCAGTTAGAGCCCATTATTGGTGGTGTAACAGAAAGCAGAGGCCTCCAACCAGGCCAAAGATTTGTGACTTGAAATGAACACTTGAAAGCAAAGAAGAAAGGACTAAAGTCTGAATTGTGTGCATTAGTGGGCCACCCTAAACTTCCTCAGTCAGATTCTTCTATCTCTCTCTCTCTCTTTCTCTGGCTCTCTTTGTTTCTGCCTCTCTCCTGTTTCTTTTGCTTTGTTTTTGTTTCTTTATTTTCTTTGGTTTGTCTTTAAATTTCGTTTTGTTCTGGTCGGGGTGGTTGCAAGGGCAGAGGGTGGATTTAAGGGGACTGGGAGAAGAGGGGAATGAGAATTCATGATGTGAAGTCCACATTTGATTAAATGAAAGTTGATAATCTAAGTTTTCTTTTCTTAAAAATTAAATAAAAGTAGGTAATTGAATCTTGAGGTGGTCATGGTAACAGTGGAGCAACGTATAATGTGCTCATGGATGAATGAGATGTTATGAAATCAGGACTTTTTTTCTAGACTCCTGTTGTGTTTGCTTCCTGTCCATCATGAGGTGAGCAGCTTCCTTCACCATGTTCCTCTGCACCAGAGTGTTTTCCTTCACCCAAGGTTCCTAGGAATTGGTTCCTACCGTTTGAAAGCTGAATTCAACCCTTCCTATTGCATATTGCTTATCTTGGGCCTCTGTAAAAGTGCATAGGGAGAAGCCAGCAATCTTCCAGCTGTGCATTCAAAGAAAATTTACTCATATTCATATCTTGTTTTGGTGAGTCTTGATAGTGGATTTCTGAGCCTCAGCATAAAATAAGTGACAGTTGCAATTGTTATTTATTTTATGCTTCCCTTTTATTCATTTTCCTTTCAGCAACTGGCAGTATTTTGGTCACCTAAAGAAAGAATATCACCATCTGGACAGCTCTTCAGACTGGAGAGGGAGGGGGAATGGAGTGGATGCGGGGAGGAGTGGGGGGAGGGAGAGGGATATGGGAGGTGGGAAGGAGGCGGAAATTCTTTCAATAAAAAATAAATAAATAAATAAAAAGAAAGAATATCACACGTAAATATAATAACCATCATCTCAAATCCCAACATATGAAGGGAAATGAGCAATGTGGGAGGTAGCCACATTCAGGAATTTCCCCCCGTTTATTTGATACTTTAAGGTTTTTGCCCCATTTTTTTTCTAATTTCATCTTTCTCTTTTTTCTCGTGTTTGTTTTTCTTGTGTAATGTTCACCTGCTTTGTTTTGAGACAGGGTCTTATGTAGGTCTGGCTGGCCTTGAGGTTTGCTCTTTAGTAGAAGTTGGCCTTGGACTACAAATCCCCCTCCTCTACTCCCCAAGGGCATGAGCCACCACTCTCTGGATCAAACCCTCCGTTTTAAAACTTTCACACATGCAGGTAAGTCTTTTCTTTCACAGGTGCTAATTACTGGGCCTTATGAGGCCATCTTTGAAGAAATACATGAAAGAAACAGAGAGGATGCTGAGGCTGATTCCCAGGAGCCAGAGGCTGTTGACCTTCAGGCCAGGTGAAATTCCTGAAAGCAGAAGGAGTGGGATAGAGAATCTAGGGTCTTCAGGGAAGGGCTTCCTCTCCCCTTATAAAAGCCACATTAACCTTGTTAAGACTGTATTTTGATCTCATTAGCCTGTCTTTGAAAAAGAATGACCTTGCCAGGTAAACAATAGCAGCTGCTGAGCATAAAGGACCAGAAACTGCTTTTAAACACCATATTCAGAACCTAGTTTGGAACATTACCAAAGGGTTTCCACTCCTGGAAAAAGTCATTGAGGTAAGTCTTGTGGGCACTAACATTGATGGAGAAGGACCTTGGTGTTTCCTGTCAAAGTAAGAAGCTATTTTCTCTTTCTTGACTCTTGAAATAATTCACCTCCTCCCCTGCTTCCTTCCTGACTTTCTTCAATTTTTCTTTTCTCCTCATTCTGCAGTCCACCTGGCACATCTTGACAGTGCATCAGCTTGGAAAGTCGGGAGGTTACATGTATTGAGGATGCAGACCCTAGCCCACCTTGTCCTTGGATATGTGCATGCAGATGGAGAGGACTTTATGTCATCAGAGCAGCAGAGTCAGTGCTGTTCTCTGTTCACTTCCAATAGTTAGAATCCTAAGTTGAAGGTTAAATTCTGACTATTAATTGCATAAATATATACACTGTTGTAGAGTTCTTCAATGTTATAGTCATTTGATTTAACCTGGGAGATATTGGATGCATGTTTTTATTTATTTAATCTCTCTCTCTCTCTCTCTCTCTCTCTCTCTCTCTCTCTCTCTCTCTCTGTCTCTCTCTCTCTCTGTCACTCTCTCTCTCCATGTGTTACACAGCAATGGTTTTACATGTTACAATCCGTGTGTGGTGGTCAGGGGATAACTTGTGGCCATCTCTTAACTAATGACAGGCAGCTAGGGTTTAGGTACTTTATTTGTTGAACCACCTTACTAGTCCTGTGTTTAACAGTTAGACTGCTTCTGTTTCAATTTAAATATCCTATTTTATGTTTACTTTTTGGATTTGAGGTGTTTTGAGATGGAGTTTCTACCCTTTATCCTAGAACTTCCTCCATAGTTCAGATCTTTCTAGTCAAAGTCATTCATCCACCTGTCTATTCCTCCCAAGTGCTGAGATTACCTGGCTTGAATCACCACTGCCCTTTCATTTAATTTTTATTCCTTCTTTTTTAATTTTTAAAATAAATATGTTGACCATACTTAACCCTATACCATACCTTCAATATACTTCTTTCCTTCCCATCCAACCATTTCTTCTTCTTCTTCTTCTTCTTCTCCTTCTTCTTCTTCTTCTTCTTCTTCTTCTTCTTCTTCTTCTTCTTCTTCTTCTGCTTCTGCTTCTGCTTCTGCTTCTGCTTCTGCTCCTCCTCCTCCTCCTCCTTCTCCTTCTTCTTTCTTCTTCCCTGTCAAGTCCAATTTGTGTTGCCCGTAAACTCTTGTATTTATTGATAAATATACAAGGGGCTACACTCTTAAAGAACATTGATTTTTTTCCCCCTGCAGCTATCAATTGTCACTAGGTTCTTAACTAGCAGTGAGATTAGATGCCCACCTCTCTTCTCCATGTGAAATTTTTTCTAGCTTGAATTGTTTAGTTGTTATGTAAATGTTATCCATGTGTATATATAATATGTACATAAACATGTATTATATATTATTTAGGTGAAGGAAAGACATGAGGATCATTACTTGTGGTGGACTCATTTGGCCTTCTACACTGTTACTCTTCTGTGCAAAGCCAGCACTGTGAATTGTAGTACCACGAATTGCCTTTTGTTTGCCTTTTCCTTTTATGTCAGTGTCTGGCTCCTGTTTAGCCCTGACTTTCTAAGAGTCAATGTGTTGCTCAATTTCCTGTCAATTTGGAATATGTAATGGTCTCCTGATAAAAAGATACCTTAATTCAGATAGTGCCTCCATCCGATTGACCTGTGGACTTGTCTGTTGGGCAGTGTCTTGCTTGGTGATTCTTTGGGAAGGGCATAACTCACTGTTGTTGGTGCTTTTCTTGGGCAGGTGATCTGGAAGCATATATGGAAGAAAATTGAGCAAGTTGACAAGAGTAATAAAACAGGTATGCAGCATCTCTTTACATTCACTACCTTAGTTTATATCTGTAGCTTCCTGCCCTGATTTCCTTAGTGATGGATTGATTTTAATATGTAAGACAAATAATTTCTTTCACTCTCCAAGTTGATCTTCATCATAACTTAGCAAGAGAAAGGAAAGTAAGATAGTCACCCATGTGGATGTGGCATCCTTTGAATGCTGTTCTCATTGTAGGTGTCCTAAGATTCTTATAGCATCTCCAGACCATCAGCATCAGTGTTAAAAAAAATTGCTAGAAATAAAAACTCCTGGCATTTTTCATGCAGAAGCAAATCCTGTGCACAGCATTTAGCTTGTTTAACCTTAGCATCAGCATAGGATGTGACTTTGAAACACATATGTTTTAAGCTGAAGGCCGTTTGAGGGACCTGGAGATCTATCTTTGACCATTTATCTTCTTACTAGGAGTTCATGAGCGACCAGAATTTTCACTTTCCAAGGTGTATTATATAAGTAGGAATATATGTCCATTTTCTCTATGCGTTTATGTATGAGTTTGCCATGACAGAATTTCTTGACACATTTGTCTGATAGAAGGCCATGGTATCCTTTTTCCATAGAGGTCTTGCTTCATGCCTAGAGGAAGGATTCTTTAGAGAATTTGAGAGAGTCTCCTTAGGCTTTGCTGGGTTTCTTTCCTCCCTCTGTCAGACCCTTGGTACCAATGTATTTCTATGTAGGTGTCCTGTGTCAGTCACACTAAACATAAAAATATGAAACCTACATTATGCCTACTAGACTTAACATTTGACTGCTTTCATGCCATGTAGATAAATTTTCTATGCTTCTTTCTTTATTGCTGCAGTGCAAGCCATAGAAGATCCTGCTGTCCTATAGCCATGTGGTTTTAATAGACACTAGCATCTGGAAATGTCACTATGTGCTAGTTTATCACTTGATTACCTTGTGTTGAGTTACTAGGAAGCTGATAGACATCTGGGCTGCTTTTCAAGTGAGGATAGTATAAAAATCTTTGATTGTTCTAGCATGTGACATTTGGTGATGAAGAAAATGCAGGACCTTTGAGCATTTGCCAAGGAGTCTAATTTCTGAGTCCTAGGAGAAGTTTTTTACTGGACAATGCAATAGATATCTTCATCCAGCTACCAACTGACTGCACTAATCTCTATTCTGCAGCAGGGGATGAGATTCGCAGATTCTTAAAACCCCCCTCAATCTCCAAACACACTTGTCATTTGTCTTATTTTTAACATTCTTTTGGTGTTTAACAGCATTCAATATGGATTTCCCCAGTGACTAGTAGCACATCACACCTCTTTCATTTGTATGTCTTTCTCAAAGCAGGTTTTCTATCTTTCTTCCTCTTTCTCTGGAATCTTCTACCTTTATCTCACTATCATTCAGACATAGGTCTTCTTTCATAAAGTGTTGTCCCTCCTTTGTGGGATATCTCACAATTGTAAGTAAGTATTCAGCTGAAGACAAGCATACAGCCTGAAAACATGTCTTTGGAGATTTTTTTTTTACATCGCATATTCCACTGGTTCACTCACTTCCATTCTTAATGATACTTTATTCCATTGGATAGCCCATTCTCATTTTATTGTACATAAAACTGACTTTATATTAGTAAAACCACGTAAAAAGTATTTATGGCAGGTTAATACCCTATAGCGAACTCCACAGAAGCCTAAGCATAGAGTGTACGTGCCTATGTATTCTGTGTCATAATCTCTATACCATCCAATAGCTGGATCCTAGGTGTCTTAAGTAACAAATTGTGGGTGGCAAAGGAGGTGTAACACACCTGGGAGTAATGAAAGAGATGACTTAATGAAGAGAAAAAAATTGTAGCTATTGTTGGGTTAGTTAGATGAAAGCCCATTCAGATTTTGTTTTCAAGACATTCATGAACATCAGCTCCAAAGTAAAATGAAAGTTAAATATAAAAATTCTCACTACAAGGAAATAGAATATAATGTTTGTTAATTTTTTTTTTACATCTTTATGATACTGGAAATATAAATGGGAAGATATGCAGATTGAACCATGTATTAATGAATACTTTGAACTTTTCAAAGCAAATGAGTTAAGCAATAAAAATAAAACTAAAGTAAATATTTAAACATTGTAGATATATTTCTGAATTAACATTTTGTATATGTAAATATCATGAATAGCTGAGACTCAATAAGTAAAGTACAGAGGGAAAAACAGACTGGGAACAAAGGAAGGTCAGGAGAGGGAGAGGAAAAGAGAAAGGAAGAGAGGATGGAGAGAGGGAAGCGTAACGGGAGGATGAGAAGGAAGGAAGAGTGTGGTCAATAGGGAAGAAAAATAGGACAAATTAACAACTGTCTTAATTTAAAGATGGTCTTTGCTTGTCTTTATTTTACATGTATGTCTGTTTTACCTGCACATATACTTGTGCATCACATGTATACAGTGCCTATGAAAGCAGGAGGAAGGCACTGAATTCTCTAGAATGTAGTTGCAATTGTGAAACACCACCTGTTAGCTCAGAACTGGACCAAGGTGCTCTGGAAGAGCAACAAGTGTCCTTAACCACCAGCTCAACTCTCCAGTCCTAGTTGCATTGCTGCTTTTAAATAGAAATGAGAAAAAACCAAACTCAAAAATACATAAAGTTACTTAAAAACAAATGTATTTCCAATATGGTAGAAGATTTATGATTAAAGTTCATTTCGATTAAGGCCAAAAAAGCCTTCTGTAGTAAGAAGTCTGCTTTGCCACTTTTTTGTTTCCCTGCCTCACAGATTCTTGAAATAACCACACAAAAATTTTATTAATTAAATCACTGCTTGGCCCATTAGCTCTATCTTCTTATTGACTATCTCTTACATTTTAATTTAGCCCATTTCTAGTAATCTGTGTATGGCCATGAGTCTGTGGTTTACTGGGTAAAGTTCTGGCTTCTGTCTTTTTTGCTGAGCTAAATGGCTTCTCCTGACTCCATCTTCTTTCTTCCAGCATTCAGTTTACTTTCCCCCATCTTGTTCTACTCTGCCCTATCAACAGTCCTAAGCAGTTTCTTTTATTCATTAATTTATAAAAGCAACACATGTACTTAAGGACCTTTCATGCCATTTCCTCTTTTCTTTTTAAATGAAAAGGAAGGTTTTAACTTTAACATAGTAAAATTACTTATAACAAAACAGGTGTCAAGTAATAATTACAGTTACAACATTTATATCTACTTTATCTTTCATCATAACTAATAAAAATATAATTATAACTATCTATTATATACTAGAAATACAAGATCCACAAAAATGATTGCTGAAGTTGCCAGAAAAAGAGAGACAGTCTTTTGGGGTTCCTGCTTCATGAAAGAGACTGCAAGACATTCTGAGGAACACAGAAGAAAGCAACTGATGGACTTTGCCATTACAAGTCAGAAAAGATCTTAAAATTTCCTTCTTCATTGAAAAACCTGCTAGAAAGTGTGGGCATTTGGGCTGAAGATTGGATGCCCCAATGGTACAGAAGAACTTTGGGTGATTGTACAGGTAGTGAAATGTCTCTGTCAATTCTAGAATTTTGGAAGTGGCTTTTTCTGAAGTTTTTGCTGGAGTTGAAAAATACGTATTTATAGTTGTAGTTTTCCTTAGTTATGATAGAAGAAAAAGTAGATGGAAATAACGTCACTGTAATTCTTACTTGATACTTGTCTTGTTATATATAATTATACTATGTTAATGTTATAAACTTTCCTTTCTATTTAAACAGAAAGGGGGAGGTGATGTTTGATTCCCTTCTGTATGCTTTAAATACCATTGGTTAATAGAAAAACTTCTTTGAGCCTATAGCAGAGCAAGTCAGAACAGAGCTAGATGAGGAAATCTCATCTGAATGCTGGCACAAAGAAGGCGGAGTCAGGGAAAAGCCAAGTAGCCCAGCTGGAGACTGATGCGGGAACTTCACCTGGTAAGCCACAGAATCATGGCAATACAAAGATTAATGGAGATGTGTTAATTTAAGATATGAGTTATCCAGAAATATGCATAAGCTATTGGCCATGCAGTATTGCAAATAATATAGTTTTGTGTGATTATTTTAGGACTGAGCATCCAGGAGGAAACAACATGCAACAGACTTCCTCCAGGTTTCTATGATAGTGAACATACTAAGAAACATACTAAGAGCGAAGGGACAGTAAGCCCTTTCTCTTCTTATGCCATCAAAGAAATGGGCATGAAATGGTTGGGTCATAACCCCGAACCAGTAACTCCAGGAGTGGTGTGGAAAGGAAACAAGGAAATTTGGGGGAACAGAGCTACACGAGTCTAGGGATGCTTAGAGGTTGTCATTAATTAGAACTGGAAGTGGGTGGAGAGTGGAGGGGAGCCCACTCTCTTGTAGTTCAGAAACATCTTTCTTCGTGTTGAACACAATCTAGGAGTCCAGGCTGGAATGAAGCTGACAGAGATGAATACAGCGTGTTCCTGCTTTTAAGGTGCTTACACTGGTGAGTTGATAATCTGAATAAAATATTGCTGATATAATTACAAATTGGCCTCTTGAATAGGATTTTTTTAAAGATTTATTTATTTATTATATATACTGTATTGTGCACCAGATCTCATTACAGATGGTTGTGAGCCACCATGTGGTTGATGGGAATTGAACTCAGGACCTTCGGAAGAACAGGCCGTTCTCCTAACCTCTGAGCCATCTCTCCAGCCCTTGAATAGGATTTTATTAAATTTACCCAAAGCACTTCTACCCAGTCCCTTGCAAATGCTCCTTGCCGCATGTCCCAATTCAAATGAAAAACTAAATTTGATGATGATAAAATGGATTCAATAGCAAGTATGAAAATGAACTAGTTATATTGTGACATAAAACAATTATTCAGACTCTTAAGAGTTAAATTTCAAGCTACACACCTCTGAGTCAACTCAAAGCTCTGCAGTGAATGCAGGACAGAAGCCTTCCAATGAGCTCTTCCTTTTACTTCCTTAGAGAGCAGACCAGATATCAAGGAAGGAGAAATAGGACGTGTTTAATTTTTGCAGCACACCAAGTTCCATAAGGACAATTACTTCAGGAAAAGTAAAAAGTGAGGATGTACACATGGTACTTAGGACATCAAAAAGAAATCTGTTGTTTCTGTGAACAAATACCATAATTTCAATTGTTTCTTACTGCTTTTGTGTATGATATTGGGAATTCATGCTATGATTTAAGGTAATGTTGTCTTATTGAGCATGTAAGCAGTTATTTCACTATCCAATATGAAAATGATGTTCTCCTTCTCGGAGCCAGTGACTTGCACACCTGGGAGTTGATAGTGTGACTCGCTTTTAATGTCTCTTTCATTTCTCTCATTTCTATGTTGTAAATGAGTATTCACTGTTAGAAAACAAATGAAAAATGAGAGCTTTAGAAGCTATCTTCTCATAATTTTCTTTATTGCAGCTCTCAGTGACTGATTGTGATTCAGCGAAAACAGTGTTCTACAAACAGATGTTGCACAAGGATGCTCTGCCTACTGTATCTAAACAAATACTAATGAGGTAATGGGAAAGATTAGGGAAGGGAAAGAGGGCTCACTGTGTACTCATCATCTCAGACAAAACTCTGGACCTTTTTAACATTTCTGTTTATCTTACATGATAGTAAAATGCATTGCAATGACATATCAAAGGACTTAGTTCTCATAATTGTCTCAAATACATGTGCAAAAATACATGCTACATGAATTTAAAGAGGCTCATTTGTAAGCAGAGGTGAACTAAAGCTTTTAAGTTCAAGTGCAGGAATTGATATGTATATATACATACATATATATGTGTGTATGTATATATATGTGTGTGGTGTATGTCTCTACATAACATGAACAGATTTCAGGAAATGTTCCTGTTGTTTTGAAAATGTAGAAATACATACTATGTGATAAAGAGGTAGAATAATAACAAAGAAGGCTCATAAGTAGCCTATGTAATGTGGGTCTGTGTGCTCTTTCCAAGAGTTTTTCACCCAGAGTTGTTCCCTGCCAGCATGCCTGCTCACCTCCCATGCGGTAATGGCATGTGAGGCTTGCTTTATTCCTGGCATTAACCTATGGATAATGAGGGTTTCATCAAAAGAAATTTGAGGAATCTAATGATACTGTTGTGTGGTTTATTTTTTAAGACCCCTAAAGCAAATTAAACCTCAGTGAATCATACATCCTATTTGCAGACAATAGCAGTGGGCAGCAGGGGAGAGGGTGCCTGAACTGGCCTTCTCCCATAATCACACTGATGAATGTCTTGCATATCACCATAGAACTTTCATCTGGCAATGGATGGAGATAGAGACAGTGACACATATTGGAGCACAAGACTGAGCTCCAAAAGCCCAGATGAAACAGCAGAAGGATGGGGAGCATGAGCAAGGAAGACGAGACTGCAATGGATGCATCCACCCACTGATGATCTAATGGGAGCTCACCAAGGCCAGCTGGACTGGGACTGAATGAGCATGTGATCAAACCAAACTCTCTGAATGTGGCTGAAAATGAGTGCAGACTGAGAAGACAATGATAATGACACCAGGTTTTGATTCTACTCCATGTACTGGATTTTTGGGAGCCTAGTCCATTTGGCTGCACACCTTCATAGACCTGGATGGAGGGGCGAGGGCTTTGGACTTCCCACAGGGCAGGGCACCCTGACTTCTCTTAGGACTGGAGAGGGAGGGGAGGAGGAGTGGCGGGAGTGGGAGGGAAATGAGAGGATGAGATGAGGTGGAAATTTTTAATAAATAAATAAATAAATAAGAAATAATTTCAAAAGTACTAATATACAAATCAAGCTTTTAACACTGTACTTTTCTTGGTGTTCATTCACAAATTCAGTCAGTTTTATTCTTATTGGTAAGAAAAAGAAAGGGGAAGAAAGCCTGTGAGTTCTGTCCCCAGGTAATTACTCTGGTATTTCTAAGTCACAGACCCAGAGAATTTCAGAGGTTCATGGTTACTGGAGTTTCCCCAATTCGCCAAAGAGGCATGTAACATTATGGAGAATGAGTTGATAAGCTGGGCACATTTCATATTTTCTTCATGGTTTGATGGAAAGTGTTTATTCTTTTTTCACATACCTAAGGTCTTCCTCAGAAAACACTTAACAATATGAGATTTTAAAGTCATGGCTCTTAACAACATGATGGAGAACTATATCCGAAGTATGTCCTCCTGATAGATTTTGTGCAAGATTCTGTTGTTTGTCCCTGAAACTTTAATTTTAGTGTAATTCTGCATAAACAAATGTTTTCACTGGTTACTTTTGGTCACTTTTGCTAAAGAATAGCTGACCTATATATTGTACGTATTTCTATGTGTGTGAGTTGTAGTAAATGCCATTTTTATCATGATACAAAAAATATCTTCAGTCTCAAATTCTCCTCCTGCCTCTTTGAAGAAGTTCTCCATTTTGTCTATAATAACAGAGACAGATTTTTCTTCTCTTTTCTTTTTTATTGATTTTATTGAGCTACACATCTTTCTTTGCTCCCCTCCCTTTCTCTCCCCTTCCTTTCAACCCTCTCCCAAAGTCCCCATGCTCCTAATTTACTCAGGAGATCATGTCTTTTTCTACTTCCCATGTAGATTTGATCCATGTATGTCTCTCTTAGAGTCCTCATTGTTGTGTAGGTTCTCTGGGATTGTGATTTGCAGGCTGGTTTTCTTTGCTTTATCTCTGAAAGGTACTTATGAGTGAGTACATATGATATTTGTCTTTCTAGCTCTGGGTTACCTCACTCAACATGATATTTTCTAGTTAATCTATTTGCCCATTTATTTCAAGATGTTATTATTTTTTCTGCTGTGTAGTACTCCATCGTGTAAATGTGCCACATTTTCCTCATCCATTCTTTGGTTGAAGGGCATTTAGGCTGTTTCCATGTTTGAGACATATTTTTCTTGATAGAGGCATAGGCATATCTTAACCTAAGGGCCTTGGGACGAATGTGAATAAGATCCAATACATTTGTAGATGGTGGTATGATGTTCGGTTGCTCAAATCTGGACACTGCTGGTTAGGACTTCATATAAATGGAAGTACAATTTTACTAGCCTGACTTGGAAACTGTTTATATAAATTTTACAGTGTGCAATACTCTGGGTGCTGAACTAATAGCATAACACTTGATCCTGATAGCTAAGATGAAGCCAGTATCATTTCTGTATTATATAGCTTGTCTCTCTGTGCATAGTTGGCAAACCTGGAATTTTAGCTCATTAATCAATCCAGACCTCATGTCATTAAGTCTATGCAGTACTATTTGAGAACAAGTTACTATAAATTCAACCCTCACTCCTTGCTGGCCACTCTGACAACCACTTTCTAATACGAGATCATTTAACTCTCAGGATAGTTCGGAGAAAGGAGCATACTTCTCTTGAGTGCATAGAAGAGAAAATAGTGACAGAAAAAGGCACAGGATAGACACAAAGCCAAGAACTTGAAGCACATCCTTTGTGAATCTGGAATCTGAAAGATTACCTGTTTTATGCATAGTGCTCAATGAAGCATATGTGTATTCTCACGTGTATCTGACATATCACATAGCACACTATCGATGTTGCATACATATTTCATAAACAACATTTATACTTTTGACAAAAAATGGTTTATATTTATGTTGAGTTTTTCAATATTTCCATTTTAGAAATAAGATGCTGGATAGGGGTTTATCAATCTTGTTGATTTTTCTCCAAGAACCAGCTTTTTGTTTCAATGATTCTTTGGATTGTTTTCTTTGTTTCTATTTTGTTGATTTCAGCCCTCAGTTTGATTATTTCCAGTCTTCTACTCCTCCTAGGTGAATCTGCTTCTTTTTTCTATAGCTTTCAGGTGGGCTGTTAAGTCTCCAATGTGTGTTTTCTCCATTTTCTTTAAGTGGGTACTTAGTGCTATGAACTTTCCTCTTAATACTGCATTCGTAGTGTCCCATAGGTTTGAGTATGTTGAGTCTTTATTTACATTGAATTCAAGAAATACTTTAATTTCTTTCTTTATTTCTTCCTTGATCCAGGTGTGGTTCAGTATTTGACTGTCCAGTTTCTGTGAGTTGTAGGTTTTCTGGGGATAGCAGTTTTTGAATTCTAACTTTAATCCATGGTGATCTGATAAGACACAGATGGTTACTAATATTTTTTTGTAACTGTGGAAGTTTGCTTTGTTACCGACTATGTGGTCAATTTTCCACATATTCTTTCCTGTTTGGGTGGAATGTTCTATAAATGTCTGTTAAGTCCATTTGATTCATTACCTGCATTAATTCTCTTATTTCTCTGTTAGGTTTCTGTCTTGTTTACCTGTCCATTGGTGAGAGAGGAGTGTTGAAGTCTCCTACTATTATTGAGTGTGGTTTATTGACTGCCTTGAGTTCTAGTAATGGTTCTTTTACATAATTGGGTGCTTTTTTATTAGGGGCATAGATATTCAGGATTGAGATTTCATCCTGATGAATTGTTTCTGTTATGAGTATAAAATGTTCCTCCCCATCTCTTCTGATTGATTTTAGTTGGAAGTCAACTTTGTTAGAAATTACTATGGCCACACTTGCTTGTTTCTTAGGTCCATTTGCTTGATAAACCTTTTCCCAACTGTTTACTCTGAGTAGATGTCTATCTTCATGGTTGAGGTGTGTTTCTTGTAAACAGCAGAATGTTGGATCCTGTTTTTGTATCCAATCTCTTACCCTGTTCCTTTTTATAGGCGAGTTGAGTCCATTGATATTAAGTGATATTAATGACCAGTGGTTGTTAACTCCAGTCATTTTTTTTTTTGGTAGTAGAGTTTGTGTGTTTCGCTTCTTCATGTTATGCTGGTGAAGGGTCATTAGATGTTTGAGTTACTGTGGGCATTGTTGGACTCCTTGGTTTGTGATTTTCCTTCTATTACTTTCTGTAAGGCTGGATTTATGGCTATGTATTATTTAAATTTGTTTTTATCCTGAAAAATTTTGTTTTTTCCATTTATAGTGAATGAAAGCTTGGCTGGATATAGTAGTCTGGGCTTGCATCCATGGTCTCTCAGTTTCTGCAGTACATCTATCCAGGACCTTCTGGCTTTCAGGGTTTCCATAGAGAAGTCAGGTGCAAGTCTGATAGGTTTACCTTTATAAGTTACTTGAACTTTTTCCTTTGCAACTCTTAATATTCTTTCTTTATTCTATATGTTATTAGACCATCAAGTGTTTTATACAGCCAAAGAATCACAACTTCACTGAGTTATACAATTGCAGCATAAACCAAAGCAACATGCCTTAAAATAGTATTTCTCAATACATATTACAAGCAGGTTATAGGGTGTTGGGGGTTGAACTCAGGGCTTTGTGTAGAGTAAGTAAGCACTTATCAACTAAGCTACAACCCCAGCTAGAAAAAAATTTAAAGAAAGCCGGGCGGTGGTGGCACATGCCTTTAATCCCAGCACTAGGGAAGCAGAGGTAGGCGGATCTTTGTGAGTTCGAGACCAGCCTGGTCTAGAAGAGCTAGTTCCAGGACAGGCTCCAAAACCACAGAGAAACCCTGTCTCGAAAAAAACCAAAAAAAAAAATTTAAAGGAATAAAACTGGGGATAAAAATAGCTTTGAGTATGCTGGTTAGGATTAAAACCAAACTAAGATAGAAAAAACATATTCACAACTGACTGATAACATTTGTTTGTGATTTAATATGAATTTCAAGAGTGTGTTGGTCTCAATGGAAACATCTCCCATAGGCTAAGGCATGTGAATACTTGGTCTGCAGTTGTTGGCACCGGGAGGTTTTACGAGATATGGTTTTGCTGAAGGAATGTTATAAGCCACACATTGGGGTGACACCTGTCATGTTTCAGCCTTGACAATGTTCACACATTCCAGGGTAGGGGCATGACGATTAAAACTGTTAAGCAAAAGGAACAGAGATATGAGAGAAATAAGAGACAGAGACACAGAATAGCACTGTGAGGGAAATTCAGTGAATATTAAATCCTCCACATTCATTTTCCACATGCTTATTATATACTCCACTCCAAAAGGGGAGGGGGAGGGAAGAGACTTCATTAACATGATATAAGGAATAGACCAAGTATCCTTCAGGCAGCCACTCCCTGTAACCTCCTGCCAACCCCCCCACCCCCTTAAGGAACAGGAATAGATTTGAATTCTCCAACCTTTGGTGAAGGTGGAGCAGGCCCACCTTTGTATTCAAACTACTAATTAACCACACCCTTAGTCAGGACCTCTTATTTGGAGCCATACCTGTTGTCAACACCTTTGAGAGAACAAGAATAAGCTCAAACCCTATGACTCAAGGTGGAACTGGACTCACCTTTCTGGACCCTGGCAGAGGAAGTATGTTTCTAGAGTGGGCCTTGAAAGCTTTGCCACTTCCAGTTCACTTTCTGTTTCCAGATTGCAGTTGAAGAGGAAAGTTCTCCGTGTCCTTCTGCCACCATGCCTGCTGCCTGTTGCTTCTGCCTTGCCATTATGAACCCTAACCCTCTGGAACTGGAAGCCAAAATAAGCTTTTGTATGAATTGCTTTGGTCATTTTATCACAGGGAGAGACTAATTAACTAAGTAACTAATACAAAGGGCTTTTTTTTTTACTTAGTCATTTGTTCTGGATAAAACCATGCTTAAAAACAAATCACCAGCAACCTTTTCACTAATTCCGTCTTCCAGATGTCAAAATGTACTTTTATTTCATATTAGACATAGACGAATTTCTCCCTTCCTCCCTTTTCTCCTGCCCGACTCTGTCCTTCCTTCCTATCTGTGGTACTGGGAACTAAACCCAAAGCCTGTCTATGCTAGGTTAGGCTTCTACCTTGAGCTACATCTTTAGCTCCCTCCCAACTTTATGGATCATATATTTTAAAATCTTGATATTTTGGGTCACAGACTGAGAGATCTGTTTGTCAAGTGGTTTTATTCTACTAACAAAACCAAAGTTGGGGTATGTATCAGGCTTTTTCTTTTTTGGGCCACTAACCAGCTCCTGAATCATGACATAGAGGCTTCTTATTAGTTCTGAATGCTTGGCCTAGCTTAAGTTCATTTCTTTTTTTTTTTTTTTTTTTTTTTTTTTTTTTTTTTTTTTTTGGTTTTTCGAGACAGGGTTTCTCTGTGGCTTTGGAGCCTGTCCTGGAGCTAGCTCTGTAGACCAGGCTGGTCTCGAACTCACAGAGATCCGCCTGCCTCTGCCTCCCGAGTGCTGGGATTAAAGGTGTGCGCCACCACCGCCCGGCTGCTTAAGTTCATTTCTGACTAGCTCTGTTAACTTAATTAATCTGTTTCTCTTTATCTTTTGCTTCAGGGCCATTTACTTTTCCTTCCTTCTGTATATCTTACTTTCACTGCTTCCCACGTCTGACTGGCTGGTACCTGCCTGACTGCTGGCCCTGGGTACCTCCCTCATTCTCCCCCTCCTTCTTGTTCCTCTTGTTCCTCTTGTTTTCTCTCTCCCCTTTCTACCCCTACCTAGATTCTTCCTTCTATTCATTCCCTCTGGATGCCAGCCCCACCTCTCCTTTCTCTGACTAGCTGTAGGCCAGTTATTAGACCAATCAGGTGACTCAGACAGGCAAGGTGAAACAAATGAGACACATATTTACATAGTTAAACACACTTCCTTACATCATTAAATAAACGCAGCACAAACAAATGTAGCCACCTTTATATAGTTAAAGTAATATTCTACAGCATAAACAAATATTACATACCTTTACATAGTCAAAATAATATTTTACAACATGTAAAGTTTGTGCTTCAGGGATTCTGTGGACATACTAGAAAAATAGAAAAGGTATCTAATGTTATCTACCTATTCAAGCAATAGTCTAATGTCAAAGAAACTGCTTGGATTAATTCTAAAATAAAGTGGTTTTATATAGAAATATATCAAGGCTTTTTTCTGTGTGCTTTACTGTATCATTCTAAGTTATTTTAAGAATTTCTCACTGGGCTAGAGAGCTGGCTCACCAGTTAAGGGCACTTGTTATTGCAGAAGACCTTGGTTTGATTCTTGGTGTCTACATGGTAGTTCACAACCATCTTTTACTCAGTTGTAGAGATTCAGCATTCAGTACCCACTAAGTTGCTCTCTTGGTATTATCCCATGTCTCTGTATTTCTTTCATATCTCTGTTCCTTATACCTCTGGGAAATATGAGTCTCTAGAAACAAAAGTGAGTACCATAGCACTTTTCCATGGACTTGCACTTTTGGCATTATTAACCACAGTTTTGGAAAATAACATCTTTATTTATGTAACTATATATGTTGAGTGCGGTAAAGATTGAGTATGGAAGGACAGAAAGTTCTTCTTGAGGAAGCAACAAATGAGAAAATTGCTTTTCCTCACTCTGTTCCAATCTGGATATTTGCTATGGGGCAGGGACAGGAAAGTCTTCCTAAACTCTGTATGTCATTTCCCATTAACATTTAATGGAAAACACTTGGATTTATAATCATTAAAGGTTATGAAATTAAAAATTGTGCTTTGTTTCAAAAACTCAAGTCTACGGTTTCCAGGCCCTTCCACTAAGAAACAGTTACTTCATCACTTTTACTTCTTTCTGGGAGAAGTGCTTGGCACACAGTGAACAGAAATGAAAACATGAGATAGCAGATCTCCAAAGTGCTTGCAGCCTAAAAGGTCTGTAGGCATCTTTTATGTAATAAGTAATGGAATAGCTGGAAAACTGTCTTTCAAAGTGTACGCTTGAGGCCAAAAAAATAAAGACATGACAAGGCCTTTGAGAAATAGAGTAACATGAGGTGAAATTGGGAAATGTCAAGGCTAGGTTGTTGGTTTTTTTTTTAATATAAAGCCACTTAGTGGAGTATTTAATGAAGTTTTATTTAAACAGATTATACCACATGAACATTTGCATTAATCTCTCCTGGGCAATGTGGCCTTGAGGAGAATAAGAATGAGTAGGGTGCCAAAGATTGTTCTAAATTACATCGCTAGCCTGGGTGGCCCAAAAAAGAAGTGTGGAGAACAAATGATAGTTCTTTGCTTTGTGCCAAGATATTTCTACAAGTTTCTAGAAAATTCTTGTTGCAGATTGTCAGTGAAATTTTTGCACTCACTAGATAATCTGTGATTATAAATTACATACTAAGAACAAAAAGGAGTCATATCTAATGTGAGAGAGGGAATATTTTGAGATTTAATTTCTTGAAGTGCCTGTAACTGAGAAATGGAAATGTATTTGAAATATTTCCCTCAATTTTTTATTCAAGTAAATGCTAGACTAAGGGTAGTTACAAAGCAGGATAGAGAAAATTCACAACCAAGAGAGAGATAAGGTCAACGTGCCAGCTTTCAGAAAGTGACCTAATTGCCAGACCGTCTACAGCAGGTGAACAATTAGCACATCAGACTGTGTTTCTGAGAAGGGGAAAATCCCAACAAGGGAAATCCTAGTTTTAAACATCTTACTGTAGAAATTCTACAATTTCGTGAAAGAGGAAAATCTGTTATGGTTCTATAAATTTTAAGTCATAAAACAATCCAGATTAATTAGTCGTTGCCTCTTTTAAAGCCTACCTGCTCCCAATTTGTTTGCATCAGAACTGGAATGCAGGAACATAGTGGGCAGTGAGGACTACTGAGAACACAAGAACAATGGCAATGGGTTTTGATCCTACTGCACATACTGGCTTTGTGGGAGCCTAGGCAGTTTGGATGCTCACCTTACTAGACCTGGTTGGAGGTGGGTGGTCCTTGGACTCCCTACAGGGCAGGGAACCCTGACTGCTCTTAGGGTTGATGAGGGAGGGTGACTTGATTGGGGGAGGGGGAGGGAAATGGGAGGCAGTGGCGGGGAGGAGGCAGAAATCTTTAATAAATAAATAAATAAATTTTTAAAAAAGATTTTACATTTATTTACTGCACTGTATGCCATGGCATGCATGCAGAGGGCAGAGGATAATTTGCAGGAATATATGCTTCCCTTCCACCATTTGGGTTCTGGCCATCGTACCTAGGCCATCAGACTTGGCAGCAAGTACCCTTACCTACTGAGTCATCTTGGATGCCCATGGAACAATTTTTCCCTCTACCTCCATGAGTAGAGGCCAGCGAGGTTTTGATCTGTATCATATTCATTAAATCCCTTATGAAAAGAGATTTGCTTCGATGGTATTGAAATTTGTGTTCCCACCCATTCCTGTTTCACGTGGTTCCAGGACTCCAGCTCTTTTGACATCCTACCTTAAAGGACAGTTTCCCCATCACCACTGAAGAACCAGGTGCTGAATCATTAATTTCATGTCAGATTGGTGCCAAATGTCTTTGAGCTTCAATGTCAAAGTGAAATAACTAAATAAGCTTTTATTGTGAACCACACACCGCTAAGGAAAAGATTTCTGCATGGTAGATGTTTGTCAGTCCATTTCTGTGAGTTCAGATTGAACACTTGGGGAAGAGCCCAGGGGTTCCATTCTCTGCATGAACATCCCCAATGATGGGACTGATTAATGCCTGTCAAATGGCAAGCTTTCAATAAATAGTTGATTAAATCTACCTTCCCCAAACCAATAACTTCTAGTCATTTATTCATTCAAAGTTACTGGAAATAGCGCGTTAGCAAATCTTCATAGCAATTGTGAAGGATTTTCCTCCCAAAGGATCTCTAAATAAAACAATGCATGGGACGTTTATAAAAAAATAAACATCACGTCTAAACCTAGTGATATGTTTTTGTATTTTTGCCCTAGGTTGGCCTCGGTTCCCCCTGGAGAGGCGGGTTAAGGATGTGCTTGCTGCCCTTGAGTCTCCCTTGTAGTTTTTTGGCTACCCTGGTTACGCTAGCCCCCCCCCCCCCCACACACACACACAGCTGCTGAGCAAGCGTCCACGCCCAGGAGCACGCACTCCTGCTGCCTGGAGGGCGGGGCCTCCATGAACGGTCCAGCCGCTGGTCAAGCCTCGTCGCGCTCTTCCTCACCACCTCCCTCTCCTTGTGGTTTGTGGTATCCCAAGAGTGGTAGAAGGTGTCCTACCGGATCCAGGCTCTGCCAGGCGGCCGCGAGCGAGAATGCCCGCAAGCGTGCGCCCGTGAGAGGAGGCTGCGCTCTTCCCTCAGGGGCCCAGCGCTGCGTGAGGATCCCCGGTCAGCCTGGCCGCTCACTGGCCATGGACAGGTCCCGGCAGTGGGCGAGGTGGCGACGGGAACCCGGGACACCAGGCCGCGCGACACAGCCCCGAGGCGCTTCGCCCACGCTCGCGCTCCACCCCATCCCCTCCGCTTCCTCCATTTAGCCCGCCGAATAGCGAGTGCGGGCTGGACGCGAACCAGGGCAAGCCTTGGGCCGTTCAACTTAGTGGTTTCTGGCCCGCTGCCCGCGCGCTATTTGTGAGGCATGGCCCGGCGAAGGAGGCACTTAGGGGGCGTGGGGCTCCCCAGCTGGTGGCGGTGACGGAGAGGGTGAGCGAGACAATGAGGTGGGCATCTACAAGCCGCCACCGCTTTTAGCTGGCTGAGCGGGCCCACCTGCAAGCACGGCCCGCGTGCTCGGGCCAGGTTTCCCAATGCTTTAAGGCCAAAGCGCCCAGATCATGGCGCACTGCGGCTGGGGCTGTGGGGACGTTCCTTCATTAATTTATTTATTTGCGGAGAGCTTTCTCTGAGCAACTGCGATGGCCAGTACCAGGAGCATTGAGCTGGATCATTTTGAAGAACGGGACAAAAGGCCGCTGCCAGGGTCACAGAGAGGGGCTCCCAGCTCCTCAGGGGGCAGCAGCATCTCTGGCCCCAAGGGCAATGGGCTCATCCCCCAGCCTGGAGCACAGTGCACACTGCAGCTTCTACCGCACACGGACTTTGCAGGCCTTAAGCTTTGAGAAGAAGGCCAAGAAGGCATGCTTCTACTGGAATGGGGACTGCTACTTCAATGGCCTGGTCTTTGCCATCTCCAATGATAGCTTCAGTTCCTTTGATTCGCTTCTCACAGAGCTGACCCTCTCGTTTTCTGACAATGTGAACCTGCCTCAGTGCGTCCGCACAATCTACACCGTAGACTGCAGTCGGAAGGTCACCAGCTTGGATGAGCTGCTGGAAGGTAGGAGGGGTGGGCAAGGCTTGGCAGGTGCAGGCAATGCTTGGAAGGTGCAGTGACTGTGGACTGGGTACTTCCCCGCCTAGAGCGTGGCAGGTGCTTTCTAGGCAGCCAGGGGGATTAGAGCTACTCAGTAGTTTGTGTTGGGTCCGGGTGCACACATTCTCTGTCCTTCTCAAGAGATTTACCTTTTTTTTTTTTTGGAGAAAATTCTAATGAGTAGAGACAAATACAGACAATGGTACCTTTAAAATTAGCCAACTTATTTTTGCTGGAAGGGCAAGCTGTTTGAAAGCATGGTCCTCCAGTGAGTCGCGGGGTAACCCTTGGTGGAGCTCAGCGCAGCACCTGTACCGTCCCCCTGTTTGGGATCCCACTGTACCTTCTGTGCATGGCTGTGGTTCTGACTTGCTCCAGGTTGGCTTTTCTGATTTCACTTACGGCAAAAATCACTCGAAATCAAAAAGGGGCGATCCAGCATAGCAGGTATCAATCTTGGCTTCATCTTGGACCATACTGGACACTTCGAAAAGTATAAGTGACTTGCCCCACCCACCCCTTAGTTATTATGATGTGCATGGTTGGGGTGTGACTTGGGCGTTTAAAGTTTTGAATGTTCCTCAGATGATTTCAGCGTGTAGACAAAATGGAAAAGTAGCTGTGCTTAAAGAATTTTCCACATTTGGTCGACAGCAGGGTGAATCAAGATGAATCTCTCCTGCCTTCTCCCTGAAGAGGATAACTAGGGTCAAGGGAAGCGACAGCAGAGGCCTATTAGAAATTAGTAGTCCTGGCACAACAACTATGCATCACTCAGAAGGACCACTTGGTACTATGTTGGGTCATTCTTGAGTTTCTGCAATATTTATTAGTTTTTGGGAAGGGATGGGTGGTTGGTAGTTATGAACCTGATTTTTAGTTCTAAACAGCACCCAGAAAGACCAGATACATCCCCTAGTGTGTATGGACTGAATGTATACATGTAGCTACCTCTCAGACATCTTTCGTAATGGAAATAGGGCATTCCATGTAGCCATAGCAATACGAGGGAGGAAACTGATCTCTGAACTAGGTGGTTTTCTTATTTCAGCATAAACTTATATTCTAAAGTCATTTTCTCCATGTCACAGTTGATGAAACCTAAGAAACATGCATGCCAGTGTTACTGATTTCTAACAGGCCTTAGTTGATGCTTTCTCTTTTACCATTCACCTCCAAAGGAAATAAGGTAGCTATTCTGAGGAGTCCTCAAAGTGTCTGAGTTTCTCCATTACTTTTAGCAAATGGTACCCTTGCTCTGTCTATAGGACAACATAATTAAAATTGTCTTCTATATAATTTAGCAGTAGAAGGGACTACCTCACACTTTGTCTTAGAAGTGAGATTTGGTTTTAAAGACTAAAAGAAGAGAGTAAGAAACCTGAAGGTGTGCCAGTAAAATGAAGAAAACATCGTTGAGAGGACCACATTACTTTGTAGAGACAAGGTCTCACTACGTAGCTTTGGCTGTCTTGGTACTCACTATGTAAACCAGGCTGGTCTTGAACTCACAGAGATCCACCTGTCTCCAGTTTTCTGCAAACTGATCCTGATAATTTTTGTCTGATCCCCATGTCAGAGCACCAGCACAGTGCTCTGTTGTGCAAGCACGTGTCATTCACTGGTCCTCAGGTGATGTACCCACTCCACCTCCAGATGGTTAATAATGCTAGGGTCCTTCTCTGAAGTTATTTTGACAAGGTATTGTTAAGTTAAATTAAACTGCTTCAAAGGAGAGATAAGAGCATTTTCTGGGTTAATATAAAGACACATGCTATACATCTAGTCCTCGGAGATGGGTGGCCTTCTGAGTCACTTCTTGTCCAAATAGGTGGTTGGGAAATTTCCTTGAAGTCTTTCACTTGCTGATATTTGGAGAATGGTAGTTTGGGCAAACACTGACTACACATACAGTCCAAACAATCATACCACATTGTAAATAATGGTACAACAAATGGTTTCTGTGTCTTTGCTGACTTGGTTCAAGAGTTTTTGTACTATAAAATGACTGTAATAGAAAATTCAACTTTTTTGGTTACAGTAGAAATCTGTCTAATAGTGTCTTTCTCTATTAATTTCTTAGTTGAACAGGGTGACATATGCCTGTGATCCCAGAGCTCTGGAGGTACAGGCTGCTGGCGGATCATCAAAAATTTAAGGCTAGCTGATCTAAATAGTTAAGTTCCCAGCTGCCAGGAATATATAGAACTTGTCTTTAACATTGAGCCTTCTCACTACCCCCTTTTTAAAAAGAATGTTTGTTATGCAATGTGGGGAGCAGAATTTGGACCCCCAGAACCTACATAAATGCTGGTGGATATGGAGGCTTGCCTGTAATTTTAGCTTTGTGAGACAGAGTCAGGGATCCCCATAGCAGCTGACTACTCAGACTAGCTGTATCAGTAAGCTCTGGGGTTTATGGAGAGACATCCCTACCTTACTTAAGGTGAAAGAGTGATTGAGGACAAATCCCAACATCAACCCCAGCCTACCACATGCATGCACACAGTCATGTACATGCATATCCCCACGTGTGCCTGCACATATGCAAACATGCAAAGACACATATGAAGTTTCAGGTTTCAATTAAAATCATGTGCTCAAATGTTCAGATTTATCCCACTGAACCAGGGTGCTTTCTGATGTAACTTACCTCAGTGAGTGCAGTGTTGGCCATGCTGTCAAACCACTCTACTTCATGTGAGTCAGCTGTTAAACAATGTTTCATTTTCTTTGCCTCTTCCATGCTAGCAAACATACTTTAGGTGGTGATTAAAATAAAACTAAAATTGTCTTCAATTAAGACTAGAGAACTTGGGCTGGAGAGATGGCTCAGAGGTTAAGAGCACTGCCTGCTCTTCCAAAGGTCCTGAGTTCAATTCCCAGCAACCACATAGTGGCTCACAAACATCTGTAATGAAATCTGGTGCCCTCTTCTGGCCTGCAGGCACACACACTGACAGAATATTGTATCCATAATAAATAAATAAATATTAAAAAAAAAAAGACTAGAGAACTTGATTCAAGATTACAAGGCTTCTTCCTAGCCACTGTCCCCTTGAGCTTATATGACAAAAGAAATTTGCATGGCCCAGTTTTTTTTCTCCTACCCTTGACCTTGAAAGTCTCTGGAGACTCAAGCTGGTCTGGTGTAGGACAGTTTTCCTTCAGCATTGTTCCTAAACCAGCTAACTGGTTTATTCAGCTTTCTGGATTAGTATTGCCAAGTGGGCTGTGTGGCTATCTGTAAATCTGTTTATTCTTAGAGACTCTTGTAGGACTCCATCTCCCAACAGTAAGTGTGGGGAAATCGGGTTGAGTCCGCTGAGCTTGGAGTATCTCTGAAGGTCCATTTGGAATGTCCAGATGAGAGCTTTTAGCACTTTTTCCCACTTGTCATCTCCTTTTGCCTAACATAAGTTATATCACCTGGTTATAGGTATATAAAATGACATAGCATTTACTGAAAGTAAATCATGAAGAAATTTATTTTTTGTTTAAAGTTTGTTTTATTACATTTGTTTCCATGTATGTCTGTAAATGTGCATACCATTTCGAAAGAAGAAATGGGAAGATACTGGTTTGTTAAGATCAATTTACGTGCTTTTGCTTACAGGGTAAAACTTATTAACATTTTAAGCAAACACACTAAGGAACCTGGAGTCAAAAGCCGATGCAGAGGCCATGAAGGGTGCTGCTTAATAGCTTGCTCATCATGGCTTGCTCAGTCTGCTTTCTTATAGAACCCAGGACCAGCAGCTCAGGGATGGCACCACTCACAATGGACTGGATCCTCCCCCATCAACAGTTAGTTGAGAAAATAACCTACAGCTGAATATTGTGGAGGTTCCATCTTTCCAGGTAACTCTAGTTTTTGTGTCAACTTTGATGTAAAACCAGCCAGCACATCCTAATGCTTGTGCTGTAGCCACTTGACAGACGGAGCTGTCTCCATGGTCTGCTGTTGGAATATGCATATCAGAATATACATTTAGAGCAATTTAGTTCATTGAGCTCTTCCTTAGACTATCTTTTACAAATTTAAGATTAATTGTGAAATAATGATAAAATTGTTTCTCAGTCATCAAGAGTCTCCTCCTCCATTTCCTTGCTCATCATCTTCATCTCTTAACAGTATTTTGCCTCACCTGAAGAAAGTGATCAAAATGTATTGCTGGCTCTATGCATGTTCATTAAGCCCGTGTGAGTGAAAGAACCTGAAAAGTGGCTCAGTGGATATGTGTCTCCTTAGTTTAGTGATCAAAGTCAGTAGCTGGGAAGTTACACATGAATCTTATAGTGCATTTAAATACTTAGTAGCCTGGCTCCTAGAGATACTTGTGTCGTGGTCTTCAGAATCTTCCAGCAAAATTATGCCTGACACCCACTGCCACCTCCAAGTGCTGCAATTAAAGGCATACACCACCATGCCTTGCCTACTTTATTTTTTTTGACTCTGAATAGACCATGTGGAGATTCATAAGGCTATGTCTTCCTCCTCCTCCTCTTTCCCCTTCTTCCCCTTTTCCTCCTCTTCCTTCCTCCAGCCCCTAACTCCCTTCTCCTCTTCCAGGTGCCGAGGCACTTTGACATCAGTGTTACATCTCAGGCCTGCCCTGCTTATTGTTTATCTGTCCTTCAGATATGACCCATTTCTCTCAAGTCTTCTCATTATTGGAAGGCCTGTCTGTCTGTCTTTCATTTTTGGATGAACACTTGTCTTCTGAACTTTTGTTACTTGTGTGAGTGCTGAATCTAAGTCACAGTCGGTATTGCTTGCCTAAACTTAGGGCTAAACTGTGCTGTTAGATCCATGGAAGATTAAGGATGCAGGAGAGGAGAATTGAAGGACCCCAGAGGCTGGAGAACCACTGCTTGGATGAGCCTGTTAGTGGGATGCTACACTCATTGTGCCCCAGTTTGTTTGCAGATGTCAACCGTCTTTCAGTTTGAAACCCTTCCACTAGCCTTATAGTTGCAGTTTTTTATTTGGACAAGAGTCTCATTGTTGTAGTTCTGGCTGACCTTGAAATAAGATACACCTTCTTCTGCCTCCCAAATATTGGGTTTGAGATGTATATGACCATTCTTGGCTATATTTGATTTTATTTGCTACATAGGAGTTATAGCTATGGGGTACTGTGAGCTATCTCAATGCATGTACACAGTGTTAATGATCATGTCACGGTAACTGGTGTATCTATCACTTCAAATATTTTTTTGTTTGTGTTAGGAACTTTCAAAATCCTCTTTGCTATTGACTTGGAAATATTTCGCTAAACTTTTGTTAACTGTAGTGATTGTACTACTGTGTGGAACAGTAGAAGTTGTTCCTCATAATCCCCTGAGATTACAAAACCTGAATGTTTGTGCCTCTGGAAATAAGAATAGGAGCCTGATAGTGGTAGTGCATGCCTTTAATCCAAGCACTTGGGAGGCAGAGGCAGGTGGATCTCTGTGAGTTTGAGGCCAACCTGGTCTACAGAGCAAGTTCCAGGACAGTCAAAAAAAAAAGAAAGAAAGAAAGCCGGGCAATGGTGTTGCACGCCTTTAATTCCAGCACTCGGGAGGCAGAGGCAGTCTCTGTGAGTTCAAGACCAGCCTGGTCTACAAAGCTAGTTCCAGGATAGGCTCCAAAGCCACAGAGAAACCGTGTCTCGAAAAACCAAAAAAAAAAAAAAAAAAAAAAGAAAGAAAGAAAAAAAAATAAGAATAAGTGCGGAAGGTGAGTGTAGCTCAGTGGTAGAGGGCTGCTTTACAAGATTCCAGCTCGTAGTTCAAAGCCCATGGGTCATGACCTCCTGGGGATGAATGACCCTTTCACAGGGGACACATCTCAGATATCCCACATATCAGATATTTTCTTTACAATTCTTAACAGTAGCAAAATTGTAGTTATGAAGTAGCAATGATGTAAGCATGAATTCTAATTCTTATTAATAATAAAAACTGAGAGTCAGATACTGGGTGTTAATGCTGAAGATCAGAGAAGCAGAGTGCCAGCCACTAGAGAGTTTTTACTTCTACCAGTGCATAAACCAAGGGGCAATCCTGTCTTCAGACTGCATCTACAGACTGTATCTGTCTCCACTAAACCTTCAGACTGCAGTGCTCTTGACTCCTCCCTCTTTATAGTCCTGTCTAGTCCTATCTACCTCCCTAGTGCTGGGATTAAAGGTGTGAGCCCCCACTCCCTGGGTTCAAGTGGTTTAGCTTTGCACTACAATCTTCAGACAAGCTTTGTTTGTTAAAACACAAACAAAATAACCGTACACAGTGAAATATGGTTTGGGGTCACCACAGCGTAAGGAACTACATTAAAGGGTCACAGCTTTAAGAAGGTGGAGATCCACTGCTCTAGAGCACCACCACCAATAGTGGTAAAACAATCTACATAAAAATCTAGCATACAAATGATAGAGAAGCTAACTGCATTGCAATTTAAAGATATTTATAAATATAAAGATGATATGCAAAGGTTCCATACTGCAATGCCATCCAAGCACAGTGGCTGTGAAAGAACTGGCCAACCTTCACGACCTGTGAAAATGTAAGTTATCAGGATAAAGCTGCAGGCAATGTTTGTACTAACTTAACTGCTATTCACGGATCCCTTCAGTGCTTAATGCTATGTTGGTGTGCAGAATTGATGCAATGCCCTTCAGAATGCCATGCACTGAGCCAGCTATATAGCTAACTGACTTCTATTCCTAGTAAGTGAATATTCTCTGCCCGTAACTTGCTGTGAGCGTATCTTTAAATTAGGTATTATCTTATTTTCCCAACTTATTCCTGTCCAAGTTACATACCTTGCACCTAAAGAGTTAGAGCTTCGGGCGGGAGTTTGTGTGGCTGTGCTTCATTTAGAGGTAGTTATTTAGATGTATTTCACAATGGGGTGATGCATACATTTTATCATAAAAACCAACACAAAATTAAAATTCCCATTGTGAACTCTAAGGATATCTTACCCTTGACCAGGTGTGGGGAACTGAGGGCAGGCCATGGATCTGTTAGTTTACACTAGTGCATGAGAACTATTTTTGATCTCATTAGTAGAATTTCTGTTTTCACATTTAGCTAATTTCTTAGGTCTTAAGACAAACTTCTGTAGTGCCATTTTATTTGTATTTTTAAAAATAAAGCTTGCCTGAAGCTTGGAAAAGTAAAACAGCCACACTGGCCAGTCTTACTGACTATGCAGCAAATGACACATACTTTAATCCCAGTAGTTACAATGACATACACCTTAAATCCCAATAGTTACAATGGCATACACCTTTAATCCCAGTAGCCATACTAGTTTACCATAGAAACCAAACAGTAGTGGTGCATGCCCTTAATCCCAGAATTAGAGATGATTATAAAATGGGAGGAGACAGCTCTCAGTCACAGTCTCATTCTGAGACTTCCTGGAGGTAGGATCACCATTTTCGGACTGAGGTTAAGGTCAGAGCCAGTGACTGACTGCTTTCCTTTTCTGGTCTTCAGTTTGAACCCTAATACCTGTCTTTGAGTTTTTATTAATCATGCTCCCACTCCTATATCTATATGTGGAAACCTCAGTATATAAACATATCTTTCTTCATATCTGCGTCCACAGTAGCTTCTCTGCACTTTTCCTGGTGGAAAGCATCATAAACACAACAGTTGGATGTATCTTCAGGAGAGAACGTGCTTAGCTTTCAGATGTGTTGAAAATGTGGTCATAGAGGTCACCCACCTTATTTTGTGTCCACCGCAGATGGAAGTGACAGGGAAGCTCCTTGGGCCTGACACAGGGGTACAGTGCACATAGTACCCCAGCTGGAGCAGGAGATTTTGTGTTACCTTGATGATTCCCATAATTTTTACTTTAGCCAGTGCACAGTTTGGTTAGAAAACCCAATTAAATCGTTTTACACAGTAAACTAATAAAACAGTCTTACTTTTTCCCACTCTGTATTTTTCTTAGCAGCTATGTGGGGTACTCATCTTCTGATGGAAATGAGCACATTTGACTACAATGCACTCAGAATCTCACCCACGTTAGGCTTCACTAAGTGCACATATAACTGAATGTGGTTTTCCTCGGTTGCATTCTTTTTGGGAAAATTTTCCTTAGATTTTGAAATTAGGAAAGCATTGAAATTCCCAAGATTTACCAGTATTAAGCATTAAATGCCTTTCCATGTTTTCTTCTGCATTCCCTTGTTTAAGTGTGATGAATGCATGTCTATCAATATGTCCTTCATTTTCTCCAGAAGTGAAGAGCCTGTGTTTCAGGCTTAATCAGGTTTTGTTGTTCTCATAATGTTGTCTGCTTGCTCCTTCTACAAGAATGAAGTAAAACCGTGGGCTCCAGATTTCATGTCACAGAATTTGATTTGAATGTCAGGATTATTTATAAATTAGTCAGTGACCTAAATTATTAAATTTTAGCAAATGTGAGAACGATATTGACTTACACACAAGTAGTCTAATACTGCTGGTGTATGAATTTCCTACTTTGTAAATCATATGTAGCTCTCCCACAGCCAGCATCACTCTCAATAGTGGAAAACTTCAAAGCTTTTAATTTAAAAGGAGGAGGAGAAACTCACACTCACGCCATAATCAACTGAGGGCCCCAGGAAGAACAGATTTTTAGAAAGGCAAAGGTGTTGGAAGAAGTGTCTAGGTCAGAAGTTCTCAACTAGTGGGTTGTGATTCTTTTGGAAGTTGGACAACTCTTTTGCAGGGGTTGTCTAAGTGTCTACAACCACTGGAAAACACAAATAATTTACTTATGACTCATAACACTAGAAAAATCAGTTATGAAGTAGCAATGAAAATAATTTTATGGTTGGGAGTCAACAGAGCATGAAGAACTATATTAAAGGGCCACAGCATTAGGAAATTTGGGAACCACTCATCTATGTCCTAGATTATAACTAGGGTTTGTTTTCAAAGCAACTAGGGAAAGTAAAAACCTTACATATGCTTTCATAACCTGTCTACCAGTGACTGTTTCAGCTGGACCAGGGTGAGGCTTGGATCTGCTGAAGGAACAAGATCACCTAATTTATATATTAAAAAAAACTTCTTAACTAACTAGAGAATGATGAGAAACCAATAGCTTGTAAGCTCACTGTGCAGAAAACTGTATGTGCACATGCACACCATGGAAGTGTGAAGCTCTATTCTGTGTACACCTTGACTCAGAACTTTCCAAATTATAGAAGTGGTCTACATGTTTCTAGTAGGAACATTATGAAGGGAAAGGGGAGACAGGGAAGGAGTTAATCACCTCTAACTGCACAATCACACGAAGGGCTTGCTCTTCTGCTTGTTTTTGTTCTTCCAAGCCTATGCAGAGAAGGAAATTAAAACATGAGTTGAAAAGCGTGTGTCCTGGGTGGTTTGTCAGCTGTGCAAGGTCTGGTTGATCAAAGGAGATGGACATAGAAAATCTGCGCATTTTCTTTTTACCTTGTTTTTTTATCTTTAAGAAGACTTTACCACTGACTTAATATATCCCTGTCTTAAGAAAGAACTATCTTCTCTTGCTAAGGTTATTTTTATATAGTCTTCTATTACACATTTTGAGTCAGAACATTCATCAAGTTTTCATCAAAAATAAAAATGGCAAGAATTTTTTTGATATGACTTGTACTTTTTATGTAAAATTCAATGATAGCACCATCATATTTTTCTCACTAGTACATGTGCATTGCATGGCTTTATTAATTTTATAACTTTTTGAAATTCTGTACAATTTTCTTATGACCATACATACTATCAAATGGTTCTATGGGGATGACAACTTGGGTGGTGATGGTTGGGGAAGACTTCAGGGTGCTGCTGTAATAGTGGTATTATAGTTTAGGATTGGTTCCCTGCATCTCCCAGGCAGAACCCTAACAATTTGTCTACACAGAAGACATGGCATGTCCTCAGAATTCCTTTCCACATCCCTGATCTGTCACTTGTGCAGGAGCCTTTGGGCATCTCTGAGGTTCTCTACTAATCAGGTCCTGGAGAACATTTTGATAATAGTCAATATTGACATTATTAGCTTATCCTAAGGCTTTCTTTTTCATTATTTTGGTTGAAACATTTATGACTCATCTGATATAATTACTATATCAAGAATGAACCTATTTGTGCTAAGTATATGAAATAATGTGTTCTTTGTGATTATATCTCAGAGAAAATCTTAGCATGTAACCTTCTGTGTCATAAAGTCAGTACCAAAATAATTGAGTAAGTTATATATTTCTTGGAAAAGTACCATCTTTTCAGTAGGAATTTTAGAAATTTTGGAATGTAAAAAATTTATATATTGATAAACGATAGGCAAGCAGTATAGCCTCTCTGCCCTTCTTAATTAAACAAAAGCCTGATTAAGCTTTGTGAGAAATGACTGTATCATTTTAGCTTAATATCTGCTCCCATTTAAGAAGATATAGAAAAAGTTGTCCACTTGAAGTTTTAGTTTTATTTTAAATTTATATACCTCTAGAGAAAACAGTGCCAGCAGTATGCTGCTTTGAGGAGCCAAGCCTTTCACTTCACAGTGCTTCAGTAGTTGAATGGATGATACTACAACTGAATATGATAAGTCCACCGTGTAAGGATGTAGTGATTGCTGTTTGAATGAAATTAGAAGGATTTTAACTTTTATGAATATATTTGTTTCAATTATTTCAACCAGAATGAACTATCTATGTTTATTTCTGAGACAGGGTCTCACTGTGGAGCCTAGATGAGCCTTAAACTCCTTGCATAGCCTAAAGTATCCTTAAACTTGGTGCCAATCTTTCTTCCTTAACCTCTGCTCCTAGGACTGCAAGCTTGAGCTACCTAATACCCAGTACAATCCCTCTCTCTTTGTAGTAACAGTTCAGGCTGAGTTGAAGATGGCCTTTAACTCAGATCTTTCCACTTTAGCCTTCAAAGTAGCTACGATTACAGGATTCTACCATATCACCATGGCTGGCTAGGATGAGCTTTTATGAAGAATAAATTAGTTTGCATTTGGAATCATGAAGTACTTTGTAATTTAGTTACTTGATTTATTTGATTCTGCAGCTAATGATCCTGAGAATCAAAGTGTGGAGTAATGACTTATCAAAGGTGAGACATTTGGGTAAAATAAAACCCAGGTCTCACTCTTCATTTCTGGGCCTAGTGCTTTTCACATTATATGTGTAATTTTCTGAAAACCAACCTAGGTACTTTGGAAGAAAGGGAGGTGGGGGGATGTTAAAGGAAAGGGATATTATACTGCACCCCCTTTCTGTGACCACAAGTTTAGGAGTTACAGGTTTCCAGAAGCCATTGTTTAGACATAATGCATCTAGGCTTACTATGGCCAATGCTCAGAGATCTGATATTGTGCTAATAAAATTGTTATTTGCTTTTTAGGAGAGAGTTACTTCTGCACCTCCAATGAACCATTTTGTAATGTTGATTACACCAAAAATGTTAATCCAAACTGGTCTGTGAACATCCAGGGAGGTACAACCTGAGACTTGGTCATAGCCTCTGCGAAAGCGAAGTGAAAGAAAGCAAGGGCTTCATCAAATCCCCAAGTTAGTGACTGTGATTCAAAGTGGAGTGAAGCCTAGGAAGGCCATGCGGATCCTTCTCAATAAAAGGACTGCCTATTTTTTAGCAGGTCCTAACAGATATCACCGAAGCCATTAAACTAGATTCAGGTGTGGTCAAGAGGCTGTGTACCCTGAATGGAAAGCAGGAAGTTGGCTTCCCACAGCTCGCCATCTTGCCTTCTTTGAGTTTACATGTTAATTATCTTTGCTGGTGTTTGCTGATGTCCTATACGGTCTGGAACTTGCTGTATAGAACAGGCCAAGCTTGAGCTTGGGTTCCACTGCCTTCCCAAATGCTAGGATTAGAGGCATGAAGCATGTCCAGCTATTTATGTGCAGGATTAGAGGCTTGCAGCATGTCCAGCTACTTGTGCTCAGGATTAGAGGCATGCAGCATGTCCGGCTCCTTGTGTGCAGGATTAGAGGTGTAGAGCATGTCCAGCTCCTCCTGCTGCTGCAGTTATATCAACAACAGAATGTTTTGTTCTCCTGGAATTGGTCCTTGAAGATTTACACAAGGACTATATGTGTGAATTAGCCGTTAGCAAGAAAGATGTAAGGGCCTCCCATTTTTCCAGCTATCTTAGAATCCTCGTACTCCTCATTTTTTAGAAGGAAAGATGTCAATTTCCAAGAAAAAGGATAAGTTTAGTGGTGTCGTGTGTTAAACAGGAAGTTATCCAGAAATAATTATCAATTAGTGTTTAGTGGTTTGTGCCATGGGACAATGGTCTGTACCCTGTCACTTGTATTTTAAATAAATGCTGTTTGATCAGTAACCAGACAGGAAGTATAGGCGGGGCAACCAGGCAGGAAGTAGAGGTGAAACAACAAGAATTCTGAGAAGAGGGAAGTTTCAGTCTGCAGTCTTCCTCCAGACACAGAGGAAGCCAGACACAGCAAGCAAGATGTGATTGCCTTGTCAAGAAAGGTACCAAGTCACATGGCTAACACAGACAAGTCTTATGGGCTAATATAAGTTATAAGAGTTAATAAGAATCCTGAACTACTAGACCAATCAGTTTATAATTAATGTAGGTCTCTATGTGTTTACTTGGAACTAAGTAGATGTGTGACCTGGTAGGACACAAACCTCAGTCAATAGAATGATGTGCCAATGTGGGGCTGACCAAATCCACTTTAAAGCCTTAAAGAGCTTGGGAAGTTATTCTAGATAGAAAAGAATAGAGTTAAGCACAGCTGATAGCAGCACTTTCTCAGGTAGGCTCTGCTAGCTAGAGGCAAGCACTCTTGTTTAAGAGAGGCTTACTGGGGCTGGAGAGATGGCTCAGAGGTTAAGAGCATTGCCTGCTCTTCCAATGGTCCTAAGTTCAATTCCTAGCAAACACAAGGTGGCTCACAACCATCTTTAATGGGGTCTGGTGCCCTCTTGTGGCCTTCAGGCATATACACAGACAGAATATTGTATACATAATAAATAAATAAATATTTGACAAAAAAAAAAAAGAGAGGCTTCCTGACTCAACTTTAGCTGCAAACCTTAAATGGTATTGATGAAAAGCTGACTGCATGCTTTTTGGTGGTGGTAGAGACCTTGAAATGCCATAGAGTTGTGGCAATAAACATGACTCCAGCCAGTACTTCTGCCATGAGGCAAGACTCTCAGAATAAAGCTAAGGAGTGGGCTGGAACCAGCCATCAAAGCCATGGCTTTAATCCTAGCCATATTGCTGTACACATGTTAAGGGCTGACCACTTGGGATTGGATAACCTATCTGGATGCTCGTTCTTGGGAAAAACTGATTAGCCTTCTGTCAGCCACAGTGAGTTGTGCTTAGCTCTTCTCTTCATCGAGGCGTGGGGCTTTGTAAAATTTCCCTCATGTGCATTGGCATGTCGACTGGTGGCATCACTATGCAAGTCTTGTTTAGGTAACTGTATTGTTGAGATTTCATAGGTACAGTTTTTCTGTCATGTCTAGAAGATACTAGCAGCAAGTGTCCTGTGTCATCTGGTTCTTCCCATCTTTCTTCCTCCTCTTCCATGTTTTTTTCTGGGCCTTAGGAGTAGGAGTTACATTGTAGGAAAACCAGTTGGGGCTGAGCACCTGTGGTCACATATTCTCTACATGTGGACCTCTTGTATATCTCTATAATGTTCTCTACTACAAAAGAAGGGTTTTCTTGTGGAGTGGTGAGAGTTACCCTTATCTTCGGGTATAAGAGTAAGCATTTAGAGTATTGTTAGAAATTATATTGATTTTGGCAATTGTGGGTTCTCCCCTAGGGTCTCGAACCTCTTAAGTTTATAGTACTGGGTGTGCATTCCCTCCTATTGAGTAGACCTTAAGTTCTATTAGACAGATGTTAGTCATTCCCGTGATAAATTGCGCTTGTGCTGTTATTGTACCATGGGGGTATCTTGTCAGAAAGGTATCACTGAGGTTCATAAGTTTTATAGCTGGGTAGGAATGTTGATTTCTCTTTTCCTTTGGCAGCTTGCATAGCATCTTCAGGTACTACTAGAGGTAGTCTTTGGGAAGGAGGCTTGCAGGTCAGTTCCAACTCTATTTCCCCGAGGTCTATGTCTGAAATGTGTAGTATCTTTAACAAAGGCACTGAAACTATATCAATAGCTATGTCAAAATGGAAAAGAATTTTCCAATAATAAAAATAGTGGGAAAGTTACAGTAAGTAAGGTTTTTTGGACTGTATAAACACTAAATTTCTGGATGTCAAGCAGCAGTTTTATGTTGAGGTATAGCAACTTAATATTAGGGGATCCTGGAAAAGTGACTAAAAGTTTGTACAGTTTGAAGCACAGACAAATGCAGTCACCTTAAAAATGTGTGAACTGGTGATGAAACATTTGAGTACTGACACTGACTCAGTGTAGAGTATTTGTTTAGTATGAGTGAGACACGGGCTTTGTTCCTGATATCCCCCAACAGTCCTTCAGTCTTCCTTTTGGTGCTTAAATTGATTTTCTTTTAGGAAGAGAAATTTCTGTTGCACGAATAATAAAAACCTAGAGATAGATATTGGGGTTCATGTCGAAGATCAGAAAAGCAAAGCAGTCAAGCAACTAGAGAGATCTTATCTCTACCAACTCTCAGACGAACAAAAAATATTCTACTCTCTACCCAGTCATATTGCTCCTGTCTTCACCTCTCTCCATTAAAGGTGTGTGATTCCCAAAAGCTGGGATTAAAGGTGTGAACCATCACCACCTGGATCTGTTTGTGGATTGATTTTGTGTAGCCCAGGGTAGCCTTGAACTCAAAGAGATCCATCTAACTCTGTCTTCTGAGTCCTGGGATTAAAGGTATGTGCCACCACTCCCTGGCCTGTAGGGCTGACTAGGGTGGCTGCTTTGCCTTCTGATCTCCAGTAAAACTTTATTTATTAGAACGCAAATACTATAACACTAAAAATGTCCAATGTTTTTGAGGATGCAGTGATTTGACCTTGTCAAAAGAGATAAAAATGTACAATTTATTAGCTTTGAAAAGCAGTATGCAAATTTTTGTAACTCTCTCAAAGGTCTTACTGCTTGAACTCATAAATTCATTTTAGAAATTTGTCTTACATAGCCTGAAAAACAAACATAAGAAACTGTGCATAGGGGCTGGAGGGATGGCTCAGTGGTTAAGAGCACTGATTGCTCTTCCAGAGGTCCTGAGTTCAATTCCCAGCAACCACGTGGTGGCTCACAACCATCTGTAATGAGATCTGGTGCCCTATTCTGGTTTGCAGCATATATGTAGGGAAAACACTGTATACATAATAAATAAATCTTAACAACAGCAACAAAAAAAACTGTACATAGCAACTTTAAGCCCAGCATGGAATCAGGAAAATGGATCACTAACGGTTAAATACCGAATGTGAAAACATTCCATTTCCTCCTTCATACTGTACATTTCCATGTGTGTTTGGGGAAATCTAACAGTTGAGGAAAAGGCTAAAGGAAAGAAACAATGAGTGAGCTCTGTGTGTTGTATTTTTTATTTTGCTCACAAGGATAGGAAAGACAACTTAAAAAGTAATGCAGCAGAAACAGTAGACTGGGGGCACTGAGGTGAGGGGGGAGGGAATGGAAGGAGAGGAAGGAGGGGAAACTGCGGTCAGGCTTTAAAATAAATAAATAAATAAAAGTAATTCAGAGGTTGTCATTACCATCAGAAACCAGATGTTTGCTGTTGTGATCCTTCTGCATCATCCTGAAGTTAAACAGTCTGAAAGTGATCTTTGAAACCTTGGAAGATGGCTATAGAATGCTACAGGGATTACTCTGGTCACTTGTTGGTTAGTTGGTCTTTCTTCAGAGATAGGGTCTTAATGTGTGGCCCACGTTGGCTCGGAGTTGATGCATTCACTTGCCTCTGCCTCCTAAGTTCTGTGACTGTAGACCTGCCCTACCCAGGTATTTACATCTCCTGTTAGGTCTTATTAACGTACATATTTTTCATGTGCAAAGAAAAAGTGATGTTTTCAAGCTTTGACATGATCCATTGTTTTTGAAAAAAAAAGTATAGATTTGACTTTTGTATGCACAATTTTTGGATCCTACATTCTTGGCACCCAGGCCATTCTTGAGGAGCTGTGGTTATCTTTGTGATTTAAAATTTTGCTTTACCTTGCCATTTTCTGTTTGTTGTATGGGTTAAGGAGAAATAGAACAGTATCTCTTGCCTTAAAATGACAAGGAGTTGGGGCTAGAGGAGTGGTCAGCAGTTAAGAGCACTGGCTGCACTTCCAGAGGTCCTGAGTTCAATTCCCAGCACCCACATGGTGGCTCACAACCATCTGTAATGGGAACTGATGCCCTCTTTTTCGTGCAGGCACACATGCAAATAGAAGCACTCACACACATAAATAATTCTTCTAAAAATAGCAAGAAATTGGGCTATGTTTAAGATTAATGAAAACCTTAGTTAGGCAGTGTTCATTTTTACTTTATTTTTCCATAAAATTTCTTTATTCTCTGGATTGGTTAAACTAACTACTTGCTGCTGATGTTTTTTTTTTTTTTCTTTTGTACTTTTGAGACACGATTTCTATGTATCCCTGACTGTTCTGAAATTCTCTATGTTGACAAGGCTGGCCTTGAACTCAAAGAGATCTGCCTGCCTCTGCCTCTCAAGTGCTGAGATTAAAGGTGTGTGCCACTATGTCCATGCCCAGGTCTTACTGCTTTCTTAAGATTCTTTATAGTGTGTGCCTGTGTGTGTATGGTGTGTGTAGTTTAGTGTGGTATGTGTGGTGTAGTATGGTGTGTGTCATGTGTATGTATGTGTGTGTGGTGTATTGTGATGTGTGTAGGTATGTGTGTGTGGTGTAGTGTGTAGGTGTGTGTGATGTGGATGGTGTGTATATATATATGTGTGTGGTATGAGTGATGTGTGTGTGGTGTGTGTGTGATGTGTGTGGTGTGTGTATGTGTGTGGTGTAGTGTGTGTGATGTGTGTGTTGTGTGTATTTGTGTGTGGTGTAGTGTGTGTGTGATATGTGTATGTATATGTGTTTGGTGTAGTATGGTGTGTGTAGTATGTTTGTATTGTGTGTGTATGTGTTGGTGTAGTGTGTAGTGTGTTTGATGTGTGTATTTTCATGACAGATTTCCTTTGAATAGAAATGAGAAAGAAACTTAGACATATTAATGAACTGTTTTTATACAACTTTAGACTGTCTTAAGCATATTTTGTCCTTGTTCACTTACTACCTGAGTTTTAGTTTAACATTAACTGGGTGTGTGTCACAAAGATAGAAATTGTCCTTTAGACAACTCGCCGTAAGCCGTCACTGATCTCATCCTGAAATAGTGGACTTTTAGAGGTGTTGGTTTCTTTCATGGACCCGAAGGCTTTGAGATTGAAAACATTATGAGTATCATGTGATAGCAGCATTCATGTCCTTGTTATTATGCTTTGAATTTTTTCCTTCTTTAGAATGTTTACATTCCCTATTGGTATTGACTCCATTTATAAGATTTGAATGTATTAGTAATATTAACTAATATATCTAAAGTCTTCATAAAATCGCTTAGATCAACTTTTAGAATTTCATTTAAGTTAACTCATGGGTTCTAAACCAGCAGTGATTTTATTTAAGTCCTAGGAGACATAGAGCTATATCTGGACTCAGCTTTTAGTTGTCACATCTAGAAATGGGGATCTTGGTGATTTATCATTGGAAGTCAAAATCCTAAGATTCACAGGCAACTATAACATGGTTCTTTGGGCTCTATATATTAATAGTGCTGATAATTTAAAGTCCTGATTTAGTGTAACAACGTTATTCAAAATTAATTACTCTTTAAGTATTATCATTGTTATTAGATATCATACTGGACTTTATTTTGGACCTTTATTTTTGACAGACAGGCTACAAGGACATCTATGTTGTCTAATGGACACAAACTTTGGGAAGTTGTGGTTTATAATCTGCTGGCTTGGGTTTCAGCCTGTCTCTATTGTGCATGTTTAGGTAGTGCAGCTTCACAGATGTTTAAAGAAAGACATCATAAATGCTTTTGTAGGAATTTAAAGTTAGGTACCAAACATCATGATTTAATCGTAAGTTTTTAGTACTTAGAAGCAAGGTGTAAGGGTTTAAATTAAGCATTGTCACACCCGAAGGCTATCTGCTTGCTTGTTAAAAGATGGGGTTTGGAGAGGCAGGAACATGCCAGAGCCTCTAACCACATCACTGGAGTAGCTGGTTGATGGGACAACAGTTTGGTTGGCTTTTGGGAGATGGAGCTTCGTAGGGGTATTTCTGTGAAGTGATGCCTTGCTCTATCTTCTTAGCTCTCAGTTACTACTGTCTGTTGGCTGAGTAAGCAGCCTTCTCTGCTGTGTGCTTCACCCACTACTTTTTTGTCTTGTCTGAGGCCCATACTGTAAAGCCATCTGATCATGGATCTCTAAAACCTTTAGTCATTTTAGGTTCCTGAAGGTATTTTGTTACAGGGATAAAAAACAAATAGCCATATTTTTCATTATCTTTAAAAAATTACAACCTTCACTCATAAGGCAGAGGCAGGGAGATCTCTGTGAGTTTGAGGCTAGCCTGGTCTACAGAGTGAGTTCTAGTACAGCCAGGGTTACACAGGGATACTCCACCTCAAAAACAATAATAACAAAAAATCCAAACAGACAAAACAACAATGACAAAAAAACCCTAACAAAACAAAAAGGTTCAATCTTGAATTTGGGAATAGCTCAGTAATAAACACCTGACTTGCATGGGAGTGGCCCCAAGTTCCAACCCAGCAAAAAGGAAAAAGAAAAACGATAAATGAAAATTCCTAATGTAAAACTCATATATTTTAAAATGAGATGACTAAGAAAAATAATCTATAAAGAGGAATACAGGCCGTTTCATAATTTTGTTTACACACACAGTGAACTTCGATTTTGTTTTTGTTTTTTTTATTAAAAAAGCCTGGAACTTTTAAACACATGTATAAGGAAAGAAGGTCTTTTAAACATGTTTAAAGTTAGAAAGCCTTTTTTTTTTAAATAAGCCACAGTGGCAAAGTTCTTAAAAAAATGTCTCTTTTTTCTGGTACAGAACTGAAAGGTCCAAATATAACTTTTCCCACATATGTGAAGAGTTCTAGCTTTTAGCATTCCCAGAAACAGCAGAGTTTAACATGAAAAAACATTTTATAGAATTTTGGAACAAGTTGGTTCTTGTCATGGACAGAAGCAAAACAGACTTAGAAATTGCTTGCAGTTGATGCTTTTAGGGTAAAACACTTCTAGACTTTGGGACCACTGCCAGCGTTGTGATGCCCATGTGCAGTGTCCTCTTCAGGGAGCATGACAGCCACTGGTGTGCCTGCCATATGAGCCATCTTAGAGCCTAGGACTCTTTCCATCCTCACTTTCATAAAGCTTAGTTTTTACCTGGGTCATTAGCACATGGTCAGCTAGTTGCAGATCCCTCCTCTGCTGCATCTCTTCACTCTTCCTTTTCCTGGTAGAGGTGCTTATTTCCTCCTTATTGGTTATGCAGAGATCAAAGATTAAGCTTGGCCATGCACTCCACATTCTCAGGGAAGAAGAAGAATGAATTGAGTCTAAATTAAATAAAAATCCTTCATGAAGGCAAATACGCTTGCTCTCTCAGTAGCCCCATGTAATTTTTCAGATTTAAAAATTGACCTCATGCATTTGTTGATGTTAATATAGAAAAGCCTCACTCTCAAACTTTGTAGTGTTTTTCATGATTATTCTCCTTGGCTATTTTTAGGACTTTTAATTGTAGTATGATAGAACTGCCAGACTCAGTGTAGTGAGCTCTGCAGTTAGTAATGCCTCCATGGAGGTTTAATGTTCAGAGTCTAAAGACTGTTCATATTGAAGCAGCCAGCATCTACCCAGAAGAAATGCTCCCGTTTTCATAGGCATTTCAGACTCTTACTTGAAAAGTTTCATATGTTTTTTTTTTGTTTCTTCACTTAGTATAGTGGTCAGTATTTTATATATGACCAAAGATAAATGTCTTAAAAGTTTTAGAAGCTGAAAGTGACTATTATTTTTTTTTGCAGAACATTTTCTCCTAGGTAGTATCAGTGATGATGTAGTAATTTCTCAAACTTCCAAGAAACAGGAAGTATGATCATTATAATTCGTGCCCAACAAACTAATCATGTGGTGTGGAGCCCGGGAAGTATAAATACAACTTGATATATTCATTTCCTATGATGTAGTTCTGTTATTGGGCAGAGTTTGTACTTAAGCGGCGAGGGATGGCATCTATAAGATTTTTTTTCTTTTTTTTTTTTTTTTTGGTTTTTCGAGACAGGGTTTCTCTGTGGTTTTGGAGCCTGTCCTGGAACTAGCTCTTGTAGACAAGGCTGGTCTTGGACTCACAGAGATCCGCCTGCCTCTGCCTCCCAAGTGCTGGGATTAAAGGCATGCACCACCACCGCCTGGCCAAGATTTTTTGATAATAAAGTTAATAGAACTCTGATCTTGATCATCCTGCAATAGGTATGAGGTCATATACTTACCCAAGGAATGCTACAAAGTACATCCAGAGAAAATTCTTAGGTGTGTGTGTATATGTGGAATGGGGTGCACATGGTTATACATGTTCACACATGTATGGATGCCTGAGGCTGCCATCTGGGGTTCTCCTTTGTTGCTCTTCACAGTATGTGTTAAGGTGAGTCATTGAATCTGGAGTTTGCTTTTCTGGCTAGTTTGGCTGTCAGATCTCCAGGAATTTTTCCCCTGACTCTGCCTTCAGGGATTACAGGCAGGCTACCTTATGTACCGGTGTTTTTCCTGTGGGTTCTGGGCATTCAGGCTCAAGCTTCCTTCTTGGCTGGCAAGGGCTTTGCCTACTGAGTCACTGCTCTAGCCCTCAAAGAACCTTTGACTTCAGGTACCATCTTCAGTATAAAAGTGTGGCTCCAGAAATGCTTGCTTTCAGAGCTAATTTCTTTTTTTTTAATTTATTTATTTATTAGGGATTTCTGCCTCCTTTCTGCAACCGCCTCCCATTTCCCTCCCCCTCCCCCGATCAAGTCCCCCTCCCTCATCTGCTCGAAGAGCAATCATGGTTCCCTGACCTGTGGGAAGCCCAAGGACTGCCCACCTCTATCCAGGTGAGCATCCAAACTGCCTAGGCTCCCCCAAAGCCAATATGTGCAGTAGGATCAAAAACCCACTGCAATAGTTCTTGAGTTCTCAGTATTCCTCATTGTCCGCTATGTTCAGCTAGTCCGGATTTATCTCATGCTTTTTCAGACCCAGGCCAGCTGGCCTTGGTGAGTTCCCGATAGAACATCCCCATTGTCTCAGTGTGTGGGTGCACCCCTCGCGGTCCTGAGTTCCTTGCTCGTGCTCCATCTCCTTCTGCTCCTGATTTGGACCTTGAGATTTCTGTCCGGTGCTCCAATGTGGGTGTCTGTCTCCTTTCATCGCCTGATGAAGGTTAATATTCATGAGGATGCCTATGTGTTTGTCTTTGGATTCACCTTCTTATTTAGCTTCTCTAGGAACATGAAATTATAAGCTCAATGTCCTTTATTTATGGCTAGAAACCAAATATGAGTGAGTACATCCCATGTTCCTCTTTTTGGGTCTGGCTTACCTCACTCAGGATAGTGTTTTCTATTTCCATCCATTTGTATGCAAAATTCAAGAAGTCCTTGTTTTTTTACTGCTGAGTAATACTCTAATATGTATATATTCTATACTTTCTTCATTCATTCTTCCGTTGAAGGGCATCTAGGTTGTTTCCAGGTTCTGGCTATCACAAACAATGCTGCCATGAACATAGTTGAGCATATACTTTTGTTGTATGATAGGGCCTCTCTTGGGTATATTCCCAAGAGTGGTATTGCTGGATCCAGGGGTAGGTTGATCCCGAATTTCCTAAGAAACCGAAACACTGCTTTCCAGAGTGGTTGCACAAGTTTGCATTCCCACCAGCAATGGATGAGTGTACCTCTTTCTCCACAACCTCTCCAGCAAAGGCTATCATTTGTGTTTTTATCATTGTGGTTTGGGAGCTAATATCGTAATGAACAGATTCAAAACACAGACTTTGGAGTGTATTAACAAAACCAACCAAATGTCCAATGAATGTTATCAGATAGCGTCTGAGACTTGTAGCTGAGATCCCTGCCTGCCCGTACCCATCTCTCTGGTGAGCCTAGCCTTGAATGACTAAGTTATCTCTCCAGCCCCATCAATGTATTTTTTCCAAATGCCTTGTTTTGTGACTTTCATTGTTCTGTAACTGTAGACACCTCACAAACAGCCTCCACATTGGAACACAGAATTTGGGATAACCTAAATTTGTGTTTTTGAACCACGAAGACTCAGATTTGCCTCCTGAATAAACTGACCCTCCTTCGTGAGTGCTGTTGCTGTGATCTTACACTGACAGTTTTTAGCTACAGTCTTATTCCTGTGCTTTAGAGTTCTAGGCTTTCCACTTAGTTGCACCTTTATGCCCTTTGAACAACCCCCCCCCCCGAAAATTATGTATTTGAGTTCTTTAGATTTTACCTGTGAGAACACATAAAATATATTTTCCTAGCTTATTACACTTAAGGCAATGTCCTCTGGGTTCATCTATAACAAAAAAATAAAAGCAAGCAAGCAAGCAAAGCAGCATTTGGATGCATAGTCAGACTGGTCTCAAATTTGTGAGTCTCCTGCCTCAGCATTCCAAGGTATGGGATTATAAAACCTGCCTTCTCATTTTTGTTTCATGAGTAAATGAAATTCTCATAGATGACAGTTTCTTTCTCTCTTGACACTTATGTTGCTTCCATGGCTTGACTCTTGGATGAACACGGAGTACAGACTCTATTAAGGTTTTGAGTATACATACAAAGTGGGATTGCTAGATCATCTGGTAGTTCTAATTTATTCTAAAGATTTGCTTACATATTTTAAAATTACGTGTGCAAATGTGTATCTGTGCATATGAGTGAAGGCTACAGTCCAAAGAGGGTGTCAGTCACTCTGTAGCTAGAGTTACAGCTGTTTGTGAGTCACCCAGTGTGGGTGCTGGGCATCGAAGTTGGTAAGAACACTGTGCAATCTTAGCCACTGAGTCATCTCTCCTGTCCTCCTATTTTTAATTCTTGAGAAAGCTCTGTGCTGTTTTCCATAATACCTATACTAATTTATATTCTCACCAACCAATACAAATCAACAGCAACAACCACAACAACAAAATAGTCGCTGTATGGCCCAGCCATGACAAGTTCAATAGAGACCTAAATTTTATTTTACCCTAATGCAACACCTGATTCCAAGAAAGATCACTCAGGCACAACCCAGCAACAGACCATCCAAGAGAAAATACCTAACATTCCACAGCCCCCATGCACCCACCCCTTTTCTCCAGGACTCCCCCATGAGTGAAATAACTAATTAAAGCCTGCTGCAGAAGACAGAAATTTAAAAAAAAAAGCCTTGAGAAAAATTTGAGAACTTCACATTGAAAAAGTAGGAAAACAATTAGTAGTCACACGGATAGGGTCCTGCTTCAGTTTGGGAGCTAGGGGTGCAGCTCCCACTCTGGAATAAATGAAACCTGGGTGAACCTGAACCAGATCTACAAGGAGGAATGGAGAAGTGAGGGCCAAAAGCAAAACAAGAACCCAAACTCCAGGAGGAAATTGCCCCAGTGGAGCACTTTGTCCAAATTCCCTGTGATTTACACCAAGGCAATGTGAGCACACAGCCTGTGAGCCGCCCTAGCCTCTGGAGACAAAACATGAGTCCTCCCATTTTCCTAGCCAGCCCAGTGCACATGGTACCAGCAAATGCTGCTTAGTCCTGTGGTAAAATAAACGCTGATTTTCAGGGTCTGACTTATTCCTGAAATACCCTCCTAATACTGTCCTATGTTTTCTGTCTTATTATTTTAATTCATCTTTATATTCCTTACTTTTTATTTCTTCCCAGACAGCTTTCTGGTTTGGTTTTGTTTGTGGAGACAGAGTGCCAAGAAGCCCAGACTACCCTTGAACTCCTGAAGCTGCCGCTTTAGCCTCCCAGGCTCATGATTATAGTCATGAGGCTCCTGCCTGGCTGACTAGAGTAGTGGATCTTCCCTCTCCTTCTCTCCAAAAACATTAATGGAATTTGTGCTTTTATCCCTTTTCCTAGAATAATCTAAGCTTTCATACAGAAGACTTAGGTATCCCCATACCAATATCCAGGTTTGGAAGATCTAAACACTTTGTGATGAAACATGGCAGACAGCCAAAGCATTCTGTGCACTTGTCTGACACTGGATTGCTTCTACTTGGTTTTCTTTTGACACTTGCAACAAAGTTGTTTGAAGTAAACCTAAAGAAAATTGGCCTTCCTAATACAAACTGATACATGCATTAAAATATTTAAGGGCCATTTTCACCATTTCCTTTTTTCTAATATCTGGGTCTGACTGAGAAATAAAATGGGTAGCCAAGACTATGGCTCCTATGGTCTCTTGGAACCGATTTTTTAAAAAATAACTGGATTTTCATCAGCTAGCTGTTTAATCCCTTGAAGTTTGTCAAAATTAACTACTTTTTCTGAGACCAGTTCCATACCCCAAAGGAGGCAAAGAACCATGATGTCCCGCCTCTGTCAGCGCTTTGGCCAGGTTTGTAATCCTAATGTGGTTCTCTGGCCGGCATGGCCACTTCCCCCATAGAGACTGTACTGTCTACCAAACGAGTCTGGTCTGCATATTGTCTCAGTGCTTCCTGAATTCTACGTGGCTCCTCAGGAGTGAGAGTAGAAGCTTGGATGATGTAGTAGTCATGCCAGGCTAGAACATAGGTCTGGGACAGATAACAAAACTCTTTAATATAAGCAGAAGGATTAGTAGAAAAGGAACACAGCCACTTTTTTATTTGAGAGATATGCGGAAGAGAAAAGGGAATATGGACTTTTATTGTGCCATTGACCCCCACCACTTCCTGAAGAGGGCAGAGAAGAGCAGAATTATGGTGGGATCTGGTATAGGAGGAGACAGGGGAGGATTGGGAGGGGCTAGCTCAGTGTGAACAGGGGGATATAAGGATTGGAAGTTGTGGTAGGAGGGGGAGGTAGGGAAGGAGGGGGGAGAGGAAGAAGTTGACCTTCAACTTCCGGTTTGCTAGGGAGGCGATAGGTGAGTGTGGGAATGAGAGAAACGTGGAGAACATTGCTCGCAGGTGGGGTGGGTAGTGAGGGTTTGAGGGAGTGGGGGAGGGGCAAGTGCCTCTGGCTGCTTGGTCCAATTGGAATTATCAGGGTCCCAATTCCCAGTAGACCGGGAATTTGGAGGTGCCGCAGTCCTAGCATCCAATACCAGTGCTGTAAGACACTGGCTACTGAGGGAGGGCCAGGATTTATACTAGATCCACTTAATCTCAAGACATTTTGTTTTATTAACTCTTCAATTGGGATCCAGGAAAAAAGATGTTTTGTCTTAATAACTCTTCAATTGGGATCCAGGAAAAAGATGTTTTCTTTCTTTTTTTTTGTTTTATAAACAGTGTTTTTCCCTGTAGTCCCAACTGTCCTGTGACTCACTCTGTAAACCAGGCTGGCCTCAGAGATCTACAGTTTTTGCTTCCTTAATGCTGGGATTAAAGACATGTACCACCACTGACCCATCAAAAGGATGCTAAACTCTTAAGTTTAAAACCTTGGTTGCTATTTGCAGCCTATCATTTCCTCATCCCATGTTTTAGCTATTGCAAAACATTCAACTATTGGTCTAAAGTAGTGTTGATATGGTGACTAAAATGGTAATATTCTGAATAAGGCAAATGTTAGCTCTGTTGTACCCTGACACAGTCAGACCATATCTATAAGAATTTATGCTTTACAAATACACATTTAAAGTTGTAGGCTTTTTTTTTTCAAGAAGCAACTCTGAAATACTGGAAGAATATCTATCTACAGGAAATGCACATGGGACTACAGTGATGTTGATTTAGCAATGCATGATTAAAATGTTTCTAACTTTCTGCTACTACCAGCTGCAATGGTGTGATTCATTGATGTTTAGTTCCAGGGGACAAAGTGAGTTTCTGAGCTGCAGAGGTTTCTTAGGTGTAAGAATTTAGTTCACTGACCAACTGTAAAGCAAGCATAGTCACAACAGAAAAAGGGATGGGCAAAAAAGAGGATGAAAGCTTTCTTGCTGTGACAGTAGCTGACATTAGCAATGAGTAGTGACACACCACAAACCATGCATTCAAAAAAAACTTTTTATAAACTGAACTTATTATTAAACCAAATTATTGTTGTTAAAGTAGTTCAAGCAAACTAGTACAACTAGATAAAGGGGTGTGGTCCTGCCTAACATAACTGTATACCCTCAGAGAATGATTTAAGTTGTACTTGGTGTGCTCTAATACAGATCCCTATTCCCTCGAGCACATGACCTTGAAGCTTGTTTCAACTTTTTAACCGTAATTTTTTGATATTGTAAATATTATTTTCACAATCTCTTTCGCTTCTAAATATTACCATGGACCTTTTTTGTGTTCTAATTCATGGCCTTTTTTTTTTTTAACAGTTATTGTTGGAATGTGAGCTTTGTTTTTTTGCAGTACCTCCTCGCTATGAAGTGAAGGGTTGGTTACACTGGACATTGAGTGTGTAATCAAAAGTGGACCCTGTGCCTTGGGGGAGGAACAGGAAGTGCTCTGGGAGAATAGAAGATTTTACTAAACTACAAATTAGGGTTTTGTCTCACCATAGTGCCGATGGACAAACTTGGTATACTTTTGCTCTTTGAGATATTTGATCTCTGTTCACCAGTAGGTAATATCTTAAAGCTCAGATGGGTGATCCTAGGTAATGAAGGACTCTACTTGGTAATCAAGAGCACTGGTACCTTACTGGTTTTTTAAAGGATTCTCTTTAAAGGATTCTGCTTAGATAGCAATGAACCATGAACCAGACAGGTTCTGTTAGTTTCTGTGTTGACCTGGGTAGTGGCCCTTGGCCTCTGATTTTTGTTGAGTGTGAATTCCCTGGGTAAGGGTGAGGCTTTGCCATACTAGCATGGGAGACTATGACTATCACTGGTCTGTGAAAATGATAAATATACCAGTATCTCTGTCTTTTAGTGTTGCATATAAATGAAAAAGAATCTGTGCAATAACTCAGTACATAGGTCAAGCTTGAAGCTGGTAGATCCACTGTCCTGAGAGACAGGGCAGTGGTTGAGAATGTTCATACTTCAACAGTAGTTGAGATTAGCAGTGATTAGCTATGTAGTAATTACCTAATTAGTAATTAGTAATTATGTAATCAATTTTAGATGCTCCCAGGTGGTCATTTTTTGTCCACATGCCAGGATAATCAAGAATCTTGATAAAAAACTCATCTTGTCATAGAGCCAAATTGCTATAGTCGTTCAACCAAAATAGATCTGAGTAAAATGTGGCCCTGCCTAACAGGACTGTTATTACTGGTTTTAAATATACACCCTGAGATAAAAGATCTGAGAAATCTTTGACATTCTCTAATATAAATCCCTAGTTACTGAAGCACATGACCATCAATTCTGTTTCAACTTTTCAAAATAAATTTTTGAGATTATATCATATCCACATTCTCTTTCCTATAGAAATATTGGATCTGTTGGATGGTTATTACTGATGATTCATTCAGGTCTACAGTAAAAAGAAAACAAATGGGGCTGAAATAAATGAAGATGAAAAGGTAGTTTCAGGTGGCAACCAATTACTAGGATAAGCATGGATTTTCCAGGAGTTTATTACTATTATAGAGAAGGCCCTTGCCATGGAATGGAAGTCTAGCAAGGTTCTGTTCTGGACTTCAAATCCCAGCATGCCAGGTCCTGACCCCACCGGGGTCAGGACCCCTCCCCAGGGTACTTACATGATTCCCCAAAAGAGAAACACGTGGTGGTCTCCCTTTCTTCCTCCTGGGAGTCACGTTCCTGTGGCTTCCTGTTTCCCCCTCTGGGCCACCTGAGAGCGCAGATTTCCCATTAAACCTGGAAATTTCTTAATTTGGAGTGTTTGGCGGTGGCGGAGGCAGCTGTGTTGTGAAGAGCAGCAGTGCAGTGGTGGCAGTGGCAGAGGAGGAGGTGGGTGCTGGGGGTGTGTGGGAGGGGGGAGCGCGAGCTCAGAAGCCAGAGAGAGAGGGAGCAAGCGAGCAGTGTGGAGTGGCGTGGTGTGGCTCAGTGCTCACAGCACATGAGGCAGTGAGAGGCCCGGGGCCTGCCTGGGAGCAGCACGTGCATGGCGCCGGTGGGCCGGCCATGGTAGGGCCCGGGCCCTGGCGCGGCAGCGGCGGCCGCCTGTGGGGAAGCAGGCTGTGGCGAAGGAAGCTTGGCATCCGGACCCCCCACCATGGAGGGTATGGACGTGGACCTGGACCCCGAGCTCATGCAGAAGTTCAGCTGCCTGGGCACCACCGACAAGTTGCAGCCCAGCCGGAGTACAGGCATTTGCTCCCTGGGCAGGTGTTGTACCATGAACTCCAAGCAGGTTGAAATATGGATGTCTCCATGGGAATCTTAAACCAGGCTAGAACAGCTGACTGCCAAAGATGCAAGAAGTCCCTCTTCTTAACCCCTCCTTCCCTAAGTTAGTGATGCAAGAGCCTGGGATGTGGATTTGGTGTGGCTGCAGGTCCCCTGCCTGCCTCCAGCCCCCACGTGCTCCAGGGTTGTGAGCAGAGCAGAGAGACCAGGGTGTGAGGTTCTTTAGCCTGGGTGTGGGTGCAGGTCTGCCTGTCTGTCTCTGTCTGGATGTTTGATTTCCAAGTGTGTGGTGTTTGTTGCTCCTCATTCTCTTCTGAGACTATTGATTTTAAACACTTGATTGTGAAAGAAAAAAGCTTGTACGAAAATCCCCCCTCACCTTTTCATGTCCCCCAAAAAAAGCAGCCAACAGTAAGATTTGTTTCATTGAAGAAGTCCCTGAGCAGGTGGAGAAGGCCATAGAGAAGGGCAGTGCAGCCCGGTGTCCAGTAAATTTGGGCTTCTCAGGGACCCTATTTCCTCTGCACACTTGGACCCTTGAGCCAAAGGCAGTCCCTAACAGGTGCCCAAGCCACAGATCTCAGGGGGCTTTTGTCTGAGGGCCTTCTTAGGCCCAGTCTCTTACGGACACTGCCACCCTAAAGCACACGTATGGCCAGCTATTCTTTCTGCTTCCTGACCTTGGAGCAGTGCATCTCCAGCTGTTCTCTTGGAATCATGAGAGGCTTCACCCCTGCCTCACTGGCTTCCCCATCTGTCTCCTACTAGGTACCTTCCTTTCTCAGTGTTTCAGCAAGGACATTGTGGGCCACTGCCACTGAGTGTCCTTCCCTTCTTTGTTTTTTTTTTTTGTTTTTGGTTTTTTGAGACAGGGTTTCTCTGTGGCTTTGGAGCCTGTCCTGGAAGTAGCTCTGTAGACCAGGCTGGTCTCGAACTCACAGAGATCCGCCTGCCTCTGCCTCCCGAGTGCTGGGATTAAAGGCGTGTGCCACCACCGCCCGGCCGTGTCCTTCCCTTCTTGTGCCCCTTCCCACTTGTAGCAATCTCACCTGTAAAACGTAATGTCTCAGGTACCCTGGCTTCCTTTCCACAACCAAGTCCTGTCTGTGTATCCATGAGAGGTAGCTCATTTTTAAGGCCAGAGCAGGTGCAATCTTTGATCCATGGCTTCCCGGGTTTCACAGCCCCTTAGAGTCTTCATGTCCACTAGGCCACCTTTTGGCAGGATCCCTGGTCTGCCACAGGCAAAGGCTAAAGGTCTTAAAGTGGAAAAAAAGAAACATTAGTTGGGTGTTGTGGTACACACCTTTAATCCCAACACTTGAGAGCCAGAAGTAGTTTTACCTGTGAAACTTCAAGGGGCAGAGGTAGATTGACCTCTCTGACCTCAAGGTGTGGCAGGACACACCTTTAATCCCAATGCCTGGGAGGCTGGGTCAGACAGCTCTGTGAGTTCAGGGTGTGGTATCAGACACCTTTAATCTCAGCACAGGGGGTGCAGATCACTTTGAGTTCAAGAACAACCTGGTCTACAGAGTAACTCCTGGACAAAGATATAGAGAACCAGTCTCAAAAAGTAAAATTAAAAATAAAAGAAAGAGGTTAAGTAAGCCACATAAAGATGAAAAATACACAGATAATCTTGATACTGTATGTTGTTATGCTCTCTTTGAATTTTTTTAATGCTGGCCCTTCATGTTACAAAACAACATTACGAATAATATGGTTTCTCTGTAATTATTTCAGGTCTGAGCAGCTGGCAAGAAACAAGCAGCCTCCCATCAACTCCTTAGAGAAGGTAAGGCACATTGCTTTATGGAAGGTCCAAGACCCTCTCTAATATATCTTTGCTGACCATGGTATCCATCCAAAGAGAATAGTTTCCCAAAAAGCCAGTACAAGCAGTAGAGATAAATCCTGGTTCCACTCCCAGTGGCCCATCAATCTTCCTCAGCCTTACCACTGTCAACCACATTCCAAGGGAATAGTTTGTACCTATGCTGTTTCCTTCCCAGTCTAACTGGTGTTGGTGAGCTCCCATTAGCTCAGTTAAACTGTGTCAACCCATCATGGTCTTGACCTCTTTGTTCATATTCTCACTCCTTCCACTCTTCAATTGGACTTTGCCTCTGAGTAGAAATCTATTATTTGGCTTTTCGAGACGGGGTTTCTCTAGTTTTGGAGCCTGTCCTGGAACTAGCTCTTGTAGACCAGGCTGGTCTGGAACTCAAGGAGATCCGCCTGTCTCTGCCTCCCAAGTGCTGGGATTTAAGGCTTGCACCACCACCGCCTGGCCTTCAATTGGACTTTGAAAGATCAGTCCAGAGCTGTGATGTGTGTCTCTGCCTCTGCTTCCATCAGTTGCTAGATGAATGTTCTTTGATATTTAAGCTATTCATCATTCTGACTAGACGACAAGGTCAGCTCAGGTCCCCTCTCTTCTATTGCGTAGTGTATTATCTGGGGTCATCCCTGTGAATTCCTAGGAATTTACTATAGTCAGGTTTCTGTGAAACAGCCATATTGATTTTGAAAGTGGTTGCACAAGTTTGCATTCCCAATAGTTACTTACTTCACATCTTCTTCAGCTTATGATATCATTGGTGTTTTTGTTTTTTTAAAAATATTTTATTTATTTTGCATACAATATTCTGTCTGTGTGTACATCTGCAGGCCAGAAGAGGGCACCAGACCTCATGACAGATGGTTGTGAGCCACCATGGGGTTGCCCATAATTGAACTCAGGACCTTTGGAAGAGCAGACAATGCTCTTAACCACTGAGCCATCTCTCCACCACCCTCATTGGTGTTTTTGGACATAGCCATTCTTACAGGTGTTTTTATATTGTTTAGATATGTTTCTTGTACTCTTCAAGACCTTTAGCATGAAGGGGTATCAGATTTTCTCAAATGGTCATACGGTTTTTTCTTTCAGTTTATTTACATGATGTATTATATTAATAGATATTTGTATGTTGTACCATTGTATCTCTGGGATGAAGCTGAATTGATAATGAAGGATTTTTTGATGTGTTCTTGGATTCATTTTGCTATCATTTTATTGAGTATTTTTGCATATTTATGTTCATAAGTGAGATTAGTTTGTAATTCTCTTTCTTGGTTGAGTCTTTGTGTGTTTTTGGGATCATGGTAACTGTAGTCTCAAAAAAGAGTTTGGCAATGTTCCTTCTGGTTGTGTTCTGGGCAACACTTTGAGGAGTATAGGAAGTTCTTGATAGAATTCAACATTAAAACCATTTGTCCCTTGGATATTTTTGTTTGTGAGGCTTTTGATGATGATAGCTTCTATTTCCTTATATTTTATTGGTCTATTTAAATTGTTCACCTGGTCTTGATTTAATTTTGGTATATAGTACCTAACCATAAAAATGTCCATTTCTTTTATGTTTTCTAATTTTGTGGAGTACAGTGTTTTTGTAGTATGATGTAAGGATTCTCTGTATTTCCTTAGTGTCTGTTGTCATGTATCCCTTTTTATTTCTGATTGTGTTAATTTGGATCTTCTATCTCTATTTATTAGTTTGAATAAGAGGTTTTCTATTGACCTTTAGTGTCCCATAAGTTTGTGTGCTTTGTGGCTTCATTTTTGTTTAATTTTTATGAAGCCTTTTCTTTTTTTTGGAATATTTTTTTATTTTTTTTTTATTTATTAAAGATTTCTCTTGTTTTGCTCTAAGGAGCTGTAAGGGCGACCTCAAGCCATGCTATGGTGAATGTAGGAGCCACTGTCCTCAGACCAGGAAGATCTGGCTGGCTGAGTTTTCAGAGGTGGTTGTACAGTGATGAACTATGAGCCAGACAGGTTCTCTTGTCTCTTTGTGGTGACTTGGGCAGTCACCCTTGACCTTTGTTGCATGTGACTTTGTTGAGTGTGGGGGAGGCTAATCCATCCTTGCATGGGAGACTATGGGCTTTCAATATTCTTTCCTCATGCTATGTAATTGATAATTTCTTTAAACATTCCAGGACTAGGCTTTGGCTGGTCTATGAGAAGGAAAAATAAATAAACCAGCTAATGAGTGACCTCCTGTCTCTCAGACTTTTCCTGTGTGATTATAGATAAAGAGGCATCTGTGCAATAATTGAGTGCATAGACAAATCTTGAAGCTGCCAGTTTCACAGTTCATAAAAGAAGAGACAGGACATTGGTTGATAATTTTCCTACTTCAACAGTAGCTGAGATTAGCAATGTGGAGCTAGGTAATCAATTTTAGATGCTCCATAAATGTCTTGATGGTCATTTCTTCATGTCCACAGACCATGCAATCAAGAATCTTTACTCACCTTATTATGAAACCAAATTGCTATAGTTACAATAAAAACTAGTTCAATCAAAATAGATCAGATTGAAATGTGGTGGCTCTGCCTAACATGACTCTTATTTAACTGGTCTTAGATATATAACCTGAGATAAAAGGTTTGAGAATTCGTGGATGTGCTCTAATACAATTCCCTAGTTTATGCAGCACATGGTCATAAATCCTGTTTCAACCTTTCAAAATAATTTCTTGAGATTCTAACTATACCATATCCACATTTTCTTTTCTCTCCCCAAGCCCTACTATCACTCATTAGTGCCTTCTAATTTTTGGCCTGCTTTGATCTGTGTTTGGTTGTAGGATTTCCCAGGTAGGAAGTGATGGGTTGGCTGCATTTATAAGTTTTATTTTAATTCTGTGTCATCACATCTCTGACTTTGCCAATCTGCCTAGGCTTTGGGAGGTTTCCCTAAGGCCCTGATGTACAGAGCAATAACAGAGCTCTTGGGAATACACATGGGAGAGCTGGTAAAGATGTGGGGCCAGTGCCTTTGGAAAAGGGTTGTTTTAGATTCTCAGAAACCAGGACTTTTTTACAGAAGGGTGAAAACTGGTTATCTGTCCCAACACCACTGAGGACTTTGTTTATAATATACTTGAGTTACCCAGTGTATTTCTTGTGCAACATTGTCTGATTTGCCTCTTTCTCAATTTGCATACTTCCTTTTAAAACCGATTTACATTAGCAAGAGACTTGCTGTTGAGTTATAATTAGCAGCCAGTGCTGGGAATGCTGCCCTGTGAACCTTTTGCTCACCTGGTTCTGTCACTCAGACCTCACTAGCCAATCAGAGTCCCCAGCAGACCCACCAGTCAAATGGGAGGGTTCTTCCAGGAGCCAGGCTTCCAGTTTAGCTCTTCCTGAAGAAATCATCGTTTCTCTCTTCATCTGCGCCTTGGGCTCCCTTGTCGGGAGAGAGCATTTCAGCTTGGCAGCTGCACCGTGATGAGTGAGGGGTTGCTCTCCACAGACAGGAGGAGTGGTGTGCCAAGGTGAGTAAGGGGCTGATGTCCCCACGTGTGGAGGAGTGCCTGGGCTTGGCGGGTGAGGGGCCGCTGTTCCCAAACTAGGTGGAGTGGCCTGCTGAGGCTCGCGTTTGGTGTGGTGTGTCCTCCCCTGGCTGGGTGGGAGCCAGTGGACAAACAGAGTTTAGTGTGTTCCTGCCTCATCCTAAGTAGTTCTAAGTCATCCTTGCAACTCCCTGCTGGCAGCCTCTGAATAACTTCACTGCCTGGGCTGTGTCTGCACAGAGCAGAGCTTTGGGAGCCGCAAATGGTGGCGCCTATAGTGCTTATATATTTGCATGTGGAGATATCACCAAATATGCCAAAGTCGGAGACTTTTGGTCTCTCCTGGGTCTTCAGAAGTTCTGCACTTTTAACATTTAGTTTTAGGATTCGTCTGTAGTTAATTTTGTGGGGCTTGTAAAAGGTTTCTCCTGTGTAGAGTAGCACTTCGCTGCTAAACTGTGATGTAAAAGAGTAGAATTGATAATAGAATTAATGGTATAAGGATTTACCAGTTCTTAGGAGAAACTTAGAAAGTCACAGAAAGTGTTAGGTTGTGAGCTTAGTCCCCAGTCGTTCACATCTATCCCAGCCACCAGGCCTGGTCTGGACTTCAAATCCCAGCATGCCAGGTCCTGACCCCTCCCTGGGGGTGGGGTCGGGACCATTCCCCGGGATACTTAAGTCATTCCGCTGGGGGTCACATTCCTTTGTCTTCCTGTTTCCCCCACAGGAGCGCAGATCTCCCATTAAACCTGGATATTTCTTAATTTGGCGTGTTTTGATTTGGCTTGATTGGGACTTTTTGCGTCATCAGAGAGCTTGCTTAGGAAATATTCCTAACATTTGGAGGCTCCCACCGAGCTAGGGCAGGTCCTTTCCACGTGGCAGGCCTAGTGTTGAAAGGCACCTAGTCTGCAGGTGGAGCTCTACGCCATGCTTACAACTGGCTTCTGGGCTTCAGCTGCTGCGTCTTGGTGAGTTCCTTTTCTTGTCTATTCTATAGGGGTTGTGAGGGGGGACCCATTCGTACTTATTTTTGTCATTTTCGGATTTCCATTTGAAGTCATGAGCTCACGCTGGGAATTCGAGTCAGGTTGCGGTAAATCCTGCGGGATTGGGGTTGGCTGAGGTGGAGATCTGTTTCTATCAGGACTTCGGGCATTCAATCTCCACGACCCCTTTTTGACCTAACAGCCACTTAGGAGGACACTCTGAAATGGATTTAGGCCATGTGGTTGGGCATAGACTCTTAAATGGGCACTTACAGTTCACAGCCAGGTCTGTTTTTGCCCCTGTAAGCCTCTTACAAAAAAAAATCGTTTAAATTGAGCCTGACTGATACAAATGAGCAAAACTTACATATATATGGTTTTTGTCCTTGTTTTTTTTTTTTCGTGTGTGTGTGTGTCTGTTCTCTCTCTCCACCCCCACCTTAGGCCATCTCACCACCATGCTGCCTGAGGCACTGCCCCCCCTTCCTCAAGCCCACACTCCCTACCTCCTCTGGTGGAGCTACTTTCATTCCCCAGTCCTTCACATCTATCCCAGCCACCAGGCCTGGTCTGGACTTCAAATCCCAGCATGCCAGGTCCTGACCCCTCCCTGAGCTAGGGCAGGTCCGCTTACAACTGGCTTCTGTGCTTCAGCTGCTGCGTCTTGGTGAGTTCCTTTTCTTGTCTATGCTGTAGGGTTTGGGGGGGACCCATTCGTACTTATTTTTGTCGTTTTCGGATTTCCTTTTGAAGTTGTGAGCTCACGCTGGGAATTTGAGTCAGGTTGCAGTCAATCCTGTGGGATTGGTGTTGGCTGAGGTGGAGATCCGTTTCTATTGGGAGGCTAGTCATTCAATCTCCATCTTTTTGACCTAAGAGGCCACGTGGTTGGCGGAGCTGTGTTGGATATTTCTTAATTTGGATTGATTTGATTTGGGAATTTATGCATTGTCAGAGAGTTCACTTAGGAAGTATTCCTAACACAAAGTAGAATTTAAGTATTCTATTTCTAAATATTTTTCTAAATTTATCTTATTGTTCACATTAACTATTGTTATAGCTTTGATGTAAGTTTTTTTTTTTTTGAGTTTTGGCTTTCTCTGTCTTTGAACTCACAGAGATCTGCCTGTGCCTGCCTCCCAAATGCTGGGATTAAAGATGTACACCACCACTTTCCAGCAAGAAGTCATATTATGTCAATCTTTGTACTATTTTTTTATAATCTTATTGATCACTCTGAGTGTTTCCACTATGAATGTAGCTTTGTAATCAGCTTTTCTGTTATAAATTGTTGGAAATTGTCATTGAATTGTATTCATTTTATGCTGCAAATTTACTATATACAACATCTTTGTTTTGCGGTATCAAGTTCCCAAAAATGAATTATATGCTTCATTATTTACTTTGGTTTTATTTTTCTTGTTGCTCTTAATCTGTGAACTACTTTTCCGTTTATTGGATACAATGTCTTTGCAGGTGGGTTTTGCTTATGTGAGGTTATCTGTTGCTTGAGTTTTTGTGTATGAAGTTAGCTTTGTTGGTTTTGGGTTTTCCTTGTAGTACTTTCTGTAAGGCTGGGTTTGTGGCTATGTGTTGTTTAAATCTGGTTTTGTCATGGAATATCTTGCTTCCTCCATCGATGGTGATTGAAAGGTTTGCTGGGTATAGATATCTTTGCTTGCATCTGTGGTGTTTTAGTGTCTGTAGCACATCTGCCCAGGACCTTCTGGCTTTCTTGGTTTCCATTGAGAATCCGGTTGTAATTCTGATACGTTTACCTATATATGTTACTTGACCTTTTTCCTTTGCAGCTCTCAATATTCTTTCTTTATTCTGTATGTTTTGTGTTTTAATTATTATATGGCTAGGGGATTTTTTTTATCCAATCTATTTGGTGTTCTTTAAGCTTCTTGTACCTTCATAGGGATATCCTTCTTTAAGTTGGGAAAATTTTGCTCTATAATTTTCTTGAATATGTTTTCTGTGCCTTTTGTCCCTATTATTCTTAGGTTTGTTAGTTTGTTAATACTAACTAGTTACTTAACTAATTACTGTGATAAAACACCATGACCAGAAGCAACTTAGAGAAGCACCCCTCCACTTCCTCCAGCAAGACCACACCTCCTAAACCTCCCCAAACAACATTACTAACTGGGATTCATCTATTCACACATCTGAGTCTACATTCACATTCAAACCACCTGAAATTCTTTTCTTTAATTGACTCTGGGCTTCTAGATTTCCTGACTGGCCGCCCCTGAAAAGAACTACTTGGATTGAAACCTGCAGCAGTGTGCAGTTAGCTGTGCCTCTGGCTTGTGCACCATAGCCTCTAGCAGTTAGAGGCCAGCTTTGAAGGGATCTAAAAAGATTGTGGTACCGAGAATTAGGAATTAAGGATTAGAGAGTGGTAAACTTGGGGTGCATGTGTTTTCTTGGTTGAAAGAAAAAGAAGGAATGAGCAACTCCATAGCAGATAGGGACTACTTTATAAAAGTTTGGAAGATCCTTTGCTCTGTGTGTGTGTGTGTGTGTGTGTGTGTGTGTGTGTGTGTGTGTGTGTGTGTGTTTGTGTGTGGTTTAACTTTGTTTTGAAAGACAAGAAATCTTTCCTCACTAGTGCAGCATAATTTCATACCCTGGAGCATTGTAGTTTTGGTGAGCCATACAACTTTGCTTATAACACACCAAATGGGCTCAGTTCAAAGCTTGAGATTTAGTGTTTGGTGTTGTAAATGCTTCCGACCCCTTCAGGAAAGATATAGGTTAGGTTAAATGGTTTTCAGAATTTTTTTTAACAGAGGTTTGTGAAATGTCTGTATTTTTCTTTTGTTAGCAAAAATGTTGATGCACCTGTCATTGTGAGTGGAATAATTATTTAGTTTAGTTTCTCTGTAATTTCTTATATTGCCATGTATTCTTTATGACTCTCCCACAGCTGCCTGACTCCCTATTTAGATCTGTACATAGTTTGAAGGAGCACATCTGTCATCATCCGGCATATAATTAACAGCGTGTGAAGTGATGTTGTCTGAATTGCCACACAGGAATAATGGTTGGGTGATTTGAGGTGACCCCAACTGTCCTTTTCTGAAGGATAGTACATGATGGTTGTTAGTGCACTTCACCCTTCTCATTCAGAAGGAAGCAGCCAAGAGTCTGCATGCCCGGTTTTTGTTTCTTTACTATTTAGCATGATAATTTTTTACATTTGTTTTCCTTGTATTCTAAACTAAAACCAGTTTCCTCTGGCATTTGTTGACATCACATTGGCTTCAGGCATTTTGCTTATGTAATCTGTAATTGAGTTACCAGGAGCCAGACTCAATCAGAGAGAATATATAGCTCGGTGGTAAAGTCATTGCTTGGCATGTGTGAGTCCCTGGGTTTAGTCCAGTGCCATGTAAACAAAAACAAAGAGCCAAATCCCAGAGGAACTTATGTATTAGTTGAGTATTTGGCAATGGATGGATTTAAGGTGTTACAAGTCAGAGTCCCTAAAATGTGGTTTGTAAATTTAGTGAACTTTGAATTGACAAAAATAAAGCAGCAGTGTTGGTAAGGAAAACTGAAACCCTTGACTTCTCAGTAAGGTTTTTCCTGAATAGAGCCTTGGAAAGAAATGCTGAAGGCACAGAAGCAAAGATGCAGGGAATGCTTCTGTAGATAGTCCCGTCTCCATGGTACCTTGGTTCCTCCTGGTCCCATGCTCTGCCACAGGGTGCACTGGCAGGTGGCAGGTGAGTTCCAACAAGAGAACAAGCCTTGGAATTGTAGTTGGAGGCTTGTAATTGTGGGTAATTGGTAAAGGACACTGTGCCTGTGTCCTTACCTGGGAAGATAATAGTAGTAAGAGCCTCCAAGGCTGCTGGCTGCCCACTAGGCTGCTGTTATTTTAACTGTTTCCTTTTGAAGCCAACTGTCAGCAAATCCATTTTTGCTGTTGTTCCTTATGTTTGCCATTAGAGCCTCAGCTTATTCAGAGATCAAATCACTACATTGACTATCCATAGTAGTTTTTCACTTGAAATGCTATGATTTATGGGAGAAAAGTGCAATTTATGTAATTAATGCTCAAATCTAGTTCAAGGACTAGTCTCAGTCTTGCCTAGAAGGTTTTAGAAATGCAGTCTCTGCTCTCTTGGAAGGAGGAAGCTGAGGTTGATAGTTTGTATATGCAGTGTCAACATCTGGGACAAGGAAGCTGCAGTTGAACTGCACACAGTGGTTTCAGCTAAATGGTCAGAGTTAGTCAAAGTCTCTGAATTTAGACCACTGTGTGCTGGATAGTTTACTGGCAGCTTGAAATAAGCTAAAGTCATGTGAGATTAAATTTTAAAAAGGGTCTCCATAAGATTGGATCCTATGCAAGCTAGTAGGACATGTTGTTGCCTCATGCTATGTACTTGATAATTGCTTTAAACTCCTAACCCTCCTTCTGCTGCCCAGTGCTGGGTAGGTAGTCCTGCAACTCCTTCAGGACTTGACTGGTCTGTGAAAAGGATAAATAGACCAGGTAATGAGTGACCTCCAGTATCTCTGTTTTTTATTGTTGCTTGTAAAGGAAAAATAATCTGTGCAAGAACTGAGTACATAGGTCAAGCTTGAAGCTGATAGATTCACAGTGCAGAAAGTGAGAGAAAGGACAGTGGTTGAGAAGGTTCCTACTTCAACAGTAGTTGAGATTAGCAGTGTTTAGCTATGTAGTAATTACCTAATTAGTAATTAGGTAATCAATTTTAGACACTCCATAAATGTCCCGGATGGCCATTTCTTGTTTTCCACATGCCATATAATCAAGAATTTGGATCAAAAACATATCTTGTCATAAAGCCAAATTGCTATAGTTACAGTAGTTCAACCAAAATAGATCTGAGTAAAATGTGGCCCTGTCTAACAGGACTGTTTTTACTGGTTTTAAATATACACCCTGAGATAAACGGTTTGGGAAATCTTTGATGTGCCCTAATATAAATCCCTAGTTACTGAATTACATGACTATTAATCCTGTTTCAACATTCTCTTTCCTATCCCCAAGCCTTACCATGACACCCCTTATTATCTTCTAATTTGTGGCTGATCTTGTATATTTTGAATTTCCAAGTAGATCTATATGTTTTTCTTAGGGTTTACTTTGTTACTTAGCTTCTAGGATCATGAACTATAGGGTCAATATCCTTTGTTTATAGCTAATATCCACTTATGAGTGAGTACATAATACCATATTCATCTTTTTGGGTCTGAGTTACCTCACTCAGGACAGTGTTTTCTAGTTCCATCCATTTTCATGCAGAATTTCAAATATCTTTGTTTTTTACCACTGAGTAGTAATCTAACTATATGAATTCCACATTTTCTTTATCCATTCTTCAGTTGAGGGGTATTCAGGGTGTTTCCAGGTTCTGACTATTACAAAAAATGCTTCTATGAACATAGTTGAACATATATCTTTGTAGTATGATTGCGCGTCTTTTTGTTATAATGCCAAGAGTGGTATTTCTGGATTTTTGGGTATGTTGATTGCCAGTTTTCTGTGAAACAGCCATAGTGATTTTGAAAGTGGTTGCACAAGTTTGTATTCTGAATAATTATTTCACATCCTCTTTAGCTTACGGTATCATCGGTGTTTTTGGACTTAGCCATTCTGACAGGTGCTCTTATATTGCCATTCTGACAGGTGCTCTTATATTGTTTAGATATGTTTCTTGTACCACTGATCTCTCCAAGATCTTCATCATGAAGGTGTATCAGATTTTGTTAAATGCTTTTTCAACATCTAATGAGTTGGTCATACGGTTATTTTCTTTCATTTTATTTACATGATGGATTAAATCAATAGATTTTTTTTTTATGTTGTACCATTCTTGCATCTCTGGGATCAAGCTGACTTGATAATGAAGGATTTTTTTGATGTGTTCTTGTATTTAGTTTGCTAGCATATTATTGAGTACTTTTGCATATCTATGTTCATAAGTGAGATTATTATTTTTTAAAAAATATTTATTTATTATGTATACAATATTCTGTTGGTGTGTATGCCTAAAGGCCAGAAGAGGGCACCAGACCTCATTACAGATGGTTGTGAACCACCATGTGGTTGCTGGAAATTGAACTCAGGACCTTTGGAAGAGCAGGCAATGCTCTTAACCACTGAGCCATCTCTCCAGCCCCTGTGAGATTAATTTTTAATTCTCTTTCTTGGTTGAGTCTTTGGTTTTGGGATAAGGGTAACTGTAGTCTCATAAAAAAGAGTTTTCAATGTTCCTTCTGGTTCTATTCTGGAGAACACTTTGAGGAGTGTAGGAAGTTCTGATAAAATTCTGCATTAAAACTATTTGTCCCTGGGATATTTTTGTTTGTGGGGCTTTTTATGATAGCTTCTATTTCTTTATAGTTTATAGGTCTACTTAAATTGTTCACCTGGTCTTGATTTAATTTTGGTATATGGTACCTAACCAGAAAAATGTCCATTTCTTTTATGTTTTCTAATTTTGTGGAGTCAGGCTTTTGTAGTATGATCTAAGGACTCTCTGGATATCCTTGATGTCTGTTGTCATTTATCCCTTTTTATTTCTGATTGTGTTAATTTGGATTTTCTATCTCTGCTTTTATATTAGTTTGCATAAGAGTTTGGGTAAGTGTTTCTCCACTTTCTTTATGTGCTATGAACTTTCCTCTTAGCACTGATTTCATAGTGTCCCATAGGTTTGTGTACTTTGTAGCTTCATTTTTCTTTAATTTTAGGAAGTCTTTAATTTCTTTCTTATTTCTTTTATGACCCAGGGCTGGTTCAATAGTTTACTTTTCAATTTCCATGAATTTGTATGATTTCTCATAGTATTGTTGTTAATTTCTAACTTTAAACCTGGTGATCCAATAAGATACATAGTGTTACTCCAATTTTTTCATATCTGCAGATGTTTGATTTGCTATGGAGTATGTGGTCATTTTTACAGAAGGTTCTGAGGTGCTGAGAAGAAGGTATACTTTTGTGTTTAAGTGAAATGTTCTGTACATGTCTGTTAATTCCTTTTCATCTATGCCATCTGTTAGTTTCCTTATTTCTCTGTAAATTTTTTTTCTGGTAGACCAAACTAACATTGTGGTTAGTGGAATGTAGAAGTCTCCTACTATTAGTGTGCAGATTTTGATGTAATGTTTCTTTTACATATGTGAGTGCTCTTGTATTAGGGGTATTAATGTTAAGGATTGAAACTTCAGCTTGATAGATTTATCTTGTTATGAGTATAAACTGTCTTTCTTCAGCTCTTTTTATTTATTTTATTTTGAAATATAATGCTAGATATTAGGATAGCTACACCTTCTTGTTTCTTATGTGCATTTAATCAGAAAACCTTTTCCTAATCCTTTACTTAGTTAATGTCTGTCTTAGAGTTTGAGGTGTGTTTCTTGTATAGAACAGAAGTCTGGATCTTCTTTTCCTATCCACTTTTTTTAGCCTGTGTCCTTTTATAGGTGAGTTGCGACCATTGATATTAAGTGCTATTAATGACCAGTTGTTCCTGTTCTTTTTCAGTGGGAGTGGTTGTGTGTTTCTTTTCCTTGGGTTTTGCTGATCTGAGGTTATCTTTTGCTTGATTTTATTTTGTGGGTGAAGTTAGCTTCCTTGTTGCTTGCTTCTAGTACTTTCTGTCAGGCTGGGTTTGAGGATATATATTGCGTAAATCTGGTTTTGTCATGCACTATCTTGTTTCCTCCATCGATGGTGATTGAAAGGTTTGCTGGGTATAGATATCTGTGCTTGCATCTGTGGTCTCTTAGCACATCTGACCAGGACCTTCTGGCTTTCTTAGTTTCCATTGAGAAGTCAGGTGTAATTCTGATATATCTACCTTTATATGGTACTTTACCTTTTCCCTTTGTGGCTCACAAAATTTTGCCTTTAGTCTATATGTTTTGTGCTATTGGGTACTTAACTTTGATCCTTGTGTTCTTTAAGCTTCTTCTATCTCTGTAGTAATATCCTTCCTTAAGTTTTTATGATTTTGGTGAATGTGTTTTCTGTGTCTTTGAGCTGTAGTTCTTCTCCTTCTATTCCTATCATTCTTAGGTTTTGTCTTTTGATGTTTTCCCAGATTTCCTGGATGTTTTGTGTTAAGAGTTTGTTAGGTTTAATGTTTCCTTTGGCTCATTAATTTATTTCATATAGCTATTTTCAACCCCTGAGATTCTCTCTTCCATCTTTTCTATTCTGCTCGTCTACTTCTTTCAGTGGCTGTCTGAGTCTTTGGGAACTCTTCTTGGTCTGCTCTTTGTCTCAGGCAGCCACTGAGGTCTCCTTTAGCATCCTCTTGCTCTGTTCTCCAGGGTTGCTCTCACAGCTTGTGTTTTATAGTTCCCCTCTTGGTCCTCTCAGCAGGAACCTCTTCTGCTGGCTGTCTAGATAACTGGGGTCAGGTTGGTCATGCCCCCGGCTGGGTTGCTGTTCACTCACCTCTTGGTCCTCTCAGTATTGTATTTCAGAGTACCACTGAGGTTGCAGGATAGGTGAGTTTGAGTGCAGGATGGTGTTTGTTGCTTGTGGGGGTCTAATGGATTGGAGTGGGTATTGATCCAGCCTACCTGCAAGAATCTCTCCTTTTGACTGGCTAGAGAAACTGAGGCAGTCAGGTTAGAGGTCCAGGTTTTTGCCTCACTATGAAAGGCCATGAAAGTGTGTTTTCATAACTGGTGGCTGGTCACTCACCTCTTGGTTCTCTCTGTATGACAGCAAGCTACTTTCAGAGGTTATGGTTAGGGGCACAAAAACTCCATACAATGGGGGTAAAGTACAAAAATAATCATGATGGAAACTGACAATAAATTACTTTAAAAGATGGTTGACCATTTAACCAAAGTCAAAATAATGAGTTTGTCTCCAATATGGTTAATAGACATCTATTGGAACCCATAAGCTCGCATGTCAGATGGACCCCAGGTTGAGGTTTTACTTCCTCTGAAGGAGAGAAAAGGAACTTGCAGGCATGTAGTCTGACTTTATCTGAATGGAATCATATTGTGTTTCCCTGATGACTACAAAATCTCTAGTTAGGAGTTTTGAATGATGGTGACCAGATGACATCCAGGTTGTGTGGAGATCCTGAGACTTGAACTGAAGTAAGTGTAAGGCTAAGTTAATCAGATACTTACATGGAGCTTTGGTTGAAAGAATTGTTTGCAAAGCCCTAGGATCAAATGCCAAAGAGCAGTGCATAGGGTGCATTTCAGTGGGTTGGCACCATCTGTGTCCTGAACTACTATGGTGGTTCAGCCTCCTCCAGGTCTTCCATTATTTACTTTTTTGGCTCCTCCTGTAACTATCAGTGACAGTATCTTACAGCCCCCATTTTTCAGTCTCCACAGGAATGTAAAGCTCTTTAGTCTCCATCCCATCAATCCCCAGTACTTGTCTGCCTGGCAAGAATAAGGATATTCTAAGATACATTTAAATTTCTCCCTTTGGCTAACAACTACTGAACTAATAGACACTATTTAATTTGAGTTTCCCTGGGAATTTCACTGTGGAAAAAGACTGAATCCTTCAGGTGAGACCATGTTTACTTAAACATTTACTCCTTATCTGACCACCTTACAGGAGACACAGGAGGGTTTCAGACATCGAAATGCTTTCATTATATGACTTAGTTATATTAACTTAGTTTTGTATATCCCTTGTCATCTATCTAAACTTGTTAGGACCCCAAGGATAAATTAATCACCTTATATTTTCATCACCGTTCCAAATTAGTGTCACCAAAAAATACCATGTTTATTACTTTTCTTAATAATTTGTTCTTTTTTCTTTTCTATTTTTTTATCTTAAGTAATAGCCTAATTATGAATCTCTGGCTGTCTTGCAACTCAGTGTATAGAGTAGGATATTGTAGAAAATCAGAGTTATGCGGCTGAAGAGATGGCTCTGCGGTTAATAGCATTGCCTGCTCTTCCAAAGGTCTTGAGTTCAATTTTCAGCAACCACATGGTGCCTCACAGCCATCCGTAATGGGGTCTGGTGCCCTCTTCTGGCATGTAGGCACACACACAGACAGAATATTGTATACATAATAAAGAAAGAAAGAAAGAAAGAAAAAAAAAAGAAAAAGAAAATCAGAGTTATTTGGCCACCTTATCTCCAGAGGGACTCATGTAAGAATTGTGTTCCCTTACAAACTGTAAATCATGTATAGTTCCAGCACAGAGAGGTCTTGGCAAGAAGGAGCATGAAAGCTTTCCCTCTTAGACCATAGCTCACATAAGAAATAGGCAGTGAGTCAATCAATTTTAGACGATTGCTAAATGTTCTAACTGACCCTTTCTTGCATCCACAGATTAAGGAATCAAGAATCCGAATAAAGAACCAAATTTATGAAACCAAATTTCAGTACTTGCACTATTCTTATTACAAAAATAGAACTGGAAGAAATGTTGTTACCCTGCCTAAAAGAACTGTTATTTTACATATTTAAGATGCACAGCCAGAGATAAAATGTGTTACTAATCCTTGATATCCTCTAATATAAATCACTATACTTTGAAGCACATGACCATAAACCTGTTTCACCTATTTAGATTAATTTTTGTGGATTTTAATTACATCATTTATGTCACCACTTTCTTGCCTCTAAGCTTTCCAGAAATTAGAAAAATGATGAATTTTGCTTTATCAAGGGTTGCTGTTTGCATGTGACCTAGGTTTGGCTTCAGAATATCTGAGCTATAATGGAAAGGGTTTATTACACTGGTCAGTGACTCTGTAATGGAACACATACAAGTAACACCATATTTTGGAAAAGAACAGGAAGTGCTCTCAGAGACTGGAAGAGTTTCTACTAAAATGCCAATATTCCAGACTAGAACCCTGTGTTCCCCTAGGGTGGAATGGCAGAGCTGGGAAGGGCTGTGCTGGCTTAGTCATTTGATTTCTGCTCATCTAGTTGGGGAACTGCTTGAGGCTCAGCTGGGCAATTCTAGCTATTGAGGGATTCTGGGCAAGCCTAACAATCAAGAACACCAGTGGGTAGTAGATTGTGAGCAAATAGGGAGCCAATAAAGAGCCATGAGAGTTGTTTTTCTTCTTCCCTAAATTGTATAGTTGATTTCTACCTCCAGTTCTTATCCCACCTTCCTCTGAAGAGGTAACACTAACTACCATTATGGAATTGTGGTAACTGCTATTGTCTTGAATCCCAGCTAGGTGGTCCTAGCTATTGATGGACTCTGGGTGGCAATAATGAGACCCAGTAGTAGGAAGTTTACAGGTTCTTTCAGTGTGGCCCCATATTTCGATATGGCACAAAAGCCATTAGTCCCGTCCGAGTTGATCGCGTAGCTCTGCAGACAAGCTGTCTCTGCCCTGAACAAAAGCCAGGATGCCTGCTCCTAGCTTCTTTTGTTAAAATGTGGATTACCTGAGAAGAAATGTTTGACTGAAGCTGATGACTTAAGAGTTCAGACGTTTGGTGCTTCCTTTCTTTTGTAATTTGGAAGGTGTCTTATAGAGATGCTAATTCAGGGCCTACCTGACTGCAAGATGCGGATGTGACTTGAGCCCTGGCACCTAGTTAAAAAATCTGCCCCCTAGAGCTCAGGAAGGCAGTCTAACAGACCAAGAGCCTGTGTTCTACTCCCTGCTGTGCAGTGCAGCTTCATCTGAAAGAAAAAGCCAGATTTAAATTAAAGTAGCCTCTGAGGTAAGCAGGTTAAAATGCTTTTTCATTTCACAATTTTGCCTTTTTGTTAATAGTCTGCTGTTTGTAGGCAAGTGAGTTAATATCCAAGGTGGATTGATTTTAGTACTGTGCCTCTAGTAAAGTTCAAAGTCAGAGATTGTGATGCATTCAGAAGTTCCTTGATTGTACAGGATTTTAAGATTTTTCATGCTAGCCTGAGTTTTTGTCTTTTCTCACAAGGTTAAGGATTGTTTTTTCAAAGTCTGTGAAGAATTTTGTTACAAGTTTAATGGGCATTTGCATTAGATCTGTAGATTGCTTTCAATAACATTGTCAATTTTGCTATGATTGGTGCTATCTTTACAAGAGAATAGGAAATCTTTCAATTTTCTGTTGGCTTAAATTTCTTCCTTCAGAGATTAAAAGTTCTTGTTATACAAGTTTTTCAATTTGTGTGATTAGAGTTACTCAAAAATATTTATGATATTTGTGAGTATCTCGTTCATGATATATGTAGAGGAGATTCATTTGAGTTGTTTTCAGATTCTGTGTATGATAAAGTAATTCTGCTATGAACATGGTTAAGCACGTGTCCTTGTTGTATGGTTGAGCATCTTTTGTATATAGGCCCAGAAGAGATAGCTGAGTTTTAAAGTGGTTTGTTGCCTAATTTTCTGAGAATTCAACAGCAGTGGAGGAGTTTCTCTTAAACATAAGTTGTGAGTTTTTGATCTTGGTCATGTTACAGAGATAAGATGGAGTCTCAGAGTTGTTTAGATTTGCATTTTCCAATGGTTAAGCATATAATATTTGAGCAATTTTTGAATGTTTCCAGTCATTTTAAGTTCATATAAAGTTATGGTAAAGAAAATTATGAAATTATGAATAATTGAAGAGCTGGTACCGACCGGCTAAACATGCAATCAAGAATAATTCGGAGAGCTGGTATTGACCGGCTAAATATGAAATTATCAATAATTGGGAAAGCTGGTTTTGACCTGCCAAACATGAAATTATGAAAATTGGGAGAGCTGGTTTTGACCGGCTAAACATGAAGTTACGGTATTAGAAAACTAAAGAACGGTATTGACTGATGATGTGGAAAAATCATGATTGTGAGTTGCAGCGATTGAGAGTTGGCTGAAAGAGAGATTGACTATGAATGTTGAGTTGATATGCATGCTGAGAAAGTAAACTCTGAATGATGTTCTGTACCAGCGGAGGAAACATTTTCAACTCAGGTGATTCTACTCTCCTTTAAGATAGGAGAATATAGTCTTTGGGAGCATAATTATACATAAAGCATTGTGATGCATCCTAACAAGTAATGGCTGATACACAGGGCCTTAAAAGTTTATTTATCTCCACTAATCTCTTTACAGAGGTCGGCAGTCAAATGACGGGTGTGAGGCTTCTCCCCAGATGCCTAAGACAGGGGCTTGCATAAAAGATGCCTGCTCCAATGACGGGAAAATTTGGGTAAATGAGGACTTTGCCCAAGTCAGGCGCGACATATCTGTCTTGTTGCAGAAGCAAAGGGTTTATTAAAATTAATAAGAGAGAGTGGATTGTGGGCCCATATTTCGATATGGCACAAAAGCCATTAGTCCCGTCCGAGCTGATCACGTAGCTCTGCAGACAAGCTGTCTCTGCCCTGAACAAAAGCCAGGATGCCTGCTCCTAGCTTCTTTTGTTAAAATGTGGATTACCTGAGAAGAAATGTTTGACTGAAGCTGATGACTTAAGAGTTCAGACGTTTGGTGCTTCCTTTCTTTTGTAATTTGGAAGGTGTCTTATAGAGATGCTAATTCAGGGCCTACCTGACTGCAAGATGCGGATGTGACTCGAGCCCTGGCACCTAGTTAAAAATCTGCCCGCCAGAGCTCAGGAAGGCAGTCTAACAGACCAAGAGCCTGTGTTCTACTCCCTGCTGTGCAGTGCAGCTTCAACTGAAAGAAAAAGCCAGATTTAAATTAAAGTAGCCTCTGAGGTAAGCAGGTTAAAATGCTTTTTCATTTCACAATTTTGCCTTTTTGTTAATAGTCTGCTGTTTGTAGGCAAGTGAATTCGTATCCAAGGTGGATTGATTTTAGTACTGTGCCTCTAGTAAAGTTCAAAGTCAGAGATTGTGATGCATTCAGAAGTTCCTTGATTGTACAGGATTTTAAGATTTTTCAGGCTAGCCTGAGGTTTTGTCTTTTCTCACAAGGTTAAGGATTGTTTTTTCACAGTCTATGAAGAATTTTGTTACAAGTTTAATGGGCATTTGCATTAGATCTGTAGATTGCTTTCAATAACATTGTCAATTTTGCTATGATTGGTGCTATCTTTACAAGAGAATAGGAAATCTTTCAATTTTCTGTTGGCTTAAATTTCTTCCTTCAGAGATTAAAAGTTCTTGTTATACAAGTTTTTCAATTTGTGTGATTAGAGTTACTCAAAAATATTTATGATATTTGTGAGTATCTCGTTCATGATATATGTAGAGGAGATTCATTTGAGTTGTTTTCAGATTCTGTGTATGATAAAGTAATTCTGCTATGAACATGGTTAAGCACGTGTCCTTGTTGTATGGTTGAGCATCTTTTGTATATAGGCCCAGAAGAGATAGCTGAGTTTTAAAGTGGTTTGTTGCCTAATTTTCTGAGAATTCAACAGCAGTGGAGGAGTTTCTCTTAAACATAAGTTGTGAGTTTTTGATCTTGGTCATGTTACAGAGATAAGATGGAGTCTCAGAGTTGTTTAGATTTGCATTTTCCAATGGTTAAGCATATAATATTTGAGCAATTTTTGAATGTTTCCAGTCATTTTAAGTTCATATAAAGTTATGGTAAAGAAAATTATGAAATTATGAATAATTGAAGAGCTGGTACCGACCGGCTAAACATGCAATCAAGAATAATTCGGAGAGCTGGTATTGACCGGCTAAATATGAAATTATCAATAATTGGGAAAGCTGGTTTTGACCTGCCAAACATGAAATTATGAAAATTGGGAGAGCTGGTTTTGACCGGCTAAACATGAAGTTACGGTATTAGAAAACTAAAGAACGGTATTGACTGATGATGTGGAAAAATCATGATTGTGAGTTGCAGCGATTGAGAGTTGGCTGAAAGAGAGATTGACTATGAATGTTGAGTTGATATGCATGCTGAGAAAGTAAACTCTGAATGATGTTCTGTACCAGCGGAGGAAACATTTTCAACTCAGGTGATTCTACTCTCCTTTAAGATAGGAGAATATAGTCTTTGGGAGCATAATTATACATAAAGCATTGTGATGCATCCTAACAAGTAATGGCTGATACACAGGGCCTTAAAAGTTTATTTATCTCCACTAATCTCTTTACAGAGGTCGGCAGTCAAATGACGGGTGTGAGGCTTCTCCCCAGATGCCTAAGACAGGGGCTTGCATAAAAGATGCCTGCTCCAATGACGGGAAAATTTGGGTAAATGAGGACTTTGCCCAAGTCAGGCGCGACATATCTGTCTTGTTGCAGAAGCAAAGGGTTTATTAAAATTAATAAGAGAGAGTGGATTGTGGGCCCATATTTCGATATGGCACAAAAGCCATTAGTCCCGTCCGAGCTGATCACGTAGCTCTGCAGACAAGCTGTCTCTGCCCTGAACAAAAGCCAGGATGCCTGCTCCTAGCTTCTTTTGTTAAAATGTGGATTACCTGAGAAGAAATGTTTGACTGAAGCTGATGACTTAAGAGTTCAGACGTTTGGTGCTTCCTTTCTTTTGTAATTTGGAAGGTGTCTTATAGAGATGCTAATTCAGGGCCTACCTGACTGCAAGATGCGGATGTGACTCGAGCCCTGGCACCTAGTTAAAAATCTGCCCGCCAGAGCTCAGGAAGGCAGTCTAACAGACCAAGAGCCTGTGTTCTACTCCCTGCTGTGCAGTGCAGCTTCAACTGAAAGAAAAAGCCAGATTTAAATTAAAGTAGCCTCTGAGGTAAGCAGGTTAAAATGCTTTTTCATTTCACAATTTTGCCTTTTTGTTAATAGTCTGCTGTTTGTAGGCAAGTGAATTCGTATCCAAGGTGGATTGATTTTAGTACTGTGCCTCTAGTAAAGTTCAAAGTCAGAGATTGTGATGCATTCAGAAGTTCCTTGATTGTACAGGATTTTAAGATTTTTCAGGCTAGCCTGAGGTTTTGTCTTTTCTCACAAGGTTAAGGATTGTTTTTTCACAGTCTATGAAGAATTTTGTTACAAGTTTAATGGGCATTTGCATTAGATCTGTAGATTGCTTTCAATAACATTGTCAATTTTGCTATGATTGGTGCTATCTTTACAAGAGAATAGGAAATCTTTCAATTTTCTGTTGGCTTAAATTTCTTCCTTCAGAGATTAAAAGTTCTTGTTATACAAGTTTTTCAATTTGTGTGATTAGAGTTACTCAAAAATATTTATGATATTTGTGAGTATCTCGTTCATGATATATGTAGAGGAGATTCATTTGAGTTGTTTTCAGATTCTGTGTATGATAAAGTAATTCTGCTATGAACATGGTTAAGCACGTGTCCTTGTTGTATGGTTGAGCATCTTTTGTATATAGGCCCAGAAGAGATAGCTGAGTTTTAAAGTGGTTTGTTGCCTAATTTTCTGAGAATTCAACAGCAGTGGAGGAGTTTCTCTTAAACATAAGTTGTGAGTTTTTGATCTTGGTCATGTTACAGAGATAAGATGGAGTCTCAGAGTTGTTTAGATTTGCATTTTCCAATGGTTAAGCATATAATATTTGAGCAATTTTTGAATGTTTCCAGTCATTTTAAGTTCATATAAAGTTATGGTAAAGAAAATTATGAAATTATGAATAATTGAAGAGCTGGTACCGACCGGCTAAACATGCAATCAAGAATAATTCGGAGAGCTGGTATTGACCGGCTAAATATGAAATTATCAATAATTGGGAAAGCTGGTTTTGACCTGCCAAACATGAAATTATGAAAATTGGGAGAGCTGGTTTTGACCGGCTAAACATGAAGTTACGGTATTAGAAAACTAAAGAACGGTATTGACTGATGATGTGGAAAAATCATAATTGTGAGTTGCAGAGATCGAGAGTTGGCTGAAAGAGAGATTGACTATGAATGTTGAGTTGATACGCATGAGAAGAAATGTTTGACTGAAGCTGATGACTTAAGAGTTTAGACGTTTGGTGCGTCCTTCCTTTGTAATTTGGAAGGTGTCTTATAGAGATCCTAATTCAGGGCCTACCTGACTGCTAGATGCAGATGTGACTTGAGCCCTGGCACCTAGTTAAAAATCTGCCCGCCAGAGCTCAGGAAGGCAGTCTAACAGACCAAGAGCCTGTGTTCTACTCCCTGCTGTGCAGTGCAGCTTCAACTGAAAGAAAAAGCCAGATTTAAATTAAAGTAGCCTCTGAGGTAAGCAGGTTAAAATGCTTTTTCATTTCACAATTTTGCCTTTTTGTTAATAGTCTGCTGTTTGTAGGCAAGTGAATTCGTATCCAAGGTGGATTGATTTTAGTACTGTGCCTCTAGTAAAGTTTAAAGTCAGAGATTGTGATGCATTCAGAAGTTCCTTGATTGTACAGGATTTTAAGATTTTTCAGGCTAGCCTGAGTTTTTGTCTTTTCTCACAAGGTTAAGGATTGTTTATTCAAAGCCTGTGAAGAATTTTGTTACAAGTTTAATGGGCATTTGCATTAGATCTGTAGATTGCTTTCAATAACATTGTCAATTTTGCTATGATTGGTGCTATCTTTACAAGAGAATAGGAAATCTTTCAATTTTCTGTTGGCTTAAATTTCTTCCTTCAGAGATTTAAAGTTCTTGTTATACCAGGTTTTCAATTTGTGTGATTAGAGTTACTCAAAAATATTTATGATATTTGTGAGTATCTCGTTCATGATATATGTAGAGGAGATTCATTTGAGTTGTTTTCAGATTCTGTGTATGATAAAGTAATTCTGCTATGAACATGGTTAAGCACGTGTCCTTGTTGTATGGTTGAGCATCTTTTGTATATAGGCCCAGAAGAGATAGCTGAATTTTAAAGTGGTTTGTTGCCTAATTTTCTGAGAATTCAACAGCAGTGGAGGAGTTTCCTTTAAACATAAGTTGTGGGTTTTTCATCTTGGTCACGTTACAGACATAAGATGTAGTCTCAGAGTTGTTTTGATTTGCATTTTCCAATGGTTAAGCATATTATATTTGAGCAATTTTTGAATGTTTCCAGTCATTTTAAGTTCATATAAAGTTATGGTAAAGAAAATTATGAAATTATGAATAATTGGAGAGCTGGTACCGACCGGCTAAACATGCAATTACGAATTAGGAGAGCTGGTATTTACTGGCTAATTATGAAATTATCAATAATTGGGAAAGCTGGTTTTGACCTGCCAAACATGAAATTATGAAAATTGGGAGAGCTGGTTTTTACTGGCTAAACATGAAGTTACGGTATTAGAAAACTAAAGAACGGTATTGACTGATGATGTGGAAAAATCATGATTGTGAGTTGCTGCGGTTGAGATTTGGCTGAAAGAGATTGACTAAATGTTGAGTTGATATGCATGCTCAGAAAGTAAACTCTGAATGATGTTCTGTACCAGCGGAGGAAACATTTTCAACTCAGGTGATTCTACTCTCCTTTAAGATAGGAGAATATAGTCTTTGGGAGCATAATTATACATAAAGCATTGTGATGCATCCTAACAAGTAATGGCTGATACACAGGGCCTTAAAAGTTTATTTATCTCCACTAATCTCTTTACAGAGGTCGGCAGTCAATGACGGGTGTGAGGCTTCTCCCCAGATGCCTAAGACAGGGGCTTGCATAAAAGATGCCTGCTCCAATGATGGGAAAATTTGGGTAAATGAGGACTTTGCCCAAGTCAGGCGCGACATATCTGTCTTGTTGCAGAAGCAAAGGGTTTATTAAAATTAATAAGAGAGAGTGGATTGTGGGCCCATATTTCGATATGGCACAAAAGCCATTAGCCCGGTTCGAGCTGATCATGTAGCAATGCAGAAAAGCTGCCTCTGCCCTTAACAAAAGCCAGGATGCCTGCTCCTAGCTTCTTTTGTTAAAATGTGGATTACCTGAGAAGAAATGTTTGACTGAAGCTGATGACTTAAGAGTTCAGAATGCTTTGCTCATTTAAAACATCTGGGTGATCAGAAAATTAAAACCAAACAGAATCATTTCTTTTCTGTGGGACCAGGCAGACCAGAAACCGGAAAAAGTGATAAGTAGGAGAGGGCTGTAAGGTCCATGCTCTCTTCATCATAGCTTAGACTTTCAGTGGAGAGAGTTTTAGGTGGTGATAAGGCCTGAGTGAACAGTCTCTCTCTTAGCCTTATCACCTGGCTACAGGCTTCCTGGGATGCAGTTCCTCTCATTGTCCTATGAACTTCTATAGTGTTTGTTCCCTGAATGTAGCGTTTTTGCCTAGTCACTGGCGCATCCAATAGTGTTTGTTCCCTGAATGCCTAGTCACTGGTGGAGGAAGAGCCATTGTTAAATGTGTGGTGGAGAGGGCCTTTTCTCTTAGATGACGTGATTGTACCAAACTCACTTTGTTGTGCTCTTTGGGATACATTTAAAGTGACTGTTTACAAAAGCTTTTACCTGATATTTTGAGTCCAACTATTTCTTTTAGTCTTCTCAGACTCCTACTTCTTTATGAGTCTCTTGCCGGGCGACAGTATAGTAGACGCGTGCTGCCACCATGTGGCTAAATAGTGCAATGACACATTTTACAGTTCTGGAAGGCTGGCTGTCAGGTCTTGAAGCTCAGCAATATACTCTTGAGCTCAGTGAAGCTTAGGGCAGTAATTGGCAGAGTTTTATGTGAATAGTTACCCATAGAATTCCTGAATAATCTTACGATTTTCATGTATAAGTTCTCTGCTAGTGCTGGTGCTGTCGTGATAGGTCCATAGCATTGATTCTACTGCCACAGACTCTGCCTTCCTCCCTGTAAAAGTTAATTATACTGTTGAAGAGATGGCCTGTCTCCCTGCAGGGCAATTATTCCAACTGTCTTTCCCCTCTTTGTTATCAGGAAGGCTCAAAAGAGCCTGGGGAAATAATAAGAAGACACAAGGCTCTCTGCCACAGTTATCCTGTTCACTGGGTACAATGGGGGCATGGGCAGAGTTAGATTTGTTTCAGTTCTAACTTTGCAAAAACCCTTTCTGCTTTCTTTGCGCCGCTAGCTAGCTATTCGTTTTTTGGAGGCAGTCTGTGATCAAAGTCTTTTCATGCTTGTTTTCCAGATCTTTCTCCCAAGCTAATGGTTTAAGCAATGAATCCTTTGAACAACTTAAAGTAAAACATGATCTGTGTTACAAAGGTGACGCATAAATCCAACTACACTTAATCAATAAAAACCAGGGGACAGATATGGGAGTAAAAACCTGGAAGACCAGAGAACTGGGAGCAGTCACCATTTGCTTTCTATGCATCTCCTTTCTGCATTTAAAATGCTGAGATTCTGTCTCTACCCAACCACCACCACTACCACCACCACCGGGCTCCTATGGTCAACTAGTGTTTAGCTCCACCCTGGATCTCCAGGCCAGTTTTATTTGTCAGAACACAAACAAAATGCTACACAACACATATGGAAGGATTTTCATGAGCCTTTTGGAGGGGTGTTCCTCACTTGATCAGACAACAGAGCTGATTGATTAGATCAATCAAATCATTCCTGATTTGTATACCTATTATGTCAGGAGGCTGCATTCTAAAAGTCAGCTGAGGAGCTACCGTGTGTGTGTGTGTGTGTGTGTGTGTGTGTGTTACACCCAGGCATTGCGCTGAGACTGCTGTCTCAGAGGAGTTTCCAGATTCGAGGTAGGATGCTTAGGTGTATCTCACAGACATGGGAGAGACAAAGAGTAGGAAACACTACATTATGAAAAGAGGAGCCATTTGATGTCTTATTATCTTAACTCTGATAGATCTTGATTACCACAAGACAGCACCTCCCTGGGTCTTAACTTGTGGATGTTTATTGTCTGTTGGAAGTCTATGTGAACCCAAGAAGCAGAAACCTTTCTCCTTGCCTTCTTTATTGTTTAGGGTCAGAATGAATGAAGTTAGAACATTTTTAAAAACTTGTTATGTCTGGTGCTTACTATGGAATCACGTGGCCAGACTTCAATTTGGCTCAGGACTGATGGAGTTCAAGATCATTTGGCACTGGTGGTGGAGAAGCGGCACTCACCACACTCTGAGTTTGTTCAGTGACAGAAAGTAAAGGATCCTAGGAGGATAAGCATAGAACAGTAGATCCTAGCCTAGCACAGGACATTTGATTCAGACTTCTGTTTGTTTACCAGAAAACTGACAATCAGAAAGGTGACAAGGTGTTTGCTCGAGGTCACTGGAAATTTTGTAGCAGTGAAGCTCATAATCTAGGGTTTCAGTCCTTTATCATGTTCTTTCGGAGACAGGGTTTCATACAACCTAAGGTGGCCTGGTATTAAAGCAGAATACTGCTTTAGTATTCGAGATGCTGAGATTGCAAGTGTGAGTCTTTGTACCTAGTTCTGACTCTTCAGGCATAACTTCAAAAACTTATTTATTATGTGTGCATGTGTGTGCATTTTTGTGGGCATACATGCACTCATGCACCATAGCATACATGTTGAAGACATAAGACAGCTTGTGGGAGTTGGTTCTACCTTGTGGTTTCTGGGGATTAAAATTAGGTCCTCACCTCTCTGCCTTCCTGACTTCAGGCATATAGCAACCCCCCAAAATTTGAGCTTGTACAAAGCCATACATTGCCTTAGATCACCCACCCTCTCTAGAAACCTATAGGTTATAACCTATAGTAAAGAACTCTCTTTAGTTGGGATTCAGAACAAACCCCTATTGCAGTGACTGATGTAACTAAGCTGTCCTTTCTACCAGAAATAAATATCAGCTCCTATTTATACCAACCTGGAACAGAATCCTTTGCTCATTTAAAACATCTGGGTGATCAGAAAATTAAAACCAAACAGAAGCATTTCTTGTTTTCTGTGGGACCAGGCAGACCAGAAACAGGAAAAAGTGATAAGTAGGAGAGGGCTGTAAGGTCCATGCTCTCTTCATCATAGCTTAGACTTTCAGTGGAGAGAGTCTTAGGTGGTGGTAAGGCCTGAGTGAAGTCTCTCTTTTAGCCTTATCACCTGGCTACAGGCTTCCTGGGATGCAGTTCCTCTCATTGTCCTATGGACTTCTATAGTTTTTGTTCCCTGAATGTAGCATTTTTGCCTAGTCACTATTTCTTTTAGTCTTCTCAGACTCCTACTTCTTTATGAGTCTCTTGCCGGGCGACAGTATAGTAGACGCGTGCTGCCACCATGTGGCTAAATAGTGCAATGACACATTTTACAGTTCTGGAAGGCTGGCTGTCAGGTCTTGAAGCTCAGCAATATACTCTTGAGCTCAGTGAAGCTTAGGGCAGTAATTGTCAGAGTTTTATCTGAATCGTACCCATGGAATTCCTGAATAATCTTACGATTTTCATGTATAAGTTCTCTGGTGCTGAGCTACGAGAGCCAGTGTGGTTCATCTTCCCCTGGCTATGTGGTAGTTAGTGATCAGATGCAGATTTCTTTATATTCTTGCCTGGTCCTGCATCATCCAGTGTGCTCCAGCATGATCTGAGTGGTCCTGCATGTTCTTTGTATCTCTTGGGCCGACTGGCACTCTCCTGACTGCATCTGTGCAGAGCACAGGGAGCGGGACTGTGCTTTGAAATATCCTTTATGAAATCAGCCCCATGTAACACAGATTTGCCAAGGTCGGAGAGCCCTGGTCCCTCTAGTATCTTCCAGAAGTTTTGCACTTTGAACATTTAACATTTATGTTTACTATCCATCTGTAGTTAATTCTGTGGAGCTTGTAAACAGTAGTTCCTTTATAGAGTAGCACTCCACTGTTACTGTGATAAGACTAGGATTGATGGTATAAATTCTTAGAAAATATTAAGTCACAAAGTAGAATTTATATAAGGGAGAGTTGCATCCCAAATCCTCCAAAGGTTAATGGTATGCTAATTGCACGTGTTAGTGATTAGTATAAGACATAAATGTTTGTTCCCTATGATTAACCAGCTGCATTCCCAAAACAAAGGCGACAGCCCTGTTTTACAAACAGCAGAAACACCCATTCCTCCATTAAAAAAACCATCCTTTTAATGCTGCTCAAGAGACCATGCCAGTGTCACAACCCCATTAAGTCCTGTTGTGCCATAAAGGTATATTAATTCTAGAACATTGGCATTTCTAGTCTTTATGAAAAGAAATTTTGAGTCAAGGTCTCCTATGTTGATTGAAGTATATTTGAACCCTGTCTGTAGCCCCACAAGGCATTGCCCTTCTTGTCTTCTTGCCTAAACACTCTAAACCTTGGATTGCATGTCTGCAGCACCACAGCATTCTGACTTTGCCAGTTTGAGTACATAGTGGACTGTCCATTGCAGAACAGAGAAAGGATTTGTTTATGGAGCCTGTCTTCTCCATTCGGACCAGAAGCGGAGGAACACTGCTCTGAGAAAACAGATAATAGCCAGGTCACAGACTGAACTTGAAGGCAGTGAGCTGCAGGGGTCTTCATTTTAAAGAAGAACTGACTGATGGGGCATGATGAGTGACTTTCTCTATAATTTCCCTGCATGTATTAATTCCTTCCATGTGAGTGAAGACAGACAGAATTCGTGGGTGTGCAATTTAGGGAGGGGAGCTTGAACTACTGAGTATTCAGTTTCCAATGAGCAGATCTATGCAGATATGTACAATTCTGATTGGATAAAGTTAAGTCAGCTGAGATGTTTGAGAAACAGACAATTGAATGCAACTCCATGTGTTAGATTACAGCACTCAGTGACTAACATTTTACATGGAAGCTGAGCAACCTCTTCCATTGCTGGTCTGGGTCCTCAGAACCCAAGACTTTTCACAGAAGGGTGAAAACTATGGTTATCAGTTCCAACACCACTGTGGACTTTGTTTATAATGTTCTTGGTTTGCCCAATGTTTCTCTTGTGCAACATTGTCTGATTAGCCCCTTTCTGAATTTGTATACTTCCTTTTAAAACCCAACCCATTGATTTACATTAGCAAGAGACTTGCTGTTGAATTTGACTTAGTTCTACAGTCAATCTGGGATAGGTCTGATTAGCAGCCATTGCTGGGACCTTCTGCTCACCTGATTCTGACACTCACCTCACTAACCAATCAGAGCCTCCACCAGTCAAATGGATGGGTTCTTCAGGGAGCAAGGACTCCGGTTTATCGCTTCCTGAAGAAATCACAGTCTCTCTTGAGCACTGTGTCTTGGGTTCCCTTGTGGGGAGAGAGTTTGTCAGCTGTACCATGGTGAATGAGTGGTTGCTCTCCACAGATTGGAGGAGTGATGGGCCAAGGTGAGTAAGGGGCCAATGTCCCCAGGTGGGAGGAGTGGCTGGGCTTAATGCATGTGGCTGCTCTTCCCACGTTTAGAGTGGCTGTGCTTGGCGGGTCAGGGGCCACTGTCCATAAACTAGCCTGCTGAGGAGTGCTGCTGATCTGTTCAGTCCTCCCCTGATTGGTTGGGAGCCAGTGGACAAAGAGTTTAGTGTGTTCCTGCCTTATCCTAAGTAAGTAGTACTAAGTGATCCTTGCAACTCTCCATGGCAGTCTCTGAATAACTTCACTGCCTGGGCTGTGTCTGCACTAAGCAGAGCATTGGCAGCTGCAAATGGTGGTGGCTGTGGTGCTTATTTTGCCGCATGTGGAGAGATATCACCAAATTTTCCAAACTCGGAGACCACAGTATCTTCAGAAGTTCTGCACTTTTAACATTTATGTTTAGGATCCATTTGTAGTTAATTTTGTGAAGCGTGTAAATGGTTTCTCCTGTGTAGAGTAGCACTCCACTGCTAAATTGAAGTAGAGCATAATTGATAGTAGCATTAATGGTATAAGGATTTACCAGTTCTTAGGAGACATTAAGTCACACAGTAGAATTTAAGTAAGGGAGGGCTGCATCCCAAATTCCCCAAAGATAAGTAGTATGCTAACCATGCCTGTTAGATATTAGTATCATGAGATGCAAATGTTTGTTCACCAAGATTAATAAGCCATTAAGGTACATTCCTATAACATGAGACAACCATGATTTACAACCAGCCAAAAGACCCACTTCTCAGTCAAAGACCTCTATCATGGTGCTCAAGGGGCCATTATAGGCTCACAAACTGTGTGCCATGAAAGTATAATAATTCTAGAACAGCTGCATTTTTCAGTTTTTAGAAATGCTGAGTTAACTTTTAAATTAAGGGATGTAAATGACTTTTTTATTGTGCATTGTCCCATACCCTGTCTTGACATGCAAAACTGTCAGTATCAAGGGATTACAGAACTTCAATAAAGAACACCAGAAAGTGGCAGACAGAAACAATAGGCTAAATGCAAACCCTAGTTTCACTGAAAAACCCTGTTATTGGAAATGGTAACAACAAACAAAGCAATTAGTACCTGAGCTTTACCTCAAGGTTATAAAAATTCTTTTGTTCATGCATAATGCTTGCTTCTTGCTATAAATAGGGTAGTTTGTAAATCTCCCATCGCCACTGATATAGAAATCCAATCTCAGGTGGTGATCAGATATAACTGATAAGCTTTGTGTGCCCCATGGAGGTTTTTTCCTTTTTTTCTGGAATCAACTTTGCTTCTGGTTTAATAGATTTTAGTGGTCTGCCCCCTCCTCAATAATTGCATGCCACCTGGACACAACAATAGTAAGCAAAATGTTGTCTAAGTGACCCTAACAGACATCCTATTCTTTATCATAATAGAATGATATCCTTTTATTTTTCTTTATTTTTATTTTTTGGTTTTTCGAGACAGGGCTTCTCTGTGGCTTTGGAGCCTGTCCTGGAACTAGCTCTGTAGACCAGACTGGTCTCAAACTCACAGAACCACCTGCCTCTGCAAGTGCAGGGATTAAAGGCGTGCGCCACCATTGCCTGGCTGAATGATATCCTTTTAGTAGTCACAATATCTTCTACAAAGTTAAAACCTCAGAAGGCTTCAAGTGAATCTCTCCAAAGAATGTGGTGTACTGGATGAGTTATCGTCATTGATTTCTGGTAGTTTGATTTTGATTAGAATCCTGTCATTTCTGTTTAAGAAATTATAGTCTATATTTGTAGGCTATGTCTTTATGTCTCATTTTTTGAGTGCTGCAATCTATATTGTTAGTTTTATAATCATCTGATTGTTCCTCTGGAAAATGATCAGCCTTCAACAATTTTGTATCTAGAAAATTTCATGTTAAAAAGTTCCTTATGTTTTCGTTGGTTTGAGAAGTTTCTGTGGAGAGTTGGTTTTAGTTTTTTTTATTTATTGTTCTTAGAGGCCTACCTCTTTCCATTCCCTGACATTTCTGTGTTTTCCAGTTGCTGTTTGGGCTTTGGCTGTTTAAGTGATTGGATGTGATTAATACAATTACTTTCGATCTTTAAAACCTCCTTGTATATTATTGCCTTTTTCATAATTAGCCTCACCTGTCAACATGACATTGCCTAGGGTTATCTGAAGAAGCATCAGTTGAGGGTGTGCATAGATGAGAACATCTAATTGCTGCATCTGAGAGAAATTGTATTGATTTAAAGTGTGGGAATGCTCTTCCACTGAGTTGACAATATCTCTAAGCAAGTGGACCTGCAGAAGAGAACTAGCTTAGACAAACGAGAAAGGTAGGAAGCAATGTTTCCCCATGTATTGTCTTCATTTATTAGCTTGAGTTTCCACCCTAAGCTCCCACAAGGATGGACTGTGATCTAGGGATATCAACCAGATAAATCTCATTATCTAAGTTGCTTTTGGATAGAGTTTAATCACAACAATGGAGAAGAAAATTGGAACAAAAATGGTACCTCAAATGTACTTTTATTACTGCAAAGGACTTGAAATTTTTAGGTCTGCCCTTGCTATCCTGAATGGAATTGTTTTATTGTTGTTTTGTTATTTAGCCCAGGTAGGCAACTGATGCATAGCAGCTTTCCTCCCAGCCTCTATATGCTGGAGTTACATGTCATGTACTCCCATTGACAAAGAGCTAAATATTTGAATTTTTTATACATGGTCATTACTTGTGCAGCTGGCACTACTTTCTGTTTTGACACTGTGGCCAGTTATTTTCATTTGCTTTTCTTTGAAAATAGTAAAGCTCATAAACCCTATAAGACCAGAAATAGACAAGTACTTTCTCACCCTATCTCATAGCTTTTTCAACATTAGCTTTAATTCTTTACCAAGTATCTATATCTTAGGTGCCTTCTGGATACCAAATAATTTTAAGGCTTCATTATTTCCACACACATTTCTAAATCAGAAAGAGAAATGTGAACCCTATGAGTTTTTATTGAATGCTTTAGGATAGCAAGGTACAGAGAGGATTTGGCTTGTCCCATTACCCTGTAATGAAGATTACTTATCTGGTTTATAATTTAAATCCCTTCCTAACTTTTACTCTTTATGGTCCCTGTTCTGGTACCACCTTTCAACATCTACTGCATTGTGGTCCCTTGGTATGGTTGTCTTGTAAATCAGTACACAGTGATGCATAGTATGAACAACTGCACAATAAGATTTATTTACTATGGCGTTTTATACATACTAAAAAGTGATACCTCAACTCAGAAACCTCTGTACTCATGTACGTGTGTACTCTTGCTTCTCCTTCCTAGAAACAATACCTCAATCAGTAATAAAAGTGAAAATAAGTACAAAGATACAATGCAAAAAGTATACAGAAGCAAAGCACTCCTTTTTAACTGGTACAGTGTGAGCAACTGCGCTCAAAAACAAATTCTTTATCCATGGTATAGATTCTGAGAGAACATCTGAGAAATAGGCAGTTTGCTTTCATCTATGCTTGTTCTCTCATGCAACCATTTCCCAAGTTTGTCTCATCTGTGCCACAAGGAGCCTGCACTCTAAGCTAGTTTTGTGCCTCCCTATTTTCCTCCTTTTAGGTTTTTAAGTTAATTGAGTTTTATTCATAAAGTATGTAAATATTCTGCATTTGGTTGAAAGAAACTCTTACATAATCAAAAATAGAAAAGAATAACAATTATTACAATAAGCATACCACCAGATGTATGAGGAATACTTTGTATGAATCCCATAGCATCTAATTTGTCCAAATTGTCCTGTCACTTTGTTATCAAAAATTTGTGCAATAGTTGAGGCATCTGAATCAGGAAATGATTAGGAAAAGTAAGTTCTATAACATCATGTAAATGATCAATGAGAGATCAAGGAGCAGCATTGTCGAAAAGATAAATATGAATAACCTTCCATTCATGTAAAAATTCACTAAGCTTAATCAGTAATGCCAAAAGCGTTCGAATTCCAATCACAAATGTTTTTGCACAGATAAATATTTCTTTCCCAACCATCCCACAGATTTCTTAAGCACATCAATCTCTGTTGTTTAGTATCTATTTGAGCTTTTCTGAGTCCAGTCCTTGAGAATCTTTATACCATTGCCCACCTGACACAGAAGCATTAGCAGCAACAGCAATAAGTTTATGAATTTTCTCTATTACAAAATCTAACATGCACTTTGTTCTTTTCAATATTTAGATAAAGAATTCTACATTAATATGCAGAGGATTTTGAGCCCAACACTAACCTAGGTTTACAGACAGCCAAATGTGTGTATGTTGCTGTAGTATCATAAGTAATGATGAAGATTAAACCTAACAGATAAATTAATACATGAATCCAATTGAAAATCATAACTATTAATTCCAGTATTTAAATTGGTTCTTCTAAGTAAAAATACATATGTTAGAGGTACATAGGTAGTAACATTAGTATTCCTGAGTAAGGTAAATATATAAGTAGAGGCGGGTACTGCTGTTCCAACGACTGAGCCTTTAAATACCTGAACAGGTTTTAAGGCAGCTATGATCTTCCTAATATGGATCTATATTGCATTATGGGCTGTGTGCAAGGCAATCAATGTCAGAAAATGGCTTCCTGTTAACTTTTTATTCTTGGCTTGATTCATCCTGGTAACACTAAGCAAATTTCAGAACAATTCTTACTAAGCTAACCATATGGGCTCCAATTGACCCATTTATATTGAAATATTTTGCCCAAGTTGTTTAACAATTTTATAAAGGATGGCTGATGTTTGAAATAATAATATGTATAATCTGTACATACAGGTTATGCTGTTTCTCAATTTTCAGTATCATTATCCCAGGTATGATTAATGGAATATGCTGAGAGTCTTTGACAAGTACGATATGTGCCTTCTTTAATATTTCATAGGTTGTTCATGTGTATTTTTCTTTAAATTTATTTGTATCATGGATTACATTAATGCATTTATGAATTTTGTACCATCCCTGCATCTTTTTGATGAAGCTGAATTGTTAATGAAGGTTTTCAAAATGTATTCCTGGATTCGGTTTTCCATCATTTTATTCAGTATTTTTGTGTTCATGTTCATTATTGAGATTGTTAATTTTCTTTCTCAGGTGAGTCTTTGTGTGTTTGTCATCAATCTTAATGTAGTCTCAAAAAGAGGTCTGGCTATGTGCAACACTTAGAGGAGTATAGCAATTCTTCATTAAAACCATTTGTCCCTCGGATATATTGTTTGCTTTTTATGATTTTCTATTTCATTAAAGAGTATATGCCTATTTAAACTGCTCACCTAGGCTTTATTAGATTTAGGTAAATGGTACCTAGCCAGAAAATTGTCCATTTCTTTTAGGTTTCCCAATTTTGTGTAGTACAGGTTTCTGTTGTTTGCTCTAAGTATTTTGTGGATTTCATTAGTGTTTGTTGTCATGTATTCCTTTTTATTTCTGATTGTGTTAGTTTGGATCTTCTCTCTTGTCTTTTATTAGTTTGCATAAGGGTTTGTCTATCTTTTATTTACTCAAGTAACCTGCTCTTTGTCTCATTGATTCATTGCATTTTTTGTTTCTAAATAATTTATTTGAGCCCTCAATTAGATTAGTTTCTGTTTTCTACTCCTTCTGTGCATGTCTGCTTTTTTTGTTCTAGAGCATTCATATGTGCTGTTAAGTCACTGAGCTTTCTGTATTAGCTATGAACTTTCCTCTTAGCACTGCTTTCATAGTGTTCCACAGGTTTGGGTACAATGTTCCTTCATATTTTTTTTAAATAAGACTATTTATTTATTTATTTATTTATTTATTTATTTATTTATTTATTATGCAGTGTACTGCCTGCATGTATCCCTGAAGGCCAGAAGAGGGCAACATATCTTTTTTTTGAGGGCACCATATCTTATTATGGATGGTTGTAAGCTACCCATGTTGTTGCTGGGAATTGAACTCGACCTGGAAGAGTAGCCATTGCTCTTAACCACTGAGCCATCTCTCCAGCCCAGCAGTGGTTATTCCTAGGGCCCATGTGCATACACTGGTAAAGAAAGAAAATGACGATACACATATCAACTACCTTTTCCTCCCTTTTGAAAGCATCTCTTAAACTGGCGCTTTCTCTCCTAAAAGCACCTGCCATTTGCCTGCCGGCTTCACATAATTGAAGACTTTTTAGTTACAGCAAGGAATGAGATTCTGATAATGCCAGAACATAGACGAGTCTAAAAAGCAGTTTGCTCAGTAGAGGCTAAATGCTGAATGGTCCCACTATGGGAGCCTCCACAGTGCTAAATGTACAGATGAGCAGTTGCTGGGGACTGGGGGAGGCAAGAGACCCTACTGGGTATTTGGTCTCCCTGAGGATCATAAAGATGATTTGGAACTCTGAGGAGGTAATGGTTGTGCACATGAACATGGGAGGGAGGGATCCATCTACATCAGAGGAGTTTACAGTGGGCACCCGGACCTTGAATCCCTCCAGAGCAGCTCTCTCCCAGACTAGGTGCTAGGAGAGGCACAGCAGTGACTCAGTGCATGCCAGTGGCAGGTGGAGAATTCAGTCCCCCGGTTTGGAGGAGGGCTTGGCTGCAAAGACCTCTCCTCTTTCCAAATGGTATAGAGTTTTCCTCAGCTTACACCAGCTGCCAGTACCACCTCTAGGGCAGAAGCCCCATGGCACAGTGACCCCACTCCTGTGACAGAGGAAATTTGGTCACTATAAATACCTGACTTGGCATGAAACCCCACAAACAGGCTGAGCAGACTTTAAGGAAAGATCTGGCAAGGAGGGGGCAGGGCTCACACACATGCTAGGTGGCTGGGGAATCCATGACATGGTCCAACATGGTCCTGCTCAGAGATTTTACTAGCCAGGGCTGCAGTTATAGACTGAAGTTTAAGACGCAGTGATGAAGGTTCTGGGGAGGGAAGAGCTGGAGTGTTTCCCGAGTCTCTGGGGCCAGCTTTTCCTCTTTCTGTCTTGGCTTCAGTGAGATCTCCCCATGGTCCATGAAGAGCTGGGTACCTGTCTACTTAGCTCAGGCAGTGCACAGACCTGTCTCTCTGCCTGCTTTCAGCAACACACTGAACCTGGATGGGGCACACTGCCACATGACAGGAGTGGCTGGATCAGGTTTTCCCCAGCCTTGGCTCCCATCGCCCTCTGTGGTTCTCACCTCCTCCTGGGCCTGAGTCCTTGTGTTAACCTGGCCGTGGGACACTTGCCCTCCCACTGCATGCATGGCAGTCCAGCAGCTGGAATCCTTCATATTTGTAGAATTTTAGTATTTAATTTATTTTACCTTGACCCATGGGTGGTTCAGTGGTTTGCTGAATTTCCTTTGTTTTGTAGGATTTATGAGATTACTATTGTTTTCAGGTTCTAATTTTAAATCGTGGTGATTTGATAGTACACAGTGTATTACTCCATTTTTTTTTTTGTTTGCTGGGTTACACAGTGTGTGGTCAGTTTTGTGGAAGTTTTCATGAGGTGCTGAGAAGATGGTATGTTCTTTTTTGTTTGGGTGGAATATTCTATAGATATCTGTTAGGCCCATTTCATTCATTACATCTCTTATTTCTCTTATAAATTTTTGTCTGGTTGACCTGTTCATTGTCGAATGCGGAATACTGAGATATCCTGCCATTAGTGTGTAGGTTTTGATGAGTAATTTGAGTTTTAATACTGTTCCTTTTACAAGTGTGAATGCAGTTGTATTATGGGTATAAATGACAAGGATTGAGACTTCATCTAGACAGATATAACTTGTTATATATATATAGTGTCATTGTATATAGTGTCATTCTCCAATTCTTCTGACACCTTTATTTTGAAATCTAATGTTAGACATTAGGATAGCCACACTTGCTTGTTTCTTGGGTCCTTTTCCATATTTTTTACTCTGAGGTACTGTCTTATTTTGAGTTTGAGGAAAGTTTCCTGTGTATAACAGATGGCTTACTCTTGTTTTCTTATCTATTCCCATAGCCTGTGTCATTATATTTGAAATTAGCGCATGTATATTAAGAGATATTAATGACTAGTTTTGACAATTACTGTTATTTTTCTCTACTGAAATGATCATATCGTTTCATTTTCTTTCAGTGTATTTATATGATAGATTTGATTGGATTTCCATGTGTTGAACCGGCCCAGTATCTCTGTGATAAAGCCTCCTATTTTTTTGAATCAGGTTTATCAGAATCTTATTGGGAATTTTTTCGTCGATGTTCATGAGCGAGATTGGTCTTTAATTATCTATCTTGGTGGCTTTTTATTTTTTCGTTCAGTGTCATGGTACCACTGTTGCTTAATATAAAGCTTCTGTTTCTATTATGTGACACACGTTAAGGAGTTTGGGTATCAGCTCTTTGAATTTCTGGTAAAATTATGTAGTAAAACTAATTGGTGCTGTGTTTTTCTTGGTATGTAGGTTTTTTTTGGCTGCTTATATTTCCTCACCACTTCACGATCTATTTACATTGTTCCCTTGGTCTTATTGAAATTTGGTATGTTATTTATCTAAACAAGTCCATTTATTTTACATTCTCCAACTTTGGCATATAGGCCTTTGTGTTAAGATATAATTATTTCTGAATATCTTCAGTGTCTGTTATGTCCCTCATTTCATTACTTATCCTGTTAATTTGCGTGTTCTCTTTAACTTTTTATTACATTGGATAGCCATTTGTGAATATTGTTTTTACTCAAATAACTAGTTCTTTGTTTCATTGACTTCTTTGGATTGTTTTCTGTGTTTATATTTTGTTTGTTTGAGTCCTCCATTTGATAATTTCCAGCCTTCTACTCCTGGGTAAGAATGTTTTTTTTTCTATAGCTCTCAGCTGTGCTTTTAGGTGTCTAATGTGAGCTTAGCGCTGCTTTCGATTTGTTTATGTTGTGTCTTTGTTTTCGTTGAATTCAGGGAAGACTTTAATTTCTTTTATTTCTTCTATGACCCAGGCGTGGTTTAGTAGTTGACTGTTCAGTTTCCATGAGTTTGTCTGCTTTCTGGTGTTATATGCCAGACATCATTACAGATGGTTGTCAGCCACCATGTGATTACTGGGAATTGAACTCAAGACATGGAAGAGCAGGCAATGTTTTTAACCACTAAGCCATCTAAACAGCCCCGTCCCTTTTTTCTTAATTTTTTTTTTTTATTTTTGAGACAGGGTTTCTCTGTAGCTTTTGTTTCCTGTCCTGGAAGTAGCTGTTCTATACCAGGCCTGACTCTAACTCACAGAGATCCTCATGCCTACGCAAAATTTTTTTTGTGGCATATTAGCTTTACTTTGTTATCAAGTATTTGGTCAATTTTCTAGAAGTTTCTGTAGATGCTGAGGGTATATTTTTTAATATTTTGCTTGATCTACAGATGTCAAGTCCATTTATTTAATTATGTTGATTATTTCTCTTATTTCTCTGTTATGTTTGTCTGGTTGACCTATCTATTGTTGATAGTGCTGCAGTCTCCAACTATTAGTGTGGTTTGAGGTGTAAATTTATTTCTAGTAATGTGGGTGCGTTTATATTACTGAAATTTATATTTGGTATTCATACTTCATCCCTTGAAATATACCTGCTATGAGTTTAGTTTCCATCTTATTCTCTTTTGATTGGTTTAAGTTAGAAGTCATTTTTGTTTCTACAAGTTAGTATTAGACCTTTTTCCTTTGCTTCTCTTAATATTCTTTCTTAATACTGTATCATTTGTGTTTTACGATGTGGTGAGGGTTTCTTCAACTCTATCCATTACCGGTTTGATTTGCTTCTTCTTGGTTTCCTTTCCTAGGGTACCTTTGGATTTTTCATTTCTTCAAAGTTGTTGTTATTCTTCCATTTGTTTACAATTGTTTTTCACATTCTGTTTGATGGACCCTATCTCTTTTCTAATTTTAATTTTAAGGTCTATTTTTTCTTCCTCGGGATTAGGGTGTTCAAATTTTCCTGTTGTATATTCACTGGATTCTCATACTATCATGTTGTCGTTCACATTTTTGGAGGTATTCTGACATAACAGCATGTACATTTGTACCAATCCTGTTAGGAGAGTCTTGGCTGCTTGGTACGCTCTTTGCTGTGGCTAGGTGTGTGCTTGTGGTTTTTTCTTGGTCTGCCTTCTCTTAGTTCTCTTAGCCCTGGAGTCTCTTTTATCCACTCCACCCTGGAATAGGCTGTGATGGTGGACCTCAACACCCTGCAGGTAGATAGGAGTCCTTGGTGGAAAGCTTGGATGGGATAAAGCCACTTGCTGGCAAGGGACATCACAGACAAAAGGGCATGCTTGCTTGGGTACATGCTCAGTGTGATTAAGAAACTACTGCAACAGTTGCCCTCACTACTTTGTCCCCTATGCCCCAGTCCTCTTCCATTTTGTATTCTGGAGTTCTTATTTCCTTATTTTGCAGCAGACTTGTTGGCAATCATAAATCATAAGAATGAGAATATAAAAATGTTGGTTCCAGAAATGGAAAAGTAAAAGTGAAGAAATGTGGTTTTAACATTTGGAGAATTTAGCAGAATGTTAGCAGCTTTCTCTTCAGCTTAAGGTGATATGAGAGTCCCATCTGTCTGTGCTGTGAATATGGTTGCTTAATAACAAATCTGTTTCAGATAGTGTTTGAGCCAGTCAGGAAATTGAAAGTCAATGTTGATAGAAAGAAGGCAGAGTCAGAGAGAAGCAATATAGCTAGTATGGAGACAGATGATGGAATTTTACAAGGGAAGACAATATACAGATTAAAGGAGATTGCTTTAATTTATGATATGAGTTACCCATAAATACGCTTAAGCTATTGTCCAATGAGTATTCCAAGTAATATGGTTTCTGTCTTATTATTTAGTTCTGAGCATCCGGAGCAAACAAGCAGCCTCCCAACCATATCCATTCGGTCCTCAGGAGGTAAGACATTTTCATCTTTTGATGTCTAATTTCTTGAGCTCTTTATATATTTTGGAGATTACTTTGGACATTAGTTTTTTGCATGTTGATAGATATTTATCTAGTTTCATTCCTCTACATGTTGACATACAGTTATGCCAGCACCATTTGTTGAAGATGAGATCTTTATTTCATTGTATAATTTTAGCTTCTTGGTCAAAAATCAGCTGAACTTCTGTGTGGATTACTATCTGTGTCTTTGATTTGATTCCAGTGGTCTGTTTTCATGCCAATACCAAGCTGTTTCCAATACTTTATCTCTGTAATGGAGGTTGATGGGTTGTCATGCCTCTGGAACTTACTTTCCTGTACAGGATTATGTTGTCCATCATTGGTTTTTTGATATTGATTATTGCTCTTTAAACTGACATTAAGAATTCCATTTAATCTACAGATTGCTTTTGGACAGATTGCCATATTTATTATGTTTATTTTCTCTATCTAAGAACATGGGGAGATCTTTCCATTTCCTGGTGTATTTTCAATTTCTCTCACCAAAAGCTAAAAGTTAATTTTGTAGCATGGATGCCTTAGTGATCTTCTGGGAGGGCTTTTGATCATTTTTGGAACCACCGTTATGACTGTTGGGTACGGTAAGTCCGACGTAGATAAGCGGCAGTACCTTACTGTGCGCTTCAGTCTCTTGTAGATAAAAGAGGCACGCACAGATAATTTCATTTTCGGGTACTTTCATTTTCGCCGCACTTGTAAGACGGACTTAGATGAGCCGCGGGTGCCTGCTTGTCATCAAGGGCTCCTAGCAGTCCATTATAACAGCACTAGAGTCGGTGTTAAAACAAAGACATAAATATTGCCCATCAGACGCTGAAAAAGAGATTCATCGAGTGGCTCACTGGCATGCTTGCTCCGGTAAGGGGCAGGACCGTACTGTGCCCTTCAGTCTCTTGTAGATAAAAGAGGCATGCACAGATAGTTTTTTTTTCGCAGCACTAGTAAGACGGACGTAGATAAGCCGCGGGTGCCTGCTTGTCATCAAGGGCTCCTAGCAGTCCGTTATCACAGTACTAGAGTCGGTGTTAAAACAAAGACATAAAAATTGCCCATCAGACGCTGAAAAACTTCGAAAAAGAGATTCATCGAGTGGCTCACTGGTATGCTTGCTCCGGTAAGGGGCAGGACCTTACTGTGCCTTCAGTCTCTTGTAGATAAAAGAGCTGAGCACAGATACTTTAGTTTCAGGGCACTTGTAAGACGGACGTAGATAAGCCGCGGGTGCCTGCTTGTCATCACGGGCTACTCGCAGTTCCTTATCACAGTACTAGAGACGGTGTTAAAACAAAGACATAAAAATTGCCCATCAGACGCTGAAAAACTTCAAAAAAAGATTCATCGAGTGGCTTACTGGTATGCTTGCTCCGGTATGGGGCAGCACCTTACTGTGCGCTTCAGTCTCTTGTAGATAAAAGAGGCGCGCACAGATACTTCGGTTTTCGCAGCACTTGTAAGACAGACGTAGATAAGCCGCGGGTGCCTGCTTGTCATCACGGGCTCCTAGCAGTCCGTTATCACAGTACTAGAGTCGGTGTTAAAACAAAGACATAAAAATTGCCCATCAGACGCTGAAAAACTTCGAAAAAGATTCATCGTGTGGCTCACTGGTATGTTTGCTACAGTAAGAGGCAGGACCTTACTGTGGGCTTCAGTCTCTTGTAGATAAAAGAGGCGTGCACAGATACTTTCGTTTTCGCAGCACTTGTAAGACGGACGTAGATAAGCCGCGGGTGCCTGCTTGTCATCACGGGCTCCTAGCAGTACCTTATCACAGTACTAGAGTCGGTGTTAAAACAAAGACATAAAAATTGCCCATCAGACGCTGAAAAACTTCGAAAAAGACATTCATCGAGTGGCTCACTGGTATGCTTGCTCCGGTAAGGGGCAGGACCTTACTGTGCTCTTCAGTCTCTTGTAGATAAAAGAGCCGAGCACAGATACTTTAGATTTCAGGGCACTTGTAAGACGGGCGTAGATAAGCTGCTGGTGCCTGCTTGTCATCATGGGCTACTCGCAGTTCGTTATCACAGTACTAGAGTCGGTGTTAAAACAAAGACATAAAAATTGTCCATCAGACGTTTAAAAACTTCAAAAAAAGATTCATTGAGTGGCTCACTGGTATGCTTGCTCCAGTAAGGGGCAGGACCTTACTGTGCCCTTCAGTCTCTTGTAGATAAAAGAGGCGCGCACAGATACTTTGGTTTTCGCAGCACTTGTAAGACGGACGTAGATAAGCCGCGGGTGCCTGCTTGTCATCAAGGGCTCCTAGCAGTCCGTTATCACATTACTAGGGTCGGTGTTAAAGACATAAAAATTGCCCATCAGAAGCTGAAAAACTTCGAAAAAGACATTCATCGACTGGCTCACTGGTATGCTTGCTCCGGTAAGGGGCAGTACGTTCCTGTCCGCTTCAGTCTCTTGTAGATAAAAGAGGCATGCACAGATACATTCTTTTTCACAGTACTTGTAAGACGGACGTAGATAAGCCGCGGGTGCCTGCTTGATATCACGGGCTCCTAGCAGTCCGTTATCACAGTACTAGAGTCGGTGTTAAAACAAAGACATAAAAATTGCCCATCAGACCCTGAAAAACTTCGAAAAAGACATTCATCGAGTGGCTCACTGGTATGCTTGCTCGGCTAATGGGCAGGACCTTACTGTGGGCTTCAGTCTCTTGTAGATAAAAGAGGCGTGCACAGATACTTTATCGTTTTCGCAGCACTTGTAAGACGGACGTAGATAAGCCGCGGGTGCCTGCTTGTCATCAAGGGCTCCAGCAGTCCTTTATCACAGCATTACAGTCGGTGTTAAATCAAAGACATAAAAATTGCCCATCAGACTTGAAAAACTTCGAATAAGATTCATCGAGTGGCTCACTGGTATGTTTGCTACGCTAAGTGGCAGGACCTTACTGTGGGCTTCAGTCTCTTGTAGATAAAAGAGGCGTGCACAGATACTTTCGTTTTCGCAGCACTTGTAAGACAGGCGTAGATAAGCCGCGGGTGCCTACTTGTCATCAAGGGCTCCTAGAAGTCCATTATTACAGCACTAGAGGCAGTGTTAAAACAAAGACATAAAAATTGCCCATCAGACGCTGAAAAACTTCAAAAAGAGATTCATCGAGTGGCTCACTGGTATGCTTGCTCCGCTAAGGGGCAGGACCTTACTGTGCGCTTCAGTCTCTTGTAGATAAAGGAGCTGCACACAGATACTTTCGTTTTCGCAGCACATGTAAGACGGATGTAGATAAGCTGCTGGTGCCTGCTTGTTATCATGGGTTCCTCACAGTCCGCTATCACAGCACTAGAGTCGGTGTTAAATCAAAGACATAAAAATTGCCCATCAGACTGAAAAACTTCGTAAAAGAGATTGATCTAGTGGCTCACTGGTATGTTTGCTCCGGATCGTTGAATCTCCTCGTGGAAACGTCCTAGAAGTCCAGGACAGTATGTCAGAAACTGAACGTACTGAGAGGTTGGGCGCGCACAGGAAGAAGGCCTCCCTGGTAAGTCTAAGGATGAGGGGATGAATACTTCGGACCCTTATGGTCCACAATGCACCATGATAAAGAAAAGTAAGGAGAATGGTACATTAATCTCTATTCTCTTAGACTGTGTCATTATATGTGGATTGAGTGCATGTATAGTAAGACATTAATGACTAATAGATGATAATTTCTGTTATTTTTCAGTGAGAGTGGTTGTTAGAGTTTTGCTGAAGTGAGTTTTTTTTGCTTGAGAATTAGTGTGTGAAGTTTTCATTCTTGCGTTGGTGTTTTCCTTTTAGTAACACTGGGACCTTTTTAATCTACTTTATTTGTTGTTCCTTATGCTTCTTATACCTTTTTCTTAAGGTAATATATATTCTTTTATGTTTTGAAAGTTTCCTTTTGTAATTTTCTTGATTATATTTTCTGTGCCTTCTATCCCTCACTTTCTTAGGTTTTGTTTTCTGTTTTCCCAGATTTAATGTATGTTTTGTTAAAAATTTGTTAGGTTTCATGTTTTTATTTCATTACCTGATCTAGCATTCTTCAAACCTGAGATTCTCTCTTCCATCTCTTTTATTCTGTTTGTTGTACTTCCCTCTGTAGTTTCTGTTCATTTTTCCCTGGATTTTCATATCTGGGGTTTCTATTGTTTTCTTTATGGCTTATATTTCAGTCTTTGGTCTCAAATCGTTTTCATCAGCAGTCTGGTTTTTTCCCCCTTCATTATCTTGCTTTTTTGTGTGATTTTTAATTTTTTTCATATTTCAGCTGTTGCTTTTTTTCTTCATTTTTTAGTTAGATTTTCATTTCACTTTATGTCTTTATCATCTCAATAAACTTATCTTCTTACATAAGTATAGTCCTTTTTCCTTTGTTTTGAAATGTGCCTGGTCTGTGATCACGTCATTCTGATGTTTCAGTGTGACCTCTTAGAATGTTGTATAAATTATTGCATTACAGTCGACCAACTTCTTTTCATTTTACCTTGGCAGTGTCTTGCATCTTGTTCAAATTGTTACAGTGGCTGTCTGAGTCTTTGGGAAGTGTTCTTGGTCTGCACTGTGGTTTGGGGGTCTCATTTCTCCTGCTCTTTTTCTTCCTTTTTACTTTATTGCTCCTTTGGTTTGCAAAACAATATTTTCCCAGCTTCATGTCATCTGCCCCAGGAGGAGCCTGCACTTTGAGCCAGTTCTGTGTCTCCACAATTTCATTGTTTTTATTTTTATTTGAATTCAAATGGTGTTTTAACCATAAAGTATGCAATTATTATGTTTAGTCAAATATAAAACTGATACATAATCAAACATAAAAAAGTATTAGCATGGGGGCTGGAGAGATGGCTCAGAGGTTAAGAGCACTGGCTGCTCTTCCAGAGGTCCTGAGTTCAATTCCCAGCAACCACATGGTGGCTCACAACCATCTGTAATGAGATCTGGCGCCCTCCTCTGGCGTGCGGGCATATATTGAGGCAGAATGTTGTATACATAATAAATAAATAAATAAATCTTTGAAAAAAAAAGTATTAGCATGATTACGATAATCATACCACTGGAGGTATGAATAATGATTTGTAAGAATCCCTTAAGATCTAAACCTGCCAAGTTGTCATCAAAAATTTGTTCAATGTTTAAGGGTTATGATTTAACAAAAGTCCTATGTAAGTGAAAATTTAAATATTGAGCAGAGGCATTTTCCAGAAGATAAGCTGGAATATTATTCCATTCCCGTAAAAAATCTTTATAATCCAAATTATTAATGCAAATAGTGGTTGAATTCCAATCACAAGAAACACAAAGTAATTTAATTAGTTCCTTCCTGCAACGATACAGGTTTTTTTTGCTTTGGTACATCAATTTTTGTTCAAAGTCGAGCATATATTTAAACCTGCTGAAACCAGCTTATGAAAATATGCCATTGCTCTACAAAGTCTTTTGTCTGCAAGGATGTATGTAAAGCGATACTAGCCACATTAGCAGTATCAACAACAGCAACAAAGTCAGGAATTAAAGCTCTTAATGAACCTAACATGAACTTTGTTCTTTTCAATATATTGAAGAATTCAACAAAAATATCATCTATAGAATTTTGATATCAAGCATGAACTTAGTTTATAGGCAGCTAAATTTGTGTATGTTGCTCTAATATCATAAGTGATGATGATAAAACTGAATAGAGGAATTAATGCATGACTACAATTGCTAATCATTAAAACTAATTCCAGTAGGACAATTATTTCTTTCAAAAAAATACATATGATAGCGGCACTGAAGCAGTAACATTACTTCTAAATAAGGTAAATACATAAGTAGAAGTGGATACTGTTGTTCCAAGTAATGATCCATTTAAAACCTGAACAGGTTTAACGGTAGCTACTATTTGCCAATTATGCATCTGTTTTGCAGCTTTCACTCTGAATAAGGCAATAAGATCATCACTGATTCTTCCATCTCCCCATGCAGACAACAGCTTCCATTTACCGTTTTATTACTGGTTTGATTCATCATTATACCAATAATCAAATCAGAAGAGGTAATATTCCTTTCAGAACAAGTGTTAATAAAGTCACTATATGTACGACAATTGATCCATTTATTTTGAATTTTTTCCAAATTTTCCGAAAGAAATTTTCCATATAAATGGCTTATATTTTAACACATAATATTTAAAATATGGATATAGAGGGTATGCAAATTCATAATTTTCAGAATTATTATCCAAGGTCTCAGTCATGGACTGTGCTCAGAGTCTTTGAGGATGATTGCTAGATTTTCCTTTTTTTTTTTTTTTTTTTGGTTTTTCGAGACAGGGTTTCTCTGTGGCTTTGGAGTAGATTTTCCTATTTTAATAATAGGTTGTGACCACTGCTGAAATCCCATTGAAAACCAAGCACCATTTCCAAATAGTATTGGCTCCCTTTTATCCATATAAGTAAAACTATATTGAGTCCCATCAAAATCATTCAGATGAGTTAAATTATTCCAAGGAGGAGTAAGGATACTGGGATTGTTATACACTAACACATCAGCATCTACCCAAAAGACAGGCTGAAACATTGTTGGGTTAGTGACATAAGCCCATTAACTTACATCTGATCCCCGAACTGAAGAGACAGATAGCAGAGCCATCAGGGCCGGAAAATGATGTTCATCCATAACAACTATAATGGACTGCTGTATAATAATCTGAACCTAAGATGGCAAGAGATTTCACACGACCCCATGACGGTTAGGATGAGGACCTATGTCATCAAGGTCGCTTCCATAGAGAGAATTGCCATAGAGAGAATTTGTCTTCTTTGACAGAAGGGCCATCATGAGTCCATTAATTTTGTTGTATGGACGAGTAATCTGTAAGTACTACCCAGTACTTATATTCTGTCCAATAATCACTTAGTTTTTCAACCATCATTAAAAATAGTTAATGCATCAGGTGAAGGATTGAAAGCTAAAATTTTTTTTGAAGATTTATTTATTAATTATGTACGCAGCATTCTGGCTTGCTCGATGTATGCCCGCACACCAGAAGAGGGTGCCAGATCTCAGTACAGATGGTTGTGAGCCACCATGTGGTTGCTGGGAATTGAACTCAGGAGCTCTTGAAGAGCAGCCAGTGCTCTTCACCTGAGCCGTCTCTCCAGCCCCTGAAAGCTACAATATTATTCATTAAAAATGTAAGTACTCCCACAATTTTCTGTGGGTAAATGATATTCAAAGTTCCAGTAATAGAAACTGCATGAATTTGTAAAGCTTCTTTAATCTAAAACATGTATTCTACTTATTCTTTTGGAAATGCAAAAATGATAGTAGAAAAGTTTAGACCTGTGAAAGTCAGACATCGTGGTTGAATTCCATAGACTACCATTTGTTTATAACTCATTGTTTTTGAAAATATATGCTTTTTGTTAATCCATTCAATGGGAAATATATTTTCAGCCGAAGAGCCTGCAGGATATTGATAAGTATCCAATAATAATATTTTAAATGGATTGTTTTTTCAAAAAATCCGTTTTCTTAGGATCATGGGCCAAGTTAAGTTCTATGAGCAAATTTAAAAGGAGATCGATGGCAATATAATTCCTGATCCCATTGACAAAGAGGCCATATATTTGATTTTTTTTTTTATGCATGGTCATTACTTGTGCAGCTGGCACTACTTTCTGTTTTGACACAGTGGCCAGTTATTTTCATTTGCTTTTCTTTGAGGATAGTAAAACGCAAATTATATAGACCAGAAACAGACAGGTACTTTCTCACCCTATCTCATAGCTTTTTCAGCATTAGCTTTAATTCTTTACCAAGTAGGTGCCTTCTGGATACCAAAGAATTATAAGGCTTTATTATTTCCACACACATTTCTAAATCAGAAAAATAAACGTGAACCCCATGAGTTTTTATTGAATGATTTAGCGTTGCTAGGTACAGAGAAGATTTGGCTTGTCCCGTAACCCTGTAATGAGGATTACTTATCTGGTTAATATTTTACACTTCGGGCTGGAGAGATGGCTCAGAGGTTAAGAGCATTGCCTGCTCTTCCAAAGGTCCTGAGTTCAATTCCCAGCAACCACATGGTGGCTCACAACCATCTGTAATGGGGTCTGGTGCCCTCTTGTGGCCTGCAGGCATACACACAGACAGAATATTGTATACATAATAAATAAATAAATAAATATTTAAAAAAAATATTTTACGCTTCCTAACTTTTACTCTTTATGGTCCCTGTTCCGGTGACACTTATCAACATCTACTGCATTGTAGACCCTTGATATGGTTGTCTTGTAAATCAGTACACTGGGATGCAGAGTATAAACAACTGCACAATAAGATTTCTTTATTATGGCTTTTTATACATACTCAAAAGCACAACCTCAACTCTGAAACCCCTCTGTACTCACGTACATGGTCATGATAAACTCTTGCATCTCCTTGCCAGAACAATACCTCAATTAATATCAGTAATAAAAATGAAAATAAGTACATAGAAACAAGGCAACACGTATACAGAAGCAAAGCACTCCTTTGTGACTGGTAGAGTGTGAACACCTGAGCTCAAAAGTCAACTCTATCCATGGTATAGATTCTGAGAGAACATTTGAGAAATAGGCAGAGTTTGCTTTCATCTATGCTTGTTTTCTCATGCAACCGTTTCCCGACTTTGTCTCATTTATACCACGAGTAGCCTGCACTCTAAGGTAGTTTGGTGCATTCATTATTTTCCTTTTTTTTTGATTTTTATTTGTGGTAAAAGGAGTATTAACCATAAAGTATGAAAATTTTCCGCATTTGAAACAAACTGATACATCATCAAAAATAGAAAGGCATAAGAATGATTGCAATAAGCATACTAACAGAGGTATGATTAATACCTTGTGTGAATCCCTTAGGGTCTAATTTTCCATATTCTGTCAATTCATCATCATAAATGTGTGCAATGGTAGAAGAATCTGAATCAGGATATGATTAGGAAAAGTAAGTCCTATATCATCACGCAAGTGCTCAATGAGAGATTGAGAAGCAGCATTTCCCAAAAGATAAGGTTTAATAACCTTCTATTCATGTTAAAAATCATTATGAGCTTTATCAGTAATGCCAATAGTTATTGAATTCCAATTACAAGGCAAAGTAATAAGTTCTTGCACAGATAAATATTTCTTTCCCAACCATCCCACAATTTGCTTAAGTCCATCAATCTCTGTCTGAGGTAGAACATGTATTTGAGCTTGTTGAGTCCAGTTCTTGATAAACTTTATACTGTTGCCCTACAAAATGCTTTGTTTGCAGGGATGTATGTAAAGAAATACCAGTCACAGAATCATTAGCAGCAACAGCGATAAGGTTAGGAATTACAGCTATTACTAAATCTGACATGCAATTTGTTCTTTTCAATATCTTATTTAGGAATTCTACATCATGATGATCTAGAGAACTTAGAGCCCAAGAATGACCTAGGTTTACAGGCAGCCAAATATGTGTATGTTGCTGTAGTGTCATAAGTGATGAGGATTAAACTTAACAGAGGGATTAATACATGAATATCATAGAAAATCTTTACTACTAATTCCAGTAGCGAAATTGACTCTTCCAGGTTAAAATACATATGTAAGTATGTAGCACATAGGTAGTAACATTAGTATTACTGAATAAGGTAATTTTACAAGTAGAACCAGATACTGCTGTTCCAACAAATGTGCCCTTAAAGAGCTGAACAGGTTTTAAGGTAGCTATCTGTATTGCATTATGGGCTGTGTGGAAGGCAATCAATGCCAGAAAATGGCCTCCTGTTAACTTTTTATTATTGGCTTGATTCATCCTGGTAACATTAAGCAAATCACAAGTTGTGATATTTCAGAATAATTGTTACAAAGTTAACCATATGGGCCCCAATTGACCCATATGTATTGAAGTATTTTTCCAAATATGCTCAACAATTTTCCAAAAGATGGCTGATGTTTGAAATTGTAATGTGTATAATATCTGTACATACAGGTTATGCTGTTTCTTAATTTTCAGTGCCAATATCCCATGCATGATTAATGGGCTATGCTGAGAGCCTCATGTATTTTTTTTAAGTTTATTTATATCATGGATTGTGTTACTGCATTTATGACTGTTGTACCATCCCTGCATCTCTGGGATGAGGCTGAATTTATTATGTAGGTTTTTAAAATATATTCCTGGATCTGGTTTGCCATCGTTTTATTGAGTATTTTGTCATTCATGTTCATTACTGAGATTAGTTTTTAATTCTTTCCTCTGTTGATTCTTTGTGTGATTTCGCATCAATCTTACTTCATACTCATAAAACGAGTTCTGGCAATGTTCCTTCTGGTTATATTTTGTGCAACATTTGGAGGAGTACAGGAAGTTCTGATGGAATTCTTCATTAAAACCATTTGGCCCTGGAATATTTGGTTTGCTTTTGATGAGAGCTTCGATTTCCTTTAAGAGTATATGCCTAGGGGGCTGGAGAGATGGCTCAGTGGTTAAGAGCATTTCCTGCTCTTCCAAAGGTCCTGATTTCAATTCCCAGCAACCACATGGTGGCTCACAACCATTTGTAAAGAGGTCTGGCGCCCTCTTCTGGCCTTCAGGCATACAGACAGAATATTGTATACATAATAAATAAATAAATTTAAAAAAAATTAAAAAAAAGAGTATAAGCCTATTTAAATTGCTCATCTAAGCCTTATTTTATTTTAGGTAAATGGTGACTAGCCAGAAAATTGTTCATTTCATTTATGTTTCACAATTTTGTGGAGTACAGGTTTCTGTGGTATGATCTATATTTTTTTATAATTTTATAAATTGTATAATTTTTTATAATTTTATGTTTAAAGTCTATTTCTTGTACTACCTCTGGATTAGGGTGTTCAAATTCTCCTGTTGTAAATTCCCTGGCTTCTCATACTATCATGTTGTCTTTCAAATTGTTGGAGGTATTCTTACATAAATGCATGCACATTTGTACCAATCCTGTTAGGAGAGTCTTGCCTGCTTGGTATGGTCTTTGCTGCAGCTACCTCTGTGCTTGTGGTTTTTTCTTGGTCTGTTTTCTCTTAGTTTTCTTAGCTCTGGAGACTCTTATATCTATTCCACCCTGGAGTAGACTGTGTTGATGGACATCAACACACTCCAGATGGATAGGATTCCTTGGTGGCAAGCTAGGATGGGATAGAGTATTTTTGCATTCATGTTCATAATTGAGACTAGTTTTTTCTTCCCTTCCTCTTTTGAGTCTTTTTGTTTTCGGATCAATCTTACTGCATAGTCATAAAAAGAGCTCTGTCAATGTTCCTTCTGGTTATATTATGTGCAACACTTAGAGGAGTATAGGAAGTTGTAATGTTATTCATTAGGACCATTTGGCCCTGGGATATTTTGTTTGCTTTTGATGGGAATTGCTCACCTAGGCTTTATTTAATTTATCATTGTCCCAATAAGCAAATCAGAAGTGGTAATATTCCTTTCAGAACAAGTGTTAATAAAGTCACCATATGTACGGCAATTGATCCAGTTATTTTTAATTTTTTCCAAATTTTCCGAAAGAATTTTTTCAAATAAATAGCTTATGTTTTAACATATAATATTTAAAATTTGGATATAGGGGATATCCAAATTCCTAATTTTCAGTATTATTATCCAAGGTCTCAGTAATGCTATTAAAGACTATTCTCGTCTTTAATAGGTTGCATAGGGGTTTGTCTATCTTTATTATATAAAATAACCTACTTTTTGTCTCATTGATCTGGTGTATTTTTTATTTGTTTCTACTTAATTTATTTCAGCACTCAATTTGATTATTTTCCGTTTTCTGCTACGTCTGGTCATGTCTGCTTTTTTTGTTCTAGACCATTCACATGTGTTGTTAATTCACTAGTGTGAGCTTTCTGTTTGAGCTGGGAAGTTTCCTCTTAGTACTGCATTCATAGTGTTCCACAGGTTTTGGTTCAATCCATGGAACAATTTTTCCCTCTACCTCCATGAGCTCTCAAGTTGTGGCCAGCGAGGTCTTGATCTGTATCATATTCATTAAATCCCTTATGAAAAGTGATTTGCTTCGATGGTATTGAAATTTGTGTTCCCACCCATTCCTGTTTCATGTGGTTCCAGGACTCCAGCTCTTTTGACATCCTACCTTAAAGGCCAGTTTCCCCATCACCACTGAAGAACCAGGTGCTGAATCATTTATTTCATGTCAGATTAGGGCCAGATGTCTTCGAGCTTCAATGTCAATGTGAAATAACTAAATACACTTTTATTGTGAACCACACACCGCTAAGGAAAAGATTTCTGCATGGTAGATGTTTGTCAGTCCATTTCTGTGAGTTCAGATTGAACACTTGGGGAAGAGCACAGGGGTTCTATTTTCTGCATGAACATCCCCAATGATGGGACTGATTAATGCCTGTCAAATGGCAAGCTTTCAACAAATAGTTGATTACATCAACCTTCCCCAAACCATTAACTTCTAATCATTTATTCATTCAAAGTTACTGCAACTAGCGCGTTAGCAAATCTTCATAGCAATTTTAAAGGATTTTCGTCCCAAAGGATCTCTAAACAAAACAATGCATGGGTCATTTATAAAAAAATAAACATCACGTCTAAACCTAGTGATTTTTTTGTATTTCTGCCTTAGGTTGGCCTCAGTTCCCCCTGGAGAGGGGGGTTAAGGATGTGCTTGCTGCACTTGAGTCTCCTTCCTTTGTATTTTTTTGTCTAGCATGGTTACGCTAAGGCCGCCCCCCCCCCCCCCCAGGTGCAGAGCACGTGTCCACGCCCGGGCTCTCTTGGCTCCCGCTGCCTGGAGGGTGGGGCCTCCATGAAAGGTCCTCCCACTCGTCAAGTTGTGCCGCCCTATTCCTCACCACCTCACTCTCCTTGTACTTTGTGGTATCGCAAGAGTCGGCCGCAAGTGCAAATGCCTGCAAGCGTGCGCCCGTGGGAGGAGGCTGCGCTCTTCCCTCAGGGGCCCAGCGTGGCGTGAGGATCCCGGTCAGCTTTGCCGCTCATTGGCCATGGACCGGTCCTGGCAGCTGGCGAGGTGGCGACGTGAACCCGGGACCCCAGGCCGCGCGACACAGCCACGATGCGCCTCGCCCAAGCTTGCGCTCCACCCCATCCCCTCCGCTTCCTCCGTTTAGCGCGCCGGATAGCTAGTGCGGACTGGACGCGAACCGGGGCAAGCCTTGGGCCTTTCAACTTAGTGGTTTCTGGCCCACTGCCCGCGTGCTATGTGTGAGGCAGGGCCCGGTGAAGGAGGCACTTAGGGGGCGTGGGGCTCCCCAGCTGGTGGCGGTGATGGAGAGGGTGCGCTGAACAATGAGCTGGGCATCTACAAGCCGCCAAGCGCTTTCATCTGGCTGAGCGGGCCCACCTGCAAGCATGGCCCCCGTGGGCGGGCCAGGTGTCCCAATGCTTTAAGGCCAGAGCACCCAGATCATGGTGCACTACGGCTGGGGCTGTGGGGACGTTCCTTCATTAATTTATTTGTGGAGAGCTTTCTCTGAGCAACCCCGATGGCCAGCACCAGGAGCATTGAGCTGGAGCATTTTGAAGAACGGGACAAAAGGACGCTGCCAGGGTCGCGGAGAGGGGCTCCCAGCTCCTCAGGGGGCAGCAGCATCTCTGGCCCCAAGGGCAATGGGCTCATCCCCCAGCCTGGAGCACAGTGCACACTGCAGCTTCTACCGCACACGGACTTTGCAGGCCTTAAGCTTTGAGAAGAAGGCCAAGAAGGCATGCTTCTACTGGAATGGGGACTGCTACTTCAATGGCCTGGTCTTTGCCATCTCCAATGATAGCTTCAGTTCCTTTGATTCGCTTCTCACAGAGCTGACCCTCTCGTTTTCTGACAATGTGAACCTGCCTCAGGGAGTCCGCACAATCTACACCATAGACTGCAGTCGGAAGGTCACCAGCTTGGATGAGCTGCTGGAAGGTAGGAGGGGTGGGCAAGGCTTGGCAGGTGCAGTCAATGCTTGGAAGGTGCAGTGACTGTGGGCTGGGTACTTCCCCGCCTAGAGCAGGGCCGGTGCTTTCTAGGCAGCCAGGGGGATTAGAGCTACTCTGTAGTTTGTGTTGGGCCCGGGTCCTTCTCAAGAGATTTGCCTTTTTTTTTTTTGAAAAAAATTCTAATGAGTAGAGACATACAAACAATGGTACCTTTAAAATTAGCCAACTAATTTTTGCTGGAAGGGCAAGCTGTTTGAAAGCATGGTCCTCCAGTGAGGCGCGGGGTAACACTTGGTGGAGCTCAGTGCAGCACCTGTACCGTCCCCGTGTTTGGGATCCCACTGTACCTTCTGTGCATGGCTGTGGTTCTGACTTGCTCCAGGTTGGCTTTTCTGATTTCACTTACGGCAAAAATCACTCGAAATCAAGAGGGGCGATCAAGCATAGCAGGTATCAATCTTGGCTTCATCTTGGACCATACTGTACACTTTGAAAAGTATAGGTGACTGGCCCCACCCACCCCTTAGATATTATGATGTGCATGGTTGGGGTGTGACTTGAGCGTTTAAGGTTTTGAAAGTTCCTCAGGTGATTTCAGTGTGTAGACAAAATGGAAAAGTAGCTGTGCTTAAAGAATTTTCCACATTTGGTCGACAGCAGGGTGAATCAAGATGAATCTCACCTGCCTTCTCCCTGAAGAGGATAACTAGGGTCGAGGGAAGCGACAGCAGAGGCCTATTAGAAATTATTAATCCTGGCACAACAACCATGCTTCACTCAGAAGGACCACTTGGTAATATGTTGGGTCATTCTTGAGTTTCTGCAATATTTATTAGTTTTTGGGAAGGGATGGGTGGTTGGCAGTTATGAACCTGATTTTTAGTTCTAAACAGCACCCAGAAAGACCAGATACATCCCCTAGTGTGTATGTACTGAATGTTTACATGTAGCTACCTCTCAGACATCTTTCGTAATGGAAATAGGGCATGCCATGTAGCCATAGCAATAAGAGGGAGGAAACTCATCTCTGAACTAGGTGGTTTTCTTATTTCAGCATAAACTTATATTCTAAATTCATTTTCTCCATGTCACAGTTGATGAAACCTAAGCAGCATGCATGCCAGGGTTACGGATTTCTAACAGGCCTTAGTTGATGCTTTCTCTTTTACCATTTCCCCTCCAAAGGAAATAAGGTAGCTATTCTGAGGAGTCCTGAAAGTGCCTGAGTTTCTCCATTACTTTTAGCAAATGATACCCTTGCTCTGTCTACAGGACAACATAATTAAAATTGTCTTCTATATAATTTAGCAGTAGAAGGGACTACCTCACACTTTGTCTTAGAAGTGAGATTTGGTTTTAAAGACTAAAAGAAGAGAGTAAGAAATCTGTAGGTATGCCAGTAAAATGAAGAAAACATCATTGAGAGGACCACAATACTTTCATATGCATATCAGAATATACATTTAGAGCAATTTAGTCCATTGACCTCTTTCTTCCTTAGAATATCTTTTACAAATTTAAGGTTAATTTTGAAATAATGATAAAATTGTTTCTCAGTCATCGATAGTCTCCTCCCCCATTTCCTTGCTCATCATCTGCATCTCTTAACAGTATTTTGCCTCACCTGAAGAAAGTCTTAAAAATGCATTGCTGGCTCTATGCATGTTCATTAAGCCCGTGTGATTGAAAGAACCTGAAAAGCGGCTCAGTGGATATGTGTCTCCTTAGTTTAGTGATCAAAGTCAGTAGCTGGGAAGTTACACATGAATCTTATAGTGCACTTAAATACTTAGTAGCCTGGCTCCAAGAGATACTTGTGTCATGATCTTCAGAATCTTCCAGCAAAATTATGCCTGACACCCACTGCCACCTCCAAGTGCTGTGATTAAAGGCATACACCACCATGCCTTGCCTACTTTATTTTTTTGACTCTGAATAGACAATGTGGAGATTCATAAGGCTATGTCTTCCTCCTCCTCCTCCTCTTTCCACTTTTTCCCCTTTTCCTCCTCTTCCTTCCCCCAGCCCCTAACTCCCTTCTCCTCTTCCAGGTGCCCAGGCACTTTGACATCAGAGTTACATCTCAGGCCTGCCCTGCTTATTGTTTATCTGTCCTTCAGATATGACCCATTTCCCTCAAGTCGTCTCATTCTTGGAAGGCCTGTCTGTCTGTCTTTCATTTTTGGACGAACACTTGTTTTCTGAACTTTTGTTACTTGTGTGAGTGCTGAATCTAAGTCACAGTCGATATTGCTTGCCTAAACTTAGGGCTAAACTGTGCTGTTATATCCATGGAAGATTAAGGATGCAGGAGAGGAGAATTGAAGTACCCCAGAGGCTGGGGAACCACTGCTTGGATGAGCCTGTTAATGGTATGCTACACTCATTGTACCCCAGTTTGTTTGCAGATGTCAACCGTCTTTCAGTTTGAAACCATTCCACTAGCCTTATACTTGCAGTTTATTTATTTGGACAAGAGTCTCATTGTTGTAGTTCTGGCTGACCTGGAACTAAGATACACCTTCTTCTGCCTCCCAAATATTCGGTTTGAGATGTATATGACCACTCTTGGCTATATTTGATTTTATTTGCTACATAGGAGTTATAGCATGGGGTATTGTGAGCTATCTCAATGCATGTACACAGTGTTAATGATCATGTCATGGTAACTGGTGTATCTATCACCTCCAATATTTTTTTGTTTGTGCCAGGAACTTTCAAAATCCTCTCTGCTATTGACTTGGAAACATTTCACTAAATTTTTGTTAACTGTAGTCATTGTACTACTGTGTGGAACAGTAGAAGTTGTTCCTCATAATCCCCTGATATTACAAAACCTGAATGTTTGTGCCCCTGGAAATAAGAATAGGAGCCTGGTAGTGGTAGTGCATCCCTTTAATCCAAGCACTTGGGAGGCAGAGGCAGGTGGATCTCAGTGAGTTTGAGGCCAACCTGGTCTACAGAGCAAGTTCCAGGACAGGCAAAAAAAAAAAAAAAAAAAAAAAAAAAGAAAGCCGGGCGATGCCTTTAATTCCAGCACTCAGGAGGCAGAGGCAGGCGGATCTCTGTGAGTTCGAGACCAGCCTGGTCTACAATGCTAGTTCCAGGATAGGCTCCAAAGCCACAGAGAAACCGTGTCTCGAAAAAAAAAAAATAAAAAAAAAAGAAAGAAAGAAAGAAAATAAGAATAAGTGCGGCAGGCGAGTGTAGCTCAGTGGTAGAAGGCTGCTTTACAACATTCCAGCTCGTGGTTAAAAACCCATGGGTCATGACCTCCTGGGGATGAATGACCCTTTCACAGTGGACACATATCAGATATCCCGCATATCAGATATTTTCTTCACAATCCTTAACAGTAGCAAAATTGTAGTTATGAAGTAGCAATGATGTAAGCATGAATTCTAATTCTTATTAATAATAAAAACTGAGAGTCAGATACTGGGTGTTAATGCTGAAGATTAGAGAAGCAGAGTGCCAGCCACTAGAGAGTTTTTACTTCTACCAGTGCACAAACCAAGGGGCAATCCTGTCTTCAGACTGCATCTCCAGACTGTATCTGTCTCCACTAAACCTTCAGACTGCAGTGCTCTTGACTCCTCCCTCTTTATAGACCTGTCTAGTTCTATCTACCTCCCTAGTCCTGGGATTAAAGGTGTGAGCCCCCACTCCCTGGGTTTTAGTGATTCAGCTTTGCACTACGATCTTCAGACAAGCTTTGTTTGTTAAAACACAAACAAAATAACCGTACACAGTGAAATATGGTTTGGGGTCACCACAGCGTAAGGAACTACATTAAAGGGTCACAGCTTTAAGAAGGTGGAGATCCACTGCTCTAGAGCACCACCACCAATAGTGGTAAAACAATCTACATAAAAATCTAGCATACAAATGATAGAGATTGCTAACTGCATTGCAATTTAAAGATATTTATAAATATAAAGATGATATGCAAAGGTTCCATACTGCAATGCCATCCAAGCACAGTGGCTGTGAAAGAACTGGCCAACTTTCACGACCTGTGAAAATGTAAGTTATCAGGATAAAGCTGCAGGCAATGTTTGTACTAACTTAACTGCTATTCACGGATCCCTACAGTGCTTAATGCTATGTTGGTGTGCAGAATTGATGCAATGCCATTCAGAATGCCATGCACTGAGCCAGCTATATAGCTAACTGACTTCTATTCCTAGTAAGTGAATATTCTCTGCCCGTAACTTGCTGTGAGCATACCTTTAAATTAGGTATTATCTTATTTTCCCAACTAATTCCTGTCCAAGTTACATACCTTGCACCTAAAGAGTTAGAGCTTTGGGCAGGAGTTTGTGTGGCTGTGCTTCATTTAGAGGTAGTTATTTAGATGTATTTCACAATGGGGCGATGCATACATTTTATCATAAAAACCAATACAAAATTAAAATTCCCATTGTGAACTCTAAAGGTATCTTACCCTTGACCAGGTGTGGAGAACTGAGGGCAGGCCACGGATCTCTTAGTTTACACTAGTGCATGAGAACTATTTTTGGTCTCCTCATTAGTAGAATTTCTGTTTTCACATTTAGCTAATTTCTTAGGTCTTAAGACAAACTTCTGTAGTGTCGTTTTATTAGTATTTTTAAAAATAAAGCTTGGAAAAGCAAAACAGCCACACTGTCCAGTCTTACTGACTATGCAGCAAATGACACATACTTTAATCCCAGTAGTTACAATGACATACACCTTTAATCCCAGTAGCCACACTAGTTTACCATAGAAACCAAACATTAGTGCTGCATGCCCTTAATCCCAGAATTAGAGATGATTATAAAATGGGAGGAGACAGCTCACAGTCACAGTCTCATTCTGAGACTTTCTGGAGGCAGGATCACTATTTTCGGACTGAGGTTAAGGTCAGAGCCAGTGACTGACTGCTTTGCTTTTCTGGTCTTAAGGTTGAACCCTAATACCTGTCTCTGAGTTTTTATTAATCATGCTCCCACTCCTATATCTATATGTTGAAACCTCAGTATATAGACATACCTTTCTTCATATCTGCGTCCACAGTAGCTTCTCTGCACGTTTCCTGGTGGCAAGCATCATAAATCCAACAGTTGGATGTATCTTCAGGAGAGAACTGTGCTTAGCTTTCAGATGTGTTGAAAATGTGGTCATAGAGGTCACCCACCTTATTTTGTGTCCACCGCAGATGGAAGTGACAGGGAAGCTCCTTGGGCCTGACACAGGGGTACAGTGCACATAGTACCCCAGCTAGAGCAGGAGATTTTGTGTTACCTTGATGATTCCCATAATTTTTACTTTAACCAGTGCACCGTTTGGTTATAAAACCCAATTAAAACGTTTGACACAGTAAACTAATAAAACAGTCTTACTTTTCCCCACTCCGTATTTTTCTAAGCAGCTATGAGGGGTACTCATCTTCTCATGTTAATGAGCACGTTTGACTACAATGCACTCAGAAGCTCACCCACATTAGGTTTCACTAAGAGCACATATAACTGAATGTGGTTTTCCTCGGTTGCATTCTTTTTGGGAAAATTTTCCTTAGATTTTGAAATTAGGAAAGCATTGAAATTCCTAAGATTTACCAGTATTAAGCATTAAATGCCTTTCCATGTTTTCTTCTGCATTCCCTGTTTGAATGCATGTCTATCAATATGTCCGTCATTTTCTCCAGAAGTGAAGAGCCTGTGTTTCAGGCTTAATCAGGTTTTGTTTTTCTCATAATGTTGTCTGCTTGCTCCTTCTACCATAAGAAGTAAAACCATGGGCTCCAGATTTCATGCCACAGAATTTGACTTGAATGTCAGGATTATTTATAAATTAGTTAGTGACCTAAATAATTAAATTTTAGCAAATGTGAGAACGATATTGACTTACACAAGTAGTCTAATACTGCTGGTGTATGAATTTCCTACTTTGTAAATCATATGTAGCTCTCCCACAGCCAGCATCACTCTCAATAGTGGAAAACTTCAAAGCTTCTATTTTAAAAGGAGGAGGAGATACTCACACTCATCCCATAAGCAACTGAGGGCCCCAGGAAGAACAGATTTTTAGAAAGGCAAAGGTGTTGGAAGAAGTGTCTAGGTCAGAAGTTCTCAACTAGTGGGTTGTGATTCTTTTGGAAGTTGGACAACTCTTTTGCAGGGGTTGTCTAAGTGTCTATGACCACTGGAAAACACAAATAATTTACTTATGACTCAACACTAGCAAAATCAGTTATGAAGTAGCAATGAAAATAATTTTATGGTTGGGAGTCAACACAGCATGAGGAACTATATTAAAGGGTCACAGCATTAGGAAAGTTGGGAACCACTCATCTATGTCCTAGATTATAACCAGGGTTTGTTTTCAAAGCAACTAGGGAAAGTAAAAACCTTACATATGCTTTCATAACCTGTCTACCAGTGACTGTTTCAGCTGGACCAGGGTGAGGCTTGGATCTGCTGAAGGAACAAGATCACCTAATTTATATATATGAAAAAACCTTCTTTACTAACTAGAAAATGATGAGAAACCAATACCTTGTAAGCTCAGTATGCAGAAAACTGTATGTGCACATGCACACCATGGAAGTGTGAAGCTCTATTCTGTGTACACCTTGACTCAGAACTTTCCAAATTATAGAACTGTTCTACATGTTTCTATTAGGAACATTATGAAGGGAAAGGGGAGACAGGGAAGGAAGGAGTTAACCACCTCTAACTGCACAATCACATGAAGGGCTTGCTCTTCTGCTTGTTTCTGTTCTTCCAAGCCCATGCAGAGAAGGAAATTAAAACATGAGTTGAAAAGGCTGTGTCCTGGGTGGTTTGTCAGCAGCACCAGGTCTGGTTGATCAAAGGAGATGGACATAGAAAATCTGCTCATTTTCTTTTTACCTTGTTTGGGAAGTTATTCTAGATAGAAAAGAATAGAGTTAAGCACAGCTGATAGCAGCACTTCCTGGGGCTGGAGAGATGGCTGTGAGGTTAAGAGCATTGCCTGCTCTTCCAAAGGTCCTTTGTTCAATTCCTAGCAACCACATGGTGGCTCACAACCATTTTTAATGGGGTCTGGTGCCCTCTTGTGGCCTTCAGGCATACACACAGACAGAATATTGTATACATAATAAATTATTTGAAAAAAAAAAGAGGTTCACTGAGTTTCATAAGTTTTATAGCTGGGTAGGTATGTTGATTTCTCTTTTCCTTTGGCAGCTTGCATAGCATCTTCAGGTACTACTAGAGCTAGTCCTTGGGAAGGAGGCTTGCAGGTCAGTTCCAACTCTATTTCCCCGAGGTCTATGTCTGAAATGTGTAGTATCTTTAACAAAGGCACTGAAACTATATCAATAGCTATGTCAAAATGGAAGAGAATTTTCCAATAATAAAAATAGTGGGAAAGTTATAGTAAGTAAGGTTTTTTGGACTGTATAAACACTAAATTTCTGGATGTCAAGCAGCAGTTTTATGTTGAGGTATAGCAACTTAATATTAGGGGATCCTGGAAAAGTGACTAAAAGTTTGTACAGTTTGAAGCACAGACAAATGCAGTCACCTTTAAAATGTGTAAACTCGTGATGAAACATTTGAGTACTGAGACTGTGACTCAGTGTAGAGTATTTGTTTAGTATGAGTGAGACACGGGCTTTGTTCCTGATATCCCCCAACAGTCCTTCAGTCTTCCTTTTGGTGCTTAAATTGATTTTCTTTTAGGAAGAGAAATTTCTGTTGCACGAATAATAAAAACCTAGAGATAGATATTGGGTTCAAGTCGAAGATCAGAAAAGTAAAGCAGTCAAGCAACTAGAGAGACCTTATCTCTACCAACTTTCAGACGAACAAAAAACATTCTACTCTCTGCCCAGTCATATTGCTCCTGTCTTCACCTCTCTCCATTAAGGTGTGTGATTCCCAAAAGCTGGGATTAAAGGTGTGAACCATCACCACCTGGATCTGTTTGTGGATTGATTTTGTGTAGCCCAGGGTAGCCTTGAACTCAAAGAGATCCACCTAACTCTGTCTTCTGAGTCCTGGGATTAAAGGTATGTGCTACCACTCCCTGGCCTGTAGGGCTGACTAGGGTGGCTGCTTTGCCTTCTGATCTCCAGTAAAACTTTATTTATTAGAACACAAATACTATAACACTAAAAATGTCCAATGTTTTTGAGGATGCAGTGATTTGACCTTTTCAAAAGAGATAAAAATGTACAATTTATTAGCTTTGAAAAGCAGTATGCAAATTTTTGTAACTCTCTCAAAGGTCTTACTGCTTGAACTCATAAATTCATTTTAGAAATTTGTCTTAAATAGCCTGAAAAACAAACATAAGAAACTGTGCATAGGTGCTGGAGGGATGGCTCAGAGGTTAAGAGCACTGATTGCTCTTCCAGAGGTCCTGAGTTCAATTCCCAGCAACCACATGGTGGCTCACAACCATCTGTAATGAGATCTGGTGCCCTCTCCTGGTTTGCAGCATATATGTAGGGAAAACACTGTATACATAATAAATAAATCTTAACAAAAAAAAACCTGTGCATAGCAACTTTAAGCCCAGCATGGAATCATGAAAATGGATCGCTACCAGTTAAGTACCGATTGTAAAAACATTCCATTTCTTCCTTCATACTGGACATTTCCATGTGTGTTTGGGGAAATCTAATAGTTGAGGAAAAGGCTAAAGGAAAGAAACAATGAGTGAGCTCTGTTTGTTGTGTTTTTTATTTTGCTCACAAGGATAGGAAAGACAACTTAAAAAGTAATGCAGCAGAAACAGTAGACTGCGGGCACAGAGGTGAGGGGGGAGGGAATGGGAGGAGAGGAAGGAGGGGAAACTGCGGTCAGGCTGTAAAATAAATAAATAAATAAAAGTAATTGAGAGGTTGTCATTACCATCAGAAACCAAATGTTTGCTGTTGTGATCCTTCTGCATCATCCTGAAGATAAACAGTCTGAAAGTGATCTTTGAAATCTTAGAAGATGGCTATAGAATGCTACAGGGATTACTCTGGTTACTTGTTGGTTAGTTGGTCTTTCTTCAGAGATAGGGTCTTACTGTATGGCCCACGTTGGCTCGGGGTTGATGTATTCACTTGCCTCTGCCTCCTAAGTTCTGTGATTATAGACCTGCCATACCCAGATATTTACATCTCCTGTTAGGTCTTATTAATGTACATATTTTTCATGTGCAAAGAAAAAGTGATGTTTTCAAGATTTGACATGATCCATCGTTTTTGAAAAAAAAAGTATAGATTTGACTTCTGTATACACAATTTTTGGATTCTACATTCTTGTCACCCAGGCCATTCTTGAGGAGTTGTGGTTATCTTTGTGATTTAAACTTTTGCTTTACCTTGCTATTTTCTGTTTGGTGTAAGGTTTAAGGAGAAATAGAACAGTATCTCTTGCCTTAAAATGACAAGGAGTTGGGGCTAGAGGAGTGGTCAGCGGTTAAGAGCACTGGCTGCTCTTCCAGAGGTCCTGAGTTCAATTCCCAGCACCCACATGGTGGCTCACAACCATCTGTAATGGGAACTGATGCCCTCTTCTTTCGTGCAGGCACACATGCAAATAGAAGCACTCACACACATAAATAATTCTAAAAATAGCAAGAAATTGGGCTATGTTTAAGATTAATGAAAACCTTAGTTAGGCAGTGTTCATTTTTACTTTATTTTTCCATAAAATTTCTTTATTCTCTGGATTGGTTAAACTAACTACTTGCTGCTGATGTTTTTTTTTCCCTTTTGTACGATTTCTATGTATCCCTGACTGTTCTGAAATTCTCTATGTTGACAAGGCCTTGAACTCAAAGAGATCTGCCTGCCTCTGCCTCTCAAGTGCTGAGATTAAAGGTGTGTGCCACTATGCCCATGCCCAGGTCTAACTGCTTTCTTAAGATTCGTTATAGTGTGTGCATGTGTGTGTATGTGTGTGTGGTTTAGTGTGGTATGTGTGGTGTAGTATGGTGTGTCATGTGTATGTATGTGTGTGTGGTGTATTGTGATGGGTGTAGGTATGTGTGTGTGGTGTAGTGTGTAGGTGTGTGTGATGTGGATGGTGTGTATATGTATGTGTGTGGTACGTGTGATGTAGTGTGGTATAGTGTGGAGTGTGTGATGTGTGTATGTATGTGGTTTATTGTGATGTGTATTGTGTATACATGTATGTGTGTGGTGTGTATTGTGTGTGGTGTGTATGTGTGTTGTATAGTGTGTGAGGTATTTGGTGTGTGTATATGTGTGTGGTGTAGTTTGTGTGTGATGTGTGTATGTATATGTGTTTGTAGTATGGTGTGTGTAGTGTGTTTGTATCGTGTGTGTATGTGTTGGTGTAGTGTGTAGTGTGTTTGATAAAATGTGTGTATTTTTATGACAGATTTCCTTTGAAGAGAAATGAGAAAGAAACTTAGACATATTAGTGAACTGTCTTTATACAATTTTAGACTGTCTTAAGCATATTTTGTCCTAGTTCACTTACTACCTGAGTTTGTTTTAGTTTAACATTAACTGGGTGTGTGTCACAAAGACAGAAATTGTCCTTTAGACAACTCGCCGTAAGCCATCACTGATCTCATCCTGAAATAGTCGACTTTTATCGGTGTTGGTTTCTTTCATGGACCCGAAGGCTTTGAGATTGAAAATATTATGAGTATCATGTGATAGCAGCATTCATGTCCTTGTTTTTCATGTTTTCTGTAAACAGCAGAGTTTAACATGAAAAAACATTTTATAGAATTTTGGAACAAGTTGGTTCTTGTCATGGACAGAGGCAAAACAGACTTAGAAATTGCTTGCAGTTGATGCTTTTAGGGTAAAACACTTCTAGACTTTGGGACCACTGCCAGCGTTGAGATGCCCATGTGCAGTGTCCTCATCAGGGAGCATGACAGCCACTGGTGTGCCTGTCATATGAGCCATCTTAGAGCCTAGGACTCTTTTCACCCTCACTTTCATAAAGCTTAGTTTTTACCTGGGTCGTTAGCACATGGTCAGCTATTTGCAGATCCCTGCTCTGCTGCATCTCTTCACTCTTCCTTTTCCTGGTAGAGGTGCTTATTTCCTCCTTATTGGTTATGCGGAGATCAAAGGTTAAGCTTGGCCATGCCCTCCACATTCTCAGGGAAGAAGAAGAATGAATTGAGTCTAAATTAAATAAAAATCCTTCATGAAGGCAAATACGCTTGCTCTCTCAGTAGCCCCATGTAATTTTTCAGATTTAAAAATTGACCTCATGCATTTGTTGATGTTAATATAGAAACACTTCACTCAAACTTTATAGTGTTTTTCATGATTATTCTCTTATTATTATTTTATTATTTATTTTTTATTTATATTATTTATTTTGTTTATTATTTTATTATTTATTTTTTATCTTATTATTATTTTATTATTTATTATATTATTATTAATTGTAGTATGATAGAACTGCCAGACTCAGTGTAGTGAGCTCTGCAGTTAGTATTGCCTCCATGGAGGTTTAATGTTCAGAGTCTAAAGACTGTTCATATTGAAGCAGCCAGCACCTACCCAGAAGAAATGCTCCCGTTTTCATAGGCATTTCAGACTCTTACTTGAAAAGTTTCATATGTTTTTTTTTTGTTTCTTCACTTAGTATAGTGGTCAGTATTTTATATATGACCAAAGATAAATGTCTTAAAAGTTTTAGAAGCTGAAAGTGACTATTATTTTTTTTGCTGAACATTTTCTCCTAGGTAGTATCAGTGATGATGTAGTAATTTCTCAAACTTCAAGAAACAGGAAGTATGATCATTATAATTCGTAGTGTGTTTGTGTGTATTTTTATGACAGATTTCTTTTGAAGACAAATGAGAAAGAAACTTAGACATATTAATGAACTGTCTTTATAGAATTTTAGACTGTCTTAAGCATATTTTGTCCTAGTTCACTTACTACCTGAGTTTGTTTTAGTTTAACTGGGTGTGTGTCACAAAGACAGAAATTGTCCTTTAGACAAATGGCCGGAAGCCGTCACTGATATCATCCTGAAATAGTGGACTTTTAGCGGTGTTGGTTTCTTTCGTGGACCCAAAGGCTTCGAGATTGAAAATATTATGAGTATCATGTGATAGCAGCATTCATGTCCTTGTTCTTACGGTTTGAAATTTTTCCTTCTTTAGAATGTTTACATTCCCTATTGTTATTGACTCCATTTATAGGATTTTGATTTATTAGTAATATTGACTAATATATCTAAAGTCTTCATAAAATCGCTTAGATCAACTTTTAGAATTTCATTTAAGTTAACTCATGGTTTCTAAAGCAGCAGTGATTTTATTTAAGTCCTAGGAGACATAGAGCTATATCTGGACTCAGCTTTTAGTTGTCACATCTAGAAATGGGGATTTTGGTGATTGGTCATTGGAAGGCAGAATCCTAAGATTCACAGGCAACTATAACATGGTTCTTTGGGCTCTATATATTAATAGTGCTGAGAATTTAAAGTCCTGGTTTAGTGTAACAACGTTATTCAAAAGTAAATACTCTTTACGTATTAACATTGTTAGTAGATATCATACTGAACTTTATTTTGGACCTTTATTTTTGACAGACAGGCTACAAGGACATCTGTGTTGTCTAATGGACACAAACTTTGGGAAGTTGTGGTTTATAATCTGCTGGCTTGGGTTTCAGCCTGTCTCTATTGTGCATGTTTAGGTAGTGCAGCTTCACAGATGTTTAAAGAAAGACATCATAAATGCTTTTGTAGGTATTTAAAGTTAGGTACCAAACATCATGATTTAATCGTAAGTTTTTAGTACTTAGAAGCATGGTGTAAGGGTTTAAATTAAGCATTGTCACACACGAAGGCTATCTGCTTGCTTGTTAACACATGGGGTTTGGAGAGGCAGGAACATGCCAGAGCCTCTAACCTCATCACTGGAGTAGCTGGTTGATGGGACAACAGTTTGGTTGGCTGTTGGGAGATGGAGCTTCGCGGGGTATTTCTGTGAAGTGATGCCCTGCTCTGGCTTTTTAGCTCTCAGTTACTGTCTGTTGGCTGAGTAAGCAGCCTTCTCTGCTATGTGCTTCATCCACTACTTTTTTGTCTTGTCTGAGGCCCATACTGTAAAGCCATCTGATCATGGATCTCTAAAACCTTTAGTCATTTTAGGTTCCTGAATGTATTTTGTTACAGGGATAAAAAACAAATAGCCATATTTTTCATTATCTTTAAAAAATTACAACCTTCACTCATGAGGCAGAGGCAGGGAGATCTCTGTGAGTTTGAGGCTAGCCTGGTCTACAGAGTGAGTTCTAGTACAGCCATGGTTACACAGAGATACTCTACCTCAAAAACAATAATAACAAAAAATCCAAACAGACAAAATAACAACGACAAGTAATAAACACCTGACTTGCATGGGAGTGGCCCCAAGTTCCAACCCAGCCAAAAGGAAAAAGAATAACGATAAATGAAAATTCCTAATGTAAAACTCATATATTTATAAATGAGATGACTAAGAAAAATAATCTATAAAGAAGAATACAGGCCGTTCCATAATTTTGTTTAAACACACAATGAACTTTGATTTTGTTTAGTTTTGTTTTTTTATGAAAAAAGCCTTGAACTTTTAAACACATGTATAGGGAAAGAAGGCCTTTTAAACATGTTTAAAGTTAGAAAGCCTTTTTTTTTAAATAAGCCACAGTGGCAAAGTTCTTAAAAAATGTCTCTTTTTTCTGGTAGAGAACTGAAAGGTCCAAATATAACTTTTCCCACATATGTGAAAAGTTCTAGCTTTTAGCATTCCCAGAAACAGCAGAGTTTAACATGAAAAAACATTTTATAGAATTTTGGAACAAGTTGGTTCTTGTCATGGACAGAGGCAAAACAGACTTAGAAATTGCTTGCAGTTGATGCTTTTAGGGTAAAACACTTCTAGACTTTGGGACCACTGCCAGAGTTTAGATGCCCATGTGCAGTGTCCTCTTCAGGGAGCATGACAGCCACTGGTGTGCCTGTCATATGAGCCATCTTAGAGCCTAGGACTCTTTTCACCCTCACTTTCATAAAGCTTAGTTTTTACCTGGGTCGTTAGCACATGGTCAGCTATTTGCAGATCCCTGCTCTGCTGCATCTCTTCACTCTTCCTTTTCCTGGTAGAGGTGCTTATTTCCTCCTTATTGGTTATGCGGAGATCAAAGGTTAAGCTTGGCCATGCCCTCCACATTCTCAGGGAAGAAGAAGAATGAATTGAGTCTAAATTAAATAAAAATCCTTCATGAGGGCAAATACACTTGCTCTCTCAGTACCCCCATGTAATTTTTCAGATTTAAAAATTGACCTCATGCATTTGTTGATGTTAATATAGAAAAGCCTCACTCTCAAACTTTGTAGTGTTTTTCATGATTATTCTCCTTGGGTATTTTTAGGACTTTTAATTGTAGTATGATAGAACTGCCGGACTCAGTGTAGTGAGCTCTGCAGTTAGTATTGCCTCCATGGAGTTTTAATGTTCAGAGTCTAATGACTTCATATTGAAGCAGCCAGCACCTACCCAGAAGAAATGCTCCCGTTTTCATAGGCAATTCAGACTCTTACTTGAAAAGTTTCATATATTTTTTTTTGTTTCTTCACTTAGTATAGTGGTCAGTATTTTATATATGATCAAAGGTAAATGTTCACACATGTATGGATGCCTGAGGCTGACATCAGGGGTTTTCCTTTGTTGCTCTCCACAGTATGTGTTAAGGTGAGTCTTTGAATCTGGAGTTTGCTTTTTTGGCTAGTTTGGCTGTCAGATCACCAGGAATTTTTACCCTGACTCTGCATACTCATAAAACGAGTCTGGCAATGTTCCTTCTGGTTATGTTTTGTGCAACATCAGGAGGAGTACAGGTAGTTCTGATGGAATTTTTCATTAAAACCATTTGGCCCTGGGATATTTGGTTTGCTTTTGATGAGAGCTTCGATTTCCTTTAAGAGTATATGGGTAAAAAAAAAGAGTATATGGCTATTTAAATTGCTCATCCAAGCCTTATTTTATTTTAGGTAAATGTTGACTAGCCAGAAAATTGTCCATTTCATTTATGTTTCACAGTTTTGTGGAGTACAGGTTTCTGTGGTTTGATCTAAGGATTCTGTGGATTTCCTTAGTGTCTGTCATGTATCCGTTTTCATTTCTGATTGTGTTAGTTTGGATATTCCCTCTTGTCTTTTATTAGTTTGCATTAGGGTTTGTTTATCTTCTTTATTTTGTCAAATAACCTGCTTTTTGTCTTATTGATTCATTGTATTTTTTATTTGTTTCAGTTTATTTCTGCCCTCAATTTTTTTTATTTTCTTTTTTCTACTTATTGTGGTCATGTCTGCTTTTTTTTTTTGAGACCATTCACATGTGTTAAGTCACTAGTGTGAGTTTTCTGTTTGTGCTAGGAAGTTTCCTCTTGGCACTGATTTCATAGTGTTACATAGGTTTGGGTACAAAGTGCCTTCATTTTTGTTGAGTTTCAGGAAGTATTTATTTTATTTTTCATTAATCCATGCGTGGTTAAGTAGTTTGCTGTTCACTTTCCATTGTTTTGTAGGATTTCTGATAGTACTGTTGTTGTCAAGTTCTAATTTTAAATCATGGTCATTTGATAGGACACAGTGTATTACTCCATTTTTTTCTGTGTATGTTTACTTTGTTACACAGTGTGGTCAGCTTTATAGACCTTTTCATGATGTGCTGAGAAGATGGATTTTCCTCTTAGCGCCACTTTCAGTTTGGTTGCGTTGTGTCTTTATTTTCTTTGAATTCAAGGAATACTTTCATTTCTTTATTTCTTCCCTGACCCAGGTACGGTTTAGTGGTTGCCTGTTCCCTTTCCATGAGTTTGTCGGTTTTTGGTGTAATAGCAGTTGTTATACTTCAACTTTGATCCATTGTCATCTGATAATGCTCATGTGCTTGCAAAATTTTTTTAAATATTTACTTTCTTGGTAATTTATTTATCATGTATGTGATATTCTGTCTGTGTGTGTGTCAGCAGGCCATAAGAGGGCGCCAGACATCATTACAGATGGTTGTGAGCAACAATGTGGTTGCCGGTAATTGAACTCAGGACTTTTTTAAGAGCAGGCAATGCTCTTAACCATTGATCCATATCTCCAGCCCAATCAACCCCCCTACCATTTTTTTTGTCTGGATTTTCAAGACAGGGTTTTTCTATAGCTTTTGGTTCCTGTCCTGTAAGTAGCTCTTGTAGACCAGTCCTGCCTAGAACTCACAGAGATCTGCCTGCCTCTGCAAAATTTTTTTTGTGTCATATAAGGTTCACTTTGTTATCCATGTATGTGGTCAATTTTAGAGAAGGTTCTATGAGAAGGTGAGAGGATATATGCTTTACTATTAGGGTTACTATTAGGGTTTACTATTAGGGTGCTTTTATATTACTGAAATTTATATTTGGTATTGATACTTCATCCTGATGATATATTCCTGCTGTGAGTATAAAGTATTTGCTGCTCTTAATATTCTTTCTTAATACTGTATCTTTTGTGTTTTTATTATTAGGCATTTATGGTTTCTGTTTCAGTCTATTTGGTGTTCTGTATGCTTCTTTTACCTTAATAGGAATATCATTTTTTAGGTTGGGAAAGATTTATTCTCTAATTTTGTTGAATCCTTTTCCTCCATTACAGTTTTCAAGTCTTGAAATCTTTCTATTACCATTTTGATTGCTTTTTCTTGGTTTTCTTTCCCAGGGTTTCTTTGATTTCTCATTTCTTCAGAGTTGTTGTCATTTTTCTCAGCCTTTTGTTTAAAGTTTTTTTTACATTCTTTTTATGGTCCCTATATTTTTCATAATTTTAAGTTTAAAGTCTATTTCATGTGCTACCTCTGGATTAGGGTGTTCAAATTCTCCTGTTGTATATTCCCTGGCTTTTCATACTATCATGCTTTCTTTCAAATTGTTGGAGGTATTCTTACATAAATGCATGCACATTTGTACCAATCCTGTTAGGAGAGTCTTGCCTGCTTGGTATGGTCTTTGCTGTGGCTATCTCTGTGCTTGTGGTTTTTTCTTGGTTTGCCTTTTCTTAGTTTTCTTAGCTCTGCAGCCTCTTATATCTACTCCACCCTGGAGTAGACTGTGGTGATGGACATCAACACACTCCAGATGGATATGAGTCCTTGGTGGCAAGCTAGGATGGGATAGAGTATTTTTGCATTCATGTTCATAAATGAGATTAGTTTTTACTTCCCTTCCTCGGTTGAGTCTTTTTTGTTTTCGCATCAATCTTACTGCCTAGTTATAATAAGAGTTCTCGCAATGTTCCTTCTGGTTACATTATGTACAACACTTAGAGTAGTATAGGAAGTTCTAATGTAATTCTTCATTAGTACCATTTGGCCCTGGGATATTTTGTTTGCTTTTGATGGGGACTTCTATTTCCTTTCATAGTATATACCTATTTAAATTGCTCACCTAGGCTTTATTTTATTTATGTAAGTGGTACCTATCCAGAAAATTGTCCATTTCTATTCTGCTTCACTATTTTGTACAGTACAGGTTTATATAGTATGATCTAAGGGTTCTGTGGATTTCCTTTGTGTCTGTTGTAATGTATCCATTTTAATTTCCAATTGTTTTAGTTTGGATGTTCTCTCTCATCTTCTTTAATTGTTTGCATAGGGGTTTGTCTACCTTTATTACATAAAATAACCTGTTTGTTGTTTGTTATCGTTTAGTATCTGAGTAAGTGTTAATGGTTTTTGTCATGGTTTTTGTTTATGGTTCTGGTCCATGTTTGTGTAAGGGGGTATTGATTTTTGGTAGTCATCTTTTTAGTGTTTACGGTTCAATTTCAGGTTCTTGTCGCAGTTTTGGGTAATTGTCATGTTCCAGATTTGAGTTGTTCTTGGCATTCATTGTTAGGGTTTTGGTATAAGGTTTATGGTTAGAGGGTTAGGATTAGTGTTGGGGTTTATGGGTTGGGTGTTGGGGTTAGTGGCTGGTGTTATGGTTTGGTGTTCTGTTTATGATCAGTGGGTTATGTTTTTTGTTTGTGTTTGTGTTTGCATTAATGTTCCTGTGTAGTGCTTAGGTTCTGGTTTGGGTTATGGTTTACATTTCAGGTTATATTTTGGGTTAGGATTTGGGTAGGAATTCTGTTTATGGTTTATGGGTTATTGTTTATGGTTTAGCTTAGGGTCATAGTTTGGGTTTGTATTTGTGTTCAGGTTCAGGTTAGTGTTATGGTTTGGTTCTAAAGATTGTAGTTTGGGGTTCTGACTGGGATTCTGACTAGGGCTGTGATTCTGGTTAGCGTTAAGGTTCAGGTTCTGGGTTAGGGTTCCCGTTAGAGTTCCGGTTAGGGCTGAGGGTTAGGGTTAAGGTTGGGGTTAGGGTTATAGTTAAGGTTAGGTTTTGGGTTAAGGCAGCTATCATCTTTTAAATGTGGATCTGTATTGCAGTAGTGGCTGTGTGGAAGGTAATCAATGCCAGAAAATGGCCTCCGGTTACTTTTATTCTTGTCTTGGTTCATCCCAGTGACACATAGTAAATCACACGTGATATTTCAGAGCAGTTGTTACTAGGTTAACCATATGTGCCCCAATTGACCAATTTTTATTGAAGTACTTTGCCAAATTTGTTCAAAAGTTTTCCAAATATATGGCTGATGTTTTAGAGTACATTACGTAAAATCTGGACATGCAGATTATATTTCTTAATTTTCATTAACATTAATCCAGGTATGATTAATGGACTATGCTGAGAGCATTTTATGACAAGTGCAATATGTGCCTATTTTATTACTCATTAGGTTGTTCATAATTACTTATTCTTTATATTTATTTCTATCATGGACTACATTAATGCATTTATGACTGTTGTACCATCCCTGCATCTCTGGTGAATTGATCATGAAGGTTTCTATAATGTATTCCTGCATTCGGTGTGCCATCATTTTATTGAGTATTTTTGCATTCATATTCATTACTGAGATTATTTTTTAATTCTCTTTCTCAGGTGAGTCTTTTTGTTTTCACATCAATCTTACTGCATACTCAAAAAGAGTTCAGGCAATGTTCCTTCTGGGTATATTATGTGCAACACTTAGAGCGGTATAGGTAGTTCCGATGGAATTCTTCATTAAAACCATTTGGCCCTTGAATACTCTGTTTGCTTTTGATGAGAGCTTTTATTTTCTTTAGGAGTATATACATATTTAAATTGCTCACCTATGCTTTATATTATTTATGTAAATGGTACCTACACAGAAAATTGTCCATTTCATTTCTGTTTCACAATTTTGTATAGTACAGGTTTCTGTGGTATGATCTAAGGGTTCTGTCGATTTCCTTAGTGTCTGTTGTCATATATCCCTACTCATTTCTGATTGTGTTAGTTTGCATGTTCTCTCTTGTCTTTTTTATTAGTTTGCATAAGGGTTTGTCTATCTTTATTTTCTCTAACAACCTGCTCTTTGTCTCATTGATTCATTGCATTTTTGTTTCTATATAAATTATTTCATCCCTCAATTTGATTATTTTCTGTTTTCTACTCCTTCTGGTCATGTCTGGTTTTTTGTTCTAGAGCATTCACATGATTTAACTCACTAGTGTGAGCTTTCTGTATGAGCTAGGAACTTTCCTCTTAGCACTGCTTTCATATTGCTCATAAGTTTGGGTATAATGTTCCTTCATTTTTGATCAATTTTAGGAAGTCTTTATTTTACGTTGACCCTTGGGTAGTTCAGTAGTTTGCTGTTCAATTTCCATAGTTTTGTAGGATTTCTGAGATTGCTGTTGCTGTCAAGTTCTAATTATAAATTGTGGTCATCTGATAGGACACAGTGTATTACTCCATTTTTTTCCTGTGTATGTTTTCTGTGTTGCTTTATAAAAGTATTCATGAGGTGCTGGGAAGATGGTATATTCTTTCCTGTTTGGGTGTATTATTCTAAAGATGTCTCTTAGGCCCATTTCATTCATCACATCTCTTAGTTCTCTTATTTCGCTTATAAATTTTTGTCTGGTTAACCTGTTCATTGTCGATTGCGGAATACTGAGATATCCTGCCATTAGTGATTAGGTTTTGATGAGTAATTTGAGTTCTAATCATGTTTCTTTTACATGTGTGAGTGCACTTGTATGACAATGATTGAGGCTTCATCTTGATAGATTGAACTTGTTATTAGTATATAGTGCCTTCTCCAAGTGTTCTGACTTACTTTAGTTAGAAATCTAATGTTAGATATTATGGTAGCCGTTCCTGATTGTTTCTTGGGTCCTTTTCCATACCCTTTATTCTGAGGTGCTGTCTGTCTTTGATGTTGAGGTATTTTTCCTGTATACAATAGATTGTTGATTTTTGTTTTCCTATCTATTCTCTTAGACTGTGTCATTATATGTGGTTTGAGCACATGTATAGTAAGAGACATTAATGACTAATAGATGATAATTTCTGTTATTTTTAAGTGAGAGTTGTTGTTAGAGTTTTGCTGATGCGAGTTTTTTTTTTGCTTTAGAATTTGTGTGAAGTTTTCATTCTTGCATTGGTGTTTTCCTTGTAGTAAGGGTGGGACTTTTGATATGTCTTTTTACAATTTTTTATGGTCAGGTGATACCTTGTTTTTAAGCAATGGTGAAAGGAAGCTTTGGAGGTTTTAGTAGTCTGTATTTGTATTCAAGGTCTCATATTGCCTGCTGCACATTTATCCCTGCTCTTTTTGCTTTCACGGTTTCCTTTGAGACGTTGGGAGTAATTCTGATAGGTTTACCTAAATATGTTACTTGGCCATTTTCTTTTGCACATCCTGATATTCTTTATTCTGTATGCTTTTGTGTTTGATGTTTTGATATGACTAGGGGATCTTTTTAATCTACTTTATTTGTTGTTCTTTATGCTTCTTATACCTCCTTCTGAAGGTAAGATATCCTTCTTTAAGTTTTGTAAGTTTTGTTATATAATTTTCTTGATTATATTTTCTGTGCCTTCTATCCCTCATTTCTTAGGTTTTGTTTTCTGTTGTTTCCCCAGATTTTATGTATGTTTTGTTAAAAATTTGTTAGGTTTCATGGTTTTTTTTTCCTTACCTGATCTAGCATTCTTCAAACCTGAGATTCTCTCTTCCATTTGTTTTATTCTGTTTGTTGTACTTCCCTCTGTAGTTTCTGTTCATTTTTTCCTGGATTTTCATATCTGGGGTTTCTATTGTTTTCTTTATGGCTTATATTTCAGTCTTTGGTCTTAAACAGTTTTAATCAGCAGTCTGGTTTTTACCCCTTCGTTATCTTGCTTTTTTGTGTGATTTTTAATTTTTTTCATATTTTAGCTGTTGCTTTTTTCTTCGTTTTTTAGTTAGATTTTCATTTCACTTTATATGTATTTATCATCTCAATAAAGTTATCTTCTTATGTAATTATAGTCCTTTTTTCCTTTGTTTTGAATCTGCCTGGTCTGTGATCACTTGATTCTGATGTTACAGTGTGACCTTAGAGTGTTGTATAAATTATTGCATTAGAGTCTACCAACTTCTTTTCATTTTACCTTGGCAGTGTCTTTGCATCTTGTTCAAATTGTTACAGTGGCTGTCTGAGTCTTTGGGAAGTGTTCTTTGTCTGCTCTGTGGTTTGTGGGGGTCTCATTTCTCCTGTTCTTTTTTTTTCCATTTTACTTTATTGCTCCTTTGGTATACTCTGTGCAGTCACAGCTTGTTTGTGGACTTGCTCTCTTGATCTTCTGACGTGAGGCAGGTAGAGGATGACCCAAAATATTTGTCTATCGATGTTCCAGAGAGTGTGGCATTGTGCTGTGTTGCTGTTAATGTACCTGTTTGTTTTCTCTGTATTGTAACCCATTTCTTTCAGAGTTGCAGCACGTTGGAGCGCAAACTGGTAAGTTTTTGGGTTGGATGGGGTTAGCAGCTTTCAGGGTTTAGTGGGCGGGGTGAGTATTAGGGTAGACTGCATGTAGGCAACTATCTCTTGTTAGCTAGCTAGAGATGAAAAACCAATTTGGATGGTGCTTGGGGATTTTACCCAGTATGTCTATCTGAGATGATTGCTTGTCCTGCCGGGTACCTGGACACTCTGTTCTTGGTCCTTGGTTTGGATAAGGTTTATGGCTAGGGTTTGTGGATAAGGCTTAGAGCTAGGGCCAGGATTTAGGTCTATGGGTAGTGCCTAGGGGGTTAGGATGGTGGTGTTGCGGATCTGTAATTGGGTTACAGTTGGAGTTAGGTTTTAGAGTTAAGGGGTTAGAGTTATGATTTCCAGTTCTGGCTCAGATTTGTGTTAAGGGTTAGGGTTCTGGACAGTGTTTTGTTCTTGTGCTTTGCTTGGGTTTATGGTATGTTTTAGATTTAGGGTTTTTGATTTGTTTAAGATATGGTTGTGTGCTTTGTTTTTTGTTCATGCATTGATTTACGGTTTTGTTTTCGGTTTTGAATCAGCATTTGTGTTTGTGTTAGGTTTTGTGTTATGGTGTGGCTTCTGTTTTTGGCTCATGTTGATGTTCTTTTTTATTGCTTATTGGTTATGAGTCTTGTTAGGTTATCAGTTTCAGGTTTTTGAAGTGGGGTCGAGGGTACATGTACAGCTTGGGTTTGTAATGGAGTTATGGGTTTGTGTTAGGTTCCAGGTTAGGGTTTAATACTAATGATTGTCTTTGGATTAGTGTTTGGGTTATGGTTTAGTTTCGCGTTGGGGTTCGGTTTATGTTTCTGATCATGGTTTCTGTTTACGGTTCCGGTCCTGGTTTGGTTTAGGGGGTATTGATTTTGTGTCATTATCTGTTTAGTGTTCAGTTACATTTCTAGTTTCTTGGCACAATTTGGGGTGAGTGTTAGGGTCCGGATTGGATTGGGTGTTGGCGTTCGTTGTTAGGGGTTTGGTGTAAGGTTTATGTTTACAGGGTTAGGGTTACTGTTGGTGTTTATGGGTTAGGTGTTGGTGTTGGATTCAGTGGCTAATGTTAGGGTTAGGTGTTCTGGTTATGATTAGGGTGTTACGGTTTCTGGCTGTGTTTGTGTTGGCATTGCTTTTATGGTTTAGTGCTTAGGTTCCGGTTTGGGTTATGGTTTACAGTTCGGTTAAGAGTTCAGGTTAGGATTGTGATTAGAAGTATGATTAGCGTTTATGGGTTTAGGGTTTAGTGTTAAGCCTTGGGTCATAGTTTAGGTTAGTATTCGTATTCATGTTCAGGTTAGTGTTAGGGTTTGGATTTAGGGTTTGTTGTTTGGGGTTCTGAATCAGGTTTTGAAGTGTTCTGGCTAGGGTTAGGATTCTGGTTAGGTTTAAGATTCAGTTCTAGTTAGGTTTCTGGTGAGAGTTAGGTTTCTAGCTAGGGTTAGGGGTTAGGGGTTGGGGTGGGATTTAGGGTTGGGGTGGGGGTTAGTGTTAGTGTTAGTGTTAGTGTTAGGGGTCAGGGTCAGGGTCAGGGGTCGGGGTCGGGGTCAGAGGTCGGGTTAGGGTCAAGGCTTAGGGTCAAGGCTTAGGGTCAAGGGTTAGGGTCAAGGGTTAGGGTCAAGGGTCAGGGTCAAGGGTCAGGGTCAAGGGTCAGGGTCAGGGTCAAGGGTCGGGGTCAGGGGTCGGGGTCAGGGGTCGGGGTCAGGGGTCGGGGTCAGGGGTCGGGGTCAGGGGTCGGGGTCAGGGGTCGGGGTCAGGGGTCGGTCAGGGGTCGGGGTCAGGGGTCGGGGTCAGGGGTCGGGGTCAGGGGTCGGGGTCAGGGGTCGGGGTCAGGGGTCAGGGGTCAGGGGTCAGGGGTCATGGTCAAGGTTCAGTGTCAAGGGTCAGGGTCAAGGGTCAGGGTCAAGGCTTAGGGTCAGTGTCAGGGGCCAGGGGTCGGGGACATGGTCAGTGGTCAGGGGTCAGGAGTCAGGGTCAGGGTCAGGGTCAAGGTCAAGGGTCGGGGTCAGGTATCGGGGTCAGGTATCGGGGTCAGGTATCGGGGTCAGGTATCGGGGTCAGGTATCGGGGTCAGGGTCAGGGGTCAGAGGTCAGGGTCAGGGATCAGGGTCATGGTCAAGGTAAAGGGTCGGGGTCAGGGTCAGGGTCAGGGGTCGGGGTCAGAGGTCAGGGTCAGGGATCAGGGTCATGGTCAAGGTAAAGGGTCAGGGTCAGGGTCAGGGTCAGGGTCAGGGTCAGGGTCGGGGTCGGGGGTCGGGGGTCAGGGTCAGGGTCAGGGGTCGGGGTCAGGGTTTAGGGTCAAGGGTTTAGGGTCAAGGGTTTAGGGTCAAGGGTTTAGGGTCAAGGTCAGGGTCAAGGGTCAGGGTCAGGGGTTAGGGTCAAGGGTCAGGGTCAGGGGTTAGGGGTCAGTGTCATTAGTCAGGGTCAGAGGTCAGAGGTCAGGGTCAGGGATCAGGGTCATGGTCAGGGGTCAGGGGTCAGGGGTCAGGGGTCAGGGGTCAGGGGTCAGGGTCAAGGGTCGGGTTCAGGTGTCGGGTTCAGGTGTCGGGTTCAGGTGTCGGGTTCAGGTGTCGGGTTCAGGTGTCGGGTTCAGGTGTCGGGTTCAGGTGTCGGGTTCAGGTGTCGGGTTCAGGTGTCGGGGTCAGGTGTCGGGGTCAGGTGTCGGGGTCAGGTGTCGGGGTCAGGTGTCGGGGTCAGGTGTCGGGGTCAGGTGTCGGGGTCAGGTGTCGGGGTCAGGTGTCGGGGTCAGGTGTCGGGGTCAGGTGTCGGGGTCAGGTGTCGGGGTCAGGTGTCGGGGTCAGGGATCAGGGTTATGGTCAAGGTAAAGGGTCAGGGTCAGGGGTCGTGGTCGGTGTCAGGGGTCAGGGGTCGGGGTCGGTGTCAGGGGTCAGGGGTCGGGGTCAGGGGTCAGGGTCAAGGCTGAGGGTCAAGGGTCAGGGTCACGGTCAGGGGTCAGGGGTTAGGGTTAGAGGGTCAGGGGCCGGCGTCAGGGGCTGGGGTCAGGGGTCAGGGGTCAGGGGTCAGGGTCAGGGGTCAGGCATCAGGGTCAGGGGTCAAGGGTTAGGGTCAAGGTCAAGGGCCAAGGGTCAAGGGTCAGGTTCAGCGGTTAGTGTCAAGGGTCAGGGTCAGGGCTCAGGGTCAAGGGTTAGGATCAAGGGTTAGGATCAAGGGTTAGGATCAGGGGTTATGGTCAGGGTCAGGGGTCAGGGTCAAGGGTCAGGATCAAGGCTTAGGGTCAGGGTCAGGGGCCAGGGGTCGGGTGCAGGGTCAGTGGTCAGGGGTCAGGGGTCAGGGGTCAGGGTCAAGGGTTAGGGTCAAGGGTAAAGAGTCAGGGGTTATGGTCAGGGTCAGGGGACAGGGTCAGGCATCGTGTTCAGGGGTCAGGTGCCAGGGGTCAGGGTCAGGGTCAGGGGCCAGGGGTCGGGTACAGGGTCAGTGGTCAAAGGTCAGGGTCAGAGGTCGGGGTTGGGTACAGGGTCTGTGGTCAGGGGTCAGGGTCAGAAGTCAGGGTCAGAGGTCAGAGGTCAGGGTCAGGGGTCGGGGTCAGGGGTCGGGGTCAGGGGTCGGGGTCAGGGGTCGGGGTCAGGGGTCGGGGTCAGGGGTCGGGGTCAGGGGTCGGGGTCAGGGGTCGGGGTCAGGTTCAGGGTCAGGGGTCAGAGGTCAGGGTCAGGTGTCAGAGGTCAGGGTCAGGGTCTGGGGTCAGGCATCAGGGTCAGGGGTCAAGGGTTAGGGTCAAGGTCAAGGGCCAAGGGTCAAGGGTCAGGGTCAGGGGTTAGTGTCAAGGGTCAGGGGTCAGGGGTCAGTGTCGAGGGTTAGGATCAAGGTTTAGGGTCAAGGGTAAAGGGTCAGGGGTCATGGTCAGGGTCAGGGGTCAGGGGTCAGAAGTCAGGGTCAAGGGTCAGGATCAAGGCTTAGGGTCAGGGTCAGGGGTTAGGGTCAAGGGTCAGGGTCAGGGGTTAGGGTCAGGGGTCAGGGTCAAGGGTCAGGTTCAAGGGTAAAGAGTCAGGGTCAGGGGACAGGGTCAGGGGTCAGGGGTCAGGGGTCAGGGTCAAGGGTCAGGGGTCAGGGGTCAGGGGTCAGAGGTCAGGGGTCAGAGGTCAGGGGTCAGAGGTCAGGGGTCAGAGGTCAGGGGTCAGAGGTCTGAGGCCAGGGGTCAGGGGTCAGGGTCAGGGGTCAGGGTCAGGGTCAAGGGTCGGAGTCAGGTGTCGGGGTCAGGTGTCGGGGTCAGGGGTCAGGGGTTATGGTCAAGGGTCAAGGTCAAGGCTGAGGGTCAAGTGTCAGGGTCAGTGTCAGGAGTCACGTGTTAGGGTTAGAGGGTCAGGGTCAGGGGTCAGGGGTCAGGGTCATGGTTAGGGGTCAGGGGTCAGGGTCAGGGTCAGGGGTCAGGCATCAGAGTCAGTGGTCAAGGGTTAGTGTCAAGGTCAAGGGCCAAGGGTCAAGGGCCAGGGTCTGGGGTCAGGGTCAAGGGTAAGGGTCGGTCACGGGTCAGGGTCAGAGGTCAGGATCAAGGGTTAGGGTCAAGGGTTAGGGTCAAGGGTTAGGGTAAAGGGTCAGGGTCAGGGGTCAGGCTCAAGGGTCAGGATCAAGGCTTAGAGTCAGGGTCAGGGTCAGGGGTCAGGGTCAGAAGTCAGGGTCAGGGGTCAGGGTCAGAAATCAATGTCATGGTCATGGGTCAGGGTAATGGTCAGAAGTCAGGGTCAGAGGTCAGGGTCAGAAGTCAGTTGCAGAGGTCAGGGTCAGAGGTCAGGGTCAGGGGTCAGGGTCAGGGGTCAGGGTCAGGTGTCTGGGTCAGGTTCAGGGTCAGAGGTCAGGGTCAGGGATAAGGGTCATGGTCAAGGTAAAGGGTCGGGGTCAGGGGTCAGGGTCGGGGTCAGGGGTCGGTCAGGGGTCGGGGTCAGGGATTAGGGTCAAGGGTCAGGGTCAATGCTGAGGGTCAAGGGTCAGGGTCAGGGTCAGGGGTCAGGGGCTAGGGTTAGAGGGTCAGGGTCAGGGGCCGTGGTCAGGGGCCGGGGTCAGGGGTCAGTGGTCAGGGGTTAGTGTTAAGGGTCAGGGTCAAGGGTCAGTGTCAGGGGTCAGGGTCAAGGGTTAGGGTCAAGGGTAAAGGGTCAGGGGTCATGGTCATAGTCATGGTCAGGGGTCAGGGGTCAGGGTCAAGGGTCAGGATCAAGGCTTAGAGTCAGGGTCAGGGTCAGGGGCCAGGGGTTGGGTACAGGGTCAGTTTTCAGGGGTCAGTGGTCAGGGGTCAGGGTCACGTGTCGGTCAGAGGTCAGGGTCAGAGATCAGGGTCATGGTCAGGGGTCAGGGGTCAGGGTCAAGGGTCGGGGTCAGGGATCGGGGTCAGGGGTCGGGGTCAGGTGTCGGGGTCAGGTTCAGGGTCAGGGGTCAGGGGTCAGGGTCAGAGGTCAGGGTCAGAGGTCAGGGTCAGAGGTCAGGGTCAGAGGTCAGGGTCAGGGGTCAGGGTCATGTTCAAGGTAAAGTGTCGGGGTCAGGGGTCGGTGTCAGGGGTCAGGGGTTAGGGTCAAGGGTCAGGGTCAAGGCTGAGGGTCAAGGGTCAGGGTAAGGGTCAGGTGTCAGGGGTTAGGGTTAGAGGGTCAGGGGCCGGGGTCAGGGGCCGGGGTCAGGGGCTGGGGTCAGGGGTCAGGGTCAGGGGTCAGGCATCAGGGTCAGGGGTCAAGGGTCAGTGTCAAGGTCAAGGGCCAAGGGTCAAGGGTCAGGGTCAGGGGTTAGGGTCAAGGGTCAGGGTCAGGGGTCAGGGTCAAGGGTTAGGATCAAAGGTTAGGGTAAAGGGTAAAAGGTCAAGGTCAAGTGCCAAGGCTTAGGGTCAGGGGCCAGGGGTCGGGTACAGGGTCAGGGGTCAGGGTCAGAAGTCAGGGTCAGAAGTCAGGGTCAGAGGTCAGGGTCAGAGGTCAGGGTCAGAGGTCAGGGTCAGAGGTCAGGGTCATGGCCAGGGGTCAGGGGTCAGGGGTCATGGGTCAGGGTCAGGGTCAGGGTCAAGGGTCGGGGTCAGGTTCAGAGTCAGGTGTCAGAGGTCAGGGTCAGGAATCAGGGTCATGGTCAAGGTAAAGGGTCGGGGTCAGGGGTTAGGGTCAAGGGTCAGGGTCAAGGCTGAGGGTTAAGGCTGAGGGTCAAGGGTCAGGGTCAGCGTCAGGGTCAGGGGTCAGGGGTTAGGGTTAGAGGGTCAGGGTCAGGGGCCGGTGTCAGGGGCTGGGGTCAGGGGTCAGGGGTCAGGGTCAGGGGTCAGGCATCATTGTCAGGCATCAGGGTCAGGGGTCAAGGGTTATGGTCAAGGGCCAAGGGTCAAGTGTCAGGGTCAGGGGTTAGGGTCAAGTGTCAGGGTCAGGTGTCAGGGTAAAGGGTTAGGATCAAGGGTTAGGGTCAAGGGTAAAGGGTCAGGTGTCATGGTCAGGGTAGGGCACAGGGTCAGGCGTCGGTCAGGGGTCAGGGGTCAGGGTCAAGGCTTAGGGTCAGGGTCAGGGGCCAGTGGTCAGGGACAAGGTCAGTGGTCAGGGGTCAGGGGTCAGGGGTCAGGGTCTGAAGTCATGGTCAGAGGTCAGGGTCAGGGTCAGGGATCAGGGTCATGATCAAGGGTCAGGGGTCAGGGGTTGGCGTCAGTGGTCAGGGTCAGAAATCAGGGTCAGAAGTCAGGGTCAAGGGTCAAGGGTTAGGGTTAGGGTCAGGGGTTAGGGTTAGGGTTTAGGGTTAGGGTTAGGGTTAGGGTTAGGGTTAGGGTTAGGGTTGTTAGGGTTAGGGTTGTTAGGGTTAGGGTTAGGGTTGTTAGGGTTAGGGTTAGGGTTAGGGTTAGGGTTTAGGGTTTAGGGTTTAGGGTTAGGGTTAGGGTTAGGGTTAGGGTTTAGGGTTAGGGTTAGGGTTAGGGTTAGGGTTTAGGGTTTAGGGTTAGGGTTTAGGGTTAGGGTTAGGGTTAGGGTTAGGGTTAGGGTTAGGGTTTAGGGTTTAGGGTTTAGGGTTTAGGGTTTAGGGTTAGGGTTAGGGTTAGGGTTAGGGTTAGGGTTAGGGTTAGGGTTAGGGTTAGGGTTAGGGTTTAGGGTTAGGGTTAGGGTTAGGGTTAGGGTTAGGGTTAGGGTTAGGGTTAGGGTTAGGGTTAGGGTTAGGGTTAGGGTTAGGGTTAGGGTTAGGGTTAGGGTTAGGGTTAGGGTTAGGGTTAGGGTTAGGGTTAGGGTTAGGGTTAGGGTTAGGGTTAGGGTTAGGGTTAGGGTTAGGGTTAGGGTTAGGGTTAGGGTTAGGGTTAGGGTTAGGGTTAGGGTTAGGGTTAGGGTTAGGGTTAGGGTTAGGGTTAGGGTTAGGGTTAGGGTTAGGGTTAGGGTTAGGGTTAGGGTTAGGGTTAGGGTTAGGGTTAGGGTTAGGGTTAGGGTTAGGGTTAGGGTTAGGGTTAGGGTTAGGGTTAGGGTTAGGGTTAGGGTTAGGGTTAGGGTTAGGGTTAGGGTTAGGGTTAGGGTTAGGGTTAGGGTTAGGGTTAGGGTTAGGGTTAGGGTTAGGGTTAGGGTTAGGGTTAGGGTTAGGGTTAGGGTTAGGGTTAGGGTTAGGGTTAGGGTTAGGGTTAGGGTTAGGGTTAGGGTTAGGGTTAGGGTTAGGGTTAGGGTTAGGGTTAGGGTTAGGGTTAGGGTTAGGGTTAGGGTTAGGGTTAGGGTTAGGGTTAGGGTTAGGGTTAGGGTTAGGGTTAGGGTTAGGGTTAGGGTTAGGGTTAGGGTTAGGGTTAGGGTTAGGGTTAGGGTTAGGGTTAGGGTTAGGGTTAGGGTTAGGGTTAGGGTTAGGGTTAGGGTTAGGGTTAGGGTTAGGGTTAGGGTTAGGGTTAGGGTTAGGGTTAGGGTTAGGGTTAGGGTTAGGGTTAGGGTTAGGGTTAGGGTTAGGGTTAGGGTTAGGGTTAGGGTTAGGGTTAGGGTTAGGGTTAGGGTTAGGGTTAGGGTTAGGGTTAGGGTTAGGGTTAGGGTTAGGGTTAGGGTTAGGGTTAGGGTTAGGGTTAGGGTTAGGGTTAGGGTTAGGGTTAGGGTTAGGGTTAGGGTTAGGGTTAGGGTTAGGGTTAGGGTTAGGGTTAGGGTTAGGGTTAGGGTTAGGGTTAGGGTTAGGGTTAGGGTTAGGGTTAGGGTTAGGGTTAGGGTTAGGGTTAGGGTTAGGGTTAGGGTTAGGGTTAGGGTTAGGGTTAGGGTTAGGGTTAGGGTTAGGGTTAGGGTTAGGGTTAGGGTTAGGGTTAGGGTTAGGGTTAGGGTTAGGGTTAGGGTTAGGGTTAGGGTTAGGGTTAGGGTTAGGGTTAGGGTTAGGGTTAGGGTTAGGGTTAGGGTTAGGGTTAGGGTTAGGGTTAGGGTTAGGGTTAGGGTTAGGGTTAGGGTTAGGGTTAGGGTTAGGGTTAGGGTTAGGGTTAGGGTTAGGGTTAGGGTTAGGGTTAGGGTTAGGGTTAGGGTTAGGGTTAGGGTTAGGGTTAGGGTTAGGGTTAGGGTTAGGGTTAGGGTTAGGGTTAGGGTTAGGGTTAGGGTTAGGGTTAGGGTTAGGGTTAGGGTTAGGGTTAGGGTTAGGGTTAGGGTTAGGGTTAGGGTTAGGGTTAGGGTTAGGGTTAGGGTTAGGGTTAGGGTTAGGGTTAGGGTTAGGGTTAGGGTTAGGGTTAGGGTTAGGGTTAGGGTTAGGGTTAGGGTTAGGGTTAGGGTTAGGGTTAGGGTTAGGGTTAGGGTTAGGGTTAGGGTTAGGGTTAGGGTTAGGGTTAGGGTTAGGGTTAGGGTTAGGGTTAGGGTTAGGGTTAGGGTTAGGGTTAGGGTTAGGGTTAGGGTTAGGGTTAGGGTTAGGGTTAGGGTTAGGGTTAGGGTTAGGGTTAGGGTTAGGGTTAGGGTTAGGGTTAGGGTTAGGGTTAGGGTTAGGGTTAGGGTTAGGGTTAGGGTTAGGGTTAGGGTTAGGGTTAGGGTTAGGGTTAGGGTTAGGGTTAGGGTTAGGGTTAGGGTTAGGGTTAGGGTTAGGGTTAGGGTTAGGGTTAGGGTTAGGGTTAGGGTTAGGGTTAGGGTTAGGGTTAGGGTTAGGGTTAGGGTTAGGGTTAGGGTTAGGGTTAGGGTTAGGGTTAGGGTTAGGGTTAGGGTTAGGGTTAGGGTTAGGGTTAGGGTTAGGGTTAGGGTTAGGGTTAGGGTTAGGGTTAGGGTTAGGGTTAGGGTTAGGGTTAGGGTTAGGGTTAGGGTTAGGGTTAGGGTTAGGGTTAGGGTTAGGGTTAGGGTTAGGGTTAGGGTTAGGGTTAGGGTTAGGGTTAGGGTTAGGGTTAGGGTTAGGGTTAGGGTTAGGGTTAGGGTTAGGGTTAGGGTTAGGGTTAGGGTTAGGGTTAGGGTTAGGGTTAGGGTTAGGGTTAGGGTTAGGGTTAGGGTTAGGGTTAGGGTTAGGGTTAGGGTTAGGGTTAGGGTTAGGGTTAGGGTTAGGGTTAGGGTTAGGGTTAGGGTTAGGGTTAGGGTTAGGGTTAGGGTTAGGGTTAGGGTTAGGGTTAGGGTTAGGGTTAGGGTTAGGGTTAGGGTTAGGGTTAGGGTTAGGGTTAGGGTTAGGGTTAGGGTTAGGGTTAGGGTTAGGGTTAGGGTTAGGGTTAGGGTTAGGGTTAGGGTTAGGGTTAGGGTTAGGGTTAGGGTTAGGGTTAGGGTTAGGGTTAGGGTTAGGGTTAGGGTTAGGGTTAGGGTTAGGGTTAGGGTTAGGGTTAGGGTTAGGGTTAGGGTTAGGGTTAGGGTTAGGGTTAGGGTTAGGGTTAGGGTTAGGGTTAGGGTTAGGGTTAGGGTTAGGGTTAGGGTTAGGGTTAGGGTTAGGGTTAGGGTTAGGGTTAGGGTTAGGGTTAGGGTTAGGGTTAGGGTTAGGGTTAGGGTTAGGGTTAGGGTTAGGGTTAGGGTTAGGGTTAGGGTTAGGGTTAGGGTTAGGGTTAGGGTTAGGGTTAGGGTTAGGGTTAGGGTTAGGGTTAGGGTTAGGGTTAGGGTTAGGGTTAGGGTTAGGGTTAGGGTTAGGGTTAGGGTTAGGGTTAGGGTTAGGGTTAGGGTTAGGGTTAGGGTTAGGGTTAGGGTTAGGGTTAGGGTTAGGGTTAGGGTTAGGGTTAGGGTTAGGGTTAGGGTTAGGGTTAGGGTTAGGGTTAGGGTTAGGGTTAGGGTTAGGGTTAGGGTTAGGGTTAGGGTTAGGGTTAGGGTTAGGGTTAGGGTTAGGGTTAGGGTTAGGGTTAGGGTTAGGGTTAGGGTTAGGGTTAGGGTTAGGGTTAGGGTTAGGGTTAGGGTTAGGGTTAGGGTTAGGGTTAGGGTTAGGGTTAGGGTTAGGGTTAGGGTTAGGGTTAGGGTTAGGGTTAGGGTTAGGGTTAGGGTTAGGGTTAGGGTTAGGGTTAGGGTTAGGGTTAGGGTTAGGGTTAGGGTTAGGGTTAGGGTTAGGGTTAGGGTTAGGGTTAGGGTTAGGGTTAGGGTTAGGGTTAGGGTTAGGGTTAGGGTTAGGGTTAGGGTTAGGGTTAGGGTTAGGGTTAGGGTTAGGGTTAGGGTTAGGGTTAGGGTTAGGGTTAGGGTTAGGGTTAGGGTTAGGGTTAGGGTTAGGGTTAGGGTTAGGGTTAGGGTTAGGGTTAGGGTTAGGGTTAGGGTTAGGGTTAGGGTTAGGGTTAGGGTTAGGGTTAGGGTTAGGGTTAGGGTTAGGGTTAGGGTTAGGGTTAGGGTTAGGGTTAGGGTTAGGGTTAGGGTTAGGGTTAGGGTTAGGGTTAGGGTTAGGGTTAGGGTTAGGGTTAGGGTTAGGGTTAGGGTTAGGGTTAGGGTTAGGGTTAGGGTTAGGGTTAGGGTTAGGGTTAGGGTTAGGGTTAGGGTTAGGGTTAGGGTTAGGGTTAGGGTTAGGGTTAGGGTTAGGGTTAGGGTTAGGGTTAGGGTTAGGGTTAGGGTTAGGGTTAGGGTTAGGGTTAGGGTTAGGGTTAGGGTTAGGGTTAGGGTTAGGGTTAGGGTTAGGGTTAGGGTTAGGGTTAGGGTTAGGGTTAGGGTTAGGGTTAGGGTTAGGGTTAGGGTTAGGGTTAGGGTTAGGGTTAGGGTTAGGGTTAGGGTTAGGGTTAGGGTTAGGGTTAGGGTTAGGGTTAGGGTTAGGGTTAGGGTTAGGGTTAGGGTTAGGGTTAGGGTTAGGGTTAGGGTTAGGGTTAGGGTTAGGGTTAGGGTTAGGGTTAGGGTTAGGGTTAGGGTTAGGGTTAGGGTTAGGGTTAGGGTTAGGGTTAGGGTTAGGGTTAGGGTTAGGGTTAGGGTTAGGGTTAGGGTTAGGGTTAGGGTTAGGGTTAGGGTTAGGGTTAGGGTTAGGGTTAGGGTTAGGGTTAGGGTTAGGGTTAGGGTTAGGGTTAGGGTTAGGGTTAGGGTTAGGGTTAGGGTTAGGGTTAGGGTTAGGGTTAGGGTTAGGGTTAGGGTTAGGGTTAGGGTTAGGGTTAGGGTTAGGGTTAGGGTTAGGGTTAGGGTTAGGGTTAGGGTTAGGGTTAGGGTTAGGGTTAGGGTTAGGGTTAGGGTTAGGGTTAGGGTTAGGGTTAGGGTTAGGGTTAGGGTTAGGGTTAGGGTTAGGGTTAGGGTTAGGGTTAGGGTTAGGGTTAGGGTTAGGGTTAGGGTTAGGGTTAGGGTTAGGGTTAGGGTTAGGGTTAGGGTTAGGGTTAGGGTTAGGGTTAGGGTTAGGGTTAGGGTTAGGGTTAGGGTTAGGGTTAGGGTTAGGGTTAGGGTTAGGGTTAGGGTTAGGGTTAGGGTTAGGGTTAGGGTTAGGGTTAGGGTTAGGGTTAGGGTTAGGGTTAGGGTTAGGGTTAGGGTTAGGGTTAGGGTTAGGGTTAGGGTTAGGGTTAGGGTTAGGGTTAGGGTTAGGGTTAGGGTTAGGGTTAGGGTTAGGGTTAGGGTTAGGGTTAGGGTTAGGGTTAGGGTTAGGGTTAGGGTTAGGGTTAGGGTTAGGGTTAGGGTTAGGGTTAGGGTTAGGGTTAGGGTTAGGGTTAGGGTTAGGGTTAGGGTTAGGGTTAGGGTTAGGGTTAGGGTTAGGGTTAGGGTTAGGGTTAGGGTTAGGGTTAGGGTTAGGGTTAGGGTTAGGGTTAGGGTTAGGGTTAGGGTTAGGGTTAGGGTTAGGGTTAGGGTTAGGGTTAGGGTTAGGGTTAGGGTTAGGGTTAGGGTTAGGGTTAGGGTTAGGGTTAGGGTTAGGGTTAGGGTTAGGGTTAGGGTTAGGGTTAGGGTTAGGGTTAGGGTTAGGGTTAGGGTTAGGGTTAGGGTTAGGGTTAGGGTTAGGGTTAGGGTTAGGGTTAGGGTTAGGGTTAGGGTTAGGGTTAGGGTTAGGGTTAGGGTTAGGGTTAGGGTTAGGGTTAGGGTTAGGGTTAGGGTTAGGGTTAGGGTTAGGGTTAGGGTTAGGGTTAGGGTTAGGGTTAGGGTTAGGGTTAGGGTTAGGGTTAGGGTTAGGGTTAGGGTTAGGGTTAGGGTTAGGGTTAGGGTTAGGGTTAGGGTTAGGGTTAGGGTTAGGGTTAGGGTTAGGGTTAGGGTTAGGGTTAGGGTTAGGGTTAGGGTTAGGGTTAGGGTTAGGGTTAGGGTTAGGGTTAGGGTTAGGGTTAGGGTTAGGGTTAGGGTTAGGGTTAGGGTTAGGGTTAGGGTTAGGGTTAGGGTTAGGGTTAGGGTTAGGGTTAGGGTTAGGGTTAGGGTTAGGGTTAGGGTTAGGGTTAGGGTTAGGGTTAGGGTTAGGGTTAGGGTTAGGGTTAGGGTTAGGGTTAGGGTTAGGGTTAGGGTTAGGGTTAGGGTTAGGGTTAGGGTTAGGGTTAGGGTTAGGGTTAGGGTTAGGGTTAGGGTTAGGGTTAGGGTTAGGGTTAGGGTTAGGGTTAGGGTTAGGGTTAGGGTTAGGGTTAGGGTTAGGGTTAGGGTTAGGGTTAGGGTTAGGGTTAGGGTTAGGGTTAGGGTTAGGGTTAGGGTTAGGGTTAGGGTTAGGGTTAGGGTTAGGGTTAGGGTTAGGGTTAGGGTTAGGGTTAGGGTTAGGGTTAGGGTTAGGGTTAGGGTTAGGGTTAGGGTTAGGGTTAGGGTTAGGGTTAGGGTTAGGGTTAGGGTTAGGGTTAGGGTTAGGGTTAGGGTTAGGGTTAGGGTTAGGGTTAGGGTTAGGGTTAGGGTTAGGGTTAGGGTTAGGGTTAGGGTTAGGGTTAGGGTTAGGGTTAGGGTTAGGGTTAGGGTTAGGGTTAGGGTTAGGGTTAGGGTTAGGGTTAGGGTTAGGGTTAGGGTTAGGGTTAGGGTTAGGGTTAGGGTTAGGGTTAGGGTTAGGGTTAGGGTTAGGGTTAGGGTTAGGGTTAGGGTTAGGGTTAGGGTTAGGGTTAGGGTTAGGGTTAGGGTTAGGGTTAGGGTTAGGGTTAGGGTTAGGGTTAGGGTTAGGGTTAGGGTTAGGGTTAGGGTTAGGGTTAGGGTTAGGGTTAGGGTTAGGGTTAGGGTTAGGGTTAGGGTTAGGGTTAGGGTTAGGGTTAGGGTTAGGGTTAGGGTTAGGGTTAGGGTTAGGGTTAGGGTTAGGGTTAGGGTTAGGGTTAGGGTTAGGGTTAGGGTTAGGGTTAGGGTTAGGGTTAGGGTTAGGGTTAGGGTTAGGGTTAGGGTTAGGGTTAGGGTTAGGGTTAGGGTTAGGGTTAGGGTTAGGGTTAGGGTTAGGGTTAGGGTTAGGGTTAGGGTTAGGGTTAGGGTTAGGGTTAGGGTTAGGGTTAGGGTTAGGGTTAGGGTTAGGGTTAGGGTTAGGGTTAGGGTTAGGGTTAGGGTTAGGGTTAGGGTTAGGGTTAGGGTTAGGGTTAGGGTTAGGGTTAGGGTTAGGGTTAGGGTTAGGGTTAGGGTTAGGGTTAGGGTTAGGGTTAGGGTTAGGGTTAGGGTTAGGGTTAGGGTTAGGGTTAGGGTTAGGGTTAGGGTTAGGGTTAGGGTTAGGGTTAGGGTTAGGGTTAGGGTTAGGGTTAGGGTTAGGGTTAGGGTTAGGGTTAGGGTTAGGGTTAGGGTTAGGGTTAGGGTTAGGGTTAGGGTTAGGGTTAGGGTTAGGGTTAGGGTTAGGGTTAGGGTTAGGGTTAGGGTTAGGGTTAGGGTTAGGGTTAGGGTTAGGGTTAGGGTTAGGGTTAGGGTTAGGGTTAGGGTTAGGGTTAGGGTTAGGGTTAGGGTTAGGGTTAGGGTTAGGGTTAGGGTTAGGGTTAGGGTTAGGGTTAGGGTTAGGGTTAGGGTTAGGGTTAGGGTTAGGGTTAGGGTTAGGGTTAGGGTTAGGGTTAGGGTTAGGGTTAGGGTTAGGGTTAGGGTTAGGGTTAGGGTTAGGGTTAGGGTTAGGGTTAGGGTTAGGGTTAGGGTTAGGGTTAGGGTTAGGGTTAGGGTTAGGGTTAGGGTTAGGGTTAGGGTTAGGGTTAGGGTTAGGGTTAGGGTTAGGGTTAGGGTTAGGGTTAGGGTTAGGGTTAGGGTTAGGGTTAGGGTTAGGGTTAGGGTTAGGGTTAGGGTTAGGGTTAGGGTTAGGGTTAGGGTTAGGGTTAGGGTTAGGGTTAGGGTTAGGGTTAGGGTTAGGGTTAGGGTTAGGGTTAGGGTTAGGGTTAGGGTTAGGGTTAGGGTTAGGGTTAGGGTTAGGGTTAGGGTTAGGGTTAGGGTTAGGGTTAGGGTTAGGGTTAGGGTTAGGGTTAGGGTTAGGGTTAGGGTTAGGGTTAGGGTTAGGGTTAGGGTTAGGGTTAGGGTTAGGGTTAGGGTTAGGGTTAGGGTTAGGGTTAGGGTTAGGGTTAGGGTTAGGGTTAGGGTTAGGGTTAGGGTTAGGGTTAGGGTTAGGGTTAGGGTTAGGGTTAGGGTTAGGGTTAGGGTTAGGGTTAGGGTTAGGGTTAGGGTTAGGGTTAGGGTTAGGGTTAGGGTTAGGGTTAGGGTTAGGGTTAGGGTTAGGGTTAGGGTTAGGGTTAGGGTTAGGGTTAGGGTTAGGGTTAGGGTTAGGGTTAGGGTTAGGGTTAGGGTTAGGGTTAGGGTTAGGGTTAGGGTTAGGGTTAGGGTTAGGGTTAGGGTTAGGGTTAGGGTTAGGGTTAGGGTTAGGGTTAGGGTTAGGGTTAGGGTTAGGGTTAGGGTTAGGGTTAGGGTTAGGGTTAGGGTTAGGGTTAGGGTTAGGGTTAGGGTTAGGGTTAGGGTTAGGGTTAGGGTTAGGGTTAGGGTTAGGGTTAGGGTTAGGGTTAGGGTTAGGGTTAGGGTTAGGGTTAGGGTTAGGGTTAGGGTTAGGGTTAGGGTTAGGGTTAGGGTTAGGGTTAGGGTTAGGGTTAGGGTTAGGGTTAGGGTTAGGGTTAGGGTTAGGGTTAGGGTTAGGGTTAGGGTTAGGGTTAGGGTTAGGGTTAGGGTTAGGGTTAGGGTTAGGGTTAGGGTTAGGGTTAGGGTTAGGGTTAGGGTTAGGGTTAGGGTTAGGGTTAGGGTTAGGGTTAGGGTTAGGGTTAGGGTTAGGGTTAGGGTTAGGGTTAGGGTTAGGGTTAGGGTTAGGGTTAGGGTTAGGGTTAGGGTTAGGGTTAGGGTTAGGGTTAGGGTTAGGGTTAGGGTTAGGGTTAGGGTTAGGGTTAGGGTTAGGGTTAGGGTTAGGGTTAGGGTTAGGGTTAGGGTTAGGGTTAGGGTTAGGGTTAGGGTTAGGGTTAGGGTTAGGGTTAGGGTTAGGGTTAGGGTTAGGGTTAGGGTTAGGGTTAGGGTTAGGGTTAGGGTTAGGGTTAGGGTTAGGGTTAGGGTTAGGGTTAGGGTTAGGGTTAGGGTTAGGGTTAGGGTTAGGGTTAGGGTTAGGGTTAGGGTTAGGGTTAGGGTTAGGGTTAGGGTTAGGGTTAGGGTTAGGGTTAGGGTTAGGGTTAGGGTTAGGGTTAGGGTTAGGGTTAGGGTTAGGGTTAGGGTTAGGGTTAGGGTTAGGGTTAGGGTTAGGGTTAGGGTTAGGGTTAGGGTTAGGGTTAGGGTTAGGGTTAGGGTTAGGGTTAGGGTTAGGGTTAGGGTTAGGGTTAGGGTTAGGGTTAGGGTTAGGGTTAGGGTTAGGGTTAGGGTTAGGGTTAGGGTTAGGGTTAGGGTTAGGGTTAGGGTTAGGGTTAGGGTTAGGGTTAGGGTTAGGGTTAGGGTTAGGGTTAGGGTTAGGGTTAGGGTTAGGGTTAGGGTTAGGGTTAGGGTTAGGGTTAGGGTTAGGGTTAGGGTTAGGGTTAGGGTTAGGGTTAGGGTTAGGGTTAGGGTTAGGGTTAGGGTTAGGGTTAGGGTTAGGGTTAGGGTTAGGGTTAGGGTTAGGGTTAGGGTTAGGGTTAGGGTTAGGGTTAGGGTTAGGGTTAGGGTTAGGGTTAGGGTTAGGGTTAGGGTTAGGGTTAGGGTTAGGGTTAGGGTTAGGGTTAGGGTTAGGGTTAGGGTTAGGGTTAGGGTTAGGGTTAGGGTTAGGGTTAGGGTTAGGGTTAGGGTTAGGGTTAGGGTTAGGGTTAGGGTTAGGGTTAGGGTTAGGGTTAGGGTTAGGGTTAGGGTTAGGGTTAGGGTTAGGGTTAGGGTTAGGGTTAGGGTTAGGGTTAGGGTTAGGGTTAGGGTTAGGGTTAGGGTTAGGGTTAGGGTTAGGGTTAGGGTTAGGGTTAGGGTTAGGGTTAGGGTTAGGGTTAGGGTTAGGGTTAGGGTTAGGGTTAGGGTTAGGGTTAGGGTTAGGGTTAGGGTTAGGGTTAGGGTTAGGGTTAGGGTTAGGGTTAGGGTTAGGGTTAGGGTTAGGGTTAGGGTTAGGGTTAGGGTTAGGGTTAGGGTTAGGGTTAGGGTTAGGGTTAGGGTTAGGGTTAGGGTTAGGGTTAGGGTTAGGGTTAGGGTTAGGGTTAGGGTTAGGGTTAGGGTTAGGGTTAGGGTTAGGGTTAGGGTTAGGGTTAGGGTTAGGGTTAGGGTTAGGGTTAGGGTTAGGGTTAGGGTTAGGGTTAGGGTTAGGGTTAGGGTTAGGGTTAGGGTTAGGGTTAGGGTTAGGGTTAGGGTTAGGGTTAGGGTTAGGGTTAGGGTTAGGGTTAGGGTTAGGGTTAGGGTTAGGGTTAGGGTTAGGGTTAGGGTTAGGGTTAGGGTTAGGGTTAGGGTTAGGGTTAGGGTTAGGGTTAGGGTTAGGGTTAGGGTTAGGGTTAGGGTTAGGGTTAGGGTTAGGGTTAGGGTTAGGGTTAGGGTTAGGGTTAGGGTTAGGGTTAGGGTTAGGGTTAGGGTTAGGGTTAGGGTTAGGGTTAGGGTTAGGGTTAGGGTTAGGGTTAGGGTTAGGGTTAGGGTTAGGGTTAGGGTTAGGGTTAGGGTTAGGGTTAGGGTTAGGGTTAGGGTTAGGGTTAGGGTTAGGGTTAGGGTTAGGGTTAGGGTTAGGGTTAGGGTTAGGGTTAGGGTTAGGGTTAGGGTTAGGGTTAGGGTTAGGGTTAGGGTTAGGGTTAGGGTTAGGGTTAGGGTTAGGGTTAGGGTTAGGGTTAGGGTTAGGGTTAGGGTTAGGGTTAGGGTTAGGGTTAGGGTTAGGGTTAGGGTTAGGGTTAGGGTTAGGGTTAGGGTTAGGGTTAGGGTTAGGGTTAGGGTTAGGGTTAGGGTTAGGGTTAGGGTTAGGGTTAGGGTTAGGGTTAGGGTTAGGGTTAGGGTTAGGGTTAGGGTTAGGGTTAGGGTTAGGGTTAGGGTTAGGGTTAGGGTTAGGGTTAGGGTTAGGGTTAGGGTTAGGGTTAGGGTTAGGGTTAGGGTTAGGGTTAGGGTTAGGGTTAGGGTTAGGGTTAGGGTTAGGGTTAGGGTTAGGGTTAGGGTTAGGGTTAGGGTTAGGGTTAGGGTTAGGGTTAGGGTTAGGGTTAGGGTTAGGGTTAGGGTTAGGGTTAGGGTTAGGGTTAGGGTTAGGGTTAGGGTTAGGGTTAGGGTTAGGGTTAGGGTTAGGGTTAGGGTTAGGGTTAGGGTTAGGGTTAGGGTTAGGGTTAGGGTTAGGGTTAGGGTTAGGGTTAGGGTTAGGGTTAGGGTTAGGGTTAGGGTTAGGGTTAGGGTTAGGGTTAGGGTTAGGGTTAGGGTTAGGGTTAGGGTTAGGGTTAGGGTTAGGGTTAGGGTTAGGGTTAGGGTTAGGGTTAGGGTTAGGGTTAGGGTTAGGGTTAGGGTTAGGGTTAGGGTTAGGGTTAGGGTTAGGGTTAGGGTTAGGGTTAGGGTTAGGGTTAGGGTTAGGGTTAGGGTTAGGGTTAGGGTTAGGGTTAGGGTTAGGGTTAGGGTTAGGGTTAGGGTTAGGGTTAGGGTTAGGGTTAGGGTTAGGGTTAGGGTTAGGGTTAGGGTTAGGGTTAGGGTTAGGGTTAGGGTTAGGGTTAGGGTTAGGGTTAGGGTTAGGGTTAGGGTTAGGGTTAGGGTTAGGGTTAGGGTTAGGGTTAGGGTTAGGGTTAGGGTTAGGGTTAGGGTTAGGGTTAGGGTTAGGGTTAGGGTTAGGGTTAGGGTTAGGGTTAGGGTTAGGGTTAGGGTTAGGGTTAGGGTTAGGGTTAGGGTTAGGGTTAGGGTTAGGGTTAGGGTTAGGGTTAGGGTTAGGGTTAGGGTTAGGGTTAGGGTTAGGGTTAGGGTTAGGGTTAGGGTTAGGGTTAGGGTTAGGGTTAGGGTTAGGGTTAGGGTTAGGGTTAGGGTTAGGGTTAGGGTTAGGGTTAGGGTTAGGGTTAGGGTTAGGGTTAGGGTTAGGGTTAGGGTTAGGGTTAGGGTTAGGGTTAGGGTTAGGGTTAGGGTTAGGGTTAGGGTTAGGGTTAGGGTTAGGGTTAGGGTTAGGGTTAGGGTTAGGGTTAGGGTTAGGGTTAGGGTTAGGGTTAGGGTTAGGGTTAGGGTTAGGGTTAGGGTTAGGGTTAGGGTTAGGGTTAGGGTTAGGGTTAGGGTTAGGGTTAGGGTTAGGGTTAGGGTTAGGGTTAGGGTTAGGGTTAGGGTTAGGGTTAGGGTTAGGGTTAGGGTTAGGGTTAGGGTTAGGGTTAGGGTTAGGGTTAGGGTTAGGGTTAGGGTTAGGGTTAGGGTTAGGGTTAGGGTTAGGGTTAGGGTTAGGGTTAGGGTTAGGGTTAGGGTTAGGGTTAGGGTTAGGGTTAGGGTTAGGGTTAGGGTTAGGGTTAGGGTTAGGGTTAGGGTTAGGGTTAGGGTTAGGGTTAGGGTTAGGGTTAGGGTTAGGGTTAGGGTTAGGGTTAGGGTTAGGGTTAGGGTTAGGGTTAGGGTTAGGGTTAGGGTTAGGGTTAGGGTTAGGGTTAGGGTTAGGGTTAGGGTTAGGGTTAGGGTTAGGGTTAGGGTTAGGGTTAGGGTTAGGGTTAGGGTTAGGGTTAGGGTTAGGGTTAGGGTTAGGGTTAGGGTTAGGGTTAGGGTTAGGGTTAGGGTTAGGGTTAGGGTTAGGGTTAGGGTTAGGGTTAGGGTTAGGGTTAGGGTTAGGGTTAGGGTTAGGGTTAGGGTTAGGGTTAGGGTTAGGGTTAGGGTTAGGGTTAGGGTTAGGGTTAGGGTTAGGGTTAGGGTTAGGGTTAGGGTTAGGGTTAGGGTTAGGGTTAGGGTTAGGGTTAGGGTTAGGGTTAGGGTTAGGGTTAGGGTTAGGGTTAGGGTTAGGGTTAGGGTTAGGGTTAGGGTTAGGGTTAGGGTTAGGGTTAGGGTTAGGGTTAGGGTTAGGGTTAGGGTTAGGGTTAGGGTTAGGGTTAGGGTTAGGGTTAGGGTTAGGGTTAGGGTTAGGGTTAGGGTTAGGGTTAGGGTTAGGGTTAGGGTTAGGGTTAGGGTTAGGGTTAGGGTTAGGGTTAGGGTTAGGGTTAGGGTTAGGGTTAGGGTTAGGGTTAGGGTTAGGGTTAGGGTTAGGGTTAGGGTTAGGGTTAGGGTTAGGGTTAGGGTTAGGGTTAGGGTTAGGGTTAGGGTTAGGGTTAGGGTTAGGGTTAGGGTTAGGGTTAGGGTTAGGGTTAGGGTTAGGGTTAGGGTTAGGGTTAGGGTTAGGGTTAGGGTTAGGGTTAGGGTTAGGGTTAGGGTTAGGGTTAGGGTTAGGGTTAGGGTTAGGGTTAGGGTTAGGGTTAGGGTTAGGGTTAGGGTTAGGGTTAGGGTTAGGGTTAGGGTTAGGGTTAGGGTTAGGGTTAGGGTTAGGGTTAGGGTTAGGTTAGGGTTAGGTTAGGGTTAGGGTTAGGGTTAGGGTTAGGGTTAGGGTTAGGGTTAGGGTTAGGGTTAGGGTTAGGGTTAGGGTTAGGGTTAGGTTAGGGTTAGGGTTAGGGTTAGGGTTAGGGTTAGGGTTAGGGTTAGGTTAGGGTTAGGGTTAGGGTTAGGGTTAGGGTTAGGGTTAGGGTTAGGGTTAGGGTTAGGGTTAGGGTTAGGGTTAGGGTTAGGGTTAGGGTTAGGGTTAGGGTTAGGGTTAGGGTTAGGGTTAGGGTTAGGGGTTAGGGTTTGGGTTAGGGTTAGGGTTAGGGTTAGGGTAGGGTTAGGGTTAGGGTTAGGGTTAGGGTTAGGTTAGGGTTTAGGGTTAGGGTTAGGGTAAGGGTTAGGTTAGGGTTAGGGTTAGGGTTAGGGTTAGGGTTAGGGTTAGGGTTAGGGTTAGGGTTAGGGTTAGGGTTAGGGTTAGGGTTAGGGTTAGGGTTAGGTTAGGTTAGGGTTAGGGTTAGGGTTAGGGTTAGGGTTAGGGTTAGGGTTAGGGTTAGGGTTAGGGTTAGGGTTAGGTTCAGGGTTAGGGTTAGGGTTAGGGTTAGGGTTGGGGTTAGGGTTAGGGTTAGGGTTAGGGTTAGGGTTAGAGGTTAGGGTTAGGGTTAGGGTTAGGGTTAGGGTTAGGGTATAGGGTTAGAGGTTAGGGTTAGGGTTAGGGTTAGGGTTAGGGTTAGGGTTAGGGTTAGGGTTAGGGTTAGGGTTAGGGTTAGGGTAGGGTTAGGGTTAGGGGTTAGGGTTAGGGTTAGGGGTTAGGGTTAGGGTTAGGGTTAGGGTTAGA